>NC_069390.1:59765679-60965679 GCF_027475565.1 Acinonyx jubatus | reverse complement strand
TCCCACAAAACTCTGCAACTCAAGGACAGAGCGTCTTTGTTTCATGAATGCAAAAGCTTCCATTTTTGTTCTGTTTTGTTTGTTTGGGTTACTCTTTCTAGATGGCCGTGGAAGTCTTCCCAGTCTCCAGTCTCCCTGGTCACTTGTGCTGTGCCTGTAAGAAAAGCGAAAGCCCTGCTTTGGTCAATTCAGAGCCTCCTCTGTCTCTATCAGAACCAATAAATACCTGCTGTCACACTGTTATTGCACCTCCTAAACTCTTTAGTACACAGTGTAAGTGCAAGGTTGTAAAGACTCTGTTAAGGAAGTCTCTGGTGAGACCACTGGCACATGGAAGGGCCTGTACCTTTCAGAAGGATGCGCTCTGGGGCCCAGGAACTTATCCCCTTCCCTCCCCCTCCCCCATCATTCCTCTTCTCCAGCAGCAACATTTGTGAATCCTTACTGAACGCCCGGGCATCAGAATGATGCAAGGTGCTTTCTGGCACTAGCTTGGAAGGTCACAAGAGCAGGCATTTTTGTCTGCTTTGCTCAGTTCTGCACTCCCCGTGCCTGGACTGTGCTTCATACACTTGATACGTAGGAGATGCTCAGGAAGCGTCTATTGAGGGGATGGTAGAATGAAGAAGGATACTTCCCTTTGATGAGGAACATCTATCCATTCATCCAACATTTACTGAGCACGTGTCAGATCCTGAGTTTGGCTTTGGGAACACGAAGAAGGGTGGATTGGCCTTGTACTCAAGAAGTATTAATGAAGGGGCGCCTGGGTGGCTCAGTCGGTTAAGCATCTGACTTCGGCTCAGGTCATGATCTCCCAGTTTGTGAGTTTAGGCCCCACATTGGGCTCTGTGCTGACAGCTCAGAGCCTGGAGCCTGCTTCAGATTCTGTGTTTCCCTCTCTCTCTGTCCTTTCCCTGCTCATGCTGTCTCTCTCTCCCTCTCTCAAAAATAAATAAATATTTTATATAAAAAAAAGTATTAATGAAGGAGACCAACAGGTCAAAAGACCACAAATATTTCTGAGAGGGGTGTTACAATACAGATCTGAGCTGGGTGCTCCTTACTCTAGCTGGGAGACCAGGGAGGGCTTCACAGAGGAGATGGCATTCAACCTGGGTCTTGAAGGATGAGTAGGAGTTCCCTGAGTGGGCAATAAAAAGGACATCCAGACTGAGGAAATACCTGAGGGAATACCCTGAGACCATTGTTGTGGCCATTTACAAGGACCCACGCTAGGCAGAGGGTGGCAGATGGGAATAGGTGTTGTATCTTCCCAGCCCTAGAAAAGACTAGTGTTTTATCTGGATCCCTATCTTCCATATTAGCATCCTACTAGTTGAATAGAGGAGGTAGAGTTTATTGCTGGGAGAAAAATCTTGAAAAAACGCATACACAAGGAAGACATGGATGCATGCATGGAAAAAATTAAAGTCAAATGGCCCACAGTAGCACTTGGGGAGTAGAAACGTGATATTTTATTTTATTTTATTTATTTATTTTTTAACGTTTTATTTATTTTTGAGACAGGGGGAGACAGAGCATGAACGGGGGAGGGTCAGAGAGAGGGAGACACAGAATCTGAAACAGGCTCCAGGCTCTGAGCTGTCAGCACAGAGCCCGACGCGGGGCTCGAACTCACGGACCGCGAGATCATGACCTGAGCCGAAGTTGGCCACTCAACCGACTGAGCCACCCAGGCGCCCCAGAAACGTGATATTTTAAATTTTCAGGTCGCCACATTTGAAAAAATGAAACAGCTAAAATTAATCTTAATAAAATATTTTCTTTAACATGATACATTCAGAGTATCATATCATTTCAACGTGGAGTTAACATGAAAATTTACTGACTGAAATGTGAAGTTCCTATTTGCACGCTCATTCTCTGACATGTGTCTCTTACACTGACAGCACATGTCACTTAGGATTAGCCATACTTCACGGCTCAGGAGCCACATGTGGCCAGTGGCTACTATACTGAAGAGTGCAGGCTAGACTCCTAAACTCTGTAGCACTAGGGGGCACAGGGGTCTGTCTGTTCATCAGGGATCTCACGCTGGGGCCTCGAGGATGTACAGTTGGCAGATACTCTGGATTTGGCTCTTTGAATTTTCCTGTACCATGTCTTAAATTAGGTGTTATGCTTAGTCAGTTTAGCATCTTTTCTCCAGACCTGGCTCACTTCACTCATTGGGCCTGGCTGCGCTCATGTGGTCTGGCTGCAGACATTTGTGTCTGAGAGCCCCAGATCAGAAATCTTCAAGAAATGGCAAGTGTTGGTAAGATCAAAAGTAGAATGGACCTGGGGCACCTGGGTGGCTGTGTCAGTTAAGCGTCCGACTTCGGCTCAGGTCATGATCTCACCATTCCTGAGTTCGAGCCCCATGTCAGGCTCTGTGCTGACAGCTCGGAGCCTGGAGCCTGCTTCAGATCTGTGTCTCCCTCTCTGTCTCTGCCCTTCCCTGCTCGCACTCTTTCTCTCTCAAAAATAAATAAACATAAAAACAAGTAGAACAGACCTAGAGAGCAACCAGGCCATGGTTGGCAACCCTCACTTGTGTTATAGAATCATCTGGAGCACTTTTTTTTTAAGTTTATGTATTTATTTAGAGAGAGAGCATGCAAGCGAATAGGGGAGGGGCAGAGACAGAGGGAGACAGAATCCTAGGCAAGTTTTGTACTATCAGCACAGAACCCATTGTGGGGCTCGAACCCACAAACTGTGAGATCATGACCTGAGCCGAAAGCAGAGTCGGACGCTTAACCGACTGAGCCACTCAGGCGTCCCTTTCTTTCTTTCTTTTTTTTTTTTTTTCGAGAGAGAGAGAAAGAAAGGGTATGCACAAGCAGGGGAGGGGCAGAGAAGGAGGGAGACAGAGAATCCTAGGAAGGCTCCCTGCTTTTAGCACAGAGCCCAGTGCGGGGCTTGAACTCAGGAACCGTGAGATCATCACCTGGGCCAACATCAAGAGTCGGACGCTTAATCGGCTGAGCCCCCCAGTTGCCCCGGAACACTTTTTAAATATACCATTTCCTTGGCCCCACCCTTAGAGATTGTGACTCAGTTGCTCTGAAGTGGGGATGGAAACCAAGTATTTTTTAAAAGCTTTACAAAGTGATTTTTGTTCACTTTCTAACATGCTACTGCTTTAAAATAACCAGTCCAGAGAGGCCGTTTGTTTGGCCAGGGTCACAGAGTATGCCAGCCTCCTAATTCTCAACCCACTGCTGTTTTCCCCAAACAGCACGGAGGGCAGAGGAGCCTTTAGAATCTTCCTGAACATTCAGGAGGCGTTGCGTACATCAGGAGCTTGGAGTAGAGAGTCAGGAATCTGTAACCACTGTGTTGACTCTTCAACAACAAAGCCCTTGTCGGTTTACCACTCTGGGAAGATTGCCAGGCTCAAGTATTAATAATAATCTCTTTGTTTTTTAAATGCCTTATAATTGCATAAATAAAGCTTACTTTCTCTTCTTTAATGGTAATGAGGCTTATTTGACTGATTGGTTGATTAATAATACTCTAATTCCCTTGCCGACAAAACAAAAAGGCCAAAAGTGGATGCCGGGTGCCAGTGGCTTGGGATAGGAGCAGTGATTCCAGCCATCGTTAAGCTGCTGCCCTGGTATCTCAGGGAGGGGGGTAGCACGGTTTCTGTACAGACAGGCACTGCTGAGTAAGGGCCACAGTCAGCTTGAGGAAGCTGGCCCCTGCATTTCCCATGGGGATGTTCCTCAACACCTTCTTCTTCACATTATGCAATGCCCATCCTGTGACAGCCTGTGGAAGATACTACTCTCTGGTTTAATACCCGTAACATTTGCACTCATTGTGGGATAGCATCCTGTGTATACTTGAAGGCATTGGAAACTCTGAAACTCATCACGTTTGCTGCTTCCCATTGGCTGCCGGGAAACTCAGAGTCAAATCAGGGTCCTACCAGCCAGAAGCATAAAGTTCTCGGCATCTGTTTGGTGTAATAACAACAGCTCACATTTGTTGAGCGTTTACCATCTACATGGACTCCTTGTACTTTACTTTCTGCAAACTGCATGTTCCTGAAAAACTAAAGTGTAAATCTCCCTTTTATAAATCAAGCAATGTGTTCAGTGCCCTTGGGGAATAAGGAAACTCACTTAAATCGGAGATCCCTGCACTGTGAATAATGACCTCCTTACTCCACTGCATTTGCAGTGTCATTTGCTGGTTTTCAGACTCTCTCTTGACCTACAGAGGAGGCCAGCTGGGCCCGGCTGCTGCCTCCAAGTTGGCTGTGAACTCCAGCTCTCTTTTTGTGAGCCCAGAACAGCCCCTGCTCCAGCTACGAATCACCAGAGCTGAGCTCTGCCAGGGGCCCACGGTTGTGGGTGGCTTTGCATGGACACGCATTGGCCCAGAGGCAAAGGGAAACTGAAGGGCTTTTATTGGTCACCTGCCTCCTTGCTGTGGGTTCCTGATAGATAGCAGATGGAGAGACGGGGGAGTTAATGAGGTCGGCATTCTGGCCAAATGCTTTCCATCTTCCTCTCGCCACTGAGCCCATTGGAAAAGAATGTTGTGCTGGGCAGGCACAGGTTCAGGGAGAGCTAGCAAAGCTGAGCCTTCACCAAAGGTATTGGAAGGGGTGGGAGGTGGTAGCTAAAGGAATAGTGTGCACTGATTCATTTCAGCTCAATTCAGTGAGTATTTACTAAGCGCCTTCCATATCAGTCACCTTTAGGTGTCCCCCGATGAATTCCTAAAATGCCCTTCTATGTAGTTTTCAGTATCCCTGTGCTATAGCTGAGCTATTTAAAGGCTCGGAGATGTTAACCAACTTGGCCAAGATCACATAGTCAGCCTAGGACTTGGCTCGGGTTTGAATCTAAGTATCTCTCTCTGTCTCTGAAAACCAAATACGCCAAGCTGCTTCTTACCACTCTCTGTATCACACATTCCTTCTTAAATTGTTTTCAGAGGTGCATCTTAAGGTCTCATTTCCGAAGCATCTCTTCCTGCTATAGTGAGGAAATGGGGAGGGAAAGAGACTCATCTTCAAAGCATTGGGGGAAAGGGATGGAACGAGCCGTTTACACTTAGGAAATTTGTTTTCAGCTCTCGCCAGGTCTAGTAGTAATTTAATCATCAAGGCTGGCGTCCACTGCCTTGGGGCCTCCCTGCCCCGAGCCAGATGTTTTTGCTGAATCTGGTAATTTTCAAAGAAAGGTCCAGATTGGAGTATCGGATCAGTGGCTGGCCTCTGTGAATAGGACTCAGACAGACACTGGAAACCGTCAATGAATTGTGTGCTACACAGCAGTTGACAAGTCTGTGCCTTTCTGTGCTGTCTCTCACAGCAGCCCTGCGAGGCAGCCATAATTATGGCTCCATTTTGCTGGGGAGAAAACTGAGCCCGCAAGACTTTCCAAGTCAAGTGCAGAGCTGGGACCTGTCCTGACTAGGAAGATGCGAGCCTCATGCCTGGCACTTATGGGCACTCACAAACCACTGTAACTTCAGGTTCCTAGCTCTGAGGCTTTTTTTCTTCCATCACATCGTCTCTACCTTGAGAAAAAGCAATCTGTCCTGAAGGCTATTTTTCTCAACACGTAAGAAAACCCTTGCTGGGCTATGATCTCATGTTCCTCCACAGGCCCCTTTGGAGTCTCCACAGACCATGCACATGACTTGCTTTCATCCATCCAGAGGTTATAAGAAACCAAATGTTGGCAGCATAACATCTTTCTTTGGAGGAACTCGGAGGCCTGCCCCCGTATTTGTCTCTAGGGATCAGGGAAGAAATTTGAGAGGCGGTAGAAGGAAGAAGGCACTGGCTTTGTTTTGTCAAGATCTGGGATTTTTTAAACACTTCCATCCCCAACCCCACCTCCTAAGGAAAAAACAATGCCCCAAAATGTGTAAGTCACCATGTCCTATGGTGCCCACAGCTCTCTCTGTGCATCACCCCCTCCCCCACCGCCGGCTGGCCTCCAGACCCAATGGCGAGTAGGAAGAGACGTTCACAGGGGTCACTGGTGTGGGGCTCAGACCCAAGCTGAGCAAGAGGGAAAGACACATCGGAATCTGTAGGAATCATTAGGACAGCTGAGAGACTATAAACTCCAACAATAGGACCAATCAGAGTAAACAGGGAACATAGGAGGGCACCATGGCTCACTGAGTGCCCACGATGCACCAGGCCATTTCCATATGTGTTCCCCTTCTCTTTCTCCATCGACCCCGTGAAGTTGAGGCTCAAGGCGTCACAACAACTAGTCCCAGGCCCATAGCTCGTCAGCGGCAGAACTGAGACCAGAGCCCAGGTTTCTGATGCCAGGGCTGGAGACACAATCAAGAAGGAGCTAGGCTTGCTAGTACAGTGGCTGTGTCACATAGGCCTAGACCTGTAGTCACTGGTCATACAGACTATTTAAATTTAAATTGGTTAAAATAAAATAAAGTAAAATAAATCAGTCCCTGGGTTGTGGGAGCCACATGTCAAGTACTCAGTTCTACATGTGCCTGGTACCATATTGGACAGCACAGGTTTATTGCATGTTTCCATCATTGCAGAAGGTTCTGTTGGACAGCACCGGTCCAGAGTTTTGGAGCCAGCCAAACAGGAAAGTGAACAGTTCAAATCTCCTCTGTGTCTGAACCCCCAGCCCAGGCCCGGCCCAGAGGGGGAGCGAATGATGCCAACCTCTCCTGCGGGTGCTGTTGGTGGCTGGAGCTCACATTCCTGTGACCCTTGTCATGTGTCACACGCTTTTAGTCTCCCGTAGCTAGGCTTCTCGGTACTGGCTGTGTGTGCCCCACAGCCTCCCACTGGTGTGGATCCCAGATTTTCTGAGTCAGCTCTGAAGTCATACATTTTGTGCCCTCTGTAGAACATTCAGTCCCAATTATTTTATCCTGAATATATCCAGAGCAGGGCCTAGAACAAAAACCATAAGCAGTGGTGATATTGTAGCATTGTAGAGAAGACAGACAAGTAAACCATCATTGCTGCCTTGTGATAAGGGTTTGTTACAGGCATTCATTCATTCATTCATAAATAATGATTAGGCCAGCTAGTGTGAGTGGGGCATGGCTGATACAGAAAGTGATATTTAGGAAGGAGTGGCTGTTTCCTTGGTAGACAGGGCGAGGGTGCAGACAGAGTCAAGCATGAACAAGGGTTACTGGGCAATGCAGCCCCAGATCTGTGTGGTCAGGGGGCCTCCTTGGATGGTCACAGGTAGAGGCAGTGTGCATCCAGGACTCAAAGTCAGAGGGCAGCCCAACACAGTGTAATTGAGTGGGGTACCAGGCCTTGGACCAAGGGTCCTAGGGTTTTAGGGCAAAAGGCAGCTTAAAGTCACCTATCCAACCCCTTCATTTCACAGAGGACAAACCTGAGGCCTGGAGAGAAGCAAGGAAGGAATGCTGGGACTTAGTGGCACTGCTGCTTCCAGAACCTAGGCCACCAGCTTCTAGGCTAGGACCTTCCTCTCCCCTGTTCTGTTTGCTACGGGATCGTGCTTCATCTTAGTACATATTCCTTACCACCCTGTAATGTGGCCACTCACCACAAGGGTAACTCCAACCACAACAGTCTTTTAGAATTTGGGTCTTAGGGAAGAAGGGCACAAAGCAGAGGCATGGAAGTGAGACAGGATCCCAAAGGAACCTATTAGCCTCCTAGTGTAGAGGTTATGAATACTAACTCAAGCCAGTAAACCAGGGCTGGGATCCTAGCTCTGCCATTTACTAGCTGTCTGACCTTGGGTGAGTTACTTCATTTCCCTGACCTTTAAGTCTCAATGGGGTGATAGTTACCTACCTTAATAGGCTTGTGCAGCAGAGTAAAGAAGTTATTATATCTGAAGCCTTTAGAAGAGTATCTGGCCTATCATAAACACCATATCTGTGTTAAGGTTGTTATTACAAAATCTGGGGTTACTGCTTAAGCAGATTTGTCCCCAGTCCTGGAGCTAACTGTGTGATATGACCCATGTTCTGATGGGGAAGAGGGCCAAAAGGTTTGCATGCCCAGAACCACTTTGGAAACCTCGAATCCACACTCTGCGTAAGCTGGTTCTGACAACCTTCTGTGTTCCTGCTTAAATCTCCCATAGAGCACGTCCCTGTTCCATCTTGTATTGTAAGTCATTCATTTGGCTTCTTTTCCCTATTAGAAAATAGCCTTCTTGAGAGCAGGAGCTGAATTTTATTGTTTGGTAACAAAGAAAAGAGTCTCAGACCTTGAGTGAGAAAATACAGATTCAAATGATTCCTTCTTAGTGACGCATCTTTGCTTTGCTTTATTGAATTATAATTCACAAAGCACCCATGTACAATTCAGCAGCTTGTCATAGATTCGCAGAGTTGTGAAAGTGTCACCACAATCAATTTTAGGACATTCCCATCACCCCAAGAAGAAACCCATGCCCATTCTCCAGCACTTCCTGGGATGGTGGTGAGCATTATGCATGGGAACAGGCCTTAGCACAAGGCCAGGAGCACAGCTGGTGTCTAAGAAATACCCATCCCACAGGTTCTGGCTCAGGGCTTGGTGCAGAAACATGAAGGCAGCTCTGCTAGGCCCCCTCACCAAAGCCCAAGGAAGCCGAACTCCCTCACGGAGGTCCCCTGCCAGGCATTGCTTATGCTGTGATGCAGGCTGGGGTTTTGGGCATGGGGTTCAGCAGAGGGGGAGGTATTAACCAGGAAATTCCCCATACACAAAGTCCAGTCTACAGGACTCCTATCAGAAATTTACCAGGAGACGGCCCCCTTCTCCATACCTGTTAGGTCAGGGCAAGCAGAAACAGCAGCCCCTGTGCCTCATGGCAAATTGTTGTTCAAGAATAGCCACTCGGGTGGTGCCTGGGTGGCTCAGTTGGTTAAGCGTCCAACTCTTGATTTTGGCTCAGGTTATGATCTCACTGTTTGATTTGTTGGGCTCTGCGCTGACAGCACAGAGCCTGCTTGGGATCGTCTCTCTCCCTCTCTCTCTGCCTCTCTCCTGCTCATGCGCTCGCTCGCTCTCTCTCTCTCTCCTCTCTCTCTCTTTCTCTCTCTCTCAAAATAAATAAATAAACTTAAAAAAAAAAAAAGAAAATAGCCACCCTGGAGCCCAGGGTGATTACAAACCAACTTGGCTGTTGTGTGAAAGTGGTTTCATTCTCTCTCTTTTCTTTCTTTTTTCTTCCAAGAAAAAGAAATTCTGAGCTCGAAAAACATCATTTTCATAACCCAGTTGTCTTCTTGATGAAGGAGGTTTCTGAGGAGAGAAATGGTGTGGCTTAGGGCAGGACTGGTCATTGTCGGCATGTAGGCCCCAAGAAGATGGCACAGAGCCAGGGATCTTGCCTGGGTAACCACAGTGCATGACAATCAAGGGCAGTTCTTGTTTGCTTTCTGTCTTAATTCCTTCCTAGCACCCATTGCAGTGGCAAATGTATAGTAGGTGTTTGATGGATTCTTGCTGATTGAATTAATGGGTATAAGGATACATGGGTGGTAGATAGATGGATGGGATGGATGGATGGATGGGTTGGATGGTTGGGATGGATGGATGGATGGATGGATGGATGGATGGATGAATGGGATGAATGTTTGGGATGGATGGGAGGATGGATGGGGTAGATGGTTGGGATGGTTGGGATGGATAGATGGGTGGGTGGGATGGTTGGAATGGATGGATAGATGGATGGGATGGTTGGGTAGATGGGATGGATGGGTGGTGGATTTCACTAGAATGTAAGTTCCAGGAAGGCAGAGGTTTTCATCCATTCCATTCACTGATGTATGACCAATGTCTAGTGCTTGGTGCATAGCAGACACTAAATGTTTGTTGTTTAAATGGGTGAATAGATGGGTGAAGAGTGTATGAATAAGTGGATGGATGGAAGACAAATGAATACTAGCTTACTTTGAAACAGTATTTTCAGTTTACATCCTCTGCATTATTTGACCCTCAGCCAAGCCATGTGATGTAGTCTGAGTAGGCACATAATTGACTATTCCCTCCTTCGAGCCAAGCAGTATTCTCAGCGTTGCATGTCTACTTCTGTCCCAGCAACACCCTCCAACTTTTTTCAGAACTGTGAGCTCCTCCAAGCCCGAGTATAAATCTTTCTCATATTTCTAGTACTGAACACAAGGCACAACACACTGTAGATAGTCTCTATTTGTGGACCAACCATGTTCAGGCATTGTCATTTTGGAATGGACCAGAGAAGTGGCAGAACCAGTCGTGGCCACACAGCAAGGACGTGGTGGAGTCAGTACTGAAACTCAGCTTCAGGCTGCCCATTTGGGCTTGTTTCGTGTCAGATGAGTATGAAGAGCATCTGCCTGCCTAGAGATCGGGGCAGCCCACATGAATAACTGACATACCCACTGCTCTAGGAAGCCCCGTGGGGGGCACCTGCTTAAAAATAACAAGCAGTTTTTCCTGAGCCTCCCTGGTTAAAATGACTACATCTGCCTAAGCCCCTGGCTCAGTTAGCAGACAAGGATTATGTGATGTGCTGAGAGGCCTGGCCATCTATTGGTACGTAATGGAGTCACTGCCAGGAAAGATTCCCTAGTGATAGGAGTCAGAGATACAGGCAGGAAACTTCTCACTGTTGCAAACTGGTGTTTTATAAATCAAGGCCACTTTTGATTACTGCAGACTTGACCCTTGTGAAATAAAGCCCTGTCCTAGTCCCTTGCTGCGAAGGGTGAGAGGTTGTGTGACATTGTTGAAGGGCATTAGCCTTTGGCTTCACAAAGACTTGGGTTCAGATACAGGTCCCGCTGCCTACCAGCTTGGGGAAGCAGGGAAAGAAGAGGAAGCAAATGCCTTCTGAGCATCCAGCTCATACCAGGTCACTTCTGGTGTCAAGGTGCATGAATTCACTGAATCTTTCCTATAACCCCTTGGGGGTGTGGGTATGGTTGTCTTCATTTGACGCATGAGGAAACCAAGGCTTAGAAAGATACTGCATTTTGCCCAAGATCTCACCATTGGTACTGGATAGAGAGGCTTTTTTTTTTTCCTGACTATAAAACCCTTTCTACTTTGGCACATGACAAGCCACCAAACGTCCTTCCTCCTCCTCCTCATTAATGTAAGGAAGATAACACTAGCTTTTCCATCTGCTCAGTCTGTACCACAAATCAAGCGACCCCTTCAGTCACAGGTGTTTGCAAGAAGGCTTGAACTTTTCCACCCGACCAGGCCCACATTCTGCAGACTGTCTGCATCCACGATGCCAGCAGATTCTCAGATGACAAGCCTTCTGAACGTTTGCCAGTATCTCAACCTTTCTAATTAAAACCACATTATCTGTGATGATTTTTAACAATAGCATTTGCAGAGTTGGGATACTCTCTGGTCTCGGGTTCAGTTTGAAGTTTTCCCTCCTGAACAGCATGTGCAGTGGCCTTGATAATGGTCAGGTGGAGGTTCTGTGTGATCTGTTCTGGTAGCCTGTGTATTCTCTTTTATTCCAGAAGCCTCTACTTGGGGAGGTTTGGCCTGGTTGGCAGATGTCTGGCAGTCCATGTGCCAAAGACACATGTCCACTCTTTCTTGTTTATTATTTTTATCGCACTAGTTGAGTACCCCTCACCCCCATCCTTCCAAGGTGCAGGTGAACGGAACCAAGCAGATCAGCATTTGCCTGCCGTGGCTGCTATCAGACTTCCAGGAGCACCTCTGGCTGGTGTTCGTTTGGCCAGCTGGCCTGTGACCCCTCCCGCTGTTCTCTCCTAGCTGAGGACCTTTGCACCTGCAAGCTTGGTGTACTTCAGGCCCTACATCCAATCCTGACCTGAAACTGGAGGAAATTAAGGAATGGCAACCTGAGCGATCGGTCTACTGGGATTCATTAAACTATTGTACTCACTCCTGAATGGTGACAATTTTTTTAAAAAGTTACTTAAGAAGGTATAACATGTTTTCTTTGGGAGACAGCATCCAGCTTTTGGGGCTTCTAGGCTGGCCTGGACCCTGGGTGCTAGTCTCATTACTTAGGCCTAATTCCTTGGTGCAATGAGCAAGGTCCACCGTGACTAGTCCTTATGTGCCTTCTCAGCCCATCTCCTACCAACGGGGTGCATCCCGTGCTCAGAAATGCTGAGCACTGGATGCATCTGGTATTGCGTCACATCGTCTTTTGCTCTACCTCACTCCCCTGCCTCCCATCCCTCCATCAAACCAACCCCTCCTCATCTTTTAAAATGCAATGCAGGGCCTGCTTTCTCCAGGAAGACTTTGCCACTGATCCCAGCTAGGTGAGGCACCCTCTGGTGTTCCTTGTGTATACTCTCCCCTGTGCAGATCTCTTCACCTATGTGACAATTGCCTGACTGGGTGCCCTGCCATGCCCTGCTTATCCTGGCAACCCCACAGGGCCTGGAACAGAACTGTCCCCTAGTAATTGTGGTGTGACCGGATGGATGGATGAACGAAGGCAGAGAGGGTTGACTAGTGACCAACCTGAGCTTCCAACTCACTGCCAAACGCCCCACCCCCACAAAGCCCGATGACCCAGTAGAAGTCATGAAATCCGGAGGTAGCCAGAGTGAGGCACGGAGCAAGACTTTAGGAGTTGGAATCCAGAAGGCAAGGTAATTGAGAAAAGGCAGGATTCCTACCAGATCCAGACACGCTGTCACAGACACTCTTAAAGACCCAGCTTTCTGATCCTTTCAACTCTGAGATGAAATCTTAAAGTGGTTCTGTTGTAGTTGGCATCATTTTGCAAATTCCCACTGACTGCTCTAGTTTCTCAGCGACGTGATCAAGTTGTCAGATCTCTAAGCTTTCAGGGTTGGACAGTCCCAGCTGGGGAGCCTAGCTCTGCCAGTTCCTGGGGGTGTGACCATAGACAAATCTGCTATCCTCTTTGGGGTTCTCCACTCCTCTGGGAAACGAGCGTACGAAATGAGATGATAGGTGGTCACTGCAGGGAACTGGTCTCACTCTCAAATGAGGTGATTGAGGAAAGTTTAATGAAGGTCAGCGTTTCAAGGAAACTGGAAACTGGTAAGGGATGGTGCAACACTAGAATCAGCAGGGAAGGAGTGGGAGTAGATATTGAGAGAGTTTTACCTGCAGAAGAGGGTGCTGGACAGCACCTTAGAAAGAAGAAAGAAGCCACTGCCAATCGCAGCATAGCAGGGAGGAGTTGGGGTGGGCGATAATTACCCCAGGCTTATTTTCATTCCACCCTGAGGCTGGTGCCTCCCATTGGCTAAACCCAACCAGGTATCAGAAGGAAAGGAAAATCAAATAATACCCCAAAAGATCAGCCTCCTGGAGCCCAGAGCAGCATAGGAAAGGGCAGAGAAAGGAGCTAGAGGGGCAAATGGAGAGAATCCAGCCCAGCCCTGTCCTGACCAAACAGTGGCTTCTCGGTACGGGAAGCCTTATTAACATCTCTCTACCTCTTAGAAAAAGGGACAGAAGAGAGAAGACTCAACAAACCTGAACACTCCTTACAGGTCCTCACAAGAGTGTGTTAAGAATGAAGTTGAAATGGAGAGAAAGAATAAAGGGTTTTAAAACTTTGATTATCTGTGGATTTCTTTTATCCACGTTATCTCTTTCCGCCAGTAGCTGGGATAATTGAAACCTCATTGCCTTCTCTAACTGCAGCTGTTCCGTGTGCTGAATGCACATCAAAGGTGTTTTTGTAAGGAGCTGGATGCTGTAGTTTTTAATTAATTTTAGTTTTATTTTTACATTTGATCTAATAGAGTCAAATGAATCTTTATTGCTCAGACATCACCGAACTGGTGAAATAGGTCAGCCTTCCCAGGAGGAGTTCTTTGAACTTCTTTGCGTGCGTGAATCACTTCTGCCCGCGGACTCAGGCTCTGCCAACAGATACCTGGCTTCAGGCGTGCAGGGATGGGTGAGAGGTGCAAACCAGGTGTCAGGAAAATGGGAGGCCAGACTGAGCAGATGGTGTCAGCATCCCATTCGTTCCACAGACAGGTCCTACTGTGTGCTGGGCCCAGAGGGGTAAAGGAGAAAGGGGTTGCCTGTGCCTCTCAGCGGAGAGTCCACTGGGAAAATAAGCTTGGGGGGCACCCAGATGGCTCAGTCGGTTACGCGTCTGACCCGGGCTCAGGTCATGGTCTCATGGTCTTTGAGTGCAGGCCCCACACTGGGCTCTGTGCTGACGGGCTCAGAGCCTGGACCCTGTGTCTCTCTCTCCCTCTGCCCCTCCCCCGCTTGCACTCTGTGTGTGTGTGGGTGTCTCTCTCTCTCAAATAAACATAAAAAAAAAAAACTTGGACACTTGAGATGGAAAATAGCAAGTGCCTTTGTTTTGCCTCCTCAACCTGCAGGAGGATTCGTACCATGAGCTGCGACCCATGGGGCTCCTGCCCATGCTCCTGAACAAAACAGAACCCTGTCAACCCAGGGGGATCCTCCCCCAGCACTGGCACCCCTGCTTTTCCCTATCTCCTAAGAAGGCACACTAGGCCCTTCTAGGAGTACGAGCCTCTCCTTTGTCCCCTTGACGTTTTCAAGGCTGCCTTCTTTCCACCTTCCAAGCCCCGATTCCTTCTTTTTCTGGTGGTTGTCCCCAGGGGAGAACCTCTTGGGCTTTCCCAAGGAGCCCACGCGGGGATTCAAAACATCTCCCCTGCCCTGTCCGTCCCAGTGCACAGCGTCTCCCAGCCTCTGCTCCTCCACCCCGACCTCGCTTGCCTGGCACGCTTGCATGCATTAGAATCAACGTGCAGTATGATACCAAGTTATAACATTTGTTAGATCTTTAATGTGTCCAAGGGAAAGGAAAACAACAATGGCCTTTACATCTCACTGCCCAGATAACTCCTATTAACGTAAAGAAAACAAAATAGATGTGCATGGTCAGAAAGCACAGAGTACAGAAAGATAAAACAGAACACATAACTCACCTTAGGCTCCTAGTTGCCTCTCTCCAAAGGTGACCACTCTAAAAGCGTTTGTTGGTATTCTTCCAGAAAAAAAAAAAAAAACAAAAACAAATGTAGACCCATGTTTTATTTACACCAGAGAGGTCATTTTCTCCACCTTGGCACACTGAGATGCTTCATTCTCCATTCTTAGGAACTCACTGGCTCTCGTGAGCTGCCGCACATCCTTACAGTCTGAACACATCAGACATTGCCAACCTCCTCCTCTGTCCGCAGACACTCAAGTATTTCTCGGTTTCTGAACTGGATACTGCTTGTGTTTTGAACTCTTTAGGGAATTACGTCTACACCTATCCAGGCATATTTAGGTGATAGCTGGAGGGTCGGTTCTTAATAAAAGAACTGACACCCAAAAGTATATATAGTTCAGTGTCGGTGCCTGTTGCCAGATTGTCCACCTGCCAGATGTTGTTCCTGCCAGCAGAAGCTGAAGAGGGGCACATACTGGAAATTAGCGGGTTCTTCCATTGTTGTCAGCCTGGTGGGGAGACGGTGCTCTCCCATTGTTGTTTTCATCTGCCTTTCTTTAATTATCAGCACAGCCAAACAGCTTTCACGTGTTTATTATCTGTTTATATTTGTTCTTCTCTGAGCAGACTCTTCATATCCTTTGTCTATTTTTTTTCCCCCTACTGGACCAGGAACAAATTTTAAAGTATTTTAGGAAATCAAAGGTGGGATCCACATCTCAAATCTTTTTGTTTTATCATTGATTTTATTTCCGTTTGTTTTGAGATGGCAAATCGCAGCGGGGGATGAGGGTCTGAACATCTTTCTTCTGTTACTTGAGCAGGGAGCCCTCTGTAACCTCTCAGAAGGGTCTGCCTGTCCCCACCCCAAGTAGAATGAGACAGTTCATTATTTAGCATCCCAGTGGTTCAGAGGGGGAGCTCTACTAGTCAGCTGGTGCTCTGGCAGCTCCTAGATACCATACGCTAAGACACGGATCAGCTGTGGGACTCCGTGCCGTCCATTGAGATGAGGCCTTTGCCAGCTGCCTATTGTGAGCCTCCGGGGGTCACATCCTTGACACCATCTGCTGGACCATGAAGATCGTCAGCATGCCAAGGCGTCTGACAGGCTGTGATTATTTTCTACGTTAGTGCTTTTTTTTTTTCTCCTGACACAAAGAGGATTCATTTTCTGGGCAAGCTCTTTGTGCTTCAGACACCCCATAAAAGGAAAATGAGCCTCCTTGGGTACCCTGATGTGTTTGTCCTGGCCTGAAGGTGTCCAGACCCTGAGTGTGAGTCTGAGTGAGTGCAGTTGATGTGTTTGGCCCCAGTAGATGGGTCGTTATTCATCTGTTCATTCATCCACCCATTCACCCAACAAACGCACGGAGAGCGGTCTGCATAGAAGTTCAAAGTTTACGCTTTATGTCCAGAATAAGCCTCAGCTCTTGAACCTACTCTTGTGTGACATTGGCAAGCTACATCACTTCTTGCTTCTTGGAGCTTCTGAGTTTCCTGAAGGATAAAATGAGCAACAGTGCCCACTTCCGAGTTGGGAAGTCTACTGAGATAATACATGTTTTAGGCAACTGTCACCACATCACGCACCATTAACGAGACACTCAAAAATATAGCAGCTTAAAACAGTAATTTGTTGCAGCCCATGTATCTGTCAGCTGATGTAAACTGCACTCCACTGGGTGTGGTTCCGCCCTGCAGCTTGGATCCTGGTCTGTGTCCTGAGCCCTCGTCCCCCTTGGATCTGTGGGATACCTGGGGCATAGTCTCAACTCTCTGCCTTCGTGGGGAAGTACTGGAAAGTTCAGGGCATGAAGTGGGATGAAGAATCAGGAACACTGATGCGGTCTTCCACTCTGTACACTTGCTCGTACAGTGCTTGCCTAAGTTCTCTGGCTGACACACTATGGCGTAGACTGCTCAACTGAGTGCCGCTCTCCCCGTGGATGATTTTGCCAAGTCTCGTGCTGCTTTTTAATCTCTTCATTCTTCGGCTTCCCAAGGATGGTCTTCTTGAGAAAACTACAGGAAGCTAACACTCAGAGCCCTTACTATTTTTTTTCTTTGCCTTGACTCTTCCATAGTTTCATGTGATTCTCAACTTTGGACTATTCTCAACTATTAGTTCTTCAAATATTTCCTCCCTATTCTCTCCTGTTGAAATTCCCCTGAGATCTATGTTGGCTCTTGCGATTTGATCCACCTTTACTTTAATACATCGGTCATATTTTCCAGTTATCTCCCTGGGCTACGTTATGGGAAATTTCCTCAAACTCATCTTTGAGTTCCCTAGACCTGTCTTCAGCTGCACTTAATCTCCTATATCATTTAGCCTCTGGATTTTATTTTATTTTATTTTATTTATTTAAAAATTTTTTTAATGTTTATTTATTTTGGGGAGATAGACAGAGTGTAAGTGGGGGAGGGGCAGAGTGAGAGGGAGACACAGAATCTGAAGCAGGCTCTGAGCTTTCAGCACAGAGCCCGACGCGGGGTCGAACCCACGAAGCATAGGATCATGACCTGAGCTGAAGTCGGATGCTTAACCAACTGAGCTACCCAGGTGCCCCTAGCCTCTGGATTTTAGTTTTAATGACTGTGTGTTTGTTTGTTTTTCAAGGTCTCGGGTTTTATTTAGTTCTTTTTCAAACCTGCCTTTAATTTTTTCACAGTGGCTTGTCCTTTCAGTATGATTTTTATTCCTTCACTTTTCGTTTTTTTGTCATTTAAGTACATTTATAATCTATCAGATAATTTTAGTATTTCAAGAGTGTTAAGCTTCCTTATTGTGCCTCTGCTGGGGAAGTGTTTTCTTGGGTGATATGTAAATTTGTGTGTGTGTGTGTGTGTGTGTGTGTGTAAGCTCATCTTCGGGTGATGTGGTTTTAGTGGTGGTTATTGTTTGATTTGAGTGGGATTTCCCTGCATTCAGGGCCATGGGAGTGCCTTTACAGAATCTATAGAGCTATTTTTTGTGCCTGATCTGACCGAACACCAGAGAGGTTTCACTGGCCCTGGGCCAGATTTTACTTTAATTTCTTCGTTTAGAATTCCTGCAGCCCAGAGGTGGCATAAATTTGGGTTTTGTACTTGCATATGGTACAGGATTGAGTTTTTCCATATCATGGGGTAGTTTTTTTTTTTTTCTGTGCACAGTCCTGAGCAAAAATAAGCTTCTCAACCTCTCTAGTTCCATGGGCAGAGATCTCATTTGTGGAGGGAAGAGACCCTTTTGAGGTCCTGACCCTATGCAGGGGCTTTAGCGGCTCCATTCCATCCCCTGCCTTTCCATGCAGCTGGGTCTACATCTTCTCCCCCCACACCCCACAGTGGATGTTAAAACCCCAGCCCTAAGCTGGGCCACTCACCACAGCTTCAGCTCTTTTATCCAGTGCTCTAGTTTAATGTTTCTTATTTAATTATTTCATTTGATTTTGTTCTACATTTCTATATAGTGTTGGTAAGAAGGATGATCCTGTAAATTCGTTCTACCACATTGCCAGATCCTGAAACCAGAAGCCTAACACAGCTCCTCGAAAACAAAAAACAAAACACAAAGCCACTATAGGGTCCTTTCTATGTTAAACTTCTCACCAGGGCATAGCCCCCAAAACGCATGTTTGTTAAATAATTGAATAACCAGACACTTGTTGGATTTAAAAAATGACCAAGAATTAAAGCCTTTGCCTAACAGGTTGCTGTCTAGAGTCGCCTTCTATCGACTCCAGTAATAATTAGAATTTCAATTATTCATTTTCAATTAGAAACATGGCATAATGATCACAAATGTCATTAAGAAATTGAATTGTGTCTAATGTTGGATTGATAGGAGGCAATATTTCCCAGGACCGTTCCTTTCTTTAATGCCCGGAAACCAGACAGCCTCAATTGGAAGAACCAAAGTTCCAGCCGAACTTTTGAAAGATGCAAAAGGGAGTGTAGGGCAGCAGCGTGGACCCTCAGGGACGCGGGGGGCTCCATTCCTCAGCTGGGACAAATGCCTGCAATCGAATTACCCCTCTGTGCAGGGTTGGAAGTCACGGGACGTGTAGTCCTAGTCCAGCTCTGCCGTCTCCCACCTTGTACCTTGTATCCTGGGTAACCGCAACACAAACACAGGTACTTCTGTGTGCCTGCCCTGTGCCTGGCACCCTGCTTAGCCCTGTCCTCGGGTTGTCTCAGTCTTGCAGCTGCCCAGGCATTTTCTTAGGAGAAATTAAGTACAGAGAAATTAAGTAAGTGGACGGTGTGTTGGGAACCAGTGGTGCATAGTAAACGTGTCTGTAATGAATGCATAATGCTGTAACTACGGCTAAGAACCAACGGATATTCAGCTCCTACTAGATGTCAGTTACTGGAACAGTCACCTTACATACGTTTTCTAATTAGGTCTTTGAAACTGACTTCTGAGATTACTCCTCCTTTAAATACGGTAAACCAGCTTGGAGGAGATAAATCACCCAAGGCCACATAGCTGGGGAGTGACAGATGTGAAGTACAAACCCAGATCTCTGATTTTAGATGACCAGCTTATTCACATTGTGTATAGAGAAAGTGAAGAAGCTGGGGGAGTGTTTCTCAAATAAATAAAGCGTGTGAATGTTGTGATATGTTTGGGTGGTTCAGAAGCTTTTTTGCATAATTCCTGTTTCTCGGAAGAGTTTCAGATGGCTGAGTTTGCTGGGTAGATAAATTTGAAACGGGACCCAGCATTGTGCCTGGCAAGTAGTCAAGGCTTAATAAATATTTAATGATCCCATCAATTCATTAATGATTTAGTTACTGGCTGAGGGTTATACTGTCATTTCTTTTAAAGGTAGACTAGAAGCGTGGTAGAAAATGCATGGACTAGGTTTGGAGTTAGGAGGGCCCGTGTCCAAATCTTTCTTAGCGTGTTTGTTAGCTCTGTGCCTGGGGGCGGGTGGATTAATCTCTTTGTGCCTCAGTTTCCTCATCTGTAAAATGGGGGACAGTATTAATATTTACATGGTTCCTTTAAGGAAAATCTAGTGCACCAAGAATACATAGTGTGTAGCTAAAAGTACCAGATAACAGTATTGGATCAAACTCATTGCTTTTATGGTAAGCACACAATCAAACAGTTTTGCCACTAGGGTTGTTGTCAATGGTGCTGAATAAAATGGGTAAAGAGCAAATCATTGATGAAGAACAGGTGAGAACACCTGGATCCCATGGGCAGCATCAGCAGAAAGTTAAAATTCAGAGGGCATCCTTCCTCTTTCCTGGCCTTTCAGAAACCTGGTAACCAGCTTCTGCTATCATGGAGCTGTGGCCACGGGAAGTAACACATCAAAAAGAATGGGATGGGGGAGGAGAAACTTGTCTTCCCACAAAAGGAACAAAAACAGCCCATTATTCAAAGTATCTGCTGAAAGAGAAAAAAAAAAAAACTCTCTGCCGAAAAAGTTGACCATATCTGCGGAAGATGCTGTAGTTTCCATGGCAATTAATGGTGCTAAGTGCACTTCATAACTCAAAGGTCTCTAGTGAAGATAGAGAAGGAAAGGGGGAAAAGGTAGTTTTTTAAAAACAGTATTCGAAGGTTTTTTTTTCTTTGCAAATCCTTTTACTGCCTCTATCGGGCAGGAGTTTTATTTTTGCAACCTTGGAAAGATGTGCCAAATGACTTTAGGGATAGAATTATAGATCCAATCGAGACACCCCAAATAGGCTCTCTCCAAGGCATGGTGGACACTTCTGAAAGATTTGCCACAGATTTACTCTGTGTGCCAGCAACACCCCCTTTCTCTGGCCCTGGCGGGAATTTTCTGACATGGTGGTCCCTGGCCACAAAGGGAGGGGTTCACCTTTGCTAATTCTCAGAACCGAATGCATTCTGAGGAAGGAGAGGTTTGCAGGACCTCTGCTCTAACCCCTAAATCATCTAGACCGTTGCGTGAAAACTCAGTCAACAAGGATTTATTTATCAGATGCCTACTGGGTGCCAGGTAGCTTGTTGGGAGATTTGCGCAGGTGTCTCAGAGTTAGCGTGATAGTGTCTCCACCCTGAGCCTCATAGATGCTCAGGGAAGCTCCCTAAGGTCACCACCGAGTTCCAGAAAAACCATGTTATTTCTTCAACGAGACGGAAGACTCGGCCCTGCGCCTTTCAGAGGGGCCAGAGTGTGAGCCACCCGGGGGAACAGGGCTTCTGTGCTCTCCTGTGAGGACCCAGCCGAAGGTGCGGACCACACTGCAGCTCACTGCCTTTATCTGTGTCCTTACCTATAAAATGGGAGGAAGGGACAGGTACACAGTCTTAACACCTGTCAGTATTCACGTGCTCTGGGAGTCCAGAAAATTCCCTTGCTCAGTCTTTGATGTAAAAGAAGTTCCTCCAGGGGCACCTGGGTGGTGGCTCAGTCGGTTGGGCAGCCGACTTTGGCTCAGGTCGTTTCTCAGCCTGTGAGTTGGAGCCCCGCACCAGGCTTGCTGCTGTCAGCCTGTCAGCGTAGAGCCTGCTTAGGATCCTCTGTCCCTTGCTCTCTGCCCTCCCCCACTTGCACTCTCCCAAAACTAAAGAAATATTTTTTTTTAAATATAAATAAATTAAAGAAGTTCCTCAAGAATGTGAGCCTGGTGTAGAAGGAGGCCATATAGTATAATGGCACCAGAGGCATTGGAGGCATCGGCCTGAACGGACCCGGCTTAAATCCTGGTTCTCACACTTCCTGGCCAAAAGACGATGCAATGTTCACGTATTTCCATAGCTATAATAAATTGTTAATGGTTACATTGGGTGCTGTTGTAAGGATTAGCAATAAGGAACATAAACATTGAACCCAAGGTGCGGACCTGTTGGGGCCTCAGTAGGATGTAACTCTGGTGTTGATGCTTTCTCTGCCATCGGAAAGGAAGACCGAGCCCCCAGGTCACTGCTGGAGGCTTGGCATTGGCACGTTCTTCTTGCATGCTGAATTCCTGTTCTGTTAGGTCTTTAAATGACTCAGCTTTAAATTCTGGGGATGACGGTCTGGGGTCCCCCCCTAGAAGGTAATCCTTGTCTTTTTGTTTTGTTTGGAAGTTTTTGAATGTTTTGTTGTGAAACATAGTATTCATACTGAAAAGTATACCACACATATAGGTGCCAGCGAGTAATCAAGAAGCAGACACCCATGTCACCGCCCGAGCAAGGAGGAACGCTGGCAACGCTCCCGAAGCCTTCCGGGCCCCACCCCACCCACGACCCTCTCATTCTCCCCTCGCCCCCACCCTGGAGGAAACCACTACTCTGCCTTTGATGAAAACTCATCCTTTCTTTTCCTTGCTGTCTTGACATCTGTGTGTGTGCACTGAAGCAATGTCGCTTGGTTTTTCCCATTTTTGTACGTCATGTCCACGGAGTCACGTAATAAGTGTCTTTTGGTGCCCAGTCTTCTTTGCTCAATCCCATGTTTTCAAGATTCATTCAAACACTGTGTAGGTCAAGTGTGTTCATTTTTGTTGGCGTGTGATACTCCTTTGCACAAGTATCCAGAAATGACTGGTCCTACTGTTGAGGGGGATTTGTTTCCAGTGTTTGACTGTTGTAGGTAATACCTCTATAGACATCTTTGTACGTGTCTTTGGCTGTGCCTATCTGCTGGGTGTGGAAAGCTGGGTCATAAAAGGCTAGTCTCTTCACCATTCCTACATGGTGTCAAATTATTTTCCACTGAGTTTGCTCCCTTGCCTTTTTATTAACTTTGGCTGTAGAGAGATAGCTCTGCCAGTCCCATGGAGAGAGGCCCCAGTTTCTCAGCTCTAAAATCTGAGAAATAAAAATCATCTCACAGGTTGTAATAAAGATGGGATGAATAACATTTGTGTGCTTAGCTATGTCTTAATAGCTAACATTTATTGAGCACTCTGTAAAAGTAGTCTATATATCTGGCCCCCCTCATCTACCCTTTCCATGATGCATTTATCTGGAAATTTGGCCTGGAATTATATAGGGACTTCATCTCTTTCACTGCTGTCTCTCTGTCTCTCTGTCTCTCTCTCTTCTTGGATTTGGGTCTTGTGTCCTACTAACTTAAAATCTTCCTCCCTTCCTTCCTTCCTTCCTTCCTTCCTTCCTTCCTTCCTTCCTTCCTTCCTTCATTTCGATCATATGCTAAGTGTTTTTCATGTGTCATCTGATTTAACCTTCTCAACAGTGCCATGATGTTAGTTCTATTATTCTCTCTGACTTTCAGGTGAAGAAACTGAGGCACAGAGTAGTGAAGTGATTTTCCCAAAGTCCCCTGGCTAGTAAGTGGGGGAGCCAGGGTCCATGGACATGCCCTCTGCTTCCAGGGAGGGCACCCCGTCAGGACTCAGCATGAGGGAACATAGCCAATGCCAGTGAAGGCCCTACGGATGCTTGCCCACCAACCTGCCACCTAGTTTGGTATTTTCAGTGCAGCCTGGGCTCTTACAATGTATGCTGTCTCCTCCTTCAGTGTGTGAAGATAGACATGGAGACTGAGGAGCTTCATAGCGTCAGTCCAACATGAAATGGTTGCCGAGCTCCTGCTTGCACTGGCGGGAGCCTAGCATGCAGGATAGACGCTCTGGAGACAGGCATACCTGAGTTCTTCCAGCGCAAAAGATTTAGCACCGTAGGAAAGCCACCATGGCTACAAACAGCCGGCATATAAGGGTACTGTTTTCTGTGCTCAGAGGCAAATATAAAGGGCCACGTGGTTGAGACCACTTCTGCCTAAAGAAATCCAGGAAGGCTTTCTGGAGGCATTGACCTCCGTAGGCTTGTCTCCTCAAGCTACCTTTGACTCTTAACAGAGTTGACCCAGCATTAAAGAAGCCTTTTTCCCCCCTACAGCCTCTTGGGGTTCTGCCTTCCTTTGGCCTGGAAGTCTCCGGTTATTTAAGAGAAGCCCTGGGCAAAGATTTCACCCCCTGCCCTGAGTCTTCTTCCCTGTCCTCTGTTTCCCTCATCCCTACTGCTAGTCTGCTGTGGCTCCAGGCTTGTGAAAGAGAAGACTGTTTGTTTTATAACAGGAGCTTAACATGATTCATTTCAGATTCCCCGAGGACTTTTGTAAAGTTTGGAATGAGTCATAATATATTTTTTTATTAAACTCCAAGACCCAACAAGCAGGAAACTCTGTTCGACAACATAATATAACTGATGTACTGCAAGGCAGGCTTTTTTTTTTTTTTTTTTTTTTTATGGGTGAGTCTTCAAGCCGCTCCAGAAACTTTCATGCCTCTCCTGTCACTGCCTGGTTCTGGAGGGACATTCATAGGGCTTTATAGACTCAGCATGCATCTCCCAACACACATGCGCGTGCACACACACGTGTGCACACGCACACGTACGTGCACACACAAGCCATGTCCCTCCTAATGCCAGACACAAAAGCTAAGAGTCTCATGACAAGAGCGGTATCTCTCTGCAGTCCCACCTCCAGACTCTCCCAAGAATAAGGGCCCACCGTGTTCTCCAGAAGACCTCCCCTCCCATCCCCATGAAGCTACTCTGTAGGGCAGGCTTCTCAGAGGGTGGTCTAGGGACCACCCCCCACAGCAGCACCTCCGACTCTGATACAATGCAAATTCTCAGGCCCCAACCCAGACCTACTGAGTCATAACCTCTGGAGGCTGGGCCCAGCAATTCGTGTGTTAAGGGGCTCTCCAGGTGATCTGATCCTTGCTGAAGTTTGAGAGCCACAGGCATAGGGCTCCCCCAGGGTGGTCCCTGGACCAGCACTGCCTGCATCACTTGGAGTCTGTTGGAAATGCAGATTCTCAGGCCCCTCCACAGACCTGCTGAATCCAAGTCAGCATTTGAACAGGACCTTCAGCCGAATGTTTAAGGTTGAGAAGCATAGCTACAGTAGGACATGGCTGGGCTTGAGTGGAAATCTCCCTCTCTCTTACTGGCTGTGGGATGGTGGCTGGACACGTGACTTCTCCAAGCCCCAATGTCCTGATGGGTAAAAATAGAGACCGTTGTTCTACCGGTTGTCCCAGTGTTTATGAGAACGCATCCCACAGCCCCAGCTCCCCCACAGGTGCTGGGAACCTCTCCCTGCCTCTCCCTGGTGAGTGTACAACCTCCTCCCTGCTGACACTCACACTCCCTGGGTGACGGTGACTCTGTTCTTACAGCCCTCCCTCCTCCTGTGTTTCTGTTTTTCTCATGATCACATATCCCCACAGCATTTGGTTGGAGCTCTCCAATTCCACATGTGGAAAGGTTCTTATGGTCTTTCCTTGGAAGTGTTTTATATTTTCTTTAAATTCAGCACTGCCCTCTGATCGGGGCATGTCCAGTGACCTCTATAGCACAGATCAGGGAGAGGGTTTCTCCCATGCTATCCAGTGTGAGGCTGTGTTCAAGCACAGCAATCGGACGTGTGCCACAAAGCCTTCTTACACACACAAGGCTACTTAAGAAAGGGCAGAAAACAGGATACCTCGAATCTGATAAATTGCCGAGAAGTGCTACAAATGACCTCAGACTCACAGACCTGTCCCCTGACCCCTGCCTCCTGCTATGTCATGCACCCTTGATGGGAACAAGGACACAAGCCCCGCTCTGTGCCCTAGATGAAAGGCGACGAAGCCAGACACAAGGGGAGGGGACAAGGCGGGGGTGGAAATGCACTGACCCTTTCTGGGGCCACCCAAGGGGAGACAGAGGAATCAAAGCCCTTCCAGACCCCAGACAAGTGGCAATTTCCCTTCCCAGAGTGTAGGGTTTAAAAAATGCACCAGACAGGACTGCCTATGTGCACAGAGGGGCCCTCACACACTGCTAGAGGGGTGGATATTGGGACCGCTGGTTAGAAAAGCAGTTTGGCAGTCGATTCAAGAGCCTCAAGAAGTCCATATCCTTTAACCCAGTAATTCTACTTCTGGGAATCTACCCTAAGAAAACAATCTGAAATGCAGACCAAAATTTATACACATGGGTGTCCCCTGTACTTTATTTATAAGAATAAAAAATTGGAAAGCACTAAATGCTCCACTTTAGGGAGTCGGTTAGGTAGATTATGGTTCAATCATAGAATGGAATATTTTGTAGCCGTTAAAAATGACGTTTGCAGAGCTTTTAATGACATAGGGAAATGCATATGGTATACCATTAAGTACAAAAGGCAGGATATCAAATTACACACCACACAGTGTGATCTCAGCCATGTAAAACAATTAGAGACAACTCACAGGGAGGAAACACACACACACACACAAACTGTTAACAGTGGTTGGTCTCTGGGTAGTGGGACGGTGGATGATTTTATTCCTTTTCTTTCCACCTTTCTGGGTTTTTTTTACATTTGGAAATGATTGCTTATCAGCTTTGGGAAATGTATTTATTTAAGCCTCACAGCCGATGAAGGGAAAAATCCCCATTAGTTTGAGTTCTGATGAAGGCTACAACAGCTGTTTTTCCCTCCTGTATATATATTGTTTTTGAAATCACAGAATAAAATTAAATAAACATTATTTACCAAATTAAAATCAAATCAAAATAAACAAAGCATCTGAGGCCCTGTTGAGGAAGGCCTCTGCTCCCCAAAGAAGTGATTGCCTGCTTCTAGCTTATCATTTTTCAGGGATCTTATAAAACCAACCACTGTGAAATTGACTTCTAACTGATCTTAATTGAGATGGGGCCCAAATGCGAGGATCAGAAATGAAATTCAGGACAGCCACCCCACGGGCTGGGCTGTGGATGGGGCCTTGTAAATCCCAGGTCGCAGATGAGCTGGCTGGGGGTTATTTCACAGTTCCAGATTCTACTGCCTGCTTTTCACCAATGACTCAGGGTGGGCTGCCACCCTGGCAATGGGTCCTGCCACCCATTGGCTGTTTTGTCACGAGCTCAGGGCTGAGCAGGAACTGAGTTTAGATTCCCTGGGCCTACAAGGATTTTAGGCCACCCTACCAGTACTCCCACCCATCCACTCTCTCCCTCCGGTATGGAAGTATCATCGTGTGTCTGCCTCTCTCTGGGAGTGTATATAACACTTAGTGATGGTCTGCCGTGAGCAGGTATCATGCTAGGTCTCTAACAAGCATCACCTTTTTTAATCCCCATAGCCACCCTATGGATGAAATATTATCAAGCCTTATTTTAGAGTGTAGAAACCTCAGGGTGCTGGGCCAGGTGCTGGGTGGCTCATTCAGTTGAGCATCTGACTCTTGATTTTGGCTCAGGTCATGATCCCAGGGTGGTGGGACTGAGCCCTGAGTCAGGAGCATGGAGCGTGCTTAAGAGTCTCTTTCTCTCTCTCTCTCTCTCTCTCTCTTCTCTCTCTCTCTCTCTCTCTCTCTCTCTCTCTCTCTCCACCCCCCACCCCTTTCTCTGCCCCTCTTCCCCGCTCGCACTCACTCTGTCTCTAAAAATGAAAAATACAAATAAATTTTTTAAAATAGAGTATAAAAAATTCAAATATTCATCCTTTTGCCGGCTTGTGAAGCTGATACAACTTCAGGGGTTAGCCTAGTCTTCTCACTGGGATCTCTTCCAACTTTGGAGTAACCAGTTCTCTTAACAGTAAAAGCAAACCGTCCAGGCCCCCCCACACAGGATGCCCAGGTCCCCCCCCAGTCTCCCCAAATCTCTTTGACCAACCTTTCCCTGCTTGCCACCTTGGTGCTTGACCCTCTTTCCCTGCCCTCCTCCCTTGGGGGTCCCCCAGCACCCCTCTTGCAGCCATCTGCTGTCAGATTCACTCATTGCTCTCTTGGGTAGAACAATATAATTCTTCTTTGTCTGAATCCAGGAGGCCTACCCTTTCATATCCCAACAGGCTCATAACAGCATTTTCCCCTCCAAAAGAATTCTCTCTTAAAGATACCTTCTGATCAAATCAGGCAGCTTCCAACATTTTAAAATAATTGTGTGTGTGTGTGTGTGTGTGTGTGTGTGTGTGTGCGCGCGCGTGTGTATACGTCTTACCGCACTGGATGCTGCAAAATACAGCACTGGAATACATCTAATATCAAAATGAAGAGAACTAATTAATGAGAAAAGAAACAGAACAACTGATGTGATTTAAAATGGTAACAATACAAATGTACTGGTGTACTCTCACAAGTTTGAAAATCTCCATAAGATAGCTGTTTTCTGGGAAAATGTAAATTACACAAACTAACTAAAAAAAAAGGTAGAAAAAACTTTAAAAAGATCTTAGGCAAAGGGAACATTGAGCAAGGTTTTAATGGAATGATTTATTTTTGGAAGGCCCCAGGTTAAGATGATTTAATGCTGAAACTTCCCAAGTATCAAGGCACAAATGATCAAACGATCCCCATGCTTGCCAAGTGGACGTGGTTTGGGATCCAATGGCCTTGTGTTTAAATCCTGATTTACATTTGCTAGTTGCATGACCATGGATGAGTTATTCAATCTCTCTGAATCTCAAGTTTCCATACGAATTCTGCAACGCAAGTGGTCATGGGGAGACAGAGGAGAGCCCACGTGGGCTTTCTGGAGGAGCTGGCTTGTGCTGGGCTTGATTTACCAGTAACCTTCCACATTCTTGCTCAGACCCCTTTCCACTACGGGATGGACTTGTGAATCACCTGGCCTGTGTTATGGTAGAGTCCGTGCCATGGAAATGCCGAAGACCCACAAGTCCTGTGATTACTTCCTGCGTATCTACCACGGAACTTCCAACACCACTAACACCCCTAATGATGACTCCAATTAAGCCCTTCCTGTGCCCTGGCATAGTGCTGAGTTCCACATGCGCTAGCCCACCTCATCTTCAAAACAACTCTACAAGGTAGATGCTATTATTACCCCCATTTAAACGATGAAACTAAGACAAAGACAGTCACAGAGAGTGCCTTACCCAAGGTGCACTGTTAAATAACAGCACCAGGATTGGAACCCAGGCCATCTGGCTCCAAGGGACTCAGACACCACAGTTTTCTGCTTTGTCTAGTGCCTGGGATTTGCAGAGCCTTTGACAGTTGACAGTAGATGTCACACACCTCTGTGCATTTCATCACTACTGCAGTCAGGTGTCTTTACCTCTACTGGTAAGACAGGCCTGGAGGACTCCAAAGTGACTTACCCTAAGTCGTTTAGCCAAAAAGGGATTATCCAGGGTCTAAATCTAAGGCTTCCCTCTGGCTTTTGGAGTTCCCAGCACTGCAGGGGATGCAGATGCAAGAGCAGCCATCCCTGTGTCTAAGCAGCTCGCAGTCTACTCATGGAGCACAGCTTGTGAGTGCAGCCACTGCTCCAATAATTATCCCCAGAGAGACCTGCCAGGCCTCCTCTCTGCATCCACCACCTTCCAGATGTTTTCCCACCCTCTGAGTCCCAAGGGAATTTCTCACCTCTGAGGTCCTGTAGCTCTGATGCTTCTTAGTGTCCCTTAGGTGTTTAATCACTGGCGTGTCACCTGCTCGTGTGCTAAACTGCTTGGGATTTGCTCTGGCCTAGTATTGTGACGTTGTGGCAATGAGATTAGGTGTCATCTTGAAATGGGGATGGCAATGCCGCCCTCCTTAAATAGTCATCATGGTGTCAGAACACATGGGATGGTACGTTAGCTCTGGGCGTGGCCCTTTCTGTCTTTATATCTGAGAGCCCTGTGCCTCGGTTTCCTCATTCCTGGGAGGGGTATAAGGATGTCTAGCCCAGCAGCTAGGGTAAGGATGACATATGCAAAGCCTTGAGCAGTGTGCCCCATAAGTACTAAGTGAATACCAATGATGAGTGTTTCATTGTGATTATTATCATTACACGATGGTTACTCCCTTTGCCCTTCTTGAGCATGGGGACAGGAGTCTTTTATTGCTCTGTGATGCCCAGTCCTTATGACTGTACCGTCATCCCAGAGTTGGCGAAAGCAGGTGTGCGGGACACAGCGTGGGCCCTAGACCCCGTGGTCCCACACTCTATGATTGACCTCCTTGAACCTCAGTGTTCTCGTCTGTAAAATGAGGGTAGCATCTGCCTCACCAGGTACTTGAGAGATTAATGGGCCATGTTTCGTGAAAGTGTTTGACACAGAATATGCAGAAGCAAGTGTGACTTCCTTTCCCTTCCTTGGTTGTATTTTTTTTCAGGGAACAGAGCCATGTTTTGGACAAAAAGAAGACAGATTGCAGCGTTACTGTTGGCTTTTTTGTTGTGGGTGGTTGGTCTGGTTTTGCTTTAGGAGGACATTTCAAGACTGCTTTGATGAGGAAGTGTTAACCTAGCACCTACTGTAAGGACAGGACTAGGTGGATACAGAAGAAATATAAAATGTGCCCCCGGCCCCAGGGTCCTCTGATGTTTTGCCCGTGGCTCAGTGGGATCAGATTCCGGTGCAAAAGGTTGTCTCTGCAGAGACCAGTCACCTGTGAGCACCTCATCTTGGAGATCCCATTCTTCTGAGTTCCCAAGTCAAGGATACCTTTCATGGAAATGTTTATGTTCATGTAGATGGAGGAATACAATCCAGAGAGCATTCCTAAACTGTTAGCTGCATATTAATCTGTGGGGACTAATATCATCACATAATTAGTATAGCAGTGCTCCCAGCTTAATTGAAAATGCTGCATATGAGGGGCAGTTCATGAGAAATTCAAGACTTGATGATTCAGAACTGCTGAGATTTAGCGGTTTAGTGGGTGTAGCGAGGAAGTGTTGGATTTATTTCCCTTTGCTATTCTCTTTGTGCATCTGGACAGGAAGGGCTCTGAAAGGAGTTGGTAACAGTGCGTACGTTTAGCGAACTTTGATTATCTGCACGTCCCTCTGTTCTTCGGAACCCGGCAGAGGGCCAGGCAGGCAAGGAAATGGGAGAAAAAGCCTCTGCGGCGACGAAACACGTTGCTAATTTGTCTGTGTCCTGCAGTCCCTTCACTTTTCTGAGAAGTCCTCTCAAGCCACATCATAATCTGTTTGTATAATCTTACTTTGTACAAGAGCTTTGTGAAGCGAAATGAGCCGGTCCCCCGAGCATTAGCAGACGAGCAGCGGTGGCTCCCAGCAGCGGGACCCCCCTCAGTTTAGTCGCCCAGTCAGCAGGGTCTTCAGGGCACAGAATTTGTTTTGGGCCCAGGGAGATAAAGACGCTTGAGAATGAGTCCCCGCTCTTAAGGAGCTTACAGTTTGGGGGCAGACAGATGTTGTCTCCATCATGCTTCTTAGTTTTGGATAACAGAATCGGCTCTGGCTAGTTTAAATCAGAAAGCGATTTCATACAGGATATGAGGTGGCTTGCAAACTTTCCAGGAAGGCCAGAGACCCGAGCTGGGATGCCAGAGAACCAGAGAGGTCCCCAAACACCACATAGGCCTGCTGGAATGCAATCTCCTTTATCCCTACGCCTTGGGACTCAAAACTCTAGGAACTAGACAGCAGAGCCTACACTGCAGCTGTCCGGATAAACCAACACCTTGGCCCCCATGTTTGTGGGAGGCCTTGATTCACCTGTGACAGCATCTGCCCCCCGTGCTCCTGTGGGTGCGTTTGCTCGGTCGAATAGGGATCTGGCTGCAAGGGACTCCGTGTATCGTTTCCAGCTGGGCAGCCTCTGTGGAATGAAAGGCCCACTGGACATGGGTGGCTATGGGTGCTGACAGAGCCAGTCTGTGGCACGTGCTAGGGAGGGGGCCAGATCATTAAGAGCCCAGCGAGCCGGGTCCTGTTATAGAGTTTTCCTCTGAGAGCTAACCCACTGTCTGGCAAGGTGCGTGACAAGGTGAACACAAAGTGACACCTGAATGCTAACATTTAGGGAAGGGACGGCAACACCAGAGAGTCAGCATGGCAACTGCAAAAGCACAAAACACCAGGGCCACTTTCCGCAGCAACAAATACCCAAGAGAGGTGGCAATCATGAAGGGCATCGTCGTAAGACAGCTGAGTAAAGGGGCACCTGGGTGGCTCTGTCGCTTGAGCATCTGACTCTTGATCTCCGCTCAGGTCATGATCTCACAGTCGTGAGACAGAGCTCTGCATTGCGCTCTCCACTGGGCATGGAGGCTGCTTGGGATTCTCCCTCCCCCCCTTCTCTCTCTCTCTCTCTCTCTCTCTCCCTCCCTCCCTCCCTTTGCCCCTCCCCAGCTTGTGCAGCTCTCTCTCAAAAAAAAAAAAAAGAGGGAGAGAGAGAGAGCACTGAGTAAAAAGAATAACCATGCACAGTCCTTAGCCATTAAGGAAAGTTTGTACACTGTATTCAGGAGACTTTGATTAGAGGACAGGACCATTTCTAAAAGGCTTCTGAAAGGTTTCCACAGAAATGTGCGTCTCCCCCCCTCACTATCTTGTGCTGCAGGACAGAGACGCAGACATTGGGAGACCTGCATACAGCGAGTGATTATTTATCACATAACCCGCGTTCTACATTGGTTATGAGAAAACACGGGTGCTGTGGCAGCATCAGAGCCCGGACCCACGCCAGCAGAATAAGCACCGTGTGAGCCGGGACCAGGAACCCCAAGTGTCCTTCCAGGAGGCCAGACTCTCCCAAACAGAATTGCAGATACTTTCAGAAAACTAGCCCATGGTGTACAGGGCGGGAGCGGCCTCCCCGTCAGTCTTATTCTATGAATGTAGAGAGGGAGAAGTCTGAACATCAGGCTTGAGGGGGCAAAGAAATTAGCCTAAATAGACAAACAAGTTCAACTAAAGGAAAAAAAAACAAAAGAATGTCCCAACTCATTTCCAGAGCTACAGGCAAATCTTAGAAAACTAAAAGAATGGGAGGGGCCTGGTGCTACAGTGTTAGTAAGAGGGAAAAGGAGAAATTTCCAACAGCACAGGCCAATTATCAGGTTTTGAACACGGCAAGCCTGATATATATTTGTGCATTTATATATTTATTTATATTCATATATTTATGTGTTTGTATCTACATAGAGCCTGGCCCTAAGGCCCGTTTGTCCCGTCCTCCTCCTCTCCGCCTCTCCCAGCTTCCCTGCCCCAAGTCCCCATTTGGTCCTTCATTAACAAGACTATTAGCAATACTGCTAACTCTTAGCTCTGTATTACTGTGTTTCCTGTGTCGTCGGGCTCACAGCCAGGGAGGAGAGAACAGGAGCTCCGGCCCAGATCCAGCCCCACACCTCTCAAGTTCTCCTCTACCGTGGGGCCAACCTGCTGTGGGCTTTAGCTAGAATTTCGTCAGGGAAACTCGGGGTGGAGTTGTTAGTCTTCTGCCCTTCGTATCAGATAAGGCCCTGTGGCTTCCCTGAACTCAGTGCCAGAGACTTGGTTCTGGAAAGCTGAATGTTTCAGCAGCCATTTCCTTCTGGCCTCGTCCAGGGGAAAAGCCCACCACACCACCCTATGGGCAAGGATGCAGGGAAGGCTTCACGAGCGCACCGTTTCTCTTCCTCAGAGAAACACCAGCATTGGGAGATGACGCTGCCTCCGTTCCCTCGCAGCAATGATGTGCACAATTACATTTCCAGCAGGTGTCACTTAAGAGGGTGAAACCCATTAGTGTTCAAACGAGAAAGCAGAGAGCAGCCTTCAAGAAGGCACAGGAAAGCCCTCTCTACAGGGGTGGAGGAAGTGAACGCACGGACTTTTCCTGACCACTTGCCACTCCTCACTCGCTTTCCCATAAGTGACCTCACCCCAGCCCTAGGACAGACCTTGGTGCAGAGGTGACCAGGCCCTGTTTGAACCAATGGAGAAACTGAGCTCCGGGCCCTGCAATGAACTGCCCGAGGTCGCTTAGCCAGGTGGGCTGAACTCACACAGGTGCACAGACCTGTACAGGGAATGGAGTGTGGATAGCATTCAGTGTTCCATTTCAGCCCGGAGAGGGCCAGGCCCTCTGATTTTTTTCCTGGTTTTCACAGTGCCCAGCATAATGTAAGTAGCCAGTACGTACTTGACAATATACTTCTGTATAGCAATTTTCTCCCCATTGCTCACATGAGAAATGAGGTGTCCAAAGGGAAGAAAGTGCCAGGCACGTGCAAGCTTGTTTAAGTTGGCATTTACACTCAAAAGTGGAAATGATTACCCTCTTTTTATAGACAAGGAAACTGAGGTGCAGAGAAGTGAAGGCACTTGCCCAAGGCTGCTCGACTAATGAGTCGCAGATCTAGGATTCGAACTCAGGTCTGCCTGGTTCCAAAGGCTGTGTGCCTTGCGCTAAACTGAACACCCCCCCCCCCTTGGGATCCATCCCATTGCACAGGCAACTACATGTTCTCCCAGGGATGCCATGAGGGTGGTGACTGGGTGACAGGAGTCTGACAGAGCTGTCCGACTCTTCAGTGCAGCCATGTTGAAAGATCCCCGTTCTTCCTGCTCAGACCCTGGGCTGAGTCTGAATGGCCTTCTGTTTTCTCTAAGCACGTAAACCATGTCTTTGGACCATCTTAACCAAGGTCTGCCCATTGCAGGGTCGTGAAAGGCCACCTGGAGATGGGGAAAGAATATAAGCTGGAGCTCTGCCAGGCCTGCCTCCTCGCTAAGACCAGACTCAGCATCTCCTTTCCCCGCTCGCTGCCCTCCAGTGTGAGGTGATACACTTGGTCCCCAGGTAGCCTAAATGTACCACACTCTGCACTGTCCCAAAACTAGAGGTCAGCCTTCCTATGCCATCTCATTCAACCTTTCCTCTCCATGAGCTTACCAGTTTCTGCTAAAGCCAACTTCCAAAATCACCTAAATCCCCTGCGTCCTTCCCATCTCCCTGCCTCTGTCATCATCTGGACGAGTGCACTAGCCTCTCTGCCGGTGTGCTTTATATCTCTCATCCCACCCCAGTCTTCCACACAGTAACAGGCGAACTTTGTAAAGCATTTGTTTTATTCATCCAACCAGCCGTCCACCCTTCCCATCCACCCAATAAATACAGGTGGGATATATGAGCATTTTCTCACATACATATATACATGCATATACTTGTATACTGTGGGTCAGGCCTCAGGCTAGACTCGGAATGCAAAGTTAGATAAGAAATGGTCCAATCTGTAGTGGAGAGAGATACATAAATTATTGTGATCATGAAGGGAAACCAAAGGACTGGTGTCTGACCCTGCCTGGAAGCCTCAGTGGGATCTGGAACTTTTAAGGTAAAGGTGAGGAAAAGGTTGGTAATCTAGGGAGAGCCACTGTGCATGTACAAGTTTTGGCAATGCGTTGCATATTTGGGGAAACACAAATAGCTGGCAAGGTCAGAGAGAACGGTGGTCACTGGGAAGGCAGAAACCGTATCATGATGTGCCTTGTTCTGAAACTGGAATTTTATCTCGTTGGCAATACGATGTCATGCATGGTTTTTCAAGTAAGGAGGCAATCTGGGCAGAGAGCGCTTAACCACTCCACTCTCCGCGTCTCAGTTGGACCCCTGGCAAGCTTTTGTCCGTGTTCCCATCTTCAACCAGACCTGCTTAGACTCCTTTCCTGGCTGGCTGACATTCTGCCCGAATGATACTTCTATTCTCCCAGACACTGCTTACCCACTCAGAGTAATGGGTCACACTCAGAGTTCCGGATCACACTCTAAGAGATTCCTCTTTATTCTCTCTCTGTTCCGGACACAGTGTGTCTGTCTTGAACGTCAGTGCAAGTCACTGGGCCAGTGGCTGCCGAGTGTGTGGAGAGGGAACTGTTTGGGGATGTAGGCAGCAACTGCTGCCCAACTACATCTGCCCGTCAATCTGGAGGGCTCGGTGGGAGCAGAGAATGAACAGGCCAGCTGCTACCTCCTGCCTTTCTAATTGTCTATCAAAGAAACGGAAAACCCACTCGCTGCCATTGCTGAATTCATGTGGGGTCAGCAAGCGCGTGTTCAGTCTAAGAGCAGGTAAGCCTTCACACCGTGCAGGCTTCTGTGCCTGAAGGGTGTGCTCAGGCTTCAAGTGTCCGCCCCACCTCGCCCTCCCTTCTCACGTTCTGCTAACCTCAGCACCACCTGAAGTGGTCCCATTTTGTTCTGTCTTCAGGGTCCCTTATACATGCCTGCCTCTGAAGAAAGCAGGATCTAGAGCCCTGCAGAACTGGGTTGGAGTGGTTGGCTTTGTAACTTTGGGCCAGTAACTTCACCTCTCTCACTTTGGTTTCCACATTTAAAGCTCCGCGCCAACGCCTGGGCCTTGCTCAAGCTTCGGTGCTGGTTGGATCAAAAGTGTTAGCGTATGTGAAGAAGCTTTGTAACTGCCTTGGGGAGAGAGATCTTTTTTTTTTTTTTTTTAATCTTTATTTATTTTTGAGGGAGAGAGAGAGAGAGAGAGAGAGTTCATGCACAAGTGAGGGAGGGGCAGAGGGAGAAGGGGACAGTGGATCCAAAGCAGGCTCTGTGCTGAGAGGTGCTAAATAAGTACCTTTAAATTACTAGCACCAAAGCATTGTGGGGGCAAAGAAAAAGGGTTACTAATTTAGGTATAGTGGTATTTTGTTTTTACTCTACTATGTATTTCTTTGATTACTAGAGGAACTGAACATTTCCCCATGTGTTTATTCACTTAATATACTTTTTGTAGAACACACCCATGTCTGTTCCCAATTGATTTATTGTTGTCCTAAATTTTTTCCCACCTCAACTGGCACCAGATCGTTACTGAATGGCTATTAACCCTCTTCTGTCTTCCGTGCTATAAATATTTTTTTTTCCAGCTTGATGTCCTTTTTACTTTATTTCCTTCTTGTGATGCAGAATTGTAAAGTAAAATTAACTTCCATTCACGTTAAGATGTATAATCAGCACGCTAAAACTCCAGCCGCGGTTTGGAAGTAGGTTTCTGCAGGCACCATCTACCTCTTCCCCACCCCACTGAGCTCGGTGGGATGAAACAAGCATAAAAGGCAACTCGAGGTAAAAGCAGGGACAAGGGCAGTTCTAAGCCCGAGGGCCCTTGCTAGGCAGCCAAAGGACACGTCTTTCATACTCTAAACATATGATTAGTTTCTGTGTGTGCTTTACCGCAAACATTTGACTTTGATCTCGCTCATGAGGCCCAGGGACTTGTTGTTGAAGTTTTCCCTGGTAGCACCCATCCCCCGCCTGCTGCCTGTGCATGTTATGGTGACCAAATGGCTCCTACAGTGTCTTAAGGCTCAGAAAATAGGAGATCTGGGTCACTTATTGGTGATGACAGCAAAAGTGCTGTAGACTGGGCTTTATAGATTATGAAGTGCTTTTCCATCTGTTTTCCTTTTTTTTAAATATAATTTACAACACCCAGTGTGCATCCCAACAGGTGCCCTCCTCAATGCCCAACACCCACTTTCCCCTCTTCCCCACCCCCCATCAACCCTCAGTTTGTTCTCTGTATTTAAGATTCTCTTATAGTTTGCCTCCCTCCCTTTCTGTAACTTTTCCCCGCTCCCCCTCCCCCATGGTCTTCTGTTAAGTTTCTCAAGATCCACATATGAGCGAGAACATATGGTATCTGTCTTTCTCTGCCTGACTTATTTCACTCAGCACAATACCCTCCAGTTCCATCCGCATTGCTGCAGATGGCAGGATTTCATTCTTTCTCACTGCCAAGTAGTACTCCATCCGTGTTTCAGTCGATCCTCACGACAACCCTGATAATATGATTTCCATTATTGGATGAGAGAACTGAGGCTCAGAGAGGTTGTCCGTGTCCCCACACTAGTTACTGGGAGAGGCAGGAGCCCTGTCCTTAGATGTCAGAGCTGCTGTCATCTCTGCTTGGCAAAGTTAGCGCTTGGGAATGGTCTCGACCTTCCAGTAATAGAGCAGGAGCAGTGTTTCAGGTCAGAAATTCAGTTCTAAAAAGAGAAAGCCTCACCCCCTGCTCAGGAACTCTTGGATTCTAAACTTCTGACCATGCGTAATGCACTGTCTGTCCCTTCCAATCACATGGAGATGCTACTCCAGAGAGCATGAGTGATGTCCTAAAAGAAGGAGCAGTGGCTAATGATGATCAGCATGTCCTGAGATGGCCTATAAAGCATGGCTTAAATGGCAGCTTCCATGCTGTCTACCTTAAAAGTAAAACAGCGGTTATCTTGCCAGCAAAATGGGTTTATTGCTGGAATAGGAGAGGAATTACAGTTTGGGACATGCAAGCTGTGGCAAACCATAGGCATTTCTGGAGATCAAAGGAGGGAAACATTACTTTATAGAGAAAAGAGGAAGTTGAGAACGGCCTTTTGGAATGAAAATCCATTGGAGGAAAGTGAGAGTTCAGAGGTTTCTCATTGGCTGAGTTGTGGTATTTTCTTATCGGCTGAGCTTGTTGTTGGGCAAGGAGAAAAATCTTCCCTCCTGCAGCTGGCATAATAAAGTAGGTTTCTGTTGGAAAGGCAAGAACCCCCTTTCTTCCTGCGAGTGGTAGGGTGTGAGAGCCCCACCTTCTGGCCTCCCAACTCCATTTTATTTTATTTTATTTTATTTTATTTTATTTTATTTTATTTTATTTTATTTTATTTTTTCATATTTAAGTTAACTCTTTACTATGATACATATAGTTCAATATATAATGTGAATTCTCTCAATTTATTTAAAAAATTTATGTTAAAAAACATCCCCCTTCTATTCTAGCCCCAGTCAGATATTGTCAGGATGGCTATTTGAACCAGATGTATCCTAGTTAACATTTGTAGTTAAAATTCTGTGGTCCTGAGTAAGCAAATTAAGCAACTCCCACATGGAGTTCTTAATGGTTCTAGCCAGTTTTGCAGTAAGTGTCTTTGCCAAAAGTATTTTCACTGCAAGATTTTCATACAAACATTTTCTCTGCCTAACTAACTGGCTATAAGACAACTTTGCCATGAAAAAATAAATAAATAACTGCTTGACAGATTGGTTTGACAGTTTGTTGGTTTCAACAATTGGTTGACAGTTTAGTTTCCTTTCTGCATTAAAGCAATACTCTCATTTTTGTATTATATAAATCTTAGCCCTAATGGTCTATACAGTGAGGCAGAATTTTGAACCCACATTTCACATAGAACTTTGGAACATCTATCAAAGGACATGTGACGATACGCCAAGAACAAATAACAGCATAGAAGGCTTTCCAACACAGTACAAGCCTCAGTTACAAATATGCTTCCTAGTATTTGGGAAACTGACGCCAGTCTTTTTTCGTTTTTAATTTAAATCCAAGTTAGTTAACGTATACTGTAATAATGATTTCAGGAATAGAATTTCCAAGTCCATTTAAATGAGGTTTTCTTTATTCAGTTTCACACCAAGACTTTCCTTGGTTAAATAGGATCTGGTCCTTCCCCCTGGAAGTTCACAGTCCACTGGAAGAAAAAGAGACAGACCCAAACAACTATACAAAATGTATGTAATACTCCAGCAATGTCATTCATTCATCCAGCAAATTGAGCATCTCTGCATACCAAGCACTGTTCTAATGGAGCCCTTGCCACAATAGACCAATATCATGAAGCTTATACTCTGGCAGAGGAGACAAACAGTAAGCAAGTTCATAAACAAATAGCATGTCAGATGCTGAAGAGTACTGTGGAAAGACTTTGGGAAGGCGGTTGGGACGGTTGGGAGTGTTGGAGGGAATCACAATTTTAAGTCAGGCTGTCAGGCATGGACAGAAATGCCCCGTGTAGCATGGAAAAGAAAGGTCCTCACTAGCCCAGGGGAGGGATGGCATTCTTGGTAGAGGAAACAGCAAATGCACAGGCATGAAAGTGAGAGGCTGTGGGCATGTTTGGGAAATTGTATGCAAGTCAAGTGTGGCAAGAGGAAAGGGAAAGAAAATTCAGGCGTTGATGCTGGAGAGGTCAGCTGCGGCCACACCGTGAGGGATTTTTTGAGTCCCAAGGGGCAAGGATGCCAGTGACCATGTGAATGCGGTGGTGAGGGTAGAGCACAGCTACCACACCTGCCCTCTGAGCTAGTGGCCAATAGCCCACCCCGCTGAGAGGCATGGCTTTCATAGCCAAGAAAGGGTTAAAAACAGAAGAGTCTCGTACTGTCAGTGGCCCAGTCCTCTCATGAGAATAACACCAGAAAAATTCCAATAGCGAGCATCCTACAAAATACTTTTCTAGCATATCCCCAAAATTGTCAAAGTCATCAAAAACAAGGAAAATCCTAGAAACTACCACAACCAAGAGGAGCCTAAGGACCTGTGATAACTATATGTGATGTGGTGTCCTGCATGAGATCCTGAAACAGAAAATATTGGGTAAAAACTAAGGAAAGCCAGGGGTCCCTCGGTGGCTTAGTCAGTTGAGCATCTGACTTCAGCTCAGGTCACGATCTTGTGGCTCATGTGTTCAAGCCTCGCATCAGGCTCTGTGCTGACCGCTTGGAGCCTGGAACCTGCTTCACATTCTGTGTCTCCCTCTCTCTCTCTCTGACCCTCCCCCGCTTGCTCTCTCTCTATATAAACAAACATTAAAATTAAAAAGATAAATATACATAAAAAAAACTAAGGATATCTGAATACCCTATGGAGTTTAGTTAATAGCAATATCATAATATTGGTTTGTCGATTATAACGAAAGAACCATACGAATATAAGATTGTACGATGTTAATCATGGGGAAACTGGGTGCAGGGTATGTGGGAACTCTCCTTGCAATTTTTCTGTGAATCTAAATAGTTCTAAAAATATTTTGTAAAAAGCCATGAAACCTGTTACAACACAAAAATCGAAAAAAAACCCAAGTAGGAAAACATTGGTAACCCCCAAATTTCCTTGATTTTCCCATCTCTGGAAAGGATTCCTTTTTTTTCCAACTCATTCACCCCCCACCCCCACAAATGTTATTAATTTCACCAAGGTAGAAATAAGCATATGTGTCCGTGTAGGTGGGCACGTGAGATGGGAGAAGCTGGGTGGGGATGCTGAGGTTGAGATGTGTCTGTGCCAAAGCCTCACGGCTGGCTTCCTCTCTGAGACCAATAGAGGTTTCCAGGGAGGTAAAGCATGTGGCAGTTCATTAACAGCCTCACTGTTCCACACCTGGTGGTCGTTTCAGGTCTTGTGGGGGCCATTGGTCTGGGACCCTTGGGTCAGTCAATAAAAAGCCACCTGTGACAAGGGCCTGAGCGGAAGCAGAAAGCAAATGCATCACGGATCCCAGAGTCCCCTGCCCTGACCACAGGAAGCTGACCTTTGCTAGGAAACTTGCCCACCATGCAAGGGCTGGGTCTCATGGAAAGCTTGCAAGCCATTGTCCCTCAATTTCTGGTGAGCTCTTTTCCCCTGTGTCTCTCTCTCGGTCCCAGCCAGTGTCGGTCTGTTTATGGATACTCTTTCACATCCAAAGTCTTCCTTAGTAACCAAGGATGCTCTGGCTCTCAGCAGTCACCAGAGTATTCCATTTTATTCCCATCTCCATCCTCTCTCAATAAAGGATTGATTTGCCACCTCTCTGAGTTTAGAAGGGTGGTGGCTAACCCTTTATAGTTGTAGGTACCCCCACAGACGACACCCAAACAAGCCATATCATATTAAGACTTAAATGTCTCACTGAATTTGCTGAAAGATGTCTTTCTTGGCCTGTCTCCGTTTCATCAGACTCCTGGCTTCCTTACAGAGACTCAGGATACCCTAACCTGCCAAAGGTTTCTGAAGTTTCCCAACTGAGCTCCTTGGTGTCTATTGCATTAATGATTGGCCTTCCCTACATCAGTTTATTAACTGACACAAGAAGTCACATTCAAGCTGGCTAGACTCATGGGGGGATAAAGGATTTACCTGACTATGTATTCCTACCCTCCTCCTTCCAAGGCTGCTTCCCCAACCCCAGGGTCTCAGCTACACCTTAAATGATTAGCTTCAGCCCACGCCCCACTATCCGACCATATTCTCCGCAGAGGGCTTGTGTTGAGTAGTTATTCTAGAAGGCTGGTGAGTTGCTTCGGGGAACCTCCAGCTGTTGTCTGAGACAGTTAGTCATTTGCAGCCTGCCATCCCTCCCATTGCCTCTCTCTTCCCCCGCTAGCTTGGAGCCCTTGTTGCTGGCGTGGGAGCCCAGACAGAGGGGAATGTGGACAGGAAGAGTCCAAGGGCAGAGCAGAAGAAACAAAGGCCCCTAAGTTTACGCAGCCAAGAAAATAACATGAAACGAGATGAGGGATTTGGGCTGGACTTGTTTTGTTTTGGAGCATTTCAGGGGGCCAGGCATGCAGTTGTGTTTGGATTGGGAAGAAAGGCATAACTGTGCAGAAGAAAATCCTTTTCAGATTTTACTCTAGCTGTTACTGGATTAAAGAAAAACCAAGAGGATTACACTGTGTGAATGTATGAAGGTTACTGCGCCCAGACAGGAGGGACCCTGTCTCTTGCTGGAACATGTTGGGACAGCATTTGGAAGCAGCCACTTGGTCCATCAGTCACCAATCTGGTAAATTTAGCATCAGGTGGAGTCACTCACGGTACTTTCCTTTTCTTTGCCTTAACAGTAATAATAATTAAAAATTAATAGTTGTGTCGGTTCTGTTGGATCAAAGTGACAGAAACCTCAGGATTAATGAATTCAACACAGAGGGACTTTTACTACTGCTTCATAGAATCCAAGGAGTGGAACTCTCCAGCCAGAGAAAATGCAAAGAGACACAGTAGAATTGGGATTGGGAATTTTAATTCAGTTCTGTTTAAATGTGTTCTGTCTCTTCTTTGTTGCTCTGGTCTGCTTCTCTTGTGAGCTTCCTTCTCTCTCAGAGGGGCCAGCTTTCCCCTCTGTATTAGTGAGCTAAGGCTGTGGTCACAAAGGAGCATAAACTGAAGGGCTTGAACAACAGAGATGTATTGTCTCACAGTTCTGGAAGCTCCAAGTCCAGATCAAGGTGTTGGCAAGCCCATGCTCCCTGCATGTTTCCCTCTGAAGGAAGGGGTCTGTCCCAGGCCGCTCTCCTGGCTTCTGGGAGTTTCTTTCTGTGTGGTGTTCCCTCCATGTCTGTCTGTCCAAATCTCAGCCCTTTTGATAGGGACAACAGTTATATAGGGTTAGGGCCCACCCCAATGATGTTAAAAAAATTTTTTTAATGTTAATTTATTTTTGAGAGAGAGAAAGAGAGACAGACAGACAGAATGCAAGCTGGGGAGGGGCAGAGAGAGAGAGGGAGATACAGAATCTGAAGCAGGCTCCAGGCTCTGAGCTGTCAGCCCAGAGCCTTGACATGGGGCTCAAACTCATGGACCATGAGGTCATGACCTGAGCCAAAGATGAACACTTAACCAACTGAGCCACCCAGGCACCCCTCCAATGACTTTATTTTAACTTGATTACCTCTGCAAAGACCCTGTCTCCAAATAAGGTCCCATTCTGAGGTATTAGGAGTTGAGACTCCAACATATCTTTTGGGGAGGACACAATACGCCCACACGGCCGCTAATGGCTCCCAAGATTTTCCGTCTTAAAGTCTTCACTACCAGAGACTAGATTCTTTTTCAATACCCAGGGAAGAATTCTATCTGGTCTTTGACCAGGTCGATCTCTGATCAGGTTCTGCCCTTCCCGAGGGCAGCTGGAGCCCCCAGAACTATGATTGACCCAGCTTCCTTAAGGTGCCCAGCCCTGAACCAATCAGTGATGATGGAGTCAGAGTCCTTTAAGAATATGACATTTCTCATAGGACCTATGTATCCACAGATCAGCTAATTAATACTGAGTACAAATTACCCCCCAAACCGTAGTGGTGTTCGTCAAAGGGCCCATTCTCTCTCATACTCTGCATATCCACTGTGGACAGTGGATGTGGTAAGAGGGTGGGGAGTTTCTCGCCATCCCCTGGGAGTCCAGGCCGACAGACCATCCCAACTGCCCGTCATGGTGCCAGAGTGAATGGAAGCTCCAGAGCGTCCTCAGTTGGCATTTAAATCTTCTGCCTGGAAGGGGTACACCTCTGCTCCCAACCCACTGGCCACAGTTAGTGACATGGCCCTCTTGGGGTGTGTGATCCCACCTGTGGCTGCCAAGCACAGAGCCAGCAGTGGTTGCCAGACAGCACTGATGACTCCCAGAACCCTCGTGATGGGAGCAGTGGAAAAAGTGGCTCCCAGAAGCAGGGAGATGCTCTCCCAGAATAAGATGGGGTGCTACATGGTAGACTCGTGAGCGAGCACTCCAGGGGCCCTCGGGCCAAAGAAAGGGCAACAGGAAAGTCTGTGAAGTGTTAGAGGCCCCTCGGTCCGGCTGGAGCACAGAGGGCCTGAGGCGAGAGTGGCCAGGCTGGACAGTGAAGAGAACTGCTTGCTGTAAGGCAGGGTTTGGATTTTGTGCAAAGACACTTGGGCAGCAACAAGGCTTTCCAGCCGGGAGCAGCAGGGTCTCACTTGCATTTTTGGAATAGTGCCAGCGACGTGCTCATTTGAAAGAAGGAACGGAAGGGTGCTAGACCTAGAAGGAACGAAAGAGCTCTGGCAACTCCTAGGAGTTACTGGGAGAATCACCTAGGCTCGGTGACTCTCTGGCATGGGGTACACTTAGTTGTGAATGATACAAGGACGGCGCCGTGAAAATGCTGCCATCTGCACTGGCTCCCAAAGGAAGGGGACGAGCTGGTAGACGTAGAAGGAGGGGGAGGCTTCACAGGCTGACCACAAAGCCCAGCGAAGGCCCGGAGAGCTGGGAGCACCCTGGTGGTTAAGAACAAGTGTGTGTGATTATCCTGCACACACAAATCCCAGAATTCTTGAAAAAACATTTTTTTTTATTTTTAAGAGAGACAGAGACAGAGCGTGAGTCAAGGAGGGGCAGAGAGAGAAGGAGACACAGAATCCAAAGCAGGCTCCGGGCTCTGAGCTGTCAGCCCAGAGCCCGACACGGGGTTTGAACCCACAAGCCATGAGCTCATGACCTGAGCTGAAGTCCGACGCTTAACTGACTGAGCCACCCAGGTGCCCCAAATCCCAGAAATTTTGATGGTGTGCTTGGAGGGTTTAAAGGTGAACAGCGGTTAAGTAAAAGCAAGTTTTAGAAAGTTGAGAAGACACCCCACTGATGCCACAGACTTCATCGGGTTGCCTTTTAGCACTTGCGGGGGTCTGAGACTCGTTTACCCCCTCGTGTGGGCTTCCTTGATGCCAGACGTAAACTCAGTCTTCTAGGCAGCGTTCTTGCACACGTAAGCACGTGATCCTTCTCTGCTGGGAGCCCAGTATCTTCCACCTTACTCCCAGGCAGTCATGCCCTGCAACGCACCCCTGCTCCACTCCACCTTCTCTCTGACAAACATCCCTGCCATAGCCTGGATCTTCAGTCCTTTCGAAGACAAATCACATGCTGCAGGTTTGGGCAGCTCTCCCGTGAAGGATTCACGAGCCGTCGTTTGCCGTGGTCAGCGCTGAGAAACCCTTGAGAGTACACAGAGGGAGCGCCCCAAGAGAGAATCCTGAATGGAAACCGGGAGACCGCCTCAAAATAGCAAATGAGCTCCGCCCACCTCTCCTGTGAAAACGGACGCGTCCGCACCACGAGTCTGGGGCTGGCTTGCTGGACCCACAGAGGAGCTGTAAAAAAAGTCTTTCAGGCCTATCATGAATGAGGACGACCAGTTAAAAATTCATGGGAAGATTACATAAAACCATCTGCTGCCTTTAATTCCCCTTGTGTGCATTCAAAAGGTGCAGCTGCTCGACGCGAAACATTGCATTGCCCTGCGTGGCTCGCCGGCTGGTCCTGCGTCCTGCACGTGGTGGGTGGAGAGGAGGTGAGGGGGGAGAGGAAGACAGGGGAGCACGCCCACCCAAGGAGCTCCACCTGGATCCGAGTGTCTCAAGCACGACCGTCCAGATCTTTCCATCCTGTTGACTCACTCTCTGGAAGAGGTATTGTTCTGTGTATGGAGTTGATCCTGTTGGTGAGTTTGTGCCTGTGTGTGTTTCTTTTTAATCTGAAAATTGGTCCTTGAGTCCACAAGCAACAGCTGCAGCTGCCCATAATTACAATGAAATAACCTGCTTCCTTCAGTCCTTAGGGAGAAAACCTGAAAAAAATAATCCATATTCTAAATGGACTTGGGAATGTGGTTTATCTCCCCTTCTCTCCCTATCTACTTGCAACAAGTTTCATGGCTTTACTTTTCCCTGGATTCAGGGGAAGGAAGGGAATTAACCTTTACGAAGCCTTTATCCTGGTCCACGCACCCTACGATCGTCCTAGCCGTATAAGTGAGTGTTCGAACCAGTTTTGATGCTTCATTTCTTTCCCCACTGCCAGGCACCTTCCAGTATCCTGTCAGATAGACCCCAGATCTCTCAACCTGGTCCAATTCCATCTGGAGACCTGGGAGGTTTGGTTTTATTAAGATGTTATTGAAAATGTCGGCACATATGTAATTGGCTTAGATTAGAAACCAAAGCTCTTAGCAGGGTAACAAGGTGAAGTATTCTGTGCTAATGGTTCCATGATAATGAGACAGTTTTCAGAAGATCGGATGTGCTCATGAAGGTGTTGCTTAAAAGTCATTCTTCAAACCAGGCTGGGAAAATAAAATGCCACAGGAGCTGCAGCCTCTGTGGTTTGTTTGGATCTTACAATGAAGTAACTAAGGTAGAAAGGCATAACTGTGTGCTAGGAATTGAAGATACAGCCATCACTGTCTTCCGGGAGGTCCCAGGCCAGTGGAAGGGGGAGACATGCTGGCAAATAATTATAAGATGCTGGTAATAAGCACTCAGTCAAGGATGTGTACAACTTGCTGTCATTTCAGCGTTTTCCCCCCCTCCAACATCCATTTCTTCAACTGGGACTTTACGGGGAGGAGAGCAACCTCACTGTGAGAGCAATGCCCACAATGTTGAACATGAAAAAAGAAGAAATTATATGTCCTTACGATTGTGCCAAGGGTCTGCCATTAGCCTAATCCCTTATAGTCATTTGCATTGAATAATGAGGAAATGGAAGGAGCCCAGCGGTTTGGCCCAGGCCGCAGAGCCAGTAGCTGGGTGCGGTGTGATCTGGAACCCCTCTGTTTGCTTCCAAAGCCCCTGCTCTTCTCACCGCACCAGGCTTCCTCTAAGAAAGTGTGTCTTATCCTCTTGACTGTCAGGTATATGCAGCTCACTGTGCCCTGTAGATAGAATGAGGGAATCTTTTCTCTTTCCCCTTGAAAATGCCCCAAGTTTTAATAGCAGGCACCTTGATGGGAGTGATCCATGGTCATCTCCAGGCTGTGGGTATGACAACCCAGTTCAGGTGTATTGAGTCCTCTGGGCAATCCTCCCAAACAGTGAATGAAGTGGGCCCAGAGTGTAGAAATGCTTGGCCCCTCCTGGACATTGTATGTGCCCCAAGTAGATTCCTGGGTACCCAAAAGATCCTGCCCCAGGCTCCTGAGTCCACTGCTCCTGCTACCATGGCTTAGCTACGAAGGGAAGGACAAAAGCAATGCTCCCCTCCGAGGCGGGGGAGTATGGTGTCCTGCTACCTTTGAAATTCTTTGCAAGAGACTGCAGTCTCTGGTGATTGGGACCCAACCCAAGGCATTGTGGTATCTCCTTGTTTGTTTCACTTTGGGGAAAACTAACAGAAGCAAAGGTGCTCTGTGCTTAATTCCATCCGGGCCTCTCAAAGGCAGTCCAGGAAGCAATCACATTCCACCACCCTAGGGCAGACAGGATGGTGCTCTGGAAGCAGAAGGTGTACTGGGAGTATCGGGTGTCCTGGTGTCGAGCACAGGGTCACAGCATGCTTTATGGCTCACCTGGAAAGAAAAAGAACAGGGTTTAGATTTCGTCTCCACTGCTTCCTAGCTGGGGGATTAGAGGCAAGCAGCTTAAATTCCCTAAAGTCTCCTTTTCTTGACTGTAAGTCTGGAGGGATAATGCTTGCCTAAGTGCAGTTGTTCAGAAGGTCCGTGAGCTCAAATACCAACCAGCACCTAATACTCTGCCTGGTGCTTGGCACACAATTAGGAACTTACTCCCCTTCCAATTCATACTATGCAAGCCTTGCCAGATTCATCTTCTTACAGTAGATCTCCAGTCATGTCACATCTCTGCTCAGAAACCCTTGATGGCTCCTGATTACTCATTGAATAGTGGCTGTCTTCTCGGGCTTGGTCTTCAGGGCCCTGTCCATCACCTCTCAGGTGTGTCGAACTCTGCTCCCCTCCACACAGCCCACATTCTGGGAGGCTGCGCTACACATTCTTTGCCGTGCTTTCCCCTCCTGTGCCTGGCTCCCTCGTACAAAGCACCTGCCGTATACACAAGCTGTCTGCCTAACACTGCCTCTGGTGCAAGGCTGAGCTGAAACTATATGCTGTCCAGTAAGTGCCCCCTGATCTGTCAGCCAAGCTGGTCTCTTCATTCCTCTGTCCTCTCACTGGCTTTCATCTGTATCTCTCTTACAAAACTGCCAGGCCTTACTGTTCCTTGCCAGCCTGTGAGCTTCCTAAGGGCAGGATTTGCTTTTAAGTCATCAGTGCATCCTGCACGACACCTAACTCTCAACTATATGAGTGAGTGAGCGAGGGAATGAATGAATGAATGAATGAATGCATGCTACAATCCCTTCCTAACTGGGTTACCCTCCACGAAATGCAGTACATAAATACCTCTGAAATCTTCGGTCTGCCCATGAGTATTTTCGTTTCACTCCTAGTCATTGTGGTGCTTATGAGAGATACTTGAAAAAAGAGGGAATTTGGGGATAGGACTTGAAAAAGACATAAACAGGAGAAAAGATGTTGAGGTTTTCCCTGAAGCCCTGGCAAAGAGGAAGGTGGAAGAGGAGGAAAACTAGTTCAGCAGCTTCTTTAACAGGGTAGGGATTGTAAGGCCCAGGCAAGGGTCCGTAGCACGAGCTGCGGCCTGAAGCTACGGAGGCAGAATGGGATTTTATGACCAGGACAAAGGAGAGGGGTTTAAGAGAGACCCTGAGTATTTTGTCTGAGTCACTACGTATGACCAGGACCCCTGGAGGACCCTTGTGGGCAAAGCCAAGAGCTCTGAGTCCTAAAACCCACAAGATGGTGGGCACATGGGGAGAGGCTCACACACAGGAGAAAGTGCCTCTTACCCTGCACATTGTTATAGCAAAACAATCTTTTGCTGCTCCCTGAAACTGTGGAGGTTAAGCTTACAATGAACGAGGCATGGTAAGGAGAAATTAAGGGCACAGTAGCCATGACTGCTCATTCAAGATGCCTAAAATGTTCATCCTATGCTATGCAGTGTACTGCCCATTTCTTATTTTAGTGAATGTAGTGTGATTTTGAAAGGCTTTTCTTGGGGTGCCTGGGTGGCTCAGTCGGTTAAGCATCCAACTTTGACTCAGGTCATGATCTCACAGTTTGTGAGTTCAAGCCCCACATTGGGCTCTGTGCCGACAGCCCAGAGCCTGGATCCTGCTTCAGATTCTGTGTCTCCCTCTGTCCCTCGCCAGCTCTCTCTCTCTCTCAAAAATAAACACTAAAATTTTTTTTTAAATAAAGGCTTTTCTTGTTTACCTCCAGACTTTGTCTTGTTAGTTCTATTTCTGCCTAACAGGTCTTCTCTCCTAGGGTGTTTAGGAGGCTGGCCCCTGAAGTTGGGGAAGGGATATTCTGCAGTTGGGCAGAGCCTGGTGAATGTTCTTGCCTAATACAGTTCTATTTTGATTAGAATAACAAGAATTTACAATAAAGAAACGTGAAATTCAGATGAAGCTAGTAAACTGTCACCCTTAGGAAAATTGTGTTTTTAACAGAGATTACCAGTAAGTCCTCACCTTGTAATGGACAATAAAGTCTTCCTAGTCAGGTTCCTGCATATATTTAGCAAATAGGTTTTCGGGAAATGTCTCAAAAATAATTTTTACCTCAGATGCCTAAACGCATCTTTCAAACCTTGTTCTTTAGCCTAGTGTGTCTTTTACATAAAAAGCCATTTTGTGATGTTTTCAATGTGTGTGATAGTTGGTACAGGAGAAAGTAAGCAGATCTTGGGTCTCTGAGAGCCTGTGTTCAAATGTTCTTCCTCCTCTTACAGTGACCTGAGGCAGATGACTTAAAACCTGTGAGCCTCCCCTTGCTTTTCTTTTGAGTGGGGGTACGATTTCTTTTACTCATTTCACAAACTTTCATTGTGTGCAGATATCTCCTTAGGCACTGGGATCACAGATGATTCAAATTCATCATTGTAGAATTCTCGGGGCAAAAAGGACCTCACCAGGCGCAGAGTTTTCCTCCTTCAGATGAGGACACAGAGGCTCAAAGACAGGATGTGATTTTCTAGAGTTTGCAGTGTGACAAGAAGGTGCACATAGCCAGAACTCTTGTGTGTGAGGAACTTGGCCAGGTGACTCCCAACACTCCCATACGGCTATCATAGTGAAGATCGCCATTTTGTAGGGCAGGACGCCATGGTTCAAAGAGATGCAGTGACGTATTTATTTACCTGGTGAATCAATGATAGAACTGTTGAGGGGGGCCAGGCCCTGGTGCCCGTGTTCCACCCCCATCCCCCACCACCTCCAGCCTACCTCCTCCATCACAGCACCCAGTCAATCCTTCTTCACAAAACACTCAGTTTCACCTCTGCTCCAAGTCCTTGCAGGGCACCAGGATTGTAAAGAAAACCTATCTGCAGTCCCTGCCCTTGAGGGGTTTGGTCAGGCAAGATGATTTCTCCCACGGCACAAGATGAGATGGGAGAACAGAGTATACCAGGGCCGCCCAGGAAGGCTGCATAAAGGAAATGTGTTCCTGTGAGATTCACAGGGTATTTGGGACCCCCCCTCCCACTTCCCCCCCCCCATCACCTCTGTTGGTGGGACCAGGAACAAGCCCCTCCCCTCATTGGTGTGTGTTTGCAACGGCTACTGGTTAGAAATCTGTGGGAAAGGGTCCAGGGCATCTTGCCACCTCACTCAGTAGGGTCTGTGTTCTCTGCTTTAACAGAAAGGATCCCGCCCTGTCCTCCAGGATCCCATGGCCCTGGAGAGAGGGCTGCAGGGCCCAGGGACACTGCTGACTCTTCAGAACGTGCTGACATGGAGCCAGGTCAGTCCCCTTGTCTGCTCTGATTTTCTGTGTCATCAACTGCAAACCTGTGGTCTTAATGAGAAGTGCCATCTTGGAATCTGAAATCGTGCATGCTTTTTGGTTGAAGGCTTTTGCCACTAAGCAGCATGGCAAGTAGAGGAGGTCAGCCCAAAGTGGAGGTGGCCTTCTCAGGGAGCAGATACAGTAAGAGGAGTGCTGGGTGCTGGAAGCCAAGCCAACAGCCTGCACAGTGGGCAGTGGCAGGCAGGGCCCGGGCATCCAGGTGGGATGTGATGTGGGAGCTGGTGGCCAGGAAGCACCACGCAGGTCCAGGACCGCAGAGGCAACAGTAGCCGTCGGGATCGTTCTGGGATCCAGGAGATCAGAGGCTGTGTCCAGAGTCTGATGGTCACATTTTGAGCTTAGCTGGGGTGGGATCAGAGGCACAGTTGAGAGTGGGGCAGGAGGAGGTAAGTGGGTGGCTACTGGGACAGGTGGGCTGGAGGCCAGGTCCAGCCAGCCAGAGTGGCTCTCTGGAGGCTTTTCTTTATATTGCTGTGCAGAGGAACAATGGAAAAAATAGTACAAAACACCTGGGTTGCATCAGAAAAGCAGGAGGATGTTTCTAGCTAGAGAAAGTCGAATCATGATGGAGGCTAGGTCATGGTGAAGAAGGCTGAAGAAGCAGAGGAACCAGGACGCAGGGAGTAAGCACCTTACTGAAAACCTGCTATGAACCAAACACGATCTCTTATCCTCCCAGCAGTCTTGCAAGGTGGACACGGAGTCTCACTAGGCTTAGTTATGCTCTACGAGCAAGTGTATTTCCTGCTCATGCTACATGTCTGACCAAGGGACGTAGAGGACTGTGCCCTACCTAGTGACTCGAGCCAGGCTGATGAGAGCTCTGCTGTGTTTTGGGTAGAACCTGCAGCCACCTTGGTCTCTGTAGCACAAGAAGCGAACCAGCAGATTGAGCACTGGCCCTTAAATGCTTTGGTCCAGAAGCGCCACACGGCCTATGGGCCAGAATGAGTCACAGGGTCCAGCCTGACTCCTCGGGCTCTGGGAAATGTGGGGAAAATACGGTTATTTGATGAGCAATGATAACTGCTTCTGCCACTGTAGATATTATTTCTGTTTTACGGGCCAGAAAATTGAGGCTCAGAGAAATTAACTGTATTGTCTGAGGTCTTCCAGCTAAAAAGTGCTGAAGCCCAGATCTTACATAACCTCTGATTCAATCATTTATTTAGCAACTCAACAAGGACACACTGAATGCTCACAATAAGCCCAGCACCCCGCTAGGCTCTGGGGAGATAACAGGGAATGGAAACAGAGCTGGCTTCTGCTGTCAGCCTGAAGCTTGTGTAACTACAGCCTGGGATAAGTGTTCAGCCATACCCACATGGCTCTCTGAGGAGATCTGTTAAGATTATTAGCTTTCCATATAGAAGGGCAGGTAAAATGGGGTCATATTTATTGAGACATTGTGCCAAGTACTTGATTTAGGAATCTCATGTAACTCAGGGAACCCCATGAGGTAGTCCTTACAATTCCATTTTTAAGATATGAAAACTGAGGTCCACTCAGGGAGGTAAGATAACTAAGCCGAAGGTGAACTCATCCACCACAACCATGCTTGCTTGTAATGCGTGAACGTGAGAAGAAAAAATTCAGTCTCATCCTCCCACACCATTAAAACCCAGGAAATGTGCTCTCTCCTTCCTCCTCTGTACTCCCCATCCCCTCCTTTCTCCCCCAGGTTCCCCCAGCATCCTGTCGGGTGTCACATGTGGACACAGCTTTCAGCAACAACAGAGGGAGCCTCGTGGAGGCCAGACATTGGTGGGGGGGGGGGGAGAGGGGGAATCGCTCATCCCATGTTGGTGCCACCCATAGAGCTGGGCCCTGAGTGAGGCTTGTTAAACTGAAGGAGAGAGGGAAGAAATTTCAGAAATCTAAGTAGTGGGATCTGAGTCTGGCAGGGTGAGATTGAATCTGAGCCTTGGGACAGGCAGATTCTTCTGTCTAGAATGTTCTGCTTTTCCTCTCTGGCCTCCTCTCCCTCCCATCCCTCCTTTTGCACGCTGTACTATATTCACACTGACTCCATCAGCTTCTGTCCCCTCCTCGGCTTGTGTATCCACCTCCTCTGTCCCCACAGTGGTCCAAGCCATCTTCTCAGGCCTGGATTATTGCAATGGCCCCTTCATAGACTCTGCTACCACTCTCCCTCCCAGGGGTCTGCCATGTCAGATCAGATCACTTCTCTGCTCAAAACCTGCTGTGCACCCCCATCTTTGGCAGAGGAAAGGCCGAGTCCTCACTGTGACCCACTAGGACTTACACCAGCCAGCCCATCTCCTGTCCAACCCCACCTCTCCTATGCACCCCTCACTCACACCATTGGCCTCTTCACTGTCCATTGAACCATAAACATATTCCTACCGCACAGCATAAGGCAGAGATGCCTTTTTTCCAGTCTTGGGAAAGGCTCTTTAGGCAAAGGAAACTGCAGTGAATAAAGCGAGCAGAGCACGCATGCACCGGAAAGTGCTTAACACAAGTGTGTGAGGCCAGTGGTGTGAGCAAGGTAGGGGAGGTGAGGGTGGGAGGCCTGCACCCACCGCCCCATGCAAGTGGCCATTCTCCCTTCCAGTCCTTCCTGTGCCTTCTTCCACCTGATCTCGTCCATGTGACGTTTCTCTCCACCTGCTGCATCGTCTGTTGCTCTGTAAGCTTGTCTGTGGTCTGTTTCCCTCAGTGGAATATAAGCTCCACGAGGGCAGGGACTTCCTTTGGGTTGTTCCTGCAGTGTTCTTATTCCTGGAACAGGGACTCCATAAGCACATATTGAATGAGCGAATGACTGAACAAATAATTTCACAACAGATTCCACGTCGTTATTTGCTTACACGCTATCGTTTGTACCCTCCTGCCTTTATACGTGCTGTTCCCCCTTCCTGGAATGGCCCACTGCCATTCTCCCCTGACTAACCTCGCATTCTTTCTCGCTCACTCTCACTGCCCAGGAGGGCAAAGTCCCTGCAGCCCATGGCCCAGGCATTATCCATCCATCCCTGAGAGCCTGAGATTTCAAGGCCAAGCACAGCTCCTCATCCTCGAGCCCCCAGTGCCTGGGGCATAGCTAGAGTCCCATTATTGTTTATTGGCTTGAGTCAAGTGGACCAGAGCGTGTGTAGAATTGCAGCCCAGGGGCCACACCCTCCTCCCCTGCATGTAGCCTCATCCACAACCAGGAGGCAGGGAGCCCTTGTTGCCAATTCAGTCTCCTCCTGCTTACCGCCTGCCTCAGAGATCAGGAAGATGAGGCAAATGGGACACTAATGAAATTCAGAGAGAAAACTAAATTGGGAGGTGTTGCAAACACTGAGGAGGAGGGAGACTGGTTTAAAAGGATCTCTCCAGGATGGGAGGGGGAGTGCAGGAGTGGAGAGCACTGGAGTAGTGTCCCACGTTTCACCTTTGACACCTGTGTGTGGGGTGATCGCTTTAGCTCTAGGGGCTTCACTTTTCTGACTTTAAATTAGGAGCCTTTTGCTTGATTGACTCATTTGTTCATTCATGCCTTCCCACCAACTTGCCAAAAAAGATTTGAGTGGGTTACCAATCTTAAATTGATTAATTAATTAAGACCAAGGGCATTTGATGCAAAATTAAGGTAGGAAGAAAGAAAAAGGGGAAGGGGAGAGGAAAAGGATTTCCAAGGCCCCTCAGAGAGGGAGTTCCTGGGAAAGGGGTTACAAGCCACTGACCTGAGGGTTATTTATTACAGGTTTCTTATGACACGCCGGTGGGGTTGTGGATGTTAATGACCTTTAGGAATGGAAAAGTTCTGGTCAAATGATAGTAATGATGACCAGTGTTTCCGAGTGCTTTCACATCCACTGTCTGATCCTTCAGTTATGGCATTGTCTGCTGTGTGCCAGGAATCCCCACAGGCACTTTTTCTCTGTCTTGTTGAATGCTAAAAGCACCCTGAAAGGTAGTCTTTTAAAGCCCATTTTCGAGATGAGGTGACTGGGTCATCTCTTCAGTAAATGGTGCTGGGACCAATGGCTATCCACGTGCAAAAGCAGAGAGTGGGACCCTTTCCTTACACCATATACAAAACTTAACTCAAAATGGACTGTTGACCTAAATGTAAGAGCTATAAACCCTTAGAAGAGAACATAGGCATAAATGGTCATGACCTCCAATTAGACAGGAAATGGTTTGGCACACACAAAAAGGAGGAAAAAAATACATAAATTGGATATCATTAAAATTAAAAATTTTTGTGCTTCAGAGGAAATAGCATACAGAAAGTGAAGATGAGCACAAAATGGGATAAAATATTTGCAGTCATAGATCTTGGGATCGTATGCAGACTCTATAAAGAACTCTTAAATTCAGCAATGAAAAGACAAAGGGCCTAATTCAAAAATGGGCAAAGAGTCTGAATAGGCATTTCTGCAAAGAAAACAACAGAAATGGCCAACAAGCACATGAAAAGATGTTCAACATTTTTAGTCATCAGGAAAGTTCAAATCAGAGACACTGAGTTATTTGTTTGGGCCCTGCCTTCCTGACAGTGTGTGGTCAACACACCTCCCTGAACTTGGCGAAGAGGTTACTGCTGAGTGAGATGCCTGGTCTGCCATTAGGGTTTTGACAGGAAGGGAATGAAGAAGGAGGAACAGAGAGCGACAAGCATGACAGTAGGGTCCAGCCAGGGACAGACTGCCTGTGGTCTCTTTTCCCAATAATGGGCAGAAATTGCCCTCTGAGAATGCTTTCTGGGGTTAGTTATGCATCTGGCTCTCTTCACAGTATTTCCTAAAGCAATGGCTCTCAAACTCTCTGGTTTCAGAACCCTATTTGACTCCTCCAAATTATTGAAGACCCCAAAGAGTTTTTGTTTATGTGGATTATGTGTGTTAAAATTTGTCAAAGTGGTAATTAGCACTGGGAAAAAATGTTAAAATCATTATTTATAGCTCATTTAAAGTAACAATAATAAAGCCTTGTATCAACATAAATAACACATTTTAATGAAAAATGACTTTTCCAAACAAACAAAAATGTATAGAGTGGCATTGTTTTATATTTTGGCAAATATCTGGCTTAACAGAAGATGTATCTGCTTCTACATTCAATCTAGAAAACTCCACTGTATACTCATAAGAGGACAAGGATGAAAAGGGCAGTATTTTAAGTAGCTTTGACCTCACTGGCTTCCTAAAAAGGTCTCAGGGACCTGTAGATATCTCTGGGCCACACTTTGAAAGCTGGGCACAAGAAGTGAGATCCTTACTGGAGTTCAGCAGGGAGTGCACAAGTGGTCATCTGTCAGTCTGGTAAAGAGAGGAAGGGACGTGAGGACAGTCTGAGTGGAGAGGTAATAGGAATCTGCCTGGACTGAAGCCTGGCTGCGAGGCCTCAGGCCTTTGCACATGATACTCACTTGGCCCAGAATGCCTTCTCCCCTCTTGGTCTATCGGCAAAAATCCTCCTCGTGCTTTTAAGGTTAACTTTGGATGCACCTGCCTCTGGAAAGCCTTTCTTACCATCCGTGACATCCCCAAGGCTGGGCTGAGCCCTCCTCCACACCCAGCCTACTGATGGGTGCCACTAGGGTGAGCATTGCAGCTGGGAAGTGGTTGGGAGGTTGAGGCCTACGGGTGGAAGCCCTGGGGTCCAGGCAGAGGAGCTGGGGCCTTTTGTTACTCTTGTTTTAGAAGTGAGAAGCCATTGGAAGTTTTTGCACAAGTCTCTACTTGACGGTTTACAGATTTATATGGACAGAGGACCATGGTCACCAGCAGACAGATGAAAGTCATCCGCTACTAATTCTAATTCACTAGCAGATAAAGTAACGTCACTACTCTAGAGGAGAATGGGAAATGAGGGAAAGAAGGAGGAATTAAACTAACAGCTAACTGAGCACTCACTGTTGTGCCAGGCATGCATCATGTTTATTTAATCATCATAGCAGTTCGGGTATTTCTCCTGTTTTACAGATGAAGAAACTGAGGCATCCTTCCCTCTCCCCTCCCCAAGGACACCTTCCTGCCTGTAAGCGGCAGAACTGGGATTCAGACATAAGTCAGTCTGCTTTTAAAGCTCATGATTGCTTTTGCCACCGCTCCCCAGGGGCTTGGCCCCATTTGTCTGACCTCAAGGGTTTACTGTTACCACACTGCTTTTTAAAGCTGTGTTTCCATCATCTCTTTCCAAATACACTTTTTAGCCCTTGGAAAGTTGAACAAGAACACCAGTTATGCCTCTTTGTTCCACCCTTTTGGAGTCTACCATGGCCACTTCCCCACACACAGCAGACAGTTGATGATCTCCTTTGTACTGCCTCCTTTTCATAGAAGACATGGCCACAGTGGAGATATTAGCCAGTGGGGACACTAATGACTTATTGGGTGGTCAGCTCCGCCAGAACTGGCCATCCTGGTTGGTGATCACAGGGCTCAGAACAGATCTTCTTCTTCTCAGGATCATTTTGGAGATAAAAATCCTGTATGGCACACCCCAGTTCTTCAATCAATAGTGAGTGTGGCAAGCCAGGCTGATGAGGCTGACTGTACTGTCACATATGGTGTCGATTATGTCAGTTAAGCAAAGACAAATGAATATTTATTGAACTCCTACTATGAGTTGGTATCTATACCGGGTGCATGGCATGTTTCTGTCCTCGTTATGAAAACCATTATGTCTGGGACTCTATGAGACCGTTTGGGCACTGGAAAATGGGGATACTCCTGAGACACAAGAGTATCATTTGCTCAGGGACACAGATGTCTTAGTATGTGGAGGGGCTGGGGTTTGAGCCGGGTCTGTTTGGGAACATTACATTGTCTTCCACATGCAGAGAAAATGCTGAGTCTGGTCTCAGCAGGGACCCGCAAGGTTCAGCAGTGCCGAGCAGTGCCGAGCAGTGCCGCAGTGACCCCCGGTATCCTTGTGCTGGCTTCAGGCTTGTGCTTCCCAGACCACCTTCCCTCCAAGGTTCCTTTTCCCGCCCTGAGTTTGCACCTTCAGCTTTGACTCAGAGCACCTGGAATGCCCACCACTCTACCATGCCACCATCGTCTTTCAGCACTGAGCATCGCCTTGGTCAAAGTTCCTGGGCCGCTTGAATACACAGATGGTCTTAGGGAGAAAGAGGCAGGAGCAGGTCACTTAAGATGAAATCCGAAAGGTGTCACAGATTTGAGCTTGAAACCCAGGAGTTCCCTGTTTGCTCAAAAAAAGAAATCCCTATAGGTGACCACTTTTGGTCTCAGTCTTTGATGCTTCTTCGGGAAGCCAGGTGTGGACGCCAGCCCTTCCCCGGGCCTGCAGGGTGGCAGAGTGACGCAACCACTGCTGCAGACGTCACTGTCCTTCTGAAACCCCCATCGCATCCTTATTTACCTGTCCCCATCCTCGGGTGGTGCTGCTGCACAGTCCTGGGTGTGCAGGATGATCAGAGAGCCATTTGCAAGCTAAATACCTGGTTTATTTCCAAACAGGAAGGTCAATGTCATTATCCTCGGTGAATTCAATGACCAAATCCTCATAATGGTAGAGCTCTCTTCCTGGTGCTAATTGTATCTTCAGCTGTACATCTCAGTGGCCAGTTAAACCAAAGCAGCAGATCATGGCCTGAAGGCCCTTTTCTGAGGCTGTGAACCTCTGTCGCTGTACTACTGCCTTGACTTACCTGCTGTGAAATGGATGCCTTTAGACATCTTCCACCCCCCACTGCTTTTGTGAAAGCTCCCTTGGTGGAAAAGAACGGTGAGTCACCATCTATAAGCACAGAGTCCTTTGCCTGTTTGGATTCTAACCATGGTAGAAAAGCCGAGTGTGCAGAAAACGCTCCAGGGGTGAGAACAGACATTTGTTGAGTACCTATTATATGTCAGCCACTGAGCTAGGCATTTCACAGTCCATTTAACCCTCACAACTACCAGGGAGGTAAGCATTGTTATTTCTGATTCACAGATGGGGCCATGGAGCCTCAGAGAGGGTCAATGACTTTAAGTCACACAGCTGGGAAGTAGGGGGGAGCCTGGAATTGAATCAAGGTCAACTGCTACAAAACCCAACTTTCTCCCACTGGGTTGAAAATAATAAAAAGAAAGAACTACAGTTTGTGGCATGCTTACAACACTCCTGACTTGTACTAGCTCATTTAATCCTTACAACAACTCAGTGATATTAGGTACCATTATCATCCCCATTTCGTACATGAGAAAACCAAGGTATAGAGGAGTGCTTTCAGAATGAAGGATTTTCCAAAGGGTATTCAGAAGGTAAGCCCCAGCCATCTGTCACTGCTTGCTGTTCTGTTATAAATACCTATTGTCTAAAATAAGCATGGGCCTTACTCATAGAATGCACTTACTATTTGGTTATTGATAATGAACTCCATGGTATTCTTACCTGCCCACTGGAACACCTATTCTGGTCGCTATTGACAGCCTAGACTAGCCATTGAGCTGTCCCTTGCCATGGGAGACTTCTGATAGGTCAGAGAATCCTAGTGCTAGATCCCAGATGTTAAGAGTCCAGAACGTGGGCTCTGGAATCAGATGAGTGGAGACCACACATGGCTTACCAGCTCTGGACTCTGGGCAAAGCTACTTAATCCCTCTCTTCTTCAGTTTCCCAATATGTGAATTGGGTATAATAAGAGCCCATACCTCAGTGAGCTGTTGCAAAGATAAAAAATCATGTAAAATGCTGATAGTCAAGGGTAGCACAAAAAACCAGGTGCCCAATGGATGTGACCTGTTGTATTATAGAATATGAGTTAATAGAGTTGGACTTAGGAGGTGATCTAGTTCCACCCTTTCACCTGCAGATGGGGAAACTGAGGCCCAGAGATAGGCAGTGATTGGCCCAAGTCACAGAGCATTTTAGCTTTCTCATTCCAACACCAAAGCTTATGCCAAAACTGTAAGCCAGATTTAGAACAACAGTTTGGAGAAGCCCATACATCAGCCCTTCCGTTTCTAGAAGTTTTAGTTGGTTATCTTTCAGTCTGCTTTATGTTTTTTGATAGTCTGTTCTTGGCATACTTTGACTACTTGTATATATTTCTTTAAATATTGTACACATTTCATTTTCTGAATCTGATCATTTTAGTACCCATAGCGTTCCCATTTCTGATTCATTTGTTCATTGTTTCTGCTCTCTCTTGCTTGTGGTGGCTTGTTTCTTCACGTGCTCTGTGATTTTTGTTTTCAATTGTGGATTTATGATCGCTAAAATTTTGTGAGATTCCTTTGAGGTCTCAGCTGAAAATTCACTGCTCCAGAAAGGATTTGCATTTATTTCTGTGAGGTACCTGGAGGAACCACCAACTTGGGGTTACTTTAAATTAAATGCTTGGCTTGGACGTGTGTGTGTGTGTGTGTGTGTGTGTGTGTGTGTGTGTGTGTTCCTGGCCACAAGGTTAACACATAGTCAAGTTCCAGACCCACATGAGGGCCATTGTGTGATTGGAAATTCTCAGCCTTTTAAAATTTTTCCTTCCACTCTATCCGGGCCTAGGGTCAAGTTTCCTTCCTGCCTCCTTCTTCAGAGTGGGATTTTATGTTTTTCTGATTCACCTTTTCACCAAAGTGTGAATGTTTTTTTTCCTAAGTCTTAGCTATACATGAGAGTCTCAGTTTCCCTTCCATCTTCTGCAGGACTGTGACTTTCCTTGGCTCTTTAAAAGCCCCAGGGGCACCTGGGTGGCTCAGTGGGTTGAGTGTCAGACTTAGGCTCAGGTCATGATCTCAGAGTTCGTGAGTTCAAGCCCCACATGGGACTCGCTACTGTCAGCACAGAGGCCACTTAGGATCCTCTGTCCCCCTCTCTCTGCCCCTCCTCCACTTGCACTGTCTCGAGACCTTTAAAAAAAAAAACAAACTAAACATCCCGGGTCACTAAGAAGCAGGAGATATCTCCAGGCTTGTCACCCACTCATTGCTTGTAACTTGTGAATTTGTGCTATCTCGTGGTTATTCTGACTGCTATGGATTTCCATCTCTTTCCTGACTGCTCAGCTCTATATTTAAAAATAAATTTGTTTGTTTATTTAATCTGGCATTTTTCTGTATACTGCATTAGGGTGAGTAATCAGCTACACTGTTGGAAATAGAAGTGTAGGGCGGCCACCCCTGTCCTTCCTTGGTGTGAGCATGGGACTTCATCAGTTAGGGTTCCCTGATTATTACTGGTTGACAGTTTTTCATATTTTTCCCCCAAGGTCCACAAAGTATGCTCAGAGAGCCGGGGCGGGGGGTGGGGGGTAGTTTCCATACCTTAAGCCACGTCCATCCCTCTTATCATCATCATCTCTTTCTGAGATCTTATCCTGTGCTCATCTCAGCCCTCGAAAGGGCCTAGACCAAGAACATTACTATAGATATTGCCAGATGAAAACTCTGGTTTCATGAAAGACACCCGAAAGGTACCACATTCTGAAGGCATGGCTGCATGCTGTTGTTTGATCCAGCCATCCCTGATGTGGTCTTTGCTAAAGCATTAACCCAGTGCAGCAAAGACAGCACAAGCAACTTTAAATTCATTTGCCCATTAATTCATCCATTCTACAAACATTTACTGAGCATCTACTACATGCTGTGCCCAGTTAGGCTTTGGAATACACAGATGGATAAACCACAGTCCTTCCTCTTACGTACAAAGACATGTACATGCTCACTAACAATGGAGTTTGACCATTGCTTTGGCAGCTTAGAAACTGGAGGTGGAAAGGCGCTTAACCCAAACTCAGGTGCAGATGTCTTGGCAGGCTTTCTGTAGGAAGCAGCAGGTGAATCTAAAGTATGAGGAAGTGGGGGCACCTGGGTGGCACAGTTGGTTGAGCATCTGACTCTTGATTTTGGCTCAGGGTCATGATTTCATGGTTCGTGGGATCGAGCCCCACATCAGGCTCTGTGCCTGCTTGGGATTCTCTCTCTCCCTCTCTCTCTGCGCCTTCCCTACTCATGTGCTCTCTCTCTCTCACTCTTTCTCAAAATTAATAAACTTAAAAAAAAATTGAAGTATGAGTAACAGGTAGCAAATCTAGAAACAAGAATTCCATGGCCCTCAAAAGAAAACATAAATGCTTCCCTTGGGAAGAAATGGTCCAGCTAATTTTCCATTCCTGGTCTTGGTCTGTGGGCAAGCCTTGCCCTCTTCCACTCTGGGAACAACACTCTGAGAACCACAGGTACTACTTAGACATTCTTAATGGGGCACCTTCATTCCCGAGGGCTAAAAATGGTTCTCGGAGGGTGGGGGTGAAGAAAATCATAATTATTATAGTGGTTTGGGATCCTCCAATGGGCCAGTATACATAAACAGATATTCGGTGTATCTGCAGTATTAACATTTTATAGGAAGAGGGAGGGATTTGGACAAATGTCTATAAAGCCTTCCTGGCAGCAGGGGGAATGAAAAGGAAGACTGACCACCTCTAATGTAACTGAATAAACAGTAGCATTACAGCCAGATGTGCCTACGTTCAAAGCTGCCTCCCTCATTTAACACCAACTGTGGACAAAATTCATTACTTTCCCTGTGCCTCAGTTTCCTTATCTGTAAAGCAGGATGATAACATCTCCGATCACAAGATGGTTCTAAGGCTTGAATGAAATGATATGTGTCACTCTCTTGGCCCTTAGTAGGTACTCAGTGAATGTTATTAGGGGTGACCACACTGCTCCCATCCAGCTCACACACGCATGTTCCAGGGAGGGCCCAGAGCTGATGAGATTTGCCAAAGGATTGGTTTCTAGTCTCTGCTGTAGGCCATGAGCAGCACGTGTAAGAGAATTCTCTTCTCTGGGACTAAGTGAATGTGCAGTGTCCCAGAAGCTCTTGGTCTGAGAGAGGGATGGGGTGATCCATTTGAGTTATCAAAGACAACATTTTCTGGTGGTTCCTTCAGAGATGCAACTAATATTCAACTTATTTAGAGCGATTAATGGGAAAGAAGCTGAGACATCCAGGTGGAGTTGAAGCTTATTAGTGTTTGTCTTTTAAGGGGAGAGTTTGGGATTTTCCCATGGATTGTGAGTTAATTTGGGGACCTCAACCTGATCTCTTGGTGTCTAAGACCTTGAACCAGCATTTAGAGAAGAAGCTATTGACCCAGGACCAGCCAGGCGGGGTATGAGCAGACTGGGGTAACCCTGGGCAGGGAGGGGTTGGTTAGCAAGGACAGTTGGGAAAGGAGGGTTGGGTGACCCTTTCTGGTTACCCTACAGCTCTGTGCTTCCCTCTGTTGACATCCTCACTAGCGCCCCGAGATAGCGTGTGTAGATGAGAATTACCTAAATAGTACCTGGCATGTAGCAGACCCTCATCACACATATATTGGGTGATTAACTGCCCGCCAACCCCAAAATTATAACATTTTTATTTAATATGGGTTAAGTGTTTTACTGCGTTACCTCACTTAACCCTTATAGCAACTCAACTATTATTTTCTTCATAATCATCCCCATTTTATAGATAAGGAAACTGAGGCTGAGTTTTAGGATGTTTTTTCAGACGACTGTGCAGAGCCAGGGGAAGGCCTGACTCCCAACCCTGGCTGCATATCCGCTGCCAGTACTGTGTATCCACAAGGGCAAGGCTGGACTCCGGCTCAGTTCTAAACCCCAGTGCCTGGCACAAGAATGGAGGGAAGAGTGCTCCTGTCCAGCAGTGGGCATGCTGTCTCCCTCGTCTTGCCGCCTTCTGGGACCACTGCTGCCTCAATGCCCATCTGGGCCTGTCGAGTCAGACTGACTGGCAAGACTCCACCTCCGTGTCGCTGATGCACGGCTGGCAGGGCCCAAGCCTGGGAGCCAGGGAGACTGCTGTGCTGTGTGGAACCAGGCAGAGGGGACTTCCTTCCAACACCAGCTCCATTTTCCTGCAAGGCCTGTCCTCTGCAGCGAAGAACAGTGTCTGGGCAGGTTCATTATCTCTGCTCTGAACATGTCAGGGCCGGGCCTAGCAAATCCAGACGTGGCCTGGAGAAATGCCCTGCCCCTCTCTCGCTCTCACAGCCTCAGACTACCCACCCCACCCACCTCCCCACCACCGGAGGAAACACGCACGAACAAGAAAGACAGGGATTTGGGAGGCACTGGAGACAGACTAGGCTCTAAGATGATAAAATAATCTCTCGCTTTGTAAGGCATGTTGCAGTTGGCCATTATTTTCCTGCACATCCTCTCGTTGCTCTTCACAACAACCCATTGAAGGGGTGGGGAGTTGTTTCCATGTCAGCCAGGGCAGTGAGGGTGTGCTCCAGGAGCAGGTGTGGGGCTGGAGGGGCCTGCGATGTCTCCTCACTCAGCTCCTCCCAACCCCGGGCCCAAGGAGGAAGGGAGTGTTCTGCAGCTCTCACAGGGGGCAAAGGGCAGAGCCAGGACTTGAACCTGGAACCCATTGACTGCAAAGGCTGTGTTCTTCCCCTGCATTGAGTGGGCACATCTCAGAGAGGAAAGAGACACCCGGGGCAGCCGCTGGGCCCAGAGTAGCAGGTAAAATCTGGGGAGCCTCACGAAGGACAGCGTCCAGGTTTGGAGTAGAGGGCATTAGGCTTTATTGCACTTTCCCCTTGCCTTGCAGCTGTGTGGTGGGTTCTGGTCTAGCCGTGCCCAGGAAAAGAAGAGAGGAGGTCAGAAGCAAAGCAATAAAACCGAGGAGCTGGGCCTTCAGAGATGTTGAGGAGGGAGCCCAGGGTGGCCTCCAAGATAGCACCCCTGCAACAGAGGTCTGCTTGTGACCCTCTCTACTTAATGATTTCTGTGGCTTCCTCTTGCCCTCCAGAGGAAGCCCAAACTTCTCACTGTATCGTAGAAGGTCCTATGTTACTCTTTTCTCAGAAAAGTTTATTGTAAACAGCAAAGAGCTTGGGCTCTGGGTTTAAATCCTGACTCTCCTACTTCCAAAGGGTATCGTCCAGAGCAAGTGTCTTAACCACTCAGTGCTTCTGTAACTGTGTGTAAAACTGACATAGCAGTGGGGCACCTGGGTGGCTCAGCTGGTTAAGCGCCCAACTGGAGCTCAGGTCATGGTCTCCCAGTTTGTGAATTCGAGCCCCACGTCGGGCTCTGTTCTGATAGTTCAGAGCCTAGAGCCTGCTTCAGATTCTGTGTCCCCCCCCCCGCCCCTCCTCCATTCATTCTCTCTCTCTCTCAAAAATAAATAAACATTAAATAAATTGTTTTTAAGTAAAAAAAAAAGTTGTTAGGATCAAGTGAGAGAATACCCATAAAGCTCTTGGCACAGCCCCTGGCCTGTAGTTGGCGCTCTCAATCACGAGTTGGGATATTATTATTACTGGCAGCAGCAGTGGCAGTGGCCGTAATCTAGTGCCTCCCGGCCTCTGGGCCTTCACAAAGGCTCTCTCCTCAGGGTGGGGAGCCCTTTGGATATTTTGCACCCGTCAAAAACCTCATTCTCCCAGGCCCACCTGACCTAGGCTGTTCTCTCCCACAGTGGGTCGCCACAGCGCCCATGCAGGCTTCTCCGCCCACATTGCAGTTCTCTGGGCACGTGGGGGCATTTCTGGGTGTTTCTGCTGGGACCTCTTGAGGGCAGGATGTGTGAATGCCAGCCGCCCCCAGTGGATGGTGTGTAGCATGAATCTGTCACTGTCCCATCCCATGCACTGCCTAGGACTAAGAAATTCATAATTGGTGCTTGCAGGGATTTAGATTAAAAAGTTAAAGCTACTGGGGCAGAGGGGGAGGGGGCACACGAAAGCCAGGACAGCACCCTCTCCCCTCTCATGGTCAGGTCATGATCTCCACTCCCCTGTCATGATCAGGTCATGATCTCACAGTTCGTGAGTTCGAGCCCCGTGTCGGGCTCTGTGCTGGCAGCTCAGAGCCTGCTTTGGATCCTGTCTCCCTCTCTCTCTGCCCCTCCGCTGCTCTCTCTCTCTCTCTCTCAAAAGTGAATAAACATAAAAGAAGAAGGAGGAGGAGGAGGAGGAGGAGGAGCAGGAGCAGGAGCAGGAGCAGGAGCAGGAGCAGGAGAAGAAAGTTCCCAGTCTCTTCTGTTGCCTTCCAACGGCATTCTCCATTACCAGTGCTGCTCAGACAGCCACTTTGCTGCAATTCCGGATTCTTCTCAAGGGCCTTCAGGGGATGCCAGGTTTCATTCTGTCTACTTTGAGCACTACCTCCTTTTCTTTGTGATTTCCCCAATTAGGGGCACCCCCCCCACACACACACACATATATAGGTTGGGGAAATGGATTTGCAACAAATGGGTGATTCCTCTAGAAACTTGTCCCAAAGGCTGAAGGACCTGGACAGGTTTTCTTGTGGCTACATGAGGCTTAGAACCTTGAGGCAAGTAGGTGCCCAGGTCCCACTTCCTGAGGGCACCAGACCTGCCAGGGGCCCAGAGCCTTGGTCTCAGGTGTCACTGCACTCTGGGCTGCCTTCTGTTTGGCACAGTGGTTTGGCAAGTCTGGCCAACATTAGTGGTATCTTTTTCTTCCTTCCTTCATTTCAATTATGCAACATTCTTTGCATCCAAAAGTAGGATAAATAGTACAGTGCAAATCCTAATGCCCACCACCCCGTTGGAGAACTAAAACATTAGAATATCGTAATAGGCAAAAACTGACATTAGTCCAGATGTCCTTCACAAAGGGCAACAATGTGTGGTAAATCCAGACCAAGGGACACTCCTCAGCAATAAAAAAGTTTGAACTAGTGACACCTGTAACACCTTGGAGGAATCTCCAGGGAATTTGGGTCGAGGTGGGGGGAGCCATAAGATTACATACGGTATGGGTCCACCGATAGAACATTTTCAGAATGGTGGAAATGTAAAGGTGGAGGTCAGGTTAGTGGTTGATGGGGTTTAGGGACAAGGCAAGGAGGTGTCCCAAGGGAGTGGGTGGGGCTTTTAAAGGGGACCGTGAAACCCTTGCAGTGAAGGAATCCTCTCAGTATCCTCAATGTGATGGTGGGAACACAGCCTGCACCAGTGATGAAATTGTGTAGAACTGAGCACACGCACACACGAATACATGTAATACTGGGGAAATCTGAATACGCTTGATGCATTGTATCAGTATCAGTACTCTGGTGATAGCATTTATGCCTTTTCAAAACATTACCATCGTGGAAACTGGGCCAAGTGCATAAGGGATCTCTCTGTATTACTTCCTAGAACTGCACGTGAATCTACAATGACCTCAATAAAAAGTTCAATTCAGAGAAAAAAGGTATTACAAGTGACTTCTAAAAAGAAACATAGGTACGATTGAATACCCCAGTGTGCCCCCCAATCTTATTCCTCTCCTTCCTAAGAAGCAGCCACTATCCACACTTCAGTATTGATCACTCTCATGTTTTTATATTTTTTTTCCCAAAGATTTTATTTTTAATCCTCTGGACCCAGTGTCGGGCTCGAACTCACTACCCCAAGATCGAGTCACACGTTCTACCGATTGCGCCAGCCAGGCACCCTGCATGTTTTTATGTTTTTACTACACGTGTGTATATATATATGCATGAGTAACAGATAGTGACCTTCGGTATGTTTTTAAACTTGGTATACGTTGTACACTTTTTAGAACTTACCCACTGCATATAATCTGTTGTGTGACTATCACAGGGATTAGTTACTCTTTCTTTTGTGAAATGATGGGCTTGGTTATTTCCAGCCTTGTGGGATAAACTATGCCGACATGGACATTCGTGCCCATGTGCCCTTGTCCATGCATAAGAGTTTATCCAAGATATACCCCAGGGGCACATGGGATGGCTGGGTCATCGGGCATGTGCATTCTTAGTTACTGAACACTGCCTAACTTCTTTCTTAATAATACCTATTTATTCTCCCTCAAGCAGCAGGTGAGACTATCTGGGGCCCTGCATCTTTGCCCACGTGGTAATGTCAGACTTTAAAAATCTTGCCAACCCGGTGGGTGTGAAATAGTATCCTCCTGTTTAAATTCCCTTGGCATCTTCTCCTATGAATCATGATTTTCTGTGCCCACATCCTATCTCTTCCACCCAGACTAGAAGCTCCTAGTCACAGGCTTCCAGAGATACGTACCCAGCACACAATAGGGTCTCAAGATTTGTGTAATGAATGGAAAAAAAATAATTCTAGATGCCTTCACTTGGGCAAATCATAGTTGCTTTGTTTCTCTTCCTTCCTTTTTTTTTCTTTTAAATATTCAATCATGGGCTTTTAAAAAATAACATAATTTTTAAGGGTGCCTGGGTGGCTCAGTTGGTTGAGTGTCTGACTCTCGATTTCGGCTTGGGTCATGATCCCAGAGTTGTGGGATCCAGCCCTGCGTCAAGCTCTGCGCTGAGCGTAATAGCCTGCTTGAGCTCGAGATTCTTTCTTTCTTTCTTTCTTTCTTTCTTTCTTTCTTTCTTTCTTTCTTTCTTCCTTCCTTCCTTCCTTCCTTCCTTCCTTCCTTCCTTCCTTCCTTTCTTTCTCTCTCTCTCTCTCTCTCTCTCTCTCTCTCTCACCCTCTCAGCCCTTCCCCCACTCATGCCCTCTCTCTCCCTCTCCAAAATACTAAACTAAAATAAATAACTTTTTTTGAAATATATAATTCACCCATTTAAATGATTTTTAATTAGTCCATTCACAGAGTTGTGCAACTGTCAGCACAGTCCATTTTAGAACATTTTCATCATTCCCCCCAAAATACCCATAGCTGTTCCATTCATTGCAGATTTCTCACTCACCCCTAGCCAGAGGCAGCCACTACTCTGCTTTCTGTCTGTATGGACTTTGCTCTTTTGGACATTTCATGTAAAAGGAATTCTACAATTTATGCTCTTTTTGTACCCGGCTCTTTTCACTTAGCATAATGTTTGCAAGGTTCACCCATGTTGTAGCATCAGGACTCCATTTCTCTTTTATTTCATAATCACATTCCGTTGTATGGATACACCACATTTTATTGATCGATTCATCAGGTGACTGGCATTGGGGTTGTTTTTACTTGTTTTACCATTGTGACTGATGCTGCTATGAGCACTGATAAACAAATTTCTATGCGTATATATGTTTTCATTCCCCTTGGGCAGACAGATGAGAAATCACTGGATCATATGGTATCTAAGTTCAACCATTTGAGGAAACGGCCAGACTGTTCTTCAAGTGCCTGTGGCATTTTATGTTCTCACGGGCAGTGTAGCAGAGTTCCAATTTCTCCACAGTCTCCCCAGTCCTTACTATTATGCTTTGGATTGTAGCTCAATCGGGGGCTTTTGAATCAAGCAGCCTAGGCTAGAATCCCAGTTTTGCTGTTTACTAGCTATGAGATCATGATTAACTTCTGCCTCCATTTCTTCTTCCCTCTGTAAAATGGAATTAATAACAACGGCCACCTCTCAGGACAATTGCGCGGCTAGATTAAATAAAACAATAGGCTCGTAAAGCCCTTAGCACAGTGTGGGATTCAGACAGCTCTCCCTGGAACAAAGTAGCAGTGACAGCTTATTATTATGGGCCTCTTCTAGTCCGGGCTTTCTGTCTGGGATGCTCTTAAAGTCACCTTGTACCTCTGAGAGCACTTCCTCTCCTCTGGCTGGGAGCTAAGCTGTGAGTGAGAGGCCCAGAGAGCTGCCCTTCGCTGATGCCCAGAGCTCATGGCAGATGCCAGAAGAGTTCTGCGATTACAGCAATTCCCAGAGCCCCCGAGGCCACCACTGTGTGCTGCCCCACCCTGGCAGGGTCTTACAAGGTGACTTCCCACCCCATGCAGGGCAGAGGGGCAGAGAACCTTAGCAGGCCCCGGTTTAGGAAGCCTCAGATTGGGTCTGAACCATTTGAGTTTATTTAACTAGGTTTTCCCCCCTCCTTGCCTTTGGCAGGAGCCCCAATTTTCATGCTATCATTTTTGCAACAATCACAAACATTATCTGCACACCCGGGCACTGTATAGGGGGAAGAGATGATTGCTTGCTGATTGCTGCTGTTGCTCATTTTGGAGATGACTGTATGGGTGGGAAGGAGGCTGCTGTGTGCCAGGGTGGCGAACAACAGAGCTCAGTAATGCCAGGGCATGGGGAGGGAGGCCCAGGGGAGGGTCCCTCACCTGGGGAGACCCGGCAGTCAGAGCGGCTCACCGGACAAGGTCTGTTGGTGGAACTGCGCAGCCAGCGTGCACAGGAGGGACAGGCTCATCACCTTCACTGGCACCCACCTCCCCAGCCTTCCCCATCTTAGTTTGGGCACTAGCTTCATTCTGCTGCCATCTTTACTCTGCACATGTAATCTGTCAAATGCATCCACTTTTCTCCATGTTCTCACTCCTGGATCACTGTAGCAGCCTCCTTAATTCCTTCCTGCCTCCCTGCCTCTAGACTTGCCCCACTCAGTGATCCATTCTCCAGCCTGCAAGGATCTTCCCCTGAAACCAACAAGAGCAGGTCACTTTCCACCTTAAAACCCTGCCTGCAATGGCTTCCCTTTGCCTTGAGGATAAAATCCACCCTAACCCACTTGCCCCACCTCTTACCTACGCTTGTACAGCTTACGGTGACCTTTGCTACTGCACTGACGCGATCAGGGGTTCATTTATCTGTCTTCCCCACTCGCCCCAGGTTCTCTAAGATCAGGAATTCCAGTTTATTTATGCCAGTGTCCTGACATCTGAGACAGCTTCTGACTCACAGTAGGTGCCCAGTAAATGTTTGCTTCCCTTTACATGTGAATAGTCACTATAATTTTATTTATTTATTTATTTATTTATTTATTTATTTATTTACTTATTTATTTATTTACTTATTTATTTATTTAAGTTTATGTATTTCGAGAGAGAAAAGAGAGAGTGGGGGAGGGGTAGAGAGCGAGGGAGAGAGAGAATCCCAAGCAGGCTCTGCACGGACAGCGCAGAGACCGATGCAGGGCTCGAACTCACGAACAGTGAGATCGTGACCTGAACTGAAATCAAGAGTCTGACACTTGGGGTGCCTGGGTGGCTTAGTTGTCTAAGCACCCGACTCTTGGTCTCAGCTCAGGGCATGATCTCACAGTTTGAGAGTTCAACAGTGCAGAGCCTACTTGGGATTCTCTCTCCCTCTCTCTCTGCCCTTCCCCTGATTGTGCACTCGCACTCTCTCTCTCTTTCTCTCTCTCAAAATAAATAAACTTAAAAATAAACGAGTCTGACACTTAACCAACTGACCCACCCAGGCACTCCTAATGAACTCCTTTGCCTTAATTGTTCCTCTCGTTGACCTTCACCACGCTGAGATACAAATGGTAGCTGTTACTCCCATCTTACAGGTAGGAAACCTGAGGCTTGGGGGACAGGGGGTTGAGTGATGGTCCAAGGCTCCTACACAGGAGGAAGGGCAGAACTATACTGGTACATGGGTCTTCCAAGGGAGCTCTTGCTAGAACCCCATGAGGAAGGCAAGGCAGGTTACTTTTGCCTGTGGTTCTCAAATTGTGGTCCCTGGACCACCAGTATCCATATTGCTACTAGAAACACAAATTTGGGGCCCCACCCAGAAGATTATAGAATAGCAAGCGGCCAAGCCCAAACTTCCCAGCTACTGTCTTCCAGCCAAAATCATATTCTCTGTGTTGTCCTGTGTCCTGCTCTAGGGTTACTTGTGTCCTTGACCCCTAGTGATGGGCTCTGCTGTGCCAGCTAAAAGGAATGCTCCTTCCCACAGACCCTCTGCAGCATGGCCTTTTCCCATAAGGTCAGAAAGCCATATAAGGCCTATCCTTCCTACCACGGCTGATTAAACAAAGTCTGACAAGTGTCTCTCCTGGGTGACTCTGGATGTTGAGGCAACCAGAGCATGAATCCCTTGTAATGCCCTTGGTAGAGGCATTTCCAAGGCCAGATAATCCCCCAGTGTGGACAGAAACTACACTGACAGGCACAAAGGTCAGAGGCTGTGCATGTGCCTGGAGCAACAGCATTTTCCTCCCCTGCCCCCACCTTGACTTTGAAACATTCTGTCAGGAATGGTCCGCCCAGAATCAAAATGCATCCATGTGCCAGCTGAGCCAGAGAGAGGTGGGATGAAAACATAAGTTGCCTCCAGTGGTTTTGCTGGATTCCCACATCCCTCCAGGGTGCCAGGCATGAGCACACAGTTAGGAGGAGGGGGCCTGGAAGGCCTGGCCTGAATCACTCTGGTGTGTGACTGTGGATGACCCTTGCTCTCTCTAAGTCAGATTTGCTCTGGTGCTAAGTCCCCAAGGCCCCATCCAGCGCTGATGTGGCATCTGTGGCATATTTGGGGGGACACTGGCTGCAACGGGAGTCTGGCTGGCTTTCTCCCAACTTCACAGATGGGGAGTCAGCTGATACCACAGGACGTAAGTCAACCCCAGCTGTTTCAGCTGACAGCTGTCTGAAGGTAAGGGGAGAAGAGAGGGAGAGGTCAGCGTCCTCCTGAATCTCTGCGTCTCTGGCTTTGAAGGGCTGTTGAAGGTCATCTCGTCCTTTCCAATCTGCCTGCCCAGTTGCTAAGTCCCCGCTGGCCTACGGGTTCTCAAACTATCGTACATCAGAATTACCTGGAGGGCTTGTAAAAAACACAGATCGCTGAGTCTCATCCCTAGTTTCTGATTCAGTTGGACTGGGGTAAAGCACCAGAATTTATATTCCCAACAAGTTCTCAGCCGCTGCTGCTGAAGGGGCTCTAGCTGTCACATGGAGACAGCGACATGGTACCCGGGGCCATCCTACCCCCGCTCTCCTGTGTCCTGGGACGGGAGCTTGCCCTCCGGACGGGGCCCTTCTTCCCTTGCACAGATCCCCCTTAGATGGAGTTTGAAACCTGTCTCCCCTATGGCTCCCGTGCCCACTCTTCATCGTCTTCCCCTTAGGATCCCTGGCAGGTGTGAATACTTGACAGGGAGACCAGCAGCCGTTACCTCCTCTTGCCAGGCGCCGGGCCAAGCGTTTTACATACGGCATCTCGACATCTTGTTGATTCCCTCCAACTGTACGGGGATAAAAATATTATTTCTGCCTCACAAGGTCACTGTAAAAATCAAAAGAATCAAAAAACATGAAATTACTTTGTAACCTCATAAACTGTTACGAGCTTTGTTTTTAAGCGCTCCCTGAGTTTGCTAGGACTGTTTATAACAACTACCACAGATTGAGTGGCTTAAACAACAGAAATTTATTTTTCTCATCTATTCTAGAGGCTAGAATTCCAAGATCAGGGTGCTGGCAGGTTTGGTTTCTTCTGAGGCCTTTATTTGGCTTGCAGATGGCTGCCTTCTCATTGTGTCCTCACTGGGTGGCCATCTGATGTCTGGGTGTCCTAATCTCTCAGAAGGACACCAGTTTTATTGGATTAGGGCCCACCCACATGACTGCATTTCACCTTAGTTACCTTTCTAAAGGCCTTATCTCCAAATATAATCACCTTGTGGAGGTACATGGGGTCGGGGTTGGGGGGGGGGGTAAAGTTTCAGCATATGAATGGAGGTGGACCAATTCAGCCCAAAATAAGCTTCTAATTGAAGCTAGACTAATGACTAGCTGTGTGACTACTGAGAATTCACCTAACCTTTCTGAGCCTTGTTTTCTTCATCATGGCCCAGAGTCTATTATTTCCAGGCACAGTGAAAGGATCTAACTGGGGAGAAAAGATGCTTCAACTCTCTAGGGAATTGAATTTGGAGACTAAAGATGATCAGAATGGAAGCTGGCTGAGAATCAAAGGAGGAGGCCCCTTGTGTAGGCACCACTTTAGGCTAGAGGTGTCCTTACCCCAGAGAAGTAGGAGATAGTCTGGTCTCGCCACATCGTTCTCAGCTTTGTGAGGCTTTGTGGACAAGGCCGGAGGCCCGGTCCTTGTGAGGCTGTGCCAGCTTCTACCCCCAGCTGTCCGTTCACCAGCTGATCTGCTCCTGGTCTGCAGGGCCTTCAGCCAGGGTGCTGCCTCCAGAGCCCTCTCTGTGAATTCTAGAACTTCCCAGAGAAGAGGTGAATGGTAGGAGAACATGGGCTTTAGAAACCAGCTACATGTCCATCAGCAGGAGAATCATTGACTCATTTATAGTTCATGGAGTTTGCTGCCATTGTTGTTATTATTACAGGAATTTACTGAGCGATTATGAGGAAAGCATCACACTTTATCTTTATAGCAATCCTGAGATGGATGCTATTATTGACTCCACTTCTTAAATGTGTAAACTGAGGCTCCAAGAGCTCAAATAGCTGCCCATGGCCTCAAAACCTGTGACAGAGCCAAGACTTGAACCAAGATCTTTCTGAAGCAACCTTCCTGTGCTTCACCTCTGTCCTACTACGCTCCCGTTAAAACGTTGTGCTGTACATGAATATTTAATAACATAGGAAAATACCTTTGATGTTGTATAAGAAAATACCTTTGTATACGAAAATACGTTTGATGTGTGTGTGTGTGCGCACGCGTGTGGTATAGAAAGAGGGGAGGAGAGAGGAAGGACAGACTCACATCAGTGGTTATTTCTGGATGGTGAGATACTTCTCTTTGTTTTCCATAATACCTAGAATAAATATATATTCCTTTCTGCAACAAGGGAAAATGGATATTTTGAAGTGGAAACCAACAGAGGAGGAATTTGGAAGGAGACAACCCTGGGTGCGGATCCCCCTCGGTAACCTCCCAGCATCTGAAGCTGCCACCCGGTCTCTGGGTCCTTCTGAAGGATCCTGGAACTGGTGGGGTGAGACAAGGAGTTAGGAGTATACCTGATTGGGGTTCTATTTTTGAAAGAGGCCTGTGCTGGCATCCCCCCCGAGACGGAGCATGGTATATTTTCCCTGAATAACCACTGCTATTTTTAGAGGTCACCAATGAATTGCACCCAAGGAACGGTGGGGAGGGAGGCAAGGTCCTTGAAGCTTCTGGAGACCCTGGGGTTCCTGAACTGAATCCCAGTCTCTTTCTTCAAGCGAGCCTGCCTGGGGACTTAGGCATCAGCTTCCCTGTGCCTGTGGTTGCTGCGGCAGGGGCTGCCAGTGTCCCTTATGCCATGAGGACAGAGAGGGCTGGGGCACCAACCCGAGGGGACCACTTTATGCCCTTGACCGGTGTGCTCCCTACAAGTGTTGTCAGCCCTGGGGCACGGGAAATGTCTGGATTTGATGTCTCTCTACCACGGCAAGGAAACAGGCAGGAGAGGATTACCGTCTGGGGGCAAAGCCTCCAGGACGTGTTTGTGAAAATTTTTAGAGAGGGGCAGAAATCGATAGAGATTAGAGACAGAATGGTAGATTCTTGGGCCGCAAGGGCACCTCATCTGGCCACCCTGTCCGAGTGCCCTGCCCGCCCTGTGCTCGCGTACCTGCAGTGAAGGAGCCTTCCCCTGAGAGCCCCTCCTACTTCTAGATACTTGTTTACAGATTTGTTCTAAGAGGGGCCATACCCTCTGCCTAGCATGTATCATGCATAAAGATAAATAATGGTGACGGTGTTGTAGGGTCATATTGGAAGGACTCCACCTGTACCTCCTGCACTGCATTTCATCTGCACTGTTGCATTCGGAGTCAGATCCGTTATCATTCCCATTTCGCAGATGGGGAGGCTGAACCCACGCCTAGCACATAACAATAATGATAGCAAATGTTTATATACTGTTTCATATGTTTGCGGCACGCTTCTAAATGATTTACATGAATTACCTCATCTTCACAAAAACTCTTATAGGTAGTATGATAATTTCCACTTTGGAGATGGTGACGCTGAAGCACAAAGAGATTAAGTCCATAGTGTAACATCGCAGAACTTGCAGGCGGCTGAGGCGGGATGCGAACCCTGGCACTCTGGCTCCGGAGGCCATGCTCTTCACTGCCAAGGCCACGTTGTTCTGCATCCCCCTGGATGTTCGTTTGATGACTCACTGTCTCACCCTGACCCATTCTTCCTCCTCTTTGTGCCTCACACGCTGGCATCTCCCAGTTCTTCCAGCTGGCCAAGCCCTATCCAGCGTCCGGACTCCTCAGACTCTGGGCTCTCTTCTCCTGGCTGCCTCCTGAGTGTCATCCTCAGGCCTCAGCTTCCTTGTCTGAAGGATGCTCACAAGGATGCTCTGATTTCCCCCCGACCAGTCCAGTCCCTTGTTTTTCCTTCCTCATAGCACCTGTGCTTCCTCTCCCAGTACCCATCCCACCCCTGCGCTCCCCAGGGCAGAAGGCAGGACAGCACTCCTCTCCACCCACTGCTTCCCCAGCGTCCTGCTCCGTGCCTGACACACAGTGGCTGCTCAATCAATACTCGTCACCTCCATGTGTGGGAGCAGGGCTAGGAAATGGGGCTGGCATCTGTCCTGCGGGAGGCACGGGTGCCAGTGAAAACTGGTTGGGTCTGTTCCCCCCAGCTCACCACGGTTTACAGAGAGCACATTTGTGTCCCTGAACAGTCCAGCACGCCTTTCCTCACAAAACCATGCTCACTGGAGAAGGGAAGCAACAGACTCTGGGAAGGGCAGAGAGAAGGGAAGAAGTCGGCAGAGGTTCTCAGCCCTGGCTGCTCGTGGAGTTGCCTGGGGAACGTTGGCAAACTCCCCACCCTCCCTCAGCCTGACCCAGGCCAGAGCGTCTGGAGCTTCGGGGGTGGGGCGTGGGCCTGGCATTTTGCACAAGGTCTGTTTCCTGAGACTGATCCTCCTACATTGCCCTCCGCGGGCCATGCCATCCAGAGAAGAGAACGTGTCCTGGAATACCCAGCCCTTTCCTCGCTGCCCAATGCCTCCTCCACATGTGCCAGGCCCGAATCAAGGGCCAAAGATTAGCGCAGTAGTGGTATAATACTCATCCTCAACGTTTAATAATAACAGCTACTATCGTTTTTGTTTTTGTTTTTGTTTTTCGTCAACAGCGTGCTGGGCCTTTTGATTCATCCTCTTACCTAATCCTGGCGAATGCCTGTAAGCTGGGGTGTAGTGGGTGCCATTTTCTGGAGGATGCCCAGGGCAAGCCCAGGTTTGAACTTAGTCTCTGTGAGTCCCCAGCCTGTGTTCCTACTGACCTGCACAGTCTACAGTGTGTCAGCCTCGGGTCCTGCCACAGGGGAGCAGGGAGGACGGTGCAGGTTGAAGGGCTTCTGGCTTAATCACTGACAAGACTGGGGAGGAGAATCCTGACTGGAAGCCTGCACATTCTGTACTAAGATTTGGGAGACAGGAAAGGCGGTCACCCCCTCCCCGCCCCCTACCCTGTGCCCCAGCAAAACAATGCATTTTAAATGTCTCCCAAATTGCTAAGCTATTTCACTGCTTCTGAGGAGAAATAGCTTGGGGGAAGAAGCTATTGGCCCTTTATGCCCTGAACAGCAAAACAAAATGCCAAATGGGAAAATGAAATCACAGGAGGTTGTAAGAAATGGGGGCGGAGGGGACACATGGGAATAGTTTGCTGCACAGGCTTGGGGAAGGGATGGAACCTGCATTTCCAGGTACATCTCTAGGAGGCTGTGTGGTATGGTGGGTTTTGAGCTTGGGCTCTAGGGTCAGAAAAGCCTAATCAAACCACAACCCAGGCCTCATGTTCTGCCGTGGCATGTCTGTGAGGATTCAGGGTGAGCAAGGCTCCTCGTAGGCAGAGGGCTGTCTGTGGCTCTTGAAAAACACAGATGCCCAGGCCACACCATCAGAAGTTCTGATCCCGCTGGTGTGGGGTCAGCCCAGGTAGGGGCAGTTATTAATTCTTTTTTTTAAATTTTTATTTATTTATATTTTTAATATATGAAATTTATTGTCAAATTGGTTTCCATACAACACCCAGTGCTCATCCCAAAAGATGCCCTCCTCAGTACCCATCACCCACCCTCCCTGCCCTCCCACCCCCCATCAGCCCTCAGTTTGTTCTCAGTTTTTAAGAGTCTCTTATGCTTTGGCTCTCTCCCACTCTAACCTCTTTTTTTTTTCTTCCCCTCCCCCATGGGTTTCTGTTAAGTTTCTCAGGATCCACATAAGAGTGAAACCATATGGTATCTGTCTTTCTCTGTATAGCTTATTTCACTTAGCATCACACTCTCCAGTTCCGTCCACGTTGCTACAAAGGGCCATATTTCATTCTTTCTCATTGCCATGTAGTACTCCATTGTGTATATAAACCACCATTTCTTTATCCATTCATCAGTTGATGGACATTTAGGCTCTTTCTGTAATTTGGCAATTGTTGACAGTGCTGCTATAAACATTGGGGTACAATTGTAGGGGTGGTTATTAAAGGATCCCCGGTGAGTCCAGTGAACAGCCCAGCTGAGAAGCCCTGCCTAATCCCTCCCTTCCCTCCCTCCTCTGCTCCTCTGTCAGAGCCTTGGTTTCCTCCCCTCTCAAATGGGCCTGATGTCCTGGGAGGAAACAATCCCCAGACCATTTGGAATGGCACACACTTGCTCTCTGGAAACTGTGGTGAGCTGTAGGAGGCAGACCCAGTGCATTTTCAGTTACACCTTTGCCTCTGAGAGGAATGAGCACCAGCCCTGTTTGCTAGTTGGCACAGAAAAATAGCCCTGGGAAAAGGGCCTGTGGTTGACCTGGAGCAGCAAGGACTCAGAGCCTTTTTGCTGAGAACCCATTACCCCAGGGGATGGCATTGGTTATACGCACACCCACCCACCCACACGCACACCCACACACCCACACACCCCCCCACACACACACATAACCTGGCTCCCCAGTTCAGGGAAGGGCAGCATGTTTTTTCAGGGACCCAGGCTACTGCTACAAGGCTTTCTCATTGAGACTGTTTGGAAGGTTGTAGAAATATGAGTGAGGGCCAGGCCCATCATAGCAGACAGACAAAACACCAGGTCCTGAGGCAAAGAGAAAATGAGCCTTCCAGCCTCCAGAGCTTTCTGTTTTCTGGGTGATACGGTGAGGCAGAAGGCCTGAGAACAGGTGTGACAGATGCCCTATTAGGAAAAGAATGCATCTCCCTGGAAACAGACCTCAGGAAACATGGAGAGCAGTTCCCGACCCGTGCGCAGACCTTTACCATGAGGCAGGGCTGAGGATCCTGATTTCATGGGCAGGGAAACTGAGGCTCAAGGGGCCATAGAAGTAGTAAGTGGTGAGACTGAGGCTCAGGCGTTTGCGAGTTTTGAGCAGCAGTTTTCAAACTTCCTTATTTGATCTTTTCCACCAGCGCAAGAGATGGGCCAGAGAAAGGTTGTTATTTCTATTTTATTTAATTTTTTTATTTAATTTTTTAAATTTTTTAAATTTAATTTAAAAAAATTAAGAGACTCCTCTGAGAGTCCTCTCAGAGAGCGAGCCCGTGTGTGCTAGCAGAGGAGGAACAGAGAGAGAGAGAGAGAGAGAGAGAGAGAGAGAGAGAGAGAATCCCAAGCAGGCTCCTTGCTATCAGTGCAGAGCCTGATGCGAGGCTCAATCCCGTGAACCATGAGATCATGACCCGAGCCAAAATCAAGAGTCGGATGCTTAACCAAATGAGCCACCCAGGCACCCCTGTTATCCCTGTTTTAAAGATGAAGAAGACTGAGGCTCAGAGGCACCCAGTGATTTCCCTAAATGTTGCACAGCTAAGGAGCATCAGGGCCTGGATCCATCATGTCCCCTCAGGACACCTCACCAGCCAGGCTGCCCCATGCTCCAAACATTCCCATCCTTCATACCCCTCCTGAAACCCACCAGCTTCCATTTTCTAGCTTTGTGACCTTGGAAGGTTGATAACCTCCTGACCCGTGTGAGGTCATTTTCCTTCACGGTAGAGAGAGGAGAACCTGTCTCCCAGTGCTGCTGTGAGAACAGACAAGGTAACTGTCCCCAGCACCATGGCCCACACAGGGTCTTGGCTTAGTAACCAGCAGGGCCCCCTAATAGGTGCTGATGGACACTTGCTGGTCTGATACATTAATCTGCAGAGAATTTCATACCCAGTCATCCAGCCCAACCCTTCACTTACAGAGGAGGAGGTAGGATGAAAGGAGATAGTGACCTGACCAGGGCCACACGGCAAGTCAGGACAGGGCTGGCCGGTTCTCAGCCTTTGTGTTCTTCTTCTTCTTTTACTTTTTTTAAGTTTATTTATTTTGAGAGAGAGGGATGGAGCAAGTGGGGGAGGGGCAGAGAGAGCGCGAGAGCAAGAGAATCCCAAGCATGCTCCATGCTGTCAGGGCAGAGCCTGCTGCTGGACTTGAACCCACCAATGTGAGATCATGACCCAAGCCGAAACCAAGAGTCAGACACTTAACTGACTGAGCCACCCAGGCGCCCCATCTCAGCCCTTGTGTTCTGATTCCTGGGCCGGTGCTCCATGAACAGGGACCAGACAGCACCCTAGGACCAAGGGGAAAGATTAAGACAAGGAGCTACACCCCTGAGGGGCAGCTCACTGGGAAGGAGCATCCATGTTCCCTTCAGAACCCTGAGCCTCCACACTGCCAGGCCATTTAACTGCTGTATGGTCTTGGGGGGGCGGGGGGGGCGGGCGGGGAGCATCAGTGCTTCTGAGGCCCAGGGTCCCAGCCTGTAAAACAAGGGAAGTGGAAGGCTGCTCAGGAAATGGATCTCCCTGTTATGAGGCCTTTTGTTCAGTCCTTACATCTCCCCCCAAAAAAGAAAAGGTGACATTGGTGACTGTGGTGGAGCAGCAGGGTCCTGGGAGTTGAAGGTGTGAGGAGAGCGTGCAGAGCTGACGGGAGGTCATGTAGCTCCCGGGATCTTCTGCAACATCCCCGACCCCCCACCTTGCTGGGAAAGAGTCAAAAGCAAGAACCGGAGCTTATGACTGAGAAAGGTTGTTGCCAGTCTGCCCCTGCAGGGAAAACAACTGTTGCCCCTGGATTACTCTCCAAAACTTTTTCTTTTCTGCCTGAGACACTCTGATGCAGAGTCTGTTCTGAAAATCTTTTTTTAAACTGTAATTATAATTAAACCTGCTTTGCAACACGAGGGGGGAGAAAAAGCCCACGCTCCTTGAATTGCACCACCTATTTGAATTATTTACATTTTTATGTGATTCCTTCCATATTCATTCTACCACAGACTATTTCTGTCTAGAGGGACGGTCTGTGTTAGGGTCTTCGGGATATTTCATGGAGAGGCATGGGAAATAGCGTGTATAATGTCTGACCCTCATTCATTCATTCATTCGTTCGTTCACTTAAAAAAATAAATACTGAGTTTTCACCCTTTGCCAGGCTCTGTATAAGATCCTGGGAGTCTAAAGAGCAGTTGGACTTAGTTCTATATTCCCACAGAGGACAAGGAGAAGACCAAAGGGGGTTGCCATTTAAAGGGCCCCTACTATGTGCAAGGCTTTGTGTTAAGCACTTTACACACTTTTTCTCATGCAAGCGCCTTGCCCAGTGTGAGGTAGGCCTTCTTACGCCCATTTTATATAAGAGGAAACTGAGACCTGAGCGGGACAGTCAGTGCCTGGAGTAATTTAAGTGGTAGGTGGCAAGAGACAGACAGGGGGGCTTGTGCCTCCATAATGGAAAATGTCAGCCTCTTCCTAATGCCCTGGAGGTGTCTACCAAGTAGAATAAACATGGAAATGCTGAACAATCCTGTAATGGGGATAAAGCCGCAGGATTTTTTCTCTTGTGTTATAGCAGAAGCACAGAGAAGGGAGAGATCAGTGTTGTCTGGACTGAAGGCTCCAGAAGGCTGCCTGGAGGGGTGTCATTTCAGGAGCCTGGCAGTCATCTCTGTCTAAACCCTGCTGGGTGTAGGGAAACCGGCCTCCATTGCAGTAAGTGGCCCGACTGCCTGCTGAAGCACTTCCTCTGACCACCGGGGGCCTAGGGGTCCCGCAGCGCTCTCTGATCTGACATCAGGAGCAGGAACCATCAACTGCATCTGCCTAGACGAGTCTGGACTTGGCAAAACCAATAGGACCGATCAATTTCTCCTGTACACTCTGGGGCCTTTCTCTCCTGTTATTCATGCCAGCTGTGGAGCCCAGTCCTTGTTAGCTTTGGTTCCATTCCAAATCAAAGCAAAATTCAACCTGCAAATATTTGTTGAGGCCCTACAACTTCTTATAGAGGCACTCCTTACCCAGGGTATAAAAAGATGGGTGAGACCCAACCGCGGGCTTCAGAGCGCCCTCACTCTAGGAGGGGCAAGAGAGCTAAGATTGCAAGAGCAAGGGCATTTCAGGGGCGTTTGCAAGAGGAACGTTTGTTGGACTCATCTGCTGCTGTTCAGTGAGCACCTACTCTGGGCCCACCCGGTCCTACGGCCTGGGAGTCAGAAAGGAACAGGATAGGAACCCTACTCTTAGGAAGCACACGCCCTACTTCCTAAAAAACAGAACGATCGTTTTGAGAAAATATCTGTGAGGTGAGGGAGAAGGAAGAGTGTGGGAGGTCAGATGAAGCCTGACTGCCGGTGGGAGAAGCGAAAGGGGCCTGGTGTATGTCGAGCACCAACTAAATGCTCTGGCTTTTGTAGGTGTTACATCACTTCTCATTTGCTCTTAATGGATTCTTTTTACAGATGTGGGAATTGAAGCTAACAAGACTTAAGCAGCTTGCCCAAGATAACAAATTACGAACACATAAAATTCTTTATTCTGTTCCATAGTCTATCCATATTTACATGCATAGAAAACAGTGTTTTAAATAACTTGCTAATAAGGAAAGTGGATACCCCTTTGAGATTCACCGTAAGAATCTACCTGTTACTCTTCCCCCTCCTTGTAGATACTCTGTTTCAGAGGGTAGCAATAGAGCTCAAGGGGGGGGGGGCATACAAAAGCCCTCACAGGTATTTTTACGTTTTCTATAATGCAGCAAGAAAGAAATTCCACCTAAGGAGCTATGCCAATTACATCTGTTTTAATGCCTGTGGATTTCTTACCAACATTTTCCATGAGTGCTAGGAACTCTAGGATAGCCCTCCTTCACTATTTCAATGAGATGTTTAAATGTGTATTTTGCATGCTCGCAGGTAGTACATGTTCTAAAATTTCCCCATAGCCGGACCCGCGTGTATCAACTGCCTTTTGATTTGCCAGCTTCCACACTCCACCCTTCCGCCTTAGCCTGGCCTGGACCCGCTGGAGGCAGAGCCCAGTCCCCAGGGCTGCCCCCTTGCCTTCTTCCTCCTCCCTCCTCCTGGGTTCTTATCCTCCCCCCCTCCCCCCTCCCACCTTCCCTCCTCCTCCCTCTCCTCCTTCTCAGTCCTCCAGGGTTCCTCTCCTCCCTCCTTTCTTCCTCCTCCCTCCTCTCCTCTGCCTCTTCTCTACCACACTCCCACCCTGCTCTCTTCCCTTCTGTTCCTTTATTTTCCCCTTCCTCTTTCCCTCCCTCGGTCTCCCTCTTCTCACTCCTCATCCTCTTTTCTTTCCTCTCCCATCCTCCTCTCTCCCATCCTTCCCTCCTCCCACATTCCCTCTTCTTCCCTCCCTCTCCTCTCTCCCCTGCCTTCTCTCTCCTTTATCATCTGCCTCTGCCCAGACTCCCTTGAAACTCCTACTCAAGGGCTCGGTAAGCTGGGGTCTGTGACTCCCTGCAGGGTCTGTGAATAAGTTTCAAAGTATCTGCTAACCCTGGAAACAGAACCCAGCATTCTGGGTTCGTGGGCCTAAGTGTCTCTTCCTGGGGAGAAGTTGCTTGGCTTTGATCAGACTCTCCCAGAGTCCTGGAGTTGGATGCCCTACTCCTCTTTCCGGCTCTTAGTCTCTGGTTCATTGTTTTCCTAACTCCCCACAAGTGAGATTCACAGTATCCTTATAATTGATTCAAAATTTTGCAACTATTGAAAAAGTACACGCACAGAAAGCCTTTGTAGAGAGAGCCCACTGCTTGGGAAGTCTGTGCGTCCCCAGCAGTTGTGTGGATTAAATGAGATCTCATGGGTGAGTTTTCGGCAGGTAGGCCGTGCCAAATAACAGTTTCCGTCCCTCCCAATTTGTATCGAAACACTGTTCTTTGTAGATGAGTAAAGTTACGTCTAGTTTGCTCAGGCTGCCATGACATAGTACCACAGACTGAGTGGCTTCAACAGCAGAGATGTATTTCTTTCCAGTTCTGCAGGCTCCAAGTCTGAGATCAAGGCGTCAGCAGGGTCAGCTTCCTCTGAGACCTCTGTCTTTGGCTTATAGATGGCTGCCGTCTTCCAGTGCTTTCGTGTGGTCTTTCTTCTGTGTGTCTGTGTCCCAGTCTCCTCTTCCTAAGAGGACAGCAGACGTATTGTACCAGGGCCCTCTCATAGGTCCCTGCTTTACCTTATTACCTCTTTGAAGACCCTGTCTCAAATCCACTCGCATTCTGAGGTTCTGGGGGTTAGGCCTTCAACATACGAACTTGGGGACAGGACACCATTCAGCCTCTAACAAATTGGATGGGACCCCTCGCTTCCAGTAGTCTCACCGGGGCCCTGCCTGCGCAGGCAGGCTCAGGGAGGGGGGAAGTTCCCAAAGCCAATCAATTGAAAACGATTGCATTTAGAACTTGGTCTTAATTCAAACCACTATTGACAGGAGGTTATTTAGGAAGCACTTTCTGGCTGAGTGGGTCCAGGATTAATTATTAAGGACCCGTCCTTGGCCTGGCAGGAGTCATGGACACCACGTGAACAAGTAGGAAGCCCACGTGGTTGCCTTGTCTTCCTGACAGATAGGAAGAGGCCGTGTTTTATTTATATATGTAGCTATTCGTAGTGGTACCTCCAGTGGAAAGGATTATTGCACCTACTCCATCTTGAACCCCTCTCAGAGTCAAATTAATAGAGAGGGTTCAGGTCACTGCGCTAGAGTTTAAGAGACCGGGAATATTAACCCAAATGCATTAGCAGATCATTAAAGCTGTGTGAGTAAAAGTTTAACACCCAGAACAAGAAGGGGGAGAGGAGGATGAGAAAGGGCGGAAGCAATGGAGGTAAGAACTTTGTTTAAGGATTTCATATAAATATGCCACTCCCCTTTGAGAGTTTGGTTAACAAAATTCTTCCCATCATACCACCTGCAAAGTAAATACGTGGTCTGAAGAGAACCTTTCACCAAAGCCAATGGCTGGAGAATCAGCCTCCGAGGGGCTGTTTCAGATGCAATAAATTAGAGCTGTGTGCTTAATAATATATATTGGATGCGGGTGAATCAATAATCAGTGCATTCAAGTATAGATTCAAAGTAGTTTATTTCAGGAACAATAACCCCCGCTATTTATTTGCACAGTTCTCTGACCTTAGGCAGTTTCCTTAGAAAATTCGAGACGGTAAGGGTCTCCCTACCCTCGTTGTCCCACTCACCCTCCAGTATTTAACCTTCCCAGATTGCCTGCCTCACAGATAGTAACCTGATTTATAATTTTTCCACCATATGCTTTTCTCTGTTTTGTAGACTGGCTCTGGGCTTCTGCCACAAGGCACTACAAAATGAAGAGGAAAGTTCTCCATTGACTAGCCATTTTGCTTTGGGATGTCTTTTTCCTTTCTGAGCCTCATCTGTAAAATGAGGATAATATACCTGCTTTATGGAATTGCTATAAGGATTAGAGATAAAGCATGTGAAGCCTTCTCTGTGGCACCTGGTATACCAGTTGCTTGACAAATAGGTGTGATTATTATTACAAGGTTCCCTAGCTGGCTTGCGGGCGGGGGGGGAGGGTGGGTGGGTGGAAGGGGTACTCTGGGCAAGCAGTACCCCAGATTCCTGCCTCCTCTCTACTACCTAGGGAAACCTCCACTCTGAGTCGCACTGCCAGCCTGGGATCTGAGGCTCTCACTAGCTTAACCATGCATAGGCATGATGATTGGCAAGAGGATAGTACTCATCTAAGACATGGGAGTACTAGTAAAGACAATGCATATAAAAGAAAAGAATATAGTTTTTGCAGTTAGAGAGATACACATTCAAATTCTAACTTTGCCACTTTATCTTGGGCATATTACCTCATTTCTTTGAGGCTCGGTTTATTCATCTTTAAAATGAGATAAAACATATTTGCTTGGAAAGACTAATGGGGCAATGAAACTAAATCTTCTACACATGGAAGTACCACCTTCAGTTCTGGGCACAGAAGAGGCACTCAGACCTGGTAACCACATTGTCATCATCATCATCCTTGTTATGAGTATTATCTCATTGGCAGTTGTTTCTGGAGAGTTTGACTATGTCAGGAGGAATTTTGAAATAGGAAGGATTCTCTGCAGTGTTAATATTCTGTTTTGTGTTGTGGTTTGTTTTTGTTTTTTTTTTTTCCTAAGCCAATGCACTTTTCTTAAATACTGCTAAGGTTTATGATTCCATCAGATTAAAGAATCTGGTAATGGGCATGAACAATTATACCCCAAACCTTGGGCAATGATACATCAATCTTTACTTTCACGTGATCCAAACATGTGAAAATCAAATGGTGTTGCCAATACTCGTGGTGCATAGGCTTTCTGTGGAAAATTCCACATTGATTGTCTCTTGGCACCAAAAGTCAACTGGCACCACGCCAGTTGCTAGTGATCCAATATGAAAATTGGCTGGCCATTTAACAGTCAGCCTCCTAGGCACTGCCTCAGATATGAGACCATAAACTTCTGTTCTGCCACTTTTCAAGTCATGGGCCAAGAAGTAGAGAACTCTATAATTTTTTTCATGTATTTTTAAAATACTTTTTCATTTCAAAGAAATATATAGATTGTACTGGCCGAAATAGAAATATAAGCTGGATCTGACATTTGTACCTTAGCATGGGATATTAAAGGTCTTATTTATTAATTTTTTTTTATTTTTTTAATGTTTATTATTGAAGGTGGAGAGGGGCAGAGAGAGACGGAGACACAGAATCTGGAGCAGGCTCCAGGCTCTGAGCTATCAGCACAGAGCCCGATGTGGGGCTCGAACCCACGAACCGTGAGGTCGTGTCCTGAGCCTAAGTCAGATGCCAACCGACTGAGCCACCCGGGCGCCAAAATTTTTTTTTACTTGTAAAATATTCATAAGATAAAATTCACCATTTTCGCCATTTTTAAATATGCAGTTCAGTGGCGTTAACTACATTTACACTGCTGGGCAGCCATCAACACCATCCATTTGCAGAACTTTCATCTTCCAAACTAAAACTCTGTGCTCATTAAACAGTAAGTCCCTTTTCTATCCTCCCCTACTCCCTGGCAGCCAGCATTTTAGGAACCCCATATAAGTGGGATCGTACGGCCTTTGTTTTTTGTGACTGACTTACGTCACTTGACATGATGTCATCAAGGTTCATCCATGTTGTAGCACGTGTCAGAATTCCCTTCTTTTTTAAGGCTGAGTAGTATTCCATTGTATGTATGCACTATATTTTCCCTTCATCTGTCAAAAGACACTTGGGTTGATTCTATCTTTTGGCTGTTCTGAATAATGCTGCTATGAGCGTGGGTATACAAATATCCATTCAAGTACCTGCTCTCAGTTCTTTTGGGTCTATACCCAGAAGTGGAATTGTTAGGTCATACAGTAATTCTGTTTTTAAATTTTTGAGGAACTGCCACGTTAATTCCCACAGCAGCTACATGACTTTACATTCTCCCCAGCAATGCGCAAGAGGTTCCAATTGCCCCACATCCCTGCCAGTGTTTGCTATTTTCCGATTTGGGTAATAGTCATCCTAATAGATGTGAAGTAGAGTCTCTCTCTCTCTCTCTCTCTCTCTCTCTCTCTCTCTTTCTCTCTCACATTTTAAAAATTAATAAACATTATTTTTTTTACAATAGTTACAGGTTCACAGCAAAATTGAGTAGGAAGTATAGAGAGTTCTCATATACCCCCTGCCCCCACACATGCACAGTCTTCCCCGCTCTCAGTATCCATATCACAATAATACATTTTACAGTCAGTGAACCTATACCAAAACATACCTATCCCCTAAAGTCTTGAGTATATATTAAGGTTCACTCTTGGGGGTGTACATTCTATGGGTTTTGACCAGTGTATAATATAAGGGAAGTTCTGGTGACCTCCCCTCCTTGTTGTATGCCAAAATGCATTTTTAGAACTGTGTGATAAAGCTTGAGAAGCACAATCAGCGTTTTCCCTTTCCATGTTTCCTTGGTTAATGATAAGCCTGAACTTAAACGTATTTACACAATATGGTACCATTGAATCTGCATGGCAGTTCTCAAGCTCAGACCTTGGCCTTCACAGTCAGAGAGATCCAGATTCGGCCCCCAAAGCTACCATTTTCTCACTGTGTGTCGGTGGGGAAGACACTTAATCTCAGGAATGCTGAGTTTTCTTCTTCTATAAAATGGGATAGGGTTATAATACCAAATTCATTGGAGGGTTGTGTGAATTAAATGAAATAATGCACATAAAACCCTTTGCACTGCTCTTGAAACAGACTGGAGATTCAATAATATTAACTAATATTATTGCAAACCATTTTAAGCACCTACTGTTTGCCAAGCCCTCTATTGTATCACCTGCTTGGTTTTCAATGCTTTTTTAACATCTGTCCCTAACAGTAAATGGCTTTTTACTACACATACTCAGTATTTTCATCTTTATTTATAAATTATCCCATGATTCACTCTCAATCCATGTCCTAAACACTAGGAAAGTCTAATGCTGCTTTCCTTTCCTTTTTTTTTTTTTTTTTTTTTTTTTTTTTGCTTATTTATTTTGAGAGAGAGAGACAGAGCACAAGCCAGGGAAGAAGACACAGAATCTGAAGCAGATTCCAGGCTCCGTGCTGTCGGCACAGAGACCGACACGGGGCTTAAACCCACAAACCATGAGATCAGAAGTCAGACGCTCAACCATCTGAACCCCCCCCCAGGCGCCCTAACACTGCTTTTCTTAAGATTAAAAGAGAGAGAAAGAAATGTTCAGATATTTTCTCCTCAATTAATTGTCTTGAGCACCCTGTTTTAGAGGCCTCTGGTTTTGCTTGTTTAAGACAAAGGTTGGCAAAATTTTTTTGTTAAGGGCTAGATAGTAAAGATTTTTGACTTTCTACAGTCTCTGATGTTTTGCTTAAATTATGATTTTATTTTAATTAAAAAAATTTGTTTTAATGTTTCTTTAGTTAGAGAGAGGGCATGTGACAGTGTGTGCACATAAGTTGGGGAGGGACAGAGAGAGAGGGAGAGAGAAAATCCCAAGCAGGCTCTGTGCCATAAGCACAGAGCCCAGTGCAGGGCTTGATCCCATGACCTCAAGATCATGACCTGAGCCAGAATCAAGAGTCGGATGCTTAACTGACTGAGCCACCCAGGCTCCCCATGTAAAGGGCTGGATAGTAAAGATTTTTTACTTTCTACAGTCTCTGTTGCTGTTTTTTTTTTTTAATTATGATTTTATTTTAATAAAAAAATTGTTTTAAGTAGGCTCAAGGCCCAGTGTGGGGCTTGAACTTGCAACCCCAAGACCAAGAGTTGTATGCTTTACTCACTGAGCCAGCCAGGCACCCCTTGTACACTCTCTGATGTAATTACTCAACTCTGCTATGGAGAGGCAATATACAAACAGTTGGGCATGGTGGTGTGCCAATAAAACTTTATTTACAAAAACATGTGTTGGCCACAGTTTGCAGACCTCTGACCTACAGCAGCTTTACCTGCTATTTGCTATTTAAATACAAATTTTCTTTAGAGGACTAAGGCCAGAAACACTTAACATTGTGAGGGAATTGGCAAAGAGGCAAAGTGAGGTAATACGTATGATAGCTCCTTCTAAAATGTGCAGAGTTATATCAAAATCATCATCATTGTTTTATTATCCCAGACATAGGTGAGCAAAGGCACTGACTTCCTTATACTCGCCTTACTATGCAGGAATGATATGGAGTCTTGTGGAAAAAAGTGTAGCCCTACCTGACCCTTTGGAAGTGAGATACATTCCTTCATTTGATTTCCTCTCCTACCTTCTTCTAATCCCTTCACATCCAGATACATACATATAGGAAAGGATTGGGTCTCTTCTATGAAATTGTTGGGACCCATGGACATGCAAAAGATTACTGGCTTCATGTGGGAAATGGCTCATTCATCAATAGATCTTTCTTACTGCCTGCTGTGTGCCAGGCGTTGTGGTGGACACTGGGGGTGGACACAGATATGAGTGAGAGGTAACATCTGCCCTTGAGGAACTCCAGGCAGACATTCTCCCCCATCTCCCTTCCAGCATTGCTCTTGTCAAGGTCCCCAAGGATTTCCACGTTGCTACATCCAGTGGTCATTCTGAGCCTTCAAATGACTCAGCCATTTTACCTGGTCAAATACCCTCCTTCTTGAGCACTTCCTTCACTTGGCCTCAGAGACTTCCTGCTCTCTTGGTTCTGTCTCACCTCATTACCTACTACTTCTTCTGTCTCTTTTACTGCTTCCTCTAAATCTCAAATCTCTAAATGATGGGGTGGCCCAGGACCCAAGTCCTGGACCTCTTCCCTTTCTGCTCTGTGCTCTCATCCAGTCTCATGGTTTAAATCCATCTGTAGGTAGATGACTGCTAGATACGCATTTCCAGCCTGGATCTCTGTCCTCATCTCCAAATTCATGTATCCACCCAAACAGGCATTATCTCCTCTCAAACCTAACATGCCCAAGCTCATTCCCTGAGTTTTTCCCTCTCCCTCACCAACCTGCCCTTCCTGTGACAGCCGTATCTTTTGTTTTGCTCAGACTGAACATCTCAGAGTCTTTTTGCTCTCCTCTCTTTCTCTCACGTCCCACATCCCTCTTCCAATCCATCAGCAAGTACTGTCAGTTCTGCCTTCAAAAGTGCATGAAAAAGAGGAGCACCTGGGTGACTCAGTTGATTAAGCATCTGACTCATGATTTTGGCCTAGGTCATGATCTCATGGTTGTGAGATCGAGCCCCAGAGTGGTGCCTGCTTGGGATTCTCTCTTTCCCTATCTCTCTCTGCCCCCCCTGCTTGTTCTCTCTCTCTCTCTCTCTCTCTCTCAAAATAAACACTTAAAAAAAAGTATATGAAGAAGAAAGTAAATGAAGAAGAAACTTCCCATCACCCTCACCCCCTCACCCCACTCATTTCTCACCTGGACTCTTACCATAGACTCCTACCTGGCCCTTCTGCTTCCTCTTTGCCCTCTATTAACATGTTCCTGTCACCCCTCTGCTCAAAACCTCCCAAATATTCCCACCTCAGAGGAAAAACCAAAGTCTTAATAACGTCTCACTGGGGGCTCTACACATCTGTTTCAGCAGCACCCCTCCCTCATGCTCGTATCTCCTCTCTCCCTGGCTCATCCCAGCCCGGCCTCCTTGCTGCCCCATGAACATGCCAGGCCCCCTTCCTCCACAGCCGCCATGCCCTTGCTGGAACCTTAAACCCCCCTGGATCCCTGTGTGGTTTGTGGCTTCCTTCAGGCCTCTGCCTCATGTCCCGTTAGCAGAGAGCGCTTCTCTGACCTACCTGCTGGAGACAGATCACTGCTACCCACTGCTTTCCCTCTGATGCCCTCTCTTTTTCTCCATAATACTCATCTGCACTTATGGTGACATGTTTGTTCACTTAATGTTTCAATGACACAAATGTGTCATTTGTTTGTCATCTGACTTCCATGTTAGACTCTAACACTCCGAGGTGGAGGCTTTGTCTCTTGAGTGCCCCAGCCTAGGGCAACACCCATAGGTGCCCAGTAAAGTACCTATGTGTAGGACAATGGGTGCCTTAGACCTGGAAACCGTGAAGCCCAAGGACACTATAGCCCCTCACACTGGCTTTAATTAGAGCAATTTTTCTTCCATCTGTTTGTACCAACATAAATTTCATTTTGGGTGGCGGGGGGGGGGGGGGGCGAGTCCCATTATTAAAAAAAAGTAATAATATTTAAAAGGTTAATTAAAAACAACTGTTCTAGGCTGTGGGGAGCCATTCCAGGGCTCGGAGCAAGTGGGTGGCATGATTATGAAGATGAATTACGTTACGACGCCTTTTATGAAGATGAATCCGGCAGGGGTATGGGGCTTAGCAGAGAACGGGTGAGAACCAGAGCAGAGAGGCCAGTAGCAGAGGCCGTAGCAGGGTCAAGGCCAGAGGTGATGACAGGGTGAACCTCTCAAGCAGGATCCAGAGGAAGCTCGGCCAACTCTTATTTTTTTCTACATTCTGGTAGATGGAAGGTAGCAGCATACTTTGGCCATGCCTTCCCTGCCTGGGTGAATCAAGTGAGTGTGATGATGTTTACGTGTACTAATACCATGTTATTATTACTAAATATGTACTCCATAGTACGTATTACTGTGTAAGGAATCCTGTACCTCCACGCATGTAGAGGAACCTGTCATTACATACACATGAATGTGCATGCCTCTCCATGTCGGCTTACTAGCTTCCTTGGATCCTTTGGAAAGGGAGGAAGAGTAAAAGGGAAGGGGCAAATAATTAAATGTCAAATAACTAAAAGTATTGTTGAGAGAGAATGCCTTTTAATAGTTTTTTTTTTCTTAATTGGGGTTTTAATATGGCCGACTTGGAAAGTTTCTCTCCGAAGATGATGTTGATTGACAGCCTATATAGTTATTAGTCACGTGTAGTCAATCTTCTGGGAATATATTAAATGTTCAGGAGAAAGAACATCAGAAAATGGCTGCCAAGGATTCAGGCATCCGTCTCTGCTCGGGACACATTGTTTTCTTGGCTGACAGTCAGTGGCCAGTGCACGGAGCTGGAGTTGGCAGTGTGTAGTATAAGATTGCCTGAGGGTTTGTATCTCACTGTTTTCAAATGTCAGCTACCTCTACGGAGACCAGAAGCCATCAGTTAAATGACTGGTCCTCTGGGCAGTGCATCTCGCGAACAGTTTATAATCAGAGACTCCTAACCAAAACTTTAGGAACATCTCCTGAATACCACATCTCTACAACTGGGCTGAGTGACTTTTTATTTTTTTTATTTTTAAAACAGCCCCGTACCAATGATCAGGTTTTATTTATTTATTTATTTTCATGTTTATTTTTGGGAGTGAGAGAGGGGAGAATGGGGGAGAGGCAGAGAAAGAGAGAGAGAGAGAGAATCCCAAGCGCTGTCAGCGTAGAGCCTAATGCAGGGCCCAAACCCACCTTGAGATCAAGACCTGAGCCAAAATCAAGAGTCAAGACGCCTAACTGGCTGAGCCACACAGGTGCCCCAAGTGACTTTTTAAAAAATAAATACATTTTCTCTAATTTCTAAAAACAGAACCCGCTCCCTATTGAATTCTATGATCTTTTTTTTTTCATTAACAATATATGGTATACAACTTTTCATGTCATTCCATATTCATCTACAGAATCGAATCCCTTTACGAGGCTACATAGTATTTTATTTTATGGAATGGGAGAGATTTTTTTTTACATTTTCCCTGCTGTTGGACATTTCGGTTGACTGCTACTTTTTTACTTTTCTACTCAATATTACAGTGAGTGTCAGCCCTGCATTGATGCAGTATTGCAGCCTGCCCTGTCTCAACCAGTGGGTGCCTGTATCAGTCGTTAAATATTTTTAATATCACCCTCAGAAACATTTTTATATAAGCCCATGGATTCCTTGGGATAGTTTTGAGAACTACTAGACTTTCTGGGTTATCAGAATTCAACATTTTGGGGCACCTGGGTGACTCAGTCGGCTAAGCGTCCGACTTCAGCTCAGGTCATGATGTCGCCATTTGTGAGTTCGAGAGCCCTGGGTCAGGCTCTGTGCTGACAGCTCAGAGCCTGGAGCCTGCTTTGAATTGTGTGTGTCCCTTTCTCCCTGCCCCTCCCCAGCTCGTGTTCTCTCTCTCTCTCTCTCTCTCTCTCTCTCTCTCTCTCTCTCTCTCAAAAGTGAATAAACATTAAGAAAAAAGAATTCAACATTTTTACAGATTTTTGCTATATTTTAGCAAACTGACCTCCAGAAACAAGTATAGACACCACCAGGCTGGCCAGCCTGCAAAGCCCTTCTGAGTCAAAAGCTTCCGGGGTATTTATTCAAGAAGTTTGATGAGGAAAGGAAAGAATAGAAATAAATAGAGCTTGTTTTGGAATCAAATAAAGACTGATGTAGATATGGACAGTGTATTAACTGGAGACCTGGCAAGAAACCGTGGCATTTCGGATGAGGTAACTAAAGAGAGGTTGGTGAAGGGGCTGTTCTTAAAGCCTGACAGAATCAGGGGCCACCAGGAAGCATGGTGAAGAGCCTTGAGGCTAGCAGCATCTGGGAACAGTAGCCACCCAAGGGGTGGGGCAGAGGAGGGAGCAGGTCGAGCAGGCCCCGGTGAGAGCAGTTGCCACATTGTAGCTGTAGCAAAGGGCTGGCCAAGGAGGGTGCTGCCCTTTCACACCGGAACACAACCACTGCCAACCCACAGCCTGGTAGGGAGGTTGCCAGGACAGGCAATACCCTGACCTCATTCTGCTCCTAACTTCGACCTCCTGCCTGGACTCTTACTGGCTGACCCCTCCTGGAAGCCAGAGGGAGCCCACTGATCCAGGTTACATAGTGGCCTCCCAGGGAAGGCTCTGGCTAGGCACAGCCGGAGACAAAGGCCTGGACATCGATCTTTTATTTTCAAATCAGGGTCTGAAGACTGAGGGAAGGATGGATTGAAGGAAAAGAAATTAAAGATGATGAGGAAATGAGATGACAATTCTAGCCCAGTCTTTTGCCTGCTGTAGGAGTATGGGAGACATAGGGAGGTATGAGTCAGGAAATCCCTCCCCTGAGAGGGCCGTGAACTGCGTTTCACGTTTGCCACGTCTTGCCATCCACTCCCAGCAGAGTTTTGAAGGTTTTCTGGGCACAGAACAGACAAAGGGAGAATGAGGTGGGGGGCTGGGGGAAGAACCAAGATGATCTTATGTAACTTACATCCTTAGGGAAACTCATTTTGCTGTTATTTTAAGGAGTGCTATTTGTGAATTCTTTAGGGGGTTAAAAAGCTTAAGAGATGGGTTTTTGATGAGATGTCTATAGAAAAATCTCTTAGCTCCTGGAATAAATGATGCTTTTGTTTTGGCTCTCTGTTTTCCAAAAAAGGCCATCTGTTTTCATAAACATCCACAAGAATCTCCAGCCACCTTTTCCCTCATAACCCTCTGCCTCTTTGCACAAATGACGATATTCCCTGAGTGATTCATTCCTGAAGACATTCTTCTGGGCTAAGTGCTGCTGCTAAATTTGTGCTTCAGTTTTCACTGTGAGTGCCACATGATCCTTGCTCAGCCGACAACTGCACTGTCAGAGCTTTCCTTTCCCCAGTCCCAGAGTGCTATACCCTTGGGTCCCGGTGGCTCCGTACCAGGCTTGACGCAACTGGTTTCTCCTGTTTCTCAAGGGATGTTTGAGGTCTTTGAGGGAGTCCAGTAATCGGCACCCCTCTTTCCACCTGAGTTCTGGACAAATTGAGAGACAGACAAAGGGTGACAGATGGAAGCCAAAATACCATGTTTATTACTGATAATGAATAGTTTTCCTGGTAAGAGAGCTGAATCAACTCGGTAATTGGATCCAGGATTAGGCTGACTGCTGCACCTGATGGTGGGCAGAGAGAGAGCCAGCCCCTGCAGAAGTGGAAACAATTGTTGCCAACTGCCCGGAGGAAGAAGAGTGACGCTCCACCCAGCAGACTGGGTTTATTCTTCCTCGGTTTACCTCCGGTATAACTGACTCCACTCTCTGGGAGTAAAGGGTCAGAGAGAGGCCAGGAGGGTTGTAAGAGGGCTCCCTTTACATGGGAACAAACATCAGGAATTAGAACAAAGTTTTCCTCCCAATAGTGGCATGGGTCAGACAGACAGAAGCTAAAAGACATACATAAAATATACTCAGCAAATACTTGTTTAATTTGTGTGTTCATTCATTTAACAAATAGTTACGAACAAAGACATAGGGCCAAGATAAGGAGTTTAGCTTTTTATTCTCGGTACAGTAGGGAGATGCTAGAAGATTCTGAGCAAGAGAGAAACATCATATTTACATTTTTGAAAAATTACTCTTGTTGCCTTTTGGATAATGGATTTTAAGATGGACAAGTATAGATGTGGAGAGACTAAAGATTAGGAGGCTTTCGCTGCTGTCCACGTGAGAAGTGACAATGCCTAAGACTAGGGTGAACCCTGAGGAGAAAGACACAGATGGACAAGTGGGGAATAACTTGAAGACAGAGTTATCAGGATTTGCGGATGGAGTGGAGGGAGGAGGGGGAGAAAGATCGAGAGGGGCCTACAGTTTTATTTGAGCAGCTGAATGGATAAAGTAGACAGGGAGGGACAGGTTTGGGGTAAATGACTGATGGTGTCCCTGGGCCACCCAGTCTCTTTCGGAGGCTTATGGTGGGCTGATCATACATCCCTGTTAGTCTGGGACAGTCCTGGTTTACACCTGCTGACCCAGCATAATTATTAAAAAATGTTTTCTTTCGCCCTCAAAAGTGGCCTGCTTTGGATGATTAAGTGCCTGGCCCCTTAAGCCTGGAAAAAATTTTGAGCCAGTAGACAAATACTGTGCTTTGAAATGTGAAAAACAATGAAAAGCATCAATCGGCATTCGTTACGTTAATGAAGATTTGTGCAAAAGCTGAGCTTCTTTGCTCATTAACTTACACAATTATTTTAGGTTACCTTCCTCTGTTTCCCGATTCACCTTCCATGCCATGTGGCTTCCAACCCTGGATGGGGCTCTGTTCCCGTGTCCTCCTCCTCCTCCACCTTCTCCTCCTGGCTCCAGCCTTCCCCCAGTCGACATTGATTTCCAAAACACATACCTCATTGCCCTGTGGAGCTCTCCATTTGAAGGAACCCAATGGTTGATGCAGGTCAAAGTTTCGTTAAGTACTACACAGTGGTTCCCTGCTCTACCCCTGTTTCTTGGCTAGGGTCACCTCAAGGAAGACTCAGCCTCATAAAACAATCCTCACTCGTCCTGGCTCCCACAGTACTTTGTGAAAATGAAAATACCCATTCCCACTGCCTTCCCTTCTTGAAAATGTCTAAATATACGGTTGTGCCCACAGAGGCTTTTGCATTTTACACAAATGCCACAGCTCTGTGTATTTGCTGAGTGAGGCATGTCCCCGTTTAAGAAGGACATTTGTAGATGCCCAGGCTATGGTCCCAGCCCTTCCCCTCTCTGGGACACCTGCAAAATACTCCCCTCTCAGGTCTTTGTCTCCTCACCATAAAACAGGGGAAGGGGTCTCTCTCACCTTTGTAATTGCTTCCAGCGCACTGCTCGTTTTCATTGTTTAATAGGAGAAAGTACTGCCGGACCATGATGCTTGCTGACCCAGGGAGGATTACGGCCCAGTCCTTATTTCGCAGGCCAAATTTAAATGGTCTTGGGCCTTCACACCGACTGACGCCAGTCCGTGTTGTTCTCTGATGGCTCCCCTCCCCTGCTTCCCCTTCCCCACAGACCCTGGAACCAAGGACATCTCCACGATCCGTGTCTCATCCCCAAAGGGCCTCTCAGGTGCCCCCTCCTGTATTACAGGGCTAGGGCTGCCAAAACAAAGTACCACAAACTGGTGGCTTACGTAACAGGAAGTTACTGTTTAGATACCAGGAGTGGAGAGCAAGGTGTTGACAGGCCCGTGGCTGTCTGTCCAGTGCTGGACTCCCAGTGTGGCAAAGTCTCATGTGTCCAGCGTCCCACCCAAGTGTGCATGACCCTGGGAAGGAGAGGGGTCTTCCTGGTGTGAAGGTCTGTCTCTGATGTTCCTCACCAGACTCCTGCGATCCCTAGGACCCTCAGCACCCTCCTCCCCCTGACACTACCAAGGTCCCACCATCTCAGACGTGTTCAGAACAGCTGAGCGTGAAGAGGTCGTGGGAATGCGGTAAAGCCAGCCGACTCTCTCTAGGGACAAAGACGGTCAGACCTTGGATGCAAAGTCTTGCCCCATTCTTCCCTGGAACAGGGGGGACATGCCTCTTACTGGATTTCGAATTACTGTGAAGTTATTCTGCCCTATCGGTCCCCTGACTTCCTTGCTACACCAGAAAAATAAAAAGGACCACAAGTTGTTCCTCACGATACATCCTGCTGTATTTCACACAATCAGTAAATGTTTATTGAGCAGCTACAAAGCCCTGTATTGGGTACCAGATTTAAAGTTGAACACTCCATTGTCCTACCCTCCACTTACGGTGAACGTTCCAAATTTTAAATAATCATTTAACACCCAGTCTGCCACAGAAGGACAGTGGCTTGCCCAAGATGTGACACAACCAGTGTGTGTCAATTCAAACTGAGATAGATGTCTCCTAGCACCTTGTGTGGGTAAAGTCTGTGTGGCTTTCAACCCGTGAGTCAGGAAATTCTCAACAGGTGTCTTTCCTGCCTGACAAGCATTGCCTTTGCCCTGGTCTCTGACTACGGTGGGACTGGTGGTGGCTTGTGGTTAAGTATTGGCCTCATCATTGTTCGTGTGGGAGGGAGCATATCACACAGTCTGACACTGGATCTTGTAAAGAAAACCATCGCAGAGAGCCCAAGCATGACCAGAGATTTGTTAAATTAACAGTCTCTGGGGGAGTTTCAGTTACTGCAGCAGAAATGTGCTGATTAAAGAGGCAGCTTGGCAGAAGGGGAAAGCCTGGGAGACCTGGGTCTGCATCTATTGCCAATACGCACTGGCTTTGTGATGCTGAGCAAGTTGCTTAACCTCTCTGAGCTCCAGTGCCTTCCCTCCTGTGACCCACTCAGTGCTGTGCCCATGCTCAAGGAGGGGAACCTAGTTAGTTCCCAGCTGCTGCTGAGGCCGAGAGCCTGGGCTTCATTCCCAAAAGTGCCAGTGTACTGCACTGCCAGATGACAGCATCTATTGCTGTATAGCAAACTCCCCAAAACTTGGTACTTTAAAACAAATTTTTATTATTGCTTCCTAGTCTGTGTGTTAGCTGGACAGTGCTGATGATCTGCATGAGGCTTGGCTGGGCTCCTTCATACATCTGAAGTCAGTGGAGGGTGACCAGCCATCCCCATTTCTGGGAATGTGAGGCATTGAGTTTTTTGTCTTTCACTTTTTTGGTGTTTTTTTTTTTTAACGTTTATTTATTTTTGAGAGAGAGAAGCAAAGCGCGAGTGGGGAGGGGCAGAAAGAGTGGGAGACACAGAATCCAGAGTAGCCTCCAGGCTCCGAGCTATGAGCCCAGAGCCTGATGCAGGGCTCAAACTCACAAACTGAGATCATGACCTGAGCTGATGTGTCAGATATTTAACCAGCTGAGCCACCCAGGAATCCCTTGTTTTTTTTTAATTTTAGAAAGAGTGTGCTCGCGGGAGCAGAGGAGAGGAGAGGGGCAGAGGGAGCGAGAACAAGAATCCCAAGCAGGCTCCACACTCAGTGCAGAGGCAGTCACAGGGCTCGATCCCAGGACTCTGGGATCATGACCTGATGCTTAACCGCTTAACCAACTGAGCCACCCAGGTACCCTGAGGCATTCTGTTTTAAAACTAGGAGAGTCCCAGGCAAAAGGGAGTGAGCTGGTCACCCTACGTCAGCTGGTGGATGGGCTGAGGGCTGATTGTCATCTGGGGCAGTGTAGGAGGGTGACTGGGTGTGTTCCTCTTGTGATCCAGTAGACGAGCCCGGGCTTGATCCCCTGGCATCTGAGCAAAACTCCAAGGGAACAGAAGGCATGAGCTCAAGGACTCACACCTTATCAGTTTGCCACATTCTGTTGGTTAAAGCAAGTTACAAGATCAGCCCAGATTTAACAGATGGGAGAGGGTCTCCACCTCTTGATGGGAGCTGCGGTCACCTTGCAAAGGAGTGTGGATACAAGGAGGGCAAGAATTGTGTCAGTTTTATAATCAATGTACTGCAAGCACTAAGAGCTCTGTTTTCTGCAGCAGTCAGATACCATGTTGCCGCTGCCAGGACACCAGAAGCCGCAAGTGCCATGATGAAGCAGAGAGGCCTCCCAAAGACTCTCCTCTTTGTGTCTTGCTTTCTCCCCCCTCTCCTTAGCCCCCGTGGCTCCCACTGAATGGAATGCCTTTCCTCTTTGCCTGGCCAACGCTTCTCTTTGGGAATGGAGCTTGGTAGTCACTTCCTCCAGGAAGTCCACCCTGATCTCCCATGCTGGTTTAGCAGCCCCTCACCCCGCTGGACGACCACCCCATGCTCCCACAGCCCTCCGTGCTTCCCTGTACCACAGCACCGATCTCTAGCACCAGCACTGTGGAGACTAGTTGCTCCTTGACTCCAGGGATGGTCGGGTCTGCCTCTGCATCCTGGCTCCCCGCTGAAGGCATGCGTGCATAGCACACGCTCAGAAAGCGTTTGCTTTAGAGCCGGCTTGAGGTCACTGCTAACCAAGGGTCCAGCTGGAATGGGAGCTCATGTCTTCTGAGCCCTAAAGTCATTGCTCTGTCCCCTCCACTCGGGCCCCAGTCAGCAGTAGACGTCAGCATCATCCTGCCCCCTTCTGCCAAGCACAAGACAGTGATCTGACCATGGCCCCAGCTGTGCTAACTGGTTCATGCTTTTCTGGACCTTGGCACTGGCAAGGGTGAGAGTCTGCACGCGGAACGACAACATTGACATGGCTGTCAGTGTGGACGTCGGACCTCCCTCGGGCTCTGCCTGCCACGGTGGTGTGACTCTTTTTTCAGGATCCCTGCAGGTGCCCAGCCCCCCGTGCCCAGCCCCAGCCCTGCAGGCCCTGCGGACAGCAGAAGGAGTCAGTTTGGGGAGGGAGAGAATCAGGGAGTCCGGGACCCTCCTCCACTCGTCTCTCACCCTGGGCCCCACCCCAGGGTTCTCTCTGTGTCCCGACCCCTTCCCCTCCTGCCTGCCCCTTCTTCTCCACTCACAGCCACCACCCTCGTCGTGCAGGCCCCTTAACTCGAGGGTTCAGACAGCCTCTAAACTAGACTCCCTGCCTCCACACTCACACGTCCACCTCCAAGTCAGAGTGCACTTTCAAAGGCAGGAGACTGTGGCCATGAGGAGCAACACTCAGGAACCAGATCGCCCTGTTTCGGCCACTCCTGGCTGGGTAGCCTGGGGAACCAGAGAGGTTTTCTTAGCCTCTCTGTGTCTCCTCCTGTGTCTGTGAGGATGACAACAGTACCTGCGTCTTAAGGTAGTTTTGAGGATTAGCCTCGGCATGTGCATATGCTGCAGTAGTGTTCCATGTATGCAGGCCATGATCGTCATCATCTCCACCGTACCTCAGACCCTTTGTGGGCCACGCGAGTTGCAAGCTTCTATTCCGAAGATCGGGCTTTTGCCTCTTAGCTTTCCTTCATCCTGCCTTGAACACAGATCTAATGCTTGAAGTATAGCAGCCACCTTGCAACCAGCTGTTGGTTCCAGCCTGAATGACTTTTCCCAGGCTACTTACTGCATGAAGCAAATGAACCTTGTGTCTGTCTCACTGGGGGCAGGGGGAGTCCTAGCTTCTAGGCCTGACGTTTATGAGCCTCCAGGAGCTGGTCCCCTTTCCTTCTGCCGCCCCTTTTCTGAAATCATCTCCTACCCTCACCCCCAGCTCTTCAACTTGATGTTCTAGCCGTACTGAACTAACTGTCTCAAATTCCTTTGCGCACCCACTCTGTTTTGTGCCTCTCAACCAGTATTCGCACTTTTCTCACTTTAATTCTGTCTGGAACTTCCCGACCCCACTCATCTGTTTTGTGCCTGGTGAACTCCTAGTCATCCTTCAAAACCCTGCCCTGGCATCAACTCCTCTATGAAGATGTAACTGGCTTTTCCGTTCTTGGCAAATTCATCACGGTCTGCCTAAAAGTTGAAATAGTGTCTGAGTTTGATTCCCACTTCTGCTGCCTACCAGTAAGCAACCTCTCTGTGCCTCAGTTTTCTCGAGAGTCAAATGAAGCCAACAGTAGGGCTTTATGAAGGGTAAATAAGACAATAAACCCGGATCGCTTAGAAGAGCCAATAGTATGTACTCGGTAAATATTAGCTATCATCCTTTTCATCATTCTTATGCTGCCAGATGTGTTGACCCCACTTGCTCTTAAATCTCTCCAGGGCAGGGACTGTTTGATTCCTGTCTGAAGCCCCTGCCCCTAACATAGCACTGGGCACACAGAGGGGGCATCAGGAAGTGTGGCTGACTTAGCCTTTGAAATCCCCTTAGCAGAGTATGTTCCATCCCCTTGGCATTCCCAGAAATGGAGCTGATAAGACCCGGAAGAGGAAATAATCTGGGCTTCCTGCTCTGGGACCTTTCTCAATGGGATCACCAGCGCAGCCTTTCTTGACCCACGCCCACCAGAGGAGGTGATAAAGGCAGAAGTCCTCTGTGGTATGTAAAGGGCCATTTAAACCCTGCCGCTGCTCTCGCTGCTGCAGATTCATGGCCAGGAGAATCTGCTCTGGGCTCTAGGCCCCTCTGGGTCTGGTCCAGACCTGGAAGACCCTCCCTATTCAGGGTGGAGAGGGCATGTCCCATTCACCTACCTGTGTTTTCAAAGAAAATGTTAGGGAAACCAGGGTGCCTCTGGCATTCCTGGCTTTGGGGCCCTGGGCGGGTGATTTCAGCTCTTTGAACCTCAGTTTCCACATCTGTTAAAATGGGTTTACAGCATAGGGTTGTTGTGAGGATTACATGTAACAGCTTAGGTAAAGCAGCTGGCACAGAGCCCGGCATACAGTAAGTGCTCAACAAACGTCCCTTGCCTTTTCCCTCCCACCTTTTCCTCCAGCCTATCTATGCAGTTGAGCCGAGAGGAATTCCATAATCCCAACAGCAGGGGATTGGGTGTGTGATAAGCAGGCTGGTTCTCAAGATGAAACATGTTGCTGTCACCCTGGATGTGATCCAGGCACCCCCAGGTAGAGGGGCCACATTGATGCCTGCATATACAACCTGCGTTCCCTGGAGCACAGCCCAGACTGCAGAAACGGTCCCATCAGAGCTGAGGAGTCACCCAGTTTTGTCCCAACACAGACCAACAGGATCCTCTCTCACACAGGCCCAAGGGGCCTTGACCGGGCTGCATGGCTCGGCCTGCTGAGCGGCCGACTGGAACTGCTCGCAGAGGGAGTCCTTGAAGGACTTGAAGCTAGGAGGGAGACCTCCCAGGCCGGCTAGCCAGAGCCTGGGAGCCTAACCACCTAACCAGATGGGTGACTGGGCAGCCAGTGGGGACGGAGGATGACTCAGCAGGCACTCCAGATCTCCTCTCCTCTAGATCTTTACCTGGGGGCTCTCCGACACATTGTTTCCTTGTCTGCAAAATGATAATTACAATAGCAAATACTTACATAGCATTATCGGCACACATTAAGGGTGAATGCGTGCTTCCCCTTTGTCAGCCTCTGTTCTGAGCATTTCGCGATGTAACCAATTCGATCCCCACGACGGTTCTATAAGATGGGCGCTATTATTACTCCAGTTAACAGACGGACACAGCAAGGTGCTGCAAGTTTAGTTGATTTGCCCCAAATCACACAACTAGTGAAGGGCTGACGGGGATTGAATGCTGGGTGGCCTGGCTTCAGAGGCCACGATCTTGAATAGTACACACACCAGTTACAACGGAGGGCACACAGTGTCACTTCGCATCTGTAGCCAGAGGGGCTTGCTGACCCCTAATTCACCCTGGAGTTAGACAGCCTGTCCATCCCATGGAGGACAAGAGAGGTTTGCTTTCTGTAGGCCATTTGGGGGGCATGGGGACAGGGGGGAGGGGGTTCAGGTGAGGCAGGGCCGGTTCCATCTTTCGGATCCGCCTGACAGATGGCTGCCCCACCGCTCAGAGCACATGTTGGTTTCCTAGGTCGGCTGCAACGAATTGCGGCAAACTCGGGGATTTAACACAACGGAAATGTATTCTCTCACTGTTCTAGAAACTGAAAAGTCCCAAATCCAGATGAAGTCAGCAAGTTTGGTTCCTTCTGGAGGCCCTGAGGGAGAATCCATTCCGGGCCTCTCTCCTAGCTTCCTTGGGGCTCCTCTGCTGTGCATGCCTCCTTGCAGTCTCTGCACCGTCGTCACCCAGCATTCTCCTCTGTGCCTCACGGTGTCCTCTTCCATCCTTTATAAGGGTACTCTCGTGAGATTTAGGGTCCACCTAATCCCATAGGCTCTTATCCAGATCTTCACCTTAATTATATCTGCAAAGACCCTGATTCCAAATGAGGTCACGTTCTGAGGTTCCCAGCACACGTGGGTTCCGGGGGGATGCTTTTCAACCACAACAGGGCAGATCAAGTGAGGGAGTGAGAGAAGCCACAGGAGATCCTCTAAAGGAAGTTTCTCTGTAAGAAAACATGATGCAGGAGATCCTCCCATCTTAGTAGATGTTGGCTTGGCTGCTTTAATGGGGAATGAAACAACAGTGGCCAAAGCATAACAGATGTTTGTTTCTCTTGCGTGTAAAATCTCAGCTAGGGGGATAGAGAAGTTCTGCGTCACAGGGTTCTGCAGGAACTGAAAGTGGCTTCTGTCTTGTTGTGTTGCCATCCCCGAGGTTATGCCCTCAATCCCAAAGACAGATGGCTCACTAGAGGGGGCCACACGTTAGCCAGCAGGCAGTGAAACAGGAAGAGGAAGGCACCAGCTTCCTTCTAACAGTGCAACCAAGAGGTTGCATAGAACACCTCCACTCACAGCCATTGGCCAGAGCTTAGCTGGTCATACCTTGCTGTGAGGGCATCTGGGAAATGTAGTCTTAGCCGAGAGGTCATGTGATCAGCTAAAGCTCAGGGAATTCTATTTTCTAAAAGAAAGGGAAAGTGATCATTGAAGGACAGCTAGCATGAAGTATGGGAAGCCCCTGGCACATGGTAGGTGGTCAGCAAATTATGATTTTAATCTTCTGCCATGACATTGCTTCTCAATGGCCCCATGCCAGTAAACCTCTACATTTTCCATTGACCCTGTCACCTGTCATCACAGTAACCCAAACCCAGACTGATCATGACTGCATATTCTCGGGACTCCCTTTCGTACTCCTCAACTTGGCTCACAAAGTCTACCGCTCTCCAGGCCTGCCTCCCTCCCTCCCTCCCAGCTCATCCCTGGACCCCAGGTTCCAAAGCCCTGGAGTAGGGAGGCTCTCCAAGTTCCCTGTAGCTCTGATTGCCAGGAATCTCCTGTGTCCTGGAATCTGAACCCCCAGGCACTGCACGTTCTGCCCATGCTGAGTCGTTGCCTTCCTGCATCCTGGAGGAGTTTGTGGAAAGAATTCTCTGGCATTAAAGGGTGAAAGTCAAAACAGTAATTACAACAACATCTGTTCCTGAGTAGAAAGCGTATCCTCTGCACACTAGGACACATGCCTGCACAGTTCAGCAGGCTGGATGTTGAAATGGAAGAGAATGTCCTGGGAGTGAGGACTAATGGACCCGGGCAGGATGGAGGCTGTGTTCCTGGCAGGATGCTGTGCTGAGGAATGGCGACGGGGCATGTGTAGGTGGTGAGTGAGGCACAGAGGGAGTGAGTGAAGGAAGGAGTGAAAGAGTGGATGGATGAATGAGTTGATGAGTAAATGAAGAAATGAATGAATGGATGAGTAGAGTGAATGAATGTGCGATCTTGAGTAAATGAGTAAGTGCAAATTCAAAGAAATGAATGTGGATGGATGAGTGAATGAAGGAATGAGTGATTAAGTGAAGAGATGAAAAGTAATAGAGTGAGTGGCTGCATGGATGTGTGAGTGAGCCAGCAATTGAATTACTCTTCTGGGCAGAGTGGATTGGCCGCAAGACTGGAAATATGGAGGAGGACTGGAGCCTGATCCAGCCGGAGGCCCAAGGTCAGCATCAGCCATGCTAGCTCATAGCTAGCACAGCAGAGCCAAGGTTCACACCCTGGCTGTTTTGGACCCAGGGCTGTCGATGGCCTCCTGTGCTCTGGCTGATGTGAATAGACTTTGTAAGGGAGAAATGATCTTCTCTTCCTTGGAGAACTTTACCAAAATTTTCTGGTGCAGCCAGAAAAGCTTAAGGTTCTGTAGGTATTTTGTATTTGTGGCTATGATTCCAGGCTACATTTTCTTACCTTGGATTCTGCACATTGCCCAGCAAATTTGCAGAAAGTCCTGCAGAGGGACTACACAAGGCATCCAAGGATATAGGTGCAAAGTGCCCAAGGTGCAGGAAGCAGGGTCCCTGGGTACCACGGGAGCTGAGAACAACCTGTGACTGCAGAGGGAAGCTGTCGGGCAGGCTAGTGTTGGGTTTGCTGGTAGGACGAGCCGTGAGGTGAGTACCTTTTCCCTGTCCCCCTGAGCCTGGACTAATTACTGCTTGGGAGGTCTTGATCTCAGTTGACTTCAGCCATGCTTCCTCTGGCATTGCTACAGATGCAGTGATGAAAATACACGGTCCTGGGCCTCACGGAGTTCAGAGCAGTGGGGCCAACAGACAAACCCACCATACATTAGAGTGTCATCATGGTGGCCAGCGGAAGGCTGCAGGACCCCAGAGAAGGGAAGGTCAGGGTAGGCGGCCTGGGAACTAGACCTTGGAAGAGGGTCAAAAGTTTGAGACAGTCCAGGCAAACACACAGCATGAACAGAGTCACGGAGGGATGGAAGGATGGTGAATGCCGATGAAATCCATAGCTCTGCAAACTGCTCGGCTCGCTAGACAGAAGGGGCCCAGCTGAGTTCTAGAAGGCAGGTCCTGGGTCTTACCACTGCAGCTGCAGCATGGAGAGCACAGTTCCGGGCGCTTAGAAGATATTGTAAGCATTTGGTGGGTGGGTGGGTGGATGGATGGATGGATGGATGGATGAATGGAGATATGAAAGAAGGAGAAAGCAAAGGAATAGGGAAGAAGGAAGGTGGAAAGTACTGAGACGTCAGGGGCTTGCTCCAAGTTGTAAAGCAGATTGTTGGGCTAAACCCAGGGTTTTAGAGACCTATACAAGGAGAGCAGGCCTAGGGAAAGTTGGGTCTGTGGGTGCCCTGCACTTATGCCCAGGTCAGCACCTGGCACACAGTTAACACTTAGTACAGGTATTTTGGGTGAATGGATGAAGTTTGCTGTTAGTAGGTTCTTGGATGTGTATCAGAAGAAGACAGATACGGTGACCTGGCCACTCCTCAACCCTTTTTGGTAACTGATTATAAGCCGTAACACCTTTCTATACTGATCTACTCTAACCCTCTTCTTTTTTCTTTTAAGTGTTTATTTATTTTTGAGAGAGAGAGACAGAGTGAGGCGGCGGGGGGGGGGGGGGGGGGAGGAGGAAGGGCAGAGAGAGAGAGGGAGAGAGAATCCCAAGCAGGCTCCATACTGTCAGCCCAGAGCCCAATGCAGGGCTCAGTCTCACAAACCATGAGTTCATGACCTGAGCTGAAATCAAAGGCTGGACTCTTAACAGGCTGGACCACCCAGGTGTCCCTCTTTTTTATGGGTGAGAAAACTGAGGCCCAGAGAAGAGAAGTTGTTTACCTTTCTGCATTTCATTCAATGGGATTTAGATTTTCCAGTGGAAGTCCTTAGAGGCCCAAATTCTGTTTCTTACACCACCACTAACTGTTTTCCTCATTGAAATGGGTGATCTCTAAGGTCCCTTCATGTACTCCCTTCCTACCCACCTCATTCATTTCACAAATGATACTCACTGAGCATCCCCCATGTTGGGGTCTGCACCAGGTTCTGGGGGATACCAGGGAGAAGCCCCTCCCCCGAGCCCCACCCCAGGCCCTCAGCCAGATCACATTATCTCAGTCCCTGTCAGGTAATACTTTTTTAAATTTATTTTATTCTTTTAAGTTTATTTCTTTATTTTGAGATACAGAGCATGAGCCGGGGAGGGGCAGAGAGAGAGCGTCCCAGGCAGGCTCCACACCATCAACGCATATCCTGACGTGGGGCTCAAACTCACAAACCATGGCATCATGACCTGAGCCAAAATCAGGCATCAGACACTTAATCCACTGAGCCATGCAGGCTCCCCAGATAATATTTTCTTAAACTGCTTATCTGTCTGCCATTCCCCCTGACTGTAAGCTGCTCAGGGACATTTTTCATTTTTATGCTGCCTTAAATTCTTTCCGGAGAAAGGTGGAGAGTTGGTATATATGTTAATTAATGTACTGATTATTTTTCTTATTTTTTTTAATGTTTATTTATTTTTGAGAGAGACAGAGACAGGATGCGAGTGGGTTAGGGGCAGAGAGAGAGGGAGACACAGAATCCGAAGCAGGCTCCAGGCTCCGAGCTGTCAGCACAGAGCCCGACGCCGGGCTCGAACTCACGAGCTGTGAGATCACGACCTGAGCCAAAGTCGGACGCTCAACCGACTGAGCCACCCATGCGCCCCTGTACTGATTATTTTTTTTCCTTTGTACCCAAAGCATCTTGCCCTGGTAGGCATTCATGGGAGATATTCACTAGAGACCACTAAATAAGCAGATGATCTCACAAAGGTGAGAATCATAGCAGCAGGGGAAGCACAGGAGCCACGGAAGCCCGGAAGATGGGCTTCTGATCTAGTCAGAGGGTGGGGGAGGCTGTTGGAAGGAGATGACCTTCTGCGTCTTTCGGGACAGGCGGAATTGCTCAGAGGAAGATTGGATGACAGAGAGAAAGGGCACAGTGTGGACAAGGTGCCCCGGGCCTCAGAGAGCCTGGCCCACTTGAGGATCTGCTAGTGACTTCTGACGGTGCCCGGGTCACACCCTTCACCTCCCATCCGCGACTCCCCAGTGGTGCACGGATTGCCCACGACTCGGACAGTAGCCGAAGGGGAATGGAGAACTACCTGCCTGTGCAGGCAGCCCACTGGCACATAGCCTGCCCACACGCGGAAGTCTGTCACCGGGGCTGGGGTGCCGGCTTCCACCGTGGTGGCCAGCGTGCAGGGTGCACCCTGCAGTCACTTCCTCAAGCTGCCAGTCCAGCAGAGCCACAGCTCTGTCCCTCTGGGGCCCATGTGCCGGCCACCGCCCGGCCTTGCTCCTGGACAGGTGAGTGCTGTGAGCCAGCCTCGGTTTCCTCCAGGAGAGCAAGTCATAGCTGTTCACGTGGTTCGCGAAACTGAAGCTTGCCTCTTGCCGGGAAGGACTTACAACCTTTTTTTTTTTTTTTTACCATTTAAACATTTTTTTAAGTTAAATCAGCCCCCTGGCGGGCAGCATGTAGGTAGGTTGGGTCAGCTGGGAGGTGGCAGAAGGAGAGGAGTAATGGAAGTCAAGGAACCCAGTCAGGAGGCAAGTTCGGAAACTAAATGTGACCCAGATGCACATCTGCAGGCTTATAACCCAGATTTCAGAAAGAAAGCTAAGGCCAAGATATTCTTAGAGTAGGAAGGAGGGAGGGAGGGAAGCAAGCTAGCGAACCCTGCTTGGAAACAAACATCAACTATTATTTAAACATCAAATATTATTAGAGCAAAAAGCGGCAGGTTTCCGGGGCAAGCACTCCTGAGTCTATCTGGATAGGTTGCTGTTGCTCTGGGGTTAATATGAGGAAATAGCATTCTTAAGCACCCATATTAACCTGTCTGTTGTTCTATGGACTGTGACAGCTGCATTTTAACATCTTAATGGCTAACCATTTATTCACACACACACACACACACACACACACACACACACACACACACACACACACAGCATTTTTTTTTCTAGCCCATGAAGCAGCTACTCAAGGCTAGAATCTTTGCCCCCACAAACAGGTTTCAAGGAAGAAACCCCAAGGAGACTTTAAGTGGGTTTCACAAGAAGCCCTCACCATGTGCCCCCTTCCATTTGCCCAGATCCTCTGGCTCTCTGCCTTTTCCAAGTAGCCCTCGGGCCTGCCTCTCTCACCCTTCCTCTGTGCTGTTGTGATCTCTCCCCGGAAGGAGTCACTCTTAGGTACCTTACACTCTTAGGTAACGGTCAAGCCACAGTAGCAAATAAACATGTGCAAGGTTCCCATGTGCAGGGAGAAGGCAGTATGAGCTAGGAGAGCGGAGGACGAGGACCAAGCTGGAGTAGCTTCCACAAAGAGAAAGGTAAGCCCCCAGCGTTTGGAGAAAAGCTCTGAAGCGAAGGGATCCAGGACTGTGCCCAGCACACAGTAGGTGCTCCGTGAATGTCTGTGTCCCTTCCTTCAGCTGAAGCAAGCACAGCTTTGATTTTGCACACTGCCTGCCCACCACCTCCACCTTCCACGCTGGGGCGTGTTCTGGCAGATGTTTGGCTGGTTTCGGTGCAGTGCCTGAGAGAGGAGACAAGTTGTTTGTGTTCCTCGCCCAAGTCGGGGTCCCTGTTTTCTAGTTCCAGAATCCCCTGCCGGGAGATGTTGCAAAAAAGTGAATGGATGTGCCTTTGCCCGGACTCTGTAGACGGAAACTCGAGAAGACAACTTTCCAGGTTTTCTGCTGCCCTGCCCCCGGCTCCTTTCTAAATATTCTGTAGTGCTTTGGTCCAAAAAGTTCCTCATCAGAGACAGCTACTTTGGAAGTTTATCCACCCGAGAAGAATCCCTAGCACTCACTTACAAAACTCCTTTCCATACTTTTTTTTTTCATTTAATTCCCGTAATAATCTAGTGAGATAGCTACCTATTTATCAACATTTTATGAAAGGGACTTGAAGTGGGTGTTATTCATGGTGCATGTTAAACAAAACCCAAACACAGGTCTTCTGTGACCCCCCCCGTCTAGTCTTCTTTCGGCTGCATGACAGTGTCTCTCTTGGTCCCGTCTTGTGATACTGCTGTATGCTCAGAGGCATCACCACACGCTTTTCCCTGCCTTTGAGTTTTCCTGCTCATCGGAAGGGTGATTTTGGACACCTTCCTGGTCACTGGGAAGATGTATTCCAGAAGTCGTACTTCCTAGGAAGCCGAGAGCTGGGAGTTGCAATCCTTTCTCTGGCTCATCTACCAGACATGGGTAGATGGATGCCAGCCAGTGTTAAAACTGTGGCATTGGAAGAGGGAAGAAGCATGTGGCTGGCTCCCAGCCTCTTATTTTCCCATTCTACTGGAAGGTCGTGTTCATTCGAGCATTTAAACCAAAAATAAATTATTGTAATCCACTTGCTAATTATACCATGCTGAAGTTCTAGACGCTGTAAATTGCAGCCGTGATATAACTAGATGAAGTTTCTGGGAGTTTATTTTTAGCCATTCAGCAAGCACTTGGTTTCCTAGAGGCTTCATTTGCAAGTCTAGAAGGGGACAGGGAAAATGCATCTGCACAGTCCTTCTTGCCCTGGGACTTGGATGGAGTCATTTAACCTCTCCAGCCCTCCTCTGTAAACAGGCTGTGGTTGTAGAAGCTGATCTTGAAGCCCTATCTGTCTTCAAGCTCTAACTCATTTTGTGACTATGGAAACTAGAACGTGTCCAAACATGGCCATTCCCTGCCTAGTTCATCCTGGAGAATGCCAAAAGCCACCACGCCAACATGTTTGTGAACCATGCAACACAGGTCTTTAGAAACCTTGGGCTCAGTGGATGTGTAGTCCCACTGTCCTGATTCTTCCATTTGGTGGGGTGGAGAGAGGAAGGATTTTATATTTATTTAGCCCCTGCTTTGTATGTAAACACTGCTGGATGCTTGCACGTGAGTGAGTTTTGGACAGCCTCCCCCATCGAAGGTCAACGTCATCCTGTTTCAGTCAGTCCGTCAGTCACTCATGAACCTCTGTGTGCCAGGCACTGGGCGTGGTTCAGAAAACATCGTGAAGGTGAGGCGGATGGGACTCCTAGCCCCCGAAAGACCAGAAGGGAAGGTAAAGCATGAAATAAATATGTCGAAGTGCTCTTTGAGCTGCAGTGTTAGCCATGGGTGATCAAATTACTGGGCGCCATCAGAGTTTTATCACAGACACACCTGTGTCTGTTGTGGGAGGAGACTCAGGGAGGGCTTCGAGGTGGAAGAGGTACGTGAGCCAGGCTGGATGTCTAAACTGGATTCAGAAATGTGGGGGTTGGGTGAGGGAAATCAGAGGCACCTGGTTTGGTAACCTTGGAAACTTCCCTGGCCAGATCACAGGGATGGCTGTCCCTGGCCAGTCGGCATTGAGAGATGCCTAGCAGAGCACATTCCTTCTCATACACCATGACTTCCAGCAATTTGTCTTTAATTTTGACGTAAGTATAATTCTTCAGAGGGTGAGCATAAAAAATCCTTTGGAACAGTTTCTTTGTTTGGATGCTCCTAGTATCGAGACTGCTGGATAAGCGATCCTTACCGTATTTATGCAATTTGGGGGTGGATGGGTGGGTGCGTGGTCAGATGCATGAACGGATCGTTTGATATCCTCGCAGAGCTGCCAGGGCAAGGGGATGGTGGCAGTTAAACCAGCTAGGCTTGTGGGTAGCTTTAGGAGGGGCTTTGCAGCTGGGCCTCGAATGATGACTAGAATTTCTTCAGCACAGCGTGAATGAAGGCCTTCCCTTCCGCAAGCAGCAAAAATGCAAGCATGAAATGACACCGTGGGAGAGTGGCAAGTTGAGGCCAGGCCGTAGGAGGGCAGGGTGACTAAATGTAGTGGCAGAGAGCACAGCCTTTGAGTTAGGCGGACGGTGGTGTGAATCCCAGCTCTGCCTCATCTAGTAGCTGAGTGATCTTGGGCAAATTCCACTTCTTTTCTTACCTTCTCCTTTCTTATCTGTACAATGGGAATATTAATAATACCTTCCACTAGTGGTTGTTGTGAAGGTCCAGGGAAATAAAGTAAATGTTCAGCACGATGACGGGCATAGACTTAGTATCCCCTTTCAAAGTGGCAGTTTAAGGTTCTGACTTTGAAACAACTCTAACTAAATCATGAAAATGCCAGTTTAAACCACAGAATTTAAGGAGGGAGAGAAGAGAAAGCTCTTTGCTCTTTCACAGTTAAGGACGAGGCAGAGAAAGAAGCAGCAGCAAAAGAGGCAGAGAAAGGCCTTGGCGGAAAAAGGAGGAGCAGGAGAGTTTCCAGAGGAGGCATTGACCCAGCTGGCAGAGGACCCAGAGAGGCCACTGCAGGTTGAGAAGCCTCTGGAATTTGCAGGCACAGCATCATTATGATTCTAAGAACATTCTAGAGGTGGAGTCACACCACAGTGGTTTTGTGGGCGGGGGGGGGGGGAGTGGAGTTGAGGAAGTGGTGGCTTATGTGGCTCCCAGTAATTCTCTCTGGAAGGAGGAAGAGAGCTTGGAGTGGCCTGGGGACAAAGCCATGGGAACAGCTTTGTCACATGAAGGCTATTTGAACTCAGCACGACGTTTCTCTACCTTTCTAAACCCATGCCTCCATTTGGTAGTCATAAACATCATTGTCCCCTTCCAGATTCTGATATTTTGGCCCCCATGACCCAGCACTCGTTCTCAGCTCCATTTCGGAATCCTATCTGCCAAGATCTTGTCTGGATTTACCTCTTGTAGGTGTATTTTTAAAACAGTAGGAATTGAATCATTCTCTTGGAATGGTGCAGGCAAGAAACGATGCGGGTGTGAAGGGTGGTAACATGGCTGGCTCCGAGACTGCACTGCACATGTGCGAGGGGCGAGGGGGAGGGAGAAAACAAGGAGGGATCCTGGGGGTCTGGCTTGGAGGACCGAGTAAATAACTACATACCGGTGCATGCCCCTTCTCCATGTGGGTCCTCCCTTGACCTGCCTAGGTGACACCTCAGGGGTTTGTTGACAGGAAGAAACCAAATGGCAGACATGGTCATCGTTTGGAAACTTCGAATGCTTTGTAACTCTAGGGTATCATTATCAATATTGCTATAAGCAAGAAATAGCACAGCTGGTTCTCTTTCTCATGTACTCTCTGTTTCTGTCTGCACAGCCTCTATGTCAGTAAGTGTAATTCTAAATGGCAGGAGGGAACTAATGTGTATTTAGCTCACGGACCCTTTTACAAATAAGGAAATGGATGTGTGTGGAGGTTAAAAAAACTAGCTTAGGACAACAGACAACTGCGGAATACACGTTCTTTCCAAACACACATGGAACGTTCACAAAAATTGGCTGCATCCTAGGCTACAAAATAATAAATTAGCATCTCAGTAAATTTTAAGGAATTAGTGTCCTACAGCCCACTTTCTCCCAGCACTGTACAAGTAAGCTAGAAATCAATAACAGAAAAATGAGTTTAAAAAATGGTTATGTGTGTGTGTGTGTGTGTGTGTATTGAGAGAGAGAGAGAGAGATTGGAAGAAGAGGAGAGGAGGGGAGAGGAGAGGAGAGAGATTTACAAAAACACTTCTAGCTCATAGGTCAAAGAAAAAAATGATAATAGAAATTTTAAAATACTTGTAAGTGAATGGTAAAAGAAATATTAAATATCAAAGTTGTGGAATATAGCCAAGACAGCACTTAAGGGAAATTTATGACCTTAAATGCTTGTATTAGGGAAGAAGGGCTGAAAATTAACGAACGGGCTAAGAATCCAATTTAATAACAACAATAAACATAAATAAATAAGATCGCCCAGGGTTGCACAGTTATAAGTGGTAAAGATAGGATTTGAATACAGATATGGCTGGCTCCAGAGCCCTCACTCTCTCCACTATACCATGAACCTTTCTGTGTGCTATTTTCCATAATATACTCAGTGCCTGGAAATTCTGTTTCTCCCTACGAGTCAAAGCCTGTCGGGTAACTCCCTGCATCAAAGGCTGGTGACAAATCCCACTCATTTATTCACGTATCCTTTTACGCATTTGTTCATTAAACATTTATTGAGCATTTGCTATGTGCCAGGCACTGTGATCACTACCTTAGTTGCTTTTCCTCTGAGTGTTCAAAAACCAGTCTTCAGCCTGGGGCAAAAGCCTCTGCTGCTGCTGCAACTACCCACCCCCCACCCCCACCCCTACCCCTCAAGCTGCCTGAATCTTCTCTGCTGCTTGTCAGAACAGCATCCTCATCAAAAATGATTGATTTCTCTCTTGTCTCTTTCAACAGGTAGACTGAAATTACCATGTGTCCAAATTAAAATTGCATACTTCAAGGATTATTTGAAGGACTATTCTTAGACCTTTTTAAGAAGATTTAAAGAAAAGTGAGTTGTGGTTTTTGTTTTTTTTTTTTTTACACTTCAGAGAGTATTCATGATCTAAATTAATGTTATGGGTGATTTTTTTTCTCTACCTCTCAAATGTGCATTAATAGGTAGACTTTATCTCCACTTAGTTTATAATACCTTTTTTTCCCCTAAGAACAATGAGCAGTGAGTACAAGATTACTGCTTGCCTTCCTAAATGATTTTACTATCTTTCAGAAGCCTGTGGAATCTTACAGATGAAAGGGTTCTAGAGCCATGAACCATTCAATAGATGATGATAGAAAGGTAGGAAGGAAGGAAGGGAGGGAGGAAGGAAGGAAGGAAAGGAAGAAAGGAAGGAAGGAAGGGAGGGAGGGAGGGAGGAAACAAACATGTAAATTACAGATATTTGGCTTGTGCTTGGAAATCTCCAGGGACTGATGAGGACCTTGGTACTTCCCCACATTTAGGATTTCTATAGAATTCTTCCATAATCTGCATTTGAAATCCACTCCTCCTCACATTGCCAAGCCTCTTTCTTCTTTACTAGACAGTCCTAAAAATGGTTGCAGACAAAGATCATGTTTTGCCTTGAGATCTTTCTTATTCTTTGTTCCTTCAATAATAATTTGGTTAGCAGTTCCTGCCCTGGTCACTTTCCCAATATTGTCAGTGCCTCCTTCGAAAGGCCTGCCTGGAACCCAGACAGAGCTCTCCCAGTGTCCTTTGTCCCAGGAGATCCATGAGAGTCAGAGTTGAGAGAATCCCAAGACCAGACCTTGGTTTCAGGCCCAGCTCTGCTCTTGCTTTGCTCTTAGGAAAGTCCTTTCATTTCTCTGAGCTCAGAGAACACAAGAAGGGTAAGAGGCAAAAGGTCCTAAGATGCCTCCCACCCCCATATGGATAGTTCTGCTGACTTGGAGTAAGAAAGTTGCTGCTTCTTGATGTCCTAGGCACCAGAGCGGGCCAGGACTCGGGGATCCGTGGGCCCTGGGTCCAATCCCAGTCCTATCGCTTACTGACTGTAGCCACAGGCTGCCACTTCCCTTCTCTGAGCATCCATTTCCTCATTTGTAAAATAAGGATATTGATGTATGTGGCAAAGCATTCGTGTGAGACGGGCTGGGATAATGTACATAAAGCACTTATTAGCTGGTATGTGGGAAGTGTTCAATAAATGCCAGTCCCTGTTCACCTTATAAGTAGTGATAGAGCTGCTTACCTTTCGCTGGAGGAGAAGATGAGAGGTGGTGAAAATTCTAATAAGACGGAGTATGTGGGCATGCTTACTAGAGATAGGAGAGAAGTGTCCATATCCTGTAAGTGTTCGTGCAAATGCATGCTTAACTCTGAGAACTTTATGAAATTAAGACTTTACTCAGAATCGGAAGGATCTGTTGCTCTGGAATATACAGTTAGAAACACTTTTAAGGTGGGTCTGAGGGGCTGCACAAATTCTGCCAACCTCTGGCTGCCACCACCTCAGTCCTGGATAAGACAGACTGCTGTCCCCAGGAGGGTCCTTAGGCCCCCACTAGCCCTGGGGACCTCGAGAGTCCTCAGATACTTCTGTGTGTTCAGAGGCTGGTTCTGAGTGTGAGAGGCACTTACAAACTGTTAAGTGCCCTACACATATGTATGTTTGCATTACTCGTACATTATGGGATATTCAATACTTTGGAAACCAGAAGGGTAAAACTCTGATGAGCTGAGTATGTGATGAATCCACAGAGTCCGGTGCACAGATTTCTTGAGTAAAACAGCATGTGAACACGTATGTATGTAAATATCTACGTACACATGTACCTGTGTGTCTGCTCCTGCGTGCAGCTGTGTGTGTGTGTGTGGAGAGAGAGAGAGCGAGAGCGAGAGAATCTTTGGGTGCTGTAGGTGTGGTCACCACTCTACACAGTGACCAGCTGTCTGGGAGGAGAATGACCTAGGAATGAACACACAGGCTGTGGCGTCGGTCGCCCCCTCTCTGTAACTGACCAGCTGTGTGACCTTGGCCACATTCTTGACGAAAGTGCCGCGATCTCTGCCTTTATGGAGTCTGCGGATGGCACTACTCTGAACGGTTGAGGGAATCCACGTACGGTTTACCCTCCACGCTGTGCAAGTGTCCAGGATGCCTGAGTGCCCTTCTCCCATGGTTCATGGAGTTCGTTGGTTCATGAAAAGCTATTCCACAGGGCCACTCCCCAAGGTCCCAGGCACCTGGGTGGATGGAGAGCCCGCACAGGTGAACACACGCTCTAGCCGTCCTGAAAAGGCCAGTTCCAGGGATGGCCCGCGCCTCGGCCATCCTTCTGAGTCTCCTTCCTCAACCTGGGTTTGGGGCTGATGAATCGTAAATTCGGAAGTGGGAACTATGTTGTCATTTAGGGTGTGGAACAAGGATTTTTTTAATTGGGAAATTAAATATAGCCACGATCATGGCTTTTGTTCTCCAGACAGTTACTGACTGTACGCACAGGGGTGCCACTTCAGGCCGATGCTACCGTGGGTGCCGCTGGCCAGGGGTGCCCCTTTCGGGGTCAGCCAGACCTGGGGAAGCCTGCATAGTCCTGTTCTGTGGGGTTTTTCAGATGGTACATGCATGGGTCACACAGTTAAATTTGGTGGTTCAAGATTATCGTGTCTTAAAGTGAAACAGAGTAACCCAGCAACCCACAGAGTGAGTGAAAATATGTACAGTGTATATTTTCAACAAGCTCTCCTATCCAAAAGAGTTACAGTGGGGGAAAAAAAAAGAGGAAACTCCCACAAATCGGTAAGGAAAAGACAACCTCATAGAACAAAGGCAGAAGACTCAAACAGGTGCTTCACAAATGAGGATATCCACGTAACCAGTAAGCATATGAAAACATTATCAGTTATCAGAGAATTAGGGATGAAGCCCACGGTGACGTGCTACCGTAAACCCACGAGAACAGCCTCAGTGAGGAAGGCGCATAATACCTCATGTTGGCAAAGAAATGGAGCCCCTGGAACTCTCAGACCTAACTGGTTGAAGTCTAATCTGGTATATCGACTTTGGAAAACTCGCAGTATCAGCTAAAGCTGAACATACCCACACGTGCCGTTCCATTCCTGGATACACAGCCACGAGGCATGCACACACGTGTCCACCAAAACACGTGGCCAGTGGAATGGATGAAATGTGGTATGTCCACACAAGGGAATATCAGTGACCCTCACAGGGTCATTAAGTCAGGCATTAAGAAATGTTGATGCATTTATATAAAGTACAAGAACAGACCAAATTAATGTGGGCTGTTAGAAGTCAGGACAGTGGTTACCCTTGGGGGAGGAGTTGGTGGACGGGAAAAGGCAAGAGGGGGCCTTTCAAGGTCCTGGTAATGCTCTGTCTTTTGATCTGAGGGCTGGTTACACGGATGTCTTCAATTGCGAGAATTTATCTAGGTCATCATCTAAGACATGGACACAACGCTATACTTACATCATGCTTCAGTAAAAGTCTATAAAATGAATTTACAAGTCACAATTTATAAATGCACGCAAAAGAATAGAAAATACATTAGGTACTAGCGTAAAGTAAAGCTCCCCCTGTGTACTATATGTGTGTCTACATTGAGTAGGGACGTCAAGTGTATTTCTTACTGTGAGTCACAGTCCAAAACCTTGAGAGCCACTGGCTCAAACTAACCCTCTCATTTTAAGACGAGGAATCCGAGACCCAGAGAAGAGGGGCATTAAGAGCAGAGCTAGGAGGAAAGCAGAGCTGAGAAGATGCTAGGTCTCCTTCTGCCGATTCTGTGTCTCTCATTTCCCTGCCAGTTGGTGGAATGGTGCATTCGGCGGGTAGACTCCGTCTGGCACCTTCATCTCCGGGAGGCAGTCCTGGGCTTTCAGTCCAAGGGGAGCCATCGCTTTTCCAGCCACAGACGGGCAGTGTCTGAGGCCCGGCCACCTCTGCAGGGGCCTGGCTCCAGCTGCCCGAATCCCTTCCCGCCTCTCCTACCTAATCTGCTTCCTTCGGCGCTCTAGAAACATTGCTGCGCTCAATCGTGTTTTCATTCGTGTGGAGTGGCTGTCGTGCCAAAGCCATTCTATGGGTATACAAGGTGGAAAACTGTGAAGAAAATGCACTGGGACAAGGGGGTCCAACAGAATATGCCTTGGTTCTGGCTTTGTGCTTTCAATGTTACGAAGTCGTGAGTCTAGTCGGCAGACCTCTCCTGCGGGGTCTGGGAGCTCCCAGCGTCTGAGGGTGTTTGATTTGCAGGATATGGCCCTGTCCCGGCCAGGCAGAGTTTCACAGAGGAGGGAAACGTCCTGTGGATTTTAAAGGCTTAGTATGAGCCTCGCACAGGGCCTGCAACCACCTTAAATAGGAGGGTTATATAACATCAATGGCTTTCCAAGTCTTTGGACTATGACCCACAGCATAGAATTCATGGGGTGTCTTCACTCAGGACACACCCCCCACTCACACTGGGAGATGGGTATGGTTGAGGATGGGATAGCCCAGGTCTCTCCAGGAGGGGCATCTAGCCCAACCTCAGGGACAGGGTGGCAGAGGGGGCCTCAGAGGTTTCAGAGAAGCCAAGAGGCCCGAGCTAAGGATTAAAGAAAGGGGAACCACACAGGCAAGATTGGCGAAGAAAGGCCAGCAGGTGAGAACCTCATTTGAAAGCAGCAGCGTTGTGCTCTAGAAACTGCCTGCGCAGAGTCGAAGTTGAGGATATGTGTGGGGAATGTGGGAGAGGATCCAGAAGAGGTGGGGACAGGGACCAGACGGTGAGGAGCCTCTGTGCCCTGACGAGATGTGTCCAGGGTGAAAAGGTAACCATTCATGAGATCCATGGAGGCAGGAATCGCCTGTCGCCTTGGAGACAGAGGAGGACACGCAGGCAGGTGCGGCCACGGATGTCAGTGTATCCCACGACTGTGTTTTACAGCACTCCCTTGTGCCACCTTCAAAGAAGACTTTCAGAGAATGCTCCAGACCTAGGCCTGGCTGAAGGCGGGAACTGGAGAGATGAGTAAGAAAAAGTTCCCAGCCTTGCGGTTCTGCCAGTGGACTGACAGGTCAAGACCAAACACAAATTTGACATAGTAGTTAGTTACTGTTCCAGGGCAGAATGTCCCAAACTGTGTTCCAGAATGCCTCAGCCCTACAAAGTGTTGTTAAGAAAGAGAAGGAGGAGGGTTTCTTCTGGAGCCATCTGAGAAGTGCTGTATACTGAACTGCCCCTGCTAGATCTCACTTCCACCAGCATACTCAAGGCTCTGAGAAGTCCTGTAGTGAGGATGCTAACCTAATGTCGCTCAAACTTATTTGTCCGGAACCCCTTTTAAATGTTTATTTATTTACTTTGAGAGAGACAGAGAGCACAAGCAAGGCAAAGGCAAAGAGAGAGAATCCCAAGCAGGCTCTGTGCTCAGCCCAGCACGGGGCTTGAGCCCACAACCGTGAGATCATGACCTGAGCCGAAATCAAGAGTTGGACTCTCCACCGACTGAGCCACCCACGCACCCCTGTCCAGAACCCCCCCCTTTTTTTTTGCATATGATTTCAAATCCCTCTCTTTTTCAGGACTTGTCTTAGGAAACACTAACCCAGAGAATGGCCTGAAGGTTGGGAGCTCTGATGAAGGAGAAAAGGACTCTGTCTGCATGAGAGAGGACAGAGAGAGTTTTCCAGAGAGGGAGATTTTGTGTGCATTATATAAGACCTAGTCTGAGACCGGCAGGGAGTCTGGCCCCCATCAAGTGCCGCTAAATAATTAATAAATGAAGGAATGGCTACTGTGTTTGCTGGTGAGAAGAACCCCGAGTTCTCAGCAAGGGCTGGAGATGGAGGGCACACGTTAGCAATGGTGTTGAGCTAACCAATGGCGGTTAGATGTAGGGTCTCTTTCCTCTTACTTGCCCCCCTCTCTTGACTGTTTCAGAAAAGGCATTAGGAGACAGCAAAGGCAAAGGGGTGGAGGGTCACATCTCTAGAGCCAGACTGCCTGGGGTTGAGTCCCAGCTCTATCACGTCCCAGCTGGCTCCTTAACTCTTCTGTGTTTCAGTACCTCTCCCCGTAAGATGGACCTCAAAATAGTGCCCAGGGTTCAGGGTTAATACAGTCAGGGTCCTGAGCTGGCGGGGGGGGGGGGGGGGGGGAGGGCGGCAGGTGGTAGGCTCCACTTAAGTGCTAGCCTTTCTTCTTTGCTGGCTTCTTCCGCTGGGTCCCTCCCACAGCCCCTGTCTGGGTTCCCTTTCCACTTGCCCAGCGGACTGCAGATCCTTGGATTCCTGAACGAGGTATTCTGTACACTTCTCCCCCGCCCCGGCATTGGGAAGGGCCAGGATGATGTTTCTTCATTTTCCATAGTCAGGGCTGTTTGAGGTAAGGCTCAGGTTCCACTCCCGGGTATTAGTGCTTAGCCGCTCCGGCTGAGTAAATATTTCTGAGGAAGTCCAGCACATCTATTATTAATTTACTGCAAGCAGTTGCAGTACGTTCCATAATCGCTTCTGCCTACAGATGTTTTTGTAGGCCGTGCAGAGTTCTCCTGGCCTTAATGCTTTTCCAGGGATGTGGTGGTTATCGGTCTCCGCTGCCTTTGTCTCCCTGGGGAAGGGTGGCCAGTGGTGCAGGGTGCACATTGGGCCCTATCATTCTGGCCATGGAGCTCATGGAATCTTTTCTTTACACCCCCTACTCTCAGCTTCATAGCTGGCTTAGTGGCCAGAAACCCCGGTGTCATCCTTGAGAGCACCCTCTCTGCCATGGCCCCATGTCCAGTTGGTCACCAGGTCCTAGTGATGCCATCTCCCAGACCTCACAAACCCAGTCCCTTCTCTCTTGTTCTGCTACCAATCAGCTCGTCCCAGCTGCCGCCCCTTCCCATCCCCCGGGTTCCTGCTTCCCTGAACCCGAAACTACATCAGGACCCCCGCTTTGCATTGCAATGGAACCCCTGCTTTTTTTAATCAAGTTTCAATCTTTATATGACCTGTTCCTGTCCAGCCGCTCTGCTGAACTGTCGTCCATGAGGATAAGGGACCAACTTCATCTTACTAATAATGCTTGATGAATAGAAATCTCCTCCCAGTTAGTGACAGACAAGACTATGCTTTCCTTTTCTCCTCCCTCCCTCCCTCCCTCCCTCCTTCCTACTTCTCCTTCCTTCTTCTTTTCTTTCCTTTTCTTAATTATAGTTGAAAGGGAGCTAATGATCGCTTAGTCAGATTTCCCAGAGGAATCTCAAGGCCACTGTGGGAAGAAAGGAAGAAAAATAGGTAGGACCTTGAACCCCCAACCTGTCACCAACCCAGAAGTTACCCTTTATCTCCTTACACGTTAGAGTTTTATTTTTGATTTTCTTTAGAGAAAGTAAAAAGTAGTTCTTTTATAGGTCTGACTCTGTAGCTGTACTTGCTAAGTTTATTTATTTATTTTTTAATGTTTTTTATGTTTTACTTATTTTTGCGAGAGAGAGCCCCAGCACAGCACGGGAGGGGCAGAGAGAGAGAGAGGGAGACACAGAATCTGAAGCAGGCTCCAAGCTCTGACCTGTCAGCACAGAGCCCGACGTGGGGCTCGAATCCACGAAACCGCGAGATCATGACCTGAGCCAAAGTCAGACGCTTAACTGACTGAGCCACGCAGGCACCCCATATACTTGTTAAGTTTAAAGCAGTAAGCACCCTTATTGCTATGTGACCTTGAACAAGTTATGGAAGCTCTCCAGGGTCAGTCTTATCATCTGCAGAATGGGGTAATGGCAATGTCTACCTCAGAGATTTGTTGGATTAACAAGTAAAGTACCTAGAATAATGCCCAACACATGGTAATGTGTTTAGTTGGTTACTGTGGTTATGGTTGTGATCATCTCCATTCATGAAACCATGCATTGGAGGTCTGCACTTCCATTTGCCTGGAGCATGTCCAAATCTCCCAGTGGTTAGCATTTATACTTTCAGCTTTCACTGGCTGAGCCACATATAAGGCAGAAAGCTGCCATGGATTCAATAATGTCTGAACTCAATGTGTGTTCGTCATAACAGCTCCTACATACGTTGTGCAAGATATTGATTCAGTTATAGACAACGCATGGTGAGCCAACATACAGGTTCCTGGGTGTCCCAGTAAAAAACACCCCCCAATTAGAAAACTCTGATCTGGATTATTGCTGTTTCCACCGGAAACATGTTCACGCACACGGTAGGCACTAATATTGATTAAACAAGTAACTGGATGGATGGACGGATGGATGGATGGATGGTTGAATGAATAGATGGATGAGGCTGTTTCACATTTTCCTCTTGATTTACTTCAAGCATGATAATTGTATATGTGTGTTAATGTGGATGTATCTATGAACATTTGCAGAGAAAGCCCCAGCTATTTCTGTCCCAGGGAAGAAGATAGTCATAGTTATGTAGTTTGCATATCTCCCCATTTTTTTAGTTTACAAGGTCATTCTTCACTGGAGCCCTTTCAGCTGTCCAGCATTAACAAAAGATAAGCACTCCTTCTGCCTCTTCCATGCCTTCCTCCTCCAACAAGGAGAGCTTTGTGCTGGGAAGATTGCCTATGGATACTTCTTTCCCAAGGCCCCACAGCCTTGTCTGGCTTCTATCAAGAGTATTGATGGGGGAGTGGGAACACAGTTGAATTCAGGGAGCGGTGCCCATGGCCTGGTGCCAGCTCAACAAATCAGGCTGGGGTAGATAATTCAGTGTCTCTTCTGGGATATAGGCAGCCTGTTCACCTGACCGGTTATCCAGCTGTCTGCAGCCAGCACCCTGGAAGTCATCAAGCTCTGGTTTCCCAGGGTCTCTTGCTCAAGGCCCAGGAGGGGAAGCTAGGCTGGAGCAAATGGTGAGAGATGGCAGGCAGAAGGACAGGTAGCCAGCGTGAGGGTGTGAAGAATCTTACGCAGTAGTTGTAGGCAGCTGCTGTGGCTACTGTGTCCAGGGCTTCAGTTCACTAATGAGATTAAAATGCCAACAGCCTGCCTCTACACACACTTACTTAGGAACACATTGGCTTGAACTGCTTAATGAGTGTTAGTCAGGAATCTAAGAAAGGCCTGGGCAGGCAGGCGCCTGGCTGATTCCTTGTTGATTAGAATACTAAATGTGTCACCCTTTGAAAGCCCTCAATTGCTTGGAGAGCAAACCCAGGGTTGAGATTTCCTGGTAACCCTTGCATTCCCACTGTTTCCAGATGTTTATAAGTCAGTAAGCTGATCTAAGGAAAGAATGGTTAATGAGGATGTTTTGACAATGACAGGGACAACAATAATGATGATTATCACAGGAGTAAACAGTGGTTATCAAACCTGGCTGTCCACCAGAAACACCCACGGATTGGTTTGTTTGTTTTTTGAAAACACAGCCTCCAAGGCCCTATCCCTAGTGATTTTACTTCTCCAGGCATGGGGGCCCAGGAATCTATACGCTTCATAAGTGCACTGGATGATTCTGATGTTCCTGGCTGTACCCTGGCTTTGGGAACTGCTGCTCCGTGGAAGGAGAGCACATTGGACCCACACTGGTATCTGACTGTTACTTCCTAAGCTGCATGGCATTGTGCCTATTGCTTAGTCACTCATAATCCTCTAAAAGGGATTATGTAAAATGGTGCAGCCACTATGGAAAGCAGTGTAATGATTCCTTAAAAAATTTGACATAGAATTACCATACGATAAAGCAATTCCACTTCTGGGTATATACCCCCCAAAATTGAAAGCAGGGACTTGAAGAGGTATTTGTATGTACATGTTCATAGCCACATTAGTCACAACAGCCAAGGGATAAAAGCAACCCAAGTGTCCATCAATGGATAATAAATAAAGGAGATGTAGCATATGCATACACGGAGTATTAGCCTTAAAAAAAGGAAGGAAATTCTGACACCTGCCACCATGTGGGTGAACCTTGAGGACATTATTCTAAGTGAAATAAGCCAGTCACAAAAGGACAAATACTGTATGATACACTTATATGAGGCACCTACAATAATCAAATCATAGAGACAGAGAGTAGAATGGGATGTAGCAAAAGCAATTCTAAGAGGGAAGTTCATAGCAATAAACACCTATGTTAAGAAGCAAGAAAGATCCCAAATAAGCAACCTAATGCCACACTTAAGGGAGCTAGAAAAAGAACAAAGTGAGTCTAAAGTTAGCAGAAGAAAGGAAAAAATAAAGATCAGAGGAGAAATAAATAGATAACACAAAAACAAGAGAAAGGATTCTCTGAACTACAAGTTGGTTCTTTGAAAAGGTAAACAAAAGTGGTAAACCCTTAGCTAGACTAACCATGGAAGAAAGACAAAGAACCCAAATCATAAAAATTATAAATGAAAAAGGAGATATTTCAGTTACTACCACAGAAATTGAGGAGGTCATAGAGGCTACTATGAGCAACTATATGCCAACAAACTGGGCAATCTAGAAGAAATGGAAAAATCTTAGAAACATACAGTTTACCAAGACCAATCAAGAAGAAACAGAAAATTTGAATACGCCAATCATTAGTAAGGGGATTGATCAGTAATCAGAAATCTTCCAACAACAACAAAAAAAAAGCCCAGGACCAGATGGCTTCCCTGATGAGTTTTACCAAACTTTTTTTCCCCCTCTCCCTCTCTCTGTATTTTTTTTAATGTTTATATATTTTTGAGAGAGAGAGAAGGAGACAGAGCATGAGTAGGGGAGGGGCAGAGAGAGAGGGAAACACAGAATCCGAAGCAGGCTCCAGGCTCTGTCTGAGCTGCAGCACAGAGCCCAACACGGGTCTTGAACTCACAAACCGTGAGATCATGACCTAAGCTGAAGTTGGATGCTTAACTGACTGAGCCATGCAGGTGCCCCAAATTATACCAAACTTTTCAAGAAGGATTAACACCAATCCTTTCCAAACTCTTCCAAAAAAAAAATAAATAAATAAAAGAGGAGTGAATACTCCCAAACTCATTTAATAACCAGCATTATCCTGATACCAAAACCAGAAAAAGACATTACTGGAGAAACAAAACAAAACAAAACACTACAGGCCAATATCCCCAATAAATATAGGTACAAACATTCTCAATAAAATACTAGCAAATGAATCCAAAAGCACATTAAAAGTATTATTCACAATGATCATGTGGGATTTATCCCAGGGATACAAGGTTGGTTCAACATACATAAATCAATTAACATGATATATCACATAATAGAATGAAAGAATCACGATCATCTCAATAGATGCAGAAAAAGCATTTGATAAAATTCAACATCCATTCATGGTAAAAACTCTTAACAAATTAGGCATAGAAGGAACAGATCTCAACATATAAAAACCATATATGATAAGCCCACAGCTAGTATCATACTCAGTGGTGAAAAGTTGGAAGATTTTCATCTACAGATGAAACAAGCAAATACAGAACAAAACATGAGTGCCCAATTTTACCACTCTTATTCAATATAGTACTTAAAGGTCTAGCTAAAGCAGTCAGACAAGAAAAAGAAAGAAAAGTTTTCAGAATTGGAAAGGGAAGAAATAAAATTGTTTCTATTTGCAGATGACATGATTTTATATAAACTCCTAAAGACTCTGCCAAAAACAAAAAGAGAGAGAGAGAGAGAGAGAGAGAGAGAGAGAGAGAAAGAAAGAGAGAGAGAAAGAAAGAAAGAAAGAAAGAAAGAAAGAAAGAAAGAAAGAAAGAAAGAAAAGAAAGAAAGAAAGAAAGGAAGGAAGAAACCAACCTGTGAGGTCTAATCAATGAATTCAGTAAAGTTTCAGGATGCAAAATTAACATACAAAAATCAGTAGTGTTTCAGGGTGCCTGGGTGGCTTAGTTGATTGAGCATCTGACTTCGGCTCAGGTCATGATCTCATAGTTCAGGAGTTCGAGTCCCACATCTGGCTCGCTGCTGTCAGCACAGAGCCTGCTTTGGATCCTCTGCCCCTTGGATTCTCTGCCCCTTCCCCGCTCATGCTCTCTGTCTCAAAAATGAATAAACATTTTTAAAAAATCAACAGTGTTTCTATATACTAACAACAAATTTTCTGAAAAAGAAATAAAGCAATCAATCCCACTGACAATAGCATCAAAAACGGTAAAATATTTAGGAATACATTTAACTAAGGAGGTGCAAGATCTGTACTCTGAAAACTATAAGACACTGATGAAAGAAATCGAAGAAGACACAAATAAATGGAAAGGTATCCTGTGTTCATGAATTCAAAGAGTTGATATTATTAAAATGTTCATACTATCCAAAGCCATCCACAGATTCAGTACAATCTATCAAAATTCCAGTGGCCCTTTTTACAGAAGTAGAAAAAGCACCCCTAAAAATTTATATGGAACCACAAAAGATCCTGAATAGCCAAAGACATCCGAGTAAGAACAAAGCAGCAGGCATCAAACTTCCTAATTTTGAGCTATATTATAAAGTTATAGTCATCAAAACGGTGTGTTATTGGCATAAAAACAGAGAAATAGACCAATGCAAAAGAGTTGATAGCCCAGAAATAAACCTAAACATATATAGATAACAAATAGTTTACAAGGGAGCCATGAACAGTCAATAGAGAAAAGACAATAAAGACAGTCTCTTCAATAAGTGGTGCTGGGAATAACTGGATAGTCACATGTAATAGAATGAAACTGGACCCATCTCTTACACCACTCTAAAAAATAACTCAAAATGGATCAAAGACTTAAATGTAAGACCTGCAACTAGAAGAACACAGAGGGAAAAAGCTCTTTGCCGTGGGGCTTGATAACGCTTTCTCGGATGTGACACCCAAAGCACATGCAACAATATGAAAAATAAACAAGTAACACTTCAAATTGAAATGCTTCTGCACAACAAGAGAAACCCTCAACAAAGTAAAAAGACAACCCACAGAATGGGAAAAGATAATTGCAAACCATTTATCTGATAAGGGGTTAATATCCAAAATATATAAAGAATTTATATAACTCAATAACAAAAACAAACAAGCAAACAAACAAAACAACAACCCAATTACAAAATGGGCAAAGGACCTTAACAGACATTTCAGTAGGTACATGAAAAGATACTAACATCATTCGTCATTAGGGGAATGCAAATTAAAACCACAACGAGATACTACCTCACACCTAGAATGGCCACAATCAAAAAGATGAGATAACAATTGTTGGCATCTGTGTGTGTGGAGTGTGTGCATATTTATTGGTGGGTATGTAGACATACACAGAATATTATTCAACCATAAAAAAACAAGGAAATCATACCATTTGTGGCAAAATGGATGAACTTTGAAGGCATTAATGATAAATGAAATAAATCAAAAAGACAAAGGGGCACCTGGGTGGCTCAGTTGGTTAAGCGTCCGACTCCTGACTTCGGCTCAGGCCGTGGTCTGATGGTTCATGGGATCAAACCCACTTCAGGCTTTGCACTGACAGCACAGAGCCTGCTTGACATTCTCTCTCTCTCCCTTTCTCTCTGCCCTTCCCCTGCTCATGTGCTCGCTCTCTCTTTTTCTTTCTCTCTCTCTCAAAATAAATAAACATTTTAAAAAAAGACAAAGACAAATACCGTATTATCTTACTTGTAGTTGAGATCTAAAACAACAACAACAACAACAACAACAACAACAGCAACAAAAACCCAAACCAGAAAAACAAGCAGAGTCACAGAAAAAGAGACCAGACTTTTGGTTACCAGAGGCAGAAGGTGAGGATGAGAAGAATTGGAGGAAGATGGGCGAAAGGTACCAGATGTCCAGTCATAAGCACTAAGGATGTAACGAGCAACATGATGACCAGAGCTAACACTTCCCTGTTAGATACATAGGGAAGTGGTGACGAGAGTAGGTCCTAAGAATCCTCATCACAAGTAGAATTTGTTTTTCCATTTGTCTTTTCTTTTTATCATATCTGTGTGAAAAGATGGATTTCAGCTAAGCCTGCTGTGGGAATCGTCTCACAATATATGTAAATCAAATCATCATGCTATACTCCTTAAACTTTTACAGTGATATGTATCAATTGCTTATCAAGAAAATGGAAAAAAATTAATGAAAACTTATTAAGTTTTTGAGCATAAGTATAAAGTACTTATATCAGATCTGTGGTAAACATTTTACACAATCCCTAGTTTGCCCTAAAATGTCCTATGAAGTCTATATTATCATCACTGTTTTACAAATAAGGAAAACTGAGTCCAGTGACTTGTGGGTCCAAGGCAACATGGTTGACGTCATTCAAGAATCAGAACCTGAAGTCTATCTGGCATCAGTGTATTTTTGACTCCAGCAGATTTACTATGTAGGAGGTAAATCAGGGATGATTATTCATTTTCAGAAACAAAATCATTTACTTGCTTTACAGAAGTCCTTTGAAAAGCAACTCTCACGTAGTACGTTTACCGTAAAACCTTGATTATAAAGATTCATCTGGGGAGAGCATTTTCAAGAATAATCTTTCCCATCTGTGTGGCTATAAAACTGTATCAGAACACTGTCACAGGTATTATGTTAAACATCAACTTGACTTAGACAAAAACTTTTCACTCTTTCCTCTATAGTAATACCGTCTATTTGGTATTTATTGGTGGTTAAAAAAAACAAACAAACGGGCTTTGGTATTAAATTGGCATCCCAGCTTTACTGCTTATTAGCTGTGTGAACTAAGGCAAGCTACTTAGCCTCTCTGAATCTCAGTTTCTTCATCTGTGCAGTAGGCATTATTTTTTTAATTTTTTTAATGTTTATTTTATTTTTGAGAGAGACAGAGACAGTGTGAGTGGGAGAGGGGCAGAGAGAGAGAGGTAGACACAGAATCTGAAGCAGGCTCCAGGCCCCAAGCTATCAGCACAGAGCCTGACGTGGGGCTTGAACTTGTGAACTGCGAGATCATGGCCTGAGCTGAAGTCAGTCGCTCAACTAACTGAGCCACCCAGGCACCCCAAGTGCAGTAGGCATCATAATTGGGGTTTTATATATAATGAATGTTAAACCCTTGTCCCTGAGTGTCACACAAGTGAGGAATGGCATTTGTAATTTACCATGTTCATCCAACTCCCCTCTAAGAATAATTTGGCTTGCTATGTAGGAAACTATAGTCAGATTAATGGGAAGAGATTTTTTTTTCCATTGTCAATTAATACATTGACATTCTGCTTTGTATTTCAGTCTCATGTGAACTTTCCGAGTGTCCTCAAATCCCATTAACACGAGGACACCGATGGATTTGAGTTTCTGGAAAAGCCAATCTAATATCCTAACCCTAAGGTAGAGAAAAATCCCTATATTCTGCTTCTGTTGCCTCAGTTTCCTGACCTTGCTCACAAGATTCTGGTGGTCTTGGCCAGTACCCTAGAATGCCCAACTAGGAATAGCATGTGAGGCCAGCTAGGCTGCACCCTCTTGTAGACACTAGGGATTCTCAAGAACAAGGGCAGTTAGATATTGAGATCTGGAGTTCAAGAAAGAGGTCAGGGCTGAAGAGTAAGAGTCAGGTTGCAGGCCCCAGAGTAGAAGCAATTATCCAGGAGAGGGGTAGCATGAGAAGAAAAGACCAGATTGAGTTTGTTGCAGTGATTCAGGGGAAGTGCAGACCTGAGTCAGTCCGTGGTAGTGGGAACAGAAGGCAAGTTATGAAGGTACAGTCAATATGATGTGGTTTCCGCTAGTTTTAGGGTTAGAAAAAAGACGTCAAGATAATTCAGAACTAATTCCAGCCCCAGCCCTGTCCTCTGCCCATCCCAGGTGAAATATGTCCCTCCTCATTTATGCCCCCTCTGAGTTTCTCCATAGCAAACCCCACAGTGTATTGTAATTGTCTGTCTATGTATCTACATCTCCCACATTTCCATCATCCAAGGGCTTACTGACTTCCTTCCAGGTCCTGAATCAAACAGTGTTCCCCCCTCCTCCAGGCCTCTGTCTCCCTTATCCTGATTCATTTCTCTTCACAGCACTAGCCACACAGATATTGCATGTCTCCCCTGGCCAGCACTGCAGTTCCAGAGAGCAGGGACTTGGCCTAGCCTGCTTTGTTTATGACTGTGTTCTTAGCACCTAGAAGAGTACTCGAGGTGTTCAGTGAACATTTGTTAAGTCTCCCTGGACTCTTCACATCCCCGACTGCATGTCCCCAGTTCACATGATGTGGCCTCCTAACCATCTTGGCCACAGCCTGAAGACCTCACCCCACACAGCAGTCCAAAGGCTGTCTGCACTGTTTTGTTCTGAATAATTGGGCTGTGATTCCCTTGATGAAGACACCCTGATAAACAGGTTCACTTATATAATTTGTGGGGCACAATGTGAAATAAAAATGTGTATCCCTTTTAAAAATTATTGAGAATTGGGGGGCGCCTGCTTGGCTCAATCAGTTACGTGACTTTGGCTCAGGTCATGATCTCACGGTTCACGAGTTCAAACCCCGCATCTGGCTCTGTGATGACAGCTTGGAGCCTGGAGCCTGCTTTGGATTCTGTGTCTCCCTCTCTCTCTGCCACTGCCCTGCTTATTCTCTCTCTCTCTCTCTCTCTCTCTCTCTCTCAAAAATAAATAAGGCATTAAAAATTTTTTTAAATATTTTCAAAAAAGTATTAAGAATTTGAAGAGAGCCACAGCGGAGCATTTAACCAAGGATGGGCCCTTCTGAGTGCAGGACCCTGTGTGACGATACAAGTCACATCTCTACAGAAAGAACCAGGGCTTAGCAGCTTGTAAATATGAAGCTTGGGGTTTCTATTTTGTCATGTAGAAAATAAGGAACTACAGGACGGTTTTGAACAGAGGTGACATTTAAAGTTTATCTCATTTCTTCCCTGACTGTAAATTATACTCATTGTGAAAATTTGCACAAGTGAAACAAGGTACAAAGCCCTGTTAATCTCTTTTTTTTCTCCTATCTCCCACCTTACAGGCACCAAATCCAAAAATAACCCATGAACATTTGGTTAATTTCCTTATCTGAGGTGGTTGTTTTTTTTTTTTTTTTCCTGATGTAACATAGTTAAGATCATACTTCAGCTGCCATTTTTGCCCTGCTTTATTCACATGACATTGTAAGAAGAGGCAGGTCAGGGGATCCCTCTTAAATGTATGCTTAGCAAGATTGGCCTGGAAGCCAGTTTACAGAGTGGGCTAGGGGCACAGGGTTGACAGCAGGGACTGAGATAGAGGTAGAGTTAGGGTCCTGGAGGAGAAAACCGGGGAGGCCCTGGATTAAGGGTTTAAGGGTAAGAGTGGAAGGAGGACAGTTTGAGAGCTGAAGCTGATAGGAGGTGACCATAATCTCTACTCCTCTTGAATTCCCTTGGTTAGTGGGAAAGAACATGAAGATCTGGCCATGTCTTTTGTAGACTCTGCAGGTGACGGCAAGCAGTGGGGCATTTCTAAAACACAACTCTTTGGCTTCTCCTTTCCAAGGTAGACCTGCCCTTCCCTTCCACCCCACCCCCCGCTGCACTCCCCGGCTCCCGGAGCTCCTACTCCCTAAGCTGGGCCCCAGAACAACCTTGGGCAATAGCAAACGGGAATCCATGGTGAGAGCAGGCATGGCGAGGTGAGGGTTCCCAACACCGGCAGATGCCTCAGGGTTTAGATTTGCCCATTTGTTGGCAATCTCCAGTGACTGTGCCTGCAAAGGGGAGAGTTAACATTGTCGCTGGATCCTTAATTGTGCATTTCATGAATTTTCATGTTTCCGCTCGCAAGCTTAATGTTGCTTTCTCGGTGAGTTTTTTTGTACTTGAGCATAAGAGCCTTGTAATTACTGAGTGTTGTGGATTGCAGAAGGTGATTAAAATGGATTTCATGAAATCGGAGTTCCCCCACCCCCCAACCCCCACTTACACCACCAGGCCCAATAGGTGGGGGAGTGAGTCAGACACAATCCCACCAAGTTCAGATAATCAGGGTATGAAGGGCATGAAGTTTCTTCTCCAGGCTTTGCCTGCCTGGGTCTTGGATTTGCTCCAAGATGGCCCTCTCTCTTCTCTTCCTCCCCCCTCCTCCTCCCTCTTCTGAATGAAGTCTAGCTGTCTCCCTGACCCCGCCGGGGCTGGCTGCTTTCTCACTCACAGCAACAATAAAACAGAGTGGATTTTCATCTTTGCTTTTGTACCGCCACTAAGTGTGTTTCATTTGCCTTCACTGTCAGCCTAGACTCCCACCTGAGAGGGTCATTCATTTTGAATAGAGGCTTGAAAATTGCTCAAACTAGCGAGGGTGTAAGAATTCCCTCTCCAGCCTCCCTTTTTCCTAAGACAAGTTGGTTGTTGATGGAAGTAAGCTCCAACCTCTACCTCACTCTGAATCAGGGAGGGCCAGGTGGTGCTCCGAGGGGGAGGGGGAGGGTTAAAGAGTCAGTGACCTAGTGGGGAGGGGGCGGGAGGGGGAGGAGTGGCCTGCAGGTTCCTGAGGGTGGGAACCCTGCCTGGAAGGAGGAGGAGGATCCTGGTGGGATCCCTGGAAAAGGAAAGCAGAGAGGCAGGGAGTCCAGCCTGGCTAAACCAGAAGATGATGCTATGGAAATGACCCTCCTTGACCAACGAGGAAACCAAGTCAACTTACCTAAGTGAGTGAGTGTGTGAGTGTGTGTGTGTGTGTGTGTGTGTGTGTGTGTGTGTGTGTAATATTAGTGCTGGAAGGGACTTGGGAAGTCATCTGAGCCAGTTCTTCCATTAAAAAAAAAATCTCTCCTTCACTTTAGCTGGCCTGGCCCAGAAGAGCCCAGGCAGCCCCTTTGTGTGAATTAGGAAATGGTACACCTTCCCTACCCAAGTAAACACAGGAGCCCAGCCCTGAGTCACCTCCCTTAACTGTATGTCCTCGAGCAGTGAGCAACCTGCCCAACCGTATGCAGTATCCCTAGAACAGAGACTGAAAGTGGGTGTCTCTGACTTCACAGCACTCCCTGTGCCCCTAACTGTACCCTCCACCATACCAAAACCCCCACCACACTGAACCCTGCCTGACTCTCTCAGAGTTTCCTTGTATCTGAGAGCTTAACCACCCATATTCTAGAATTTAATTGTTGATATTATTTACACACAAGCATATACAAATTAACAGACACAGGTATACCGCGTGAGTAAATGTGTCCTCTATAAGTATTCAAAGATGTTACTACTTGGGGTGCCTGGGTGGCTCAGTTGGTTAAGCGTCTGGCTCTTGACTTCACCTCAGGTCATGACCCCAGGGTCGTGGGATTGAGTCCCCTAACTGGGGCTCTGTGCTGAGGCTGAGGATTGAGATGCTCGCTCTCTCTCTCTCTCTCTCTCTCTCTCACTCTCACTGTGCCCCTCCCCTGCTCACATGTGCGAGTGCACACGCTTGAGCTCTCTCTGTCAAATAAAAATTAAGATTAAAATTTAAAAAATGCACAAAGATGTTACTGCTCATGGCAGAGCGTGTTCGTGCAGGGCAGGAGGTCCTCTGCGCCTCACACAAGGGATGGGATAGGTTGACACTCCTGTGGCTCATCACCTACCCTGCCTCTCTCTCCTCACACCTTACCCCTCCACCTTGAACTTCGAGGTCCCCACACAGACGGCATTTTTCATAACTCCTTCTCATTGTGTGATCCCTCTGCCTGGCGCGCTTCTCTCTCACTCATTCCATCCAGAAAATTCCTGCCAAGCTGTGCTTTGGCAGTGCTTTGCGTCTCCTCTCCAACGCCTTCCTTGACACTCCTCCTCCACCCCTCCTTTCTCTATATGACCCATGTCCTCTGTGGATTTAGCATTTGTGGCGTGCCTGGCACCATATTGTACTTGGGTTTCCATGGCAGTTCCCCACTAGACCGTGGGCTCCTGACGGTGGGCCCACAGTCTAACCCATCTCTGTGCCCCCTGTGTGCAGCACGGCCCCTGGCACATTGAGGAGGCCCCGTTTTGGTGAATGTCTTAGCCCTGAAAGAGGAAGGGAGATCCTTCACAGCACAGGCCCGGAAAGATGGCCACAGCTTAATAGCCTGGGAAAGCAGGGTCAGGTGCTTTGCTGACAAAGGGCCTGTCTCAAGGTACCCTGTCCCTGATCTCAGTGTCACCCCTCCGAAGTCAACACACCCCACCCATCCTCTGGGATGGGGAGCCTGTGAAGCAGGACAACCTGTCTTTGGCCTGAACTGTGGAACTCACCTGAAACACACAGCTTCATAGACCTGACAGGGTCTCTGGTCTCCACTTCAACTTGGGGATCCAGGAGCCCCAACGGACAGCTCTTTCCTCCACTAATCCAGCACTGTCACCACCTGGTCCTACTCAAACTGTTGACAGGGAGAGGTGGCAGCTGCTAAGACAATCCCCGTGACCCATCCTTCACCAGCACACATTCCCCAAGCACCCCCTGAGAGCCGGGCCATGGACTCTAGGCACCAGGCCAGAACTTAGCCACGCAGGCTTCCCAGTGTGCTGCAAACGAGTTATAGGGGGACACAGTTATCGATCTCCTCTGTACCGGGTAGTTAGAGGTGGCACTGCCAGGCCAATATTACCCTCTTCTCTCTCTGTGTGCTGTGAGTTGGTGAGGGTTGGACATCTACTGTAGCAGGTTTGCGGCAAATAAAACCTCGTCCTACCCTGAAGGTGGGACCATCCTATAACGCAGGGCTCTGAGAGTGATCAGCATGGAGATGTACAAAGTGTCTTGTCTGCAGACAGGGCGGACGTTATTACTTCTGCTAAACCGGTCACAGAAGACTTTACAGAAGAGGTGATATTTCAACTAGGCTTCAAAGGAGAAGTAGGAATTCACCAGCAGGAAATGTCTTTCGGGCCAGACCACGGAAGGAGGCAGGCAGAAGGCAAGGGAAGAAGTCACGACAATTTAGCAGCTGTATTAGGTACCGGTGGAGTGCTAGGTATGGATTGTCTCATTTAATCCTTTTTGCAGCCCTCTGGTTATTCCCCTTTTATGCCTGAAGGAACTGAGGCACAGAGGAGTTCAGTAATTACCCAGAGCCACACAGCTAATAGTGGCAGAGCTAGGGTTCAAAACCAAGCTTTGTTCCAGAGAGGCCATCATCTTGTAAATATCAAACTTAACGTTCCTGAGTACCTATTATTTATTTGTAAGGCACTGTAGGACACTTTCCAAATGTGGACTCATTAAACCCTCTCAGCAACCCTTTGAAACCTTTTACATGTGGGGAAACAGAGGTTTAGAGGGGTTGCCCAACTTATCCCACTCCCTTGGGGGGCTGGGCTTTGAACCCTGGCCTACCTGCCTGGAGCTCTCTCCACGGCCTCTCAGGCTCTGTCAGCCTTCTCTCACCTTGCTTCCCCGGCTAGGAGCCTCCTGGGATTATTCCCCCAGAGCTCAGTGAGAACCACTGCCTCGGAAGCCCATAAAATGAGGCTGGTTCGCATTCAGGCTGAGCAGCTCACTTCACAGGGCTGCCTCTGCCCACCTAGCAATTAGGCCGTGTCACCCCAAGCCTGCCAAGAATGCTTCATAAATACTTGTGCCCAGCCAAATTTATTGGCGAGCTATATTAATCACATTTTAAAAATAAAAAGTGAAATAAATAATAAGTGGCAATATTCTGCTTTCATAAAAACCACCTGCAGCTCCAAAAGGTAGCTGGCACCTTGCTTTCTTGAACTGTCACACGTCCCTGCTCACTGCCATAAATGTTAACATCCCTCCTTAGACAGATAACCAGCTCTGACAGGAATCCACAGATGTGTGCAAAGTGAGTCACTGCTACACTGGCATCGTCAAATGGAGACGGTGGAATTATCCTGGGCCTGCTGGGTGGCGGGGAGGAAATTACCAACTGTGAATGTTTTCCAGGCCGCGGTGGGGGAGGGGCAGGGAGGGAGGCCGAGACAAAGGGAGGACGGAGAACAGATCCTGCTCTGGACACACTCGCCAAGTGGGAACCCATTTCTGGGCCAGGTGCATGGTGGTCACCAGGCCTAATGGCCAGTGTCACTGCCAGCCTGGGAGCACCTGAGGAAAGAGGAGAGACGTTGTTTTTTATCGTGTGATTAATATTTTTACTTTTTCCGATTACAAAGTAATACCACCTACAATGATGTGTCCTTCTGAGGATACAACATTTGGAAGCACGTGACACCCTTTGCCCCTTATTGGTGATATTATTTTTGATCACATGATTAAGACGGCATATCAGTGATAGATGTATATTCACACACACACACACACATATACACAATATATAATGAATCATGGATCCATATATTAAGACATTTACATATATATGTTTTATATATGTGTGTGTGTTGTGTGTATGGAGAGAGAGAAAATGAGAGATTTCTATTAAGGAATTGGCTTGCACAACTGTAGGGCTGGCAAGTCTGAAATCCACAGGGCAGGCCAGCATTCTGGAAATGCAGGCAGGAGTTGCTCCTTCAGTTTGATGTGCAAGGTAGAGTTTTGTTCTCTGAGAAACCTCAGTGGTTGTTCTGAAAGTCTTTCAACTGATTGGATGAGGCCCACCCACATCGCTGAGGATAATCTCCTTATTTTCTTAAGGCCAACTGATTCTAGATGTTAGCCACATCCACAAAACGCTTGCACACTGTCAGCCAGAATGTTTGACTGAAGAACTGGGTACTACAGCCTAGCCAAGAACCCATAAAACTAACCATCCCAGATGGTTTCCAGTTCCCCTGTTGCCAGATTGTCCTTTGTAATAAGTAAGTATTTTATAGGGAGATACTTCAAGGCTATGTGAATATCCTGTTCTTTATCAAACCTTCCCCCCCGTCACCCCACCCAGATCTGCTACTGATTCTTGCTGGAATCGCTTTTACTATGACAGTTATATGAAGTGCTTTCCCTGGGAGAGGGGATCTGAGAACCTGGTTTCAGGACCCAGCTTTACCACTCAGTTGGTTCTGTGACCTTGGACAAGTCACCTGACTTTTCCCACGCCAGGCTCCTCCCTGCTCAAACAGGGATGACAGCACTTGACCCAAAGTCTTGGAGCACTTACTGAATGTACCAAGAAAGCGCTTCATAAATGTTTGTGGCATTGCAGGCATTAAGTGGACACATCCATGCCTCAGTGAGGTAATAGCTGATCTTATTCCGGGGCCTTATTGGTTTGGAGAGGGACCTGAGACCACTGGGAGGGTTCCTTCAGCAAAATCATCTTCTTTACCATCCTCATCGTGGGACACAGTGTCAAACTCTGCCATTAACATTGACCCAGGGAACGTTGACCCACTGTGACAGGATACATCATCTGAGAAACGTTCCCAGAGCTGGCGACATTCAAGCTGAGTGTTGAAGGACAAGGCTTGAATTCAGACGAGAGAGGACAAGTATTCCAGCTGGAAGAGGGGCATGGGCAGTGGAGAGGGCGTCGAGAAAGGGATAAGGAGAATGGCTAGTCTTGAAGCATGGGTGGGCGCTATTAAGTTTTCCAAAAGCATCACAGAGGGAGTTGTCTATTTGTATCCTTTTCCCTGCCATTGCTATTATGATTGTGATGAGCATTACTATGTCAAGTCATGTGTATGTACGCTCTTGTAGACATAGTCGAAAGCAAGCCATTGTTCTGAAGCAGCATGGCGTGGGGGTTATGATACGGACTCTGGGGCCAGACTGCTTAAGATCAAATCCCAGCTCTGGCAACCTAGTGTTTGCAGGACCCTGAGAAAATTGGTTAACCACTCCCTGCCTCAGCTTCCTCATCTGTAACGTAGGGGTGGGAATCATAGTAACTTCCTCATAGAATTATAGTGATGAATGAATGAGTTCATGTTTCTTCAGGCCTTAGCATAGTGCTGGTGGGCACAGAGTAGATGATGTGTACTTGTTTGATAATCAAGAAAATATATTTTAGATATTTACTCGCTGGTCAAAAACTTACTGTTTTCGTTAAGCTGTGCAACAACATATCGTTAATGCTCCCATCTGTCGTCAGTCTGCTTACATTCCAGTTTACTTGGCTGCCACAGTGAAAGGTAATCCCTAACCTGCTGCCAAGGAGAGAAGCAGAAGTTGGAGATCAGAAGATGGGAGTTCTGGTCCCATCTCTGCCATTACCCTGCACTACAACCTTGGACAAGTCACTGTCTCTGTCTCAGCCTCAATTTTTCTATCTGTACAGTGGGAAAACTGAGCTGGACGATCTCAAAGAGCACCACCAACCCTACCTCTTGAGTGGTGGTGACCTTGCCACGGCTCTCATTTCAGGGACAGGCTGGGGACTGGTGTCCATCCAGCACTGACTGTACTCCAGGCGCTGCGAGGCGCCCTCCTCATGTGCTGTCCTGTGTGGTCCTCACAGCAACCCCGCGATGAAAGTGTGTCATTTTCACATTACAGTTGGAGACACCAAGGCTCTGGGAGGTCAGGTGGCCAGGCTGCTCACTCCGCTGACATGGAGCACAGCCGGGACCCCAGTCTGGGAGTGCCCATCCCCACACACCTCCTTTCTGTTAGGCTGGCTTCCTCCCCAGCGGGTACTCAGCAAAGGTTTAGTGGAGTGAGTGAGTGAGTGAGTGAATGAGCAGATGCATTCTTGCTCTTTTATGTTTGGGGAAATTTCTCCTCCTCCCCCTCCTCCCCCTCCTCCTCCTGCTCCTCCCCTCTCCTCCTCCCCCTCCTCCTCCTCCTTCCACTCCTCCTCCTCCTCCCCCTCCTCCGCCTCCCCCTCTTCCCTCTCCTCCCCCTCCTCCTCCTTCCCCTTCTCCCACTCCTCCTCCTCCTCCCCCCTCCTCCCGCTCCTCCTCCTCCCTCTCTTCCCTCTCCTCCCCCTCCTCCTCCTCCCCCTCCTCCTCCTCTCCTCCTCCCCCTCCTTCTCCTCCTTCTCCTCCTTCCACTCCTTCTCCTCCTCCCCCTCCTCCACCTCCCCCTCTTCCCTCTCCTCCCCCTCCTCCTCCTTCCCCTTCTCCCACTCCTCCTCCTCCTCCCCCTCCTTTTCCTCCCCCCCTCCTCCTCCCCCTCCTCCTCCTCCCCCTCCTCCTCCTCCCCCTCCTCCCCCTTCTCCTCCTGCTCCTCCCTCCTCCTCCTCCTGCTCCTCCCCCTCCTCCACTCTCTCCTCCTCCTCTCCCTCCTCCCCTCCTCCTCCTCCTGCTCCTCCCCCTCCTCCTCCTGCTCCTCCCCCTCCTCCCTCTCCTCCTCCTCTCCCTCCTCCCCCTCATCCTCCTCTCCCTCCTCCCCCTCATCCTCCTTCCCTTCCTCCTGCTCCTCCTCCTCCCCCTCCTCCTCCTCCCCCCTTCCCTCTCCTCCCCCTCCTCCTCCTCCCCCTCTTCCCTCTCCTCCCCTTCCTCCTGCTCCTCCTCCTCCTCCCCCTCCTCCCCCTCCTCCTACTCCAGGTAGCTAGGCTTCCTGCCTTTGTCACTTATGAGCTGTGTGACTTGGAGCAGATGATTTAACTTTGCTTGGTCTATAAAAGAGGGAAAATAATTCCTACTTGATGCAACTACCTTGAGGGTTAAAAAAGAGCTCGGCTGAAACACGAGCAGAGTGACTAAATTCTAGGTAATTGGAAAAGAATAAGGTAACTTCTTGTTTGCCGTTGTGTGAATCAGTGGTTTTCAGATTTTCGTGGAAAAGTAAAATTCCAGTATAAAGTTGCCAACTTTGTGTTTTGCTAAGTAAGCCAATTAAATAAGAGAATTCCTAATAGTAACTAGAGTGTGCCCAGCCCTGAGCCGGTTCTCCCAATCACCCAGCCGCATGATTACCTCACTGATGCAGAGGGCTGCCCAGAATCAGCCCTTTACCTGTCTGGTTTAGGTCAGTATCTGCCAAGGTGAAGTTTAGGGTCTCTTTAGGTGGGCCCCATAAGGCTGAAGCTGGCTAGATGGGAGAAGAGGGGAAATGGGCATTTACCAGGCTGGGTTACTCGGCAGGCCTCTCCGGCTCTACCCTGATACAATGGAAAAGCTTCTGAACTAGGAATCAGAAGGTATAGATTCAGCCTCTCCCCTGCCTCCTGTTTGCTCTATGAACATGTCCTTTCCTGCCCTGAGCCTCAGTTGACCCATTTGTGACATAAGGGTTACTGTAATGACCTTGCTTGGCCAACCTCCCAAGGCTGTTGTGAGGATCCAGTATGTGTATCATAGCCTGTGCTGTGCTCTTTACATATGAAGGATCAGCACCACTGATATCTGACAGCAGTGAAGGCAGTTGAGGCCAGAGCTGGGAGGGGCAGGGAGAATTGGATTCTGATGGTGTAAACCTACAGGGTGGGTCCATCCTTTGTTACTGAGTTTCCACTTGGGAGAATTGTACCCAGTGTCAGACTGGATTTGTCTGGGGACACAGACGATATGAATCGCAAGGAAGCAGCGACACAAATGGAGTTCCAAATGAAGCCAAATAATTTTCATTGGTCTTACACTAGCTATTAACTATGTTGAGAGGGAGAAAAGAGTGTTTTCACCCTTTTGACCTGAAATTGGGGTTAGTTGGTAGCTCACACCTGTGCTATATTAAGTTGTGGGTTCCATCAGGGGTAATTACAGAATATAATTATGAACTGCACTCTGCATGTATATATCTACATGTTTCAAGATACAACCTCTCAAGATAGTTTGACCTACCTAGATAGTTCATTTTTCACAAAGAAGGCCTAGCATAAGCCTGCTACAATCAAGCCTATAATGGATACACCAGGAGGCTATTAGAAAGGACTTAGGACCTTCACAGGGCTTCTGGGTCAAGTGCTGGGTCCCTGGGAGACTTTATAAATCTCTCCAATTAGACAGTGGTAGTGGCCCAAGTGAGGGAGATGGGCCTGCTTCTTATCTTTTCCTCAACTCCCTCTGAACCTTGTAAAGTTCTTGTTCGCAGGAGGATTCCTCACCTGAAAAGTGTCCCGTTTTGACTGTTCACCCGAAGTCCGGTAAAATGTACGGACCCTCTGACCTAGTAATGGCACTTTAATGGACCTGAGTGACAATCACGCAAAGATACTTATTTGCACGGAGGTGCTCCTTCGCAGCCCTGGAGGACTGGACACACCTAAATGCCACCTGTAGGGGCTGGATAAGCAAAGGGGGGTTACTCTATGCAAGGAAGCAGTGGGCCCTCCCTAAAAACTGAGACAGCCAGCTGAGTAGATAGTTGTGAAAGATATTTATGATGTGGTAAATGGCGGGGGGCGAGGGGACAAGAAGATTACAAAGTAATATAAATATAAAGAGGTTGCATCTTAAGAAAAAAGAAGTGATGTGTGTGAGCACACACACACACACACACACACACACACGCAGAAAGGCCTGGAGGGATTGCCATGTACTGGATGTTAGTTGCAATTCTCTCCCATTAGTGGGGACATGAGGAATCTATTATTTTCTTTGGTTTTTTTCCATATTTTCGGCTACTCACAAAAATTTCTTGAGTCCCTGCTATGAAGAGTCCTTGCTTTGGAGAAGCTTACAGTCTTGTCGGGAAGAGACAAAGAATAAAAAATACACAACTAGTTCCAAATGCTGATAAGGGCTGGGAAGAAAAACAAGATCATTAATTTGAGAGACACTGACTCGGGAGGAAAGACCAACATCGGCTGGGCTGGCAAGGGAAGGAGGCCCTAGAGAGGGACCATTTATTTTGTTTTATTTTTTAAGTTTTTGTAAGTTTGTTTTCGCAAGAGAGAGTGAGAGAGAGCACAAGCAGGGAATGGGCAGAGAGAGAGAGAGAGGGAGACACAGAATCCGAAGCAGGCTCTGAACTGTCAGCACGGAGCCCGACACAGGGCTCGAACCCACAAACTGTGAGATCATGACCTGAGCTGAAGTCGGACACTTAACCGGCTGAGCCACCAGGTGCCCCTAAAGTGGCCATTTAAATGACACCTGACAAATGAGAGAGAGACACCAGAAGAAATCCAGGATAGGAGTGTTCTAAGAAGAAGAAACAGCCAGTGCAAAGGCCCTGAGATGAAAAAGAATGTTGTACAATAACCATGTATTTATTTCCATAATCAGATAAGCAGTGTTATTCAGATACCTATTTGATCCATTCAAAAACTCATAGGACACATGTGAATGCTCCTGTTCTGGGGACCAGAGAGCAGTTGGAACAAGAAAGCAAGGAGCTGTGGAAAGTGCCTTCCATGTGCCACCATTGACTGATTCTCTAGAAGGACGTAGCCCTCGAGGCCAGCTCATGGTTCACCTTACCTTCCCTGAGGCCGTTTTCCTCCTTTACATTTTGACATTTCTGAGTGCCGAAATTGTGATTGTCATTGCACTCAATGTGTCATTTACACATTGCGTTTTATTTTCTCTTCTCAAAGAGGCTGTTGCTGAATTGACGACGATTCTTACAATTGCTGGCGTCTTCGGACTGACGAAACACAGTGATAATGTGGCAATAATACTAAAAGGACCAGGCTTGGGAAATGGAAGGATGTCGGTGGAAGTCAGTGCTTCCTCCTAAAGGGGGTGTTGGGGGACCATGAGGATGCACTGTGTCTCATGGATCTCTATGCTCCCAGAGCACCAGCCGTGGCCAAGCCTGGTGCAGGGGACCAGGGGACCGAAATGCTTACAACACGGCCTTGGTCCATCCTTGGGGAGCAACCAGAAAGGGAGACAGGCCTGTAACCAGGCAAGTATTACCCTATTTGGTAAATGCCAGGGTGAGGAGAGGCCCTGGAGGCTGGTCCCCCAGCCTACCACCAGAGGTGGTAGCCTCAATCTGTGCTTGGGTGGGTCAAGCTTCTGGAAGAGCTTCCAAGGCAGACAAGGCAGGAAGAGTGTTCAGAGTGGAAGGACACAGGCACGAGCCAGTGGAATGGTGTGGAATGGTGGCTGCAGGACAGGATGTGCGCAGAGGACGCCCCTCATCTGGAGATTATGCTGGGCCTTGATGGTACGTCAAAGGCATTGGAGACCTGGAAAGATTTTAAGCCAAGAAATGACATGGCTACGTGCTATGTTGTCCAGTATAGTAGCCACCGGTCTCAGGTAGCTATTTAAATTAATTGAAATTAAATAGCTCTTTTAAAAGCTATGAGAACACCTGAAAAAAAAAAAAGTTAAATTAATGTAAACTCAGTTCCTTGGGGGTGCCTGGGTGGCTCAGTCAGTTAAGGATCAGACTTCAGCTCAGGTCATGATCTCACGGTTTGTCGGTGCAGAACCTGCTTCGAATCCTCTGTCTCCCTCTCTCTGCCCCTCCCCCACTTGTTCTCTCTCTCCCTCTCAACATAAATAAATAAACTTAAAAATAAAACATAAATAAAACCTCAGTTCCTCAGCCACACTGGTCACATTTCCAGTGCTCCACAGCCACGTGTAGCTAGTCATACGTAGGGACAATGAATGCAGATATAGAACGTGTATCGTGACAGAAATTTCTCTCGGACAGTACTGCCATAGAATGATCACTTGAGGAGGGGTGGATGGATAGATGGACAGACAAAAGAAGTAGCAATGACCACGATGCTTTCTGTCTGCCAGGCACCATCATGTGTTGTGCTTCCCATGTGTTGTTTCTTGAGCCCTCATGACACCCCCCAGATTCACATGCAGGTCCACCGAGGGGACAAGGCTGTAGATCATCTGTCAGCATTTTCCAAGCCTTTAGCTAGCTCATCTCTGGCTCCTACTGGACCCAGGGCCCTACCGCTTGTAATTTTGAAGAGTGTTGGAGCCTTGGCTTGCTGTAAAGGTCTCCATCTCACCAGCCCACAGTTGGCCAAGAGGGTGCTAACTGCAGATCCTCCAAATTCCATGATGAACACTATGCAGCTTCGCCAGAAGGTCCTTCCAAGTGTCTAGCCCAGCTTTCCAATTGATGACTGCACCTGTTGCCTATTTCTTTCTGGTTAGCTTTCCCCCTCAGGACATGAAAGCTATATCATGCTAATATTGGGTTTACTCTATACGAGGCACTGTTTCAAAAACACTTTACGTACTAACTCATTTAATCCTCCTAAGAGCTGTGTGAAGTAGCTATTATTTTCCCCATTGGACACACGAGAGAGCTGACTGAGTTTTAGAGAGGTGACGAAGTTTGCCCAAGGTCATACTTTGTCCCACAAGTCAGTGATGGTGTTGGGATATGAACACACACTGTCGGGCATGGAGTCGGTCCGTAGCCATGGTGCTGTGCGGCCTCTCATCGTAAATCTTGTGGATCTGGAAGACAGCTGCTAACTGTACTTTCCACCTGTTTTGGCTGGAGTAGTATGAGAATTTGATTCCGTTCCAGAAAACCTTGGCTGAAAGATATGCCCAGTCATAATACAAATGCCTCACATTTTGGGGGGCCCTTTATGTCATTTTTAGAGTACTTTTCTGCCAGGAGTAGTTACGGTAATAGTCATCCTACAGTCACACCGTGTTTTCTGCTTTACAAAGCACCTTCATTTGCATGTTCTCATTTAATCCTCACACCAGCCCTGGAAGGGAGGTGAGGCGACGAATATCGTTGATCCACGTAATACAAGGAGCCCAGAGAAGCGAAGGCACCTGTTCAGGATTACTCAGCGCTATGGGATGCAGCTGCTTCTTAAATTCCGCTTCCATTGCTCAAGAGCCTCTCGGCCTTGTCAGTAGGTTTCAAAGTCAAGTTAACACAAGGGTTGTAAAGCCGTGACCCTGTGTGCCAGCCCTGGGGTATGCCGAGGTCAAGACACTGTCCAATAAATAGAAATGCTTTCAGAGTAGCTTGAGACTTCCACTTACATTCCTTAGATGTTGTAGGAGACACCAAATCCATAGGAAAACTTGTTGAAATCTGCTTTTTCTGTGTCCCCCTCTCCTGCACTTACAGACATCAGCTTCAATGTGTCTTTTAAAAGATTTCTATGAAGTCTTTCCATAATTATACTCTTTCATAGTGACAAGTATTTATAACACATGTGTACAATTAACACGTGTTTTCAATGTTTATTTATTTTTGAGAGAGAGAGTGTGCGTGCATGAGCGTGCATGAGAGCGGGGCCGGGGCAGAGAGAGGGAGACAGAGGATCCGAAGTAGGCTCCAGGCTCTGAGCTGTCAACGCAGAGCCCGATGCAGGACTCAAACCCATGAACCACAAGATCATGACCTGAGCCAAAGTCGTACACTTAACAGACTGAGCCCCTAGGCGCCCCACAAATGTGTACAATTTAAAGAATAATGATAAATTCTCGTGTTCTCTCCCTACCAGCTAGCTTAAGAAACAGAACATGATACTATCTTTGAAGGCCTGTGGGGCCCCCACCCCAATCTCTCATTTCAGGTAACTGTTCTCCTTCACTCATTCTCTTGCTTTTCCTTGTCTTAGTCAGCTTGGGCGACTAGCAAAATACCATGAACTGGGTGACTTATAAGCAACAGAAATTTATTTCTCACAGTTCTGGAAGCGGGGAGTCCAAGATCAAAACCTTCTGGCAGATCCATTGTCTGGTGAGAGCCCCCTTTGTGGTTCATAGATGTATTTTTCACTGTGACCTCACATGGCTGAAAGGGCAAGGCGGCCCTGTGGGGTCCCTTATAAGGGCACAGTTCCCCTTTGTGAGGCCCCACCCTCGTGACCTCATCACCTTCCAAGAGCCCCGCCTCCTGATAACACCACAATGGGGATTAGGTTGCAACACACAAATTAACATTAAGTTCATAGCGTAGACCGGGACCACTTTTCAGCCCTCTCTCAGCAAAATACCCCCCGCCCCCAAGCCACCACCTGCATGCCTCTTGCGTTTCAGTCCTTGAGCCTTGCCATGCACCTGTCTGCCATGACCTTTTCTGGTAGTGGGAAGGGGCCTGGAGAAGAGGGACCGAGGCCCCAGGCAGAATCCCTTTCCAGTTAAGGAGGGTGGAGGGCTGGGAACTCGTGCACACCCCTGGGGAGGAAATGGGGAGCGCATCCTGTTAAACCTGTTCATGGGAGTGGTATTGTCACTGTGTCCCCTGGAGCAAGCCCCTTCGCCACGTGGACTTCTGAACTGGAAAGGGACTTGTGTGGTCTAGAGTTTTCTAAAATTGTCGTTCCTTCTACAGATATTTACTGAACACTTACTGTGTTCCAAGCAGTGTCATAGGTGTAGGGGTATGGTGGGAAACTCCCTGATCTCAAGCAATTTACTGTCTTGTCCATGTTCCACCACTGGCTCTGATCCTCCCTTCATTACTGTTACTAACCTATTCACCTTTAAAGGCTGGAGTGGGGATGAAGTTAGATGGTAAATCTGGAAGTGCGTGCATCCTCAGACTTCCTGGCCAACACTGCTGTGATCCCTGCGATCCCTGAAAGGAGAGGGGCTAGGCTCCTGAAGGGTCTGGAGCTTCAGGTACCCACACCTGTGGTTGCCCTGATCTGCCACCAGATGTCACTGATGTGTAGGAGGGGGCAGGGAGCTAAGGGTGATGAGGTTTTTGTTTTTTTGTTTTTTTGTTTTTGACAGAGTTGTGAAAAGTGCAAAACTAAGTGCTTACTGTGTGCTATAGATGCTGTTCTGTTACACTGGTGATGTTATTTGATGTGCGCAGAAGCCCCCACCCCCATTTTATAGACAGGGAAACTGGTGGAAAGGAGGTAAGTGGCATTCTCCCTGCTCCCTCTGAAAGAACCAAGTAAAGGTTGCTAAAGGGACTAACATCGGCCCTGGTATGAAAGTGGTCAACCAGGTGGCCCTTTACTGCTGCTAAAATTCTGTGGACAGTGTCTCCTGGGGGCAGCAAATGGCCGCACACATGCATGAGAACCAGAGTGCTCTGTAATCATTAAAACCCATATGGGTGCCCGTGAGGGTTGCAGTACAGGTGTTCATTAGGCAGATACAAGGGTACAGAGTGACAAGAGCCAAGTTGTGGTCGCAGGCTTGTCTGTGTTGTCTGTCAGATATGTGGGAAACAACAATGGCCTTTGCCAGTTTGAGCTTGACATAGGATTAAAAAGGTCTCCAAGGACCCAGCCCCAATCTTAAAGAGCACACAGATGCACAGGCTGTCAACTGTGAAGGACTCTAGTCCAGGTCCTTTCTAAATCCCTAGAAAGCTCTGATAAAAAGTTAAAGGGGAAAGTAGACGAGGAATTCAAGTCAAATTCAATTGGTAAAAATCTGCATGTAATAGTTCCAATTCATAGGTCCAATGATGCCATTGTCCATCCCTTCATTCTCCTTCCAGGGGAGCAAGGTCCTGTGGGAGGGGGAATGACCAGTTCAGGGTCACACAGGTAGAGAGGACACCAAGTCTATGACTTAAGTGTCTGCAGACCTTAAACTCATGGCATGAGGCATGACAAGTCAAAGGGCATGACCTGTGAGATGGGTTACTCCACAAGGAGGCTTCAGGGAGGCCTTGCAAAGGAGAGGAGGGCTGGTGCAAAGGCACTGGGGCTATATCCCCAAAGAAGAAAATCCCAGCAGCACGTTCTCAAATGCAGACCCACCAGGAGGGGAGCCCGGGTGCTGCCAGAAGCACACCATAGACACCCCCTGCCCTGCCCCAGGAATGGCTGAGGGATGAATGAAGCTGCTCATACAGGAGGCGGGAAGGCCCAGGGGCCCCAATGGCAAGACTGGAACATTGCTGTGTGATGTCTGAGGCACCTGCAGCCACAGGGTGAATTACCAGGAGGCAGTCTTTAGCTCAGCAGAGTAAATGCATACCTTCGTACCAATTAAACAGTTTATAAAGCCTTTCTTACAGGTTTCATCTTATTCGGTCCAGACAGTCACCCTTGGAGGGAGTTTATATCCCCATGTTACATCTGGGGAAAGTGAAGTTCAGAGAAGTTCACTCATTTCCCCAAGTTCTGAAGCTGGAATTAGAACCTGGGTCTTTCTAGCTACAACCAACACCATGTTCTTTTCACACCGACATTGTCTTGAGATAACGAGGATGATGTTCATGATGTTTTCAATGGCTCTGAGGTAGGACTTGGAAGGTCTGAGCCCAGAGAGGGCCTGTCACTTGCCCAGCATGGCACAGCTGGAACTGGGGAAGATGGGGACGGATGCAGACTTCCATCTGTCGGCCTTGACCCCTTTCTGCTCCTCTTCCGTGTGGGAGTGGTGAGGCCCTCCTTCCTGGAGGGGTGGGAACAAGTGTGAGATGCTTCTCTGTCAAGCGTCTGTCAGGCTTTCCCCGCCTCCTGGGAGAATGGGTGGGAGTGGATGGTAGCTGAGCCCCCTGATTCCTACCTGGGGATTCTCTGACTGTCCTGAGTGGAGCACAGCACACAGCCAGGTGCCTTGCTTGAAGCACATTCCAGGGGAGTGATGAGCAGAGGTGAGGGAGGAGGCTGCCAGGAGCGAGGGGCCTGGTTGGGAGAAGGGTCCTGGGGGCAGAGCTAGGGGGTTGGCTTTGAGGACAAGAGAAGCCGGGTGAGAGTTGATCAAACAGTGTTTGTGAAAGATGATTCTCACAGAGCTGGGAAGTGGGGCGGAGGAGACACAGGAGACTCACATGGAGGCTTTTGAAGGTGCAGACACAGGGGTCTGGACAGACCATCCTGAGGATGGGCGATTCAGTGAGTTGAGAATAATCCCTGCACCATGAAAATTACGCTCAGCTCTTTGCAGGGGTTATGGGATAAATACTTTCCTTCCTCTCCTTGGGCCCAACCTTTATGCTACCAGTTTAGTTTATCTTGAGCCCCTGTCTTGTTTGTTTCACTAAATTACCTGTATATTTTTATGTTTTATGTGGGTGTGGCTGGTCTGTTAACGCAGATGTCCCATCCAGGCAGTGTTCATTTATGAAGGCCTCTTACCTGTTTCAGATCTGGTTTCAAAGAAAAAAGGAGCAGGTGCATGTAAACCCGATGAGGAATTTTGGGGTGAGAAATACTGTGTACTGTATCCCCGAGGTTGCCAAACGGTGTTGAGACAGAGCCAGCCGCATATTCAGTCTCCTGTATCATCTTGGAAATGCCACCCCAAGTGTTGATTTTTCTCTTCTCAGCTTACAGGGCAAAATGGCGTTCACTTTTTCTATTTATTTTTGGAGAAAGTTCAGGAGGAACAAGAAATTCCTTTAGCATATTTTGAAGAGGACAAAAATACAACCTGCCTTTTGTGCGGGGAAAATGTGGGAAATGTCAGTTTCCAAATGTCTGTGCTGGAGGGAATGAGCTGAACTCTGAGGCTTGGTTCCCGGGCGCCAGGCCCAGGGGACGGGATGCCTGGCAGGGGCTGAGCTACCCCGGAAAGCTGGCGGGTGGTTCATGTTAGAAAGTGCACGAACAACCCTGGGTTCCTTCCTGAACCTCCAGGGTCACGGACTCCAGTGGTGAAAAAGAACCTGTCTTTGTCAACCTTACAGGCCCAAAGGAAAAAAAAAAAAAAAAAACAACATACCTGAGGATCGAAAACCTCTCTAGCTGGTTCACCCCGTCAGCACAGTGCAGGAAGGAGGCACTGAGAAGGGAGTGGGATCCCAGGCTCTGGGGTCTTCAGATCAGCACCGCCGATGAGCAGCCTGCTCTGCCCCTGTCAGCCCACCTTTGTGGTTCCCTCATCTGTAAAATGGGGATAATAGAGCCCCATCTCAAGTGATGTTGTGAGGACTACATGAGATGACAACTCTAATAGGTACTTTTCACTTGGCATATATGGAAATGTTAGTTATTGCTTTTATTAGATTTATCAATGAAATGTTACTTAATCACACACAGGAACAAATTAAAAATGTGTGTGTGTGCATCTTGGAATAATTGTTCTTCCAAGAAGAGGGATTTAAATGTGTGAGAAAGGAACAAAGTATTCCCCTAGAGACTGGGATATCCTGGGAAATTTTCTATAAGTCGCTGAGACTGTGTCTTCTCGTTGCCAGAATATTCTGAAGAACGGAGAAGTCAGCCAGTGGGCCAGCTGTTGACTTTACTGGGCTGAGGATCCATATGTTCCGCTGGGTTTGTCCTTCTGGCATCCCAGCCTTGGGGGAGGGAGGTTGCACTTCCCAAGGAATGACTGCCCTGGGTGTCGTCCAGACAGCTGCTTTGCTGTCCTGAAAAAAAGATCACAGGGGAGGTCTGAAGCACATGGAGGGGAAGGGGAGAGTTGGCGCTTTCCTGGTTCGGGTGGGCCTTGTAGGCAAGGGAGCTGCAAACTGTGGGGGGGTAGAGGGGACTCCCTAGAGGTCTGGGCTCTTGGACTGATTGTGTTGATGAGCTCCATCTGGAAATTTCCCTCGTAACAGCGGTTTTACCCAACACTTTGGCAATGCATCATCCGGGTATATCTCCATGTTAAACAGCAGGCCTTCTTCATTGACTGTGGACTCAGTGTCGGCCCCATACTGCCCATCAGAGGAAGCAAAGCGATGGTGACAGTCAACATTTGTCCACTGCTTAGCAAAAGCTGGTGGAGTGCTACATGCTTCCTGGGGATGATTCTCATCCCAACAGGCCCCTGAGACACACGGGCAGTGTCCCGATTTTGCAGAAGAGGAAACAGACTCAGAGAGGTCAAGTTGCTTCTAGAAAGCCACACAGCTGGTAAGAAGCCATGTTGGGATCCAGACCCAGGCTCTGACTGTAGAATCCATGCTTGTGACATCTACTCTGATGTGAGTCACCAGCTGGCAGAGAAGCAGAGGCAGCAGGTCGTGGGGCACATCTTAGACCTTCACAGGGTGAACCAACACTGGCCAGTCATTAGAGACTAGATGCTACGATGGGGGCATACGGGGCTAGAAGCAAATACAGCGGGACCCCAGCTCTGCTACTTACTAACTGTGGGCACTAACCCCTCTGGGCTTCTGCAAATCAGGTAAAAATACTTACTTTGCCAGGTTACCGAGAGAAACTGTGAAAACTGGCTGTCCTGGCACCTCCTCGGTGGGTGTGTTTACCTGGCAAGCAGAAGTGCGATTGTTTGGAACTGCAGAAATAGGCTTCAGTAAGCAGTGGGGAGTGTGCTCCGCTCCCGTGAGGAGGGCCAGGCCAGTCCCTGTAGGGGCTGCAGGCTGGAAGACACCTCAGGAAGTCACCCTGCCCACGGCATTCCTGGCAGGCTGCAGGCCCAGATGTCCACCCTGGCAAGGGGACTCATTTCATTTTACCGCTTCCCAGGGATGGATCAGACAGTCTCTTCTCGCTCATGCAAACTTATGAAAGAGCTTGGGAGAATATAAAGAAATGCATCCTTCCTATGAGATTAGTAAGTGGTGAGTGTTGTTCTTTGATTGTCAAGAAAGACTTGCCAAGCATGGGGCACTGTGCATTCTGCAGGCTACAAGAAGCAGGGATTTTGATGGCAGACCTGGGTTCAAATGCTGCCCTGCTGCTTACTACCTGGGCACATCACTTGACCTCTCTGAACTTACACTTCCTCCTATAAAGAGGGGAGAGTCACAGCTCCCTGGAAGGGTTGCCATGAAGACTGGAGCCAAGCCATAGGGCAGCTTCTGTAGGCTGAGCTTCCTGACTGCAGCTGGACCCCATTTCCAAGAGTGGCCAGGCCCTACTTTTTCACCCTCTCTCCTCATCTTCTATCAGGCAGGACCAACAATGCCCAGGCCGATCCAGAGCTTGGAGAGAGACGCATCTGCCACCAGGTGCGGCTAACTCCAAGCCATCACGTGTGCAAGAAAGAACAGGCCCGGCCCTGAGCCGGGTCTGGCCTCCGATCTCTTGACCCAACCCTGGACTGTTGCACAGTTTGGAGCTGGTGTGCAGGCACTGATCCGGGACAGCATGGAGCCGCCAGCAGTCTCGTAAATCAGGCCTCAGCCTTTGAAGCTTCCACAAGCTCCCTGGGAGAGCCTGAACAGCTTGATCTTCTTACAGCAGGAGCTCGTCCCCCGTGGTCTGGAGTCTCCAGGGGTGACTGGGGCCTGATTTACAGAGGTCTCTGATAACAACAGCCCAGCCTAGGAAGGGAGGCCCAGGAAAAAATGAGTTTGCCCTATGACCTGGCCTCCCAGGCTAGGGAGACAGTCAGAACTACCCTGAGGGGGCCTGCCTCTGGGCCTATGTGGGCAATGCCCACCCACCTCCAACCCCCACCCCTAATGGAATTTGGTTCTCCTTTGATGAAAAGATTCATCTCTTCCCTTCAGAAAATAAAGAGGGGAGGAAGTGCCTTCAAACCTGGCACCCTAGAGGAGAGAGGCATGGCAGACGGGCCTGGGTTTGGAGTCAGATCCGGGTGTGTGACCTTACACAAGTCTTTGCGCAGACCGGAGCTTCAGTTTCTCCACGTGACACACGGGACTAATAAGCGGCGTGGTGTAGAGTTGGCATGAGGGCTAAATGAGCTGGCAGATGTAAGGCACGCTGCCCAGGGACCAGTGTACTGTAAGCCCTCAGAGAACATTCTCTCCCCTCCTTTCTTCTTCCTCAACCCAAACATCCAGGCTGTCTGCCTCTGGACCCCATGCTTGGATCACTGTGCAGGGATGATCCCTGTACCCTCTCCAGGCGGGAACCTGTGGATTAGTCTCTGATTAACCCAAGCTTCTGAACCCATGCTTTCCCACAGCCCTTTCTGCCGTGATGGGAATGTTCTGTGTCTGCACTGTATCCACATGTGGCCTTTGTACTTTTGAAATGTGTCTGGTGTGACTGAGGAACTGCATTTTATGCCGTTTTAATTTGAAATTTTGATCTAACCAGCTGTGCGTGGCTAGTGGCCACCATGTTGGACAGCACTGGCCTTCCATGAGGAAGACCTGACTTGGCCTGGCCTTGATTCAAGTATGTGACCCTGGGCAAGTCATGTCACCTCCTGCACTCTCAATGTCTTTATCTATAAAATAAGGGCTCTTGATAGAACTAAATGAGGCAAGAGATGTGCCTCATTCAGTAGACACACTCATGTTCATTGTGATGAGTTGGTGTTTATTGAGTTCAGAGCCGTGGAGGCTCTAAGAGGAGACAGCATGACCCCTGTCTTTGGGACAATTGTGCAGATGAGATTTGCACCTATGAAACAGAGACAAGGGGATAGTTCCAACCCCTTCCCCAGCTTTTTCTGCTTCTAATCTGTTCCCACCTGGCTGGGGTCCCCCTCTTGTTTGCTCCAAAGACTTTCCACATAGGACCATAACTACCTGTTTGCAGGATCAGCAGCTCCCCGTACTTTTCCATCTTAGCAGCTTGACCCCCAGAGTTTATCATCAGACAGCATCTGGTTAGAGGCTGTAGCCACCACACAGGAGAAGGAGGGTGGGGCCTGGAGTGGGGTGGGCACCTCAGGAACTGAGAAAGTGATAAAGGAACGTGGATCCACTCCACCATCCTTACAAAGTGATTGTTCGGTCCTCATACCTGTCGCTTCATGGTCCCAAGATGGCCACCATGTTTAAGACAAGAATAAGAAGGAGATGGGTTGTGTCCCCTACAACACCTCCCCCCACAAAAACAAAGAAGCTTCCTCTGCCAGTGGACTTCCTTTGTCGTCTGGTAGCCAGAACTGGGTCGTATGGTTATCATTAGTGTAAGGGAAACTGGGAAATAGAGCATCTGCCAAAGAGAAAATGGGCTTGATTGCCTTTGCGAAATCATGATATGTTGCCTGGGGCTGAGCATGTTGATTTCCCAAACAAAACTGGGCTGCCTTAGCTTGGGAAAGGGGGTGGAGAATGGTTCTGGGGTTGGCCACTTGCAGTAGTCTACCTCAGTGGTATAGCACTTTACAGTTTACTAAGCACTTTGATTTGTGATTCTGTTTGAGCCTCTCAAGTTTGTAAGACAACACAGGGATTGTAAATCCCCATATTACAGGTGAGAAGAATGAAGGTCTGAGAAGTGGGGTGACTTAGCGGGGCGGTAAGCAATAGACCCCAGTCCTCCAGACTCTCAAAGGTGCCTCTTCTGAGCTGAGAGGTTGACCTCAGCTGAGGGCGGGGAGCTGAAGTCACACATCTTTGTGTCCCAGATATCTAGTTCAATAGCCTGGCACAACATGGGCATTAGGTAAATGTCCAATGGATATATTAAGTAATGAATTTCCTTAATTAATTAATTAGTCCTCATGCTGTCACTGGGGACTTTGATTAATTTATTCACTTGCCCCCTGGTGCACAGGATGGGAATAATAGCACTTGGCCACCGATTCCTTGCTTTACTTACAAAAGAGGAAGATCACCCCTTTCCAGGCATGCCCCTTTGGGGGATGATGATCAGGTCTGATGGGAAGAGAGATGAGGAAGGGGATCCAGTGACCAGTTGCCCAAAGAGCAAAGGCACCTGGATCCATTGGCCTTGAAAATGGCTCAGCTCAGTAACCATCTTCATTGCCACAAACCTGTATCGAGAACACATATTGGCCTTCATAGCTTTGAAAGCCAGTCTGCCCCGCCAGACGGGTGCTCCTCAGGGCAGACTCTGAATCCTGTCTGCATCCCCACTGATTGGCAGCACAGAGATTGGGTGGATATAAAGAAGGAAAGGCCCATCCCTTGCCCCAGGGCTCCTCATCTTTTGAAGGAGACAGGCATCCACCTAAATGACAGACACGAATTCCAGAGCACTGAGCTCTCTAGCAGATGCTCAGACGTTGGGTTGGCTGGAAAGTGATGGGATAATGGGGCAATGAAGTCATCTGGCAGGTGGGAGGGGAGAAGGGATCTGAGGAAGCTCCAGTAGGATTTGAGTCTGCTTTCCAGGAAGGGAAGGAATTATAGCTGGCAGCCAGTGTGGGGGGAGGAGTGTTCTAGGCAGAGGGCCCCATGGGTACAAAGGCTTGGAGGCAGGAGAGGACAGGTGGGCTGAGCAGTCTGACACTGAGTATAATATGTCTGAGAAAAGAGGGTGGAGATGAGACAGTACAGGTAACACAGGTATCAGGGTGTGAAGGGCCATGTTAACATCCTATAGTCCTATGAGTCTCAGATCCCAAAGTCATGAATCACCTGGGGATGTGATTTCAGATTCTGATAAGAGTAGGTCTGAGGTGGCGCCTTAGATTCTGATTTCTAACAAGCTCCTGGAAATCAGGGTGCTGCTGGTCTGTATGTAGTTCAAGGCTGCACTTGGAATAGCAACACTTTAGGCAATGGGGAACCATTGAAGGTTGTGCACAGGGACATGATTATAGTCTGATTTTCTTCTTAGAACAATCACCTCAAAAGCTGTGAAGAAGCTCCAGCAGGGTAGAAGGATGCACACAGGATAACAGATGTATTTTTCTATATCTCCAGCTCCTGAGATGGTTTCTGGCTCATAACGGATAATCAATAGATACATGTAAAGGAATAAATTAGCCATTTATGATAGACTTTTAAAATGAGAAAATAGGAAGAAGAGATGACTCAAGTTATGCCAGGCTGATAAGCCAGTACTATATAAAACACTCTTTTGGGCCAATCTAAACTGAGAATATGTCTTAAGGCACTGGTTTTCTAACTTGTTTTTGGCCAAGGATCTGATTGCTTAAATCAAATCCTAAGTGGAGGCCCAATATGTGAATCAGATAAAAAACAAGTAGTGCCCTGGTTGGCACAGGAGTCAGGGCTTGGTACCTGACACCCCACTCCTTCCCCTTCTTCCCCTTTCCCAATGACTGGCAGATTCCCACTGCAGCCCAGACCCTTGGAAGTATCAGTGCCCTCAGGAAGCCAGCCTGACTCCTCCCCCACCTCCAGACGAGGCCACCCCTCTGCAGGATCTTGAATGGAGATTATCTACTTCTGGCTCAGCTTCCCCTGCTAGACAGCGCAGTCCTTCGGGATAGGACCATGAACAAAGACCATCTCAGGGTTCCTTGTGTGCAGCACAGGGTCATGCTGGCAGTGGGGAAAAGATGATGCACAGAAGTAGACATGTGAGCCAGCAGGTCCCAAGGAGAATGGACCAAGGGACTAAGATCCCAGAGCACCAGACACATATTACCACCTCCCTCCCAAGCAGCAAAGGTGGCGTGGACAGCAGAGATGGGCAGGTGACGGAGTCAAGATTTTTAGACTAAGACAGTTGTGGGTTTAGATTCCAGCTCAGGCATTTATTACTGTGCAACCTTGGATAAGTCTTGAGCTTCTCCAGGCCTTGGCTTCTCATCAAGAAAACAGGAATAACAAATCTTCCCTTCAGAAGGATGCGACACAGAATGAGTGAGGCACTGGATGCCAGTGCTGTTTTCTAAGCCGTGTGGCCCTCTTCCCGCTCACTGTTGCCAGCTCGCAGCCTGCCTTGCTTCTGCATGAGTGTCTCTGCACATTGCATGAAAGCAGGAAGCGTCAGTCAGGCTGACAAATCTCTGTGCCCCCAGGTGGTATTCCTAACCAGTTAGAGGTTTGGCATTTATTCTCAACTGCTTGTTGCTGTATTTTTCAAATAGCCACGTATTTAAATATCATCAGCCTGATTGCTCCTGCAGATATGTAGCCCTTGTTCTGTGTAGGCAGGTGTTCCAGATGGCAGCTGCAGCCCAGTGGAAGGGACAGTGGGCATTAGAACATTGGGATCAAGTCCCGGTCTGCTCTTTGCCAGCTGGGTGACCTTAGACGTATCGTTTCACCTCTCGAAGCCTTAATTTCCTCAACAAGAATAACAAATATTTGCATAGTGCTTCACAGTTTCAAAGCTACACCCACCTGTTCCTGTGACACTTCTAACCTCTGAACACAACTGATCTTTATCAGATCAGCTCTGAGATACAGCTCAAAAAGATGAGACTCTCCATGTGGGGCTCTGAATCCTAGCTCCCTTGTAAAGCTGTGTGACTTAGGGCAGATCCTTGCCCCTTCTGAGCCACAAATTATATAAAATGGCAATAATTTGGCCAACAAGTATTATCAGGCACGTGCTCGGTGCCCCGTAAATGAGACCGACTGTTTGGTTTGTATTCATCATTCGGATGTTAGATGTTATTGTCATTGGCCTGGGATCACAAAACCACTTATCAAAGTCAGTTCTCCTAAGCCAGCACCCCACATCCCTGTCTGCCTGTCACACTTCCTTGCTGAAATAAAGATATAAAACCTACTTCTCAGAGCAGGACAGTGTGAATAGAACTAGTGTGATTGGCAGTGACATATGAACTATAAAGTGCCCAGTCCAGGAAAGACCCCAGCATTATGTTTTCTCCGTGCAGCCCCAGTGGTGGTAAATCCAATTGTTTGTCACAGACTGTGAACTTTAAGCCTGAGCTTTTTCTAGATTGTGCTAAACATCATCTGTAGGCCCTTCCCATTTGCTTCTCAGCTCAAGGGTCTGATTTAAACACCATTCCCTTGCCCTTAGGGGATGGGAAGAGAGGGAAAGGCAGCCCATCTCTGGAGTAACACTGGGAGGTCGAGGCAGACAGGCTGGTTTCCAGCCACTTGGCCTGTCTGTGGGGACTGGCCCTCCTAGGGGGCTAATCCCTGCTTTGTGATGCTCCCTTGGAGTGGGCACAGAGCCTAAGCCAATTAAAACCCTCTCTCTGAAGAGAGCTCGAGTTTCTGGGGAAGCACAGGACTGCGCATTGACTGCACAGGCCGTTGCTTCAGGGACCACTCCCCTCCTGTGAGCCGGAGCTCAGAGGAGACACCGTCACTCGCCCTCTGTCCAGGCCCCCAGATGACCATGGGGGTCCTCACGAAAGGCAGGATGGCAGGGGTATAAATAACTCCCCATCTTCCAGATCAGGAAAGTGAGGCCCCATGTGACTTGGCTCATACCTAGTAAATGCAAGGCTGAGATTCAAACTGGAATGCCTGTTTAACATCAGTTAAAACAATGGTGTGTTTTCTGTCGTTCTGGGATAATAGTGAAACCCTTGTCACCTTGCACCCCAGCGTAGATCCGGGCACATCATGGGTTCCTAGTATATGTTTGTTCAGTGACTAAATGAATGAATATATATGCTCAACAGGGGCATTTTGTCTGAAGGCAGCAGTATGTGTGGGGTAGAGAAATCCAGAGCTGCACCTGGGCTGGAATGAAATATCTTATCATCATCATCATAGCAGCCAAGTGCTAAGTCTGTTCTAAGTATTTTACACATATTAACTTATTCAATCCACCCAGTACCCCTGTCTACTAGGGGCAGTGACTATAACTACTTCACGTAAGAGGCACAGGGGGTTGAGTAACATGTGCAGGGCACACGGCTGGGCAGTGATAGAGCTGGGATTTGAACCCTAGCATTCTGGTTCTTAGCTACTACGTATGACTTTCCGTCTGCTGGGGAATGTCCTCTTCTGTAAGCTGCGGACGGAGAGAATGTGCATTCAGCATTCGGGGTCTCCATGACTTTTTTGAGATGAGAAGGGACTTTGCATTAGAAACACCATACTAGACAAATCTGGGCTGGTGCTGGCTAGTACGGGCCAGGCTGGGCCCCAGCTGCCGTGACCCTGCTGTGTTCCAGCCCTGGAGAGGAGTGCATAGCCCCGGTTTACTTCCTCTCCTGGCTGGAGGAGCCAGAAAGACTGCTACAGTGAACTGAGGTTAACAACCCAAAACCCCCAGAATTAACAGAGTGACAAGCAGTTTCTTAATGAAACCGAATATAGAGCCACAATCAAGAGAACAAAGTGAGTGGCCCCAAGAAGCCAGGACTGCAGTGAGCCATGTGTAACACTAGCCAGCAGAGGGGCCAAAGGCCAGAGCTTCCCCACGGAGAAGACAGGCCCAGGGCTCTGTGGGAAGGTGGAGAGGCTCTGCTGAGTCTGTGTGAGCCCACCGTGGTGCCGGGGCAGCCTAGGAGGTGTACTGTTCCTTCCTCTGTTCCTGGTGGTGGCTGGGAGGGTAAACAGAACCTCCTCGGCTAGAGTCTGGGGCTCCCAGGGCAGGGCCGATAAGAGCATTCTAAGAATGTCATCTCTGTGTCGTGGGCAGTGGGGAAAGACCAGGTAGAAGGAAGGGGGCTCCTGGAACAGGAGATTGAAGGGCTCATCCCTCATACCTAACGGTCCCTCGCTAAGGAGCACGCGGCCTGGCCTAGGGCCAAGGGCAGAGCTGTTCAGTGTTCCTATGTTTGCTGGAGAGTTTTGTGTTGGATCGGGGTGCCCTGTGGGGGTTGGGGGAAGAATGGTACACGCTGACGTGGGATTTGTGCCAACAGGCATCTTTGATCCCAGGCACTGGGGTTCATGCTGCAACATATTTTTGCTTCAGCTGGAAGCTTGGTTTGATCAGAATCCTCTTAGCATGGGGATTGGCATTCCTTAAACATGTGGAATTCATCCAACAACATTCCCTCCTAACTGTGGGGTAGTTATTCATTTCCTTGTCTGTCTCACCCTCGGGATACGCAGAGAATTTAAGGCAAACCTTTGCACTTTGAGTCAAAAGACGTAGGCTGCATCTAAGCCCTGCCTCTTGGTAGCTGTGCGACTTTGAAACAAGGAACTTCACCTCTGTGAACATCAGTCCTCTTATCTAATACAGGACCATGACATAGTTACTCAGAGGTGTTTGTTCCGTTAATCAGTCATTATTTATTAAGTGCCCACTGTTTGCAAGGCTCAAAGTTTGAACAATGCTGAACGAGATGGACGTGATCCCTATCTCCATACAGTCTGGAGCATGTAATTAAGCAACTACTGAAATATAAATACAATATAAATATCACGTTGATACCTTTCCAAAAAGAGTAGAGGCTGATGAATTTAAATCACACACACATGTAGAAGAAATTTATAAGCTCCGAAATACTGTTTAAACATTAGCCATTATCCTTGTTGTTCTCATGACATTTCCTCTTTTTTCTTTTTAAGTTTATTTATTTATTTTGAGAGAAAGAGAGAGAGGGAGAGACGGAATTCTAAGCAGGCCCCGCACTGCCAGCGCAGAGTCTGACCGGGGGCTCAAACTCAAAAACCGTGAGATCATGACCTGAGCCAAAATCAAGAGCTGGATGCTTAGCCGACTGAGCCACCCAGGAGCCCTTTCCTCTTATTTTTAAAGGTAATTCAATGATCTGAGCCCCACTTTCCTCATCTGTAACATGGGAATTATAATATATGCATTAGTTAGCCTTTCCATGTAATATACCACCACAAATCATAGCAGCTTAAAATGACCATTTATTGGTTTCTAAGAGTCAGTAATTTAGGCTGGGCAGAGCTAGGTGGCTCAGCCAATTTTACTCTGAGCTCACTCATGAGGCTGCAATCTCCAGGGGTCTCATAGGCTCAGCCCTCTGCCTCTAGCAACAAGCTGGCCAGCCTGAGTCTCTTTATATGATAGATGTTTTCCAAAAGTAGCCAGAGAAGGCAAACCCAAAACTCAAGGGTATTTCACGCTTCTGAATCCCGTTTGCTAATGTCCCCTGGGCCCCTCGGCCAGTGCAAAATGGACAACCCGGGAGTCAGTGTGGGAGACTGCACAAGGGTAAAATACAGGGAGGTGTCATTGCTATAGTAGTCTCCCACCACACTTAACGTCCCCAGTTATCCCAAGGACTTTGTGATCGTTATGTGATACCACACCGGTGGTGTTTGTTGTACCTGCACATAGTACATGATTAAGAATTGTTAAGTGACTACGGATCTGAGCAGCTCACTACGTTATTGGGGGGAAATACATGATGCAGAAAATGAGCAGCTAATGATTGGTCAAAAACAAACCCATGTAAAGTATGGCAACGTGGCTAGAAATACTAAGATGTCAGAGCATCGCTGATACTGACACTGCATCGCAGCTTTTAACCCTGGTATTTTAAAGAGTGATCTTGATCAAAAGGAACTTTTTCAGAGAAGGATGGCCAGGGTGGAAGGAAGGTGAGTGGGCACTGAATTAGGAGAAGGCACAGGGCCATTTTTCCTGTATTATCTTGTAACATCTATTATCGTTATTTATTGAATACTTATTTATGCACCAGGTACAGAATTAAAGAACATTCCCAAGGTGTGCCTCATGTCAGCCTCAGGACAGCCATGTAAGATGTTGGACTCTATCTTCATTTTACAGATGAGGAAACTGAGTCTCAGATAGTTTCTTTGTTCAGAGTTGCACAGGAAGTACCTAGTAGGTTCAGGATTCAAGCCCCGGTCTTCTGGACTCACAAAACCTATTGTTATCATTGAAGTTTCTATAAAGGTAATTGTAGCTCACAGGCAGTTGTAAAAGATAATACAGAGGTATTCTGGGTACTCTTTACCCAGGTTTCCTGCAGCAGTAACATTTTGCACAACATCAGTAGGAGAGCAGATATCACAACCAGGATGGGGGCATTGGTACAATGCATTCATTATATGTAGATTTCCCCAGTTTTACATGTGTCCTACTGGTGTGTATGTGTGTGTTTACTTCTGTACTGTTTTATCACCTGTAGCTTAGTGTGTCCAGTCAAGATAGCGGACCTTTCCAGCACCACAGGATTTCTCACACTGCCCTTCTATAGCCATACCCACCTCCTTCCCACCCCTGCCCCATCCCTAACCCCTTGCAGCTGCTGATCTGTTCTCTATTTCCAACATTTGGTCATGTCAAAAATGTTACACAAATGGGATCACATAAGACATAATATTTGTGATTGTGTTTTTTTTCACTCGGCATAATTCTCTCGAGAGTCAATATCGTTAGTCATTCATTTTTCTCACTGAATAGTATTCCATGGTGTTCCCTTTATTTAACCATTTGCCTGTCGGAGGACATCCGGACTGTCCAGTGTTTTTGCTATAATGAGTTAAGCCTCTACAACCATTGTTGTACAGGTTTTTGTGTGAGCATAGTTTTCACTTCTGAGAAGTAAACACTCAAAGCGCAGTCATTAGATTGTGCAGTAATTGCGTGTTTATTTCCATGAGAAAGTGTCAAAATGTTTTTGAGGGTCTGTACTAATTTATATTCCTCCCAGAAATGTGTGTGCACTTCAGTTTCTCTGCATCCTTGCCAGCATTTAGAGTTATCACTATTCTTTCTTTTAGCTACTCTGATGGGTACGTGGGGATATTGTAGTTTTCATTTGTATGTCCCTGACGGCCGGTGATGTTGAGCATCTTTTCACGTGCTCATTTGCCATCTGTGTATCCTCCCCGGTGAATATCTGCTCGTGTCTTTTGGCCATTTTCTAATTGGGCTGTTTGAGGGTTTTTTGTTGTCATTGTTGTCGTTGTTGTTGTTGTTTTTTACTGTTGAGTTTGGAGAACTCTTTGTGTACTCTAGATGCTAGACCTTTGTTGGATATACAGTTTGCAAATATTTTCTTTTCATCCTAGTAACGGAGTCTTCCACAGAACCCAGGTTTGAATTTCAGTGAAGTCCAGTTTATCAATTTTTTTTTTCTTTTTGGGTTGTGCTCTTCATGTAAAGCTCGTGTTTTTTTACCACTGTGCTCCACTGCTTTCTGAAGCCTGAGAAAGAGAAATCTTATTCTGGGGTTAGAGCGGGGGCAGGGCAAGGGATTAGGCTTGTTTGCGAGGTTCTAAGGCAGAGTTAGGACCAGCAAGAAGCCTCTGGAAATCGGTAAATTCTAGCTTTTGCCATCAGAAAGACCCTTCGAAGGGGCGTCTGGGTGACTCAGTCGGTTAAGCGTCCGACTTCGGCTCAGGTTATGATCTCGCAGTCCGTGAGTGCTGACAGCCCAGAGCCTGGAGCCTGATTCCGATTCTGTGTCTTCTTCTCTCTCTCTGCCCCTCCCCCGCTCGAGCTCTGTTTCTCTCTCTCTCAAAAATAAATAAAACATTAAAGAAGAAGAAGAAGAAGAAGAAGAAGAAGAAGAAGAAGAAGAAGAAGAAGAAGGAGAAGAAGAATTATTAACCTTTGAAGGCCACTGCTTAGAGGATGAAGTGTGTCAGGAGTGAATGCCCCATCATCCGAGATCAAGCAAAACCTTACTGGTGTTCATGTGGACTCACAGCAGGATTCCAAGCTTCAGATGGGGCTTGGGTGACTAATATCCTTTATGTTCCTCTCTAATTCTAAGACTCTAGGAGAGTGGTATCTGAATGACCCCTGCCTGACCTTGTGTGTCTAACAAATACATCGACCAGAGACCATCCAGGTTGATACATTTGGAAAGGCTTTCCGTGGCCATCTGGCTGTCTCCAGTTTGGGGCAGGTTGAGCCAGACTCAACAGGAGGTGGCCATTGAAGCCACAAGGTCTGCGAGTTTTCCTGCCTAAGGGTAGAGTACACAGTAGCCAAAGGCTTGAAGGGCCCAGGCTCGGAGGCTGGGGCCTGTTCCTGCTCTCTCCTCATCCTGGGGCCAGCCACCTGGCTGCCTGCCCCACCTCCACCCCAGCAGCCTCTTCTTCATCCAGACCATCAAGGAGAATCCCTTTCCTTGCAGCACTTATGAGACTTAATTACCGATGGCGAGGTCCTTTGAGGCCTTGGATGAAAGGGATACGAGCAGCTCAAGGCTTGATTAGGCGTGTAGGACTCTGGGCACAATTAGCTCCGTGAGAGCCTGGCCCTGCCTTTATCTGTCTCCAGCTCCGTGTGACTTACAGCAGCTAATTATTGAAATAAAAATTGCCTGACCACCCAGCTGCTGGAAAGAGGGCCCTAATATCTATTAAGTCTGCCTTTAATTATTGGAAATGGTGGCAGCTTCAGGCAGTTAGGGTTTTCCCATCATTATGGGCCTTTCCCTCCACCTCTTTGAGGCTTGCATACACAGAGATATAAGTGAAATTCTGCCAAAGCCACTTCTTTCTCCCTTGCTTTGCAACTGGGCATCCCTTTCTGGGATACCTTTGTGAACAAACTTTGTCTGCTGCAAGGACCCCTCTCGATTCCTCCCCAAAGGGCTTTGCGATCATTGCACTACAGAACTTGAAGCCTTTGACAGAGTACTTTGAATTCAACGTGTGTGTGTGTGTGTGTGTGTGTGTGTGTGTGTACATAGAGGCAGTCCTCAGGCGTGGATTACCTGGGATGACCCTCACACCACCCCAATATGCAGAGGAGAAAACTGAGGTTATGAAGGGAAACATAAACCCGGCAACTCCTGTCTCTTTACTTGCTGGTGTGGCCATCACCAAGTCACAGCCGCCTGAGAGCTTTCTTCTTTCTATGGACACAGAGCCCTGGGCAGAGCAAGAGGGCACAAGCAGTGGCTACCTTCACAAATCTGCGGGGCTCTTGTGGGATGGACGGAGTTAGTGTAACAACTGAGAGACTCACTATTTCCAGAGCCCGGAGTCAGTCCTTGCTACCTGTGGTGCCAGTTTTCTCCTCCAGCTCTCCCTCCAGAGTGGAGGCCTAACACAAGAGCCCCAGGTAATTACGGGTTTAAGCCTCGGACACAGGAGGGGATGTGCAATTAATCAGCCCGACTGCCTCTCCCCTCCCTCTGATGATCTCATACTGTGGTCCCAGAATAAGAAGCCCATAGAGAATCAGAAATATGTGCAGGGCCTTTGCACACTTTTTTGCAGAGAATTGGCATGCTGATGATAAAACTTGGGTTTGGGGCTTGGCCCTTGAATGGATTCTCCAGGGAGAAAGAGAAAGCCCCTTCTAGGGGGAGCTGAGGGGCAGAACAATTTCTCAAGGGTCATGGAGAAGCTGAGTCACAGCACATAGCCAGCACACCTGGGCTGGGTGGGTGTGCTTCCTAGAAAGCCACGTGGAGTTGAGCTGCCCAGTGGGTGCAAGAGAGGGGTGCGTGGGGGGCATTTCAGCTGCACCAAGAGGTTCCCAGGGGTTCTAGCCCACCCCACGTGAGCGGCATGTGGATGAACGTGAGCGTGCCCCTTTCCCTGTCCCCTGGTTAACTCCTGTGCAGCTCTTGGGCCTCAGCTTAGCTGTGACCTCTTTCTGGCTGCCCTGCTGCCTGCCCCACCTGAGCTGATGTCCCCTACTCTGCCTCGAGCATCTCTGTCAGTTGCTCTTTTGTGCTCACTGTGCTGGAACCATCTAGATGTGTCTGTCCCTCTAACTGTGTCTGATCCACTTCCTTGTCCCCAGCACCCCACCCCTCACCCCCAATTGGAAAGGCTTGGTGGATGGGAAAGAGCAGGCAAGGATGGATGAACCCAGGGAAAGTTCGCCAGGAAGGTGAGGGCTTGAAAATCTTGGGAGGGATGCTCGCCCTGACAAGGAGACTCAAGGACACACAGACAAGTCTGTCTTTAGGCCGGAAGGGCTGTTGCTGGGACAAAGGCGCTGGACTTCCTCCCTGGGACCCCACGGATTAGAGCTGAGGCCTTTGGAAGGAAGCTAAAAGAAGCTTCGGCTACATGTCAGGAAACACGAAACTTTCCCTGGAGGTAGTGAGGTCCCCAGATTGGGAGGTGGCATGACCACTTGGGGATGGCACAGAGGGGACTGACATCGATGGGGCATGGACCAGCTGACCTTTGATGATACTTCCAATCTTAAGATAGTAAATGCCACATTTTCTGACTCTAAGAGGTCCTCATTTATAAAGGGGAATCGTTGACTGGTAGGTAGCTCCGGGAGGGGAAGCATCTGGATGGAAGAATGTGGAAAACAGCGCCCTCATACCCCCTCCTGTGGGTTGAGGGCCTGTTGCGTCCCAGGTCCGGTGCACGCTCAGCCCTTTTGAGTGGTCTAGGCAGCTCTGGAGGGAGCTCTCTGAGCTCAGGATCGGAGGATGATGCCCATACAACAGTCACCTCCCTTCGATACCTGGCCTGTGACAGGCCCTCAAATAAAAGGGCGAGATGGCACCTGTAGGCAATGGCACCATCTGTCACCTGCTTGCCAGCCACTGATTAGGGATATCCCAGTAGCTTGGCTGGGCACACAGCCACACTCCACCGTGTTCCCAAAAAAGCCCTTTTTTTGGCCCACAACACTGTCTGGGGCCACTTCGAGCAGCAGGTATAACAGCAATCCTTCCAGAAAGTCCAGGGTAGTTGCTAACCTGGTCCATCAAAGGAATTAATACTGCTAACAAAACAGAATGAAAAAGCAAATAGAACATCTAAGGAAACTAAAATACGGGATGACCTGTGTGGGAAGCAGTATAGGTTATGAATAAAAGCTTGAGCCTTGGGGTCATATAGACCCAGGTTTGAGTCCCGGTTCTGATACCTTCTTGCTGTGGTCTTCTGGGCAAGGCACTTAACCTCTCTCAGTCCCAGGTTTCTAAGCTATAAAATAAGGGTGGGTTGGGGATATGGTGAGGATAAAATGAGGTCATGCATATAAAGACACCATTATTGTAATCACTGTGTCACTGTTTTTTATTTTTTTTAATGTTTATTTATTTACTTAGTTTTGAGAGAGAGGGAGAGAGAGAGAGAGAGAGAGAGAGAGAGAGAGAGAGAGAGCACAGGCAGGGGAGGGGCAGAAAGAGAAGGAGAGACACAGAATCTGAAGCAGACTCCAGGCTCCGAGCTGTCGATGCAGAGCCCGACGTGAAGCTTAAACCGTGAGCTGTAAAATGGTGACCTGAGCAGAAGTCGGACGCTCAAATGATTGAGCCACCCAAGTGCCCCTCACTGTGCCACTGTGTTTAAAAGCAAGACATTCCCTCAAGTGACAGGGCCAGAGAAGTGAGCTCTGGGTACCATTACAGAGAACACAGACTTAGAGCCAGATTCCGGTCTTGGCATATCGTATGAACTTGGACATCACTTTGCTACTCTGAGCTTCAGTTTCCAAATCTGTAAAGTGGGGATAACCCCTAGTTCTCTTGTGCACATGTAGCCTGACACAGTCCCCACACAGCACAGATGTCCCCTCCACTTCTGGCATCCACTTTCATATCACAGTAGGGTTTAAAACAAAGGACTTGCAACACCAAACTCTGAAGGACTAAGGAAAGTAAAAATTTATGATGGTCTTATGCACACATACACAAACAGATAATGCCCGGGACTTCTATTTTATAGAACACATTTTAGCTCTGAAATATTTATGGGCCCATCTTGACACACAAAGAGCTAAAAATATCACCATGTGCTTATGTTAAGGAAAACTTATAAAACTTTAGTCCGGTAGGAATTCAGTCAATTTCCTGGTTCGTCTCCGGCTGTTCTGTAGGTCACAAGGAAACCCAGGGTGGTAACAGCCCCCGTTTCCCTGAGGGCTTTGGCAGGGGTGAGGTTCCTTGGCAGTGAGGTATGTCTGTGCAGGTCTCCCTGCCAGTGTTCCGGGCCCCTGCCCCTCATAAATATTGCTGGAGCCGGCACGAAGGGCCCAACTTTGCTTCTTGAGTTTCTCCCCCCACACCTAAAGCTTTGTTTTGCCCATCGCCCCTTCTCTCCCGGGTCCAACACCTGTGCCATTCTTCCAGGCCAGCTCCCGGCCACCGCCACATTAGGGCTTCCAAAACCCAAGACGTGGAGGACACGTTCTCCAGGGACCTCCCATCCAGGCTTTCTGCCACATGCTCGCTTGCATTTTACTGCCCACTTAGATGACAACTGTTCATGGAAGTTGCTTTTTCTCCACCAGGCTGCTTGCTCCTCCGCTCTCAGGCTTCCCTTTCCACCTTTCTCTCTCCCTCAAGGCTGGACTCGGAGAGTAACGGGGTCTCCCTCTGGTCCCAGTTCTCATACACCTCCGGCTTCATCCGTACTGTGACTAGAACAGTGCTTTGCACACCGTAGGTTGGCAAGCCATCCATGATCCTGTTTTGGCACAGAAGAATAAAACAGAAAATGTCAGAGTCCACCTTTGAGGAAAGATGAGGCATGGTTTCTGAAATTTTTTTTTAGTTAGAAATGTGTCCATGCGTGTGTGTTCTGGATTGTGAAATGCATTTTTACTGTACGTCAGAGAAAACAGAAAGTCACATCTAGACTTCTTTTCTCTCCTTACCTCAAAACTGTCTGGCCTGGCTCACTTCTACTTGACATGTTTCGGTCATAGTTTAAATGTCACTTTCTCTGGGCAGTGGTCTCTGATCTTCTCTCCACCGTTGGCCCATCTGGCCCAGGCGAGGGGCCCCTGTGGTCCTTCCCCTGCCTCTCTCCCTGGCCGACTTGTCCACTATGTAGAAGCTCCAAGGAGGTGGAAGCTCATTTGTCTTTTTTTTTTTTTAATATAACTTATTGTCAAATTGGCTAACATACAGGGTATACAGTGTGCTCTTGGCTTCAGGGGTAGATTCCTTCCCTTGGTTCATCGCTTACATACGACACCCAGTGCTCATCCCGACAAGTGCCCTCCTCAGTGCCCACCACACATTTTCCCTCTCCCTCACCTGCCACCAACCCTCAGTCTGTTCTCTGTATTTAAGAGTCTCTTGTGGTTTGCCTCCCTCCCTCTCTGTTTGTAACTATTCTTTCCCCTTCCCTTTTCTGGTCTTCTGTTAAGTTTCTCAAGATCCACATGTGAGCGAAAACGTGAGATCTGTCCTTCTCTGACTGACTTGTTTCACTTAGCGTAATACCCTCCAGTTCCATCCACATTGCTGCAAATGGCAGGATTTCATTCTTTCTCCTTGCCAAGTAGTACTCCATTGTATAGACCGCGTGTGAGGCTTGGGACAGCAGGGTGGGAACTCAGTGCGGGAGAGAAGAGGTCAAGGGGAGGGAGGGAACAAGGAAGCCTGGCGTGCTACCACAGCACATCTTCTGCAGCGCTTAGGACAGGAAAGGTCCTCAGTAAGCATTTGCTAAATGAATTAACCTTGGTACTAGGTGTGCAGTAGCTTTCTTCTGATTCAAAACTAGGCCCTGACATTTGAAACCATGGCCTCTAGAGCAAGTCACGTAATCTTTTTTGTGAGCTTGTTATCTCATTTGCACAACAAGAATAAATAAGAGAAGATATAAAAGAGCATGTATCTAACCTGCATAATTGCTGCAGAGATTGGAAATAGTGTGTACAAAATACCCAGCACAGGAGTAGATGTTCGATACATGGTAGTCGTTCTATTGTTATTACCTCTTTTCCTGTCTGAGATCATACCCTGATCACCATCACCACCAGGGTCCCCAGCCCTGCCCACATTCTGTTCAAACCTTCCAGATCTATCTGAGCCCAGTTCTGTGTAAAAGAGGGGGAAAAAAGCCTAAAATGTAGATTTTAGAGTCACCTACCAGCTGCGTGAACTTGACCAACCACCCAGGTCATGTCGCCTGCTGTCTAAAGTGATAACTGACTAGGGCTCTTACGGGGCTGTGTGGAAGGCACTGAGGGCAGGGCTCGATGCACACATATCTCTTCCCTTTCCTTGTCCGGGGCCCACTCTCCTTCCCCATAGAGAGGCCAAGAATGACACCCGTGTCTGCATAAGGAGAAACGTGTAGAAGCGTAGGTCCTGCTTAGCAAAGCACTGGCGGTCACCTCCTCTGGCTGACACCCTGGACAGAGGGCTTCTGTCCTGCTCATCTCCGGCCCCAGGGCCCAGCATAAGTATGTATGTAACAGGTTGTGGAAATGAACTCCTCTCTGGAGACATCTTCATGGTGCTCGGGTCTTACCTGAAGAAGAGTTTCAGCAAGCCCCGCCTCAGGAGCAGGCCGGGGTCTCACACATGTTACATGGGTGCAGTTACATGATATGTTGGTCAGAAATAACAACATGTCAATAATGATGATGATGACGACACGGCTAGTAGTCACTTCCCAATCCCTTCTGCCTGTAGGGATAAGGTACATTAGTTCACAAAGCATCTAATAAAGCCAGCACCTCCAGCCTGCCCAGAGCCCCATAGCCAGGAGGTGGCTGGAGCAAGACCATGGAAGCTGGTTCTGTCACTGTGCGTGGTGGAGGGTTGTGGGAAGGAAGGTCTGGAGATGGATGGGTCCAGCTCTTGATTCGCTTCCTGGTGTCAGATGAGTGGACAAAGGGCTACGGAGCAGGGAGAGAGCAAGGATGCAGCACTGTGACCTCTTGCCTACACCCTCCTGCCCCATCTCCCTCAGGTGAGCCCGGTGAGCCAGGTATGCAGAGGCTCCGTGGCAGCAAGGGTGCAGGGTGTCTGAGAAATGGCCGGCAGCTCTGAGGGACAGAAATGGAGGGTGTGCGTCTGGGAGAAGCGAGGTGCTCTGTGGGCAGCGGGAAGGAGCGGAGGGAGGGTCAGGAAGGTCAGGCTAATAGAGTTAGGGGCAAGGGGGAGCCCCTGGTCAGCAGGGTAAGGAGGGACTGCCATGTTGAAACATGAATGTGTGCCAGGTGCCTGGGCTGCCCAGCCTGGGCGGAGAGGCCCGGGCGGGTGGGTCCGAGCTGGGCCCCCTCCCCAGCATTCCTCCACCCTCCCGCCTGGTCTGTGCGTCACTGTGCTTGGGACCCTCGCTCCACTGTCGCCTCTCACCTCCCAACCTCTTCCTCCTCTATTAAATGCCAAGCCGAGTGTGAACCATGACCAACCTCCCATCTGTTAAAAAATAGATATTTACCATTTACTGAATTACTATATTAACTCAAAACTGGGGAAAAAAATTAAAGGGGAATAAGAGCAAGGCAAATGTTCTCCCTGCCTCTGCTTTGTGACAGGGAAGCTGTGAGTTCGGGGCTGTGTTGTTAGTAATTCATAGTTACTGAGCCTTTGCCTTGAAGCCGGTGTCTTTGGTCAACAGGCACACACTGATAAAAAAAAAACATAGTCATCCACAAAGTTAACAGCCTAAAATGTGTCTCAGCCTTATTAACGTATGTTTCTGAGGGGATGTTCCTCTCCAGCTATAACTGATGCTCAGCTGGAGCCTCCTAGAGGGTGCCTTTTAAAAATAAAATGTCGGCTTTTTTTTCTGATGATAATAATGGCTAACATTTACTGAGCACCTGCTATGTATTAGGGACAATATGTACCAGGGACATGTATTAACTATTATTTAATCCTCAGAACAACCCTAAGAGGCTGATGCTGTTTTACAGATGAGGAAACTGAAGCGCAGAGAGGTTGAATAACTTGTCCCAGGTCACACAGCTGCTACATACCAGACACATACTTCAAACGCAGGCTTACTTTGAAATTTTATTTTATTTTTTTTTAATGTTTATTTTTGAGAGAGAGAGCAAGAGCGAGTGGGGCAGGGGCAGCCAGAGAGAGGGACAGAGGATCTGAAGCAGGCTCTGCACTGACAGTGGAGAGCCCGATGCTGGGCTCGAACTCATGACCCAAGCCGGAGTCGAATGCTTAACCAAGTCACCTGGGTGCCCCTTTGAAATTTTGAAAGAAGTCGTATAAGCAATGCCTTTGATTCAATTTTAGGTATATCTAATACATATTTACCTAAATCAAACTACTAATATTTTATATCACCTAAGATTGGTGAGAAGTAAAAAGTAGCTGTCAAGTAATTGTATTCATTCATTCATTCACTCCACATGCATTTCATGAGCTCTGTGGATGCCAGGCCTGCCCTCAGGGAACTGCCATCAAGGGAAAAGCAGACATGAATACAGACCATTGAGCTAGCTGGATGTACAGTGATAAATCCACATGAACAAAGGCAGAGAGGCCACAGAATTAATATCCAGGAAGGTTGCAAGTGACTCAGTGAGAAGGAAGTGAAATGAGCCAGATCAAAGATTAACCTTCCATTTTGACCAGGAGAGAAGAATTTATTCTGAGCTCCTAGAGAGGCATCAACAGGGTAGTGGAATGATCTGGGCTTAAGAAATTCATCTGGCACAACCTACCGAGGCAAAATCATCTCATGGCTGTATCCATATGCCAAGTTCAAGCCCTGGACCAGAATTCTGGGTCCACCACTCAAGATCTGTGTAACCTTAGACAATATATTTAACCTCATAATTTCTCACCTGTAATTTACAGATAGTCATAGTACCTATAACACAGAATTGAAGTGAGGATTAAAATATTACCATGTACAATATTAGTAACAGTACTCAGCAAATATTAGCTACTAAACATAATATTGGTTATTATTATGAAATCATTATTATGAATTATTAGTCCCTAGTATTAACAATGGCTAACATTACTTTAGTGCTTACTCTTAGTATATTATCATCATCATTATTGTCATCCAGGGGGGCGGGTTGGAGGTGAAGGGCCAGAGGGCACAGAGGCTAGGTGACAGTCGCCATAAATCCTCATCCAAATTAGACCAGAACAGTGCTTTGGGTCAAAAGCCAGTATTGGGTCAAGTTAGAGAGTTATCATCTGCCTTTTTAAAAAACTGAAAGAGAATGAAATAGGAAACATCAGAATACATTGTTCATCATGTGGTAACTTTGGTTTTGTGAATCTTCTTTCCATTTTATACACACAAACACACGCATTCATATACATAAATGTGTGTATCCAGTCACAACGTAAGATGTTTTTCAAATTATGGATCGCAGGCAAAAAGGTTTCACAGCCCTGGAGTAGAAAGTGTTATCACCGGTCTTCCCTCCGGCCCTGCCCCTCAGGTGCTCAGACGACCAACTATCACTGCATCAGCCAGTGTCAGAAGACTGAATGTTAAGAGACCAGAGCTCAGAAACTTGGGTTTGGGCTTCAGTAAGGTGATTTGATTTCTATGTATCTTACGTCTTTTTCCTTGTCCCAGAACTAATTTCCATGGGTATTTTGAGAACTGGGACCCAAAAAACATCACCTACACATCTTGATTGGCTCTAGCTGCCACCCTAAGGCATTGTCTGTCTAGTAATGTTGGCTTTGCTACTAACTCACCGTGTGGCCTTGGGCAGACAGCTGGATGGCTCTGGGTCACTGTTGCCCCATGTATAAAATGGGGGTGAAAATAGTTGTCTTATATGCTTTGTGGTTATTAGGGGGTACCAATGAAATCACAAATGTTTGCACTCTTTGAAAATCATGGAGAACATGTAGAAGGAGTCTATAGTAGACACTTGGGATCTGTGATAAATCCCAAAGACTCCAACCAGTTACCAGTGGTAACCTGAGACCATTCTTTTGCTAAGTGAAGTGATGCAGCTTTCCAGGTTAGGACATAATGGACCCATTTGAGTGGGTCTAGAGAGCTCTGTAACCAGATGAGCAGAGTTTGCAGTGGAACCAGGCTGAGACCTTCCCCAGGAGATGGCCTTTTAGGTCTTGGTAGGGAAGAGGGCATCTTCGGCCAAAAGGATGCCTCATCTGTCCATGACCGAACGAAGAACTTGGAAACACCCACCCATCAGACCAAAGCTAACCTTCAGTGTGTTTTGTTTGGCCTACAAAGTGTTTTGAGATTTGAAGAAATCATGGATAGAATCCAAAAATCACACATTTTGTGTCTAAGTCCAAATTTCTAACTTGTCTTAAAAATGAATAAGCCACCCTGTACTGCTTGCTACATTGCAGCCCTGCAGGCACTGAGTGCCCAACGGTCCTCTTGGCAGGCCCGGCCCTCGCCGCCGTCTGTCAGAGACCCCACCCCAGGCACGGAGCCTCCACACCAGCGTGGCACCATTGGTCATAGCTCTTGCTCTGTTGCTTTTCTACAGGACAGTTGCACAGTTTGTATATCCACAGGGCTCTAAGAAGTGGAACAGTGAAAGAACTGAGAAAGCTGTATGCGTCAAGAAAAATAAGAGCTCTCATCAAGCCTTGCTCAGGATATTCTGTTTTCCTCCTGTGCTTATCTCCTGGCTCTTGTATGGGGCTGCATTTGCTATTCCAGAGCCAAAGGAAGACATTTAGAAGGAAGAAGGGAGTGCTATCACGGGTATAAAAAAAATCCCAGGATGTCCGTTTAGAGCAAAAAGGTCCAATGGGGAAAAGAAAAAAAAAATGATATCAGGAGCTTCCCACCAATCAGACACCCTGGCAACACCCAGGCAAATGGGGCTGACACTGTGGCTTCCCCAGGTGCTGATGGTGTCCCTGTTGAGGCTTGTAGGTCTGGACGTGAGGGAGTTCTCAGATTGCCATGGTGGCCAGGGTCAGCCTAGCTGGAAGGACACTTTTGTGTAGTGGAAGGAAGGGGACTCATGGAAGTGTGATAGAATAGAAAAACTCCAGTTTTAGAGCCTAACAGACCTGGGTTCAGATCTGGGCTTTATTACCGCCTCAGTGACCTTGAAGGAGGTTCTGAACCTTGGTTTTCTCATCTGTCAGATGGGGATTGGTTGGCCAATTAAATAAACAAATGTATATTAGATGCACCAGGCTCTGGAGTGAGCAAAAGAGCTAAAGTGCCTGCTCTCATGGAGCTTACTTATTAGTGGGAGAAAACAGACAATTATCAAGTAGTTGTTTAATTATCTGGTCATGATACATGTGAATTGGTTATTTATACTCTGACTCATTTCCAAAAAAGGTTGGAAACAAGAATAACATCTCAGGCCGTGTGACCATGTAATGAGATAGTGTGTGCTAAGTGCTTAGCCGCATGCCTGCGTTGTTTTTCATTTCAAAAAATCTTTTTTTTTAAATTTTTTAATGTTTTTATTTATTTTTGAGGGGGGGGCAGACAGCATGGGAGACACAGAATCCCAAGCAGGCTCCAGGCTCTGAGCCGTCAGACAGAGCCCCATGTGGGGCTCGAACTCACAAACTGTGAGATCGTGACCTGAGCCAAAGTCAGACGTTCAACTGACAGAGCCACCCAGGCGCCCCCACAAATTCTTTTTTTTTTTAATGTTTTATTTATTTTTGAGAGAGAGAGCGAATCTGAATGCGGGACTGGAATCCACCAACCGTGAGATCATGACCTGAACTGAAGTCTGAGGCTTAACCAACTGAGCCAACCAGAAGCCCCATTTCACGAATTCTTAAGGAGCCCCAGCTCCGTGTCAGGCCCTATCCCAGCTGGGGACATGATGGGAACAAACACATGATTCCTATCTAGGGAGACTGCTGAAATCAGTGCCCTCTGGTCTTTGTTTTCAACTTCCTTGATACCCATCACCGGAGGGGAGGCTGAAGCCTCTTCCTGGCGACTAGGCGGAGTAGCAGAAAGAGGATTCATCCTCAGAGGGCCCGGGTGCAAGTGCCCCCCCTGCTACTGATCTCTTTGTGGCTGTGGAGCCCTCCCCTCTCCAAGTCTGAAGTCCCTCGTCCACAGCATGGCAGGGCGAATCCGAGGCCGGGATGGATTCGGGTATTGCCTTTGCCTCCTGGGGCCCGGGCTCAACCCTCTCTTTGGTTTCCCGGCTGCAGACCACTCAGCCCTGAGTGCGGCGAGGACCCTGTTCGTGGATGTGGAGGAGCGCGGGCCGGAGGCCATGGACGTGAAGGAGAGGAAGCCGTACCGCTCGCTGACCCGGCGCCGCGACGCCGAGCGCCGCTACACCAGCTCGTCCGCGGACAGCGAGGAGGGCAAGGCTCCACAGAAGTCCTACAGCTCCAGCGAGACCCTGAAGGCCTACGACCAGGACGCCCGCCTGGCCTACGGCGGCCGAGTCAAGGACATGGTGCCGCAAGAGGCCGAGGAGTTCTGCCGCGCAGGTGAGGGCGCCCGGGGCGGGCTGGGGGGGGGGGGGGGGGGGGGAGGGGCAGCTGTGCACCTGGGTGCGTGCGCAGGTGAGCAGACAGCTGGCGGGAGGATGCGGGCCAACACCAGGTCTCGGCTATTCTGGCTCCCAGATCTGGTCAGAGCCTGCCTGTAATTCACGCTTAGTTAAGTTCATCTTCGTGGTCACCCGGTCCGTGGGCATAAAGAGCTGGTTAGGAGCTGGGCTCGGGGCCAGACTAACTGGGGTTGCGTTCAGAACCGCCACCAGCTCTCCGGGAGGCCTCAGTCCCTATCTGTTAGATGGGCTGCACTGAATTGTGGGCTGGAGGGGCATGTTGTAAGCGGTAAGCATGCTAACATCAAGTGCGGAGTAAGTCAGTTATTCGTTTTATTACTCGTCATATATGTATCCATTCAACAGACGTGTTACCTTCTTTGCCTCAAGTATTGTCCCGGTCTAGCAAAGCGTCGCTCCTGAGATAGACCTAAAGTCTTGGTAATTGGATAGTATCTTGGCACCTGACTCCTCTCCTTCAGTTCCGGCCTACACGAGTCACCAGAGTCTGTCCATCCTACTCCAAAGTAACTTTCAAATCCATCCCTCTTCATCCACTCTGCCACTGTCCTCTCTCTCCCCAGGAGGGTTGACCACAGCCCCCCTTCACCCAGTGCTGCCACCTCTGGGCCATTCTCTGCACTGCACCTGGAGTGAAGTTGGGAATGACTCCCCCTTGTCCATAACCTGAGCTCCTTAAGCTGGCATAAGGGACTTCCCCAGATCCGTTTTTCTTCCTGGACTATTTTGTCCCCCGCCTCTCCACACCCTGCCACCCATGCTCCAACCCGCAGACCTACTCATGATTCCCACACTTGCCGTATTTGTTCCTTACCCTGGTGCTGCAGTGATTCCTGTTTTTCTGCCTGCAGACCCTTGAGCCCTCTGTGATGCCTGACGGGCTGCCACCAGTCGCTGATTCTGCCCTACCCGCTTCCCCTCCACAGCCAGGGTTAGCCAGGCAGCGTGCTGTGTAGTTTATATACATTCCGGCACTGCTATCTAATCCATACGACAACCCCGAGCTGAATCCTTTGCCCCAGATCACAGAGGTAAGAGGAGCCGGTCTCAAACGTGTATACCCTCATATAGCCTGACACCCACCTGGCCTCTCCCACAGGCCTGAATCCACATGAAAGCCTGTTTGTAATGCTGCCTCTCAGGCTCAAAAGAGGAACGATCTTTAGCTCTTTTCCAGCTTGTGCTTAAGAGCTCAGACTGGCAACTGACTGATCTCTAGTTGAATTCTGGATCTGCCTTTTTTATTGCCCTCAGCTTCTTCACCTGGGGAATGGGTTAACAGTGATCCTAATCGTAGGATGGTCATGAGGATTAATGAGGATTGTAAATAAAGTACTTGACACGGTGCCTGGTGTGGAGCAGATGCTTCAAAGATTCTGCCTACCACTCATTGCCTTCTCTGGGTCTCAACGAGGAGAAGGGACAAAAGGATATCAAAACTTGCTTCCATCTCTGTCCCGCCCATGCCTGATAGAGCTCAGTGAGCCCTGACTGGCCCAGCTTGGCCTGGATGCCACCCTAGCACAGGAGGCTGCAGAGAGGAGCCCCCTCTTGTCTTTATAAAAAATAAGAATCAGGGGCGCCTGGATGGCTCAGTCGGTTAAGCATCCGACTTCGACTCAGGTGATGATCTCGCAGTCTGTGGATTTGAGCCCCGCGTTGGGCACTGTGATGACAGCTCAGAGCCTGGGGCCTGCTTTGGATTCTGTATCTCTCTCTCTCTCTCTGCCCCTCCCCTGCTCATGTCTCTCTCTCTCTCAAAAATAATAAATAAACATTACAAATTTTAAATAAGAATCATTCCCATTTCATAGGCAGACATGGCCATGACAGTTTAGAGAGTACTCCCCCACCCATTACCTCCCGAGATCCTTAAAAATTCTGTGAGGCTAGCAGGTCATAGATTATCACCCCCACTTTAAAGACAAGAACATTGAGGCTTAGGTGATTGCAGCAGCCCAAGATCACACAAGTCGAGGTTGAGCAGGGTGATATGTCAGCCTGTGTCCTGGGATCCTCATGAAAGACGCCAAAAGGCCATAAAGTCAACAGATCATAAGGACTTCCCACATTTGGGGAAATAAATCTCCTAAGCTCACACTTCAGAGGGGCTGAGCCGGCTCCAAGGGATCGCTGAGCCCTCAGAGTCAGCCATCACGTTTCACTTCTCTGTCCACACATCTCTCAGCTCACTCATATTCACGCTGCCTCTGGCTGCTTAAAAGGGTATATAGGGCAAGCCACATGGAAACTGATGCAGCCTGGGCTGTTTATTTCACATTCTTCTGATGTGTGACTGGCTTTCCTTGAGAGGTCCAGCCCATCAGGGCAGGAGCAGGAGCTGGGACGGAGGCAGGGGACAAGACAGGGGTGGAGAAGGGAGATCAGAGAGAGGTAAATGGGGCAAGCAGTGAGTATGGTGTGCAGAGAGGATGGAGAGCAGACAGGGGATTTGGTCTCCAATGTGGAGTTTCTTCTACTTAGAAGGAGGGCACAGAGGGAGGGCAGACCGGAGGATGGCACATAGGGGATATTCAAAATATTTGACATCAGTTCTGACCCATACCCTGACCAACCAGAATGCCTGGCCACTGAGCAGAGCCCAGAGGTCCCTGCTGTGCCACATCATGGGGAGGCTGGGGGTTGTTTATGGGGAGGGGCAAGAGTAGACAGGGCGGAGGCCGGGGGCACTGGGTGGGCCCGGACATCAGTTGCCAGCCAGTATAGAACTATTTCATGACCTTAACCTCATATTAAGGCTGGAGCAACATGAACCGCCTGAGCCACAGGATTGGGGCACCCTGCCTCCACTGCAGCTCTTACTTTCCCAGCGGCCCCACTGGTCCCTCCTCCCCTGCTCCTTCCCTCTCTTTATCCATCCCCCAAAGTACTGCCAGAGTGTGTCTGCCTGTTTTCTTGAAACTTCTACAGAACATGCACCCTGTGTCAGTACAGAGGTCTGGGCCCAGAGCTGACCGGGACGCTCGGGAGCACAGGGCTTCTTTGCAGACTGATGCACACCATGGTGGTAGGGGCTCTCCCTGCTGGCTCCCCTCCTGTTCTCTGGCAGGTCCTGGCCTTGCAGGCTTTCCCACTGAGCCCTGGCCCTGGTTGCAGGAATCCTTCAAAGCTCAGGCATCTATGCTCCCCTCTTTACTCCTTTCTCCAAGTTCACTCTCCTCTGCAAACCTGTCCTCTGAGCTCCCACCTTCTGCCTGTGTGTTCCCAGAACATTCTCCGTGGATCTCCCCTCTTTGGACTTCCACCTGTCATCGTGTATTTGGTTGTAGCTCCCCCACTTGCCTGGAAAGGCAGGCACCACGCCCTGCTCATTGCTGTTTGTCTGTAAACCCACGGCCAGTTGGAATTGGCTTAAATGTGGGAGCTACCTGATTATAAAGCCATTTCCCAGAGAAGTGGTTTAATTGGAATGGGACCATTAATGCCTCTGTCCACCCCTTCTTCTTCATCCCCCAAACACTCATGGGAATATTAGAAATACACAGGAAGCCGTCCTTGAACAGACGTTGAGCCAACATTCAGGTGCAACATGGAGGCTGTGTTTTTCCTGGAAGTTACCATTCCCTTTGTTGCTCAAATGCTAATCCCCCAGTGAACTCCCCTCACCCACCTCTTCACTGACCTCAGTCCTGGATGTTTCCAGACCTCCCCGAGCCCTCAAGACTTCTCCACAATCCAGCTCTGTGTGCTTGGCTCCCTGGACTGCTCCAAAGCCTGCAGATCCCCGCCATGGTCCCGGCCCTGCCTAGCATGAGGAAGCCCGTGGTGTTGCTTGGGGCCCCCTTTCCTCTGCCAGTCACCATCTTCATTGTCGTGTTCTAGGCTTTCCCGACTTGACCAGAAAGGACCTTCTGGTCCCAGGGCAGCCATCTGCATCTCATCAACTAGGCGTCCACTGGGCTCAGGAGTGCTCCTTTCTGGCAAGTCCTCTCTCGATCAGAAGAAGAGACCTAAGGCTCAATTTAACAGACATCTCCTGAGCCCCTACTGAGTCCCACATTTTGTTCTAGGCGCAGGGATTGAGGAATGAGCATGACAGGTTCCCTGCCCCTGCTGAAGTCATCACCAGCAGAAGGGTCAGGCCTTTGGTTCTACTGTGCAGGATGACTAGGGCCAAGGACTCTCAGAATGGGCTTGAATACAGGAAGAAGCAAGGACTCCCGCCCAGGGTGTAGGTATTAGGGGAGACCTCACAAAGGAGGGGCCATGTGCGTTGGGGCTTAAAGGAAGTGGAGGAGTTGGGCTGATGGGGGAGGGGCAGAAGGAGCCGTTTCGGCAGTGGGGCACGTGGGCAGAACACCACACAAGCTCACCAGACAACAGTGAATCCTGGGGTGGGCGGCCCGGTTTCTGGTGGGGAGACCCCTGCTCAGGAGACCCTAACCAAGCTTACCTGCATTTCCTCCCAGGAGCCAACTTCACCCTGCGTGAGCTAGGGCTGGGAGAGGTGACGCCCCCTCATGGCACCCTGTACCGGACAGACATAGGCCTCCCACACTGCGGCTACTCCATGGGGGCCAGCTCTGATGCCGACGTTGAGGCCGACACTGTACTGTCCCCTGAGCATCCCGTGCGGCTCTGGGGCCGGAGCACACGGTCGGGGCGCAGCTCCTGCCTGTCCAGCCGGGCCAACTCCAACCTCACGCTCACCGACACTGAGCACGAGAACACCGAGACCGGTGAGTGGCCACCTTGGCCTGTGCCAGGTGCCGGGGTTTTAATTACAATATTGATTTTCTGCTCCATCGCTTGGGGCTCCGGTAAAGTTGGTGAAAAATTGCTTTGCTCTCAGTGGTCAAAAGTCAGAGCCTTTTGCACGGTCACACAAAACACCTACCCACTGGTGACACAGCAGAGATTGGGTCACTGCTCTTTGTTTTCGGGTTTTCAGATTGGGAGGTGCCTCAGGCACAGGGTTATTACTTGCAAGGTGCCTGTGGTGGGGGCAGGGGGGGCAGTGGTAACGGATCTCCAGCAGCTTGTTCTCTGTTGCATCAGCCATGTCTGGTCCTTCCTGAATCCCTCTCCGTCTCCAGCCTCCAGGTGCTCAGCAGTCCTGGGGGGTCTCCACCGGGGGCGCCCTCCCCCCGTATTTCAGGCTGGTCAGAGGATGGCCTTGAACAAAAACTGTCATGTTGGGGTAACTCAAAGCCTGAGGGTTTGCTCCAGCTTTCCCCCGATCTCATGTGCAGATCTGGGGACGTGCAGGTTCTGGGCTTGATCACACCCTCACCTCTGCACCCCTTCCTCCAAGGCCCAAGAGATGTTGTGGGAGAAAAAGATGGCAGCTCGTTCACATGTCTCCTTGGTACAGGGGAAGGGCGGGAACCCGGTTTCAGGTTTCCCTCCTTACTTTTGGGACCTCTTTGGCAGATGTCTAAGGGGCTCTGGGTTAGTTGCAGCCCTGCGGTCTCCCTTCTCCGGTGCTTTGTGCCCAGCCACACTCTGGGCAGCTTTGTGGACCCGGGCCAGAACTGAGGAGGCCACTGCTGGGTCTGGCAGCACAGCCTTGGGGAGGGGAGTGGAGACAGGGACAGCCCCTCTGCCCAGGGGAGTGGGGAGGGCTTTTGGTCTCAGAAGTCCAGGAAGGGGATGTGCTAGTGCTTCCATACCAGGGTGGGAAGGGCAATGGGAGTGAAAACTGGAAAGGCCGAGCCGGGCACCAGTGCCCCCTACTGGTTTCCAGCTCCGAGTGCAGGATCCTCCTAATTCCTGTGCAGGCTTCCCCAGAGGCGTGTGTTGGGGAGGGGGGCGAGGGTGGAGACCAGGTCAGAGGTGAAGTCTTAGGCAGGTTAATCTCTAAAAAGGATGCTGTAGCTAGGTTATACACAACAGAGTCCCAGATTTGAGTCGGGCAGGAGACTAGGTAAGGTCAGGGTCAGGTGGGAAATTTATTTCCTTAAAGAGTCAGGTGCAGCAGAGTTCCAAATATCCATTCCACCAGCCCTCCTAGAGAGCTCGGAAGTTTTCCTGTGGGAGCCTGTGCACCTGTCTGAGGGGTGAGGGAGCAGCAGTGCCTGGATACTGGCTTGGCCTTGTCACCTTCCCTTGCCCTGTGAGGAGGACAATGACCTCAGCACCGAGGGAGATCCCCCTCTTTGCAGTGACAAGCCATCCACCTTCCCACCTTCCCAGCTTCCCACCAAGGCCCAAGCCAAGGCAGCAGCCCCTGTGCCCCCCACTCTCGCCATGCACTGAACAAGAGCACGGATTTGATATGTAAGGCCTTTATAGAGAAAATGGTCTCTGATCAGGAGGCAGGGAGCCTCAGTTCCATTATTGACCCGGAGTGTGGCGCTGGATAAGTTGGATTCTTTCTCTGGACCTCTGTTTCCTTTTCCCCATCTGTAAAGTAAGTAGTTTTAAACAAAATCAGCATTTCCTGTATCTGAGAATGTTAATAGTTCTTAGGGTGGGGTGGGGATGACAGCAGGAAAGTGCCCTGTGGTCAAATAATGTAGGAAACATATGTTGTTTTAAGCCGATTTCTTTGCTGCAGGACTTCTCAGAGCCTTTAATCTATTAACGTGCCTGCTAATGGGTAAACCGCCAAGGAGAGACATACGCAGCATCCCCCAAATTGATGTGAGCGTGGAGCACTTTGCTCTCAGAGCATCTGATGGGTTCGGTGTTCTAATGAACGCTTTTGGGGAAGAGCTGAGCTGAAGGACCCGCAAGCCCTTCTAGATCTGGGATTCTGTGATCTGAAGTGCTTGTGTTAAGATGGAAGCTCACAAGAAGAAAATGATAATATGATAATAGCAACGTTAGCAGTCAGCAGCTGCTGCTAACCAGCGGCCCCCAAGCAGTGCTGATGCTTTAGTTCTAGGATCTCATTTCCCCCCAGGAACACTGCTTTGAGGTAGGTTGTATCGTCCCCATTGCGCAGAATAAGGAGACTATGGCACTGAGAGGTTAAGATACCTGCAGAAGTCACATCACTAACAAGACAGGATTTGAACTCAGGCCTTCATGACTCTAAGATCTTTATTCTTGTAGCCCTAGTGACCGTGAATTTCCTCTGCAGCGAAGTACTTAGGTTGTTTGCTCTTTTGCAGGCCTCTGGCCATGGTGACAAATGATCATTTTTCCACAAAGTCATGACAGAGTGAGGTGCACGCCGCCCACATTATTGTATATTCCCTAAGAGCTGAATTGGAGCTGAATTAAGCCTCTGTTGGGTGATAATGACATGGTCGAGGAGCCTCAAGAGCTTCAGCCTTTGATAACAGGGACGGGAAATTGATAACAGGGACGGGAAATGGCTGCCTGCTTTCCCTGGCCGGGCCACCTCTTCCTTCTCTTCCGATGGTCTGTTTCAACACTGGCTGCCACACTCAAGCCTTGCTGTGCTCAAGGAAGACAGGCAGGCGAAGGAGGTGGACAGGTGACTCTAACAGAGATGCCCTGACCTCCGCAGCCCTTCCAGGCCTGGACTCCCCAAGCCCAGACACCCACAGCTGCCCACGTGCTTGTCCACTTGCCCCTAGGTGGAAAGCTACGCTAACAGCTTTGTTATCCTCGGGTCTAAATAGTGACAGTGAATCATACTGACAGTGCGTGAGCCGTAGGAATGGCTCCCTTTTGTCTACTGATGAAGTGGGCAGCGCTGTTGTGTGCCCCGTTGTCTCCCCAGCTTACAGCTGAGGACCGGGGCTCTGGGAATGAAGGGGAAGAGCTGACACCAGGCCCTACCCAGGAGTCTGGTTCTGTCCTGTCTGCTCTCCCTCCCTTCTCCATGCCCCTCCCATCTCCTTCCCCCTCCTCTGCCCTCCTCTCTCTGTCTCACATTCATCCCCTCCCCTAGTTCTCCTTCTTTGATGAGAACTTGGGTCTTGCCACCAGAACAGGACCCTATTGCACTGGGTACATTAGCCAGACACCTCAGAGTGTGACCGCTTTCCAGAAGTACAGGGGAGCCATACGGAGGGCCCATCATGTGTCAAGCCACCGCTCATGTGTGATTGCCTTTAATCCTCATGACAGTGCCATGGCATTCCCATTTCCCAGATGGGGAAACTGAGGCTCCAAAGAGTCTCCTGGCGGAGACGGTGGAGCTGGGAAGTCAGCAGGTCACCAAAGCTTGGGTGGGAACTCAGATCTTTCAGTCCTATAATCCGAGCTCCTTGCCCACCTCCATTTGAATCAGCGAGTGTTAGACTCTCAGTTGAGGCCACCAAAAATACGTGACCACGTTCTCAGAGATCTTTACCAAATGTGAAATGCAGAGTAACTCCAGCAACTTCCAGCCACAGGAAGGAACATCAACTCTGCCTACCCACCCAGCCTCGCATTAGTCAATAGTAATTGTCAACAGTATTGATAGTGGTGGAGGGTTTTGCTGAGGTCATGGCGATGCTGCATGCAGCTGCCATCAATAATAACTTTTATGGGGTCCATTAAAGCCAGTTTCTGCCCCTGAAGGTTAATGTCAGCAGCTTTTATGTCACTGCTTAATATCCAAAATAAATACAGAATTGACTGGGTAATGTAAACACAAATTTTCTGCACCACGGCCGTCAGGCAGAGCCAGCCCTCGGGCCTCCTCTGCTGAGTGGGGCCAGCAGGCTAGGGGATGGCATGGAGAAGTTGGCACCAGGCCAGGCACACAGTTGGCATCAATAAATGTTTTTAGAAAGCAAAGGTTGCGATTCGAGCTCCGTTCCCAACTGCTGGATCAGTCTGACAACAACGTCTCTGTTGTAGATGCATATTGTAATTCACTCTATACCTATCCCAAGCTCCCTCAGTGTGCTGGGCATGATTCTGGAGTCAGGAGTCTAGATGAATAGCAGGGAGGTGGAGATAGGACGACCTTGGGTCTCTGTCTGCAGCGGAGGTATAGCAGGCACTGTTGCAGGGTTGAAAGAGCAGCAGTTCTGGAGTCTAATGAGGAGCTCTGCTCTCCTCTCCTGATTGTGCCCTGTCCAGCTCTGAAACCTTGGGCAAGGCCCCTCGGCTCCCCCAGCCACGGCTTCCTCATTTCTAAGACAATGTGGCGGTGGTTACCAGGGGCCAAGAGAGCAGGGAATGGGGAGTTAGGGTTTAATGGATGCGGAGTTTCAGGTAGGGATGCTGTAAAAGTTCTGCAGATGAATAGGTGACGGTCACACAACAATGTGAATGTACCTCATGCCTCTGGACTGTACTGGTTTAAAGGGTTATGTATGTTGGGGTACCTGGGTGGCCCAGTCGGTTAAGCGTCCAACTTCGGCTCAGGTCATGATCTCATGGTCCGTGGGTTCGAGCCCTGCGTCGGGCTCTGTGCTGACAGCTCAGAGCCTGAAGCCTGTTTCAGATTCTGTGTCTCCCTCTCTCTCTCTGCCCCTCTCCCACTCGCGCTCTGTCTCTCTCTGTCTCAAAAATAAATAAACATTAAAAAAAAGGGTTATGTATGTTTTACCACAATAATTAAAAGAAAACAGAATCAGCATGTCTTCTTTCCTCGATGCGTTACTATGAGCCTACGCTATACCTGTGAAGCATGCAGTCTGTGTTGGTCCTTAACTGATGCTGGCTATTGATATTAATTTTTTAAGGAGCTGTGGAATGATGGTAAAAGTAGCCATTGGTCTTACCCTGAGGGTGCAAAGGCTCATTCCTTCATCTCACTCTTGTTATGCACGTGGGCTTGAAGGCCAAGTAGGATTTCACTGAGCATCAGGGATCTAGAGAGAGGCATTCCCGGTAGAGAAAATTGCACCAGGCGAGGCTTAGAGGCATGTGAAGAAGCAGGCGGGGGGGCGGGGGGTGGTCTGGGGAATTGTGAGAATTTACTCTGTGCTTTAATCCCAGAGGCGAATTGAGAAATGCATTTAGAAAAGAAATGATGAACAGAATCACAGTTACCCCAAAAGTATCAAGCAGCCTGGGTGTCAAAAGGGAAATTATTGGTTAACCTAATTAGGCAGCCAAATTGCTTATTCAGAGTCAGAAGATTAGGGGAGCATCTCCAAAGCACAGTGAGAAAGAAGCTCATTACCAATTTAACTCAATTTATCCTCTACCCTCCGTAGCCCCATGCTCATGAGACTTGGTTTAAAAAATCTATAAGCATATCTATCATTAATTCCCTGAGAGGCCAGAAACTGCAGCTACCCAGCCATTGTGTGCATAAGGCTCCATCTTCTAAGGTAGGAAGCCAGGCTCCCTCAGCCTGAGAAGTTGGACAGCTGGGTTTGACTGCACTTCTGCCTCATGAGCTGCCCATACTCCCTTTCAGGAACACGGAGGAATTAGGGAATTCGACTCTCCACCTGGGCAGCTATCCATGGACAATGAGTGCTGTAAGGCCCCAACTTCCAAAAAAAGCATTAGAAACAGCCTATTAGAGAACCCGAGAACCCGAGAATCTGAGAATCCAGGAGCTAGAAGGAACATAGAGACAACAAGCCCATTAACTCTTAGCCTTTCCTCAATTTCCAGGCGAGGAAACTGAGATTCAGAAAGGTGACTTGCTGAAGGTTGCACAGCTAGTAAATGGCAGAACCAGGGTCTGAGTCCAAATCCGCCTCTCCTCAATACCCGTGATCTTTCCTAGCCACTGCACTCCACAGTTTGTTCTGTTTTATAGAAACATGTTTTTATTAGTTCAACGTGTACAATATGTATATAATCTAGGAGGTGATTCTAGCTGTTTTCAGAACATAATGTTCTTTGTCAATGTGAGAAGCTTGCAGAAAAGAAACCGAATCCATAACCTGTTAGAGTTGATGTGGAGCTAGAGATCATACCAGGCCACTCTCAGATTGTGACCTGCTGGACAAAAGACATTTAGAGTAGGGATCATAGAGGTTTAAGAGAAAAATTCCAACCAGAAGGTATCTGAGAAGGTTTTATGGAAGAAGTTCTGGCCACTGGGCTTTGAGGGGTGGAAAAGACTAACAGGTGAAAAGGGGGAAGAAAGGGCGTTGTCTGTAGACAAGGCATGAAGGTGGACAAGTAAAAGGTGTGTCCCACAAAGTTAGAAGATAGGAGTATAACTGAGAACATGGGAAGGGGATGTGTTCGGAGGGGACGTTGGAGAGTGAGCAGGATCCTGTCATTTAACAACTATTTATTGAGCACCTACTATGTTCCAGTTACTGTTTTAGGTCTTGGGGTCCCAGCATGGTCGATACAGATGAAACCACCCACTGCTCAGTGGGGAGACTGATGATAAACAAGTGTAAAAACTAAATGCTGCAGGATATAATGAAAAAGGGGAGAGGGAATTCCAGGGTGAGAGCAAGGTTGCGGTTCTAAACATGGTGGTCAAAGAAGGCTTCACTGAGAAGGTGATGTTTGAGGTAGGCATGGGAGTAAGTGGTGAGGACATCTGGAAGAAAAGCAATCCTGGCAGAAGGGTGGGCAGGTTCAAAAGCCTTGAGGCAGAAGCGTATCTGGCTTGTGTGAAAAGTAGCAATGAGACCAGTATGGCCGGGGTAGGGGAGATGTCAAAGAGGCGATGTGGGGCAGGCCATTGCATGAGCAGTCATGGGAGGGTCCTGAGCTGAGGAGTGACAGGTTATGATTGATGCTAAGACAGGAGCATTCTGGAAGCTCTGTTGAGAGTAGACTCTAGTGGGCCATGTCAACGTAGGAGGCTATTGCTATAATCCAGAGAGAGAGGATGGGGCTATGACAAAGAGGAAGCGTGGAGGCAGTGAAGACAGTATCTGGGCCTGGAGAAGGGAACAAGCCACCTCTTCCCTGGTCCCTCCAGGGCCTTGTAGCAGCGAGGGAGACCTCCATACTCAGATTCTGTGACCGAGATGGGCTCCCGGGTACTCTCAGGGGAGGGACACGTTTGACCCTTCTCCTAGCCTCACAGCTCCTTTGGCCCAGGAGCCGGGTCCTTGAATACTGGCCTGTCCCGTGCCGCACCCCGTGCTCTCTCATGGCCGTGGCTGTGAGCCAACCCCCCTGCCCGTCCCTCATCCCACCCTCCGACCCGCTGCTGACCTTGCTGCCTGACTCCCACTCCCAGCCTTGCCTGACCTCCCACATGAGACTCTTGGCACCATCTTGTTTTGTTATTATCTTGGCTTCCCTTCAGCCATATTTCCATAAAACCCTTCCTTCTGGCCGGGTGCCTCAAACTGCCTTGGTGAAGTGTGACACAGGGCCTCCTCTCCGTAGCTTCATGTCTGCTAGAATTGCCTAGGATCTGGAAGCCAGTATCTGACAGCCACGAACAGTGTTGCTCTTGGGAGTTCCTTGTAAGGGGACTTTAAGGAGTCCTGGCCCAGTTTCAATGCTCCCCAGTCCGCGAGGCACTGGCGAGCTTCATTGCTCTCCCTGGTGGGCAGAACACGCTAATACAAGAGCACCTTCCTTCCGCACTGGGAAGAGGAAAAGCGAGATAGGGAGATTCAAAGCTATGCTAAATTAAGATAGATTGCATTCTCGAAACTAGGCTAGGACCCGCCGTGTGCAGAGAGGTACAGCAAACCACAGTTTTGCTTTCAATTTGAGCCAACACGATTCTCAACTCGTTGGAAGCAATGATGTGCGCAGTGACAAACTTCCTACCAGAAGACGTTTTCCAGGCATCTTTTTTTTCCCATCAGTAAGCCCAGCTCTGTCCCGGGAGAATGGATCCTGGGCCTGTTTCAACTGCATCTAATCCAGGATGACTTCAGGGGGGAAGGGAGTAACTGGTGGTGGGGAAAGAGCTCCCTTACCCACGGGAGCCTCGTTCCAGTGCCAGGGTGTGTGGAGTCCAGGGACAAACCTGGTTTCAGTTTTAGCCTCTGTCACCAGTCCCAGTGTGACCCAGAGCAAGCCACTCCTCCTCTCCAGGTATTAGTTTTCCCATCAACCAGATGAGGTTATTGGAATCTCGGGCAGCAAGATGACTTGGAAGGAGAATGGGCTTTGGGGTTGAACTCAGAATCCCAGCTTAGCCGCTCAGGAATCGGGTGATTTTTGTGCAACCTACTGGATCTCACCGGGCCTCGGTTTCTTCATCTGCATTGTGGCAATGGACATGTGCCTACCTCCTAAAGTTGTAATGAGGCTGAAAGGTGACTGTGCACACGAAGGGGTCAATACTGTGTTTTCCAAACTGGGTCACGACCAATCCCGAAATAAAGGCTGTGGCTCAGCACAATCATTTAAAATAGCATTAGCAAAGAGAACCGAGAGGAGCAGAATGGAGTTCATAGCACATAGTGAGGAAAGTCAGTTTGTGAATTTTTATTTTAATTATCCTTTACACGCAGCACCTGCACTAGGTCAACCGGGTCATCACCTACAATGTGTTTCTTACTGAGGGGTTCAGTTAGAAAAAAAGTTTAAAACTAAAAAACGGTACCTGGCACATAGCAGGACTTTGTGCACGTCAATTCCTTTCCTTCAAGAACCCCTTAGGTTGAAGATTCCACAATCCATGATGTCACAGTCTTGTCCAAAAACTGTTGACATCGGTACTTCTAAGGCCCCCTTACTGAGAATGAGTATAGATTTGTCAGGGCCTCACGATTCAGTAGAAGGAGGCTGGGCTCTGGGATCAGGTCGACTTGCCCATCGTCACATGGCGTGAATGATGATAGAGCCGGCATCCCTGGTTTGTAGACCCCAGCCATCTCTCCTATGAGAATGGCCAGTGGGGTGGCTAACATGCCCTAGGGTAACGGTGAGCTGTGAAGACAGCAGGAAAGGCACCCCCCAGACAGGAAGAGCTGACTCAGGAAGATACAGGGGACTGGAGGAGCCATCCCTGCGTTCACCTAACCAGCTGAATCTCTCTACTCAGCACAAAGGCAACCGGAGAGGGACCTGGGCACATCTACATGCGCACCACAGGCAGCTAGCGCGTTAAGTAAAATTTGCCTTCCCCCGACCCGGGGATGCTTGTTACAAATTTAATTACACACCAATCAACCCAAACAGATTGACTACAGCATAGCAATGGCTTTCTTTCCTTTGACTTTGGGCCAGAGAGAAGCATGTGGAACATGTGACAGTGTGAGGAAGGGCTCCTGGGAGTTCATGTGAGCCTGACACATGAAGCGTAGTGCAGAGAGGTTAACAGTGCTTACTCACAGGATGTGGATCCAGACTCCGGGCAAACCCCACAACATACCTCTTCAGGGGAGAGGTCTCAGAGAAAGCCAGGCCCTCCCCTACACTCTTCCCAAAGTGGCAGGGAGCCACTCAACTCCCAAGAGGTTGCTCCCAACCTCTTCTGATGGCAGGGAGCAGCAATGGTGAAGATAAGGAGCATTCAGCCAGCAGCCAGAAGCCTCAGGTCTGACACCCGGCCGTGTGCACTGTTCAGGACATAGCAAACAGCTTGTCCTGGCTGAGCCGGTGGGGATTAAGAGGAGATGAGGCCAGAGAGAAAGACTGGGCCCCATCATGGCAGAGGACAGCTGAAAACTGCTGGCTCAAGAGCTCAGCCTTTCCCCTGAAGGTCGTAGGGAACCACACAAAAGGTTTAAGCAGGGAGAGGTCAAAGGGGGCAAATGCTTTCCCTGATCGAGGTGAGGACGTCAACCAACAGGACAGAGTTTGTTCTTCCCATTCTGCTGTGATGAAATTGCCCCTCGCGCCACTGTGCGTGGGGTGGTGTCCTAAATTCATGCTGAAGCTCTCACCCCTAGTGTGATGGTAGGTAATTAGGTTTAGATGAGGTCGTGAAGGTGGCACCCTCGTGGTGGGATTAGTGCCTTTAGAGGACGAGGAAGAGGGAGACGTGGCTGTCTCCATGCACGTGCAGGGAGGAAAATCCATGTGAGCACGTGGCAGGAAGGCCACCATCTGCAAGCCAGGAAGAGAGTTCTCACCAGAACCTAACCATGCTGGCACCCTCCAGAGCTGTGAGAAAATGTATTTCTGTTGTCGAAGCCAGGCTGTGGAATTTTGTTATGGCAGCCCAAGCTGACTAAGACAGGCTTCGAAAGCTTAAGTAACTTGCCAGCCAGGAAGTCACAAAGCTGATACCTAACACAGGGCTGTTGAAATCCAAAGCTCTTACCCCTGCCCGTGCTGCCGCCTCCGGGAGACAGGAATGCAAAACTATTCGAGGGGAAGAGTGCCAACGGTTTTCTGAGTTAAAAAGGTGCCAGCATGCAAGACCATCCCCTCGAACAAAACGAAACAAAACAAAAACAAAATGCTTGGTAATTCACACCTTTAAGCACAGGCTCCGGAGAGCCAGACTGCCTGGATTTGAACACCAGCTCTTCAACTTACTAGCTGCGTCACACAGCGTCACACAGGCGAGTTTCTGAATCTCCCCATGCCTCAGTTTCCTCGCCAGCACAACGGGAATAATTCTCCTGTCTCCCTCATGGGATTAAATGAGCCCAGAGGGTTAAAGCACTTAGAATAGTGCCTGGTGCATAGGAAGTGCCGTATAAGCTTAGGCTGTTGTTGTTATTAATTGTGCGGCACTTTGTGATTTACGAAGTGTTCTCACATTCTGTTCAACATTTGCAGCAGCCTTGGAGACAGATATCTGTGTCGTCATTGTTTTGGAAGTGCTCTGAGATCACACGGCTGGGAAGTGGTCGGGATGGAATTCAACCCCGGGTCCCTCTGACCCCACACCCACACACTGTTGTCCGTAACTGTAACTGGCAGCTGGCCCCAGCCTGGCCCCTTCCGCCAAAGATGCCTCCCCGGCTACCGGGGCCTGATTTTGCTCAGGCCCGTTTCTCCCAGTCGCACTAGGAGAAGGATCTCAGCCTGGGCTCTTTGTTCAGGAAGAAACTTCCTTTCAAATAAAGAGCCGAACCCTCTATGTTCCAAATACTGAAGAGCACTTTTCTTTCCACTGCCACTCGGCAGCCTGGCTCCTAAATGAGTTTTCTGTGCTCAGCTTTGTAGGACCTTAGCTACAAAACAAATTGCTTTTCTGAATGTGCCTCCAAAAAGCAAATAATCATATGGAGCAAACCAGGTTTGAAGTGTGGTATAAACAAAGGGAGATTGTTTGCCACTCCAGCTGCTCAGAAGGGTGGAAGAGGGAGGAGAGCCGGGCCATGATGGGTGTGAACTGGGCTGTGAAAATGCGGAGGAGACTCTTCAATAGGAACCAAATGGGCTAAGTCAGAAGGTAGACAACCCATTAGAAGTAAGGTACTGTGGGCATCTCTCCAGTCCTGTGGCCTTACGTGGTAGCAAAAAAAGAGGGAAACTGCTCAAGTCCAAAGGATTCACCCTTCTTTCTACATACGTCCACAACTCTCGATAATTTATTACCTCCACGCTAGAGTTAGCAGTGCTAAAAGATGCATTTTATTTGGAGAAAATAATTGTGTCACTTTTTTTCCCTCAGCTAGATTTAAAAAGCTCTTCAAAAGTCGGCTGTGGCGCTGGGCCATTATTACTCACATTTGGGGAGTGTGCAATAGCTCACGATGTCCTTTAATACCCAACATTTCATAAATTAGCACATCAATTCCCTGGTCTAGGGCACCTGAGCCCACACCCTGACTTTGAACCCTGTCAGGGGACCTTTGAACTTGGAGCCCATGCATGTGTGCAGGGGGGAGTGCCCAAGGCTCAGTGAGTCCCTAGAAGGACTCACAGGGCTCGGCATACAGTGAGACGCATGGCTAAGACTTATTACGGCAAAAGGATACAAAGCAAACGAACAAAGGGAAAAGGTGCAGAGGGTGAAGTCTGGAGGAAACCAGGCGCAAGCTTCCAAGAGTCCTCTCCCAGCAGAGTCACTCGGGATGGGCCTGATTCCAGCAATGCGTGGTAATGACATGCAAAGTGCTCTCTACCAAGAAGCTCAAAAGAGGTCGTGTGCCGAAAGATTTCATCAGAGGGCTGGTCACATAGGTGCCTTCTGCCTAACTCAGGCCCAAATTTTAGACTCTCAGAAGGAAGACACTCATTATTTATACACACTGTCTAGGCATGGTCAAGCCACTTTTTTTGTTAACGTTTACTTATTTTTGAGAAAGAGAGTGTGTGTGAGCAGGGGAGGGGCAGAGAGAGGGGGAGACACAGAACCTGAAGTGGGCTCTAGACTCTGAGCTGTCAGCACAGAGCCCAACACGGGGCTCGAACCCCTGAACCACAAGATCATGACCTGATCCGAAGTAGGATGCTTAACTGACTGAGCCACCCAGGCAGCCCAAAGCCACTCTTAACATTTAGGGCAGGTTTCATGTCAGGTAAGGACCTGTTTACCCAGACCCCAGCCATGGGCCAGCCTTGCAAGCTGACCTTTCTACGGTGGCAGCCTCGGTCCTTTGCGTTAACTCTTCTGCGCGAGTCTCTCTGCGTGAGTCCCATGTAGCTTGTGAGTCACCCTATCAGACCACCCGGTGTGTCCTTCTCAGGGCAGCTTTGTAGCCCTTGACTCTTCATCTTTCAGGTGATAACTCTCATCGTGTGGTTATGAACTTTATAAGACATCACTTGATACAGAGAGCCCACTACTAGAGCAGTGAAAGAGCAGAGAAAGTGAACTGATGGATCTTCCTCAGGAAAAAGAGAAGCACGTTTGAACGCTCCTGCAGTGGGGCCTTGGGGCCACACTCCTTGGGCTGCAGTCGTGCGGATGAACTGGGGGCCGGAGGGATCGTGAAGCCACATGCCCCCCCTGTACCCATTCAGCAACATGTGCTAGTGTGGCACGAACGCTGTGGTGAAGCAGACATGGGCTCTGGCCCCAGAGGCTCACGGGCCAAGGAAGAGCACCGCATACCTGCACAGGATCCGCATAGTGTTGCATGAGTGCTGGGTGGCCAGCAGTCAGAGAATCGGCAGAAGAAACCTGCCCCCGAATAAAATGATTGCTAAGATCCCCTGCAGCTCCGAGTACCTGCCCAGGGAGAGTGGGGACAGGAACGCAGCAAGAAGAAAGGGTACCACAGTAGCCCTGCACCCCTACCAATCCTGGAACACAGTTTTCAGGAGTTCCGATGGCCAAGGGCGAGGGGCAGCTTGGAGACTGTGGGACAAGGATGCCTGCTTGGTTCAGAAACAGGCCAGGGGAGAGCCTTACCTGGTGCTCAGGTGTGAAAGTTCCAGACCCCCTTGACTATGTCAGCCTCTCTGTTAGGGCATGGAAACATCAAAATATCTTTAATGCCCTCTAGCCAAAGACCACCAGTAGCTCCCCTGTGGTTGAGTGAGGTTTCTAGACTCTTGGCAGTGAGGGCAAATGCACACTATGGGGGGGAGGCATTGGGTGCCTCAGTACAGGGTTTGGCCCTGTGTTAAATTATTTGGGGGTGGGTTCAAGGAAGTGGAGCTTTGTTCTGGATTGGATACTGTCAGGCAGTAGGAGTAACTCTGTGCCTGTGTGTCTTAAATCTTATGTAGAAGCCAGAAAGAATGAAGTGAGGTTAAAGTTGTAACTGGAGGGGCACCTGGGTGGCTCATCAGTTAAGCTCCTGACTCTGGCCCGGGTCATGATCTCATGGTTCAGGAGTTCGAGCCCTGCATTGTGATCCGTGCTGACAGCTCAGAGCCTGGAGCCTGCTTCGGATTCTGTATCTCCATTTCTTTCTGCGCCTCCCTGACTTGCACTCTGTCTGTCTCAAAAATAAATAAACATTAAAAAAAAAATCAAGTTGTAACTGGAAAAGAAGCACCAGTCACTCATATTATCCAGGATAGGGGGATGTTCAGTCATTTTGCAGTTTGGACAGTGTTCCATTTTTGTTGAGTATCAGACATGATTGCAGAGGGGTCTTGCCTTTGTCTTAGTCACAGTCAGAGCCCCCCTCTGAAGTTGGTGAAATTGTTAATATTCAGCAGGTAAAAGCGACCACCTAGCTGTGAATGCCAGGCCACTTCCTGGCTGTCAAGGACTGCTTTGCTCTTTCTCATCCCAAACCAAAAGATAAGGGAACAGACCCACTGTCTCAGGATGACGGCTTGCTTTGAGAGCCTTCAGTGACTTGTGCCTGTGACATATCTCAGTGTCCCAGGAAGATAATAATGAAAGTCACTTATTTAATAATAAGTGCTATTAAGTTCTATTAAATAATTATTCATTTAACAATATGTGCTCAAATAATACAGGTTATTTACTGAATAGTTATTATAGGTCAGGTACAACATGAGCCTCTTTACATAATCTCATTTCATCCCTTAATATCTCTGCAAGATTGGTGCTTTGTTTTTGGCAGATGAGGACATAGAGGCTGGGACAGGTTAAGGGACTTCCCTAAGGCCATGCATATAAGAGGTAGTAGAAACTGATTTCAAACATGGACCTGCCCGTTTCCAAAACCCATGCTTTTCCCCTGCCCCGGGCCTCTTTGACTACATGGCTCCTTACAGGCCCTGACGGCTGTGACTTGCCAAGCCGTGAGCTGTGGCCGAGACTGTTCAGCTCCGGGACTAATCCAAGGTGTATTCCCATACGGGCAGGGTGACAGGGGGTGGGTGGTTAAGACCACAAAATGGCACAGGTCGCCTACACCCAGGTCCCGCCAGAATGCCATGGTTCTCGGGAGCTGCTGTCGTGACTCCCAGCAAAGTGAGCTCATCCTGGCATCCCCCCCGAGAGGGAGGGTGAGCTGGATCTATTTTTTATTCTTGCACAGTTGGCTAATTAATATGCAAAAGAGCTGCCCATTATTGATTAACTTTATATTCCACGACGACAATGTCTTAATGAAACTCAATATGTATAGCTCAGAAGCTGGGGTGGAACTTTTCAGTGGGAGTGATGGTTCACCTTGCCATCCCCTTCAGAGGTTCAGCATTGTTTAACTGGGGAAGGCAGAAGAATGTCAAGACGGGTTTCAGTTGGTGCCTTGGCTGGAGGCGTTACTTCTCTTTCAGTGGTCTGTTTTGTATTTATCTAGAAGCCTTTTCACAGATCTGTGCCGCTCTAGGCCAGACCATGATTCATTTCTCTATTTCAGAAGAATCAGGGCCTGTCGCATGAGATTCTGTACGGGGGGTTCTTACGGCATCCTATGAAGGAGCACGTACCCACGTTTCAGGGTACTAGACTGAGGCCCAGGGAAGCAAACAGAAGAAGGCCATAGCACTTATTGGGTGCTCTATTAGTTTTCTAGAGCTGCTTAACAAAGTACCACAAACCGGGTGCCTCCAAACAGCAGAAACTGATTGCCTCACAGTTCCAGAAGCTAGAAGTGTGAAATCAAGGTACTGACACAGCCATGTTCCATCTGACGTGTGTGAGGGAATCTTTCCTTATCTCTCCCTAGTTCCTGATGGGTTGCTGGCAATCACGGACATTCCTTGGCTCCAGCTACAGGAATACAATCTCTGTCTTCTTTAACACGTGGTGTTCTCTTATATGTCTGTCTTCACGTGGCTGTCTCCATATAAGGATACCAGTCTTGTCGAATCAGGGGCCCATCCTAAGCTATCCCTAGGCCTCATCTTAACTCATTACATCTGTAATGACCCTATTTCCAAATAAGGTTGCATACTGAGGTGCTTGGAGTTAGGACTTTGTCTTAGTCTGTTCAGGATGCAATAGCCAAATACCACAGACTGATGGCTTACACAATAAACATTTATTTCACACATTTCTGGAGGCTGGGAAGTCCAAGACCAAGGCCAAGATCAGTGCCTTATCAGAGACGGTTTCCTAATTCATAGATGGCTGCCTTCTTGCTGTGTCCTCACATGGCAGAAGGGTGAGGAAGCTCTCTGGGGTCGATTTTATAAGGGCATTCATCCCGTTCAGGATGGCTCATGACCTAATTGCCTTCCAAAGGTCCCACCCCCTTAAACGATCACATTGGGGGTTGGAACTCCAACATGTGAATTTTAGGGGGACAGAAGCACTGAGTCTGTAGCAGGCTTCAACATGTCTTTTTTTTTTTTTTTTGGAGGGGAATAATTCAGTCCATAAGAGATGGTTATTAGGTACCAGGCACTTTGCCCCCACCGCCAGTCTGCAGCCTGACTCTTAAGTGACTTTGGAGCTTCTTAATGCCCTAGGAGTGATAAACAGGAGAAACCGTTTTAGTCTGAATGATACGGCAGTTGCACCTCTCCACGCTGGACTGGCTAGCTACAGCTTCCCTTCCCTCTCCTTGGCACATACTACCTCACCGCTAAGCCAGCTGGGTCAGGACACCAAATTTTAGGCCTCCTCTAAGCGGGTGAGCCCCTTCATTGGAGCTGTGGGTACCACAGAGAAGATTGCCGCCTGAGGCCACGCGGGAGACTGTGGGCCTTTGCCATTCACAGCAGGGGGTGTGCGTGCCGCTATGTGTGGGGCTGTGTGCAAGGACTTGGCTGAGCGGCTGGCTTGAGTGTGTGGGGGGCAGGAACGTATGCATATGTGGGACCCCAGGTGACCAGTACAGATACGCTCAGTGGTGTGTGAGTGCAAGTGTGTGGTGACGTCAGGGTAATTATGTCAGCAGGGGAATTAACGCGCAACTGGGTGTGGGGAACATGTGAACAACAGCGGACAGGTTTGACTGTACGTGAGGATGTGTCTGTGTGTGTCTGCGCATGAGCGAGGGAGTGGGTGGGATTTCTGCCAGATACCTGTTGTGGTTCAGAATCAGGCAGCAGCCAAAGGTGAAATCTTTCCTCCTATAAAGATGGAGAAGAAAGGCTTTAGGGGCCTTTTTTTAATTTTGAAAACGAGAGAGAGAGAGAGAGAGAGAGAGAGAGAGAGAGAGAGAGAGAGATGTCATCCAGTTAGTGGTTGTTAATTAGGAACAGGTCCCAGGGAAGCTGCCTGTGCGGCAGCACCAATAAATCACTCATTAACTGTCCATGGCTGCCTGCCTCCAAGTCGGGCTTCTCTGGAGCTGGAGCTCAATCACAGTGAGGCTCGGGCCTTCCCACTACAGATGAATCAGCTGAGAAGGGGCTGCATATCTCCCAGATCCCCCCCCATCAGTGTCCCCAGGATGCACTAGGCAAGAGAGAGGGCTGAGCCCCCATTCATTGACTCAAGTCCAGGTTTCTCTGCATGCAGAACCCCCCTCGGCCCCCCAATCCCGTGGGACCCTTCTGACCTTGTTGGCCTCATCTCTTACCATTCTGCGTTGATTCAGGTTCCAGTTCAAGCGTTCCCTGGTCACGGCCTCTTGTACTGCCTCGCACACACCTGTTAGAGCTGTCTGTCGCGTCTACCCGTGTCTCACACGGAGGCATGCATGGGGTGGGTACTCAGGAAATAAATTCTTGCTTGACCCACCCCTCCCAACTTTGTCACCAAAGTAATATCCACCAGCAATATTTTAAGGCATTGGATTTAGCTAAAACCGCCATAGACTTTGGCATAGGAGGTGGAAAAGGAAGTGACCGCTTAATGGGTACAGGGGTTTTGGGGGCGCGGTGATAAAATGTTTAGAATGCATCGTAGTAATGGTTGCACAATACTGGGCATGTGCAAAATGCCACTGAATATGTACACATTAAAGTGGTTAAAAGGGTAAATTTTGTGTTGTATATATTTTTCTATAATAAAAAAAATCCACCAACGTAGAGCACCTTATTCATCCATTCCTTCAACATACATTTATTGAGTACATCTGCAGGATCAGGCCCAAGGGATATGGAAGTGTTTGGGATTAGGGCGAGCAGATGGATGGATGCTTCCCATTTTAACCCAGCATGTGGGTAACCCTCGCAACACTGGGAGGTTGCCATATTTGCCCCCACTTTATATGTGAGCAAACTACGAGTCACAAAGGCAGGGATCTTGGCCACAGTCACAGCTCCTAAGCGATGGAAGAGGATATAAACCTGTGTCTGTGTGCGGCGAGCCCATCCCGTTTCTAGAACCATGTGTTTCCTCCAAGTTTCAGGGCCAGTGCTCACAAGTTGCCGTAATAGTGAAGGACCCACGCGACTGGCAAACCAGACATTGCCAAGGCCAATTCCTCCACCAGCTCCTTTGGTTGAGGGCCCTACCATCTCTCCTCCCTCGGCCCCCCGCCTCCTGGGCCCCCCACCGCATCCCATCCTCAGCACTGCCGGCACGCTGATCTTTCTAATCTGATTAGGTACATGCTCCTTGGAGATGTTTCTCTCAGTGCCCTGACCTCCTTGCTAAGCAGTAATTTCAGGATAGCGACTTTGGAATGACATTCTTTGCTTTTGTTTACTTTCTAAAAGATGTAGAATCGGTCCACATCTCACAGCCTCTGCTTTTGTGCTTAACTGAAATGTGTTGAAAGGCTTAAGGGATAATTACTGAGTATCTTCCCCATATAGAAAAATATATTTGGTCACATACAGTCATTCTTTAATCTGGTTGAGGTATGGGGTGCAAGGAAACTGGGTGTCAGAATTAGAAGCCCTTAGTTTAGGAAGCTTAGGAATCCTCATCTTGGGGGCCAAATACAGATGTAACCCTGGCAGCATGAAGTTGAAAGACAGTAGGATTATGGATTGGTGAAAAACTGGCAAAAATATGTCACCGGTGTGTTTCCTCCAGACATTGAGGCATAGGCCAGGATCTGCTGCAGTTTTGGTTGGCATCAGTACAGAGATACTTCAGAGAGAGGAATCAGAGATTAAATCCTGCCTCTGGAGTCAGAGAGAGCGAAGAGCAGTACTGGTGAGGGGGAAAGAGGGATATGGGGTGGTTATTATAGGCTATTTTCTTTTGACTCCAGACCTGATGTTCCTTTTTCTAGGCTTCTTTGTTCATTCATCCATTCTTGCATTCATTTGTTCATCAAATGTTTATGGAGAACCTGATATTTTCAAGGCCCTGTTTTAATGATTTATAGATAGAAATAAGAGTTACGTAATAGTCAGTAGAGGTTAATCCATGTTGCAGTAACAAATAGCTCATATTTCTGTAACGTAACAGAGTTTCTTTCTCATGTCGTGTACTTACTCATCATGCTTCAGGGATGTGGGAGGAAGGGTTTCTTCACATAGTCTCTCAAAAGCCAGGCTTATCAAGGCTCCACCGTCTTATAGCTGTACTCTCTAGAGCAAATGATCTTCTTGGCTGCTTCTCACAGCCCATGGGCCTGACTTAGTCATATGGCCTCACCTAACTGCCAGGTAGCAGGAATGTGTGCTCCTCCCATGTGCCCAGAAACAGAAGACAACCAGATTGGTAAGCACCAGAAGCCCTGTACAACTTAGCATAATAAAAAGGGCTGGGGTATGAACACAATTGAATACCTGTCCTTGAGACATTTCCATCCAGAAGAGACAAGTGGACAGACCTAATAGCTGGAGGACATCAAGAGTATGGTGGAGAGGGGGAAACGAGTTGTGATATAAGATTTGAGAGGGGGGAGCCATTCACTAGAATCTTCCAGGATGGAGCCAGAGGGTGCTGGCATGTTTGTATGTACATGTATAGTATGACTGCTGAAGTGTATAGGGGGCGGCTTGTGTAGCAAGAGGTGAGACTAGGTAAGCAGGGCCTTGGGCAGCACCTGGAGATATTTGAACCTTATTCTGTAAAGGAAGGAAAGCCATCAGAGGGCTTTAAGAAAGGACAGGACTCTTTGTGTTTTGGAAAGATCACCTGGCTTCCACGTGAAGAAGGAGAGTGAGCGACAGATAGTGGCCCACAAAATCAGGGTAGTGGTCATGGGGACAGATATGAGAGGTACTTAAGTGGAAGAACTGATGAAATTTGGTGACTAATAAATGTAGGCCGTGGGAGAAGAAATGGATCCAGGCTGGTGACCCCATTTTTGATTGGGGTAGCTGTGGATGCGGTAAGAAATGCTGGAGCACGTTTGTGGGGAAAGATAAGAAGCTGAGTGTCAGATATTGCTGAGTTAGAAATGCCTTTGGAAACTCCAAGTCAAGATGTCTACAGAACACTCGTATAATAGGGCCTGGTGCTTAGGAGGATCTAACTACTCTTAGAACTTAGTACTTAGGTACTGTTCATACCCTTCTGGAGTAATCTAATAAATTAAAGGTGGGAGTAACCTATGCTGAGAAGAGTTCTTTCCTCCAGGGATCTCAAATTATACACCTATTGGTAACAGAATTGCTTTTTAAATTGTTTCAATCTTTCAAAATAGAATCATTTCCTGCTGATCTGCTTCTCAAGACCCAGTTCCTTAGGCTGAGAGAAGTCATCGACTGTTCTCCGGCCTTCTGCAGTGCAAACTGTGGTCCCTACCAAGTCGCTATCATTGTCCAGACCCTGAGTCCCCCCAGAGGGCTGGCACTTGTTCATCTGGCTAGGCACCCAGGTGCTCAGTGAATGTTCCTTGAACAAATGAATAAATTAAACTATTCAAAACTGTGAGGTCCCTTGTGAAAATATAGATCGTATTTCCATTTTCCAAAAGCCTTTAATAAATTATAACTCACCAAATTAAAATAAACATTTGTTTTACCTTCCACCAAGCAGGTCTCTGGAGGATTTGACACCTTTTCATCTTCAAAGTGCTTTCAAAACAAGAGCTGGTTTCCCCCAAAGGCCCCTCTTTACAAGTTATAGACCATAAACAGATACAGAAATGTATTAACATTCAGAAGTGAAGATGCTCAGGCTAGTTTTAAAGAGAAACTTCTCCGGGTTTAAAAAAAAAAAAAAGGCAAATTGTTTTTTTAATTTTTTTTTTTTTTGAGTGCCTTCAGTGTGCCGAGATTTGTGTTAAGGACTTTCAATATCTATTACCTTTATCTCCCAACGGTCCCGTGAAGTAAGTACTCTCATTTTTACTTCAGAGAGAACAGCACTGAGGCCAGAGAGAAAAGATGATTTGCCCAGGGACACATAGCTGGTAAGAGGGAGAACCAAGAACCGAACATAAATCCTTCTAACTCCAGAACCACTGAGCTTTCCTTTGCATTGTTGTTTCTCCACTCTGGCTCGTATGTCACCTGCATCACACACACACCAAACCCCGGGGTCCCCTCCCAGCCTCAGGGCACTGAACTCTGGAGAGAGATGCTTGGGAATCTGCATTTTAAATGAACTTCCCAGGTGCTGCTTATTTTTATGCACACTGAGATTTGATAACCTACACTCTATATACCCCATAGTAGGTTTCTAAAGCTTAGGTTCTTCTCTAGAGGGATGAGCTTAAAAAACAAAGGGGGGAATAAGTAGGCTCTGAACACCATGTGCCTTCCACTGAGCTTGGCAGATCTGGCCCTCTGTACACTAAGGGAGACAGCCTCTACCTCCCTCCCTGCTTCTCTAGGCCGCACTGGCTGAGATAGAAAGCTTCCTCTGTTCCCCTGCTTTGCGTGGCAAGCTTGGGTTGATGTTTTCTCTCTGCTCCATATGGATTTTGCAATTAACTCACTAGAAAAGTAAATCACAGGGTGCCTGGAATAATAAATGCAGTGAACACCAGGCCTCCGCCAAGGAGACTGGGACCAGATCCAGAGTGTGACTAAGGTTCCCGGGCTGGTGCAGGAAGGAGGCAGGAGGCCAAAGGCTGGCAGCTCCCGGAGGCTGGACAAAAGCAATAGATGAAGAAGGAGAGGGGACTTGTGGTTGAGGTCCAGCACCTTTTGTCTCTGTTCAGCATAATGCTCAGTGTTCTCCATTCTTTATCTCACCAATTCCACACTACTCTTTTGGTCCAAAATTTTTGTTCTCATTTTACAGGAAAAGACACTGAAGTTCAGAAAGTCACTTCCCAACTTTCAGCTTCTCCAGGAAGCCTTACTTGCTCCTCACTTTCTGTCATCTTTCCCTTCTCTGAGCAGCTTAGAGTAGGAAGAGCTTCTTACCAGCAGGCACTGAGGACAGCTGGGGCATGCTGACAGCTGATCTGGAGGAACCTGGCACCTCACCTGTGAAACAGGATGGTGACTGTGCCTAGGAGGCAGGGCTCTTGTGAGTACTGAATCTTCTCTGTTATGTGGGAGCACTCCAGATACTGCTTGACACAGACTAGGCACTTGGAACATTATTCCCCTTTCACCTCTGCATTACTCACCTAAACCATTTCCTGTTACGGAATGAATGATACCTTTTCCAGATCTAAAACATCACTGAGTTACACATGGACAGAGAGGCATTAAAGCTTGCACAAGGAGTAGGGTTTATAGAAGGGTAATATGCCTAATGATAAAGCTGGCATGATCATCAAGAACAGGTGCCAAACCAGCGTGGTTTGGACTGGACTGGAAGTAGCTTGGAAGTTCTGGATTCGAGGCTGGAGGTAACAGGTCTTCACCTGACAGCCTTGCCTCTAGGGCACTGTGCATGCTTTGGCTTCTTCTTGCTTCTTGGTGGGGCACTTCCTGCTTCCGCGTTCAACCTCAAAGCTAGAATCTGGTTGGCTGAGCCCGTCTTTTCGCGTCAAGCCATTGGTTAAAGAAAAGTGGGTGGAGTCGGGCAGGGCAGAGCCATGTGGTGTGTGCAGCCTGGCACCCTAGGCCCACGCCCCAGCAGTAGCCCTGGGCGGGCTCTTTGCACCTGAAGGGGCCATGGGCGGGCTCGCGCAAGGCCGTTTCTTTGCCATAGACGACGCCATCTAGACTTTTCACTCCAGAAGAATAAAGGTTTTGTCTTCTCTTTCTGTCCCCTCACTCTGGGCCTGCACTCAGTCCTCCCGAAAGGCTTTTGGGGTTAGGAGGAAGAACAAAAGGAATAAAAATGTTCTGTTTGCTCCACTTGGCTGTGGACTTTTATGGCCTAACTGAAGGTTAGGTTAGGTGCCTGCATCTCCCTCGGAGGGAGTCCTGCCCATCCGCCAGTAAGCAGAATTCTTTGCTGTGAAGGAACTCTGCCAGGGATGACGTCACATCCAAATTTGTTCAGTTTACAAGTCAAAAGACGTTTTCTCTTCTTGTCTCCAGAGCCTAAAAATCAGGCTGGCTTCTTTTTGCTTCTCAATGCTTCCTGAGCAATAAAGGTTCTGGAATCTGAGCCGGGCTGACAGTTCTGTTGATGTGTGGGAAATGTAGGGCTGGGGTCTGTCCAAGTTTCAGTGGCATTTACTCTGCTGTCATCACAGCTCCAAAACTCTTTGGTGACTGTAAGACAAATGGGCATGACTCAGCAAAGCAAGAACAGACACTGGGAATCAGAAAAATGTTTTGGCTCTTGATAGGGTTTAGTAGTTTTTGTTGTTTTTTTGTTTTTTTGGGTTTTTTTTTTTGGTTTTTTGTTTTTGTTTGTGTTTTTGTTTTGGTCTAGCTAGAAAGTAGAACAAAAGGGACAGCACTTAAAAAGCAGGTATACCTTTTTAAGTTAGACTCAAGGAGGGATGGGAAACCCATTTCCTCTAGAACTACACTGTCCAGGGGCGCCTGGATGGCTCAGTCGGTTGGACATCCAACTTTGGCTCAGGTCACGATCTCACAGTCGTGAGTTCAAGCCCTGAATTGGGCTCTGTGCTGACAGCTCAGAGCCTGCAGCCTGCTTCAGAATTCTGTCTCCCTCTCTCTCTGCCCCTCCCCTGCTCGTACTCTGTCTCTCAAAAATAAAATAAAAACACAATTTTTTTTAATCTAAGAACTACACTGTCCAAGATGAGTTTCTGCAATGATGGAAATATTCTGTATCTGCACTGTCCTATACAGTAGTCATTAGCCACATGTGGTTATCTAACACTTGGAATGTAGCTACTACAACTGAGGAAATGAATTTTTTAACTTTGCTTAATTTAATTTTAAATCTAAGTTAAACTATATGTAATTAGTGGGTACCATATTGGATAGCACAGCTCTAGAATCAAGAGTTTTTTTTCAGCTCTCGGAAGGCAAGGAACATGTCTTGTACCCATACCCCCAATGCCTAGGCCAGTGGCTACCATGGGCCCAATAATATTAACTGAATGAATGGAGGAGACACTGGTAGCGATGAAATGGAAACAGTAGAATGTAGAAGGCACAGGCTTTAGAGTTGGTCCGACCTGAGTTCAAACTCTGGCTCTCACATTTCCTTATCTCTGTGAGCGTGGGAATGTTACTGACATCTTTAAGCCATTCTCATCAGTGAAATGGTTGCAGTACCTACCTCTCTCATAAAGTCGTATTATGAAGAATAAATGAGTTGACATCTACCATGTGGTTAGGATAGTGCCCGGCATGAAATACGTAGTAGCTTCATAGAAATGACAAAGGAAATGGAAAACTGTCCTGCTGATGACAATCCTGTGACATTCCCAACAAATGGAAACAGTGCTGTGAACAAGTCAATAACAAACCCCTCCATGACCATGTTCAGGGCATAAATGTGGTCAGTGCATGACCATGAAAGTTACTGAACATCCACCTTCTCTGACTGCCATTGCCCTTCTCGGAGTAAGTACTGCTTCTTTACGTACTGCTAAGTCTACTCCTGCTTTAACCCTCCCTCCTCGAAATGAAAATGGTCATTCATTTCATTGTCCCTGCCTTTTGAGAGTATCCATCCACTCCAGAACCTGCCCCTACTTCCCTGATTCCTCTTTAAAATCATCCAACATGAATGTAAACCCTGTAAGAGGCCCTTCCCAAGCCTGAGGTGACCTTAGGGTGCATCCACCCTTTTGTCAGCAAGCTGAATACACCTGTTTTAGGACTACGAATGTCATCCTGGTCGTCTTTGGGCAGTCAGGGAACTTCATCAGAAGTTTAAAGTCTTGCTTTCCCATGGCAGTGCATAGAAACAGAATGGTCACAAAAAAGCTTCTCCCCTCTCCTGGGTCTTTCTCCAGGAGGCTGGGCTACCTGCAACCTAACTGCTAAGTTTAAACTCCCTCACAAGTCAAGATTTGAATATATGATGTCTGTAGTTAGTGGTCAGAGCTCTTGACCATCTCTGCTTCCCCAGAATAAGGTTCTGTTTCACCACAGCTAGAGAAGCAAAAGAAAGAAATGAGATGAAGGAGGAAAAAAGAGTTTCCTTTGTTTCAGCTGAGAGAGAGCTCAGCTGCCTTGTGTTTAGCTCAGCCTTCTTTTCTCAATCTGCATAAAGCCTTTGACAGACACCATCTCAGACTCTAATCAATATTTAAGTAAGAAAGGCCAGTGAGGAAGAGGGGGTGAGCAGTGTCCAGGGAAAGCATCCGAGAGGACATAACATTTGCAGTGGGAGTTTTGTAGATGAAGAAGGTGAGAATGGCTCAGACAGTCAGAGATGGTGTCGGAATTCCAGAGCCCCCAAGGAGCAGTTTACAGGGATGGAGTGGTGCCTGATGGGTTGGAATTTGAGATATGATGAATTTGAAACACCTGGAAGACAGCTAAGTAGAGATAATTACTAAACACCTGGAGCTGAGTAAGGGGTCCTGGAGCACTGATTTAGAAGTGATCATTCACTCTCTCATCCATGTATCCATTCGCTCATTCATTCCAGGGAAACGTATGCAGTGCCTACACTAGGGAGGCTCGGTGCTCAATGCTGGGCATACAGTGATCAGCAAAACAGAGGTCCCACTGATGGTGTTTCCTGACTCCCATTGCCCAGCTTTGGACCTTGCAGGACCTCTGATTGGGATGGTTTGGCCATATGTCCCTGCCATGTTTTCCTTGCGAAACCCTGTAAAAGGAAGGCATTTTAGAGTTGAGGCTGACTGTCATCCACTGGTTCTCAAGCACAAGCCCTTCTGCTTTCTCCACCCTAGGAGTCATTTTCTTATACCATTGTTCTGATTTGATTAAGAAAGAACCAAGTCTTTCTGATGATCCCCATGCAGGTCAAATTCATGAAGAGATTATTAGAAATATATATTTATTTCCCTTGCCCCTTGCATTCTTTGCTTTGGATAACCTGGTGGATTTGTATGAGATCTGTGCAAATAAGTGTCCACTGGCTTTCCTGGGCAGATTTCAGTTATTTGGGAGGAATTATATTTACATATATATTTGTATAATATACACATCACAGAGAAAAATCTCTCACATCAGCAAGGACAACTTGAGATGTGGTGGTCAATTAGAGAAGGGCTTTTCCTAGAGGGTTTTTCTAGCAGCCAACAGCTTAAAAGATGAAGCAAAATGAACTGTGGTGTGCTTAACTGTAGAAACTGCAAGGAATGCATTCTCTGGGTTCTGTTGTACCGTCATTAACCAAGCAGAAATCCGAGCTCTTTGATTCCAAGAGAACAGTGGCTGGAGGGAAACTCTCCTCAGACCTCCCAGACTGATGAGAAGGCTGACCATCTGATTAGCTTTGAAGGTGCTTTTCCCCACTCAACCCAGTGCTGGGGACATCGTGGGTGCCAGGGGGCTATCTTTTAAGAACCACGCTGGGTGCAATTGGCCGTGTGGTAGAAGGCTCCCTTGTGTGTGCCATGGCTGATGGCAGGAGAGCCTCCTAAAGGGCCATACCTAATGACAGGGTAGGGACAGCATGCTTTCACTGACTCTCCCATCTCCATGCCTCACGCCCTGTTCATCACCCAATCAACTCAGTTGCCGGAAAGTACTTGACTGCTTCAGCTAAATTTGAGTATCTAAGTCTCACTGTTCCTCTAAATCTCACTGTGCCTCTTTGAGTTTTTCTCTCCCAGTGAGGTTAAAACCTCCTCACTTCTGCTCCCCTTGGATGTTCTTTGGTTAAGCATTCATGTCATGACTTTCAGGAGATTGGCTCTATGGCTATTATATCTTCTGCTCCTCTAGATGTTTCTTCCCTGCAGAAAAGACCTGAACACTGAGGTGTCTTCCACTGTGGGACCTAGATCCCCAAGAACTCCACACCATCAGTTACCCCCACATCTTGAGGGAGACTCATGCATTGGGCTTAATTCTGGCCAATCAAGTAAAGCTGGTGAAGCAGGGGTGTGGGATTCATGGGAGAAAGCGGCCATCTTGGAGTTCATATAAGCCAAGGCAAAGAATGCAGGACATGAGCAGATATGTGCCCTGGAGCCTCACTCCCCGAAGTGGACTGAGAGCGTGAGCTGGTGAGAAACACAGAATCTCAGCCCCACTCTAGACATGTGGAGTCAGAATCTGCTTTTCTAACAAGGTATCTAAGTGGTACACACACACACACACACACACAGTTGAGAAGCACTGCCCTAGACTTTTAAGAAAGTTGATTTCAGAAACTTCAGAGAAAATACTAGGTTTAGTTTTAAGATATCTTTGAAAAGATGATTCAAGAGGTTTGAAAAATAAAACAGTAGGTGTGAGACCACCTTTTATGTCTTTGAACACCAACTACTATAATATGGAAATAAATCGGAAAATGTCTGTAAATACAATATTTAACAGCGGTTTCCTCAGGAGACAAGCGGGATGGGAGGGGAAGGAGGGAAGGAAGACTTGCATTTGTGTTCACCTTGCATCTGTATTGCTTGAATCCAAATATGTAAATACAAGTTAGGATTGTTTTGTAGATAAAAAGTATGCAAATTAACTAATAAAAGAAGAAGAAGGATGTGTGATTTTGGTAAACGTAAGTTTGACAACACAGCAGAGAAGAACCCCAGGAAGCTGTAGTGACATTTCTCAGATGAGGTGAAATTAAAAAGGAACACATTAACAGCATAATTCCAATAGTGGAATTAGGGGTGATTTTTTTTTTTGTTTTCTTTTCTCTTCCTTTGTCTGAATGTTTATAATCTTCTGCACTGAATGTGTATCACTATGTGATAAGAAAAATTGACCAAAAATGTTTTAAGGAAGAAATCCCAAAGCAGGATAGAGAGACCTAATGCTCAGTAGAGTGCACGGACAGAGTACAGGGTGCAAATGGCTATACCTGAGGTGGGCTGAGAATTTTTACTTAACATAAAAGATAAAAAGAACAAAAGGATATTTCAGATGTCCCGGTGTTGTTTCTAGAGCCTCTGCTGTGTGCCAGTCATATGCCAGCGTGTAGTCTGCAAGATGAGTGCCGTTGGCTTTGTACAGCTGAGGAGAAGAGCTTGGGTGGGGTCAAGCACATGTTCTAAGGTCAAGGAAGGAATGAAGTGGTATTCATACTTCATCTTGTCATTCTGTACTCTGAACCCCTTGGTTCAGACAGTGAAGGCAATGTTGTAGTCTGAAGACACAAAGGGGTAGGCCGTCTGAAGGGTCTCTGTCTTGGTCTGTTCTATAGAGCAGTGGTGTTGCAGGTTTTAGGGGAGATGTTCCGTGAAAACGAAGGGGTTGTCTTCATCCTTTCAGGCTGCTATAACAAAATACCATAGACTAGGGGGCCTGTAAGCAACAGAAACTTACTGCTCACAATTCTGGAGGCTGGAAATCTAAGAAAAAGGCACTGGCACAGTTACGTTCTGGTGAGAGCCCTCTTCCCTGTCAATAGCCCATGCTTTCTCTTTCTACCCTCACATGGTAGCAGGGGCCGGGGAGATCTGTAGGGTCTCTTTAATAAGAATACTAATCCCAATCCCATTTATGTGAGTTCTACCCTCATGACCCAAGCATCTCACAAAAGCCCTGCCTTCTAATATCATCATGTTGAGCATTAGGGTTTCAACATGAATTTGGAAGGGATGTAGATATTCAGACCATAGCAAGGCCTTCGTTCTAGCCCTCTCTGGCTCCTGAGACCTTCTCCAAGAGCCTTTGGGATTCTGCTAGGCATAGTGTGGCAACCAGTTTTAGAGCAGAGTTCTGAAAGTTTGTTCTGTGCAAAACTAGTCTCCCAGACTCCCTGAGAGATTAAAACTTCTCAAATATATATAAAAACCTCTGTCTTCTGGGTCCACTCATAGAGATGTACTATACCTGCCAGCACAGCACATGCCTGGATAGGTCCCATGATCATGGGTTAGTTAACCTTGTCATCTAGGCCTTTTCCAGGCCTGTTTGAGCACAGACACATTTTTTGTGGAATGCCCGTTAATGTCTCGAAGACATACTGTTCCAAAAAACAGTTTTTGAGATGGTTTTTTAGGCCCCATAAAGACCTAACTTTATTTATTATTTTTTTGTTAATTTTTAATCTTTTTTAATGTTTTTATTTATTTTTGAGACAGAGAGAGACAGAGCATGAGCAGGGGAGGGGCAGAGAGAGAGAGAGACACACACACACACAATCTGAAGCAGGCTCCAGGCTCTGAGCTGTCAGCACAGAGCCCAACACGGGGCTGGAACTCACCAACTGTGAGATCATGACCTGAGCTGAAGTCGGACGCTTAACCAACCGAGCCACCCAGGCACCCCTGTCTTTTTTTTTATTCTCAAGTTAGTTAACATACAGTGTAGTCTTGACTTAAGGAGTAGAACCCGGTGATTCATCACTTACATATAACACCAGTGCTCATCCCAACAAGTGCCCTCCATAATGCCCGTTACCCATTTTTCCACCCACCCCCATCCCCACCAACCTCAGATTGGTCCCTGTATTTAAGAGTCTCTTATGGTTTGCCTCCCTTTCTGTTTGTATCTTGTTTTTCCTTCCCTTCCCCTATATTTTGAGATGTTTTTTTAGGCCCCATAAAGACCTAACTTTACAAAAAAAATTTTTTAATTAAATTTCCACAATATTTCCTGTATAGTGGTTTAGGATTTCTTGAGAACATTTTGTTCTTTGAAGAAATTTCTAGAGAGCTAAAAATGTCTCTAATTATACCCACAAGGAGAGCGGGATCTCCACTATGTGCCTCTGAGGGCTGGAGGTTAACAAGGATTACGCCTTCAATGAAGCACAAGAATAGCATCTGGGGTTCCACTAACTATGCTACAAATTACAAGGTCCTCTCAGCCCTCACGGGCAGTGGCAAAGGAAAGATGTTGAACTCAGAAGCACATTAGGAAGTAGTTCCAACATTGTACTCTATTCAGGGAGGTGGTTTTTATTTTTAACTTTTCGATGGACATAATTAAAGCCTCTCTGAAATCAAGTGCTCACAAGTGGGTATAAAATGCCAAAATTTCCTCAACAACCATAACAGCTAATGCCTCTACATTGCTTTGCAGTTTACAAAACTGCTTTTAAGTTGTGTCTTCAAAACAGGCCTGATAGATCTGGGTTTTATTATTCCCATTTGACAGATAAGACAACTAAAACTCCCCTAGTAAGTGACAGCCTGTGACCCTACCCTGTCCCTTTCACTCACTCTCTTGTCTGTATTGTTTCCATTACACTAAGTCACCTCCTCTTATCAATGATTATGGCAAAACCCTAGATTTCCTGGATTAGTCTGATTTTGGAGACTAAAAATTAAAGTCAATTCATCAAGTGCTTAGCAGAATGTAGTTTATTTCTCTCTTTGTAGGACTTTTCAAATAAATAACTTCATAAATCTTAAGTACACAGGTCAGATCAGTTTGTTTACTGATTTAGTTGTTGACAGGTTTATTCAGACTTCTGAAGAAGCTTCTAGTTTCTGATAGTGAAAATAGTTATTATTAAATGTGTGTGTTAGATGTGAACACATCAGCACACGGGGAGCCTGGGTGGCTCAGTCGGTGAAGCATCTGACCCTTGATTCGGTTCATGTCATGATCTCACGGTCCATGGGATGGAGCCCTGTGTCAGGCTTCACACTGGCATGGAGCCTGCTTGGGACTCTCTCTCTCCCTCTTCCCCCACCCTGCTTACTTGCTCATCCGCCTGTGCACGTGTGCACTCTCTCAAAAAAAAAGATAAGAAAAGAAAGAAAAGAAACCCTGAGCAGAAGCTCTGATGTGAGAAAGCCTGCCAGTCCAAGTAGGCACCGTGAGGGTTTTATTGAAGCACAGAAATGATAGGACTTATGTGGCATGAGACAACATGGTGGATCAAGAAAGCTTGTGCTTTGGCCCCATTTCATCCTGGCTCTCGGAGTATTCATTTTCTTATCAAGGAACTGGGGATGATGATACTTTGCTTATAGGCTTGTCAGGAGGACTATGCCAGTGACCATAGTGCTTTGTGCATAGCAAGAGATCAGGAAATTGTAGGATCTTCTTTGGTAGAATCTAAATGTTAAAACAGCACTTTGTTCTCCATCCCTGAGAATATACACCCCCATCCCTCCTCTGGTATGCACCTTCTCCCCTGGGGTGCCACTTCTCCTTATTTTACTTCAGCAAATCCACAAGTATTTGTTGAACACCTGTTGTTTGCCTACCCTTGTGCCAGGCTCTTGGGACAGAGTCTAGTGGAGGAGATGGACAATAGGCAATAAACATTAACCTATCAGGAGCTGGATTGTAAGGGTCAGCGGGTCATTAAGTGGCGCAGATTTAGTTCTTCCTTGTGGAAGGGAGTTAGAAATGTTTTAGAGGGTGGGAAGTGCAGGAACAGAGTCTTCAAAGATGAGTAGATGGATGGAGGGTGGAGGGCACAGGGAATACTGCTCCCTGCCCCACCTCTCCGGCTGTGCTCTTTAATTTCCACTTTAAGTGAGGTAGTCACTGGTGTGTTCTTGCAAATGATCAGCAGCTTTTGTCATCAAAATAAGTCTCAGAGGCCTGGGGTTTAGGGAAGAAATAGTAATTTTGGTGCCAATCTTTTTATTTCCTTTTTTTTAATTTTTAATTTTATTTGAGAGAGAGAGAGAGCATGAGCAGGGTAAGGGGAAGGGAGAGAGAGAGAGAGATTGATTCCCAAATAGGCTCCATGTTGTTAGCTCAGAGCCCGATGTGAGGCTTGAACCCACAAACTGTGAGATCATGACCTGAGCCGAAATCAAAAGTCAGATGCTTAACCATCTGCGCTACTGGGCACTCCCATCTTTTTGTTTCCTAGTACTACCTTTCCTTGGGACAACAGGAGGGAAATAACCTGATTATTTATAAGTCATCTTGCTTTGGGTCTTTGGGGCCCCCTATGAATGCTTAAAGACCTCTTCAAGCAATTACGTTTCTATCAAAGCAAATTATGCATCAAAGCCTCACCAGAACCTTCTCTTAGACTCCTCTCCCTGAGCAACGGTCAGCCTCAGGTGAGCCGCACCTGACCACCTGAACATTTGAAAGGCTCTCAAATCTTCATTTACATGCATCACACGTACTGCTCAGTATTGCAGGAAGCACTTTTTAGAAACTTAAGTCACTAGATACTTTCTCATAGAAAAAGCACCAAGCAGGCTGGCATCAGGAGATCTGGGTTCCGGCTCTGGTTCTGCCACTCATTTGCCATGTGACCCTGGGCAGGTCCTTTATCATTTCCCTCTTGGGACTTCAGCTTTTTTGTAAAAGGACGCCATGAGTCTATATGCTCCTATGATGCCTTCCTGTTCTAAGGATCAAGTTTATAAATTCCAGAAGGATAAAGAGATGTCCCCAGCACGGAGCTCCCCAGTGGCTGCAGCAGTGGTGGTCTCTAGCTATCCATACAATGGCTTGTGTTCACACTGGTCTCGTCTGAATCCCAAACCACCATCGTCTGTTTCAGGAGAGGAAAGTCAAGAAGATATGTATCTGCTTTTGCATACCAAGTCTCAGTAAATCTTCAGTGATGGTAGTGATCCTAATTATAGTAACTAAACTACCTCAAAATGAGGGTTCGGATTCAGGATGTTGGGTGAGGCCAGTGGTGTTCCCATAGGGCTCCAGAGCAAGGGGTTCACACCTGTCACATTTGGGCGAGATAATTCTTCATCGTGGGGTCTACCCTATGCGTTGTAGGATGTCTGCCAGAATCCCGGGCTCTACCCCCTAGATGCCAGTAGCAGCCCTCCTCATTCGTGGCCGCCAAAAATGTTTCCAGACATTGCCAAATGTCTTCTGGGGGTTACAATCGCCCCTGTTGAGAACCACTGCTCTACAGTCAAAGTAGAAGCAACGTTCACTCACATGTGCCCAGGGGCACCAAGTCTCAAGACAGGGCCAGTCCAGCCCAGCCTGCCCCCTTCAGCCTGTGGGCCCACCTCACAGATCACACTGTTGTTTCACAGATGCAATCCTAAACCATTGCTGGGACCTTTTCATCCCAAAGTCTTGTTCTCGTTCACTCATTGAGCAGATGTCTGTTGAGCGCCCTTGCTTGTCTGGATTTATGCTAGATTCCGAGAAAGTAGTTATGAGCTCCTGACCCAACCATTGACTCCCTACTCCTCCTCTATTCCAGACCCTGAGCACCTGCTGCTGGCTTCCTGGAACCTCTCAGAAGGCTCCTTTCCCTTCTGATTCTCCACCCTGACTCAGAAGCCCCCAGGAGTGGGCGCAGGCCCGATCCTGGTCCCCTCTTGCTGAGTGCAGCCTCAGGCCCTCCGTCCTCAATGCTTTCTTCCCTTGGCAGATCTGCTGGGCACCTGTTCTGGAGTCTGGGTCCCCCGTTCTTCCCCTCTAAAATACTCTCTGTCCATAGGTGTGTATGTAGTCAGTCAACAGGGATTTCCTTAGCAACTCTTCTGGGTTAGGACTTGTGTTCTCTGTACTCTTATCTCTCTTTTTTAAAAATTTCATTTAGTAAGTACTCAGGAACATCTGTGTGTTACTCACTGGTCTGGCTGCTGAGGATACAACACTGAGTAAAACCAGACATGGTCCCTAGCGTGGTAGGAGGGGCAAGCTTCCTTCACACAAGCAATCACTCACATAAATGTCCTTTATCCACCTCTGTGTCTCCTTCTCTTTGTCTTCCTGCTTTCTCTCTGCCTCTCTCCGTCTTTCATCTCTGTTCATATCCAGTGGTATCCTTTACTGGGACCAGCCAAGAAGCTTCCCGAAGGGTGCTGGATCTCATTCAGATACCTGCCCCTTCGGTTTCCTCCTGGTGGGAGAATTACTGTCATTTAAGGGGGTCTGCAAGGCTGTTTGACAGGAGTCAGCCTGGCTGGGCTATAAGTAGGACGAATCACTCCCTCCTAGGGATGGTAGGATATGAGGCCCATAAATCATCCACTGAGAGCCAGGCCCAAGCAGCGCATGGCTCCACTGTGCTCAGTGTGCCTCTGGGGAAAGTTCCTAGACGTGGAGAGGGATTGGGGGCCAGGACCCCAAGAGGGACAGGCTGCAGATGTCCAGTGTGGGATCCTCTCTCCTCCCTGCTGAAAGGGGAGGCTCTGGAAGTTTTGGTTGCTGGCATGTCCAGCTGAGAAGGTTCTTTAGCTCTTGAAATAGGCACCCCCCTCCCATTTTCAGGCCAGACTTGCTCCAAGCCCTCCATGTCAGCCCAGGTGAGAGATGGTTTCTGAACCTGCCTGATTTAGAGTGACTCAGGAGCCCAGCCTGGGCTCCACACGTTTGCCAGGTAAGCCTACGTCAGTCTCTTCACTTCTCTGAGGCTTCTGGAAAGTGGGAGTAATGTTAGAAGCCACATCATCCAGTAGGTGTGAGGCATCTATTAAATAATGCTTATAAATGGCTTAGCACAGTGCCTGGCACACAAATGCTCCCCAAACGCCAGCCCTGGCCCCCGTGTCACTCTCCAAGTTTCTTCCTGTGATTACATGCCCGAATGCTGCAGAGGAGGTGGGAATCCTCCTGTGAACCCTGGATGCATTCGGAGTGCCTCCCACCAGAGGAGTTGAGGCTCTCTTTCCTCGCCCAAACTTCTTCCGAGGCCCCCAACCCTTTTTTCTCTCGCTAGAGTAATGCAGCTGTTTAACAGCTGTTAACTTTACTGTGTTTAGGAGATCAAGTCCATTGTCGGGTGATATGACTTCTCCCCATAAAGGACCTGGGGATTTCTCGGAATGAAAGCTGTTACCACAGTGAATAGCGTTATTCATAGGGCTTCCTGGAAAAGGGCCCACCTGGATAGAGAAATCTCCTCCTCACAAATAGGAATCATGCCCGTCCCGTTTCATGCCCTTCCGCCTGCCCTCCTTGCCTGCCAACTTTGAAAGTACTTTCTGAATTGAGATTCCAACTGCAAAGACCCCTCTGGGAATGGGACTGAGAAATGTCGAGGCCTGGTTTTGAGGCGCTCTAAATCATTCTCTTCTCTTGGGCCTTCCATTCCTGCAGAGGGTCTTGGGTTTCAAGACAGCCAGACCTCGAGGATGAAATAGATTGCTGAATTTGGACGAGAAAAATTTAATGATCCAGAGAGTAGAGAACATGGACAGAGGGGAAACTATACCGGCCGTACACTGCCCTCGGAGGGAAAGAAATTGATTGAGGGCTGTGGGGTGGAGAGGAGTAAGTTTGCTAACTTCAGGTACCAGCATTAAGCAAGTTTGCTAACTCTGTAACAGCATTGGTTATCGGCTCCCAGTAAGCAGGTGAAGGTAGCAGACAGAGAAGGCCGGGGGGAGAGTAAAGCTCTGGAAGATACCTGTGTCTCACCTCTCTGCTAGACTTGGAGCTCCTTTGAGGGAGGAGGCTGGGTCTTAATATATTTGCATCCCTGGAAGCTGGTGAAGATACAAAGAGGCAGTTGGGCTTCTCACATTGCGGGGGGTGGGTATCCTTGGCCTGTGTGGAGATTATCAGGCAAAGTGATGATGCCCTGTATTTCTGAAGATATGAAGGAAAGATGTTCTTGTATTAAAGCGAATATGAATATATCATGAAAGAGGATGAAAAATTAGAGTGAATTCCTTTTTTTTAATGTTTATTTTTGAGAGAGAGAGAGAGAGCACGCGCGCGCAAGTAGGGGAGGGGCAGAGAGAGAGGGAGACACAGTATCTGAAGCAGGCTCCAGGCTCTGAGCTGTCAGCACAGAGCCCGACGCGGGGCTCGAACCCATAAACTGTGAGACTGTTACCTGAGCCAGAGTTGGACGCTTAACTGACTAAGACACGCAGGATCCCCTGGAGTGAATTCTTAAGATAAAATATGAAAATTTAATGAAATGTCAAACAAGCAAGTGACCACTTCAGGCCACTTCCTCAACTTTTTAGGGCACTGGTTCTCAAACTTCAGAGTGCACACATACCACCTGGGGTGCTGCTTAAACGTGAAGAATCCTGGGCCCCCCTTCCCAGGGATTATGATTGATGGTGCTCTAAGGTGGGACCCCACAGCGCATTAACTGTCGCCCAGGTGATATGGATGCAATCACGCTAACAGCAATCCCGCGCTGAGGAGGGGGATACGTATCCTTCTAGCAGAAGGTGCCTCACCCAGGTGCACCCCCAAGCTGAGGCACTCGTTTTCCCAGATGCCAGGAGGTACCGGCAGCTACTTCTTTCTCGGGAGGTTGTCTTCCTCCAAGGGAGCTACCTTACCCAGCCCAGGCTAACCCTGGAGGCAGCCTGTGTTCAGCGACTCCTCCTTGGGGGAGGGGGGTGGGCGTGAGAATCATAGAAAGGCTCGGCCTCCTCAGTCTCCTTTGAGGCAACGAGGAACGGCCAGCTCACCTCCGGAGCTCATCACGAGACAGCCAGAAGTGGCACTGCAGCGTTCTCTGCCCAGTCCTGCTGCCCTCACTCCTTCACAGGGGTGTTCCTGATAGCAAGCAGCCTCCTACCAACAGATCTCCGTCCCAGGGTCTGTTTCTGTTCCCTGTTCTCAGGGAACCTGACCCAAGACAGGCCATTTGAGAAACAGCGAACAATGGAAAGCACATAGTCTTGAGAATTAGATAACCTGATATATAATAATAATAATAATAATAATAATAATAATAATAATAATAATATAGCAACAGCAGTACCTAATATTTATTGGGGTCTTACTGTGTCCTAAGTGCTTTATATTTATTTTCTCCCCAAATCTGTACCACAACCCTGCTACTATCTCCCTTTCACAAGTGAGAAACGGAGGCATGGAAACATTAGTGTACTCAGGGTTACATAGCTACCAAGTGGCAGAGCTCGGGTTCAAATCCAGACATCCTGGCTCTAACAGAACCAGTTCCAAGGGTCAAGCAAGCTCTTCCATGTGCTAGCTGTATGATCTTCATGCAAGTGAACCCAGCTGGGCTTTGGTTTCCTCATCTGTAAATTGGGGTTTGTGGTATCTACACTGCAGGACTCTAAGGGGGCTGCATTGAAGCTCAATCTGTGTAAAGTATCCGACACATGCTTGGGGCTCAGCAGGTGAACAGATAGATAGGTCTTGACAGGCACCCAGTAAACACTCGTAAGGAGATGCATGAAGGAAGGGGGCTCTCCTACAGGAAGCCCTGAGATGGTCAAGGTTTAAAAATGTCCACCAACAAAATGGCCAAGGAAATGAGAGAAATGGGTTTAAGAGAAGATGAGTATGTGGAAAAAGACTGAGGAAAGGGAGACATGGGCTGCCCCAATGTACAGATCTGCAAAATTTGGGGGAGGCAGGAACATCAATCCAAGAAGAAAGATGCAGCTGAGAATTCTAGTCTCTAGGTCTTTATAGGAGCAATGACATGGAAGATTCAGGGTGTCCTGGTGGGGTCCAGGCCCTGTGACCACCTGACCCATGAAATCCTCAACCAAAAGCTAGTAGGCTTTGACTGGAAGAGTGTCGTATCCTGGCTGTGTCACAAAAGAGCTATGTGACCCAGGGAAATTCAGCGTACCCTGATCTTGGCCTACAGTGGAACTGGACTCACCATGGTCCCCAAGACCTTCCTAGCTCCATACCTTGGTGACTGCATGAATCTCTGGGCTTTGCCTTAGTTGGGGGAGAATTGGTAGCCTTCTGTGGTTTGCAGAAGGAAACCACAAACCTACTATTAGAAACATTTTCTGCCCTAACTTCCCCATAATTGCCCAAGGTTCCCTTTTAGAGCTTTTATGTCTGGATAATTCCAACTTCAAGCCTCCTATTTAGTCCACATTCACCCCTTATCTACCACCTCACTTGCCATTTGCCCTCTTGTATTCCACATGAGAGTGTTTGTCTTTGAACATCTTTGAGAACAAGGACTTCATTCCTATCTTAATTCCTCTTCCTCTTGCTGTGTCAAATTAAAAACAAAGAGTAGTGGAGGGAAGAAACTTCAAGATGGCACATTCAACCAGAAAACCCAGAATTCTGATTTACAAATCTCACTGCCACCCCAGCCTTCTCCCCCCACCCCACCCACCCCGACTCCTACACAGAATAGTACCAGAGTCTACACAGAGTGGCCAGTTCTGCCCAGGGTTGTTTGAATGGAAGACTTCCAAGAAATTCCATCAGCATTGCCCTTTTATCTAAGTCCAGGAAGTTCTGTCCCTTCTCCTGCACGATCATCTAGAGTGATCTGTTGTGTCCGGGAAGTCCACAGCCACTCTGTAGGGTTTGGGGATCAGACTGCCCAGCTTTTAGTCAACCTAACAACAAATCATTGAAGTCTCTTCTCTGTCAAGCTGAAACAATAACCCTCACCTTTCTGGGTTTGTTGTGAGGATAAGATGAGGTGATTCATAGAAAGTACCCAACAGTGCCTGACGCAAAGTGAGCGTTCTACAAAGGGGTAAAGCACGATTTCTGTAATACTACTGTTGGGGTTCCAGAAGGGCTTCACTATCTTCCATCTAGGAGAGTTTGGAGATGTCCGAACTGCTCAACTCCTTTCTCTGCTTGACTACATTGGTGGAGCACAGCCGTACGCCTGTGTCCATGTGCTCTATATAACCCTTCCTTCTACTCACTTCCTTGGGTGGTAATCTTTAGTCCCCTGTGGTCTGACTACTGTCAGAAAGGGCTCTGCCTTGAATCTTATCTGCAAATATTTGCTCTTGTTCTTCCCAGAGATAACAGGGGCAGCTTCGTTAAGTTGGTTTTATTGTAGCCACGGTTACTTTTTAACTGTCTCTGGCCTCACACCCAGAGTGATGCAAGGCTGGGAGAGTACCCTTCGTGAATGTCAAAATAGAAATGAAGACAGTGGATTTCAGATTTTCTCATCACACACACACACACACACACACACACACACACACGCACACACACGCACAAGTACACACACAACAGGTAACTATGGGAAGAAATATGTTAATTAGCTAAACTACAGTAATAATTCCACTATACATGTGGATATCAAATCCATCACATGCCTTTAATATATACAATTTTCATTAAAAAAAAATAAACTATCGGTAGTTCCTCTCAGCCCTGGACACTTGCCCAACAGTTCACATCTGGCCAGGCACTGCCCTTGAATCCTGCTCATAGACACGGTGATCGCTGACACCTGTTACCTTATTGCTGACACAGAGGGAATGACGCACAGGGAATAGAGGGCTTGCAGCACTAGGAATATTTAAGAGATGAGATCTGAATGGGTCCGTTGTATTTCAGCTTCAGAGAAGACAAGTAGACACACGAGTACTCCCACAAATACACACTCGTAAGCAGCATGCACCTGACCCGGAGTCAGCCATGAAGCTCAAATGCAGACTCTCATTCCATGTTATTAAGAGATAGGCTTGTTTTTGTTGCCCCTATAAAAATTCTCTGTTAGCCTCCATTTGGCTGACAGGACCATCAGCCCGACAGTGTCTCGTTAGGGCATCCAAACCCACATTTCGGGGAGGTTGATCATGGAGCTTGCCCTAAATAGAAAATGCTCAGGCTTTGGAGTCACATCACTTTGGCTTTAAATAAAGTTACTGCCCAGGTGACCTTAGGCAGGTCACCTTCTGGAGCCTTAGTCTTCTCATCTGAACAATGGGTATTATAATAATAGTATCCAACAAAGAGGGGTTTTGCCAAGCATTAAATGAGCTATTACCAACAAAAGTCTTGACATGAAGCTCAGTAAATGACAGCTACTTATAATGTCTCCGTGACCTTGGAAAATCTCCCAAAATGAGATAATAGCTCTTGACCTGCAGAAGTGTTTGCGAAACTTCATAAAGAGATGTTGATTATAATAATAGTTATTATTATTCATTAAAAAGCAGAGACTGTTTTTAGGGACTGTGGGACCATGCATGCTTTTGAAAGCATCTAAATCCTCCCCACTGTATTGACCGAATCACTCATTCATTTATTCCAACGTTGTGCCACACCATCTTGGGTTTGGGAGGGAGCAGGAAATGCACATGAATGTGACTGCAAGCCCTGGCCCAGGGGCCCTCAGACTAATGTGAGAGACAGAGAGGCACTTAAATCACCAAGCCCTAGGTCAGGGAGCGGGATTCGTTGTACTGGATAAAGTAAAAGGTACCGAGCACTCACTTTCCTCACTCCCGTATCTTCTTGGGGTTCCCAGAGAATCTGTGACAGTTCTCTGAATGCTCCCGCTCCCAGGTGCCTCTGTCTTCAAGAGGGACAATTCTCAACACCTCATCCCTCTCCTCAGAGAAGAATTGTACCTTCTTTCAAAAGCTGGAGACAAGAGCCTTAGCCTGGGAATTAAGAAACCTGGTTGAGCGGCCCTTGACCAAGCTGTTAGGTTTCTCGGAGCCCCGGGCTCCATCTGTAGAAAATGCAAAGCTAAGTACTGGTCAAGGTGACCTCGGGGGTAATACTCAAAGGCAACATGCACAAGTACTGAAACTTTATTTAGGCAGAAATATTCATCAATCCTTTTCCACTCCCAGAATTGTGCTAGAGTCTCTGAGGGATGCAAAAAAAAGAATCACACGGGGCAGTCCCTGCCCTCAAGCTGCTCAGCTTCTTGGGACAAAACTTTCACAGATGACGTAGGCAGGCAACGAGAGAATACAAGGAACTAGATCTAGTTTAAGATGTAAACTAGTTTTCTGCATATTGAATGTGACTTTTCCATGAGTCATCTGTTTACTCCAGAGCTGTGTTTTCTGGATATAAATAGCTTTATAGTATCCCAAGTCTTTCCATTCAAGCTGCACAGACCACCCTCCCTTCCTCTGTCCTGTAGTTTTTCTTTTGAGCAGATGAGGTAAGGAATAGGTGAGCAGTCTGTAAACCGGAGTCTGAGAAGTTCTGGGGAGGCTAGAAGAGAGAAACCCCACACACCAACCGCTTCTCTGCATAGACGGAGATCCTGCAGCACCAAGAACAGAGGTGTTGCAGGTAGGTTCAGTCTGAGTCAGTGACAGAACAGGTGCTGGGACCTAGAACCCAGATGCCCCAGCCACCAGACCTCATCTAGGCCTTCTCTCCATCCTTCATTTTCATTGTCGTTCCCACTATAGAAAGTGAGGGGGGTAGGGGGTGGGCATCTCTATTGGAAGCAGCTCTTAGGTAAACTTAAAAACCTCATAGGCAGATACAATCAAGTCTTAATTCCCCCACTTACCAAGTGAGTGACCTCAAGAGGTCATTTGACTTCTCCGAACTGTAGGATTGTTACAATCACGTTCAGGGCTTCTTGCCTGGTGCCACGGTGCAGACTAAGTGGCTTTGAGGCCCACTGTTGCCCATTGAGCCACCCCAGGGCCTAGCAACGCAGGACACGCTGCCCAAATCTCTCACTAGGTTCATCCCCACAGATGTCAGCCTTGTGCCTCGGGCCTTCAAGAGCTCTTCTTGGTACCCACCCATCCTGGTCCGCTGGGCCTGGAGCGCAGGCCTCAGTGAAAAGCAAGACAACCCCCCTCTTTATGCAATCACTGAGCAGCTTTTTACTGCCACATTAATTAACAATGAAGCAGATCATTGACATTAGCTTCCAGGAGCTGAAAAAGCATTAATAGTTCTTTTCACACCAGTTTTGGGAACATTCATTGTGATAAATCTTTATTTGAATGCAATTCGCCCTCATTTTCATTTATCCCTAATGTGAGGATACAGGCATTTTCTTGACAAATTGGGAATTAGAAGGGTCTAGCAGCTATCTTAGGTATACCTGGGACTAAGTAAATATTTTGAAGAGATGAATGAATTTTTTTTTTTCAACAGCTGAGCAAATGGAAAAGTAAATGCACGAAGCAAATCGGTCGTGGTTACAGGCACAGGATTTGGACTTACGATTCAAGCACGGGTAGTTGCTACCGTCATCGTCACCGCCATTATCCTCCTCCTCATCACCGTCTCCATAGCTCCATGCTCATTACCACTCTCATCACTATCCTCCATCATCATCACCATCTTCTTCACGGTCCTTACCATGTTCATCATTTTTGCCAAAGCTTTACAGACGTTGATCAAGGTTAATCTTTGTCCTTATTGGGAGTATCGGTTTCAGGAAAACAAAATGCTGTCGTTTTTGTGTGTCTTTTAGAAACGCTTTATTTTGAAATAATTGCATTTCCAGACAGGACCCTTTATTCTGCAGTCTTCAGAGTAATTGCTGCAGCTACTGTCACGTTGAAAGGTTTCCAGGGCCGTGTGAATGGAGGAATGCGTGAGGGTGAGGACAGCTCTCCACTCCCCCCACCCCCAGGTCCTGGGACTGATTATCATGTTTGCCTTTAATCACAAATCAGCACAAAGATCCTTTACTGGGGCTGTTTACTGCATAGCTGAGCTCAGTGGCACCTCCTTTGAAGGCTGTGGATGAACAGCTGTAGAGAAGGGCACTGTGGGGTCACAAGATGAGGAACAGATTCACATTCCCACCTTGGGTTTGCATTTACCGCTGGGCCTCTCTGAGCCTCAGTTTCTTCATCTGCAAAATTGTATTTTCATAACATCTTTCAGGGTGGCTGTGAAGATTAACTGATATAAATTAATATGCATAAAGAGGGCAACACAGTCCCTGACACAACGTAGGTGGTTGATAAGATGTCAGATGACTTGGAGGAGGCCAGCAAGGTTATTGGACCTCCTTAACGTGTCCTGTTAGGACTCTAGCCCACCCTCCACCCTCTCTCCATCCCTGTGGGCTATCTCAGCATCAGTGCCCTTGATTCTCAAGAGATCTCAATAGTTGAGCCAAACCAGCCAGGTGGCCCCAGCACCCTCCTGTCACAGGCCTACCTCTTTTACTCGCTCAGTCCAACGACAAAAGGATTTTCTTCTGAAGGTAGTTTGTATTTGGAAAGCCAAAGTGACACATGCAGTCATGACACTCTAGGAGATTAGTGCTGTAGAGAGCCTCGGATGTCCTCCAGTCCCAACCTCCAGATACATCATGAATGTCCAAATCCCATCCCCTTCGGATGCTCTGGGGGGTGCCTTGTCATCATGTGATCATAATTCCTTATCCGTGGCTACTTCGGTGTGTACCCCATTCGTACCCTCTGATCACTGCAGTAGACACAGCCCAACTTTCAACTATACTTTTCCCCCCTCCTCTGGGACTTTCTCTGGACTCTGAAACCAACTTTGCCCATGCCTAGAGGAGGTCAGAAGTGACAAGCAGTTACCACACTCTGGAGCACCCCTCTACCCGTGGTTGATGGGTATTGGTGGATGAATACCACCCAGTTGCATCACTTCTCAGGTGGGATACTTCAGAGAAGGCACCTGTTTGGGCCTCCTTCCTTTTCCTGTCTCAAATCCCCATTCCTTCACCTATACCTTCTCAGATACTACTTTCACTTGGATCTCTCTCTCTCTCTCTCTTTTTTTTTTTCAGAGTTTGCTTCTGGGAGAACTTAAACACTAGGACACTAGTCCCAGATACAAGAGAAAACACTGAGGGAGACATGGCCAGTCTCTCAGCCATGGAAGGTCACTAAATGAATAATAAATTGGCCCTGCCTTCATATACTTATATTCTTGGGAAGAGGCTGGGAAACACTCAAGTTGAGTGTGATGAGGGCTGTGTAGAAGAAAGGACTTCTTTCTGGGTCACTGTGAGGAGTCAATAACGTACATAAAATTTCAAGCCTTCACTAAAATTCAGCAAACATTCATTGAGTGTCTGTTGTGTGCTAGGCTCTGGGCTGGCCCGGCAGGGATGCAAAGACAATTAATACACATCCTCTGTCCTTGAGACCACATGCCATATATTGGAAGGGACAGAAGCAGGAAAGGTCGTTCCGACACTGTGTGATCTGTCATTGGTGGAGGTGTGCAGCTGCAGACGGGATCTTGGGAGCTCGGACGAGTAAGACATGCACCCAGCACCAGCTTTTTTCCCCTATTGAATTATCTCTACGGGCGTAGGTCTGTCTCAGAGCTTGGCATAGAGTAGGTGCTCAGTCGATGTTGGTTGAAGTGAACTGAGCAGATCAATGTGGGAGGAAGAGGCCTCTGACCACATGACTCCCTTGCCCACCTGAGAAACACCTTTCTCCTTACATCATCGATCTTGAGGCCCAGGTGGTTGGAACGTTGTCTGTCATAGCAGACAACAGGTCAAAAATAGAAAGTTTGAGTCTTTGTTAATGCCAGGAAAAATTCACATTTATATTCCAAGGTTTTGAAGCAGTGAGAGGTGGGGTGAGGTGGAGGAATCAGAGCTACAAGCTATTGTTCATGCTTGGCTGATATTTAATCAGTTTGTTGGGTTGTAATTGAGAATACAGCTCCAATGACACATAAATTCCCACGATCTAGCCGAAGCCAGTGAATCTTTCTCATTATTTATCTTACAGTACAGATAACCTTTTCATTATTGAAATATAATTGCCAAATGGGATAGTTAATATTAAAACAGAATTAGCAACATGAACTCAACATTTGGAAGGAAATTTCTAATAGCACTTTTTATGCCTGCAAAATTAGTGTTCAGTGTCAGTCTTACTGTCGCGTTAATTGATGGCTGGGGTTGTTCTAGAGGCCGATCCCAGCTGCCCAACTCTCCAGCAAGGGGCTTTTTGAACCTCCTGGGTCTGTAAGGTAGATAAGAAGGAGTGTTTTGCCCTAGGTGAGGGCCACTGTTGATCTGTTTAACAAAGAAGTGATGAGTTCTGAGAAAGAGATAGGGATACAGGGACATGAAAAGATGAGTGGGTCCAGCAGACTCTACAAAGCTGAAAGGCTGCCAGCGTGGCAGGATATCAAGGTGGTCGGTCATTACCTTTCACCTTTGTTCCCCACCCCCTCGCCTCTGCAGGCTCACCTTTCAAGAGGCCACTCAAGTCTCACTGCCAAGAATTCTCTTGAGCCTCAAGGCTGGTTTGAGGGGGGGGCACCCTTGGCATTCCTCACCTTCCAGCACTTCCTTCTAATCCCACATTTTAATGCTGTGCTGTCTGTGTTTTCACCTCCCTCAATCCCCCTCTCCCAGGACTGGGAACTTGAGCACGGTGGCAGTATCTTATTTGTCTTCAAATTTTGAGGCTCCTAGCTCAGAACCTGTACTTAGTACAGAACACTGTACATAGAAGGTGATCAATAAACAGTCCCTGAAGTTATAAAGAAATGGGAGTTGGGGGGAGGGGGTGGGATGTGCTTTATGAACAAAGTAGGGAGAACTTCCTCTTCGAGGCTTTCTGGAAGAGGTGACATTTGAGCAGGAACTTGAAATATGGAGAAGGCAATTCTGCCTTTTCTAGCAGAGTCAGCTATTATGGCTAGCCAAGGAGAAATGGCACCCTGGGTGGTTTTTGAGGTGCAAGGGCTTCAGAGGGGGTGCGCTGTTCTCTTTTCCAAAAATTGGAAGTCCTTTTTGTCCCCCATCCCTGAAAAAGTGAGAGAATGGAGTTTCGGGATGGTGCACAGGTCATTGTGTCCCGACTCCTGTGCTGACTTCCATCCATGCTCCCTGCCTTTCTGTCTCCCTCTACCAGGCTCTGGTCAAGGCCCTGGGTACTAGTGAAGGGTCTAGGCCTCGGAAGCATTTGCTGTCTTCAATATGAACAGGCATTGTACTCAGAAGCGCCCGCTTTCACAGAGATGTGGAAGTGTGTGGGGAAAGTAGGCACTCCAGAAAATGCATCTGGATCTTTTTTTGTAGAAGCTTTCCTTTGCTTTCCCATGAGTCACCTCCCAACTACTGCTGCTGGATGGGGAGTCCCCCCAGAAGAAATCCAAGTGATGGGGGGGGGGGGTGAGCGTAGGAGTCTGCATTCTAGACCATAAGACCCTGGGCAGGCCCCATCCCCTGTCTGGGCCTCAGCTCTCCTCTCTGTGAAAAGAGGTGGACTAACTCACCTCCAGAGTCCTGCCAGCCCGGTCATTCTAAGACTGTCAGTTTGAAAGTCTGGCTAAAAAAAAAGCCTGCAAAGAACATGTGGATTAGCTTGGTTGGAGTGAATCACCACCATGCCTCACCCTAGGCCCTGCTCAAATCACATGTCACATATTAAACTCATTCTGAAAATAAGGGGAGGGAAGTCTCCAGGAACAAGCAAACCTATTCCGAGCAATCTCTTTTTGGCCACTCTTTCCTCTCCAGACGGAGATGAGTACATTGTTTCAGTCAGGCCTGTGTGCCATTTCCTTATCTTAAAACTGTCTTCTGCCAGGCTACAAATAATCAGCTTCCTTGTGAGCTAGGGGAGGCATGCATGCGTGCACACATACCTGTGCCTGGTGTGTCTGGGGATGGCCGATGGGGTCTAGGCAGCGGCCTTGATCACTAAGCAGCCCAAGTGAGGGAGATGTGCCCTGGCCCATCACATGAAGTGTGTGGCTATTGGCAGGAAAGCCTGAGGTTAGGTGGCTATAAAATTTGGTGTCCAGGGGCGCCTGGGTGGCTCAGTCAGCTGGGCATCCGTCTTCGGCCCAGGTCACGATCTCGCGGTTCGTGGGTTTGAGCCGCACTGGGCTCTGTACTGACAGCTCAGAGCCTGGGGCCTGCTTTGAATTCTGTGTCTCCCTCTCTCTCTGCCCCTTCCCTACTCACGCTCTCTCTCTATCTCTCAAAAATAAATAAACATTGAAAAAAAAATTTTTTTAATTTGGTGTCCAAACTGGGACACTTCTCAGAGTGAACAGGATCACTGTTAATAATTACACTGGGGCAACAGGCACGGACCAGAAGCATCCCCGGCCAGCCAGAATGTGCGATCGGCAGGTAGGGCTCTGGCGTAAGAGATACCTAACATTAGGAGCTTCCTGTATTTCAGGGTCACCCAGTTCATCTTCTGCCTGTGCTGGAGGCCATCCCATGGCATTCAGCTGAGTGGTTTCCTAGCCCCAGCTCATAGTCCCCTGAGGACGAGGACTGTTGTTTCCACCACCACCCCATATGCGGGACCTGCTGCATAATTTGTGGAACCCAGTGCAAAACGAAAATGGAGGGCTCCATGTTTAAAGATTATTAATAAGTTTAAGACAGCAGCCCAGAGTACTAAGTCATGTGTAAGCCCTTCAGAGTCCAGGGTCCTGTATGACACCCCAACTTCATGAAGCCAGCCCTGCTCCCCCACGCAGCCTGTTTTCTCCTTCCTGCTTTCCTGCATGCTTGCCTGCTTGCTACAGTTATATTTCTAGTTTAATTTCTTGAATATGAAATATGTGCGCACGGTTCGAAAGTCAAACAAGATAAAATGGGACATGATGAAGAGTTTTATTTCCACCCCTTCCCCTCCTTCCTGCTCAGTTCCCAGCAGCCCTTATCCCCCTCCCATAGGTAATTCCTTTTGGGGTTCTGTGTATCTTTCCAGGATTTCTTTAGAAGACATAAATGTGTATTTTTACCTTTCTTCCATTTTTAAGATCTAAAGTTCGCATATTAAATAGACTTTCTATGCCTTGTATTAGAACATTCTTCCTGGTGTCCAGTGGTGATTTGCCTTATTATAGCTGCTTCTACTGATTCCCCTTTGGAACCCCACAAAACAAGGCCAGTTCTTCATCTCTGGTAAAACCCTTCATTCTTATGCAAACAGAAACCAACTCCCTACCCACTTCACGTCTCTCAGCTTCAGCTTCTTTTATCCAGACTGTTCCTTCAGCCTCTCCTCACAGGGTATGCGGTCTGGGCCACTCTTGCTTGTCTGTGACTTTCTGAGTATGTGGGGCCCAGAATGGGCCAACTGATCTACCAGGGACAGTCTGTCGCGCTCGAAGTAGAGAGAAATTGATCTCCCCCATCCTCCTAGCCAGGCCACCTCTGTGGATGCAGCTTAATGGTAACAATAGTGGGAATTTACTGTGTGCGAGGAACCATGTGCACACACGTTCACCCTCATGACGACTCTGTGAGGTGGATCTTATAATTACTACTTTGCACATAGAGCATCCAGAGCTCAGCAAGTAAATGTGAAAGGAAGGATCCAGACTCACACCCTGTTCTTGACCAGTCCACAGTCACACCCCCTCTGTCATTCACCTTGGGGTCTCTTGGTGACTCCAGTAAGGGGCTGGCAGCTGAATGCTCCCCCCCAGAGACTTAGTCACATATATGATATTAACTATGGGATTTCATTCAGCTAGTTTCTCCTGGGCATGGGGAGTGCTATCTGTTTCATTATCTCTCCTGTCATTTAACGGTTCCCACCTTGACTCTCAAAGTGATCTCATCCATTTCTGTGCTTTAAATACCAATCAGATTTATATCTTCAGCCCCTACCTCTCCCCTAAACTCCACACTTCTGTCTCCAGTCATCTCCTAACATCTCTAGTTGGATGTGTAGCAAGCCTCTCAAACTTAACATAACTCATGATCATGACCACAAGCCCTATATCTCCCCAGATTCTTCCCCATCTCAACAAATAAAACTACCTGTTTGCCTAAGTTAGAAACCTATGTCACCTTTGATTCCTGTCATTCTTTAAGCTTCCATATCCAAATCAATAACAAATCCTATGGGCTCTACCTCCAAAAAAAATAAAAATAAAAATAACAAACAAAACCAAAACCCTATCCCAAATCCATCTTTCAGTGTATCTCTCCTCAACCCTAATTCAAGTCCCCATGGTCTTTCAGCTGAACTACTGTTTCCTCTTCTCCCAATTTCCACTCTGTCTCCTATGCAAAATATCTTTGCAAGATAGAAACTGGAACGCTGTTATATTCCCGCTTGAAACCCTTTTATGGCTTCCCTTCATTCCTAAAATAAAATCCAGAGATTTTCCACAGCCTAGGAGACCCTCCAAGGTCTGCAGTTTCATCCGGCTTGTTTCCTGCCAGTCTCCTTACCCCACCCTAGCCACACTTGCAGTTCCTTGGACACATGAAGCTCACCCTTGTTGCCCTTTTCACATGCTGTTCCCCTCCTTGGAATGCTCTTCCATCTACTTTTGGCATTCTTCGCCCCTCTCATTCTTTAGATCTCAACCTAATTGCCATCTCAGAACTTTTCTGACAATATGATCTGAACTAATGTCTTGGTATTCTCTCTCAAGTTGTCTTGTTTCTTTATATGCTACATAGCACATATGGCCATTTTTTTTTTTTTTTGGTTGTCAGTTGTGTTTCCATGTATTCTATGTCTCCTCACCACACTCAAAGCTCCATGAGGGCAGGAACTGTATCTCTTTCATTCCGTGTGGAATCTTCACCAGTAAGTATGGCGCTAGAAACACAGCAGACTCTCAAATGCTATGGAATCCTTTCCCCTCCTTTGGTTCTTTACCGTAACAGACATTACTAGAAAGCTACAGTATAATTTTTTTATTGCCTGTTGTTTTAATTGAATAGGTTTTGCACTGTGGGGGAGTTGAACAATGAAGGTGTTTCTTAGAATACACACATGCATACACACTAACTGGCTTTTTTCTCATGGAATCATGGGGCTGGCTTTCCCCCATATGCTGATGACCCACCGATGAGACGGGAAGAGGTGGCCACCAGTATTCCTCGCACCTGTGGGAGCAGTGCAGCGTCGCTTGATTACAGTGGTTCCTGGCACCACTCGGGGCAGCACAAGTGTTCGCAGTTGTAGTGCCTTAGACCATGGACTCAGGAATCATTATCATGTGCTGAGCTTCTTACGTAGATTTTCCCCCAGTAGCCTAATGAGGTATTTTAACTCAGTTCGACAAATGTTTCCCGTGTCTACTCCTGTAGAGTGAGGCAGTGAGATGCGTGCAGCGGCAGAGACGCGTGAGTGTGCCGGCACCGGGGCGAGCGTGTGCGTACGTCCATGCGTCAGAGTGTGTGTGAGCGTGCCTGTACGTCAGAATACGTGCGAGCATGTCAGTGTGTCCGTACATCAGAGTACGTGCGACTGTGTATGTCTGTGTGTCAGAGTATGTGTACGTGAGTATGTCTGCATTTCAGAGTATGGCTGAGTAGGTGTATGTGCATATATACATATATGTCAGAGCATGTTGAGAGTATGCCATTAAATCCATTTGTCAGAACATGTGTCTGTCAGTATGTCTATATGTCAGCAGAGGTGTGAGTGTGTCAGAGCATGTCGGTGAGTCAGAGTATGGTTGAAGCCCAGTGAGGGGCCCCTAACCCCAGGGAGAGCTGTGTGCACATCCACCACCCTTAGCCTCCTGGTTGTAAAAGTTGTGGCACTTGGCCAAGGCTGCCTTAAGGCTCTCTGGCCCCCCTTTGCCCCCCTTCGTGTCTCCCAGAGCCTACTTTCTCTGTGGTTTTAACTCAGTTTGCAAAGGACAGAGAAAAGGTGGTCCTCCTACAGAGAGTCTTGCTCGCTCATCACCCAGGCCCCTGAAACAGCTGCCTCTCGCTGTCTAAGCAGAGCCCTGGTGGCCACTGTGCGCTTAGACCATTTGGGGCCTAATGAAGTGAGAAGGTACTTCCCAGCCCTAGACCTGGGAGTGCAGCAGTTTCTGGCTGCTAAAGGCAGACATTAAGGAGAACCATCTCCATTGATGAGAATGCGCATATGCTATATTTGTTTGGTTAGAGGGCATTCTGGAAAAGCGCAGTCCTAGTGGTCCTTAATTAGATAACAAATTAATAGACACATGGATTCCAAAGTTCAGGGGACCGGCAGGGAACCAGCAGATAGAGGCCTCCTCTCGAATTGCTGGTGAGCTGTGGGGAAGAGAGAACAGGTCGCTGGGCCGTGGCTCCTTAGGCTCTGTTGGCTGGGACATCCTATAGGTCACATTCAAGTTAGCTGCTGAGCAAACGGGCAGCTTTTCGTTACAGTGGAAATGGCCCGAGCATGAGTCCTCGACTTGCCCACTTCTTCGCTATCGATTCTTCCAACAAATATTTATGGGCCGTCTGCTGTGAGCCGGGCACTGTGGGGGACACTGGGGATACAAGCAGCAAAACGCTGCCCTCATGGACAGATAAATAAGATTGTCACAGAGTATGTTGAGCGGTAAAAGAGACTATAGGGCAACATAAAATAGGAAGTGGGGGAGTCTGGAACATCAGGTAGGAAAGTCAGTGGGGAGGAAAGTCTCAACTTGAAACAGAGTGGTAAGAAAAGTAACCTTGGGGTGCATTTGAGCAAAGAATTGAAGGCAGTAAGGGGCTCAGTCATCCAGGAGAGGAATTTCCCCAATGGAGGACACACCACTGCAGAGACCCCACGGCTGGGAGCGTGCTTGGTGAGCCTGGGTGACAGCAAGGAGGACCTAGTGGCCTCCGTGAGCACGGGAAGGTGGACAGCCAGGAGGCCAGAGGCGCAAAAGTCACAGAGTAGCTAGATCACGTAGGGCCCCAGGGCTGCTGTCTGGGCTGGGGCTGCGGCTGGGATTTAGGTGTGGAGGCTTTGGGATCTTGGAGTATTCCCTCGCCTCTAATTGACCAGGGTGCATTTAATCCGAGATAGCAGATGCATGGCATGCATGTAGCAGCTACCTCGACCTACACCCGAGGCAGACGGCACTGACTGATCGCAGCCCCCTTTCCCAGCGGGCCTGATTTGGACTTGGAGTCCTACCCACCCAGCCCTCCAGGAGTTCTGCCAGTTCCTTGGCACTCCAGCGGGAGTGCTGGATTCCACTTGCTCCCCACCATCTCTGTACTGTCAGGCCTGTATTGACAGGGCAAGGAGAAAGGCGTCGGGCCTGGCGCCTGGCCCAGACAGTGCAGTGGAGGAGGGCTGGGTGGGGAAGGAGTCGTCAAAAAACAGCAACAGGACAAGTCTGATAATCACCGTAGAGACATGAGATGATTGACTCTGCCTGCGGGAGGGGGCGTCACGGACAGCTTCCCCGAGGGGGTGACATATGGGACACTGTGAAGGCAAGGTAGAATATTGTCAGTGTAAAAGAGTATAATGGCCTGAGGGGACATCATGAGGACTGAAGAGAGGCCAAAAGGGGTGGGAACAGTCTGGTGTGGCTGCTCGTGTTGAAGGACCTAAGGGAAGGAGTACGAGAAAGGCTTAATCAGAGCTCTGTGTCCCCTGATCATCTGCCACGCGCCGAACGTCCACTGGCAAAGAGGCCCAGGAATATAAACCACATCCACTATACTAGGATAATGCCAGTTATGGTAGGAAACAGACCCCACAGTTTCAGAGGCTTGTGTACATATATCTTATCCATGCATCAGTTTGATGCAGTGTTCCTGGTTGGCAGGCAACATTTCCTAATTCCAGGCATGATTCAGAGACCCAGACTCCTTCTGTCTTGTGGCTCTTCCATCCCCAAGAGCTTCAGAGTCATCTGCAAAATAGGAGAAAAGGGAGAAGAGGCAGACCTGCTTCCTAACCACCTAGACTGAGGAGATGTTCAATTCCATAGGTGCGGTCCAGTGCCTCGGCCCCACCTAGGTAAACGGGGACCTGAGCAATGTCGTCCTTAGCTGGGCAGCCACGAGTCCAGACCCGAGATGGGAGAGCACACGTGTGAGGGACAGTTAGTGTCTCTCCTGTGTGAATACACCCGAAACTCAGTAAATGCTGTCCTGTACCTCCTGAACCTCATTCAGCACAGCAAAGCACATTGACAATATGAGTTACAGTTCTTCATGTTTTCAGAAAACTTTAGCATTTCTCAAGAACCTGAAGATGATTCAGCTTGACAAGCATTTATCAAGCATCTGCTTTATGTCAGACAGCAGAAAAACTCTACCTCAGTTTCCTCCTCTGGAAATCAGGAGCAATGCTCTCCAGGGCGGGGTTATCACAAGGATTAAATGGGGGATTGCCTGGCACGTAGGTGTGAAGTAAGCACCAGCACCGGTCTCCTCTTCCTTCCAGCTTTTGCCAGAGAGATCCTGCAGGTAGTGGGATGGGCCAGCAGCCATCTCTCTTCTTTAGGGCCTTGGCTCCAGAGACCTTGTCCTCCTGCAGAGAAAGGGGTCTACCAGGACCATCAGGGAAAAGCGGAACACATAGGGGTTAAAGACAGAGGCAGCCCTCCCAGTGAGATCTCTGGCTCTCTGAATTAAAGATCTGAAAACTGTGCTATAGAATTCAACCTCATGGCCCCTGGGATGGAGGAGCCTGTCCCAGTTCGCTGGCTTATTATGTTGTGGGTCTTTGCTCCTCTTTGCTCCTCTAAGGGCTGGTGGCTTGATGAGTTTGTCATGAGGGCTGTGGCAGGCCACCTGGCTGCTGCCCCACCAACCTTTTTACAAAGATACATGGAGGTGGGAAATCCGCTGGGGGTCCCTCTCAAGAAGTAGGTTTTCTGGAAAGGAAGGAAACCCAGGGAAGAACTTTGACCGGAATTTGGTTTCATGAATCAGAATGACAGTTGAAGTCACTGGATTTTTGAAAAGGCAATAAAAAAAAGAGATGGTCAGGGTACCCTTCCTGGGGAAATTGTCTGTTCGACTTCATGCTTAGTGACTGTGCTATTGATTTCAGTTGTGATATTCATCTAAATTATATTCATTTCTGGCCATAAGTTTCTCCCAACCTTCAGGGCACTGAAAAGACATTAGCATCGGGCACTAGACTGACTTCCCGATGCTGGACAGGAGCTGCCAAGTGAGAAGGATGCAGGCCTCAGCCAAGGTTCTGGCCAGGATCTGGCCACAGATTTCACACTCCAGAATGGAGGCACATAGGCCAAGGACCCCAGGGAGGTCAGTCTTGGAAGAAGGTCTCATAGAAGCAAGGCAGGACTGGCCTATGGAGGCCTTTTTCAGGTGACCATAACAGGCATCCAGAAACAGGACTGTATTAGGTTCTCCAGAGAAACAGAACCAATAGGATGGATGGATGGATGGATGGATGGGAGGAAGGAAAGAGAGGGATGGATGGATGGATGGATGGATGGATGGATGGGTGGGAGGGAGGGAGGGAAAGAGGGAAAGAAAGGAGGGAGGGAGGAAGAGAGATAGATAGATTGATTGATTTAGCATAAGGATTTAGCTCATTAATTATCGAATCTAAGAAGTCCCATGATCTGCTGTCTGTACACTGGAGACTTAAGAGAGCCAGGATAGTTCCATTCTTAGTCCAAAGGCCTGAGAACCAGGAATGCCAGTGGTATCATGCCCAGTTCAATGTCACAGCTCAGGCAGTTAGGCAGAGGGAGCAAATTCTCCCTTCCTCCACATTTTTGTTTTATTTATGCCCTCAGAGGTTTGGGTAATGCCTGCCCATCTGTTCTGGGAAGGGCAATCTGCTTTACTCATTCTATGAATTCAGATGCTAATCTCATCCAGAAATACCCTCACAGACATATCCAGAAATACTGTTTGGATATTTGGGCACCCCATGAACCAGTCAAGTTGACATATAAAATTAACCATCACCAGGGGCACCTGGATGGCTCAGTCAGTTAAGCATCTGACTTGATTTCGCCTCAGGTCATGCTCTCAGAGTTGTAAGATAGGCCCCGTGTTGGGCTCCACACTGGGTGTGGAACCTGCTTGGGATTCTCTCTCTTTCTCCCTCTCCTCCTGCCCCTCCCCCACATGCAGGTGCATATGCTCTCTCACTCTCTCTTGCTTTCTGTGTATTAACCATCACCACACCAAGGTCAAAACAGATTTCGGGACTGTTTGGGAGCCTCATGTAAGAGCTTTATTAGCAGAAAGAAGACAGCTGGAAAGACACAGTTGGCCCTGTAACTCTGATTCAAGGAATACTTCAGTGGCCCAGAGGCTGATCTAACAGGAGCTAGAATCAGAGCTATGGTTAGCCAGAAGGGAGCAGGTGGGGGCAGGCGCAGTGTCCTCCAAGGAGCAGGGCAGGTCACAGCCTGCATTTGGGCCCATCTGTGGTTAACTCTCTTAGGCAGAGGACAGAAGATAAGATATTCACTGAAGTTGGTCAGTGAATGGAGAGAAATTTTTAAAAAGAGAAAATTCTAATTGATTTTAAAGAGGGTGGGGCACATCCTTAATAAGGATGAGCTTGATAAAGAAGGAAATGTACCTACTCTGTGTCAGACATTTTATTTCTCACAGATGATTGCATGGCCCATTGTAGAAATCAGAAAACTAAGGCCCAGAGAGGAGAAGTAAATTGTCCAAGGCCCCACAGCTAGTCAGGGGCAGCGCCTGATCCCAAAGCTTACCTTCTTGCTTCCAAACCACATGGTCGAGGTGCTGAAGTGGAGCCTCGTGCTTCGATCTTTGATTGGCCTTCCTGTGCTTTGCTGTCACCTGGTAGACCAGAGGAAACTTGCCTGTGACGGTGTAAGCCAGGCGAGGACTTCTACCCCCATCTCCCCAAGCCACCTCTGAGCCCTAGTGACCCAAAGTGCTTTCTCTAAGTGCCTCTGATTACATATACACACTCGGTCCACTGACTGTGAGTTCCTTTGGGGCAGGAGCCATATTTTTAACTCCATGTCCTAGTGCTTAGCACATAAAAGGTATCATGTAAAGGTAGGCAGATGGGTGATAAGGGCAAGAAAGAATGGTATATAAAGAAATGCTGGGGCCTGGGACATCCTTGGGTTGATCATTGTACAGATGTACAAAGGGTCTCCCTTTGGGTTTTGCTTGAGAGGTTTGCCAGGAACATCAAATTGGTAAGAAAAAAATTATATGTGTGTGTGTGTGTGTGTGTGTGTGTGTGTGTGTGTGTGTTATTTTATATATATATATAGTAGCAAATATAGCAGACAATCCTTTCTATAGTAAAGAGAAAAAACATTAAGACATTAGTAGAACAAAAGAAATGCAAATAATTGATACACATATGAGCAAAACGTTCAACCTTACTATTAATCCAAAAATTCAAGTTAAGGGGTGCTTGGGTAGCTCAGTTGGTTAGCGTCGACTCTTGGTTTGGGCACAGGTCATGATCTCATGGCTTGTGAGTTCGAGCCCCACGTTGGGCTCTGCACTGACAGCATAGAGCCTGCTTGGAGTTCATTCATTCTCTCTCTCTGTCTCTCTGTCTCTCTGTCTCTCTCAAAATAAATAAATAAACTTCAAAATGCAAGTTAAGACACAATGAGATGACATTTGTATTTTGTAAATTAATAGATACATTAAAAACTGAAGATCTCAGTGTTGGCAAGAGTGTGGTAATATACACATTCTCATATACGGTCAATGGAAGTGTAAACTGATAACACCTTAAGGGAAAGCAAGTTGGCCATATATATCAGGACACTTTAAAATGTAGGGGTGCCTGGGTGACTCATTCGGTTAGGCATCCGACTTCGGCTCAGGTCATGATCTCGCGGTTCATGAGTTCAAGCCCCACGTCAGGCTCTTTGCTGATGGCTCAGAGCCTGGAGCCTGTTTCAGATTCTGTGTCTCCCTCTCTCTCTGACCCTCCCCCATTCATGCTCTGTCTCTCTCTGTCTCAAAAATAAATAAATGTTAAAAAAAAAATTTTTAATGTGATATCCTTGATCCAGTAATTCTACTTCTAGAAATATATTTCAAGGAACTCATTGGAAATATGAGCAAAACTTTATGTTCCCAGATGTTCATGGTGCCATTATTTATAATAAAAAAAAAAATCAGAAACCGCCTCCATATCCAACAATATGGAAAATGGTACTACTTTATGGTATATCTGCCTAATGGAACATTATAAAGTTACTTAAAATGAGGTCTACAAAGCAATTTTCATGACTTCGAATGTTTATCATAAAACGTTAAAGAAAAGTTATAAAACTGTATCGTAGCTGTGTCCAAACTATGTCAAAAATATATGTGCATATATAACAATGTGAACAATACTATTGAGTAGTTGATATCATTACAGCTCATTTTCTTTATTTCAAACCTTTTTATTATTTATTTTTTAAATGTGTGTTTTTAAAGAACGGAAGGGAAGAAAAGTTTGCTAGCAGCCAGAATGGGTAAGACCCATTTGTCTTTGCAATCACCAGGGACCGCCTAAGGAAGCCCGTTAAACCCAGGGTGGCAGGGCCCCTGTGCTGAAATCGCTCCGTCTCTGGAGCATATTTTTTCTTTACTGAGGAAATTGCTTTCCATAAAACCAGCTCTCTGACACCTCCGAGTACCAGGGAACTATGGCAAGCCCGCTTTCCTGGGGACATTCTCTAATGGGAAACTCCATCACGTTCCAGCTTGGCGCTTCCAACAAATCCCAGCCAGCCATAAAAATTTTTAGCACCCTGTATGCAAGACTGATTGTGGCGGCCTCATAAAAATCCCATTCACCGAACACGAGCTGCAGGTCTAAAACTCTGGAGTCCCCTGCTGTTTGAAACCCAGTGGCGTGGCGCATAACTAAGTGACGCCTGGTAGAACTCCACACAACGAGTCAGGACTGCATCTCGGGCAGAACGAAGGAAAAACAGGAAGAACAATGGGCCTGTGCAGACGGCACAGTGTAGAGTCACAGCAAAGAGCTACCTTCTTGCTGCTCTTTCAGGAAGGATAGGTGGACTTGGCCGAACAACGGAGAGGATTTAGGGATGATGGTCAGCCTTTAGGAAGGGAAAGGGGGTTGTGAGGCTTGTAGGTGGAGGAGTGAGCTGTGGGGGCATCCTGCCCTAACACACACGTCGTCGACTCTCTGGGGATGGGGACACCCCCCTTCCTATCTGTTCCCAGGTACACAGGCTATTCAACACCCCTCTGCCCTCTGGAGGTAGGTTTCAACACCCCTCCAGCAGAGGGCAGGTGACCTAAGTTTGGGTCAGGAGTTCATTGCCTACACACAGCTTGCATTTTTTCAGTTACGGAGCAATGATACCCAATACAACTGCTGTTTTCCACACTCACCAGGGTCTGGGAGGCCTGGGTTCTACATCCTGCTTTGCCCCCATTTAGCTCTGTCACACTGGACAAGTCACTTCCATAGTCTGTGTCTCAGCTCTGGTTTTCTCACCTGTAGCATGAGAATAATGAATTCCTATCCTCCCCACCCCACCCCCCGCCACTCCACACACACATTGTATTAAAAATGTTAAAAATGTTATCATAAAATATTTCAATGCCCTCATCAAGTAAAATCATTCAAATGTCACTTAGGAACTCATTGTTAAATTTGTAAGAGAAAAATGCATTTTTCCATTGCTTCTTTGCATTGAATTCTCTGTAACCCTATTCTCCATTAACAACAGATAACAAAATTTCTAAATTTGGTGAATTCATGTCACAGGCCTTACCCATCCTGTGTGGCTTTGGGTAACTTAACCTCTCTGAGCCTCAGTTCTCTCATCTGTGAAATGAGAATCATGCCTACCTCATAGAGTTTTGGTAAAGATTCGGGGAATAAGATATTAAAACACCTTGTGTAACACATGACCCTGGTTAGGTTCAGTAAACCTGCACTTCTCTGAGCATGAATTAACCTACTGAATACTGCTCAGAGGATCGCTCTTAGATCTGCATATATTATAACTATCCTGTAGGTGTTTAGGGTCATGTAGATGAATACTCCATTTTTTATGGTTTCTGACATTGAATATCAGCCCACTTAAAGGCCTCTAATAGGTATAGCACCACCCATTTTCTTGGGGTTGCAACTTCTAACTGAATGGAGAAAGAGAGGTATTTATAAGGGAGGAAAAAAGAGGATCAGTGGGAACAGAATTCTTACTTCCTCCAGAAGTATTCCTTTCCCAGGAGAGAGACAGCTGCCCCATCATCTGGTTACTGCAGGCCATGCTTTGTTAAACCAGAAGAGGGACACAGAGGCTTTATATATCTTTTTGTTGTTGATTTCCAATATGTGATAAAATGAGACACCCTGTATGATTTCAATTAGTTTACATTTATTGATGTTTGTCTAATGGCCTAGCATATGGCAGATCTTGACAGTGTTCCATGTTTGCTTGAAAAGGATGTGTGTTCAGCAGTCCCGTCAGTAGATTGTTCTGTAAATGTCTGGTAGGCCCACTGAGTTTACAGTGTTGTTCAAGTCCTTCATATCCTCACTGATTTCCTGTCTCGTTTTCCTATCAGTGATTGAGAGTGTGCTATTGAAGTCTCCGATGATCTATTTTTTCTTTCAGCTCTCTCAGCTTTTGATTCATGAATTTTGAGGCTTTTTGAGGTTGTTAACCATATATCCCTTTACAATTGTCACATTATCTGATGTATTGGCTCTTTTATTAATATAAAATGCCCCTCTTCATTTCTACAGACAATTCTTGTCCTGGTTCTACTTAATGTTATAGTAGCCACTACAGATCTCTTTTGGTTTCTGTTTTTATGGTTTTTGTTTTGTGTTGTGTTACGTTCAACCTGTGTGTGTCTTAGAATCTAAGGTATGCCTCCTATAGATGGTATATCATTGGATCTTGCTTTTTGACAATATTCACCTTTTATATGGATTATTTTGACCATTCACATTTAATATCATTATTATTATTCTATATATATTTGCCACGTTGCTATGTATTTTATTATATGTCCCTTATCTTTTTTATTCCTGTGTTCCCACTCTCCTGCCTCTTTGTGGTGTGTTCAATAAAGATTTTTAGATTTTACTTTTTTGATGATAGTTTTAACCATATTTTAAAGGACTTTTTAGTGGCTCTAAGGATTGTGGTATGAATCTTAAATTATTATAGTCCACTGTAGATTAATACTAACTGAATTCCAGTAAAATTTAGAAACTTTATTCCAAGATGACAATCCCTTCCTCCTTTCTTTGTTATTATTGATCTAGATATATACACAGATAGATAGGCAGATAATATATAATATAAATGATAAACCTAAATTCAGTGTTATAATTATTACTTTACACAATCTTATGTTTTCAAAAGATGTTAAGAGAAGAAATGAGAAAATATGTATTTACTGATTTTTTTATATTAACCCATATGTTTTCTACTTCTCATGCTCCTCACTTCTAACTATGGATTTGAGAATAAATCCTGGCATCATTTCCTTTCAGCTTGAAAGACTTCGTAAAGCATATCGCCTAGCAGTGAATTCTCTTCATTTTTGTTGATCTGGGAATGTCTTTATTTTGCCTTTACTTGTTAAGGAGAGTTTTGCTGGATGTGGAGTTTTTGGTTGACAGTTATTTTTCTTTCTGTTCTTTTGACCTCTGTTGTTCAAAGTGAGAAGTCATGGGGTTCCCAGATGGCTCAGTTCGAAGGGTGTGTGACTCTTGATCTCAGGGTCATGAGTTTGAGCCCCATGTGGGGCATAGAGGTTACTAAACAATAAATAAATAAACAAGGGAAAAAAAGATGAGAGGTCAGACAATTATATTGATGTTTTCCTGTATATAATGAGTCATTTTTTTCTTTTTTTAAGATTCTATCTTTGGCTTTAATAGTTTGATTATGATGTGTCTGTGTATGACTGTCTTTGCATTTATCTTATCCAGGGTTCATTGAGTTCCTTAGATGTATAGATTAATGCCTTTATCCACTTTGGGATCATTTTGTCTGTTATTTCCTCAATATATTTTCTGCCCCTTCCCTGACTGCTCCTTCTGGGGCCCACGTTATGTTTGTTGGTATGCTTCATGTTATTCTACAGATCTCTAACATTCTATTCCTTTTTCTTCAAATGTTTATCCCCTGTTCTTCAGATTTGTATAATTTATATTGATCTATCTTCAAGTTCACTGAGCTTTTCTTTAGACATCTTGAGTCTGTTCTTGAGTTTCTTAGTGAATTTTTGTTTTATTGTACTGTATTGCTCTAGAATTTACTTTTGGTTCCTTTTTAGAGTTTCTGTCTCCTTGTTGACATTCTATGTTTGTTGATTAATTGTTGCCATGCTTTCCTTTAATTTCCTAGACGTGATGTCCTTTAGGTCTTTGAACATTTTTTTTAGTGGCTGCTTTACAATATTTATCTGCTAATGAAAACATTTAGGTTCACTCTCAGTTTCTGTTTTTGGCTTTCTGATTATTGGGTCATACTTTTCTGTTTCTTTGTGCTCCTGTTATTGTTGAAAATTGGACATTTTAGTTACTATATTGTAACAACTCTGGGTTCTGATTTTCTCTCATGATGATTGTTGTTTTACAAACAAGAGTTGTTTACCACTCTTTTTTTCTTGTTTGTTGTTGTTGTTATTGTTGTTGTTTTTCTGTGTTTAGAACATGCCTAGGTTAAATCTCTGAAATCTTTCTTTCCCACAGTGTGGCCACTGGTGTCTCTGTTTGGTTATTTTTCATTATTGCTTTTTAAGCTTCTGTCTGCATAGCTTAGTGGCCAATCAGTGAAGTAATTGGACATATATTATGCTCAGACACATCAAGCCATGTGTGGGGGAGAGGAGGGGAGCACATTCAAAATCCAGATCATTTTTAAGTCTGTTCCAGCCTTGCTTTCCACTGGGGCCTTTTGCAACTCCTCTGTGCACATACCTTCAGGGATGGCCGGGAGTATGTGGACAGCTTGGGCCCTCTCTGATCTCCACTGTTCCTTAACATCTCAGCCAAGAATATGCTTACCCCAGTAATGACCTCATGCTAGTAGAGCCAATGGCCCTCTCTACTTGCCTGCTGCCAAGGAGCATCACTTCCTCTGATAGTGTCACTGGCCATGGGTACCACTTGCTGCTGTCAGTCAACTGGCCCTTCAACCTCACCAGCCAAGCCGACAATCCTCCTGGTGGAACCTCTGTGCTGTGGAGGATGGGAAGAGCCCAAGGGAGTAACACTGTGGAGTCCCAGTGTTCTTACCTAGAATCAAGCAGTGTTCCAAGCGTAAAACACTTCTGAGATTGTTCTGAGCTTGTCACATACTGCCTTTGGTCAATTTTTAGAGTGTTGAAATGGTTGTTTTTGTCAGTATTGTTCAACTTTATAGTTCCTTTTAAGGGGAGAAGATTAGCCAGCCTCCTCACTCAGCCATAGCCAGAAATACCTCCTATAGTTTCTTTTATATCCATGGTCTCATTTGATCCTAACAACTTCTAAGTGAGATAGGCAAAGCAAGGGATTCTTTGTCCTATTTCACAGATAAAGAAAAGGAAGCTCAGAGAGGTCCAATGACTTACTCAGTGTCATCCAGCTTGAAACTGGCTACAACAGAGCTCCATCTTGATTTTCTAGATTCCAGTGTCTTTTCTACTATACCATGGAGCCTGGATGATATTCCATTTCCTTGGAATGAGCAAGAAAGTTATTTTATTTTGCTCTGGATGTTATAACAAAATACCATAGACTGGGTGGCTTAAACATTGTACATTTATTGCTCATAGTTCTGGAGGCTTCAAGTCCAAGATCAAGGTTCCAGCAGATTTGGTTCTTGGTAAAGGCCTTTTTCCTGGGATGTAAACAGCCACCTTCTCCTTGTATGTTCACATGGCCTTTCATTAGTGTGCGTGCGAAGGGAGAGAGAGAGCTGTCTTTGTCTTTTCAGAAGAGCTTTTAAGCCCATTGTGAGGGTCCTAACCTCAACCTAACCTCAAACCTAATTGCCACCCAAAGTCCCCACCATCAAATACCATCGCATTGAAGGTTAGGGCTTCAATATAGGAATTTGGGGAGGACATGAATATTCACCCCATAAAAGAAGCTAGCCTGGAACTTTCTCTTACTCCCTTAGGGTCTAGAAAGTTTCACTGGGTCCTCATGTTAATCAAAAGCCAAGCTTCAGGAGGAAAGAAACAAAGGATAAACTTCAGCTATAGATTCGAAAGCTCAGGGTCTTTCTTCTTCTCACCATTAAGATGAAAGCTGGTAGTGGAACTTCCTTTCTCCTACAGCTGCCCTACTGAGGGACACTGCACTTGTTTAACCAAGTTAAAACTGTTGTACAGATTTTGTCTTAAATTCACGACTGTCATTTGCTTTTTCTAGCTTCCTCTGTTAAACTGTCCAATAAAGATAACTTTTGCTTTAAGATCCAGTGATTCATAACCCTCCAAATCAGAGTATTATCTTTCATGCTGAAGCCAGGACTTACATGTGCAGGTTCTTTGGAACCTGACAGGATTTGCCTGAGTCTCTGGGGAGTAATCTGAGCTCTGCATTCTTGGGGTGACTGCTGCTGACACTGAACTAACCCCAGAGCAATCAGCAGGGGACAACATCTCATGGCAAGAAAGCGCTAGGCTGCTCTGTTGTTAATGTGCTCTGTGACCCTGTATATTAGGGCCAATTCCCTAATGATACAGGCTGTCACATATTGACCACTTATCATGAAGCAAACATTATGTGAAGAGGTTTACATATGAAACCTGGGTGTCCCCAGACCTCATTAGCCTATGGTTTCATTGATGGCAGCTATCCAGATTTCTAGGATTTCTCCCTCAACAATTCATAGGAGACATCCAACTCACTCAAAGTCTTGCTCAGGGTTTTCTGGAAGACTCCAGGGGCCTCACGTGTGGTCAGGAAGTCTGCTATGGTCCCTTTATGTCACACTGCTTGTTAATATTCCCTCTTCCTACAAGTCACTGGGAAGGTGACACTATGCCTCAACCCTACAGTTGGAGTCCACAAGGCTATCAGTTCTTCTGCCCAAGGAGCTAGCCCCAAGTACCCGCAAAGCTGCAAACCCTCAAACTGTCACCCTATCTACCCTGCCCCATAAGCATTCTGTTCCCTAGAGAAAAGGAGAGAAGGACTCTTGCCCTCCCTCTGTGATAAACCTTGGTCCTAGGGTCCCAAAGCAGCAGTTCTTGAATCCAGAATATGCTGGCTCCTTCTACTTCCCAGAAAGGCTCAGACCTGACTCTGGGCCCAGAGGTGGGGAGAACTAACTTCCCTATTTCTCCTGGATGTCCTTTGCTATATAATAAACTACTCCAAACTCAATGGTTTAAAATAACAACCCTGTGTTATTTTCCACAATTCTGTGGGTTGACCAGGCAGTTCTGTGAATCCTGATTAGAATCTCTCATGAAGCTGCAATCATATGGTAGCTAGGACTAGAATATCCAAGGTGGCTCTCCTCGTATGCTTGGTGCCTTCATGGTGTCAGATGGAAGGCTGGCACCCCTGTGTCTCCAAGTGGTCTTGCCACTTGGCCAGCTTGGACTACTTTTCATGATAGCTGGATCTCAAGAGTCAACATTCAATAGGAGAGAAGCAGAGGTCACTTGTTCTCATAAGCTCTGGGCCCAGAACTAGCATAGCGTCATATCCACTGTGATGGTTAATTCACTTGGTTAAAGTAATCGCAGAGCCAGCAAAGATTCAAGGTGAGAGAAAATAAGATAAAGCCCACCTTCTAATGGGGTTAGTGACAAAGAATCTGCAGCTATCTTGAATCCACTATCATCCCCCCCCCCCCACTTCTTGGGGCTGTTCCCAAAGGAACTTTACTCCTGTGGGCTCTCTCCTTCCATGTTAATCATAAGCAACGGAATGTCTGAGTTGATGATACTACATAAGCAAGCTTAGTTTACGTTCACTGGAAGCCACTTCACTGATTTCATGTATGTCTTACTTCAATCCATCAAGGTAGAGTTTGTTGTCCTCTAGTTTAGGATAAAGAATCTAAAACTCAGTCAGCTTAAGTGGCTTGCCCACGGTCACAGCTAGTAACAACCAAGCCAGGATTTGAACTCAGGTCAGCCAAAAGTTCTTTTTGCTGCCCCCATTCCGCTTCCCATGTCTCTAGGTCTCTGTTGCCTCCGTTGTAATTATAAAACTTAGGCAAAGAACATGATGATTTTCAAGGACCATTATAGCTCTAAAATTATATATTTCTTCCCCACCCACCATCTTCCTGAAGAAACTCATCTTTGCCTGCTGTATTTGTTGCTTTTCTATATCTCCGTTGATGGAATTTAGACACCATAGGATTTGTTTGTAAGTGTCTCGTACTGCTTTTTGTATTTTTAATCCAAATGGCTCTTACAAAAAGGTCCTTCAGGTTCCTGGTGGAAGAGAGTTAACTTCTAACAGCCCTTCCCAGTCCCATAAATTCCCCTTGAATATTCTATGTTTCCTGCCAGCTGGGAGATGTCAAGGATAGGAATTTTCAGGGTATCATTCCCTTGCTTAAAAGCTTTCCATGGCTCCCCCATTGCCATCAAGATAAAATCTAGACTCTTAACATGGCACACACAGCCCCTCAAGGGCCCATCTGCCTTTCCAGCCCCATCTCATACTGCCACACTGAGATACTTACAGCTTCCTGTAGGTACCTGTGTCTCTGTGCTTTTGTTGCCATTGTCTGGAAGGCCCCCTCCACCCCTTCTACTCCAAGTTAATTCTTACTCATTCTTGGAGACACAGTGCATACATAGATCATAAAGGAAGCTAGACCTAAAAGTCTGCCTTTCCTCTCCCATAGCGCCATAGGCATAATGTTGTCATCTCACCCGCTTCTTTATGTTGGAAGTAACTCTTTATCTCTCTCCCCCCAAATACTGTGAACTCCCTGAAGACAGAAATTGTGTTTTATTCTTCTTTGTAACATCAACTTCCTGTACCAGCACACTGTCTTGCACAGAGCAGGCATCCAGAGAATGGTTATAATGAACACAGATCAGAACAAGCTGTAAGCTCCATTAGGGCAAGTCTCCATTTGTCTTATTCATCACAAAATCCCCAGTGCATAACACACAGCAGGGGCTCAATAAATATTTGCTACTCATGCTGTTTCTTCTGCCTGAAATGAGCCTCCTCACTCATTGCTTTATGTCCAAATCCTACCTATTCTTCAAGAAACTATTCCAATTCCCCATTTTCCACGCTTCCACTTTTGACCATGATGGAGTAACTGGAACTGGACCAGCCATGCTACTGTAAACAATTGTGAACATGGGCAAAATATATGAAATTACTGTTTTCAGATATTGGCCAGAGACAGCACAAAAATAAAAATATGGTCTCTAAGAGAAACAAAACAAGCAATGTGAGCTGGCGGTTGCCCGAGCTCTCAGCTCAAAGGAACGTTATCAAGCTGCAGAGGAGGAAAGGTCAGACGGAGCACAGTGTTCTTACTGAGTTGAGGGCAACTGGCAAATCAGAAATTTGTGAGACAGAGTGCTAATGGGAAAGGGTCCAGAAATCCACGTGGAGATCCTCTTGAGCTTCCAGCCAAATGCTGAGCTTCACGTGTGCAGGGCAAGACCCCATGAGGCCGGACAAAGAACATCTACTGGGGGAACAAACAGCTACCAGAGAATAAAACAACTCCCTACCGGTTGCACGCTACAACTCACACAAGGTGAGAGATGTTTAAATTCCAACCGTGCAGAGCAGGGAGACCTTGCTGAACGCCCCAGGCATTCAGTAGAGACCCTCCCAAAAGACCATGCTTTAGGATTGAGTTAACCTGGCATTAGAATAAAGTCTACTTTAGGCCTGTTTAAAAAATTATTTTGATGTTTATTTATGTTTGAGAGAGAGAGAGAGAGGGACAGAGTGTGAGCCAGGGGTGGGGGGAGGGGGCGGCGGACAGAGAGAGAAGGAGACACAGAATCTGAAACAGGCTCCAGGCTCTGAGGGCACAGAGCCCAAACGCGGGGCTCGAACTCATGGACCACAAGATCATGCCCTGAGCTGAAGTCAGAGCTCAACCGACTGAGCCACCCAGGCGACCGTAGGCCTATTTTAGTGAAGCCAAAACAAGCCTTGAAAGGATCAAGCTGCTCTGCAAGTCACTTAACTGCCTACCTAAACCCAAACTTGACACTGTTTAAAAGACGAGGACAAAAATCCAGACGCCCAACGTCCTAGCATCCATAGTGTGCAGCGTACAATACAAACCTACCACATCTGCAAAGAAGGAGGATATGGGACTCATAACTAAGAGAAAAATAAGTCAATAGAAACAGAAATCACAGCGATGGTGAAATGAACAGAAAAGGACTTTCCAATGGCTGCTCTATATTCAAGGAGTTAAAGAAAAACATGAACATAAGGAGGGAACAAGTAGAGAATTTCAGAGAAATGGAAACTTGAATCGAAAATGGAATATCTGCAATGAAAGTGTCATGGAAAATTGAGCAGCAGATTAGACACTACAGAGAAAAAGAGGCTGCGTGTAGGGCAATCAAAATTATCCAAACCAAAGCAGAGGGAGGTAAGAGGAAAAATAGCTGAAAAAAAATAAGCAGAACCTCCGTGACCCATGGGACAATATCAAGTGATTTAACATGTGATTAGAGCCCATGTGACATGTAATTATAAGTTCTTAGGATCAAAGGAGGAAAGGTAAGGGAGAGATGAAGACAGTAAAACAATACGATAAAATAATGATGATTTTTGTCAAATGTGATATAAACTGTAAACCCACAGTAAGATCTCAGAAGCTCAACAAACCCCAAGCAGAATGGTCAACAGAGCCATGATAAATTTGCCGGCAACCCATTTTAAGAGAAAATTTTAAAAGGAACTGGAGAAAGATACAAGTTCCCCTTTTCTGTGAACTGAGTTCTCTTATAATGCTCCTTCTTCCTCCAGGCTCTCCTAGCACCTGATCATCTCCCCTTTAACTCTGCCTTGACCATATCTTTGTGTCTATGCCTCATTTCTCCTACAAGATTTTGAGCTTTCTGATGGCTGGGAATCCAACTTGCTTTGAAGCTATCACGGCATATTGCAACACCTCACCGATACTCGTTGCTCAAGGAATGTTTGTAGAATGAATGAATGAAGTACATGAATAAATGAAGGTAATGACACAGGTTGGTTATCAAATCCTGCACTTCTGAGCAAACAGTTGCTGAGCAGCAGTGGGGTCCAGGTCATCCTGCAAGAGAATTATACCTCTCCTTTCAGAATAACAATATTTAAAACTATAGTTAAGTACTCACTGAATGCGTGCCGCCGTGGTCCTTTTTCCACACCTAATTACAGCCTTATAATAAGAAAACCAAGGGACAAACTAAGTAAATCACCTCAAGTCACATAGATAGTGATGATGTTGCTAAAATTTCCTCTCAGGTCTGATTTCAGAAACTGTGCTTGGCACCACTTTGCTCTACTCCCTCTTCTCAACCCATTTCTTAATCGTGTATTTTCATACCTCCGTGCTTTTGGTCATGTTATTCCTTCCATCCGTAGTGTCCTTTTTCCTTTTTTTAAGTTTGTTTATTTTTATTTTGTGTGAGAGAGTACAAGTGGGGGAGGGGCAGAGAGAGGAAGAGAGAGAAGCCCAAGCAGGCTTTACACCAGCGCAGAGCCCAACATGGGGCTCGATCTCATGAACCATGAGATCATGACCTGAGCCGAAATCAAGAGTCAGACACTTAACCAACTGAGCCACCCAGGTCCCCTCATGATGTCCTTTTTCTCATCCACCTGATAAAGTCCAGTTTCTTGCTCAGGTCCCTTGCTCACATCAGACACTGACTTTGGTAAGAAAATGAGTTCACATACCATAGTGAATCCACAAGGCAGAGCCCATCCTGAGCGCCTGTGCTGTTTTAAGCCATGGGAATCCTGACATGAGTGAGATGTGTACAGTTAGAGAAAAGAGTCCTGTGACAAGTGAGATCAGTGCAGGAGAGAAGGGAACTCTGGGACTTTGAGGGCCCTCAACCGGCCTGGAGTGGTCAGAGAGGCTTCTTGGAAGAGGTGATACTTGAAATGAGTCTCAAAGATAGGAGGACTGGCCAACGTATAAAATACTGTAGTAAGACAAAACTCATTGTGTCTACTTTTGAGGACATAGTGGCAGAGAAGCCAGGGTCACTGGGTTGATGGGAAGAAATTATCTTGGAAGCTATTCATTCTCCCCAGTCTCTCTCTCCAGCAGATTTTTGCAGGTCTGAATTCCCGTTTGTTTGTTTTTCCTAAGAGATGTTTGCATTAACTCCTAGTCCTGCATACCTCAAGGCATCAGGGAGTTAAATTCCTTTCGAATAGATTTCTTTAAAAGTGAGAAGTAAATGGATCACAATTTTCCAAATTTTGGGAAAATCCATAGCTGTCCCAGCTTAATAGCTTGGTATTATTGGATAATCAAACACAACCATTTTCTCAAAATAGAATAGGATTTCCCCTGCCCCCTCCTTTGCCCTTCCTAGCTGCCTACATAGGCAGCTGGAAGGGGAGCCAGTGTTTTGCCTGGGTCCAGGCCCACATTGCTCTTTTTATTCTAGACTGCATAATTGGCCCTTGCAGACAGAGGTTAATTTCCCACCGTGAATTCCCTACCAAAGTAGCATGGGCCCTGGGGGGTGGGGGGGAACCAGAGGAGAAATTGCTTCCAGGTGCCACTTGGTCGCCTCCAATGGCTGTGAGCGAGGCCACGTGGGGAAGCGCAGGGAGCAAGGGCTCTGGAAGTATACGGACCAGCATTTGAGCTGAGCCATTTACCAGCCAGGTGCCCTAGGGCTGGTGGTCTGATCTCAAGCGTTCGGTTTATTCGTTTGTAAAATAGGGATATACCATCCTATTAACCATGGTGAGAGAGATAACTAGCCTGGCACAGGCCTTGCTGTTCTGTGAACAGACATTCAGCAAATACCCCTGCCTCTTGGTTGCCAGGTTGAATCCTGTTACCATCTGCCGTCTTTCTTCCTCTGGGAACTCCCTCCCTCCTTCCCCGGGTGACTTACCTTCCAGATACTTCCTCTCCGTTAACAGGAGGTAATAATGAATACTTTTTTTTTTTTTTAACCTCAAAAGAGATGTGAAGTTTAAATGAGAGAATGGACAGAGACATTTAAAAACTCTACATTTAGATATTCCACCAGCATGTCTTGGCAAGTCTCCACTGGCGTTTTAGGGACGGCATTGTGAGCACCCCCGATCCCAGGGGATTAGGTACCACTACCAACCTCCTTAGTCATCATGACAACCAAGAACCACTTCCAACAACTCCAGCGGCGTGGGACACCCAACTCATACACACACACACACACACCATGCTGCATCTGAGAAACCACTGCCATGTGATGACTTGATCTCCCCTGTTCAGAGTGTATCATCTGTGTGTCCTGTATCTTAAAAAGCATTACTATAGAACCAGTTTTCAGATGTGGAGCATTATTTTTAATGTATATCTGCTTTTTGATATCTTTTTTCTAATTATGTAAGTAATGCATGGTAGTGGAAAAAGTCAAACAATAGAGACATGGGAGGGACACCTGGGTAGCTCAGTCCGTTGAGCATCTGACTCTTGATTTCAGCTCAGGTCACGATAGCAGGGTCGTGGGATTGAGCCCCGCTTCAGGCTCTGTGCTGAGCATGGACCCTGCTTAAGATTCTCTCTCTCTTTCTCTCTCTCTCTGTCCCTCTCCCCTGCTCTCTCTCTCAAAAAAAAAAAAAAAAAAATAGAGACATGTGACAGTAAAAAAAAAGAAAATAGAAGTCCTCAGTATTAACACTTTAAACGTTTATATTATTTTTATTATAAAAGTAATAAAGGCAGATGGTTAAAAATTCAAACAATGCTAAAGGATATAAAATGAAAAGTAAGTAAAAGTCTTTACCATCAACCCCATTCTGTCATTAACCGTTTTATGTGTATCTTTCTAGAAAGTTCTGCACAGAATCATGTGTGTGTATACCTTTTTCGAACACAAGTGGAATGATACGTTCTATTTGCTATTCTACTAGGTGCTGTTGACTTGTTTTTTTCACTAAATAATATAGCTGGTAGATCTCCCCCTAGCAGCACATTTAAATCTTCCTCATTCGTTTTAACAGCTTCAGAATGTTCCATGGAATAGAGGCCCTGGTTTTTCCCATGTCTTACTCTATTGCAAACAGTACTGCAGTAGACGCTGTTGTGAGTACCAGCTGCAAAGTGCTATTGCTGTCAGCTGTAATAAGAGGATAGAGATCCAGCACAGGTGAGGGGACACACCCAGGTGACACCAGGCTGAGCAGGAGAGACGGGAAAGGCACATGACGGGAAGACCACACTTAACTCAGCCAGTCCTGTAACTCAGTGACCTTGAGCGGGCCTCTTTGGGCCATCATTTCCTCAGCTACAAAATTAGGGGAAGTGGGACAAAATTGCTTTTACATCTCTAACATATCTATGAGTCTAAAGCTGTGAAAATAAGTTCTAAAAATGAAACTGTGATCCAGTAAGGGAGGTGGGAGTGCAAAATCATCATTTTTATCCTTTGCACTAGGCCACGGCTACGTTCGTTAAACACTGAAGCTTACAAGAGTGGGAGCATTTGGGGAGGGCCCTACCTGAGACAAGAGGACTGGAAAATCCCCTGTGCAGTCAGTGCAGAGGAACTGGGGCTCTTTAACCTGCAGCTGGGAAGACTAAGCTATGATTTAATTACCTTCTGTGAATATATAGAAGGGCTTCTCTAAAGAGAGTTCTTAACACTTGTTCTTTATGTTCTTGGAAGATGACGCCAAAGAGAAGGAGCTGAGGTGAAAGCAGGAGAAATTTGTGTGGGATGGCAAGGGACTTATTTGATGATTACGAGTAAACAAAAAGTAGAAAAGCAGAAGTTCCTACCAAAGAATAGTGTGTGAGTCCCTAACTCGGAATACATTTAAATATAGTTAAAGCATCCGCCTAGAGACAAGGACTGGGCCAAAAATATCTCCAGGTGCTCTCCCACCTCCTATGATTTTTCCAGTCTTTAAATGCTGAGTTCTGACAAAAATGTGACCTCTGGTTAATGTCAACAGAATCAGACAAATCTTGACACTAATGATTAACATCCTAATGAAGAGAGTTGGTGTCAAACACAACTGAACTATTGATGTGCTCTGGGGTCCGATAGGGCTAATTTATGAATAAACAAGTTATAAATTTTTATTTCTTCCTGGTGAGATTTGACATTATTCAGGCCTGTAGCACTAAGGTTAAGAGGATACAGCTAAAGTATGCAACGACTGAGAGCTGGGCCTTAGCTGTGTGGACAGAGCACAAAAATAAAAAGCTAAAGGGAGGGGCTCCAGGGTGGCTCAGTCAGTTAAGTGTGCAACTTCGGCTCGGGTCCTGATCTGTGCTGACAGCTCAGCACCTGGAGCCTGCTTCGGATTCTGTGTCTCCCTCTTTCTCTGCCCTTCCCCCACTCGCACTCTGCCTCTCTCTCTCTCTCTCTGTCTCTCAAAAATGCATAAATGTTTAAGAGAATTTTTTTTTAAAAGCTAAAGGGAATCGTAAAGACCAGAAAACAACTAAAACCCAGGCTATTATGTTGAGAAACAGCCGTCTGAATCTTAGTCTTCAGGCAGGACAGGGATTATTGACTCTGTAGTTCCTTCACAATTTTAACTCATGTGTAAGGGCTGCTCATCATTTAATATGCATGGTCCTTCTCTTATATATTATTTTTCAATTGTAACAAATTACCCCCCAGTTTAGCCACTTAAAATGGAAACAACATTTATTACATCACGGTATCTGTGGGTCAGGAAGTCATGAGCATCTTTGCTGGGTTGCCTGACTTGGTGTCTCAGCCCGGGTGACAGTCGTCTGAAGACTTGACTGGGGCTGGAGGATCTGCTCCCAAGATGCCATACTGATGCCAGCTGTTGGCAAGAGACCTCAGTTTCTCACCACAAGGACATTTCTATCACTGCTTGAGTGTCCTCACAAAATAGCTGCTGGTTTTCCCCCAGAGCAAAAGATCTAACCAAACCTAAGGAGAAAGCCACAGTGTCTTTTAGCACCTAGCCTGAGAAGTCACATTCTGTATTTCCGCATATCCCGTTGGTATCCCAGGTCAGCTTTACTGCGTGGGAGAGAATCACGCATCCAAGGGCGTGAACATCAGAAAGTGAACGTCAACAGGGGCCATCTTGGAGGCTGGGTCCCACAACTTACATGGAGGTTTCTTTTGTTGTCAGAGGTAATAGAACAGGTGTTGGAGATAGCCAGTCCAGGCCAAGTCCTGGCCCTATGTGGGTGAGTGTCCTGAGCCAAAGAACATAACCTGTTTTCTCATCTATCAAATATACTGCCGACTTCACAGCGCTGCTATGAGGATTACGGGAGACTGAGTATATGAGGTGCTTCACACAGTGCCTGTGATAGTAACTACTACCTTTATTATTTTGAGTACTTTCACTTCATCATTTTTCCAGATTTGCCTTTTTATTTGCCCCCATTAATAATTTTTTTGAGGACTAACATGCATACCTTAAAGTGTTTAAGTAGACAGCTCAGTGATCTTTTACGATGTAGCCATGTCTGTAGCCATATCTCTGATCAAGATAGAACACGTTTTCATCAAACCCAAAAGGTTCCCCCATGTGCCTACCCACCCTGAAACTACTACTACGGTGGCTTCTATCGATATTGTTTAGTTTTGCCTGCTTTTGAACTTTATGGAAATAATCACACGGTATATACTTGTATCTGGCTTCTCTTACTTACCGTAAATGAATCTCTGAAAATCTGTGATGTTCTTCATGTTGTTGCATTTACCGGTAGGTTTTTTTCAGTTGCTGTGGAGCTTCCCATTTTATTAATATACTATAATTTATTTATCAGTTCACCTGTTGATGGGATTTGCATTGTTTTGGACTCCTGTGAACAAAGCGGCTGTGAACAGCACTGCTATTATATTATCATCACCACAGAGCAGGCTAAGAATATGAAAGTATCCAGCTGGAATGCTTTATGATGATAGAGGCACGATGGAGAGGAAAGAATAAATTAGCTGTTGTTATTGCTGTTGTTATTATTATTCCTAGAATTTATTAAGACTTTTCTGTAGGCCACGCATTAGAATGTGTTTTATATCCTTTTGCCTATTTCACTGCCTCAGAACCCATATGAGGAAACATAATTTTACTTTCATTTGACAGTTGAGGAAGCTGAGCTCAGAGAGGCTAAGTGATTTGCTTAAGATCAAACTGACAGTAACCCAAAGAGCTGAGATACATTCTGCCCACCGACTCCAGAGCCCTTAGCCACTGTTCCAGGGGCCAGGGGCCTGCATCCAAGTCCCTGATCCACTTACAGGTGACAGTTTCCCATGTAAGCTCCCCAAGCTACAGCCCCCTCATTTGAAACAGGAAGACCCTACCTGAGACCACAGAGAGATAAAACTTTTAGGAGAATGAGATATAAAATTACTTTGCTCAGCATCTGGAATGTGTTTGATTAATGTCAGTTTTCTTCCTTCTGAAAAAATTATGTTTTACTGTTAGAGATATGTTTTGAGTTTGAAAGTACTTTCAGAAATCTCCCTTCATTCCTTCCACACACAACCAAATAAAAATTTCCTGGCAAACCCCAAATTTTATCCCATTTTGTCTGCCCCAACGTCCCTGCGTCTCCATTCCAAAAGGATGAGGAGGACAGAAGAAAAGAGGGATTTCTCTTAGCCTATCCAAAATGAAAATCAAATTTTCTGAAGGGATTGTATCCTTCTGTTACAGTCTGGAGGGAGGCTAGAGACCTGGAAGAAAAGAAAAGGCTCCGTCAAACGCAGAGGGTCTCCAGAGAGCACGTGGGAGGAACCTAGGGTGGCGCCCCTATTTTGTCTATACGTGCCTCTGAGCTGGCCCCCAGGCCCACAGGGAGCCTGGGGGGAATCTGATGACAGGAAAACAATTGAGGAAGTTGGCTGATCTTCACTGAACCCAGAAGCCATAAAGAAAAAGACAGAAATGCAAAGTAAGCATTTCTGCCAGACAAGTAAAAACAACACAAGCGATGTCAAAGGAAACTGGAAAAATATTTGCGCTATATAAAGTATATTAATTTTTGACATACAGAAAGTCTTACGATCAATGAATAGGAAACATGAACAACCAAATAAGAAAAAATGTGCAAAGACCGATATGGCCGTTCATAGATACTTAAATATAAATATCTAATAAACATTAAAAAATAGTCAAACTCTAATAAAGTCATGAATATTAAAATAACTTCAAGATATTTTACATCTACCGGATAAGCAAGGATCAAAAAGTTTCCAGTCTTTAGGGGCGCCTGGCTGGCTCAGTCGGAAGAGCATGTGACTCTTGATCTCAGGGTTGTGGGTTTGAGCTCCAGGTTGGGTGTAGAGAGATCTCTTAAATTAAAAAGGCATGGGAGGTGTTGCCTGCGTGGCTCAGTCAGTTAAGCGTCTGACTTCAGCTCAGGTCATCGTCTCGTGGTACATGAGTTCCAGCCCCATATCAGTCTCTGTGCCGACAGCTCAGAGACTGGAGCCTGCTTCGGATTCTGTGTCTCCCTCTCTCTCTGCCCCTCCCCTGCTTGCACTCTGTCTCTCTCTGTCTCTCAAAATTGAATAAATGTTAAAAAAAAATTTTTTTAAAGGTTCCGAACTTTAAAAGCTTCCGTGCTTCAGCCACTGCCCTCATAACTGTTACTATCGTTGATATTAATGGCACACAACTAACTCCATGGTCACCTTATCCTGGGACCTTAGGTTCATTCTGCCACCTCTCCAGTCCTCAGCTTTCTCATGTAGAAACCTACAGATAGGGCTAGGAGAGCTTTGTTCCTTTTAAGCTTCACAGAGAAGTGATTAGGAGCTTAGGCTGTGGCAGGAGTGAGTCACCAGTGGCCACCGCCTAGCTCTCCCCTTCCCAGTAGGTTGTATGACCTTGGCCACGTTGACTGACTGCTGTAAGTCCGAGCGTCCTCATCTCTAATGGGGGCCGCAAAGGTCCCTACTTCATAAGATTGCCGTGAGGATTAAAATGGACTCCTGTCTATACACAGCTTGGTACAACGTCTAGCAAAGAGAAAGTCCCCAACAATGGCAGCTATTATCATCATTGCTGCTATTAACCAATCATCCTTCTCCCCTGAGTAAAAGTCCCCCGAGAGCAAAAGACTCAGCTATTTGGGCAGAGAGCCTGAGAGCAATTTCTTTGAGAAAACCGAAGACTGATAGAAGGTGGTCATTTAACCTTCTGTGAACGTTTCTCGTCTCCTCTACTAAATGGGGGTAATAAGGAGATATTCAGAGAGTTGATATGAGGATTAAGTGGAAAAGCATAAGTCAGACTTGCCAGTTTTCGTTATTTGATCTCCAAGAGAGCTTAGGAGGCAACCCCCATGACCGTAGTGATTTTCAGTTAGACCCAGAGAAGTTCAGTGACTTAATTTGGGTGGCGCATGATAGATTGTTGCTAACAGTTGCTGGGTCCTGCAGCCCCGGGAGTAGAGGCAGGCCCTGGATTCTACCAGAGGCCTGTCAAGGGTCTGAACCCTACCTCCCTCCAGCTCAGCTCTTTAGTAGCTCTTTACTACCTCCTCCAGACCTACCAGACACCAAAACCAGCCCACGCCTGTGCACACACGTACACACACCACACACGATGCCTCTTTCATCCGGCCAACTTAGGCTTGTTTATCATTAGGCTTCTACTTAAACACCACTTCCCGTAGGAATGGGTGTCACTGCACCCCAAAGCCTCATTAATTAAGGGCTCCCCACTCCCATAGCACTGTGGGGTAGCTGCCTCTTCTGGAAACTTCTCAAAGGCAGGCAGGACCCAAAATGATTCCCTACCATAACTCTACTGGGGTGCTGGCTGGAGTCCCCTGTAGGATCACTGAGAGAACTGAATGGCAGGATCTAGCTGGCAGGACGCTCCAGAGAGGGGCTTTGACCTTCTTCCCCAGGATGGCGGCACTTTCCTCCTCCGACTATGCCAGGGTCTTGTGACAAATTACACAGGGCCAGCTACCCCTGCCAGCCTCACAGACCACTGGACTCTGGACCTGGCACGTCGGAACATCCCAAATGCTTTCCTACCCTGCAGGCACCTCTCTCCTCCCTCACTTACCCACCCACGTGAAATCTGGGGCAAGTGCAATCTGTGTGTGCTAGCATTCTAGTCAGGGGGATGCTGCTCGAGATGCTGAATGGTTTCACCTCCAAAATGGAGACTCTTTTCCCTCCAGAGAAACCAAAATAGCCAACATCCTTCTTTCTTTTCCAGTCCAGTGCCCTCAGTCAGGGCGACCAGCCTTCATGGACAGCCCTAGAGATAGAACCTTTTCATTAACTACTTGTGTCGATTTCTGGCTCCATTCCTGAGGTCCAGTTTCCCACCACAATGCCACTGATCTTGGCATGGCTGCAAAAACATGGGTACAGTCCACTCACTTGGGTTCAATCTGCCCCTCCTCTTGAGGACTGAATAAGATCAATCTTTCTGGAGTTCATATTAATTTTTTTATTATTTAAAAAAAATTTTTAATGTTTGTTTATTTTTGAGACAGAGAGAGACAGAGCATGAACGGGGGAGGGTCAGAGAGAGGGAGACACAGAATCCGAAACAGGCTCCAGGCTCTGAGCTGTCAGCACAGAGCCCGATGCGGGGCTCGAACTCACGGACCGCGAGATCATGACCTGAGCCAAAGTCGGCCGCTCAACCGACTGAGCCACCCAGGCACCCCTGGAGTTCATTCTCTTTATCAGTAAAATGATAACAATAGTATCTACATCATAGGGTGTCACAAGGACTAGAAGTGATGATATATGCAAAGGCTCCTTTTATATAAATGACCATCAGCTGAAGAAACCCCATGCTGGCAAGACAGGGTGGCAAGGTAGATGGAGTATGGACTCTGGAGTCACACCCTAGGGTTAGGGTTAGGGTTAGGATTTGTGGCTTTGTGATTTACTACCTGTGGACCTTGAGTAAGTCACTTGGCCTCTTTTTGTCTCAACTTATTCATGTGTAAAAGGGGCTTTCTATATTATAAGCTCCACAAGGATAGTGTTATGGGTTGACTTGTGTCCCCCCCAAAAAAGGGATATTTTCAGGGCCTAACCCCTAGTACCTCAGAATGCGACCACATATGGAAATGGGGTTGTTACAGACATAATTAGTCAAGATGAGGTCATGCTGGAGTAGAGCGGGTCCCAAATCCAATCTGACTGGTGCCCTTACCAGAAGACAGCCCTGCGAAGATGGAGACACATGTGGGAGAAGGCCATGTGACAACAAAGGCAGAGATTGGAGTGGACAGCCACAAGCCAGGGAATGCCAAGGATTGCCAGCCAACTGCCAAAAGCTAGGAAGAAGCACAGACTGACTCCTCTACAGGTTTCAGAGGGAGCACCATTACCCCCCTCCCCCGACACCTTGATTTTGACTTCCAGCCTCCAGAACTGCGAGATGATAAATTTCTGTTGTTTTAAGATAGTCCATGGTGCTCAGTCATGGCAGCCTTTGGAAACCAATACAGACAGGAACTTTACCCGGTGGTGTTTCTGCTGTGTCCCCAGCACCTAGCAGGGGGCCTGACGTGCAGTAGCCCCACAATTATTTGCTGAGTGGGTGAATATGGTGTTTGCTGTAAGAGTTTTATTGGAAAGTGTTCGCAAGGTGCTCAGCACAGTGCATGACACACAGAGGTATTTGGTAGATGTTTATTCCTTCCCCTTCTCTTCTCATCCCCAAGGCTCATTTCTGCACAGAACGTGTTTGGGGCTAAAAACAAGCATGTCTTTCTTCTAATCTTTGCCTAAAGCCTCCTAAAGGGCTCCCAGCTTTGAGAACAGACTTCTGGGGAAATTCTCCATCTGAGGGAGACCCGGTCACTTGGGGACAAGATTTGGGCAGACATTCCTCCACTTGTCCATTCTCCCCCTGCACCCCATTGATTTTTTTTCAAGGTTTTTTGAGATTGCTTTCCTTGATTTTTTTTTTTTTTTAAGATTTCCTGGAGTGAGAGTAGAGGAATTTCCGGAAAGCTTGGCCCTTACTATGTTTGTGCTTTCAAAAAAGTTTCAAAAAGCTTTGTAGAAATCTAATGGGAGCAGAGGCTTTGGCACGATGAGTACACTCAGTGAAAGCTATTTAGAACCAGGGCGGTTATAGGGAGAAACTAGGTAAGGAGAATGCTTCTCAATATGTGCTCACTATACACGTACAGCATAGGGTTTTCTGTTATTTTTTTAAAATTGTTTTGTTAAAATATAATAGATAGCAAACTGCACAAATGATAAGTAAACAACTCTGGCTTTATTTTATATGGGTGGTTTTTTTCCTGGTTAATTTTTGCCCGGTTCATTGCTTATACTCATCGTGATTTCCCCTTTGAGTCAGAGTTCTACACTCACTGGCTCTGTGGCCTTGAGCATACTGTCTAGCTTCTTTAAGAGATCAGGAAAGTAAACCCTTGGATTTACAAACGCACATGCTTGTGTTTATTATCATTATTCATTTGGATGATTTTAGTGGCATAGGGTGAGCTTAGGGTCCACCAGAACAAGGTCCAGAATTCAGCCTCTTAACTGCCCCAGCTAGGCGATCCTGAGCAGGCTCTCCGGAGCCTCAGAGTTTGGGGAGACCTAATGCCTTTGCAGGGGGTTGTGAGGATCGAGATGATGTATGTAGGGGACACACAGTAGGCACCAAATTACTATCAGTTGCCTCCCCTCCCTCCAGCAAGCAGGCTCTTCTTCCTCCATAGCGCCCCACCTCTCACCTCTCTCCTCTCTCCTCTGTACTTAATACCGCCACCATCCCCCAGTATTGAAGTAGAGGTGAAGCTTGACAGGTTATGCTCTGCCTTTGTCTTGGGGTCTGCAGTTTTGCAGCTGTGTAAAAGGAGTTGGGGAGGGAAATATATAGAAGAAATTATATATATATGTGTATATGTATATGTATGTGTATACACACACACACACACACACACACACACACATATATGTATATGTGAACCCAAGAAGTAATAAATGACTTTGAAAACAGCTGTTTGAAAGCATTTCTTAATCAAATCTCAGTGCAAAAGTGCAAAGCTTGAGCCCTTCTGTCGAACAGAGCACTCTGTGACCACAGATTGCTCAAGGCCTGCCATAAATTTCAGTGCCTCCTTGCTCATGTTCACCAGCAGACTTGACAGGCTTAGATAATCCAGCTTGCCTTGTGTTCCCCTCTCTCCCACATCCCACAGAAAGTGGCGTCTCTGTCTGGCCTGATTTGAGCCCCCGGAGGCCTTGGATGGACCATCTTAAACCCCTTTGGACCAAGCCCTGGGAAAGGTTCAAAGAACCTTTGAGAAACCTGGGGTTGCAGCTGGCATTTGGGGTTCTAGGAAGTCTCCCATTTCCCCTGCCCTCCTCCCCCAACATCCCTGACCTCTCCTCCCCCTCCTCTGGCACTCCTGCCTCCCGCACACGAAATAACATATCTCTGTTTCTTCTACCCATGCAACCAGGCTCCCTTCCAGGGGAAGGGCTGGTTTTGGCTCTGGCCTCACGTGGGGAGACCGACCGGTATACATCTGTGGTGGGCAATGAAAGGGAGGTGGGGAACGGCTACCAGTGTTGAGCTGTGTGCTCAATCTGCTGTGTTCCAGGCCCATCATAGTCCTCAGACACGCATGCTCTTACTCACTCTCCACAAGACCCCTGGGAGCTAGGCTCGGATCCTGAAGATCCCAGCCCTCTAAAAGGTGAAGCAGCCCGCCCCAAATCACAATAACCAGTTTTAAATCCAGATCTTACTTGATGCCCCTCCCCAAAGTTGCAGTCCCACTTAGCCCCTTACCACTCGTATGGCCCTGCACAAGTCACAGCACCTCTCCTAGCCTCAGTTTTTCTGTCTGTAAAATGGGGTTGATGGTCATAACCTCACTTGAATGTAGAAAGGATAAAATAAGATCGCGGATGTGAAAATCTTGTGTAAAGTATAGAGTAAATACTATTCACGCATAGGTATTGTTTTTACTTACTAATAAAAACTGATTAGCTCAATCAGTTAAAATAGACTCCAGTATGTTCTGGGTACCAACGATAGATAGATGAAATCACTGTGTGGGCCGTGGACATATGGATACAAATAAGACCAGTCCCTGTCCTCTGAGACCTCACTAAGAAACACACAGGCACAGTGGCCTGCGGTGTTGCACATCTGTCTTCTGGTCCCTGGCAGCCTCTCAAGGCTCACTTCCTAGCACGATCCTCCTTAGGCCTATCCACCCATACGGGCATCCCTCGCTTTTCACAAGTTCTCATTATACCACCTCGCTTTTATGAAACACCTACGTTAGTACCTGTTTTCATTCACTGAACAGGATCCGAAGAGGACTTTCACTTTTACAGAAAAAGGCTAAGAGCCAAATTATGCCCAGAGCTTGTTTTGTAGTGAGCCATTATATAGGCAGCACGCACCCAGAGCAGCGAGGGCGGCCCCACCGAGCTCCTTCCCCAGGAACTACACACAGCAGCTCAGCATCAAGCGGCCAGAGCTTTGAACTGTGTCTGTGAGCATCTGTGCTTTCTCTCGATTGATTTTGTGCAGCCATTAGCAAGACACGTCCTAAGGTATCAGAAAAGCCTAAGAGAGGTTAGTTTGGGGGTCTGGGAATGCTCAAAAACTTTTCCATGTAAATTAATGGTAATTGCTTCTTGCCTTTATGCAGTTTCAGCTTGCAAAAGTTTCCATAGGAAGGCACTGCGTTCAGGTTGGGGCCGGGGGAGAGACGTGATGGCCTGCTTCCTCGCCACCCCCTCAGTTGCTAGGTCCTCTGTCTGGAAAGCTCTTCCCCCAGATGGTTGTGTGGCTCACTCCTTCACTTATTTCACGTGTCTACTTAAATATCGCCTCCTCAGAGAGGCCTTCCCTGACTATCCTATCTGAAGTAGCACACCCATCCCATCACTCCACACCTCTCATTGCACTTAACTTTGCTTCACGGCATCTATCACCAGTTGATCTTGTTCTGTATGATTCTTTGTTCACTTGTTGATTTTTCTCCTCTACTGAAATGTAAGCTTGTGAGGACAAGACTTTGTCCCCCAGGCCTAGACGCTTAGAACAGTGCCTCGCACAGGGTAGGCACAAAACAAATATTTGATGAAAGAATCAATGCCTACTCGTAGACACTAAAAAGATGAATAGCTCAATTTTAAAATGAGGATTGGAATAGGTATTTCTCTAGGAAGATATACAAATGGCCAATAAGCACATGAGAAGATGCTCAACGTCATTAGCCATCAGGAAATGCAAATCAAAACGACCTGAGCTGACTCTTCATACCCGCTAGAATGGCTGTTATCAAAAAGACACATGATAAAAAGTGTTGGCAAAGATGTGTAGGAATTGGAACTTTTAGACACTGCTGGTGGGCATGGAAAATGGTGGAGCCACTGGAAACCAGTCCAACAGTTCTTGAAAATGTTGAGCAGAGTTACTTTGATCCAGCATTTCTACTCCTAGGTATACACCCAAGAGAAGTGAAAACGCATGTCCACACAAAAATGTGTACACAGATGTTTGTAGCAGTTTATTCAGAATAGCTGGAAAGTAGAGACAACCCAAGTGTCCATCAGCTGATGAACAAATAAACGCAATGTCCATACAACACAGTGTCATTCGGCAATAAAATGACATGACGTTCTAATCCATCTTACAACATGGATGAACCTCAAAAACATTATGTTAAATGAAAGAAGCCAGCCACAAAAGAGCACATGTCCTGAGCCCATGTACATGAAATGCCCAGAATGGGTGAATCCATAGACATAGAAAGTAGATTAGTGATTGTCGAGGGCTGCGAGGGTTTGGAGGGAAATGGGGAGTGACTGATGATACGTATGGGCTTTCTTTTGGGGGGGGGATGAAAATATTCTAAAATTGACTGTGGTAAAATAAATAAATAGATAGAATGGTGATGGTTGCACTACTCTGTGAATATATTAAAAATAATTGAATGATATGCTTTAAATGGGTGACTTGTATGGTATGTGAACTATAACTCAATAAAGCTGTTATTACCCCCCAAAATCAATGAATGTCCTCATTTATTTATTTGGAGAGAGAGAGAGAGCAAGTAGGGGAGGGGCAGAGAGAGGGAAAGATAGAATCCCAAGCAAGCTCCCTACTGCTAGCACAGTCCAATGCAGGGCTTAAACTCACAAACCATGAGATCACGACCTGAGCCAAGGTCAAGAGTTGGATGCTCAACCGACTGAACCACCCAGGCACCTCAATGAATGTCCTCATTTAATACACCTGTAGTCAAACAAGCAGCACAGCTAGCTGGCCATCCCTGAGTGAAGACCAGAGACCTAAAGCCCTCCCTTCTCAGTGTCGAGGTGGAAGGTACTCCAGGATCTGGGTGTCCCCCCACAAACAGGTGAAAGCAAAGCTCCTTTCTTGGTAAATGCTTTAAAAAAATGGCCCTGAGAAACCTGTGAGGAGGAGGGATGGAGATCAAATGAGCTGAGCCTGAGAAATTTACTGCCTCCTGTTTTCCAGAGACCATTTTCCCAGCATAAGTCACAGAGACAGATGGCCCCAGACCTGCTTCTGAAAATAACCACTGTTGATGAGAAAAGAGGAGAGTTGACTTAGTGGGAGCTGCCCCGCGAGGGGAGTAAGACCCACTAGATTTAATAGGCTGGAAAAGAAGGCGAATCTGGGCCCAGGAGGCTATGGCTGTGCAGTGCTCCACATACTGGGGACCAAACCAGAAGCCGTGCTCTTTGCTACCTTCCTGTCGGTGTGTTTCCTTCTCTTTACAATAACTTTTATTTTTTAAATCTCATTATCACATTTGCTCCTTGAAAAAATCAGAAATATGGAAAAATTATAAAAAACGAAAATGCATTCATGATTTTACTGCCTTAAGGTGACAGGTGTCAACATTTCTGTACAAACTGCACACACACACACACTTAAATGTCAGAATTACTTTTTATACAGTTTTGCATCATAGTTTTTTATATCCAATTTCACATGTCCCGAAGTGTTCTTTACAAACATGGCTTATAACGTCTGTGTATTAACATTGTACTGCTGTGCCTTACTTTACATAATTAGGCACTTTTAACATTAAAGATTTTTTTCCTTTCTAGCATTTTTTTATTTTACTTCTATTACAAATGATGTTGTGATGACTTATTAGAAAATCTTTTGAAAAGTCACAATTATGTTCTTGGGTAACTTGCTAGAAGTATAACTGCGCAGTTAAGAGGTTTTCACATTTTTGTTAATTTCTTTTTTTTTTTTTTTTGAGAGAGAGAGAGAGAGAGAGAGAGAGCGAGCATGAACTGAGCAGGGAAGCAACAGAGGGAGAGGAAGAGAGAGAATCCCAAGCAGGCTCCATGCCCAGTGTGGAGCCCGATGAGGGGCTTGATCTCACAACTGTGAGATCATGACCGTGAGATCACAACCTGAGCCAAAATCAGCAGTCAGACGGTTAACTGACTGAGCCACCCAGGTGCCCCAAAGGTTTTCACATTTTAAAAATCAGTTTATATAAAATCATACTACCCATATCAGGGCATAAAATCTTATTTGTATTTAAAATCAACATCTGTCTTAGCACTTGCTAGGTGCCTGGAATTTTCACATTTATTATTTCATTTTCTCCTGAAGTTTGGTTTGGTCTTTAGAGAGAGAGAGAGAGAGAGAGAGAGCTCACACGAGCTTGGGTAGACGGGCAGAGGGAGAGAGAGAATCCCAAGCAGGCTCCCCACTCAGCACAGAGCCTGATGCAGGGCTCGATCCCACAACCCCGGGATCATGACCTGGGCCAAAATCAAGAGTTAGAAGCTCAACTGACCGAGCCACCCACATGCCCCTCTCCTGAAGTTTTAAAAATAATTTTAGAAGTAGAAGAAGAACTGTATGTGCTCATTGTACAAAAATGTGAAGGTATAAAATCATATTTAAAAAATGAAAAACTGCCCATATCGTTGATAACCACTGTGAAAGGTTTTTTCAGCCAATCCTTTTTCCAATACATTCCTACAAATTTATTCATCGTGTAAACACTTTATGAGCATTCGCCCTGCTGAAGGAACCTCACTTGCCATTGTAACTGAAATCGTTTCTATCCTGCCTTCTTTTTATAGTCTCCTTTCCTCCTCAGAACATCCCCTGGAGGTAGGTACTACAGCTACTCCTACAGAAGAACCTTAGAGTGTGCTAGTCTGGCTCCCTGATGGGGAAAGCAAGGGCCAGAGCTGTCAGAGGACTTGACCGTGGTCCCGAGGCACATCGTTGACCTGCACCCAGATCTCTTGGCCCTTAGTCTAGGCAGCAGACTACAGCCTCTGATGTGGAACTGAATCCATACTGCCCTGAAACAGGGTAGCCATCTAATTGTCCAAATCAGACATTTTTAGAGTAAAGGCGGGGCACTCTTGTTAATTAATGCAGAATAACAGATGCAAATTGAGGCTGACACTGACAAACAGAATGTGGGGTCTCTGTAGCTGTCTGGCTTGGGGTTTCCTGCACTTTGAAATCCTTCACAGCAGTGGGCTTCAGTCCATTTCAGATAACTATGGGAACCAGTTCTGCAAAGCTTTTCTGAGCTGAGACTCTGATCTAGGCCAGGACACAGAGGTGAGCAGCCTACCATCCTGTCAGGCAAGCGAGGCTATTGAAGTAGTAGATGGGAATGCCCCTCACTTGAGTCAGGACATGCTGCCCTGTGGTGAAACTTCTGATCTTCCAGGAGCCCCAAACCTTCTTTCAGAAGGAGATCCCAGTTTTCCATCCTCTGCTCAGACCAAGAAGGATTTTACTTACTCCCTGAAGCAATTGGCTGCCCCGTTAAAAGGACATAGAGGCGAGATTGGAGCATGAGAAGAGAAGGAACGCACTTGGTGTTAAGGGAAGGGACTAGAGTTTTCTAGAACGGAACCTTCACAGGAGGGGTGAATCTGTCAGCTCACGGCTGCACAAGGTGACATACCTGTGAGAAAGTGTCCTCCCTGGAGCACACAGCCAGTGCTCTGGCTTTTCCGATGGGACTCACACTTTGCCTCTGTCAGTCGGTTGGATTCACCCTGTCACAGTCTAGACGGTTTAGATTAATAAGGTTCTCTTTGGGTGTTTGTTTGTTTACTTATTTTTTAAAGAGCATGAGCAGGGGAGAGGAGTGGAGGAGGAGGAAGAGGAGGAGGAGGAGACAGAGAGAGAGAGAAGAGAGAGAATCTTAAGTAAGCTCCATGCTTAGCACAGAGCCCTATGCAGGGATGGATCCCACAGCCCTGGGATCATGGCCTGAGCCAAAATCAAGAGCCATACGTTCAACCAACTGAGCCACCCAGGCTCCCGCCTCTGTTTGGGTGTTTAGATGGCTTTCTCAAGACTGCTGAGAAAAGTGTAAAAACGTGCATTTTGTTAATGGTCTTTCTTTACTTGTCAGAGTAATAAATGTGTCCATCAGCTGGCCCTTCACACTTCAGCCTCCTGGCATACTCTAGAGACACGCTCGGAATCCAGAATGCTAAAACGACCTTCCTTGAGAATATCCTATCCTAGCTATAGGTTACGTTTCAAATGCTCCCATGATTCACACAAAGATGTGAGTAACTGAAATTGTCCTTTCTGCAGATCGCAGGATTCCCTTGTCCTGTGTTCTTTTCATATATCACGGCTGCCTCCTTAACACTTTCCTCTTTTTATGACATTGACAAGTAATCCACATTGATAAAGGTGTCATTGGCACGCTTGCAGATCTGTTATCATTTACTGCACAAAACCACCCTGCTCTTACTGTAGATTACAGCTGGCGGAATGGCAGAGGAAATCAGTGTCGGCTGAGCCCCTTCCATGAGACTGCTGGGCTCCTTAGAAGCATCATAGCATCAATCTCCCCAACAACCCTTTGCAGTGGGTATAAGCGCTCCATTTTTAAAGGGGAAAACAGAGACTAAGAGAAGTAACGTGACTTACCCAAGGTCACACAGCCGCTGTAAAACCGGACTCTGATCCCCGGTTTACACAACAGGAAGCCTGGGGTCTTTTTGCTTTAGATGTGTTTCAGTTGATAGACAAGAGCTTCCCTTTCCCTACCCGAAATGGGGCCTGATAAATTTCATTCACGCCACTCAGGGAACAGCACTGCAGCTACGAGTTCTTACCCAGCTCCTGTGACCATAGACAAATTACTTCACCTCTCTAAGCCTTGAAAATGGGGTTGAATTTTCCTACTGACAGGTTTGATGTGAGGAAGAGATCTCATAAAGCACCTGACTGGGTTCCTGGATTCCAGAAGGAGCTCTGAGAATGTTTGTTCCTGGCCCCGCCTCACCTTCCACCTCAATCATATGAGTGTCTGCCCTCTCACTTTGTGGCTCTTTCTCCCTCCTCATCCACAATAAGCTAGAACTAGGCTCACAGAGACATTCTCTCAGGAAACATGGATGACTCCCCTCCACCTTTCACTGGTCCCCTTCATTGTTGGAGTGAGGTGTAGGGAGATTCACACCCATCATCCCATCTCATTTTGCCATGAACACTGTGGAAAATTCTACAATACCAGGTTCCCTTCAAGCTGATAATCAAGGTACATGGGAAGGCAATCCTAAACTCCAGTCCCATCATCCCTTGGCATCAGGCATGTATTATTTGCCTATATAAACATGCATCCGTCCCCTACCTCCACCCCCAGAGGCAATCACGGGGACTTCCATCCTGGCTGAGGTGAGCCATTTAGAAAGGAAATCTAAGTGGCTGAGTAGATGCCTTAAGTTTAAAGAGCAGATCTTTGTAAAGCACAGCCCTGGTCTTGTCATCTTCTGACTTTAAAAGCTTCCATGACTCCCAGTTAAGGTCTGGCTTCCTTTTCTTTGTGTTCAAGGCCTAAACCTACTGTTGTTTCTCACTGTTATCTTTATATAGACCCTTTGCACCGTAATCAAGTTACTCTCCTTCCCTTCTACCTTCTCCCCATCGCCTCTTCATGTAACAAGTTTTTACTGGTGTTTTCTATGCACTGGACACTGTGCTAGGCACTGGGAAATATGATAATGGGCAAGCCAGGCAGGCCAGTGGGCAGACACAGAAAGTAAACACCGCAGAGCAGGAAGTGTTGCAACAGAGAAAGTACAGGGAGCTGTGTGGGGATGCAGCAGGGGTGCCAAACCCAGGCCTGAGGCATCAGGAAAGCCTTCCCGGGGGAGGTGACATGAGGTTAGGCCTAAGGATGAGTGGGAGCTAGTGACACAGGGTGGTAGTGATGGGGAAAAGGGAAGAGTAAAGTATGTGTGCAGGGAGAAGAAAGAGAAGGTGCAAAACTGTGTTCCGGGGAGTGCCATTCAAACAGATTCGCTGCAAATGATGCCCTGAAGTTGTGCAACTCCTCAAACTTGGACAAAAGGTGGAGGCGTGCATCCATGGAAATGAGAGCAGGCCAACACGGCTCTGCAAGACTCGGCAGACTTGGTGAGAAGTTCATGGTAGCACATGAGACTTAAGAAGCAAAGGGGGGATGGGCAGGCTGCTGGAGACCCGGCGAAGGATGAGGCCCTAGGCCCTCTGCCATTCTTCCCTATGTCGTGGGTTCCCATCCCCCGATCTCTCCTTCTCTTCCCACCGGAACTCTCTGGAGCTCCAGAAAGCCTTTCACCTTTCCTCCAGATGAAGTGTGTATCCTGATTATGCACTGGGCTGTCTTCTGTTCTGACAGGTCCCCAGTGCCTTGCTTAGAACTCTGTGTGACTGTCTCCCCTCCCGCCAGCTCCTTTGGGACCATGTCTCTCACTGTTTGTATCCCCCTCACCTTCTAGCCTAGTCAGTGGGTATTTAGGAAGGGTTTGTGGAATGAAGCAGTATTTGCCATACTCTGCAATCCCGCACTGCTCTTATGAGAGCCTAGTGTCCTTACTCTCTATATACATATTTATACATAGAGCATCTAATGCTTATTAGGTGCTTACTGGCTGCCACACCGTTCTCAACGTGTTCCTTGTCTGGACTCCTTTAATCCTCAAAGCAACCCTGTGAAATAGATGTTCGTTTTTTAGTTTATCTTTTAATCTCCTTTATATAGATGAGGAAATTGAGGTACAAAGGGTAAAGTGATTTGCCCAAGGTCACTACTACTGAGCTAACAAGTAGTATAGCTAGAATTCAAATGGAGGATCTGGCTCCAGAGCCCAAACTCTTAATATCATCCTGCTTTGCTTCTGTAGTTGCCAAATTTGTACAGCAATGCATTTTATTATATGTGTTTCGAGCACTAATGTACTATATATATTACAAAATATATACAAAATAGATATTAGAAAAGGGGATTAAAATAAATATTTCTTTTTTTAATGTTTATTTTATTTTCGAGAGAGAGAGCATGAGCAGGGGAGGGGCAGAGAGAGAGAGACACACAGAATCCAAAGCAGGCTCCAGGCTCTGAGCTGTCAGAGCCCAATGCAGGGCTCAAATGCACAGACTGCGAGATCATGACCTGAGCCAAAGTTGGACACTTAACCGATGAGCCACCCAGCCGCCCCCCATAAAATAAATATTTCTATATTTTCTTGTGCCCAGGGGGTGGTTCTGTGTACCCTACTTTGGGACCACATGAATTAGAAGAAGCTGATGCGTACGAGGAAGGGAATTAACATGTTTCCAACAATATCTGTACTTCACAGAAACATCATGAGTTATTGTACACCTACTAAGGGCCTGGCACTTTGTTAGGTGCTTTGAGTGTTAGGTTATGAATATTCAGAGCAGTGCTGAAACCCGAGGTGAGGGAGACCTGGAGGTTGGATGGAAGGCAGAAGAAACAGGCATGAGGCCCAGGAGGGCACTGTGTTGTTCCCAGCCTTGGGTCTCTGAAGTTTGTGATGGAACAATTTACTTAGTTCTGGAACTATTTATTTCATAAAGCCTGACAGATGTACTTAGGAAGAGGCTGTAACTACCCCCCCTAGAACAACATATCGTGTTTCTTAACTTTTGTCTGAAATTCTAACAACTCAGCATGGTATGATACCGGCTATCCCGAGCTCATCAGAAGCTCTGATTGGAGATTATAAGATGTCTTTGACTAATAAAAGAGGAGGAAATGAATGTATATTTGCTTAATAAATGCAGCCTGCTAGATAAAATCTTTCCAAAACTGGGACTGCAAAGGAAGCAGAATCATGAATGAGGTTCTTGGTGCCGGGGGACGGGCGGGGGGGGGGGGTGGGCTGGGGTGGGGGGATTCATTCAATTGAATGAGCATTTGGTGAGCACTGACCCTGGGCTCCTACTTGCTCATGCATACTGCGTGCTCAGATATGGTATCCTTAGTCCTCACAACAACTGTGTGAAAGGCGAGAGGTACCCAGCTTACAAACAAGAAACTGGAAGTCATTTTCCCAAGATCATACAGCTAATAGGAGGCTAGGTCATGAAGGATACCCCGATTCTGTTGAACTCCACAACCTACTCCAAGAATGTACTGTCCCCCAAGAATATGCCCTATACTTTTATGTGGGAGACAACTACAGATAACTGCAAATACAGTATGGCAAATGTGATACCAGAACTCAAGTCAAGGCTGGATCAAGTCAAGGCTGATCACCTTAGCATGCTGTGTAGTAAGTGGTGTCCATGAAGGTTCTCACAAGGTGAATTGGGAATCCTTGGTTCAGATGATTTTGAAGAGAATCCTAGCCTGGATGTTTTAGGTAAAGAAACCAGAACACACAGCCATTCAGAGGTTGCACCATGGTCATTGATCCCGGCTATCTCAACTGCTCTTACTAAATTTCTACCATGAACCAGATGGTGTATACAGCACATCTGTAAAATGTCATCACACGTGGTTAGGCTCAGGGTTTGACATAAGAGTCATGAAAACTACAGAATCCTGCAGGATTTGGTGGCTATGACCTGAGAGAGCTTCTCTTGGTAGACCACAAAAAGCTTCCCCTGCCCCCAACAATTAGCTGGTCTCTGTGCCACCTCCCCCTTAAAGCTCTGCCAGATTTTATGAGTTGTCCGGGCTACGTTATGTTTCCTAAGGTTCAGCCTCTTTGCAAAGCTGGGTAGATCGGATTATGTTTTAAGGCTTCTCTCAGTCAAGGTGGAAGAAAAGAAGCAGCCCTTGCCGTCAAGTGGATGCATTGTCTTGTACTGTATACTGTTATCTGTCTGTGCTTATGTTCCCTCTCTTGTGGACGATGTACTGCACATGTCTGAAGGCCAGCCACAGGTAGAACTGCAGATTGCCTGATCTCAAAGCTCTTTTCCCAGGCCATCACCTTCTCCTTCTGAAGAGTTGGGAATGTGCCCACAAAACTGGGGTTTTAGAATCTTACAACCCTGACATGTTAGAAACTTGGAGTCAAAATACACTGACTCAGTGTATCTTGGAACTCATAGAATATTAGTGCCCTAAAATTATAGAATTATCTTATCTGAGATGGTTAGAACTTGAGGATCCTAATATGTTAGGCACCTGCAACTCTCCCATCCAGCAAATATTTCATTAGCGCCTACTGCATGCCAGGCGCTGTGCTAGACTCCAGGGATAAAGAAGTGAAAAAGACTGCTAATGCTCTTGCTCTCAGGGAGTTTGCAGAAAATGGCAGGATTTAAGAATCTTAAAATGTCAGATTCTTAGAAAAAGTAAAATAGTGTGTTAAAATCTTAGAATGCCAGCGGTGGAGGCTCTATCTTTCATGAGACCCAGAGCCTTTTCCAGGCATGTCCGATTAAAAAAAATCTCACTAATGAGAACATCGTTTCACTTGAGTGACATCACAGAATGGCCAGCTTGCAGGAACTCAGCGATCACCCAGTGTGGCTGCTCATTTTACCAGCGGGGCCACTGAGGCTCAGAGCGGGGTTGCTGTTTGATAGATAGCACAGCCGCCCGGAACCAGACTCCAGGTTTTCAGGCCTCTCTCAGAGAACAGGCAAAGCCGGTAGGGCTTCCCGTGTGTTTCCGCGGGCTGCCCTGTTGGCAAGCCGCGCAGACTTTTCTGCGCCTAGGCCCGGCTCTGCAGAAGAAGTTTGCACCAACTACCTTTGCGGAGGCATCAGCCCCGCCCCCCGGACCACGTGTGCAGTAGATCGCCCCCTGTTGGGAGCCCCTCCCCCGTTGATGCGTGTTTTATTTTGCTCCCTCCCCCTCCCCGTGTGCCTCGAAACCAATTTTCATTATTTTTTTTCTGTCTGTGTTTGTCTTTGTGGTTCGCAGGTGCTCCCTTGCATTGTTCATCCGCTTCATCAACCCCTATTGAGCAGTCCCCCTCCCCGCCCCCCTCCCCTCCGGCCAATGAGAGCCAGAGGCGGTTGCTAGGCAGCGGTGTGGCCCAGCCAACCCCGGACTCAGACTCTGAGGAAGAGTTTGTCCCTAATTCATTCTTAGTTAAAAGTGGCTCCGCCAGCCTGGGGGTCGCGGCGAACGGTAAGTCCCTCTCTCTTCCTAACTTCTGTGGGTTTTTGTTGTTGTTTTTTTCCCTTTCGTTGGTGATGCTGATTAATCTGCCTGCTTGGGCCGCTTGCAGGGGCGGAGGAGCCTGGTGCATGGGGGGCTCGGGGTTTTCGGGGACCTGGTTCGGCTCCGCAGCTCAGGCAGCGCGGCTCCTGCCCCGCTGCGCCGCTGGGATGTGCGGGGGTGGGGGGGGGGCGGGGGGGTTGTGAGGGGATTGCTGTCCCCATTCCCATGACAAACGTCTGGATAGAGCTGCAGGGACTTAGATGCACAGACAGACCCGAGACAGAAGCCTCAGGTGGAGACCAAGGCAGGCAAAGCCACAGAAACAAAGATCCAAACAGAAAAAGAAAAGAAAGGCTAAAACAAAAATAGCACCGATTGGCCACCTACTCTGTCCAGGACTGTGCCACCACCACTTGTTGCTTTGCTGGATTCTCCTCACAACCCAGCCTAAGAAACTGGTGTTATAGTGTCCCCATTAACCATGAGAAAGCTGAGAGAAAGGATACCACCTGGAGCCCAGCACTGGCTTTGAAAGTTCTTGACTTTCAAACTGCCAGGAGAGAGAGGGCCCTGAAGCCCCAAGCTGCTGCAGGGCTGAATGCTGGTTGCAGAGAGAGCCGCTGGGCACAAGCATGGATCTGTCCATAATGAACACTATTCGTCTTCGTTGTGCCCTGACTCTTACGGAGAAGAGGTATGGGAGGGTATGGTGGCAGAGCCCTACGTAGACTTAGAGCTAGCAGCCCCAGGTTTCAGCACCTGGTCAGGTGCTGTGTGACATGGGTCAAGGTCTTGCCTTCTCTGTGTCCAGCAGAGGCCAGTCTACTTCTTTGCAAGGATGCCTAGAAGCCTCCAAGAGAGGGAATAATATACAGCCTCTACGCTCTTTGAAAATCAGACAGCAGGTCTTTGGACTTAGTGGTTCTCTTCTGCCAAAATCTCAGGCCCTACGTTCTCTGTAACCAAAAGCCAAACCATCCTCCGGGGACTATTTGACCTTTGTGCTCTCTGAGAGTGACATTGTCCTTTTGGTGGTTTGGTGTCACTGCTTCTCTATACATTTTACCTGCTCATGTTTTAAACTATGCACAGAAACAGGAACCCTGGACTAGGAGGTAGGAAACCTGTGCACAAGACCAGCTCTGTGGCTCCCTGGCTACTTGTCCTGGGCAAATGACTGTCTCTCTCTCTAGGCATCAGTTTCCCATCTTGCCAGTGAAGGAGCAATCTCTAAGGTACTTTGAGTATATGAATGTCATGTGGTACTGAGAGAGGTGTGCCAGCCAGTAGCTTTCTTAAGCTTACTTGCAAAAAAAAAAAAAAAAATACACACACACATACACACACGTACGATGATATTTTTTGTTCATTTCTGGGTAAATAAGCCTTGCAGGTAAAAGAAAAGGCAGGAGATTAAAGTCTTTAATCTCTCCCTTTGCTAAATAACTGAACAAGAAGAATCACTTTATTGTAAGTTCTGCAGCAAATTGATAGCATTAGTGCATTATTGATGTGCCAGGAAGATGGGGGAACTTTGGCCTACAAGCTTTCTGCTCAGTTCTGCTCCTCTGTGCTCTTCCTGCCTCCAGGGGACCTGGAGACACTCCTGATTCCTTCTCTGGGGTTTCGCTCTGAGTGTGTCACTAAAGGTTGGTTATCAATGTGTCCCTTGACCAAAGGGAGAGTCTGGGTTTTTAGTAGCCTGCTGCTCTGGGTTGGTGGGTCATGAGAGAGCCAGTGAGTCTCACTCCACAGCTGGACCCTGCCTGCTACCTTCCTGTCCCCCTGAAACCCCAAACTAAGCGGTCTTCTATGAGCATAAAGGACTTGCTGATACTGCCGTAAACCCAGCACTAGTGCGTGGAGACGACTGGACCCTGCCACGTATTGGACCCGATATATGTTTTGAAGGTTTTGTTTGATTTGTTTTCATGAAAGAAATGTGAAGTTATTTTAATAGGATTATCTTTATTGTTTTGTCGATTATAAAAGTAACGATGCTTGTTAACATTCAGACAATACAGAATGGTAAAAAGCAAAGTTCTCTCGTAATCCCTCCTCCCAGAGGTAACCACTTTGAACAGTTTGGTGCATGGCCTTAGAGGCACTTTTTGTGCAGTGCTGACTTAATGAGCAAATAAATGAATGAGCAAGAGATACAAACTCTTTGAGGACCAAGTGCAGCCAAGAAAGCAAGGACCATGGGGTCCAGCTTTCTGAAATGAGGTCCCAGATATGTGACCCTGGGCAAAGTACCTAACCTCCCAGACCATCAGTTGCTTTATCTGTGATATGGGGAAAAGCTTCCAAGGTTGCTATAGAGTTTAAGAATGGTGAAGGTGGGGCGCCTTAGTGGCTTAGTCGGTTAAGTGTCTGACTTCGGCTCAGGTCCTGATCTTATGGTTTGTGAGTTCGAGCCCCATGTCGGCCTCTGTGCTGACAGCTCAGAGCCTGGAGCCTGTGTCATATTCTGTGTCTGCCCTCTCTCTCTCTTCCCCTCCCCTGCTCATGCTCTGTCTCTCACTGTCTCTCAAAAATAAATCGATGTTAAAAAAAAAAAAATGGTAAAGGTGGGGTGCCTGGATGGCTCAGCTAGTTAAGCACGGGACTCTTGATCTCAGCTCAGGTCTTGATCTCAGGGTCATGAATTCAAGCCCCAGGTTGGGCTGCGCTCTGGGCATGAAGCCTACTTGAAAAAAAAATTGGTGAAGATGACAGACGTCCCTCTTTCCCTTCCCTATGGCCACAGCCCCATTCCCTTGCAGCGATCGAAGACTTTAGAGACCACCCTAAAGGGATGAATTACTGAAGCTCTTTCTGAGGCAGGCTTCCCCAGACACTTAATTCCCAATGTACTTTAAATGACAAAGGCAGCCCCTCGGGCTCCTATCGGGGGGGGGGGGGGGGGGGGGGGGGGGGGGGAAGGGAGCGGCTTCCTTTGGTGGGAGCTGACTCAGCGCCCTGCACTGGAGGGCGCAGGAGGGCTGACCCTCTGGAAAGCAGCCTCCCCGGGAGCTCGGGCTGCTCGCTCCAGGGGCTCCCCAGAGGCCCTCTGCCTACAGCTGTGTCAACTCCAGCACAGGGCTGTGGTCTCAGGGCCGCGATGCCTCAAAGCTGCCCTGCCAGAATCCCCGTGTAAAGTGCAAGGCGAACGCGTGGGGCATTACAGAACAGCTCATTGTCCCTGCACGAAAGAAAACAGGCGAAGGAGCTCTTTCTGTCATCAAAGTCCTAATCCGCCCCCAAGGACAACCATCTAGAAAACACTGATATATATATAAAGAAAGATTGCGCTCAGATATCAACTCATCACAGCTGAAAAGCTAAGGAAGTGGTTAGGATTAGGTAGGTATTTGTCCCTACCCCAGAGAAACTTTTTAGAATAAATATTAAGTGTTCCGTGAATTGTCATAATCTAAATTCTGAAGTACCGAGACTTTTAAAACCTGGAGGGTAATATTTAAGAGGGTCAGGGAATAAAAACCCAGAGAAAGATGTCAGTTTCTCAAAGCCAAGGGGAGGTAGAGGTGGGGGGTAGAATTGACATGCAATGAGCACCTTCTGTGTGTAAGTCTTTCTCCACATGCATTAACGTATTTGAGCTTCCATTTATTTCTATTTTTCTGCCGGGAAACTGAGGCCCAGCAAGGGCCAGTAACTTGCCCATAGCTCCACTGCTTCAAAGGGGCCTGTTAAAGATTTCAGATCCAAGCCTGCTTGATTCCAGAATCTCCTGTCTTCTTCCTCCTACCCGGCCCCCATTTGTTTTGATTTGTTTCCAATGCCAGGTCCCATTATTTCTGTGCATCCTCCTTAGCAGGAGACTGGAGAAGAGAGAGGAATGTTTATTTATTTTTGAGAGAGAGAGAGAGAGAGAGACAGAGCGTGAGCATGGGAGGGGTAGAGAGAGAGGGAGACACAGAACCTGAAGCAGGCTCCGGGCTCTGAGCTGTCAGCACAGAGCCCGACGCGGGGCTTGAACTCACAAGCTGTGAGATCATGACCTGAGCCGAAATCAGCCGCCCAACCGACTGAGCCACCCAGGCACCCCTACTTAAAGATTTTTAAGAGAATTTTTTAAAAAGAATTACAAGCGGGGTGCCTGGTGGCTCAGTCAGTTAAGTGTCTGCCTTCAGCTCAGGTCATGATCTCACAGTTTGTGAGTTCAAGCCCCGCATCAGGCTGCCTGCTCTTAGCACAGAGCCTGCTTCAGATACTCTGCTCTGCTCTTTCTGTGCTCCTCCCCCACTCCCTCTCTGTCTCCAAATAAATAAACTTTTAAGAAAAAAAAAAAAAGAACTACAAATTGTTAGATTCCTATTGCTTCACAAATCTTTATGAAGTACCTATTATGTGACAGGTGTTTAATCCCATTGAAGTTTGGAATCTCATTGCATCACATTGAATCTCATTGAATCTTCATATCTGTCCTGTGATGTGAAGATTTTTAGTCTCATTAAGCCATAGAGGACCAGAGAGGTTAAGTAACTTCCTAAATCACACAGCTTCTAACTGATGGATTCGAACCTCAGGTCTGTCTGATACCATAGAGTAGAATCTTTCAGTTGTGTTTTTGTGAGGACACTGAAGTTTCAAAGATGAGTAAGTACAAATGACTTAGACATTACATTTTAGTGCTGCTTCATGAGAGATAGCCCTGGATGCTGGGCCATCCATGGCTTTCCCCCCCTCCCCCCTTTTCTTTTCTTTCCCCTCTTCCCCATACTCTGCCCTGGGCCCTTCCCACCTCTCCTTACAAATTTCTCAGGCTGGTCACACTGGTCAACATCACTGTTGTTTGGCAGTTTCATTGACTTTCTCAGGTCTTAAGCAGCTGGGATTATTTTGTTTTGACTTCCAACCCAGTGGAGGAGTGTTTATTTTTCTTTCTGAATGGGAAACACTGCTACGTATGCCAGCTCCTTCCAAAAGTGTTTTCTTAAAACGAAACAAAACAAAACAAAAAATTCAACTTAATTTAGAACCTATCCAGATTCCCCTGAGGGAGTCTGCCCGGGTCCTTTCTAGTCAGTTTGTGAAATCAGAAGGCAAAATTGTGCCTGTTTCCTACCACTGAGAAGTGTTCAGTGACATTTTGTCTCCTTTCGCTGTGAATTTCATGGAACCTAATTTAGTTATTCCATGTCAACTGCAGGTACGTGGATCTGGATGTTTCCCCCGTCCCAAAGGTCAAGGACATTGGGGTGTGTGAAATCTTCAAGCAATTCTGTTCACCTCTCCTCTAAGTCTCTTGTATTTCAAATACTCTTGTCCGTTCTTATACCAGCTATGTAGAAAAGTTAAGTTACCTAACTCCTAGTAGCAAAACAAATCGATTTCTTCCTTTATTCATTCATTCATGGTGACATTTGAAATGTCTGTGGATGTTTTCCGGACAAATGGGGGGAAAGAGCATTCTAAGCAGAGAGACCCCATAAAATAGGTATTAAACCAATGGGATCAAAACTCTTCGATGAACCCCTTAGAGTCAGATTCCTTTCAGAATTCAGAAATTTTCAGGTTTAAGAAAGAAAATACAGTTCATGTGATGTATTTTTCCTAACATTCCCAGAGTGCTCAGAAGGTCCACGGTAATCAAACACATCAGTATTTCTGCAGTGAATACTAAGACTCAAGGGATTTAAAAAATTTTTTAAAAAAGGACTCTGAGCCTCGTGTCAGTTCAAGTTTTACCATGAAAAGAATTTTAATAGAACTTTTGGTCTTAGAGTTTGGGGGATTTCGGAATGGTGGTTAATGGATGGTGATTCTGAATTGCACCTTTTTAAAAATGAGAGTACCAGGATTCAAAGGCTTAGTAACTTGCCCATGGTTATAGAGATAACTAGATAGCTTGATAACTAGAAGGTATGGTACAGGTGCAAGTTGCTGGCTGGGCAGCTCCAGAAAAAAATTGCTGTTTATCCATAACAGCTACTTGGAAAGGCCAGCCCCCTCTGCTGTTGATGTGGGAGCTCAGGAGGCCGGGCCAGGCTGGCAGGCTGGCTGTCTTGCTGCAGGGGAATTCAGGAGCAATCTTCCAGAATCCAGAACTCAGCATGCTGCTCTGAGTTCGTAAGGAACTTCCCTGGTAGCCCCTCGGATGGGTGGGCCTTCTTTCTTAATGCCCTGCCACCTTCTGTTCACACTCCCCCTTAACAGTCTGGCGGCCTGATTATCCATGTCTGATTTCCATGTTCAACTGTAGGTTCCTTGATGTGGGCCTTCTCCAAGGCTGTACGCTCCCTACTGAGTACCACATTGTAGGTATTACAACCAGAAGTGAAAAATGTTGATGTTTACTCTTCCTCCTTCCTTCCAGCCCTCCTCCCGCACCACACACACAAAACCACGCCCCCTCAGAACAGTACAATGAGCCACGTTCCCGGTATACGCGTGGAGACTCTCAGAGATGAAGTGATTTGCCCAAGTGCGGGAAAGTCGAGCTTCAAAGCATGGCCCTAGACTTCATGCCCTTTCCACCTTACCAGGTGCCTCCCTCAACTAAACAAGCCTTCACCTGTGGCCTCCCACCAGGGGCCAGCAATTCGTGCCCCCCTAATTGGGGGCGGTGGGGACAACCACACCGAGGTGACTTCTGTTTTTGTACAGTTTACAAAGCCCTTTTTCATACGTTACCTCAGGCAAACTCTGGTGATTCTAATTTAATTGCCACATTGGCTTTCTAGGAGGTAAGGCTTCTTCCTGACCTTGCAAAATAAACAGGTCACATTTTGAATTAATGTAACTAAATGTCCTGGGAGAACCAGAGCCCTTTAATTAGTCACTCACGTGACACAACTGTAGACTCTTTGCAGCTCCTTTTCCACTAATTTCCCAAAATACCATTGCATTAAAAGGTACAAAAATAACATTTTTGGTGTATGGCTTGATTAGATCTAGGAATTCCTAGACCACCCCCTGAGGAAGGCACGTTAGCCATGTGCCTGGGCTTTTTCCATCTGGAAACTAAGCCTGGTTTGTGTCCCCGTTGAAATGTTAGTGACCTGCTCCATGAGGCCCTGTGGACACCAGACCGTGTCATAGAGCATCTGCTGACACTTCGGGACCCAGACTGTTGAAGAGGTGCCTGGAGGGAGGTCATGGAGAGTTTGGGACATCAGTACAACTAACCCTTGCGTGGCCCCCACATTCCCAGAGGGCATTCACATCTGTCACCTCGTGGGATCTGCAGCACACTGCTGTGAGGTTGGCCCAATGAGAAGTGCTGGAGCACCATCATACCCTGGAGGACACACATGCACAGAGAGAAGCAGCTTGGCACAGAGATGCCCGTTTGGTACACAGCTTTGAGCCGGGTTTGGATTTGCTCACGGTGGGTCGGTCCAACCTGTGAGGCCCACCGCCATCCACAGAGGCTCAGCCTGCTGGTTGTAAACCTCACCTGGAGAGAGGCCTCACCGTGACCCACCTGAGTTGTCCCAGACGCCTGTTTGTGAGGAGGCTGGTGTCGGGGAGCAGCAGGACCTGGCCCCCGAGGCCAGCTCTGCCTCTGGCCTGCAGTGCGACCCTGCAGGAGCCTGGGCTCCCTTGGCTTCCCGGTCTGGGCAGTGGGGGAACCGGATTACATCACCATTGCCCAAGCCCGATACACGTGTGCATCACTGCCATGGTCTGTACTATAGCTGTGCGTGCCCACCTACGCTACTCTTTCCTGCCTCCTTTAACCAAAATTGTTATTATTATTTTTTTCCTGAAGTGACTGCATTTATTTTAAAAGAAAATTGTGTGCTTCTGTTGCAACTCACTTGCCATAAATAGAAGGTAGCTATAGAAATAAAGACAGTGGAAGCGGTTGTCACATTCTGGGGAGAGAATGCCTGCTCAAGGACAGAGCAGAGCGTTGCTCCTCTTTGTAAAGTAGGGACATTGGCAAGTGTTAGGTGTTAAAAAAAAAAAAAAAAAAAAAACACACCGGAACTAAGCTGAGACTTCCACATGGACATCACCTAAAAGGTTGAAAGCATCTGTCCTACATGTGACCCAGAGTGCTTTAACGTCCCTTTGTGCCATAGGCCACCAAAATCGCATCCGTGGGATAACTTGCCCCTTGGCTTTCTCCGGTTCTCTGTCTCAGCTTTCAGTGCTGCTCCCTGCAGCCTGCTGACTTGCAGAATAAACATCTCTTGCTGCTCTCAGAACCTACCCTTCTTGCCTTTCCTAAGTGTGGTCTTCTCTTGAGCGATCTGTTCCCACTGTCCCCTTAGACCCCACCCCTGCCTTCTGCCCCTGTCATCAGGTCTGAGCCGGGGGCTCTGAGCTCAGCTGGATCCCCCATCACTGGACTGGTTAATGGCTCCCAGTTTGGACCAGGAAACCATGTGACTTCCTTGCTCCCCCACCTTCCTCTACTTTCTCCCCTCCTCTCTCTCCCTCTGAACTGCCATTATTTATATAGGTGCTTGAGATTAAACAACTAAAAAAAAAAAAAAATTCACTTTGCTCTAAAAGGCCTAAAAGGACCCAAGCCAGAAAAAAAGCAGAAACAGCACAATATAGAGTCACGGGAGAGAAAAATATGGAGACCTACAGATCTCTACTGTGCTGTGTGGCCACAGGCAAGTAAGTTGCTTAACTTCTCTGGATCTGTTTCCTCCTCTGTAAAATTAATGTCATTTTGAATAGTACTTCACAAAATTATGCATATGAGAAAATATGGCCAAGGCTTCTAGCATGATGACTGCTACATAATAGGTACCCAAAGAATGTTAGTTTCTTCTTCCCTTTCTGGAATCCGAAAGGTTTGGGCCACATATCTTCGAAAGGAAGGCAGATTCCTGCATGGCCACCCCTCCAAGCTTGGAGGAGAAAAAATAACAGCTCTGTTTGGGAGTCCAGAGCTTTAATCCTCCACTCCCTCCTGCATGATTTCCAGAGATTCAAGGTAGGGGAGCGAGCCCAAGGCGGCAGCTAAACAAACATAGCAGGGGGTTTTGGAAACAGAACCCCAGCCTTCCTTGCTGGAGATCCCTGCATTGCTTCCATTCCCCATATTTCCAGGAACTGAGTGCTGATATCTGGTACCAGATGAAACGCCGTGATGCCTTTTCCTTCTGGTCAGCCGGCCTTCCCCCCAGAGTTGAAAGGAGAGGAAAATGACTGGTAATTCATTTAGGCTTCACTCCTTCTCTCCCGAACAGATCACGTTTCTATAAATAACACTGGGAAGCTGCTGCACACAGTAACAGCAGTCATACGTATATTTGCACTTCCAGAGACCTCTCTTTAGCTGCCACAGTGGAGGCTCTTGGGGGAATATACACCTGGCCTGAAGCAGGGTTCCACCACACTAGCTGTGTGACCTCATCTGGGCTCGCTTTTCATGCCCGGTTGCCCATCTGTAAAATGGGAGGAAAAATAGCAATCTGAGAGATGTTTCAACCGCAAGATGGGATAACATCTTAAACACTGAGATTATAGGGAGTGTTAAGTATTTACTGGTCTCCCCTTTTCACCTTTGGCAAAGAATGGGGTATGTTTTTAGGTGGTAAAGAAGTTACCTGATCAAAATTTATGTTGTGATCACTTGTCTGCTGTCATCTTGAGAATGAGCAAAAATGGAGGTTGAGATGATACTTAACCTATTTTCTAGTTTTGCAAATTTTGCTCTCTTTAGCCAAAATATTTCCTACTATGTCTTTTCTCCCCTAGACCACTGCAGTAGTGTCCTCACTGGCCTCCCTGCCCCCCTCCCCATCTTTCCCTTTCCTCTATCCTCACACTGCCCCAGGGTGATCCCTCCAAAGCCCAGATCCCTATCATGGGGACCCTGCAGTGACCCTCTACTTGTTCCCACTGCTGGTAGGCTCAGGGTCTGACTCAGCGTGGCACTATAGCCAAAGCTCTTCTTCCCTGGGGCTCTCTGCTCACTCTGTTTGTCCTCCTGCCAGGGAGCTCTGGCCACAGTAAACTAACACAGTTCTTGAGGGGACACGGGGCATTCCCGATGCCAAATACAGGGCCCGTGGTGAACATCTGGCATTATTGGGAGCAGAGGCTTCTGAACATAACAAAACCGCATTAATTTATAGTGAGGACAGTGGAAGGGCTTTCTGATTTGGAGTGATATGGGAAGAAATGAAGCTTGTTTGCCCTTCAAAACCAATTCAGTTCAGCAAATTATTATTAAAGATTTACATTGTGCCAGGGCTCATGGAGAAAAGAAAGCAGAGAAAAAGTCGGCCCACCTGTTGGTTGTTGGAGAGACAGACACATGCCTGAACAGTCCTGCCCCGGAACAAGCATCCATTAGGAGAGCAAGGAGGCCGGCGTGTCAGGGTATGTGGGGCTCCAGAAGTGTAATGCAAACTGGGAGCCTCAGGGGACTCTCCTGGAGAAAGAGGATGACTCCCGCCCAAGGAGCCCAGGCAAATTTACGCACTCAGGTTCTGCCCAGAAGTGAGCTTTACCTTTAGGATCTGCAGGTCTGCTATAGACTAAATGGTGTCCCCTCCGGAAGTCATCTGTTGAAGCCCTAATGCCCCCTGTGACTGTGTTGGAGACAGATCCTTTAAGGAAGTGAGGAAGGCCATCTGAGGTCAAAAGGGTGGAGGAAACCTGAAGGAAACCAGGATCCTTATGAAAGGGACATATGTCCCTTATGGAAGGGACAGCAGCACTCATGCTCACTGCCGCGTGACACAGCAAGAAGGTGGCCGTGTGCAGGTCAGGAAGAGAGTTCTCACCAGAAACCAAACCCTGTAGGAACCTTGATCTTGGGCTTTTCAGACTCCAGAACAATGAGAAGGAAATGTCTGTTGTTTAAGGCACCCACGCTGTGGTGCTCAGTCATGGCAGCCCGCGCAGATGAGGAGGTGTTAGGAGGAGCCTGGATGGTCAGACTTTGCATGTCAGTTATTTGTATGCAACCAAATGCTCCCAGCCTAAATGTGGGGCTTTGAAGCATTTATTTCTTCAGACATTCATTCATTCATTCAGCAGACATTCCCAGGTGTGCATTCTGTGTGGGGTCCTGTGCTAGAGAGTTCTCAGCATACATCATCCATACCCTCCACGTGTGACCAGGTGCCTGGGGGACAGGGAGAGGGAACAGCAGGCAGGGTCTGCTGCAGGGGGCAGTGGTGGAAGACAAGGCTCTCTTCCTCTCTTCAAGGACAGAGCTAGTGTGAGGGGCCCTTCTCTACCCCCCACCCCCAATCCCCTGTCATGGAGCAGCCTCTCCAGAAGACTTGATTTCCCCGGAGTTTCAGATGGGAATGGAGTGAGCAGTGTGGACTGAGGGCAGGTGTGCGGCCGTGTACTCCAGAAGGAGTACTCATTTCAGAGCTCCTTGAGAGGGGAGAAGGTGGCGGGGCCAGCCTCAGGAACTAAGGAGGGACTGTGTAATGGAAGACCGAATCCCATTACTGCGTCCTTGCAGGGAGCCAGGTGCTGTGCTAAGTGCCCCACCTTTCCCACCCGGTGAACCTGTGTGATTTGTGGGCTCAAGAGCAGAGGAGTTAAGAATGTGGGTTTGAATTTTGGCTCCACCATGACCAGCAAATGATTTAACTTCTGAGTTTCCATTCTGCCTCATGTATAAAATAGGGATGATAATAATACCTCCTTCATAAGTGTTATTAGACTTCAGTGTGAAATAAAGTATGGGAGGTATGCAGCAAAGAACGAGACTATTATGAAGTCTTAAATGGACACGGCTATCATTGTTATCCTTATTCTGGTTATTGTGTTACCAAACCAAGCCTCAGAAAGGGATGTTGACTTGGCCAAGGTCACACAGATAGTAAGGGGCATTTTCTACCCCAGGTGTGCCTGGCTTCCCAACCCAACTTCCTCTCAGCCCCGCAGGCCACCTTTTCTCCTTCAGCAGCCATCGTCCCCCCTTCTTGATAACCTCCAGGAAGCTAAAGGTCTCAGAGAGCCTCCCCAGCCGATGAGAGATTCCCCACCCCCGACCCCTGCCCCACATCGAAGAGGAGGCTGTGTGCACATCATGGTGGTGGTCCCCAACCCCTGGCCAGAGTCCTCCTGAATGGAAACCGCTGAGTTGCGCTCCAGTGCTTAGCTCTTTTAAGATGCCCCTATTGGGCCCCTGCATGGGTGACAAGATGATGCATGAGGTCTGGCTAAGCAGCTTATTTGTCTGAGCTGGTGATGGCCTTTGTCCTGAGTTGGGTTAATGGTAAGGGGCAACGGCCCTTTAAAGCCTGGACAATGGACAGGCTTCTCAGGTCACCGAATCACTCAGCAAATGGTCTGAGCCCCTCCACTCCACGCTAACCCTGCTCTTCATCTAGTGATGTGCCACTCCCCTCCTGGCTAGGAGGGACATTTGTGTATAAAGGGAGAGAAAGACTCAAAGAGCATTAGAGAGACAAAGGACTTCAGAGGAGTGACCAGAGAGGACAAGGGATAATTCCTGCCTCACTGCCTCTACCCTGTGCTGACCGTGCGCTGTGCTTTCCTGCTTTGCTCTTGTCCCTCCCCAGATGCATGGTACCCACAGTGACCAGTGACAGTGATTTCCTGATGCACCTTTTACTACCAAAACCTAACGCTGCAGATGACGGTTCAGACTTCTGAAGTTGGCAGTCAGGCCCCACTGGAGTGTGCCCCTCCCGCTCCGTCTTAAACCTCTCTGATGCCTCCCCAGGCCCCCCACTCCAGTGAGACACATCATTGACCTTCACTACCTGCTTCAACCTAACCAGCCTTCTCTTACCAGTTTTCTACATTTGATTCTCCATAAGATCTTAATGAAGAAAACACTCAAATATCAAACATTTTTCTCAAAGTCATGGAAACCACCAATTTAAGTCAACATTCCTTATACGAAGAGTGGTCGAGCTAGATTTGAGGCCAGGCCATCTGATTCCGAATCCCAACTTGCTCTCAATGGATGTGCTCATTTGTTCTTACTACAAAGATTTCTTGACCACCTACTCTGTGCCAAGCACTGAGGTGGGGCTAGGAGTACTAATGTGAATCCCGCCCTCAAGGAGGGGCCAAACATAGGGGCGCCTGGGTGGCCGAATTGGTTGAGTGTCCAACTCTTGATTTAGGCTCACATCATGATCTCACGGTTCATGAGTCCAAGTCCTGTGTGAGTGCAGAGACTGCTTGAGATTCTCTCACTCCCTTTCTCTCTGGCCTACTCTCTCTCTCTCTCTCTCTCTCTCTCTCTCTCTCTCTCTCTCTCAATAAATACATAAATACGTAAATACATAAGTAAACTTCAAAAAAAAAAAAAAAAGGAGGGGCTTAACATTAACATCCAGTCCAGTCACTGAAGGTTCCACAATGCAAATGTAAAAAGTCCCTAGTGGCTTTGGCATCTAGATGGCCATTGGTGACCATGGTAAGGCCATTTTCAGGGTGTGGGGACTAAACTGGGAGGATGGATAGGAGGTGAGAGGGCAGAAATAGCTTGGATAACTGAGTCTAAGAGATTGGACTTGGCATCACAGATTGCTAATTCTAACAGGAAAAGGCTCTTTATGGTGGGGAGATCAGGAATGGTCATCTGTGTGACCACTTAGTGGTCAGTGATATGAAGCAAGAAGAGGTACATTCCATTGCATGTGAGATGTGCTTGCCCAAAATGTTAACCGAGTGCTATGAGAAAACAAGAGAAAACAATCAAGACGCATCCAGCACGTAGGACAGTCTGTGGGGCAGCTGGCCTGGACTTTTCAAAAAGGTCAATGTCATGGCAAAAAGGAATCAGGAGTGCTGGAGGGGGTGCTGATGTCTATAGCCATCTTTCAAATGGTCAGGAAAACTTTCATAGAGAAAGATCATGAAACAAAGCAATGTGGCAGCATATTAGCAATTAACAGATGTAGCTGAAGAGTATATAGATGTTTTGGAATCTATTCTTTCAACTTTTCTGTAGGCTCGCAAATTTTCAAAATAAAAAGTGAGGGAGATTTTGCTTGGGTTGGAGAGAGATTGGACAAAGCAGCTGAGGTTTTGGAAAGGTTTCATGGGATGGGTGAGGCGTGGGCACTTTCTGTAGCAAGACCCCACCTTCACCTCCACCTTGGGAGCTCAGAACACAGAAACCCTCTGAACCTTTATAGAGAATTGATAGTTGAGCAGTTGTGATAAAACAGTCCCTTCCTGGGCGTGGAGGGGACTTGTCCAGGCGCTGGAGCTGGTAATGGGAACCACATTGGCAGAAGTGTGTGGAGCCCCACCCCAGAAATAGCCCTTCTGTGTTGAGGCAGGACAACTGGAACGAATTATGTGTATTCATACTTGTTAAACTGCCTTGGCACCAGAAGTGATCCCTGTAACCGGAGCTTTACAACGGTACAGCCATAGTTAAAGTTGGGCCAGCCTTGCCCCCTCACCCTCTCTGTCAGAGGTTTATAGTGAAAGCATAAAGCAATTCAGCATGAGCTGAAACATGAAAAACTCCTCCAGACTGTAAAGGCAAACTTTTCTGTTTAAAGTTTTCTAGAGGGACAGCATTTTAGAACAAAACCTTTTCCATCTCCTGCTTTTCCAGCCCTGGCCAGAATCCCAAAAACCCCCACCCCCTAGCCCCACCCCTCTCCCCATCTCGAACCAAGACCACAATCCTATCAAACACAGAAGCTGCTGCATTCCGTGGTTAGAAGGGTTGTATTGTGGCCGGAGAGTCATGCTTTCTCAGTCTGAGCCCTAAAACTGTGTGGCCTTGGGCAAGTTGGTTTCAGTCTCTGGGCTTCAGCCCCTTGCTAGTTTATAGACGATATGTATTAGAGTCGCTCAGCCCGTACAGGTGTGTGGCATTGAGTGCATGGAGACTGGACACACAATGGCACTGGTAAGCATTGTCTTATTGATCATATCTGAATGTGGCAAATACATAGAGATCGGTAGAGATTAGTTGTCTTTTTTGATCATGAAGAAAAGCTGATCCAAAGTGACTGTTTTTTAGCTAAAAGGTCAGTGAAGTCCGGTTCTTAATGGAAGAGAAATTACATGGAAAGACACAGGGAAAGAATTTGATTTTGTCCTCTTGTTAAGAATTTGGGGGGGCTTCTAGATGGCTCAGTTGGTTAAGTGTCTGACTCTTGATTTCGGTTTAGATCATGATCTCGTGGTTTGTGAGATCGAGCCCCGTGTCAGGCTCTACACTGACAGTGTGGAGCCTGCTTGGGATTCTTTGATTCATTCTCTCTCTCTCTCTCTCTCTCTCTCTCTCTCTCTCTCTCTCTCTCCCCCTCTCTCTCTCTCTCCCCCCCCCAGTCCCCCCCCCCATTTTGTACACACATTCTCTCAAAATAAATAAACTTAAAAAAAATAATTTGGGACACCTGAGTGGCTCACTCTGTTAAGTGTCCCAACTTCTGCTCAGGTCATGATCTCGTGGTTCGTGGGTTTGAGCCCCGCGTCAGGCCCAGTGCTGACAGCTCAGAGCCTGGAGCATGCTTCAGATTCTGCCTCCTTCTCTTTCTGCCCCTCAACTGCTCCCACTTGCTCTCACTCTCTCTCTCTCAACAATAAAATACAAAATTTAAAAAAGAAAGAACTTTTGGTAAAAGGGGGGTTGACTTTGAAGTCAAATAGTCCCAGGTTAAAAATCCAGCCTCTGCCACTTACTGGCAATGTGCCCCAGGCAGGTTAATAATCCATTTTGAGCCTTGGTCACTTCATCTGTTATATAGGGTATAACAATGCCAGCATAGGGTGAGTGAGGAACCAACACACCTCCTGGAAAGCTCTTCGCTCAGCACCTACCAACTAATAAGCATTTAATGAACAGAGCTATAGTTAATACTGACTTTGAGACGAGGAAGGGTCTTCATATCCAGACCTGTCTCTCAAATGTTCTTGGGCACCAGGAATCATAGCCCAAGGGCAGCCAGCTGACATCAAAAGCCCTGCCCCGTAGACCTTCCAATAGATGATGAAAATGCACTGTGATTTCTGTCCTTGTGAAGCTCTTAGCCTAGCCCTTCAAGCTATTTGGGGTTTGATGGGCTAGGGGGACACTGAGGATGAGGAGAAGCTTTCGTTGCTATTTCAGAGTGAGGTAGCTCCTTCAGCTATGGCCAGCTGGTTTGTTTGGAGCCTAGTTACCTGGACATGAGAACCAGCAAAGGGGATAACCTTCACTCACCTGTTCCATCTGGCAAACCTGGCTAGGAATGGGGGCGGAAAGAGTAGACCAGAATCAGTTTCCTTGTTTTTTTCTGAGTCAGGATTAAGAACCCCAAACTGCTTCATGGAAGGTTCGGCCTTTTCATCTGAGTCACCACAGTGTCAACCAGTTTATCCCACACAGGACGTCCCCACCAATCCCAGCTACATCCCCACTGTGACTTTGGAAGATCACTTCACCCACTTGGCCCTCACTCTTCTTATCTCTAAAGGGAGAATATGACCACCTGCTCTACTGGCCTCTCCAGCCTGTCCTGTGACTTCTGTGAGTTTAACACACGTGAGAGTGTCAGCTGCACCAAAGAGACTGGGAGGCAGCCCCCAGGAGCACACTCTCCAGCCAGGCAGGCACATCGTATGCACCAGCGCGCTAGGTGTTTTCCTGAAAAGCTACATGCAAACAGAGGATGTTATTACTAAAATACTTGGTAAATAGAATATTTAGTAAACGGAAACACTGTAAGTATAGGATAGGAGAGAGAGAATACTAATATTTACTTACCATCTGTTACCCTTAATTTATTCTGCTTTTGGCATCTAGATTCTTGACTGTGTATTTTGCATGTTCGGGCAGCACACCTGGATTGTCAAGACTTTCAAACAGGTCATCCGCAGTATCATTAAAGATCTAGGCATAGTTTCCTACCAGAAAAAAAAATGATTTTCAAATATGCATTGAAAATCGCCATCCCTCTGGACAGGTGAGAATTTATGACAGGCAATTAAATGATGTGTATTTGCCCAATGTGTATTTCTCCTGTTAAAGCAGAGGAAGTAATATATAAAAGGGGGCAGATGAGGTTAGAAAGGGGCTGGACTTGTTTCCTGCTCACTTGTAGGTTGGGTTAAACATTTCCAATCTCTTGGATATGCATTCCTTGGGATAGTACTCTGCCGCTCACAGCCGCTCCCAACCCCTCACCCTATACCAGGTTCCTTTCCTTTTCTGTGTCACTGCTTTCAAGAGTCAAGGTCCTTCAAAACGTGCCTCTTCCAAGACTGAAAAATTGCCTAAAATCTGGGGAGTGAGGTCACCCCCTTCCTCTGGGGCCTCCTGCCCCGGCTCGGAGGCTGTCACCTGTGGACTGGGAACAGCTGCGTGTTTGTTGTCTGAAAGGTACACGCCTGTAAGCGTCCTTAGCTAGGACTCCTTTTCTGGGGCTGGCAGCAGGTGCACATTTCCGGGGTGGGAAGAAAGCGTCTATCCCAAAGACCTTCACGGGATCTCGTGCCAGCTCCTGGGGAGTTTCATCAGGTTTACAAGTCTGGTCAGTGCTCCCGCTGCACCTTCAGCCCTGCGGGGACTCTCTCGGAAAGACGCCCCATGTGGAGGAAGGGGCACAGGCTTCGGAGGGAACGTGAACCAGCCTCGGATGGCCATTTCTCCAGTGTGCAGCCACATGGCTTTGAACCACCTATCCCCCCACTCTGAGTCTGATTTTTGTCCTTTGCAAAATAAGGATAATAATTCTCACCTCAGGGGTGGGGGGCAGTTGGCAACTGAGTTAGGTGGTACTTGTGAAAAGATGCAGGGGGGTGCTGGTGCATGGTAAACACAAGAACAAGTCAGTCCTGTCACCCAGCGGCTGCTAGAGGACCCATTCTGGTGCACTGCCCACAGAGTGTGCTTGTGACCAGGCAAGGTATCCGAGAGGGGGAGCAGATCACAGTCGTCAGCCAGCTGGTACTCCGGGGCTGTCCTCAGGGTGACTCATGCCGTGCTTCTCCACGTGTAAAAGACCTCATCACCCCGAGTCTCTCCACTGCTAAGGAATGGCAAGAACTACTTCTCAGGATTGTCACAGGATCCAATGATATCACGTGTATGAGAGCATCAGGCACAGTGGCTGGCGCCTGGCAGATGCTCAGAAAATGCTGAATTCTACAAAAAAAGAGATTTTGTTAAAGACAGGCCAGGAATGCGGTCTGTGATCCCTGCCTGCCCCCAAGACAGCTGTGTGAGGTGACACGAGTCAGGGCAGCTCAGGCTGCAGGGAGAGCCTCCTCCAGATTGTACAACACATTGGGGGGTACCAGGAGCCAAGTGGCCTAGCTCCCCTCTCTGCCTTGCCCCAGCACCTGCCTCCGGTGGGTCCCAGCTAGCATCCTGCCAGGGCTTTGCCCTCCTGCCTCCCAGCCTGAAGCCAGGCTGCTTTCAAGTCAACAGCCTTCTCCTGTTGGGCATGCCTGGTTTTACATGTGCTTTCTGCAGGCCCGTCAGTCTGCCCGTGCAGGCCCACCTGCCAGCCCCCCGTTTGTCACCTTCTCTGCTCCTCCCACACACATGGCCCCTTTCCCAGCTCTGCCCTTTTCTACAGGAGTACTTTTGCTAGGTGCCTGTGAGTGCTTTCATGTCCCTTGGCATGTCCCTTAATTATTTCCTTTTCACAGGTGAGGCAACCGAGACTCAGAGCGATCAAACAGTGTGCCCAGGGTCAGGCAGTTTGCAGGTGGCAAGCCCATAGTGGCCAGCGCGAGAGTTCGTGGTCTCTGCACCCACCCAGCAAGGACTCCCAGGAAGAGCGTCATGGTGCCATTGGTTCGAGGGGACACGCCTGCCGGGGCATTCAGAGTGCAGGATGTTTGTTCACTCATTCGCTTAACAAAGCGAGGCAATTTGTCAGGTTCTTTTTGTAGCTCTTAGGCAGAGGGGCTCAGGCAGAGACAGCTCTTGGCTTTAACAGAGAATGGCTTCAGGGTGCTATTTCTGGTAGGCCTGGGACCAGAGGGAGAAGAGAAAGCAGCTGTAGAGATTGGGTAAGTGCTTGGCTTGTCAGAAACATAATCCCCCCACACCTGTGCCCTGGAAACACGATCCAGGGCTCTGGGATGCACTTTCGTCTGTCACCAGGGTGTCCCCAGGGTGACCTGCCCAACCATATCCAAGCTGGTAGGGCTCAGGTTACAGAGCCCATTCTCAGGGCCCTTGAGTCCCAACAATGGCTGTTTGTCCTTTGGAACTGCCATCCCCCAGGAGGAATGTTAATGGGACCAAGAATGGAAGGGGGAAGGGGGGCAGACTGACCAGTCGGAGCCCACTCTCAGGTCAGCCTCTTGAGTGAGCTCATCCGTGCATGTCTGCTAGTCCCTCCAAGAGACTCTTAAACCAGCTCCAGGAAAGAGGGATTCATCCTCTGCCTTTCCTAGCTCAGACCACCACTCCTCTGCTTAATCTGGGACTTAGTCTACTCCTTGGCTGAGCTTGCAACTCAAGAAATATTCAAAAGCAGAAAATCTAAAAATGACTTGGACATCCAATAATAGAAAGTTGGTAAATAGCATTATCTTCTGTCCATATGATGACGTTTTAAATAGCTGTTAAAATCATGTGTTCAAATAATATTTAAAGATAGGAGAGAAAACCCCTTATTGTATATGTTAAGTGGAAAGAAAGAGAAATAGAAAGCTGTCTATCTCAGTATGAGTACGGTGTGAACCTAATTTGATAAGTACATGTTTACATATGTATAAGAAAAGACTAGAAGGAAATAGAGCAGGGTACGTTAACAGCAATTATTATTGGGTTTTTCCCTTTGTACTTTTCTCCTGTATACATTTTTTAGTGAACACGCCCAAAATGAAATTAATTTCTTATGTTTATTTTTTTTTATTTTTGAGAGAGACAGAAAGAAAGAGACAGAGACAGAGCATGAGCAGGGGAGGGGCAGACAAATGGAGACACAGAATCCGAAGTAGGCTCCAGGCTCGGAGCTGGCAGCACAGAGCCTGTCGCGGGGCTCAAACCCACGGACCGTGAGATCATGACCTGAACCAAAGTCAGACACTGAACCGACTGAGCCACCAGGCGCCCCGAAAATTAATATCTTTTTTTTAAGTTTTTTAAATGTTTATTCATTTTTTAGAGACAGAGAGAGACAGAGCATGAGTGGGGAAGGGGCAGAGAGAGAGGGAGACACAGAATCTGAAGTGGGCTCCAGGCTCTGAGCTGTCAGCACAGAGCTGGACGCGGGGCTTGAACTCACGAACTGCGAGATCGTGACCTGAGCTGAAGTCGGACGCTCAACCAACTGAGCCACCCAGGCGCCCCAGCCCAAAAGTTAATTTCTTAAAGGTTAACTCATTTCACTCCCCATATACCTGACACTGTGCTGGGTGCTGGGGATAAGATTTAGAAGAACCTAGCCTCTGTTCTCCATGAGCTCATAGCCTAGCAGGGCATAAAAATACATGAGCAGATTTTTTTTTTAATGGTATTTTCAACAACAACAGCAGCAACAGCAACAATTATACTGACACGTTTGTTAAGTGCTATGGAATGTTCTAAATGCTTTCTGTATATTTACGTTCAAACTTTACAGCTCAATGGGTAGGTGGTTATTAACCCATTTTACTGACAGCACAGGCTGCTTTGGGAACAGAGCGAAGAGAGATTAATTCTGTCTTGGGGTGGGGAGGGGGGCGGTCAAGGAGGCTGCAGCCAGGAATCAGCGCGCGTACTGATCCCTGCAGGATAAATGTAAGTTCTCCAAGCAGACTGAGCAGGGAAAGGTTTTCCATGTACAGAGAACACCATGAACAAAGACACCAGGGGACACCATAACGAGACATCGTTATGAAATGGCTAATACCACACTCCTTCCTCCCCAGCAAGAAGCTAGAAAGGCCTACAGGGCCACTTTGTGAAGGGCAGAGGAGACCGTGCTGAAAGTTTGAGCGTAATTCCGGTAGGCAGTAGCAAGCCATTGAGGAGCCTTGACCTGACCAGCTCTGCATTGGAGGAAGATCGTTCTGTCTTCTTAAATCCCGTGAAAAGCTCACTGGTCTGTGGAAAGAGAAGTGCTCCTCTGGAGACTGAATGTTGCAGGAAAATTCATCTCCGTTCCAGCTGAAGAAGCAGAGAAGGAGAAAGGAAACGGCAGGAGGCCATGGAAATGTGTGATTTCCTTTACCCTTATCTGCTTGTAGAAAGTCACTGCAGCCATGTGGAATCCAGCCCCAGGATGAGAGATGTATGTGCTCAGAAATGTGTTTACCACGTAGCCTGGGAAAAGGTGTTATTGCCGGAAGAGACTTGAGAAATTCAAATGGACTTTTGGCTTTGAATGCGGTTTCTGTGCTTAATTAGCTCAAAACACTTCTGTTCTTGCCCTAAAAACTAGGGAAAGTCTTGTGTGGCAATACTGTCAGTACTTCTATTCCAGGCGTGGTTGGAGCTGCATTTATTACAGAAGTCCCCAAACCCCTCACCGTGGAGCTGACAAAGTCATAGAAAACCTAGGGTGACCCTCTGTGGATCCCTCTGCCGTGTCTTTCTTTAGCTAATATGGAGCTTACACGATGATGGTCCACTGTGCTTGTCCACAAGGGTTCTGCTTGTACCAAAGGAGACAATCGAAATGATGTAGGGAGTTCTGGGGACTGTCTCTTATTCTGACACTGCCCTTCCTATAAATACACCTTTTTTCAGTGAAGAAATACTGAATAGATTGTGTTATTTTTGTTTTTGACTTTTTTTTTTTAACTTTACTCTGAAAGGCAAAAGTCTGGGAACCACTAAGCTTATGCCTTATTAATCTATACTTAATGCCATGATATGCACAGGTGAATCAGACATGGGCTTGGCTCTTAAAGATAGATGATCATGCGTAGTAACCCAAGGTAGGAAATGATGAGTTTTGTTTAGAAAAGGCTGGATGTTATCACGGGGAGATGGCAGAAGGCAGATGAGGAAGAGCTTTTGTACTATTTTTGCCACTTGTAGATGAGTCCAAAATTACTTCAAAATAAAAAGTTAGGGAAAAAAAAGTCCTGCACCTAGGGTGAATGGTAAGGGGGTCACTTTTTATAGGTGATAAAAAGGAGTAAGCCGGGATTGTCATTTAAAGCTGCATGAGGGACAATCTCGAATGTCAGGCTGAAGAGTTCACACTTGACTCTGTAGCTAGTGTGGAGTCATGGAAGGTGTTTGATTAAGGGTAAAACATGGTGAGATTTCCTACCAGAAAGATCCTGGAGGTGGCCGAAATAGCCCACAGAGGGTGATCTTTAAAACTATCCCAAAGAGAGATAGCTCTGCAGGATGTTGCTAGGTGCTGCTTGAAAGAGGGAGGGGTTCACAGACCAAAAAACTGGGAAATGTTAAGGTTAAAGAAATGTCTTTATGCGGGAGTTCTTAGAGGCATTTATTTAATTATGTGCACTGTGTGTCTCTAAAGAGAGGTGATATGGAGTATTTGCCTAAACTCTTTTTTTAAGTTTATTTGTTTATTTCAAGAGAGACAATGCATGTGCACAATCAGGGGAGGAACAAAGAGAGGGGGAGAGAGAGACTCTGTACTGTCAGCACGGAGCCCAATGTGGGGTTCAAACCCATGAACCATGAGATCATGACCTGAGCTGAAATCAGGAGTCCAATGCTTAACCAACTGAGCACCCCCCCCCCCCACTGGTGTCCCTCCCGACACTTTTTGACCATATTTCCATCCTTGGAACTTCTCATAGGATTTGTATTTAGGGGGAACAAAACAACAACAACAGAAACCCTTCAGGAAATACTGGCTAGCATTGGAAATGGAGGAGCAGGTGTTTGTAGTCCATTCCTTCCTTACCTCTAGATTCTGCAAACTGGAAGCCATGGCCTGGACATAACTCAGATCCCTTTGTGCTGGGGGAGCCAGTGTTTCTCCCTCCCCGCCCCGAACCACCCTTCCTTCCACAGCTGTCTGAGCCCAGGGTCACCACCCTTCCCAATGCCCAGAGGCTCTTCTGTGGGGCTGTTGGCCACAAGAGAACAATAACATCACACATGCCTAAGACACATTTCCAACCCAATTTTTTTAAATTGCAGTAATGAGAAATAATTCAGTGTTTTCATTAAGAAGGGGAGTATTTTCGAAGGACTCTTTAAATGTCATTTTCTAATCAAGGTCCTTAATTAACCTCTTTTTTGCAATTGAATGAAAATACATGGTAGTTTTTCATCGCCCTCCCCCTTCCAAATGAGCCCCACCTTGATTTTGGCCAGTGTGCATTAATGAGTTAATGTGGCTTCTCCTCCTTCCCCAGCTACCTTTTCATTCTGTTTGGTGGTTGTTAAGAGCACAGTGATCATTGCAAGGCTCAAGCTTTGGCCAGTTTCACATAGTTCGTTAAACCCTCTGATCTTGTGACATCTACTAGCTTCTGCCAGTTGTTTGACCTTCAGTGGGTTATTTAACCTGTCTGAACATTGCTTTCCTATCTTCAGTATGAGAAGAGCAATTCGTACCTCCTATAGCTAGTGCAGGAAAGTGCTGGGCACATGGTATATTTAGGCACTTGGTAAGTATTCTCTCTAATGGTCTCTTTCCAGTGATTAGCATTGTCATACTCTGCACTTAAAACCTCTTAAAAAATACTTGTTGAGTGACCACAGGTACGTGCACACAGCTGCCACTAGTCTAATAAAGATTAATTGAGGAGCTAATTGCACCCTTTAAAGTCCTTATATAGTCTCTCTTTTGCCTTCCTTTCAATAAAGACACTTAACTTGGTGATAGTAATTAGCAGAGAACAACCCTGCTTGGTCGGTATTATTGCTCCCGTTTTATAAACTTGGAAAACGAGGCTCAGAGTGAAGCTATATTAAAATTCAGATCTCTCTAGTCCCTAAGTTCATGTCCGTTAATATTGCACCAGAAATGATAGGACCCATTCCTTCTTTCACTCTTACAGTCCACTCAACAGTTATTGACATGTGCTGGGTGCCAGACATAAGACACATTCCAGTCCTCTGAGAACCCACCTTCTAGTTGAAGGAGATGAAACGTGCACATGAAACTTACAAGGCAACCTGGTAACACCTCATTTATCCCTCACTGGGGAATGAGCTGTTATATTAAGTGAATTTTACAGATGGAATCACAGAGCTTTAACTCAAAGGGGCCTTGGAGATCTCATGGTGAAACCCCATTACTTTAAGAACTAATACTCAAGAAGAAATGCTCAAGGATCCTGGGTGACCTGCTCAAGGTGGCTTTGTTGAATTATTGTAGAACCAAAACTAGATCTCAGCTCTTCTGATTTCCAGCCTAGGACTTTGAAAATATGTTAGCAATTTTCTTAAAATAGAATATGTATTTCTTTGGAATTTGCGTCAGATGGAGGGTTCCCATCTTAGACCTTTCTGCATGCCTTGGGATCATCTTTATAATCAGCTTTATAACACAATGCTCGAAAGCAGCAGCTTGTTTGAACCCTCAGATGTGGCTATGGGATAGTCCCTAATGGGGTGGTCCTAGATAGTTGCCATCACCCAATTCCATCATGTTGTTTTCAACCCTTAGGTGTATTTTTGGTTTTTTTTTTTTTTTTAATACACATACACACATGAAATTGAACAAACTATGAGAACTTTATGACTAAACAGACTTTTATTTGACTGATTCATTTTAGTGCAATTATTTTATTTCCCTAAGCCTTTATCTTCCCTGTAAAATGGGCACAGTACAATAACCTGTCTCATACAATTGTCGTATAAGAAGTGAAAGGTGCCTGAGCTAGATAGATGCTTAGCACCCTTCCTCCCTTTCCTTTTTCAAGTATTCAAGAAACTCTTCAAAGTTGCACACTTCTTCACTCACGAAGTGCATAGCAATAATGAAACAGAACTAAAATAAGTGTTGGCCATGAAACATAACCCCCTCCTGAGTGGTAAATCAAAAGTGCCTCTGCTCCAAAAAAACACATATAATATGTCTACTTTCTTCCTCCCAGGACGATAAAGAAGGCTTTAAAACAAAGCATAATTCATATCATCTCCAGATCTTGGGCCATAGCACCTCATGAAAACTATTAACACATCTCCCACCGCCTACTTTATGAACTCATATAAAAGCAGATCAGGTGAGTTCTCTCTAGGTAGTGGCTGAATCCCCCAAGCATGTGAAATTTGACCTGATGTGAAGCGATTGTTCCAAATTCACTCTGGGAACAGAGAAAGCCTCTGTGTGATATGCATAAGCAATCATAACAGCACTGCAGCATGGATTCCATGGACTTTAGTGTTGGAAGGGACCTTGGAAGTCCTCCAGTCTAACCCCTAAAACATAAAGAAACTGAGGCCTGGAGAAGGGCCATGATTTCCCCCAGAGTCTGGGACGGATCCCAGGTGACATAGTTTCCTGAGGACCCTCCACTCATCATATGGCAAAACAAGGAGGGACAATAATCAAGGTCTTTCTGTGGATTTTGTTTGTGTCTTTCTCCTAGGACTCTGTTTCCCCTTTTCAAAACAAGCATGGCAGACTCCAGATTCTAAGATTCTTTAGGCTTGTGAGAGATGAATAAATGAATACGTGAATGATCAGAGCCGGGATCCCAGTCCCTGCGTCATGACTGTAGCCCTGATTTGCCTTTTTGCAGACTCTTCCTTGCCTGCATCTCCTTAGTCCCCTTTCTTGACCTTTCTTTGCACCAGGTGAACTCGTCCTGAGGAGCCACCCTTTCACCATACGAGGGCTGCCCTTTCTGGAAACCATACTGCCCTGAGTGCTTGCCTAAATGATGGGTATTCCTTAAATCCCAAGAGTAACTCACACAGACAAAAGTAAAGTCTAATTCTCGGCGAATCTTTGCACTAAGAGACCAGTGGGCCAGTCTTGTATGCTTTTCCTTTCCCCAAGGAGGTGTTTTGAATTTGTGTCTGCACTTGGTAAACTGAAATAGTCAAATGTGAGGCCAGGAGTAGGGAAAGGGAAAGGGAAGTTCACACTGATTGAGCACGTGCCAGGAGCAACATGTTATCTCTTTTCAGAGGCAAGCATTCTTACTTTCATTCTACAGAAACTGAGGTCTGGGTGGGCTGAGTGAGACCCTCCACTCACATGTGGCACTGTGGATTCTGGGGTCTGCCCTCCATGCTACCTCCATGCCCTGCCCCCCACCCCCACCCCAGAGCAAACTTCCTTGGCCTCCCAATGCTTCTGAGATTTAAACTTAACAAATCAGCAGCAGTGTTCTCTAGGTTTAGATGTTGCTAAATCTTATTGGCATTTAACGTGGTTGGGTGTTGGAGTGTATTTTTATGTCTTGCCCGGGGCTTGAATAAAAGTTACAAGCAGCACCAAAGACCAAACCAAGAAAGAAAATGTGGGCAGCCAGCCTTGTAACCTTAGCTAATCTTTAATTATCCCTTAATTGAGGACCTATGGCATAGATATAGTAAGACTAATAATAATGTGTTGAGTTTATGCAGCATTTTAATTTCCCAAACTCCTTCACGTGTATTATAATAATAATTGCTACCATTTACTGAGCCCCAGCTGGGTGCCAAGTACTGTGTGAAGCTCTTTCTTTATACGTGTTGTTTTGTTTCTCTCCTCAGTCCTTGGAGGGACTTACAAGAACTTATCGGTTTCGTACAAATGAAGAAACCACATCTCCTTGGTCCAGAAGAGAGGCACTGGGCAGCCTTTCACCCTACATCGTGGGCAGAAGGCCTATCCCATGCTCAACACCAGCTTCCATCGTATGGGTGCTGCTGCCTGTGACCAGGACTAACTCTGGCTGAATACTTTCTAGGTGTTTGGCAGCCTACCAAATGCTTTACAAGAGTCACCCTACTGAGTCTCCCGTAACCCAAGAGGGAGGTATTCCTATGATCATTGCCTTTTGTACGCAAGCAGCTAAAGCTTCAGAGGTTCTATTAAAGCTGCCTCAGGTCACGTAGCTAGGAAGGAGCGGAATTCACAGGCAGCCGAGGCTGGAATCCTGATCTGATTACAGAACCCACCCCCTTTACCATCCCGCACAGTGGCTTTCCCCCTTAGCAGCCTAGTGACCCTGGGCCAGTCGCTTCACTGCATACTTTGTGGTGGAACAATAACACCTACTTCCCTGGATGGATGTCAGGGTTAAGTAAGATGACAGCTTGCCAAAAACCAGTGGGTGCGGGTACATGTCTTCTTTCTGTTTCTTCCTTCTTCAGGGGGTTCATGACCAGTAAATAATTACTGATTTATTTCTTAGATGCCTTGATGAAAATGTATTATCCACTATCTGTTTTCTGCTGCTCGTCTTTTATATTTGACAACTGAGAAAAACAGTGTTTCAGGCTGTGTGTTTGAGAATCAGACAGACCCCTGGCCCCAGCTGACCACCTTCTCACCGTGCCCCATTTTAGGACGGTGGGTATTCTTTCTTTTTAATATGTATTGGTGCTGCTGTAAGGACTCAGAGGACTCAGCGCATGCCTTGAAAAAGTACTGGCTTCTGGAAAGACAGAGAGAGAGAGAGAGAAAGGAAGAAAAAGCCTTGCAAGCCACATGGGGAAATCATGAGCAGGGCACATCCCCACAACCTGTTTTGTCCTTTTCTTCGTGACTGGTGGGCAGAGAGAATCCATGTAGAGCTGGCACTTTTTGGCTGCTCAGAAAGTGCCCTAACCTCCCTAAAAGGGAGGGTTAACAGGCGGGGGGTGGGAGAGTTGCTGGCAGCCATCAGAATGATGAAGTGAAATTTCAAATTACATTAGATGTTTGCTTAAGGAACAACAGATGAGGCCCTGTGGATTCTCAAATCCTCTTGGCAACACTGCAAAATGAAAGCATAACCATTTGGAACCCTTCCCCTGGACCATATGAAGTCTGAGTCGAAAAGATGACCTTTTAACGATAGCTTCCTGCCTCTGAAGGGCTAGAGTGTGTCGAATTTTTCTTTGCTGAAGGCCTGGTTTTAATCATTGCCACAGTCAGAAGAAAGGACTCTTATCCACACTGTTCACTTTTTAAAATATCTGAGATGTTCTTTAAGTTTACAATCAAGACTTTTTTTGAATAAGGCTCCTGCCCTTTTCCTGGTGATCTGTAGAGTATAACCCCTGTCACCTTCAACAAGCATTCACTGAGAGCCTACTGTCTGTGGTCCAGGCCGCTTCATGTAGGTGGGTGAATTTAATCTTGCCAAGTTATCCTAGCACTGAGGCTTTGCATTTTTCTTATTCTGTAGATGAGCAAACTGAGGTTCAGAGAGGTTAAGTCATTGTCAAGATCACACACAGGTAATGGATGAGTAACACTTAGCCCCGTGAAGAAGGAAGAAAAAGTGTTTCAGGCAGAGGGACCTGTCTGTGGGTGCAAAAACTAACTCCACATATTGTTCTTACTATATATTACAACTAACTCTGTAATTACAGGGGAAATGGAACTGTATTCAGTGGGCAATGGGGACCCACAGAAAATTTCTGAGAAAGACGATGGCAGAATCAGAGCTTTGGGAAGACTGATCTGTTAGCTTGTCTTTCTAAATTAATCACATTTAATAATCTTAACATTATTTCATCATATTATAACCGTGTAAGGTACCCAGAACCAGTGTGCCCACTGCACTGATAAGGAAAATGAGGCCTAGAAATGGCTTATAGGCTGTCCAAGGTCACAAGCATTAAATACTTCTAGAACTATTTTTCCCTGGGGAACACCAGCTCAGCAGGCCCTTCTCTAGTCTGCAGAAACCCACCCCTCTCTGTAAAGCTCTCGTGGTAAAGTTAAAATTACTCCTGGACAGAGGCACAGAGCTTCCCTGTCTATGTTGTCCAGTCTTTCTGTCCCCTGCCCTACCCCGCCCCACCTTACCATTGCAATGGGTTCTGTTCTGTCTAGAACCTAAAGTTAATTAGTCTTCAAAGAAACCTTTGCTGGTAAAATGGGTTCCTGGCTGCGTACCCTTTGTTTTCAATGTTCAGTGGCTAAAAAGGGCACATTTTGCAGGAACATAACAGAATGTGGGGGTGGTGAACTTTTGACATAGCAGAATAATTCCTTCAAGAGAAAAATCTACAACCACCTGAAGCTTGGCTCCGCTGTATCTATGCAGATCAGCCCCAGCCCCAGCAGGATATGATCAACCGTTATATAGGGCCCTTCTTTACCCCCTCCCCCAAGGGGCCCTGATCCTCAACCTAAGTCTTAACATTTCCATGATAAAGGCCCCTATCTCCCTTTTCATCACTTACTCCCCAAGAACCATTTAAAGACCCAGGCAGCCCCATTGTGGGAGGATTTCCCTAGGACCCCTTCCCTGGCCCTCTCTCCCTCTCCTCTCTTCTGAACCTGCTGTTTCTTCCAAGGGAGAGATTAAATCAGCTGCAAGGAGATGTTTAATTAATCCTTCTCCCTCCCACCTCTAAAGTTGCCGGAGACTTCTTTTGACTTCGCCTTGGCGATGCCTAATCACTGTAATTTAGCAGATTCTGTAATTACCTGCCGCGCACGGAAGCAGTTTGATTTTGCTGTTTCTTTGTCCTGCCTATTTCAGCCTCAGCTGACAGCCGAGCGTACCCTCCGTGAGTGTCTGTAATGTCCCGGCAGAAAGGGGAGTGATCCGGATTTACAGGCAGGCCTTGGGGGTGGGGGGAGTGGGGCAGATTTCTGGGCAGATGGGGCCAGAGGTGTGGGGAGTAAGCAGTCTAAGGGTGAGCTTCTGTGCGTGGTGGCACAAGGCTGCGGGTGCTGTAGGTGTGCAACCAGGATGGGTCTTGAGCTCCAGGCTCTGTTGTCATTTGCCTCCTGGGTGCTCTTTTCTTCATGCAAGTCGCGGATACAAAAATGTGGGAAGCGTGTGATATCATTGTATTGGAATCTTTGCCTCGGTAAAGGTAGCCCTTATCCCCATTTTGCAGATGAAGAAAGTGAGACCGAGACTTTCTAACTGGTGTGGAACCCAGCTGACATCACACCAAAATCTACTCCACCCAGTTCATGCCCACCCCTGGGTTCCTGTCACTGTGCCGAGTACATCTCTCATGTATTCTTATTTAAGGCTTACAATAATTCATTATGTAATTTTAGCCTAGATCGAATTATTTCCATTAATTATGAGGAAAACGGGATTCAAAACGTTAGGCAGTATGTAGGAAGTCACACAGCCAGCAAATGGGAGAGTTGGAATTTGAACCTACGCGGGTCTGATTCCAAAGCCCACACTAACTCCCACGCCTTCCTCCCTCCTTCATTATATAGTGAGTTCTCGTGTATTCTGAGATAGATTTCAAGGCTATGGAACCTATTCTGTCAACCTCCTTGCCGACTATTTGCACACCGTTCTAATTGTTTTACCTTTATCATACATACGTTTACATATCCTAGTGGTTGAGAGCCGTTACGTTGGGAATTAGTGGCCGAGTGGTGTTTTTCCTCCCAGAAAGCTTCCTGCTTTCAGGAAGGGCCTAATGTTGCCCTCTTGAAACTTTCCAGCTAGGTGGGTGGGGTAGCCTCTGCAGAAGACCTCCTTTCTTCCTGTGCCTCCCAGTCTTCTCCCAGGAAACTGTTGCAAGGCACAAGTCTACAGCACAAGGGAGGGCTGGCTCTAGACAAACAGCCAGAACACCCAGCGGCTGCTCTATTTGCATGGCTGCAGAGCAGGGAGATGGTCCTGGGGCCCCAGCCCTCTGCTTGCTGAGGCAGAATGGGGGTGCATGGTGACGATGGTGATGGCTTCAGAGAAGGCAGTGGCCCCACCACAGGACCTCGTTTTCAGATGGCAGCAACGAGTGCGCGGGGGCGTATAGGTCTGGTGCGGTCCTGGTAGTGGCTCCAGGGATCCCAGCAAGACGCACCTAGAAGGACACAACACACCCTTCCGGGTGTCAGGAAGTCGGAAAGGAAAACTCTGTCACTGAGGGTTGCTTTTTAAATCACGTGTGATAAAAAGAGAGAGGACAGGACTTTTTTTCCTCTTTCCGGGATGGAAGAGAGAGAGCTGAGCCTGACTGAGTGCTAACTCTCTGATACGTTCTTTGCTTTAATGTGGTTCCCGACTTGAAGGACATTGGTAGCAGAAATGGGCAGAAAACTTCACATACGGTCTTCTAAGTCTTAAAAATGCAGGGGCATCTGGGTGGCTCGGTTGGTTAAGCATCCAACTTCGGCTCAGGTCATGATCTCACAGTTCGTGGGTTCGAGCCTCACGTCAGGCTCCGTGCTGACAGCTCGGAGCCTGGAGCCTGCTTCGGATTCTGTGTCTCCCTCTCTGCCCCTCCCCCACTCACTCACACACACTCTTTCTATCTCTCTCTCTCTCTCTCTCTCTCTCTCTCTCTCTCTCTGTCTCTCAAAAATAAACATTAAAAAGAAATTTTTTTTTTAAAAAAAAGCAGAGTCCTGAGGTGCCTGGGTGGCTCAGTGGCTTAATCATCTGATTTGATTTTGGCTAAGGTCATGATCTCACAGTTCATGAGTTTGAGCCCCATATTGGGCTCTGCACTAACAGCACGGAGCCTGCTTGGGATTCTCTCTCTCTCCCTTTCTCTGTGCCCTTCCCATGCTTTCTCTCTTTCTCTCCCTCCCTCTCTCTCTCTCTCTCTTAAAATAAATAAATAAACTTAAAGTGCAAGCCCTTTGGCTTAACACAGGAGACAGTGTCAGTCATGTGTGTCCGGTCTAATGAGCCCTTGAGAGACACTGATACCTCCTACATTTTGGGTAAAAGCTTCTATAAGAAAAACCTCTGGGAGCCATATGATCCACCATTCAAAACCCATTCCTTCCCCCAAGATATCTCTTATTTTTTATCTGTGTAAATTTTTTCTTCATTTACATCATTTACTTTAAAATGGTCTAATGTTTCATGACACCTGCCTAATTATCTTTAGAAGAGGGAACGGAGGAAGTGGTGTGGAGCCACCTACTTCCTTTACATTTTTGCTTGCTTTTTTCTGATATGAAAGTAATATATCATTGGCTCTTTGAGCATAAGCTGGAATAAATTCCTATGCGATCCCTGTAGACAAAGTGAATATATCAGTTAAAAAATGGCACACAGCAGCTAGCAAACTACTTTAACATTAAATCACTTCCTATGCTAGTAGCCACAATGCACACAAGCAAATAATTCATCAGAAACAAGCTCCAAGTGTACAGCAAAATAATCCATGTGAGAGAATTCCAACAGCAGGCTTACACACAGACTAAAAGTAGCAAATGCTTCACTGAATATCAGTGTGCTGCAAACACAAAACATTTTTGAATGGTTTATAGGAAAAATATATTTTGGTGAATACCAATGCTCTATGACAAGCAGCAAAACTATACTGTATCATGAGGATTTTAATCTTGATCCCCCAAACCTAGAAAATCTCATCTGCAAAGCCAGGTAAATCAGCATTTCCAAAGCTTTCAAAAGCCTGTGTCCCTGATGGAGTCCAGATGATTCTCCTAATCACTAGTGTTCACCACATTAGATGGCAAGTTATCTCGATCTGTAAAATACCACCCTGTAGCTCTGTTTGCTCTGTCCGCTCTGTCCTTTCTCAAACTATAACATTAACATCAAACCTAGTGTTAAAGCTATGCCTCTATGGCTTTTTTATTTTTTAAAGAAAAAACACTTTTGTTATTATTCTTTAAAGTGTATTTCTTTTGAGAGCGAGAGAGAGCGTGCATGTGCAATAGGAGAGGGACAGAGAGAGAAGGAGAGAGGGAACCCCAAGCAGGCTCCGCACTGTCAGTGCAGAGCCCGACTTGGGGCTCGATCTCATAAACTGTGAGATAATGACCTGAGGTAAGATCCAGAGTCAGACATTTAACTCACTGAGGCACCCAGGTGCCCCTGTTATTATTCTTAAATGAAAACAATATGTACAGAAAAAATTTAAAGTTAAATTTTAGCAAAATGTTTGTGTTAAGAAACATAGCAGTTCCTCGCCCCAGCCCTTTCCTCTCCCAGGTTCCACTCTCCAGCAGACTACAACTCTGATCTCTGATAGCTATTTTCCCTGCTATTTAACTTCATGTTTTTAAATATTGTGCATATACGGTTATTTTTTAATTTATCAATTTTAGCCATTATCTGTTGACTTCCTCCAATGGAAGAACTCCCATAACAGCTACTTTCTTGCTTTTCCTCTCCCCACAGCCCTAAGATAATTTTTATAATATTTTTTTGGTAAAATATGTAGTCATTGGCTATATAGTTATGATTATGTAAGAATATGGACTTTTTGGTTTGTGTTTATGTGTGTGTGTGTGTGTGTGGTTATTTGTTTTATTTTGTTTTTTGTGTTTTGTTTCTAAGCCAGTAGTGCACTGCAACCATCCCTCCTCTCTTATACATGCCTTCGTTCTTTCTTGGAGTTGTTGATTGCCTTTCTTTTATTGCCTTATTTGAGAAATCACAAATGGATCAGTATGGCTAGGATGAGATCCTTAATATAAGGGATATAATGACATATGAGGCTATAAAAGGGACTGGATCTTAAGGAGACCTTAATGCTCAATTAAGGAACTTGGACTTTATCTTGAGAGAAATGAGGAGCCATGGAAAGGCTTTAGGCAAGGAAACAGCCTTCTGGAACATTCTCCGATGACAGTGTGAGAGAACCACATGGAAACAGTTTTTAAATTGACATGGAAGTGTGTTTGAAAGCATCCACATTCTCATCATTTTTCCAACTAACTGGTGCCATCTTCACAAAACTCCCATATTTGGATAGGTATTTGTCAAGTCACTGACAGATTCCAGCTCTCCTGAATTTTCCTTCCCCACCAGTATCAATATATTGTAAGGAAGGATAAAAGTCATCTCCCTCACTGCTCCCAATTGGAATTTCCTAAGATTAACTTGGAATTGTCCAGTCACAAAGTAGCCCGGGTTGAGGGAAACAAAATTATTCCTACCCCCTTCCCTCAATACTCACCTTTGTTTCTTTTAAGTAAAACCTCACTAAAATGCTGACGGACAGAATTTGTGAATGACCCATCACCAATGAATTAGAATTTATGCTACACCCAAAATGTAGCTCCTATGCTGAAATCACACATATCCTAATTGGTGCTTTTTTCTTTGTTTTGTTTTGTTTAGGGAGAGAGAGGGAAAGGCTGGCAGTTTTCAAGAGAAGAATGTAGAGGAAGAATTAAGATTTGAAAAGTTGCTTAATAAGAATAGAAACTAGGGTTTGTATCAGTGGCAGTAGGTGTGAAGTTATTTTCAAGTATGCAAAGTCACAGCTTTGCGATCTTAATGTGTACAGATAAATCTTGATGTTAACATTCGTAGAGAGGAAAACCCTGGTGTAAAGGGGGGCCAGGGCATGTTCAGATTTCTGAGAAGGCAACTTACCAACTGCCTCTATCATGTGCAAAGTGCTTGAATTTACTTGTCAACCTATTTCAATTTTACTAGTATGATTATAAATTGCTATTTATGTAAAATGAAGATGTTTTTACAAGATTTCTGCTTTTACTTACAGTTGGGAATTTTGGCTCATAAGCAACTCATCACCAGAAAATGCAGTGGTAGACAGGTATCTGTTAGGTCTAGATGTGATCGTCATCATAATACCTATCATTGATTGGGCCCCTGCTATGTGCCAGACACTGTCCAAGCATTTTCACTAGCATCGCCTCCTTTGATTTTCACAAGTCTTATAAAATGTGATTGCTTGCCCTCGTTTTGCAGTGGAGAAAAGAAAGTGGGACTTGCCCAAAGGTGTACTATTAGTGAGTGGCAGAATCAGGATTTAAAGCCAAGTTAGTTAACTCAGACTCAGTTAAGATGCTTTTGGCTGCAGTTAACAGAAAACACCAAGTATTAGGGACATATATTGTGTCACATAAAAGGAGGCTCAGTGGTAGGGTGACTGGATAGTTGGCTGCTCCAAAGCCCATAGTATCACCAAAGACTCGGGTTCTCTCTGTGTTTCGGCTCCATCATTCTTAGGCCGGTTCCCCCCTTAGGCTGTAGGATGGCTGTTAGTCACAATGCTGAGTCACACTGTTTTGTGTTCCCTTAATGAGCAAGAGAGACTGGCTTACCATTGTTGAGTATTAGAAACAAAAGAAGAATCTTTCCTGAAACACCCAGCAGACATCCTTCTCAAAGTTCACTGGCCAGCACTTTGTCACGTGCTCATTTCTGAACCACTCATTGGCCCAAGAGATGGGATCACCCTTAGATCACTGAGGCACCTTGAGTGGAGATCACTTCTCCAGACCGCATCGTTACTCCTCAGTGGGAAAAGGACACAGTGAAAGTCAGATGGCAAAGGTCTTCCCTAGATCAAGGACTCGCCGTATTATTTGCGGGACACGTTGCAAAAGGAAAATGCATGGCCCATTGTTCAAAACTTTTTAAGAATTTCAGGATGGTGATGGCACATCAAACCAAGTAGAAGGCCCTCTGAGTGCAGGGCCCTGTGTGACTGCGGTGGTCACTCATCCGTGGCCCTGACCCTAACCTGCTTCCTCTGCCCAAGGCTTTTAATGGTTTACTGCTCTGTCTTCTACTGAAGAGCAGGGACCAGCCATTCTTGTTTGTCATTGCATCCTCTGTACCGCCAACGCCTGGCCTATAATAGGTGTTCGAGGAATAAAAGTGTTCAAGAAAGGAATTCTTGCCTGAGCTGATATCGGATTAAGGAACGAGCCATAGGATGCTGGAGACCGTGAGCACCCCCAGCTCCATGCCAGGCATTATGCCGTGTCCTCTACGTACCTTCTCCTCCCTCACTTCATTTTGACACCAATCCTGACCTGTTTCCACCTCCCCGGTGCTGCTGTCTGTCTTTTGTCCTTGAGGAACACTTGCTGATATCTGAAGTTTTAGGCCTTTAGGGTTATGATACCTGCTGAGCTATAATCACACAGCTAACACATGTGACCAGGATTTCCACACCGTAGCTTTCTTTCACTCCTAGTCCCTGTGTCGCCACGCAAAGGATTTCCTTTTTGATGTTAAAAGCTGCCTTGGGATAGGCCATGCAGAAAGGGGATTTGCCGCTGTGCCTGTCCGGTCAGCATTCCTTATCATCTAGGAATGGAGTCCTCGTTTTGTCAGGAAGAGCTGACTCAGCGTATGTTACATGCAGAGCATGGTGTGAACTCTGGGGATACATGGAGATTTAAAGAAGTGGATAGATGGACCAGCCTCGTTGGAGACACTGGGCAAAGTGTCTCCAGGAAGACAGGAAGAGTTAAGTAATAAGAACTGTCATCATCGAGACATCAGAAGGGCAGGCCTTAATTAATTGCCTTTTGAATGGTACAGACCACACTCCCTTTATTTTCTGCCTGCCTGCCTGCCTTTGCTCAAGTTGTCCCTGCATATTTTACACATGTTCTCTGGCATCAATTCTACCCATCCTTCGGGGCCTCCTGAGATTGTCTCCGAGGCCAGGCACAGAAACGTTCAGCCTGCTACATGTTGGCGTTGCTTTCTCCGAGGCGCCCTCCAACTTTTGTGAGAGAACGTGAGTCCCTTCCAGCTCCATCACACCCCAGATCCACCCTGAGAGCAGTAGTCCCCATGCTGCAGCCAGTTAGGATTCGTTGTCTCCAAGCCTGTCTCTTTCAGGAGACTCACTGCTTTGCTGCCAGGGATGATATTCACGCCTCTCCCTCCCTCACTCCATGCCTATCGTGTGGCATTGGACCCAAGAGGTGCCAGTAAGAGTAGGTTGACTGGACTGTATACCCTGAGGTCAGGGAAGGAGAGGGTCTGTGGGTTTGAGGGCCCCGAGGGAGTGCTCATGATCTCCAGAAAAAGTCAGACATCAGAAGTGAAATAGGCAGCGTGTGATCTCAGTCTCAGGACATGCCCAGGATGAGAATTGCCTTGAGCTGTCAACCAGACACCAGCCTCCTCAGGACCGACACCTCCCTCCTTGCCTTGGCCCTATGCCTTCCATTTCCAGGCCTTCTCCATCAGTCCACGGGGAGAGCAGGATTGCCCTGGGAGTCTGTCTGCAACGCCCGACTGTGTGATTATAGCACTGCTATCCTGCACAGATGGGCTCAGACAAGGCAAACATAGAGAGGCCAAGAGGGAGCGTCTGTAATTAGAGCTCAGACCTCAAGTGGGCGTGAAGGGGGCAGTCACATTCGATCTTCGTGGTAGCTTTTGACATTTAGAAATATTCCTAAATGTCACATTTGAGTTCTAGAGAGGGAGAGACTGAGATGTATATCCGAAGTTCCCTTGGGCGCCGTCCACTTGTTATTGGATGTGGTCACTGTGACACGACATCCCCTGCCCCGATCCAGCGCTAGGGAGCTGACCTATCTGCTGGTATCTAGGGATGTCCAGATAGGACAGACCTAAGCATCACCCACACTCTTCCACAGGCTTAAGGAATGCCTGAGCATAGATGGGACCCAATGCATTATAAAAATTCCTGTATTCACAGGACTGGCTGTGCCCAGATTTACTGAATCCCTTTAACATACAATGTCAATGGGGGGCACTGGGGAGAGGGGGGAAGGGCCAGCCTCTGGGGAAAGAGGGTAGAAAGAGCTTGTAGTGTCAAGCCAGTCCTAGGTTTGAATCCACCACTTACGGGGTAGCCTCGGGCTAATCCCTTCACTTCTCTGAGCCTCAGTTTCCCCGTTTGTGAAATGAAAGTGACGGTTGTACAACCTCCCAGTGCTGTGACACAGATCAGACAGCATGTATGTCACACACCTGACACACAGGAGGCTCAGCAGTGGCTGAGGAGGGAGAACAGCTCAGCACAAAGATATGTTCTCCCGGTGACCCGACGCAAGAAGGGTCTTGACAGCCGCAGCTTCAAGCATATTTTTTTCCATTTGGAATTCTTCTGCCTGATTTGCATGGGCAGTTAAGAGAATGGAGACATTAAAAGGTTTTTTGTAATATCTGGTTCGATGACTTCCTTTCTGGGGTGATGCCTAACGTGTATCAGATGGCTGCTTTTTGCCTAATTTCAGCCATTAGATTAGGGAGGGATGAGGTAGTTTGTCCTCAGGGAGAAAAAAGAAATCAATGTGAGTAAGCATGATTAGTAACAGCGTCCATGAGTAATGCGGCAGGAGGACGAGAACTTGACCAAGGCAGCGAGCTGTGGAGCTGTGACCCAGCGGACAGCTTTCCCTGCCTCCAGGCTCGGCACTGCAGCTGCTCCCACATCCACACACAGGTCACGGTCTGCCACCTGAAAGTGGGTGTTTTATCATTTCTTAATATCCACCCATCACTCCAGGACACTTTCTCATGAGGGAGAAATGACCACTTCTGGTAGCAACGGAGCATTCTTTTTTCATTAGAGGGGATGTTTGTGATCATTTGCCTAAACGCTGGTGATGTCAAAGCATATGTGCCTACCACGTGGCCGGCATTGGACTGGGCTCAAGGGACACGGAGGTGGGGAAGTCACCTCAAAGGGGGGTGACATGTGCATGCCTACACGCTAGTGTCCTGGGTGTGCAAGTGCAGGTCCCTTGTGATTTCAGGTGCATGGAGCCAAGGGAGGGCGTGGCCAGGTCTGTCTGAAGAGTAATGGAAGGGCTCTGATGTGGTGTTGCAGTCTCTGAGTTGACCTTCAGCCTCGTGACTGGGGAGGGGACTAGGAAAGGCGCTCTAGGCTGAGAAAGCAATGCAGTGGGTCAGACAGAACTCCCAGACATAAGGACAGAAACTCAACTCCAACTGGATTTTTCAAGGAAAGAAAACGTAGTGGGTGATATAACTGAAAAGTCCAGGGGATTATTCTTGATCAATGCAGCTAGATCCCAGGCATTCCAATAACGTCTCCAGGAATCTGTTTCCATCTCTTGACTTTGTTTCTCTTTGCTTTGGCCTCCTCCTTGGGCAGACATCCCCATCTGATGAAAGAAACCCATCCAGGCTTATATGCTACTAGCTTTGTAAACCAGGTAAAAGAGTGCCTCTCCCCACCCCCTTCCCCAGCGGCTCCAGCAGAATCCTGGGTTGACTCTGACTGGTCTGACCATGGTCATGTGGCCCTGCCTGAATTAGACACCCTGGCCAGAGGTATGGGGGTACTCCCATTGGCCACCCTGAAGCCAATTCCATCCAAATTCATAGGCTGAAAGTAGGGATCCCCAAAACAAAGAGAGAATTGCTATTATTAGAAGAAATGCCAGGCAAGTGAGGGGAAAAAAATGCCAGGCAAGCGAGGGGAAAAAAAGGGAAAAAAAAAATGTACACGGGTACATTAAAGAGGCAAAGACATATGGTGGGAGGAAATAGGCTTGAGAAAAAGGAATCGTGCATGTCTTCCAGAAATGGAGGCTGAGTGGACAGCACTCGCCTCATTTTCTCTCCCATCCATTAGGGTCTTTGTGGTGCAGTTACCAGTAGAGCTAGTCTCTGACCGCACCTCATACTCAATCCCGACTGTGGTTCCTGGGCATTATAGAGCATGTAAATATAGGGGTGCTCTGGGTAATTACCATTATTATAAAAAACCCAGGTGAAAAATGTGCTTAGCATCCTGCAGTAAGGCTTCCCTGGCCAACCTTCAGGGCTTCCGCTCAGGAAGCATGAGAGTTACCATGCAATGTGCTGGGTACTTTGCGTGACCTGCTCGGGCGGCAGAGTGGAGGGATTGAGGACACAGACTCTGCCAGACCACCTACGTTTGCATCCTGTCTCCAGGATGCAAGTCTGTCCTTGGGCAAGTTCCACAATGTCTTTTTCTACCTCAGTTTCACCATCTGTGAAACAGGAATAATAATAGTGACTACCTCGTGGGGTTATTATGAAGACTGAGTTAATACGTGTAAAGCACTTAGATTAGTGCCTGGCACATAGTATGTACTATGTACGTGTTAGCTACAGTATGTTCCTTACTGTTATTATTATTATTATTCAACTTTACAGCAGTCCTATAAGATATGTCTAATTGTCCTTTCACAGATGGGAAGGTTGAACCTTAGATAGTTAAGGCTCCATATTTTCCCACCATTTGGCGCCCTTCTGTAGTATCAAGCATCCATCCATCCATCCATCCATCCATTCGCTCGTTCATTCAGTAAACACAGGGTCTGCTTCACGTCAGCAGTGGGCCAGTTGCTAGGGATCCACTGACTGAATTCTCTTGGTCCTATCAGAAATTCTGATCACCAGCTTTACAGGTGTTTGATTTAAAAAAATGGGAAAACGATGAATGATTCATTAATGAATATAGCTTGTGTGAGAAAAAATATAGCTTGTGAGAAAACATATTCTAAAATATAGGGTCGTTGAGGGGTTTATCGATAGGATTCTAGGAGTGAAGAGTTTGACAATAACAAATATTTGCTGAGCAAATGAATCAGGCTCAACACTCTCCATTTCGTCCACTTCCACAGGAAGGAAATGAGGTCCAGAGAGGTGGGGGGGGGGGTGACTGGACCACGTGCCAGCGAGATCGTGGCAGGGCTGGAACTAGGACCCAGGCCTGCCAACCACGCTGCCACCTTAAGATAATGGGCAGGGCACGAATCAAACTCACCTGGGTGCCTGGGTGGGCACCTTCCCTCCCCTGTGTCATTCAGGAGAATTTGATTTTCACTTCGATTTCATCAAGGTAGTCCAGAAATCTGGCGAGTCACAGTAACTAACACAGAGCTAGCCCTTTGCAAATGTCCAACAGATGTTGGCTGGAAGTTGTGATTAAATACCTCTAAGTATCTTGAAGTATTATCCTGATTTCTGAGTTGCCCCTAAGAAATCCCACAATATGAGAGGTCCAAAGGAGAAAGAAAGAGGAACAAACTGGCCTTGGGAATCTGCTGTCTGCTGTGTGTGAGTTTGGTGGGTACTGTGGAAGGAGGGGGCAGGGCAGAAAACTAGAGTTTACAGGTCTAGATTTTAACCCTGGCTCTGCCATTGTGATCTTGGACTCCCAAGGGCTCCCCCTCTTACTACTTGTGTTATTCTGGATGAGTGTCCTAACTTGTCAGAGCCTCAGTTACTGGGAAGGGGATACTAATAAATACTTTACACGGCTGCTTTTAGGATAAAATAGGATCATGCATGAAAAGAACTTAGCACAGTCCCCGGCACATAATAATCTCTCAGTAAACAATGGACATTGGGATTGTAGGCCTAGTCAATAAGCATCTATATTAGACGTAGACTAAAGTAGTACGTGTTCTAGGCATCGAGAATACAAAGCCCACTGTCTAGTAGGAAATTCACTATTCTCTCATTCAGTTTTCACTCTGTGAGTAGGTATAACTTCTCTGTTTTATAGATGTTGTCAGAGAGGTTCAGTAACTTGTTTAGGTCACACAGCTAGTGAGTGGCAGAGCCAGGATTCAAACCCATGTCAGCTGGACTCTGAAGTACTTTTCCTCTCCGGGACACTAAGGCAGTTCGGCATTTCTATTTTATTTTTTCCAGAAAACAAAAGAAGCAACCAGGCAAAAGTTTACTTCTTCCATTTCCTTATTTTAAAAAGAAGACGAAGAAAAGGTAGTATGACATTAGAGCGTGGGTAGAATTGCTGGGGGATGTGCCTCCAAATCCAGATTTGCTTCAGATTCATCCAGATGCCAGGCCTGGAGATCTACACCCCTTCAGCAGTGTCCTTGAGCCTCTGCATTTGCATCCAGTATCGTCAAGGGATGTGTTCCTTAGGAGGCCCTGGGCTGTATAAATTAGGCAGACCAGTGATCGCCTTGGTTATGAATATAACTGTTGGATTAAGGTTCTATGCTGGGTGCATTATTTGTTTCTGCAAACCGGAGCTGGGCTGATTGGATTTCTCTTTCTTTTTTAACATAAGAAGATTCTGAAATTGGAAAAATAAAATATTCCACAGCCGAGAGAGAAGAATTAGCTTGGGGAATAAGCCAGGTGGTGCCCACAGACTCTACGCTTTTTGCCTTGAAATAAAGTTAGCACTTTCCTCGCCCTTGCCGTAGGAACTTGCTCCAGAAGCTGTACGTGAGGCAAACAAAGGCGCTGGGGGTCAGTCATCCCGAGAGGGCAATGACAAGGAGCACAGTGCTTCAGAAGGCATTCTCAAGTATGAGTAATAGGAATAATATCATTTACAGAGCACCTGCTGTGCTGGGTGGATGGCAGGGTGAAATGTGGAAAGTATGCCACGGTCACCAGGAAGGAGCATGGGGGATGAAGTCAGACTTGAACTCCGGTCTTGGCGTTGAGGAGCCATGGAGCATGAGCAAATTCTCTGAGCTTCAGTTTCCTCGTCTGTAAAATAGAGACAGTAATAGCTAGCATTTAGTGACTACCTGCTACGGGCGGGCGTGCCTTAGCACTTAACATCAGTCCTCCCAGCCACCCCATGAGAGTTACCTGCATATTTGAAGTCCGGAAGGTGGGGCACAAGAAGAACCAGGTATCTTGTGCAAGGCCACGTAGGTAGGAAGTGGCAGGGCCAGGATTCAAACCCAGGCTGTCTGGCTCTAGAGCCCGCATGCCAAACACACTGCATTGGGCTCCTCTGACACTTCAGAAGACTCTTGGGAAGAGAAAACAGGGAAAGTATGTTAAACGTGCTTAGCTCAGTATCTAGTAGCCCTGTAGGCCTTCACTACTTTGAGGCCGTCATTAGTACTATTATTTTTGTTATTATTTTTGAAAAAAAATATTGTAACTTTTTAATGTTTATTCATTTTGAGAGAGAGAGAGCATGAGCAGGGGAGGGGCAGCGAGAGAGGGAGACAGACTCTGAAGCAGTCCCAGGCTCCAAGATGTCAGCACAGAGCCTGACACCGGGCTTGAATTCGTGAAATGCTGAGACCATGACCTGAGCGGAAGTCAGACGTCCAACCAACTGAGCCACCCAGGCGCCCCTGGTACTATTATTACATTTCGGTGGCCTGGGGATCGGGCTGGACACTGTGCAGAGGACTTCAGGGGGACAAATTCCTTTTATCTGTTTCTATTACGTCTTGGTTTATGGACATTGATGGATGAAATACCTGCCTAAAATCTCCTGAGCTTGTATCAAAAGGAAAATCCACATGGGATCATGTCATAAATGATGAAAAGCATCTCTGCAATCTGTATAATTAGTTGGATGGCTTTCTGCCTTTTCCCCTAGGTGGGGCCTCTTATGGCCTGAGGGAAAAGGTAAAGATCCCTTGGGCAGGGGCCACCTGCATCCTGTGACTTGCTGGGGTTGGTTGAGGTACAACGCATTTGCATGTAGTTTCTAGAGACTGCGGAAGGCACTGGGCTTGGAGGCTCTGTTTAGGGGCAGGCCACCTGGGCAAGGCACAAAACCTTGAAGAGCCTCAGTTTCCTCATGTATAAAAGGCTGGTAACACCTGCCTCTTAGGGTTGTTGCTACAGCGTGTTATCAAACATTAAAACATTTTGTGGTCCCCAAAACACCTCGTCCATACAGCTATTGATATGATTGTTGTCTAGTCATAACAAAAATACATTAGATGTGTGTGCAGTTAATCAATCTCCTGATACATACAACTTAAGTACTCCAGAATTTATTCTTTCTTGTTCTTCTGCCTCTAGGGGGCATCAAGAGCAGAAAGAGCAGAGACCCGTGCTAGGATCCTGGCTTTTATCCTTTCCCTAGAGGGCAGGTTTCTTGTTTTGTTTGTTGTTTTGTTTTGGACTCAAGATGTCACGTTTAATAAAGTTGCCCCAAATGCTAGGGCCCGAGATACCCCATTACCCCATTGCTGAAAAAAATTTGAGAGAGTTCATAGACCAAGGCATAAGCAGATTTATGAGACTCAGAGGTTTTGTTTTGTTTTGTTTTTTTGGTCTGTAAAATTGCGAAATTAAGTCTTTTTGCCTATAAAATGTGGAAATTAACAGCCACCTTCCAGTATTACTCTGGAGATAAAATAAGGAGTCTGCTCATTGTCACGTATTGATAAATATTTCTCTTCCCCCCAGCAACCTCTTGGGGCCCAGATATACAAAGATAGGGGCTTAATTTAGTTTCATTCAACATGTAGGGACAGATGAACTTAACAGCCTTTACAGGGAAGACAGCTGAAGGTATAGGAGAGACCAAACAGAGATAAGATCTCTGTTCTTGAAGACTCTATAGCCTAAGGGGAATGTAATTAGACGTAATTCTATGAGAGTAAATTACTAGTTCACCTCAACTGAGTCTACTTGCCAATCATTCTGCTAAAGACTATAGGCACCATGTCCTTAAATCCCTGAAACGACACTAATCAGTACATGGTGCTCTGTTCCCCATTTTACAGATGAAGAAATCAAGGCTTTCTGGAAACCACAGAGCTACTAAGTGGTTGAGCCTGATTTCAAACTCAGTTCCATATGACTTAGCACTTGGCTTCTTGCCCACCCTGGTGTTTGAATGGGATTCATGGCATGAAATTGAGATCCAAAAGAGATCGGTAGTGTGGCCAGTGTGTAAGTGGGGGTGGGGGGGGGTGGGATTTGAACCCAAAGCATCTTGAGCCTGAGCCTTGGCACTTGACCATGCCATAATGCTCTGTGAGTTCTAGCAGCCTCTTGCTTCCATCTAGCATGTCTGTATTTCTTACAAGAGAAAATAGTTTCTTCAAAATTACTGATGGATGTAAAAGTTCAGGGAGGCACATGAACAGGGTTAATGAGAATTCACCTGTCCATTTGGTGGTATTCTGCCCCCTGCAAGGCCATGCAGTGGGAGCAGGGCTAGAATTAGGAAAACCACCTGCCCTGACCTTCAGTGCTGACATCAGTTTCAACAAAGCGAGCCATTCCCTGTGGGAACCTTGAGCTCCATTGTCGTGATTTCCTTTTCATGGCATCTTCGACTGTTGATTAAAATATTAAGTTTTTATCCACCTCAGTGTCACATCCACCTCTGTCTTTCCTGTACAGTTTGAAGAACATCAGGTCAAGTTTAAAGAGATCAGAGTGCCCAAATTGTACCATGCCCCTTGAGAATCAGTGGCAGCACCTAGGTGAAAGATCCTGCCATGTACCCTGGAGAGAGGAGTCATCTGCTCCTAGCCTCACAGCCCCTGACATGTTAAGACCCCTGCCAGAGCTTAGAGCATAGCAGGAGAGACAGACGTGCAAACAAAATATGATAACTCAGAGTGAGCTCTGAGGGCTATAAGAGCCCAGAAGAGGTGCCTTGAGCCCACACCGGGGGTGAAGGTGGTGGTCAGAGAAGGCTTCCTGGAGAAAGTAACTCTGCATCTGAGTTAACCAGGTGAAGGAACCAAGAAAGCCATCCGTGCCTAAGAAAACAGCATGTGCAAAGCCATGCATAGGAGGCAAGCAGGGAGCAGTTGCATGAGTGGTTTATAATTAGCCCGTTAACCTTAGTACCTTTTTAAAGAGGGGAGTGGAAAGCTGTGGGTGCTGCCCTGGAGTGGCAGGTTCTGGCCAGATGGTGAGGGGTCTTGTCCTGTGGGTAGTGGGGAGCCACTGAAGCTTTATCATGAGGGACTGACAAGATTGTTTTCTTTGAGGAAGCTCACTCCTGCTAACGGATGGCAAATGCATTGAAGGTGGGAGAGCCTGTGGGGTGGGACACCAGTGTTGGCGATGGTTCCAGGCTCGGTGTCCACTTACAAGACCCGAGCTGGGGTAGTGACAGTGGGAGTGGTGAGGACCTGGTAAAATTTTTACCTCCCTGGTAAAAGAGGGAGGAGGCGGTGGTGATTCCCCGAGGTCTGCTTTGGTGGACTGGGGGGGCAGCTCTGGCAGCAGCTGGTGGTGGTGAGATCAGGAGCTTAGGAGAGGGGGGTAGGATTGGGGGCTCAGAAGCAGGGAGGCATTAGATTCAGCTCTGTATGTATTTTGTTTGAGCCGCAGAGGTTTGACGTGCAGGGAAGAGGTTGAGATTCTTTAAGCTACTGCTTTACCGGGGCGCCTGGGTGGCTCAGTTGGTTGAGTGTCCGACTTTGGCTCGGGTCATGATCTCATGGTTCGTGGGTTCCAGCCCTGTGTTGGGCTCTGTGCTGACAGCTCAGAGCCTGGAGCCTGCTTCGCATTCTGTGTCTCCCTCTCTCTCTGCCCCTCCCCTGCTCATGCTCTGTGTCTCTCTCTCAAAATAAATAATAACATTTTAAAAAATCTGCTGCTTTATTAACAGGGAGCTCCCTCTTTGTCAAGGCAGCCCATTGCAGAGCTTGGCAGGAAGAAGGGTTCCCTTAAGCTGACTGCTGGTGGCTCCAAGTAACTTCTGGCCTTTGTCCTGATTCTTTCTCCTAAGGCCCCACGGAGTACGTTTTCTCCTTCTCCCACCCTTTAGCTGTTTGGAGGCAGCAGTAGCATTCTACACATCCTCTTCTTTTCAGGAAGTCCCCTGAAAGGGGCACGGAAGCCACAAGGAATCAGACCATCAAAGGCTGCAAGGAGCCTCAGGAGATCATCTATAAAAGACAGACAAATTGAGGCCCAGAGAGAGGAAGGGACTTGCTCAAAGTCACAGAGTGAGTTAATGGCAAACCTGGGAACAGTTCTTTAACCTAGGGCTCTCCATAACATCACGTAATTATGTGTTTAATTTCCTAGCTGCGGATTGTGCGGCTTAAGTGACAAAACTTGGACAGCTTATCATAAGGCATCTGGTGTGTTTCCCCAGGGCTCTTAGACACACGCCCTTTCTTTAAGCCCTTTCCCCTAACCCGTCTCCTTTTCAGGCTAACAGCATCGGTCCGTTGTCTACACGCACAGGAAGCTTCCCCAGACCACTCTACCACCGAACTGCAGTGTCCGTGCCTGAGATGCTGCCCTGCAGAGGATGGGGGGAGGGCGTCACCACATCCCTCTCCTCCGGTCTCCTAGTGCCCTGTCGTGCTAACACCTAGCCACACCTCTGTGGAAGCCGTGGGGCAAGGGAGCCCAGGTGCTGCAGGCCTGTGTCGGGGAAGGGCAGAGAGTAGTCTCAGGTGGGAAGGGAGTGGAGCAGACAGACAAAGAAAAATGTCTTTAGTGGCTGTTTACCCATGCTCGCTAGCGAGGACTACACTGAGTGCTGACTGCACTACACGCCCCTCAGGGTCACTGGGTCGCCTGCCCTGCACGCGCCAGGTTTCCTGGCCCCTCCCACCAAATGCCAGCTGTGCTCCCCGGTCATCATCGCAACCCGAAAACACTCCCTTCCAGACACTGCCGGTGGAAAACCACTGCCACCCACGGTGAGGCTTGTGCTCCAGTCCTATTCTGTCTCCGCATCACCACATCTCAACACAAAGCACTTTATTTGTTTAAGTTTATTTATTTATTTTGAGAGAGAGACAGAGTGCAAGCAGGGGAGGGGCAGAGAGAGAGGGAGAGACAGAGAATCCCAAGCAGGCTCTGCACTGTCAGCAACAGAGCCCGATGCAGGGCTCGAACTCACGAGACGTGAGATCACGACCTGAGCCGGAGTCAGACGCTTCACCGACTGAGCCACCCAGGCGCCCCTCAACACAAAGAGCTTTAATAGTCTGAGTGTCCACTCAAAGTTCTGCCCTGACCGCATGAATGAGGAGCATAAACGGCCCCCTGGTGACCTCAGGGTACCCTTTTCTACCCCTCATCAAGAAAACTGGAAGGGGAGCCCTGGGAAAGCTCCTGTCCTCTGTCTCCGCTTCCGTGGACCCTCCCTGCCATGAGTCCATCTGGGGTTCAGGCCAAGTACCATTTCGAATCACTGCACATTGGCCATGACATAGAAAGAGCAGCACAGCAGTGAAAGTGAACGGAAAGCATCTGTTCGGGGAGGGAACGAACGAGCGAAGAAACATGGCAAAAAATTCAGCCACTAGCCTTGTGCTCAAACTGGTGGTTTCATCTGGGGCCTCACAGTCCGTGTTCCTTCTGGGCTAAGGTAATGATCATACTGGTGATCTCTGTCTCTAACCCTTACATAGGACCCTATAGCTTGCAAGGTGCTTTCATATGCCTTTGACAAGTGAAGAAACTAAAATGCAGGCTAAATAGATTGTCTGAGATTATACAGCTTGCAGGAGGCAGAGCTGAGCCTGGAAGTCAGGCCATCAGATCCCGGCTGCCGACTGTGGTGACAAAGAGCTTTCTGGCCTCCCTAAATTGGTCGTGCAGGCCAAGGTTCATTAGCTGAGCTCTCAGCACGGCTACATCACCGTCCCGAGTTAGTGGTGCTCGATGGCATTTTAATGGGAGCCAAATAACTCTTCCTGATGGCATTCGCAGGCAGCTGGAGTTTTTGTGTTTTATGGTAATTAAATACTGTCATCTTTCACGTCTGACAATCTTTAGGACCCGATGAACGAGTGCAGTGCACGCCAGGTTGTCGTTCATTCTGGAGCAAGGAGACCTCGGGGCTCCTGACGGCAGGAGCGTGGGCACCGGGCCCGGCACCCTTTCGCAGAGCCACTGCTGGCCTTAGCTCGCAGGGCTGTTGACACGTTCGAATTCCTTGCCTAAGCCAAAGCCCTGGAAGTTCATGCCTTTTTCTCATGAGGGCGCTCTTATGAAAGAATAATGACCCACTCAGCTGGAGTCTCTGGCAGGCAGGCATCCGGCTGTCACCCAGGGCCTTGCTTGTGGTTTCACCCCGCCTGGCTCAAGCCTCCACCTGGCCACTGGACACCTTCCTCAAACACTAGGGAGCACGGCACTCCCTTGCTTAAAGCCCACTGGGGCACCCTGTCACCCTCCCAGTGAAGGCCGAGTTCTTCCATGTGGCACCTGTAGGCATCCGCCATCTGGGCCTGCCTTCGGGGTCTCCTCCCTGCCTGTGGCCGCTGCCCCTCCCAGCCATCACACTGCTTATCCAAGTGCTCCAGGGGGCCTCACTGCGTCTCTCTCAGGCCTCTGAACCCCTCACGTGTGCCCGTTAGACACAGGTCACACGTCATTTCTCCTGAAGCCTCCTCCCCCAGCCCCAGCGGTCCGTCTGGCAGCTGCCTCTGTGCTCCATGGAGCTCCAGCGGCAATGTGGTGAAGGCTAACGAGAATCCTGGGAGCCGCCACTTGAGGAGGGGCTCACTGTGTGACAGGCATTGACTGATGTAAGCTCTTTACCTGAGTCAACTCACTTCATATACGTACAGGAAAGTGTTTCACGGCATGGGCCCTGGAGCCAGCCTGCCCGGTTCAAATGGTGGCTGCACCACTCAGTGGTTTTGTAATCTTAGGCAAACTGCTTACTCAGCCTTTCTGTGCCTTAGTTTCCTCCTCTACAAAATGGGGAGTAATAATAGTACCTTCTTTACAGGGGCATCGGAAGGATTAAATAAGTCAAACACAGGCCCAGTCGCGTTGCAAGTACTCAATAAATATTAACTGCTGCAGTTTCGTCACGATTGCCATTTTGTGTAGTATCTGAGTGTCTGTGAGCAGCTCAAAGTCAGGGACCATATGTGTTTCATCTCTGGATCTCCGTGGATTCAGTCTGTGGTAGCCCTTCTTCCTTCTCTTCCTCTTCCTTTTATTACTGTTACTATTATAGACTCATTTTACAGATGAGGAGTTAGAGGCTCAGAGAAGTTAAGTGACTTGCCCTCAATCATGCTTGTCAGAGACGGAGCCCAGGCGGAGCCGGCATCTGGAAGACGCCTGACCTCTGTTCTTACACGTTTCTTCAGCAAGCATGTAGACACCAGCTCTTTGCCAAGGCTGGGGCTTATCTTCATCTTAAAACCCTCCAGTCTCTGCACAACAGAGGGCTCTTTAGTGTTGCTGATGGACTTGAACCTGAAGTGCCCTCTGCTTAGGGCAAGGGGTACCTTAGCGTGCACCTGAACCCAGGACAGAGCATCACCTTGATTCGTTCTGACATGCTTATCTGGTGCAGAAAGGGGCCCTTTGGAAGTCATGGAGACCCCACTCATCTGACTTTGCTTTGAGGGTCAGGCTGCAGCCATTTTAATCACTTCTGATCTGCATGTTGAGCCACAGGTACCCTCCTTAGACCAGGGCTCCTGGAAGCCAGTGGGTGGTCCAGAATAGGCTCCAGCTGCAATAAAGTCGTACCACATTTCTATCAGATATGTTCTTGCCCTTTTTCTCTCAAGGTTTTTTGCCTTGGAACCCCTGTTGTAAATGCTGGACAGTGATTATCACGGGGATGAGTCAGCACTTTACAATTTATTCATTCAGCATGCCTTTATGGTAACTGTGGAATTAATAGTTAGCATTTTTTTTCATTACTGTATTCCAGGCACTATGCTAAGCACCTTACATACATTATCTCTTTTACTTCTCATAACCACCCTATAAGGTGGGTAGTATCTCCAGTTAATGATAAGAAAACTGAAGCTCCAGAGAAATCAAGTAACTTGATCCACGTCGCAGAGCTTATAAGTAGCAAAGCCAAAACTTGAACCCGGGGCTGTTTGACATCAAAGCGTAGTCTCTTCCTATTACCTACTATTTGGAAGAGCACTCTGAAGAAGCCTCATGATGTCTCAGTTCAGGGAGATGCTCCTGTAGGCGTCAATGTTCAGGATTTTTGTGGTATATAAAGTGGGAAGAAAAAAAAAAAAAGCGTCTGAGGTGTTGGAGGGAACCAGCAACTGCAAATATATCCGAGAACTTGTAGGAAGCAAAAATACTGCCTGGAAAACCAGGCTTGCAAAACTCAGATAAGCAAGTGGCCTTTACTAACAGAGGTGTGCAGTATAACAGTAAAAGTGACTCATATCTGGGCTTGATTCAGAGATATACTGGGAGCCTGTATCTGTGAAAAGAGGGTGTAAATTGAAATTTACAGCTCAGCTTTGCAAATGTACCAATGCTTACTCCCAGGTAGCAGGAGAGAAGCCATTGCTTGCGTGAGCAAGAAGTCCACCTAGCTAATTTGCTGTTCTCTCGCCCACATTCTGTAAATATTGACTGGGGCTATGGAGATGAGTGGCACGTGGTCCCTTCCCTGTGGGAGTAGCGGAAGCCCAAGTCCTTGGCACTGGAGCAAGGGCCGTTGCTTTTCATCCTCCAGAAAGTGGTGACGTAGGAATGCGTGCACCCTTTCACAGACCAAGGACGAGGGAGGTAAAGTGAGTTACTGGAGGCCACCCAGCCAGTTTGTAGAAACCAGCAGGGAGTCAGGCCTCTCTTGGGCCATCTCTGTCTCATCCACCATTGCATTCCCAACACGCAGTGTACAGGACCTGGCACAGAATAGGCACCCAGTAAATGTTGAATGAACGAACTGGTTCTAAGTTTCTCTGTCTAGATGGGAGTGTACATGAGAGAGGGGGAAGGGGAGAAAAGAAGGACCCTCTCTGCCTGCCGTCTATCCTCCCTCCTGGCCTTAGGAGCAGAAAGGAGACTCCATTCAGACCAGAGGAGACAATGGCTCCTTAGGAAGGTCACGTCTCTTTTGGGGGTTGTGAGTGATCTTCCACTGATAAGTCCCAAAACACAGATCTTCTCCCTTGGGAACCTGGGAAAACTCAAAGTCCCCTTTCCTGGTGGTCTCAGAATGGAAGGGATGAGGGAAGGGAAACAAAGAGCCCAGCCGATGCGCCTGGAACTCTGGCTCCAGGTAAGTCAGTAAAGGGCCACATAGGCCCACGGTCTAGACAGCCCAGGGTGATCTGCTATGATTTTTGGCACACAAATGTCCTCCACACTAGGTTTATGCTCTTGGGTAGACTGCCCAAGCCACTCATGAGAGCCATTTTACTAAATAAGCCTATACTGAGCACCTGGTTGGTTGTAGGGCCTGTGGTCACCAGCACAGAGGGGACAGGGATTTTTATACCTACCAGGAGAGGCAAGATGGGGACATAAGTACCCCAGCTGTAAGGGAGAAAGAAAAGCTGCATGGTCCAGGTTACCTGCTGTTAGCGTTCAATCAAGGAAAAAAGAACTTTGGGGAGGGCAGATCAAGGAAGACTTTCTGGAGGAGGTGGAAATTGAGCTGAGCTTCAAAAAACAGAGAGGATTTGGACCAGGATATTCCTTATCCTCATAGGAGAATTTCCTTCTAGAAGTTAGGTTTTTAGATATATGACTAGTGGTCTTATACATTAAAATCTCATTGTTTCAGGACTCTTGGCAGTGCTTCTAAAGCCTTATCAAGCCAGAGCTTGGCATCCTGACTTAGTCACAAAGCAGATGTCTGTAGGCATGCAGACCAGCCTGTTCTGACCCAGCCCTCATATGCTTGCTGTCTGAACTGAGGGGTTTTATTCTGCCTTTGGCCATGGACTGAGACAATCGGGCTGGTGTCTGTTATATGCAAAGGCACTGTAGTTTGGTAGACAGAATTCAGGCTTTGGATTAATAAGGACCCCTTTAGTGTGACGCCTGGATGGCCCAATTGGTTGAGTGTCTGACTCTTGCTTTCAGCTTGAGGCATGATCCCAAGGTCGTGGGATCAAGCCCTCTGTACTGAGTGTGGAGCATGCTTGAGATTCTCTCGCGCTCTCTCTCTCTGCCCCTCTTCCTCGATTGTGCTGTCTCTAAAATTAAAAGTGGCGGTGGGGGGGGCACCTGGGTGGCTCAGTCGGGTGAGCATCCAACTTCAGCTCAGGTCATGAGCTCATAGTTCGTGAGTTCAAGCCCCACATCAGGCTCACTGCTGTCAGTGCGGAACCCACTTGGGATCTTCTGTCCCCCTCTCTCTCTGCCCCTTGCTTGCTCACGCTCTCTCTCAAAAATAAATAAATATTTAAAAGATTTAAAAAAAAAAGTAAAACAAAATAAAATAAAGGACCCCTTAGTTTTGCAAACCTCAGCTTCCTTGTCCTTAAAATGGGAATGATAATAATACTGCCCTCTAGGGGTTGTTGTGGGCATTAGAAAAGTTAAGGCTGTAAAAGTACACAGTTAAGGGCTAGTGGCAGCAACTATCAATATCCGTTAGGTAAAAATGCCACAAGGAGGTTGACTCCTGGTGGGAGGCCTGGAGCAAGGGCTAGGTCACCCTTCTCTGCTGGCCTCCTGATAAGCCTCAGACATAGTGGTCCAATCCCTCTCACTACTTCGGAGCCATGAGGACTGCATCCAGCAGCCTGAAAGGCCAAGGGTAGGGGGGACACTCGGCCAACCCAGGAGGGTGCTTCTGCTGCTGGCTTCTGTCTCAGGCTCCAAACGTCTCCATTAAAGTGATGCCTGAGGACGGCTGGACAAAGCAAATGACCCTGCTATTCTCGCCTTCTCCCTGGTGCAAGGCAGTCTGCTCTCTGCCTGTTTTGCTTCCCATGCTTAATGCCTCCCATTAAGGGGGATTCCTGCTAGCACCGCATGGCACGTCTTCAGAGGGTACGAGGCACATTCCTGGGGACCGTCCTCATCAGAAATGAGGTTTTAGCCACTAGACTGCCGCAGCAGACCTCTTGGCCTCTGGGGGAAAAGTGTGGCAGGAGTCCAGGGTAGAGGGAGGAAGATGATGAAAGGTAGGGTTGGATTCTGCAGGGTGAGTGGGTCACACTCTGAAGGGCTTGCCAGACCCTGGGTGGGCTTTATCTTGAAATCTATTTTTCATCTATAAATCTGGTGATAATAATACTTATTGTTCTGAGTAGTTGAAAGGAGTAAATAAAAGATGTATCTTAATTCCCTTGTCTGTAAAGTGAGGATAAAAATAGTACCTGCTCTTTAGTGGGTCATGAGGATCAGCTGAATTTAAACATGGAGAGGGCTCAGAATAGTGCCTGGCACACAGTAAGTGCTCAGTAACTGTTAATGATGGTTTTTAATAACCCCCAGGTGGTTTTTAATTCAGCTCATTCCCTTTACTCAAAATTCATCCCTCCCCCAGGCTATCACTGACCACTTAGCCTAAAATTTCACCACAGCCTTCACATACCCAGGCCACAGGCCCTTTCCTGGCTTTCTGTGTTCTCAGATTTATCACCACCTTAGTAAACTACATGTTTTCCTTACCTTGTTTGTTTCATTTTCTGTGCACCATTGTATACTTTCTCAACTTCTAGCATCCATTGGAATCAACTGGAGACTTGGTGAAATCAGATTGCTGGGGCCCACCCAAGGGTTCATGATTCAATAAGCCTGGGCCAGGGATCCAGAATTTTCTCTTCTAACAAATTCCCAGGTGATATCGAAGGGGCTGGTCCTGCACCACACTTGCAAAACACCACCCACTAAGTATTAAAGAAACCATGTGAAGTGGGTGACGTCAGAGGCTACTTTTTTTTTTTCTAATCTTGTTTATTGTCTCTTTTCGAATTTAAGCTCCAAAGGGGACAGGGATTTTGTCTGTTTTGTTGGTTGATGTGTCCCTAGCACCGAAAATAGTAGGTACTCAGTAAGTACCGTCTCCCCACTCTATGGACACGCATGGTCCGCCGCGCCCGTCGCCACCCGGCCACTCCCGCGTGGGCCTCGGGACCAGGCCCGGCCGTGGCGGTGGCCCGGCGCCCCGCTGACCGCGCGTGTTTGTGCCCTAGATCACCCGGGCGGCCTGCAGAACCACCCGCGGCTCCGGACGCCGCCGCCGCCGCTCTCGCACGCGCACACGCCCAACCAGCACCACGCGGCCTCCATCAACTCCCTGAACCGGGGCAACTTCACTCCGAGGAGCAACCCCAGCCCGGCCCCCACGGACCACTCGCTCTCCGGAGAGCCCCCCGCCGGCGGCGCCCAGGAGCCGGCCCACGCCCAGGACAACTGGCTGCTCAACAGCAACATCCCCCTGGAGACCAGGTGCGGGGGAGGGGCGGGGCTGAGCCCCGGGGGTGGGCGGAGGGGCCCTTCCGTGTGCCCCCACGGCCGTGGTCCGGGAGGCTGGGGTCGGGCAGCAGCTCCGAGAGGCGGCTCTCTGGCCGGGGAGCCAGGCGGCGGGATGGGCGTGGGGCAGGAAGAGCGGGCTCTTGCGAATCGAGCAGCCGCAAGGTCCAGGGCTGGCCTGCAGCTGACAAAGGTATGAGCCCCGGCGTGCCCTTTTTCCTTGTCTACGCGGTGGGGGTGCTGCTCGCTGGAGGAGGCTGTTGTAAAAGGAGATGAGAGTTGAGTGTGTCACGGGGAGGCAGAGGGTAGGCTCCTTCCCGATCAGTGTTTAATTGGGATCCACATCTCCGCCTTTCCCTACTGTGATTTGGTCACCTTGTGCCTGGCCTGGGACCTGCCTGGCCTGTGGTGGGTGCTCAGGGAAGGCTCCCTGTCCTTTCTCCTCTCCTTCCCTCCCACGGACTTCTCACCGTTCGCCAAGCCCTATAATCCCTAACATTGAGACACCATCAACTTTTGGTTACAAGACCTTTCATACTTGAAATGTGATGTAATCCTCACAACTTTACCAAGGGCTTGTTGTGATTTGTGATCCCATTTGGGAGTTTTGGAAGCTGAGAATCAGACTCGGTGACTAGTTCAGGTCACATAGACGGTGGATGTGTGTCTAGGATGTGAACCCAGGATGCCTGACTCAGTGTGCAATGCTATTTCCCTACACCACAGCCACCTTCTCCTGGTCTCCCCTGGCCTGGACCTCTCCACCTCTGCATTCTTCCAGTCTTGCAGAGTGCTCCCTTCCCTCCAGGGACTTCAGTCAGCATCAGTTCTGTAGCTGCCCTCCTTCCCTCTGGTTAGTCACTCTTTTACCAACATGAAAATGAGGGTTTTTTGTTGTTGTTGTTTTGTTTTTTTGTTTTTTGTTTTTTTAAGATACAGGCATACAAACTCACTGGAGAAAATGCAGAAAGATATAAAGACAAAAATTAGATTTACCCATAATCCGGAAGAAAAGCAAAAATAAGGTTAAAAACAGAGAGACAAACTATTAAGAGACTCTTAAATACAGAGGATAAACTGAGGGTGGCTGGTGGGGTGTGGAGTGAGGGGATGGGCTAAATGGGTGATGGGCATTAAGGAGGGCACTTGTTGGGATGAACACTGAGTGTTGTATGTAAGTGATGAATCGCTGGATTCTACTCCTGAAATCTTTACCACCGTATATGTTAACTAAATTGAATTTAAATAAAAAAAATAATTTAAAAAAAGATTTACCCATAATTCTTACCCCTCTGTTGACTTTGGGGGACATAGCCTTTCCCTACTTTCTCTAAAGATGAAGTGTCCCAGTCTAGCACAATTAGAACCTCTTCATCTTCTACCCTAAGTAGTGGGGAAACATAGATTTTATTTTCTCAAACTCCTGTTCTTTATCTGTGAAGAGGACAGAAGTCATCCCACACTTAAAGAGGTGAAATTAATTTACACATGGAACATGTACCCATCTGACTCTATCTGGCATTATGACATCTGCACGTTGAGCTTGTGGGACCCAGTGAAAGAAAATCAACATCCTTTTGTGCCCTTTTACTCCTGTAGCATCGCTTTTCCAAAAGCAAATCTCTTAGAGATACCGCCCAGCTCGCCCCACCCCCAGTCTCTTAATTAATATTGTTTTTGTTGACCTCCTCTAAAATCATGTGTGAGTTTTCCTGACATGCCTCCTTGGCTCTCATCAGTGACAGAGCTGGATGATCATATACCATCCCACCCAGGGTAGCTTAATCAGATCCCCATTAGTTCCCATGGGCTTATTGAATGACTGCACATGGCTGAAAGAAGTCAGCAAATAATCGATGGTTCTGATTCTCTGCATGGAACACAGTAGCCACTCCCTCTGGTTGGATGTTCATTTTTATCCCTTAGTATCAAAGTAGGTGGTTCTCTGGGTTTTTCAGGGGAATGGAAGATAGAGGACCAGCAGCAGGGCATTTTCCTGGTAGAGTGGTCCCAGCTGACCTCTCTTGCCTCATCAGCCAGCCGACACCTGCCTTTCTGACCCTCTGTCCTCCCACGTCCATTGTACAAACCACACGGAACTTGGTTTTCTTTGTCCTTCCTTCTACTTTATCACACTTCGGAAATAAAAGAAAATCACTTCTATCTACTACCAAACGTAACCATCGTTAACATGCCAGCATATATATATTCATATATACTATTTTATGTAAATCTATACAGATATATATATTTAACATCTGATATATGTATGAGTGTGTGTGTGTGTGTGTATCAGTCTTCCCCAAGATGCCCACCCCTTTCATGCCTCTGTGCCTTTGCACATGCTCTCGTACAGTTGTCCGCCAGAGCTGCCCTCCTTCTTACTTCTTGGTCTTGCAAAGTCCTACTTACTCTTAAAGACCCAGATGAAATGTTTGAGGTAGGTTTCCTCTGTTACCCCAGAGTTTTGTGCATCTAAAGATGGTCTCAAACTGGGAGAGGTGCCTAATACAGCCGGTAACACATTCAGAATTCTGGGCCTTAATACTTGACCTTTCCTGGTTGATGTCACAGAACCAACAAGGTTGAAGAGGGGTTGGTGCCCCATCTGGCAGTTAGAACTGCAGATAATTTTGACCAGCGTGGTAAGATAGGAATAGCACAGAATTTACAGTCAGAGGACTTGGATTCCTGTCTTGGCTTTAACAGTTACTGTCCCAGCAAGTTCATGAACATCCCTGACCCTCGATTTGCCTGTGTAAATTGGGCTAAGAACTCAGGCCTCTCCGACTGGAAGGAAGTGAATCACATAAGAAACATAAAGCATGGTGCCTGGCATTAAAAGACACACTATAAAAATGATTTCCCATGTTTTTTCATATACATCATCTTCCCATATCAACCCTGTAAAGAAAAAAGTCTTGAAAAAATATTTATTGAACTCCTGCTCACCCGAAGAGTTGAGAGGAAATAGGAGAGTGCACCTTTTTCCCCACCTTGGAAAGGGAAGTTTGGCCCCAGTGCTCTGAGTACGTAAGTGATGGTCCTTTCACTGAAGCTAGTTGTTCATAGCACAGGTTTTAGGGCCAGGCAGATCCTGTGCCCACATCCCCACCCTGTCACTCACTGGCTGTGATCCTAGACCTTAAATTTCTTCATCTCTAAAAGGGAGAAAATCTTAGTAACTTCCTGTTCTGATTCTCTATTGCTGCATAACAAATGACTGTCAAACTCTACCAGTTGATTAGACTTCACAGTGTGAGTCGGGAGTTCAGGAAGAGCTGGGTCTTCCTGACCTAGGGTCGGTCAGTGGTATTAGCTGTTAGCTGGGCAATCTGAAGGAGCCAAGTGGCTTGACTCGCATGCCTGAGCCTTGGAGAAGAAGGCTGGGTAGCTGGGCTCAGCAGACCCTCACCCTCTAACGTGGTCTCAGGGCTTCTCCTCCCAGTCTTCCCAGCAGGGAGTGGACTTCATACTCAGTGGCTCAGAGCTCCATGGCACTGAGACAGAAGTCGCCGATCCTTCTAAAGGCTTGGTCTGCGATGGCATAGTGTCCCTCCTGCCATTGTTCTGTTGGTCAGAGCAGTCCTAGGCCAGCCAGCTTCAAGGAGAGGGACTTCTCAAGGGGAGAGTGCCAAAGGATTTTCGGCCACTTCTAACCCACTGTAGTGCCTCCTGAGGCTGTGATAGCAATTACATATGATCAGGTCTGAAAATGTCTTGGCACGCAGTAAGTGCTCAACTGCTTACCATGTAGTGCTTGTTACTCAGGAAATAGTCACCGAATGCCTACTGTGTGCCCAGTGGGCAATATGTCTAAGAGAACAGACTCTTGCACTAGGGCAACTGCTGTGATAGAGGCACATACCAGGAATCTGTGTTTTAATTGCCTCCGATTTTCAGCGGGCAGCACAGGGCTTGCCACATCATGGGTACTGGAAAAATATTAACACGCAGGTTAAATGAATGAACAATGGAACAGTGAATGAAATGTTATACCTAACTTGAGTGGGGAAAAGGAAGGCTTCCCAGGGGACCTGGTGCTGTGGGGCTGACTGTCGAAGAGCAGGCAGGATTCCCCAGGTGGAGCCAAGAAGAAGGCGTGTGAGGGAGGCACAGCCTGAGCAGAGGCCTGAAAGCCCAAGGGAGCAGGGCCTAGTTGAGGCGGCTGTAGCCAACAGCCTTTAACCAAGCGGCACCCGAATGGGGAGCCCCATGATGCCAGAGGAACAGTCACAGGCCCTTCTGTAATTGTCGCACTGAGTCTATGTTGAGAGTCAAAAGTAAATAGCTGAGAAAACAGCATAACAGCTGGCAGAATCAGCAGGAGGGGGTTAGATTTCATGCTGGAGACAAAGGCAGGAGGGCAAGTGAGAGGGAGGACTTGGTTAACCCACTGCCTCTAGCACCCTCCGAGGGTTAACGGAGTCCCCAAGGGGAGACCAGGCCTCCCTGTGATTCTCAGAGCTGGGGGTCACATGTTGCTTTGAGGTCTGCTGGTGTATCTGTGGTCCATTCTGGTGGGATCCATGTGTTCAGGGTCCACTATACCCTGGTCCACTTCGTTCACGCTCTGTAGCATCAAATGCTTAATTGATTTCATAGGGATTGTCTGATTAATAGCCTGTCAGGCTCCTGTCAGATGAAGGGGAAGCCAGAGCACGAGGCTGCCAGACCCCTGCTCTAGCTCATCTGATCCCAGGCCTGGTTTGGGAGCCTGAGGCCCGTTGCGTGGTCATGCTCAATTAGGGGAATAGCCCCGTTTACCCCTCAGGGATGGGAGGACATCCTGGTGGTCTCCAACCCAGGCTTGGTATAGTTCCCAGAATAGCACACAGTACCTTCTAGTGGGCCAGGCCAACTCCTGAGCATTGCAGGAAATTGGGGTGGACAGTTGTCCCTGTCATTTGATGATTTGGTCCCAGGCATGCAGAAAACAGAGCCACTATCTTAGAAGAAGCTCATGGTCTTATGAGGAAGGCAGACCCATAAATGATTGAATATAGATGGCACTTTGGATAGTGCTCTGACTTGGGGGGTGGTCTTAGCAGAGAGGAGAGTGTGGCTCCCTCTGTATGGGGGCATCAAGGAACAGTCACACCAAACACTCATGGGGCCCTTACTGGGGCTCCTTAGAGGGAAGCACGTAAGAGACTCAGCACCTAGGATTTTTATTGGGAACTGGTCACACAGGCACCTTATGCCTGGCAACGGCCCAAATTCAGACACCCAGAAGGAAAGCAGGTGTTTGGCATAAACCATATTGTTTGTACACGTAGTTTAGACACAGTGAGTCAGCCACTCGTCAGTTAATGGTGGGAACCCTCCGGAAAACCTCAGTCAGGACTGCTATGGTAACTGCTCTGCACAGGTAGGTAGTCTTATTATCATCTCCACTTTAGAGATGAAGAATCTGAAGACAGGAAAGTGAAGTAACTTGCGTAAGGAAACAAGCCAGCAAGTGGCAGGGCCAGGATCCACACCCCGGCCAGCTGGCTCCAGAGGACCTAGCTGCTCTCCAGTGCTGCCCTCCTGATTATTTGGACCTGCATCGGGAGGAGATTGCAGGGGAGAAAGGAATTCTCGGGTGAGGGACAGCTGTACAAAAGCACAGAGCTGAGAGAGCTTCATATCTTGGAGAGATGGCTAAGAGTTGGGGGACACGGGAGCACATGGGCCTCATGGAAATGCATGTAAATGAGAGTCGGCAATGGAGGGCCTTGAGTTATAGGAAGAAGAGGTGGGTATGGGGCCTGAGAAGTGGGGTGAGTAGTTACAAACATCTTTGAAATAGGAGAGTAACGTTATGGGATTGGCCTTTCGGAAGGATCACTGTGACCTGGAAGACCCGGTTCATTTTTTGTTGCTTTTGTTCATTCATTTGTTAAATGCTGGCTCTATCACAAAGTCTTTATGGGGCCTTGGCCAAATCTCTGACGCCCTGCACACCTTGGGGTTGTCAGCTGCAGAATGTAGCTGGACAGCTAGTATAGCATGTAGCAGAATGTCCTGTTCTGCTGGGTGGCTGCCCCAGGGCTTTGTGGGTGAAGCATGGCCAGGACAGCCCGCTCGCGGTGAGATGAGCTGTTGAGCAAGGCAGTCTGAAGACCTGGCCACTGTGACTTTCCGGCCACGTCCTTCCCAAAAGCTATTTGTTCTGTCCTCGGAAGGCGAGCTCTGCCTGCCCTGGGCCGGAACTAGAATCCCTGCAGGCAGCTCAGGGACTTGCCCGAGGCCTCCTCTCAGGCATAGAGGGGAGGTGGTGCCCTCCCCACTGCAAGGAGAGCTGTGACAGCAGAATGCACTTGACTACATCCCCTCTCCGGGTACTCAGCAACTCTCTCCTGAGAGGCAGCTGGAGGCAGTGAGGTTGGAGGAATGTGGTTTTCAGTCCCAGCTCTACCTTTCAGTTGCTGTGTGACCTTGGGCAGTCACTCATCCAATCTGGGCCTCAGTTTCCATATTTGTTAAAATGAGGTAACAATACCCACCGGTGTGCGGGTCCGATGAATCTAGTGTCCACACCCGAGTTCCCAACAGCAGTGAGCTGGAGACCAGGCAGGACTGTGATTTAAGGAGGCCTCGGCAGCATGGGCCTTCATTAGGAGAGGCTTGTAACTTTTGTTTTCCCGAAGAACTGGAATCTCAGAGTTGGGAGTGGGAAATGGGCAGGAAATTTGGGGAGGAGCCTCGAACTAGGAGCCCAGACACCTAGGCTTTAGTTTCAGCTCTGCCGCTAAGTTCCTCTGCGCATATGAGCAGGACACATGTCTCTCTGGGTCTCGATTTCCTCACCAATCAAATGAGGCCTCATCGACTCAGAACTAAGTTTCAGAAGCACAGAATAGGGGCATTTCAAGTCAGCAGTAGGATTCTAAACTGGCAGTATTTTCAGCAGGTGCTAGCGTCCCCCCAAATTCCCGAGTGATCTAAATGGCTAACGTCTGAGTTAGCGCCAACGTGGAAAGCTCTTTCAGGGAATCTGGCATAGTCTCACTCCAGAAACCCTTTGTTCCAGTGCACTGCCTCTTCCCCTGTCCTAACAGATCTGCACGTTTGAGAGATAATTGCTCTCTTTTCTTAAATTATAGAAGTAGAAATAAAAACCACTCTTGATCCAGACACTGGAAAATCTCACTATTAACATTTCAATTTTTATCCTTTTTGTCTTTTTTTTCCTGAATATATTTATTTTGGATGGGCTTTAAGGTACACGTTTGACTCTCTGAGAGCCCAGTCCTAGCCTAGCGATGCAAGCCAGACTCCCAGATGTATGCAGAAGCGTACCATGCAGCCAGCTGCTGGCCCCAGGGAGGCACCAAGAGCTCGTCCTGGGCCTCTGGGCAGAAGTGGCTAGGGCCTTCTCAGGCTGGGCCATAGGGACTGTAGAAAGACTGGAAATTCCCTCCTGAACTACAGGGAATGAGGGAAATAATAATAAAACACCACCTGTGCTCCCCTCAATTAAACACCAACTGTGTGCCTGCAGTATGCCAGGGGCGCCTCCCTTTGTATACCCCATCGTTCACAGTCTTCAGCAAATATTTATGGAGTGCCTTCTGTGTACCAGGCGCTCTTGTAGACTCTGGGCACATGGCAGAGAACAAGGCAGGTAAGATTTCTACCCTTACGGAACTTAAATTGCAATAGGAAAAAAACACGTGTGTGTGTGTGCGCGCACGCATACGTGCGTGTGTCTAGTCCAATGGGGAAAACTAAAGCAGTGCTAGGGGCCAGGGGTAATTAGAAAGAGAAGGACGGGAACTATTACAGTTAGCCATGAGAAGGGAAGGAAAGGCCCATGCAGATATTTGGGGGAAGGTGATTCAGGCAAATGACAGCAAAGGCTTTAGCTGGTTGGAGTAGCAGCATGGAGGCCAGGGTATATGTAGCACAGAAAATGATATTGGAGAGGTAGCAGGGGGCCAGACGTTGTATACCCTGGTAAGGACCATGGTTTTATTCTTATGAAACCATTGGAAGGTTGTGAGTAGAGAAGTAGCATGATCTAAATTATATTTTAGCTTCTCTAAGGAGAGTGATTATCCCAGTTTATGAGTGCTCAGAGAGATAGACTCACCACCTCATGGCCGGTGAATGACGGAGCTGGGACCTCTTTGACCGCAGAGTCTCTGTGCCTTCCCTCATCACAAGAGGCCTCCCATGAGGAGACCACCTGTGGAGGGTGGGGGCAGAAATGAGGCCACTCTGAAGGACTTCTGCACCCCTGTAGTTCCTCTCAGACCCTGTGGGAGGCCCCGGGGGCCATGAACACAACCAGAACAGCCTGGTACCCAGGCTGCTGGGCCCAGACAGCTCAGGACTCTCTCAAAGGGGAGGTCCCCACCACCATGGCAGTTCTCAGTGGCTCCGGCTGCTAAACTGTGTTGCCTTGTGTTCCCACCGTCCCCGAGGGTGCTAATGAAAGTGTCAACAGCCCCTCCTCATTTGGTATGTAAGGCTGGCCCGGGAGGCAAACCCACAGGCAAGGCGGTGACACAGGCTTGTGAGCTGTGGGATCAGACAAACCTGCGTTCTCTTCCAGCTCTGCCGCTTGCTTACTCCGTGATAGGACCCTCAGAAAGTTACATCTCTGATCTTTGATTTGCCAGCCTACAAAGCAAAAATGATAGTGCTGACATTGTAATGTGGGGACTAACATTTACGTTAGATACAGAGTTCTAGAACAGTGAATAAGCTGTGGTAGATGTAGGGCAGATTAGCATTAGTACTTCTAGAATATTTGTTGGTGTTAGTGCTAATGTTATGTAAATTAGTACTAATACCTAAATTGGCATTAGAACTTCTATGATGTGTGTTTAGCCTTTACAGATACTTCCAACATTACTCATTTGGTCCTACATCAACTTTGTGAACTTAGTATTGTTATCCCCATTTTACAGATGAAGTATAGGTTTGGAAGAGGTTGAAATTTTTACACAGTCACACAGCAAGAAAGCGGCAGAAAAGGGACTTGAATTTGGGTTCTCTGGTGCTCAAGGCCTGGTCAAAGTCAGCAGGAAAGTCCCTCGCAGGGCCGAACCCAAAAGTTAGCTCTCGGCACTCAAGTCCTTCCTTGAGGTGCATACAATAGGCTGAAGCCATCACCGGCTTGTTTAAAACTGTGCACTTACACGGTTTTCAAGTGAGGGGACAGCAGTGCGTGAAAATATCAGGAAACAGGATCCAGCACACTCCAGTATGAATGAGGCCAGTTAGCAGGCACGATGGAGACCCAGAGGGCAAGTGTGTCTGTCTCCATTCTGCATTAGAAATGGGTGCTGTCAGAAAATGCATTGCCCTCAGTGTACATGGGGAGAACAAAAGACACGACGCCCCATCTGTCTTCTGAAGGGCACCATCCTCACCATTCAGCCATCACCGAGGTCTCTGCTCTGCTAAAGGACCGTGACACTTTAAATATTGTCAGCATCAACCTGGGGGTTTGTGAGAAATGCAGATTCTCAGGCCCCACCTCCATCTTCCGACTCCGAATCTCTGGGGTGGGCCTCAGCAAAGCACAGCTCTCCAGGCGATTCTGATGCTTACTCGAGTTTGAGCACCACTGCTTGAGAAGAAAATGGCCCCAAATGCTTATCACTCTTTTTTCTTTGGACTAGCCAAGTGTCTCTTGCTGTTGTTTGAATAGATGTATAGAAAGTATACATCTTTCTACTTTCTATGTATAGTAGAGAAAGCACAGTCTTTGGAAACAGAAAACCTGAGCTCAAATTCCTGCATAGAACCTTGCCAGCTGGTAACCTTGGCAAATCCTGTTACCTCTCCACATCTCAGTTTCCTCACCTGTAAAATGGGGATACATCTTCCTTGCATAGCCTATTCTGAACATTTGAAGTAAACGGATGTATTGTGCCTAGCTCAGTGCCTGAGACGTAATCAGTCTTCGTCAGTGAGAGCTGTGATTTGACGGCCACAACTGCCAGACATTCAGGTTTGTACAGAGAATGCTCCCTCTGGATGCTCTGTGCCAGGCAGACCCCTCGCACATGTGGCTTGCACACAGACCCATCGCCTGGCAGCCTTGTCCCGCTGATCTCACGCACAGCTGCGGCAGACGGCCACTTTGTGTGTTTCTCTACTGTCCCCCTTCATCGATGCATGACTCATTGCTTCATTCATGTCTCCATGTGTGCGTAGAAACCTAGGCAAGCAGCCATTCCTAGGGACATTGCAGGACAACCTCATTGAGATGGACATTCTCAGCGCCTCCCGCCATGATGGGGCTTACAGTGACGGGTAGGTGACATCCCCATGTTCTTCCTCTCTGTGTATGCTGTCCCTGTGGCTCCTGCACTCGCATGCAGACCCTGAGACCTTTCCCTGGGCTCTCCTGCGGGAGGTGACGATGCCATGTTGCATGCCCATCCCCAAGAGTTTCTCCTTGAAGTACCCTGTCTTCAGCATATTAACAGCGGCATTGTTAATATGCAGCTCCCGGCATCTCATTGGCTGCCTCTGCCATTCTGAGAGACATCTCATAGCAATTTTTATGCAGCATAGGCCCTGTATCATACGTATTGTAATCCCAAGGATGTGTTCTGTGACCTGAGGCATCTTGCACCCCAGCAGAGTGCAAGATTGCTCTAAGGTTTCAGGGGGAAGCAGTGCAACCAGTGCACCCCATTTCCCAGGCCGTGTACAAATTCTCCCGTGGCCATGGTTAAAGACAAGCTGTGAAGGATTTCCTGACACCTAGTTTGGCCACAACCATGCGCTTTGACCTGCCACGCTGCCCTGAAGACTATGGCTAGGCTGAGGATGCATTTGCCTACCTGTCCTCTCACACAGCTTTTGCTAGGAGTTTGGAAGGCAGCAGTCTGGCTTCTGAAGGCTTTTGCTGCCATCGGTTGTATAACAGCCACTGGGGGACTCAGCCATGGCAAAACTTAATGGTGGTCTCTGAGGTCCACCCCCGAAACACCCTTTAAACAGAACGGTATTTCATACCTCCACCAAGGTACACTGGCAAAGTAGGCATTGGAGAGAGAAGAAACATTTAGGTTCCATTAGCTCCAGGACACAGAACAGGATTTTAGACACATTCCTAGTTACCGCCAGTAATTTTAGAGAACAGCTAGTATAATACCCAAGAAACAGCATCCCCACCCCAGCCCTTCCCCGGAGAGGGATCTCCACACCCAGCCTTCTGTCAAGGCGGTAACACCTTCTTCCTTGGCCCCGGGTGGTTTTTCCCACGGGGAGGACTATCCCATTGTGTTCCCCGGAAGCGTGTGTTCGTGTGCCCTGTTATGTGGTCTGGTACATGATTCTCCTTTTCTCTGTCCCTCCTGTCTTCTCTGTGGTGATTCTCCAGGCTCCTCTGCATGCTTCTATTGCTGCCTCTGTCCTCCAGGTTGACCTTGGTCCCAATGAGCCTGCAGACCCTGATGCCCTCTGGCTTCTCTCCACCCACAGGCACTTCCTCTTCAAGCCGGGAGGCACCTCCCCACTCTTCTGCACCACCTCACCAGGGTACCCGCTGACGTCCAGCACGGTGTACTCCCCCCCGCCCCGGCCCCTGCCCCGCAGCACCTTTGCCCGGCCAGCCTTCAACCTCCAGAAGCCCTCCAAGTACTGTAACTGGAAGTGCGCGGCCCTGAGCGCCATCGTCATCTCAGCCACGCTGGTCATCCTGCTGGCATACTTCGTGGGTAAGCACCTCCCTCGCCCCAGCTCCCCTCGGCTCCCCTTCGCTCAGAGGGCAGCACACAACACGCCTGTGGGCACCGCGGGCACCTTGCCGCCCCGACGGCCAAAGCACACATGGCGAGCCACGCAGCCCTGGGGCGCTGGCCTGCACCCCCTAAACTGTCAAGGTCATCTCTCTGGGACCCTCTCTGCTCCCTGCTTGTAAGCAGGAAGGAAGCTGAGCAGCTGCTCCGTCCTGTGTTGGATGCCTAGCAGTAGGCGTAAGCAGTCACCGAGACTGACCTTTGAGGTGGTGGTCTGTGGCGTGAATGTCACGGATTGGAGTCACGACAAATGACCAGTTGGAGAGGCTGGACAGCAGGCAGGCCTCTCCTGCTAGTGCCACATAGCCGCAGTGAGGAGCAGGAAAGACGTGGGGGGCCCTGGGGTTGGAGGGAAACTGCCAAAGATTGGACTGTGCTGACCTCAGCCAGGAAGCATATCTGAAGGTGACGAGAGGCTGTGACGAGGTGGTCTGAGCGGACTGTGGGAGCCCAAGTCCAGAGTGCAGCCATGGTCAGGACTGAGGAGCAGCGGGTCCCCACTAGCAGCGAGAGTTGGCTGAGGGATGCACAGAGACCCCAAGCAGCGCTGACTGGCCTTCTTGCCTGACCCCAGGCCACCTCCACGATGTAGGAAACTCCTCTTGGCCCCTACTTTGCCACCACAGGATGCCACCCATTGGATGCTCTTTCGACGTATTCCCCCCACAGTTAGGTTTCTTGCTTCCTTCACCCCCATCTTTGATCTGCTCCCAGGGAAGATGTTAATCTGAAGAGATCCGTAGGCACCGCTTAGAGTCCGCTGCGTCTTTGTAAATCAGCCCATTAATAAAGGCATCCAGAGGGGTTGGCTTAACCCTCTGTCCTTTCCAGCCTTCGAATTCTGTCATTCTCGGGTTTAAGGTAGGTCAAGCCAGCTTGAGAAGAACTTGAAGCCATGCTGAGGAATTCTGAGATAATTCTGTATGCAAGGGGGACTTCTCCAGTGTAAGCCCAGTAAAGAGAAACAGAAGTAACTGGCACAGGCCAGAGGAAGACAGGATGTCATCCATGGTGGAAAAGAACCCTGTCATAGCATAACCCCCTGGGTTACTGTGGATGAAAAAGGGCTGTGTGCTGAGGAAGTACGTGCAGTCACTAGGAACGATGAACGAAACATGGGCCCCGCTTGTTCAGGAGAAGGGATTTGAGCATGGATTGAGTGTTCGAGATTCGTGGATTTTACAAGTAATCGGGAAGGCGACAGCCCCTCAAACAGGGAGGTCACCTTAAATAGCTCCACCTATAGTAAGCTTTCGTCAGTATGCCAGATCTCTCTCTCCCTTGTGACGACTGGCACAGAGAATTCCATGGCTTCAAGGCCAGGTGGGCATACGTGTTTCTTCTCTTCTATCTGATTGCTTAGTTGATGCTGTCTAGAAAGCTGTGTTAAGAAGGATCCCGAGGGGGAGCCTGGGTGGCTCTGTCAGTTATGCGTCTGACTCTTGACTTCAGCTCAGGTCATGATCTCATCATCGTGAGATCGAGCCCTGTGTTAGGCTCCTCACTGGGGGTAGAGCCTGCTTAAGATTCTCCCTCTCCCTCTCCCCTGTGTGTGCTCGCTCGCTCTCTCTCTCGCTGTCTCTCTCTCTCAAAAAGAAGGGTCCTGAGGCTATATTCAGGATCAATGGGAAAGGGTCTCTGTGATTGATTAGTAATACCTATTATGGTCACCAGAATGGAGAATATTGATGGCACACCAGGCATTTGCCATCCCTACTGTGTGTTAGTGGGTAAAAGGAATAGCCAAACTGGGAGAGGCCAGAGCCCTGTGAAAGGGTACTGATTGATGTAAACTGGGTTACAGGTGAGGGCTATACAGTTCCAAGCACCATCACTCGGCATGAAAGTTTCTTCCTGTCACCACCAATGCTGTGTCCCTGGTAACCACTAATGCAACTCTTGTTTTTGACTGACATTATTATATTTCCTAAATGAGTAGACGTTTGAACAAGGACTGTCCCTGTTCATCGAGAGTCAAGTAGTTTGCAACATAAAGACATCAACTTACATTGAAGTTGGAAAGTTTATACTGTAGCCTCGTTCAGGGAGAAAGAATAAATCTTTGTATGATTATGCAAACTCTCTTCTGTTTACATCCCATGGGCTTCTATGGGGTCAGTTTTCAGGAATCTAAATTTAGATAGGATCTACCAGGAGGTAGTGAGCTCCTTGTCATAGGAACGATGCAAATAGAGCCCAGTGACCACATAGCAAGGATGATTCCAGTGCCGACTGAGATTTTTCACTGGATGGCCTTTGATTGTCCTTCCAACACTGACAGTCTTTGCATCCATGATTTTGTGACTTTTGTTTCTCATTCAGCAAACCATGCAGGGTACCTCCTTTGGGCCAGGTACTGTGCTAAATGTTAGGGCTAAATACGTGATCCCTGCCCTCTTGTTGGTAGCTTTGGAAAGGAGACAGCTGTGTTAGCCGTGACTGAAGCAGCTCAGGGGCTATGGGAATACCCACCGCCAAGAGCAGTAGGGGAGGCTCCCTGGGAAGGATGATGATGTAGCTGAATCCTGTAGTCAGAGTTAAATTGTCAGGAGACATGCAGAGAGTGGATGTCAAACCGAGGGAAGTTTCAGGTTTAAGAGAGGACAGTGTGGTGGTAAGGCCATCGTCTGTGTTTGAAGCATCTGAGGGGTGTTGGAGCTAATGCAGGAGAGTTCGGTAAGATCATCATGAAGATGACCTCAGAGGCCAAGTGACGGACCTTCCCGGATGGGCACTGGGGAGCCACTGAAGGGTTTTAAGCAGTGGAAGCAGTGGCAGAATGTAGTCAGACTTTTATTTTAGAAAGAAAAGTGTAGAGGAAGGAAGAATAGGCCCCGTCACAGCAAATGGGTCAGGAGAAGCCAAGGGCATCGGCTAAAACAGTAGCAGTGTAAGTGGAGAGGAGGGGTTGGCTTTAGGAGAATTTGTGTCTCCTGTTAGGAGTGGTTAGTCCACTGATAATGTGTCCTCACATAGAATAAATACATCCTTTTGATAAAACCCTCTCTCTGCAGAAACTTTAAGACGGGACTGTAGATTGCATATGCAAGGGCCAGGTCAGATAGGCAGAACTGGAATGTTGCCTTTGTTCCCTGGAGACTCAGAGCCTCTGACAGACCTGGATTCCATTCCCAGCTCTGCCACCTGGCTGCTGTTCACCCCTGAGCAACTCGCTTCTCTTTCTGAGCCTTGACTTCCTCATCTAGAAGACAGACACGACCCATCACCTCAGGAGGATGTGTGTGAGGCTGGAGTACGCTAATGCAGGTGAAGGCATTGCAGGTGCATTTTCCTACTTTTCCTCAAGGGCTGGGGCGGCATCCTTCGTGCCTGGTCCCCTCCAGCTGCCGGGGGCAGAGGATGAGCATCTTGTTGCTTGGTCGTAATCACAGCCTGTGATGACTAACTTGGAAGGAACTTTCAATTATTAAAAATCAAATTAATTGTCTCAGCCGAGCACAAATATCCTTAACAAAGACTTTTCCAGCCGACCAACCGATCTAATCAACAGGCAAAAGCACAGATACTTAATTAGATTTTTGATGAAAAATTGTGTTTAATTTCAAGTATAATCAATTATTAATTACTGTAATGAGTGAGTCTGACTGGGTTTACTAATTAACTCATTTAAAAATTATGAATAACCTTTTCATTTGTAATTATTTTCTACATCCTATCAAGCTCCAGATAAGAATCCTATCACTTCACCAGCACAGGGGGAGTCGAAAACAGGGCGGGCAAGAATTGTTCTTTCTCTGCTATCTGCTCGGGGCTGCCATATCTGGAGGGAACCCTGACAGATCCATTTGACATTCGGTTTTTAGTTCAAAAGTTTCCGTTCATTTGCAGAGACATCTGCAGTTACTCTCCTAGGAAGATCACAGCCAGCATTCACCACCCACAAAGGCTACAGGGCCTGGAGCCTTGCCTCTGGGCTGTCTTCCCCCCTGGGGGGTGTTACTTGGCCACTCTAGTTTGGGTGGGTAATCTAGGAAGGACCTTTAAGAATCCACGGGGCATCTCACCAGAGACGTGATGTACATTTTTGTCTCCAAAGGACACCCTTTCGGAGAGGTAGCTGTTGACCATGCGTGCCTTGTTTTACTCACCATTCTCCCTGTGATGGTTTTTGAGTATTGGAACACTCTCCGCCTTTTCCTTTCTGAAGATAAGAAATGTGTTTGCAGAACAAAATAGGGAGAGCATGATAATGAGGGGAAGATTAGTTAAAAGTCAAACCATGAAGTTTGTGCAGCCATGGCAAATAATGCTTTATTTTATAGCAGCTAATTGTTTTTAAAACACTGTCCCCACAAAAGGCAGTGTGGCATAGTGTGGTAAAGATAATAGGGGCTGCTGTGGTCGTTAATAATGAGAGCACTTCACTTAGCTTTGATTGTTTGCAGCCCACATGCCCCTCTCTGTTCTGAGCACTTTGCTTGTAGTTTCTCGTTTTCAAATCTCCCAACAGCCCTGTGGATTATTCTCTCCAATTTACAGATGAGGACACTGAGAACCTGTGAACTGAAATAAGTTCCCACCGTCACCTGGTAAATGGCAGGACAGTGGTCATCCCCAGGCACCCAGGCTCTAGGGCTGATGCCTTTAAATTCTTTTTCTCTTTCGACTTCACATTCCTAAACTTTATGCACTAACTTTCCTATCATAGTACTTGGTATTTAGAATTTTTGCTGTGTGCCCAGTGTTGGTCCAAGCCCATCATGTCATATCTTTGAACACTCAACAGTTCTGTGAGATAAGTTTTATTTTCTGTTTTTTCTACAAGAGGAAACTAAAGCTCACAGAAGTTAACAACTTGCCAGGGTCCCAAAACCAGTAAAGAATATAGGATTTTTAAAGGCCATACTCTCAGACACTGTGCTGGGTTCACAGCTTGAACAGATGGTGTAGAATCAAAAGACCCCACTCATGTCCAGCTCTATCACTTGCTGACTGTATAAACTTGGGCAAGTTGCTTAATTTGTCTGAACCTCAGTTTCCACTTTGCTTATGGCTCCTATAGTGGGTGTGGCTGGAATAATTACCCCGTTTTACATGGGAGGAATTTATAGCAGCATGGCTGAGAGCATGGGTTCTGAAATTAGGCTGTCTGACTTCAGATCTCAGCTCTGCTGTGTATCTGTCTTGTGACCTTAGACAAGTCTGTTTAACCTCTGTCAGCCTCAGTTTACCCATCTGTAAAGCGAGGCTAATAATAGTGGCTACTTCACAGGGCTCTTGCAAATTCCAGTAAGATAATTTGCATAAAGTACTTAGACTACTGCCTGGGACCTTTAGCACTCAATAAAAGGTAGATACTATTATTGTTGTTAATAGTATTCTTAGTACTATTAGCATCACATGTGGAAGAGTATTTGTAAGTCTTGACCGAGACCTTGGACCAGCCTCATCTCATCACAGTGCCTGCAGGCTTCCTGGCCTGTGTTAGTCACCGGGGCAGCCGACAGAACAAGCAGGGAGGCCTGTCAGGAGACATTTGTAGGGATGTGTCGCTGTTACAGGGAAGCAGCCTAGAGAAGAATCATTACCAGAAAGTGCCTCGCGTCATTTCTTTAACTCAGACAAAAGTTGATTTTTGGTTCACTGACAGTCTCCTCTGTCCAGGTAAGACTGACAGGCTCCCCGGCGTTCTGGATCTCTATGTGAAAAGCAAACACGGGGTATCACGGAAGAGCTGCGGATTCCTATCTCCAGGACTCCTCAAGCACCTGTCTTGCCAAATAGGCGTTTGGAAAAGGGGGCACAACAGGCTTGCTAACAGTACAAAAAAGCAGGACTAGTTTTACATTTGAATGGAGACCTGAGATTGCCCTGGGACTCTCTTCCACGGTGGGTACAGGCCCGCCCCATGGAGAAAGGGTGCCGCTCACTATGCTTTCTCTAAGGCAGTGAGGTGTTCTCATGGAAGTCTGCAGAAATGTCAGCTCTGCCACAGCCCAGCTGGGTGACCCTTTGGAGCCTTGGTTTCCTCATTTGCAAAGTGGGGAGAACAATAGTACTCCCATGAGAGATGATGCTGAAAAACCACAGGGCATGTGAAAAAGGAGAGCTCCCTGGCTGGTGGCCTTGGGACACTGTTGGGAGCCTTCCTTGGACCCCAGTTTCTCAACCCAGGATGGGGTGGGAGTAGATGATCCCGTAATGTCCTCCCCAGGTTTTGGAAGGAGGAAGGAGGAAACTGAACCCGGACGTGGGCTGTGGCGGCCTCTGTGCAGCTGCTATGACGACATGCGCAGCACTGAGGGCTCCTTTTTATTTATCTTTTTTTTTTTTAAGTAGGTCACATTTTCACCTCCACTAGCAGCTGATGGTGGATTGAGAGAAAAAAAAAAATCGGAGCCCTTGCTTGAAGTGGTGATAGTTCGGTGAGAACGCTGCTAAATTTAATTGCTGCTTTACAAAAGGCAGCTGTCAGAGTGCTTGCTTGTTGGAATATCGCAGTCCTTGGTCCGGAAGCGCCTGGGTCATCCAGTTCTCGGGGTTATCTGGGCAGCGCTGATGGAGGCGGGCTGGGGCCCCGAGTGCCACGTGTGCAGACTGGTGTGGGCTCTCCTCGCCATGTCTGACTGACATTCCACCACACAAACCCGACTTCAGGGGCTGGCTGGCGGCAGTCCAGTTAGGGGGTCATGAGGCATCTTTTCTCTTTAGGGGGCGCCGTTGCTCACTCTCCCCTCTCCTAAAGTCTGTTCTCTGCTGCACGCTGGTCCCGAGCACAAAGCCAGGCACAAGGGAGCCCTGCTCAGTGAGACTTGGTTGGATAAATGACCTTGCAAGGTGGTAAAGCCTGCCGAGGGTATTTTGGGTGGAAGGAAAATACAGGCAAAAAGCACGATGGCAGAAGTGTGCACTCTATGTCCTGGGGCTCGGGGGCAGGTGACCTGGACATGAAATGAGTAGAGAAAAGGTCACAAATGGAAGCCAAGGTGATATTACCCCCTCCTTCCCTCAGTTATCCCATCTGGTTCAGCTCTCACGGCATCAGCATCTCGGGTGCCATTTGCTTCATAAGCACAGGCCTGTTGCCCTTTGGGCCCGGGTGTTACTAGCGAGCAATACAGCTTATTTTCTCTCCTCTCTCTTTGACTTCACATCAGGCCTTTTGGGTAGATTTACCTTTATAGCCCAAAGAATGGGGAATGGAGATGATTGAACTTGATGTTTTAGGGGGAGGAAGAAGTGGTAAAGATACAGGATCCTGTATTAAAGCTTTTCTTTCCAAGATTGATTCCTTCATGCTGCTCAGTGGGAATGGCTAATAGCAAGATATATATAGATTGTTCTCTTCATAACAGACCCCAGACAGGTATCCTCCAGCCCCCCAAAAGCAGGACTTAAGGAGCCTGGCGCGGCTGTCTGCCGTTGTCTGAGGTGCCACCGTGCGGAGGAGGGGCTCACTTGCTCTGTGGCGCTGCCGAGGCCGGAACTGGGCCCGCAGGGTGAAAATGACACAAAGGCCGATTTGGGCTCTGTGGGAGGAGGCTTTCCTAACAAGACAGCGGCCTGTGTGGAGTAGGCTTCTGTGTCTGGAACGAGAGGAGCAAGGGTAGGTGCCCAGCGGGTCTCGTTTTATTGTCCGTTGTCCTTCCACCCTTCCTTGCTGTACCACGTGGGCAAGGACTTCATCTCCTTAAGATGCCTTCCCGTCTGTAACGTAGGAGGAAGCAGGCAAACAAAGGAGTAGCCAAAATGATTAAGGCGTTCAACATGTGACCGCTCGGCATGAAAAACATCTTCCCTGCTCTGCAGCTGCCCCCCCTGCCCCCCGCCATCTCCCCACCCTCCGATCTCCTCCACGGGTGGAACCAGCCAGCAGCCGGCAGATCCAAGGAAGCCCACTGATCCAGACCGTGTGGGTGAGCCTCCCAGGCACAGAGCAGGGTGGAGAAGGGGAGAGCAGGTCTGGAAGGCAAGTAGATAACATCAGCCTCCTCACATCTCCAATTTCTCTTCCATAGCAGTGCTCATGGCTCTGGCTCTCCTCCTGGGGACCCAAGACTAGTATCGAGACCCAAACCTTACATAGGTACCTCTCCCCCGCTTACTCAGTCACCTCTCCCCCACTTATTCAGGCACCTCCCCCCCTTACTCAGGCACCTTTCTCCCCCTTACTCAGGCACCTCCCCCCTTAGGCACCTCTCCCCCTCTTACTCAGACACCTCTCCCCCCGCTACTTAGGCACCTCTCCCCCCCCACTCAGACACCTCTCCCCCCACTTACTCGGGCACCACTCCCCCCCTTACTCAAGCACCTCTTGCTCCCTTACTCAGGCACCTCTCCCCCCCTTACTCAAGCACCTCTCCCTCCCTTATTCGGGCACCTCTCCCCCCCCACCTTACTCAGGCACCTCTCCTATATTTTGCTCCCACTCAGCCACCAGGCCCTGCCCACTTGTAGTCAAAATCAGATTTCCTGAGATACAGTTTACACACAGAAAACTAACACATTTAGGCATACCATTCTCTGAGTTTTGACAGATGGATGGAGTTGTGTGACCATCATCACCACCACAGTCAAAACACAGACCACTTCCATCACCCCAAAAAGCTCCCTTATGTCCTTTTATACTCAGTACTCCCCTCATTCTCAGCCTCTGGCAAGCACTCACCTGTTTGCTGTTTGGTGGTTTTAGGTACTCTTTTTCAGAGTAATAAATGTAATAAAGAGGTGATTTATTGCTGGATTCAGAATCAGACTGTAAGATCTTCAAGTGTTGCTGAGAACACTGGAAGGTAGAATTCAGAATTCAAGATACTAGGGTCTCACAACGGGAACATCCGTGTTGTCGGCATGAATGCACACGGGCATATGTTCTTGTGCCATTTTTATGGACCATTTCTTCCCGTACACGCTTATAACTGTTGACACAGTTCTTGGCAAGTTGAAGAGCTCTGTCATATCTGTGCCATTACCATATCAGTATATTCCTGCCGTCTCCAACTTTTCCTATTATAAGTAGCGCTTCTGTGAACATCTTTGTGACTCTGCTCTGATTTTTCTTCTTTCGGTTATTTTGGGGAGGGCATGTTCCAAAAGCAGGATTTCTGGGTCACAAGGGGTGCACAGTTTGAAGCTCTTGTTACTCACTGCTAGGGCCTCCTTGGAAGGGTAGGACTGAATTCCAGGATGCCCAGCCGGGTGTCCAGTTTCCCTGCAGTCCCACTGGGGTGGGGCTTTGTGTCTGACCTTGAGTCAGCCGGTTCAGTGGGTAGGGGGCAAGGGAGTTGATGTGTGGTTCTGAGACCCAGAGAAGCTATAGAATCTTCATTCCTGGAGGGATTTCCACCTCCTTTCTCTCAGTCTGTTCCTTTCAAAAGCTGGGCTCACATGTCCCTTCCTCAGTGTACCTCCTGACACTAAGCCAGGACCCGGTTCTATGCTCTGACACTGCTCACGATGCTCCCCACAACAGCAGCTGCTCATCGTGTCACGGATCGGCTGGCGCCTGTCCCTGCTGTTGGATTGTCAGCTCCATGAGGGCAGAAACTATCTCCATCCTGCTCAAGGCCGTAGTTAGTTTCTCGTACAAGGCCAGCAGGAGGTAGCACGTGTTCAGCAAAAGTGTGTTGACGGAGAGAAAGCAGGGGAAGGTGCCTGGACCTGAGCCTAGCCACTGTGGCAAGGCATGGAGTGGAAGGAAGGAAAAAGGGAAGAGGCTTGTATTCGTATAGGGGACAGAGAGGGAAGGTCTAGACGCAGTGAGATCATGGGAGCATGGAAAATGGTTATCAGAAGCTGAGCAGGGAGCCAGAGGCGGCTGCCAAAGTGTAATCAGTGTGAGGTGCACTCCTGGCCCGGGGCCCTGTTTTGCTCCTCTGTCCGTGCAAGGCGAGCAAGAACCTCGCTCTCTCTTAGCCTCAGTTTTCTCACTGGGAAGGTAGACAGTAGGCTGCTGGAGAGATGCTGTAACAACCTGGCGCCTAGCTGTTCCTGGTCCCTGGAATCTGTCTTCCCTTCCCCCCGGCAAACAAGACGTGTTGAATTTTAGGGCCAACCAGTCCTGAGGTTGGAAGTGTCACAAAAAGGTGTATTCATATAGCCTAACAACAGCAGCACCTGCAGAGATCACACACTCTCCTGGGGCTTGAGGCCCACGCCCCATGGGCAGCTTTGGGGTCCCTGAAGGGACACTGTGGCCATGGATGGGCAGGAGGTAGCCCCAACCGTACCCCGAGGGTGCTCCTTGCACGCTTTGACCCCGGGAATGTGGAAAAGGAGTTGATCTTACAGATTTTTTGCATCCTATGGAGAGGATTTGTTCCCCACATCCTTGTTTTTCTTCTAGACTAATTACTGTGAAATAACAGAACTTAATTGCACCTAGGTGCAGAGAGAAAGCGAGAAGGGTCTCCCTGATGGCTGTTCTTGCGCTGCCATAGATATATAGCTCGTGGAGAGGAGGGGGTGCAGTCTGGGCTGTGTGCTTAGGGCGGCTGGCTCAGGACCTCCGTGAGGAAGCAGAGAAGCAGCTCTTCATCATGGGGGAAAAGGGAGGGAGGCAGGAGAGCAGGTAGGATGGCTGTAAGCACAGTGATTTTTTTCTTCCTCCTATCAGTAAAACAGCGAAATCACAACTAAATGGTTTCTTTTTTTTTTTTTTTTTTTTTTGAGATAGCAACACAGTAGCAAGAGCACAGACTCGGGACCTAGTGAGGCCTGTATTCTGGCCTAGCCCACAGGTTTTTCATTGGGGGTCTTGATTTCCTCCTTGGTAAAAAGTCAATTAATGTCTAAGCAGTGTTTGGAGCATTGAGCGAGACGCCACCTGTGAAGAGGGGTCCAGACTCATGGGTGGCCCACAGTGGGTGTTCAGCTGATGCTTTTCACACCCTTCTGGGCAGCGGGATCACCCAGAAGTTTTAAGGCCTCTCAGATTCAGCCACCAAGGGCCACTCCTGGATGCAGGGATTTAAGGTAATCTGAAATTAAGAAGAGGGAACTTCCCCAAGGTTCAGGTTTGAAACAGCAGGGAGCACTCACTGAGCATGTGTGCTGGGTTGTGTCCCCAGCTGCAAAGGACAGACAAAGCCAGATAAGCTAGCATCACCGCCTTGAGTCATCCTAGGTTTCATGGTGAGCCAGATGTGTTAGGAGCTGATGGTGGTACTAGACAGATGATAAAACCATGTTCCTGGAGTTTGAGCCTTGTCCCTGTGGGAGCCCGAAGGAAAGAGCAATTCATTCTAAGCAAGATCAGATAAAATTTCCCCAAGGCGCTGAGCCTTGTAAATCAAGTAAGATATTGAAAGAGAAGCTATGAATGGCTTTCTGGAAGATGGAACAGCCTAAACAAAGGCAGAGGGTGGTAGACAGAAATGTTGGCTGTGTGGGGTGCCTGTATCAGAAGACTGTGTGTTAAAATGTCTGTTGGTGCATTTGAGCCGCCTGCAGGCATTGGTCTGTTTTACCCAAGGCTCTGGAGTGTAGAGCACAGAACCCACAAGGACTGCAGGACACTGGCTGCCTTCCCCCTTAGGAGACATGCTGCACGAGACAGCTACGTGGTAAATACCTGGCCTTCCCGTGAGGCTTTCAAACCCATCGATCCTCTCCGGCGGACCATGCGCCGTATAGAATTCTCAGCTGTATTTTCTTGCTCTGCAAGCCCCAAATGTGGAAAATGAGGCCGGCCGCAGTTAAATAGCTCGTTGAGCTGGAATAACTGGCGAGTGAGAGAGCTGGAACTAGAAGCCAGATTTCCCCATCCCAAGGCCTACGTTCCCTATATAGACTGTGCTGCCTTTCAGACCCCCACTCTGATGTCCTCATCTACTGTGGTGCTGCAACCCTGGGGCTCAGAGCAAACCACAGGGCCTTTGCCACCCTGGCTGTGGCTTTCCTCTGCCCCTGCTCCCAGCTCCCCTCCCGCAACCCAACATGATGTACCTTTACCATGTGCCAGGCATGTTCTGAGTGTTTCCTGCATTTTCTCATTGAATCTTCTCATGGTCTTACTTATCCAACAAATATTTGCCAGGTGCCAACCATGTGCTAGGCACCATTCTGTTTTTATCTCCATTTCTATAGACAGGAAACTGATGCCCAAGCAGGTTAATTCATTTGTCCAAAGCCACATCACTGGTAAGAGAAGGAGCCAGGATTTGTCCCCAGACCCTGCCCTCTTTCCACCTGGGCTCTTGGATTCCCATAGCTGGGGTGGGCTGGGACAGTCCACCTGATCTGGACTGCTGAGAGGATGCAGGAAGCGCCTTACGAAGCAGAGAAGCTAACTCTCTTTCTTATGGGAGAAAAATTAACATCCACCTGTCCTGTCCCATGCACTGTGCCAGGATTGCTATGTGCCCGTGGCATTGAGTGGGTCTGTGATTTTTACCAACATGCCTCAGGATTGGAGAGACAAGGAGGCCCAGATGACATCAGGGACCTCAGTACATGTCACTTACTGAGCCCTGGCCCCCCATGTTATCTGATTCTGCTGTTCTCCAGGCTTCGTCTGGCATGAGTAGATTGTCACCAGTATAACATTTCACTTTGCAGGAAGCTCTTCCCTCTGGTGTGTGGCAGGCAGCTAGATTTATCACCCTTTCGAGCCTGGAGTTAGATTTTGTTCACAGGCACCAGTGGGGAAAGAGGAGATATGCCAGGATCGTTCATTGTGCTGTGGCCTCCACTGCGTCCCACGGTCCTAAATTCTACCACCTGGGCCACCAGGAACTCTCAGCAAGACCTCGTCCCTGGGTTCCTGTGAGTGTCTCTGGTTTCGTGAGCACATACATTCCTCCACCAGAGCACGCACGCAAAACTGGTATCTAAGGGGAGAAGGTGTGAAAGTTGGCAGAGATTAAATGCGAATTTTAGGAGAAGTAGCATTTTTTTTTTTACCTGAAAACTGGAAACTCTTCTTTCGTAACTTGTTGGCATCTAACTTCCTGTAGAGCGTCAAGTCTATTACATAGCACGGTTCATACACCTGATTGTGTAGGTCCGGGGCCGTGCTAGATGTTTCACATACAAATTGTTGCATTAGTCTGTGCTTTAAACTTTGGGTGTTCTTTCTTTCATTAACTCTTTTTCTAAGTTTGTTTATTTATTTTGAGAGAAGGCATGCGTGTGTGCAAGTGGGGGAGGGACAGAGAGAGAAAGAGGGAGAACCCCAAACAGGCTCCATAATGTCAGCATGGAGTTCAACACAGGGCTCGATCTCGTGAACTTCAAGATGGTGACCTGTGCTGAAATCAAGAGTCAGATGCTCAACCAACTAAGCCACCCAGGGCCCCTCTTTTCTTTTTTTAATGTTTTGTTTTATTTTTGAGAGACAGAGACAGAGCATGAGTGGGGGAGGACCAGAGAGAGAGGGAGACACAGAATCTGAAGCAGGCTCCAGGCTCTGAGCTGTCAACAGAGCCCAACACGGGGCACAAACCCACAAACTATGAGATCATGACCCGAGCCGACGTAGGACACTTAACCGACTGAGCCACCCAGGCACCCCGTGCCTCTTTTATTAACTTTTAAGCAATGTGACCAGAATGCCTTATGGTTTTAGAACACTTCCTAATCTATAAAGAACTTTCATTAAATTTAATTCTTACAGCAACTCAGGAGATTATTTTATATTATTTCCATTTTTCCAGATGAAAACAGCGTAGGTCAGAGTGGTTATGTGACTTATTTGCTGATACACAGCTAATAAGGGTCAGAGCTGGGAGCCGGGCTGTCTCTACAGATCTGCTCCACTGAGTACATAGGTAAACAGCACAGCCAGCCAGGGACAGGGAGCACACAGATCCGCAGCGTCAGGGCACTGTGCATGGGAGAGGTGCTGAAATCATAATGGCCCCAGGCTGCAGAGGCAGGAGCAAAGGTCATTTTTGCCTGGGGGTGGGGGGGGAGGTGATGGTGAAAATCCACACAGAAATAGACCTTGAAGGATGGGAGAAAATTTTTTAAATAGGGCAGTGGCTGTTTCCACATAGAGACATTGTATCCGCAAAAGCCTGGAGGCTGGATGGACAGGTGTGTTTGAGGGATAGAAGAAATCACACAGACCAAGACCCCTGAGCAGAAGGGAGTGAGGAATATCAGGTACCTTGCTCAACAAGCATTTAGAGTGCTCTTGGAAAATTGTGTCCATTTTTAAGCGATATTACCTCAAGTTTCTGTCCTCAGGAAAATATTGCCAACAAAATTTGATCAGTAAGACTGGTCCATATTAAGAGATTTGTCCTTTTTTTCCCCCATTTTTGTCATTTCCATGATTTTACATCTAATCGGAAAGGCAGCATGCATAGTGGTTAGGGACAGGTTCAAGGCAATGTGGATTTGACTCGGATCCGAGCTTATTCTCTGCCTCTTATTAAATGCGCAATCTTGGGCGAGTTATTGAATCACTTTGACCCTCAGTCCTCATCTTGCAAATGAGGGTAATAATACTACCTCCCTTCTGGGGCTTTGTGCGGGTTAAGTGATACTGTGTTTATAAAGCACTTGCTGCAGTGTTTGGCACAGTATAACCTTCAGTTAACAACAGGGGCTATTTGTTAACTTGACCATCATCATCACCCTGGCGCCCAGAACTGTGCTGCCTTAAACTTCTAATTGAAAAGCTGAACCAAACCAGAGATATGTGTATATCAGAGAAGGTAAAAGGGAACTCACGTGTATCGAGCACCTTGCTCTGTGTGCAGACGAGAGCAGGAAAGCAGGAAAATGTGGGTGACCCCAAAGAGCCAGAAGAGGCTCACCCACGGGGCAGCAGCCTGGGATGCTCTGGGGAGTATTAGAGGAACATCGCACACTCTGTTCTGTGAGATTTTAAAATGCTCTTTCAAAACGCTTCTCATTATAAAGAAATATTATCCCAAGTTACAAATCCGGGTGGCAGGCTCCACGTTAAGCTGTCCGCCCTCATTCCTCTTGCTGAAGTGAACGTTCCAGAGGGAAAAGACCTCTCCTAATAATATATACACAAATTAAAACTCCATTTAGAGGTACAGTGGGGACCACCTCCTAATTGACTTTGATCACAGAAAAAAATCATTTAACACGGTCGGTATGCCAGAGGAAAGCAGGAAATGGGAGGGTTGCTCTGCAGAGTGCTGTCACAGTGAGTTCTAGCAGCTGTGGAGATGAAGCCAGCCACAGGACTTTTCTCCTTCAGTATTCCCGGGCATTAACCAAACCCATGGTTTCCTCGGGTCCCCTTGGATGGTTGACGACATGAGGGAAGGAGTGATGGCTCACGCGTGAGTGGCAGGTCCTTTGCTAAGTGGAGTCATCTTTCTATAGAAGGGTTTCAGCCAGGGGCGCCTGGGTGGCTCCGTCGGTTGAGAGTCCGACTTCGGCACAGCTCATGATCTCATGGTTCGTAGGTTTGAGCCCCGCGTTGGGCTCTGTGCTGACCGCTCGGAGCCTGGAGCCTGCTTCGGATTCTGTGTCTCCGTCTCTCTGCCCCTCCCCCCGCTCGTGCTCACTCGCTTGTGCTCTCTCTCAAAAATAAATAAAAATTAGTTTAAAAAACTAAAAAGAAAAGCTCGGGGCAGCCTTGTGAATCTAGTGTTGATGCTCAGAGGCAAGTGCCGCAAACAAAGGTCTTCCTTGTGTGTTTGTTGGCAGTGACTGGATCGACAGCTGTATGTTTATTCTCACAGGGCTAACAGGAAACCTGTCCTGCGCTCCCCTGACAGTAGTCTGAGAAGAGCTCAGGGGTTGGTTTCAGTTCTTGGTGATGCCGTGATGAATGTGCAATTACAGAGAATTCTGGAGGCTGGGTTGTGTGGAGATACAGAATTAGATTAATAACGCCTGTTTTGTTGCTGCGTTTTGAGGGGCCTAGTGTATAAAATGGAGTTACCAGCGATACCTTCCTTAAAAAGTCGTGAGATTGAATGATCCCACAAATGTGAGTCCTCCAGCATTATGTCTTGCACATGGTACAATTTTAATAATTAGGAGCTGTTATTGTTTTAATGATAATCCTAATTATGTCTGCCCCTTCATTTTCTCCCTTTCTTCGTCACTCCTTTGGGCTAGGTGCTGAGGGGTAGAAATGAAAGGAATAATCGCTGCCCTGAAGGGAGGGCCTCATGGTGGCCTGATACAGCCTGTCCCGTGGATTCATTCCCTTGACTCTAGGCTCAAGGAGACAACTTCTTTCTTATTTTTTTTTAATATGAGATTTGTTGTCAGATTGGTTTCCATATAACACCCAGTGCTCATCCCAACAGGTGCCCTCCTCAATGCCCATCACCCACTTTCCCTCCCTCCCACCCCCATCAACCCTCAGCTTATTCTCAGTTTTTAAGAGTCTCTTATGGTTTGCCTCCCTCCCTCTCTTTTTTTTTCCCCCCTTCCCCTCCCCCATGGACTTCTGTTAAGTTTCTCAGGATCCACATAAGAGTGAAATCATATGGGGGCACCTGGGTGGCTCAGTTGGTTAAGTGTCCGACTTTGGCTCGGGTCATGATCTCACAACTTGTAGGTTCAAGCCCCATGTCAGTGCTGACAGTTCAGAGCCTGGAACCTGCTTCGGATTCTGTGTTTCCCTCTCTCTCTTCCTCTCCCCCGCTCATGCTCTGTCTCTCAAAAATAAATAAACATTAAAAAAAATTAAAAAACAAAAAGTGAAAACATATGGTATCTGCCTTTCTCTGGCTGACTTCTTTCACTTAGCATAACATCCTCCAGTTCCATCCATGTTGCTACAAAAGGCCATATTTCATTCTTTCTCATTGCCAGGTAGTATTCCACTGTGTCTATAAACCACATCTTCTTTATCCATTCGTCAGTTGATGGACAGTTAGGCTCTTTCCATAATTTGTCTATTGTTGAAAGTGCTGCTATAAACATTGGGGTACAAGTGCCCTATGCATCAGCACTCCTATATCCCTTGGGTAAATTCCTAGCAGTGCTATTGCTGGGTCATAGGGTAGATCTATTTTTAATTTTTTGAGGAACCTCCACACTGTTTTCCAGAGCGGCTGCACCAAGGAGACAACCTCTTTAATCTGGGAGTGCAGTGCCTGATGGAGGAATAGGCTATGAGGATGGCTTTCCTGCCCTTACAGGATTTCCTGCCATGACTTAATGACAGAGTTGAAAACCTGGGCTCCGCAGGGTCCCAGGCTCTGCCCACATGCTCTCGTCACGTCTGCGTCTCCTCACCTGTGCAATGAGGGAGGGGGCTGGGACTGTCAGTTCCATCTAAGCAACACCCTCCCCCAACATCCCAGCAGAAACTCCAGTCTGAACTCGCTAGAGAAATCTCCTGACCTTACTTTTGCAAGGAAAACCTCAATATACAATTACCGTGATGGTGATAATGTTAGGAGCAAAGAGGATCATCTCTTTGAGAAAATACCAAGCACCATAATCTCATAAACTATCTTCACAGCTCTTGGAGCTGAGTGTTATGGTCACCATTTTATAGATGAGCAAACCGAGGCTCCAGAGAGTTACCTAACGTCTGCCAGGGCACATCACTGTGAACGTGAGAACCGGAAAAGGAACCCAGGGCTGTCTGACGGCAGCCTGTGCTCATCACCACTACAGTTCTGTGCTTCCGTTTCTGGCCTCGGGAACCAGCACGACACTGGGAGGCGGGCACGGAGAAGTCGGATAACCGGGCTGAGGTCAGTCCACGGGTTGGTGGAGGTGACCAGCCCCTGCATTAGTTACGTAGAGAAGAGGTCTTAGTCGAGGCTGCCTGGTGAAAAGCACCCAGAAAAGACAGCTCTCTGATTCTGTTGCTGCAATACTACCAGTTTATTCTGTGCGTATTAGATTCCAGCTCTGGTCCCCCCACCCCTTGCTGTGTGGCCAGCTTTGGGTGCCCTCCAGCTACATTGCTGTTCCTCCTGTGCAGTGACCGTGGGACTGCCTGGTTCCCACTCGTGTGGCTGGCTGTGCTTGAGCCTCTTACTTGTGCCCAGCCGCCACCACCACCGCCCCTTGTTTTACAGAACTTTTGAGCAGCTGCCGGCAAATCCTTCCCACAGCATTGCACAGTACAGAAAAATGATCAGTTGCACCAGAGTCCCTTCTCCGGAAAACACTTAATTTGGGGGTGAGAGACAGTAACCCTGATTGTTGCAGTCAGGTTTATCCAGAGACAGGAAGAAAAGCAATATATTTACTTGATTTAAAATTAGCCCCACGTAGTCACCAGTGGGATCCTGTCAGGTTTCTTTATGCCGATTCTGCTTTTAAAAACCGTTTTATCCGTTGGGCAAGTATCTCTGGTTCCTGTGCCCAAAGTCTGTCAGCTAATGGAAGCAGGATAGAAAAAGGCCCCCTCAGTGTAAAGAAATTTGTAGTTGGCATGGAAAGGGAATTAGGGAGAATATATAGAAAGAAGAAAAAGGTGATATGACAGAGCTGGCTTAAACAAATCTTTCAGTGGCTCCAGAAATCAGGAAAATCAATGTAGCAAAATGACAAAGATGATGACAACTGCCATAGAGTTCCTACTATGCGCCAGACAGAGTTCTAAGCAAATGACATGCATTATTTCACTTAATCCTTTGAGATAGATACTACCAGCTGCATTTTGCACGTGTGGAAACTGAGACTCAGGCGAAGTAATTTGCCCAAAGTCATAAAACTAATAAATGACCGAGCTCCGGTCTCTCTGGAGAGATCCAGACTTGAACTTGCATGTACATGGTTTTGACTCGGGGGGTGAGCCATGTCTAAAGTAGTCAGGATGGGGGCCCCATGCTTTGTCCTTGAGAAGAAAGCCCCTTAACAAACACCTCAGAAGAGCAAATCTGGCTATGCTGTCTGCAGAGGCTTTGCCTTCAGTTGTCTTAAATTTTAACTTAATTTCAGACACTGGAACTCACTAGCGGTGTGATGTATCAGGAGGAGAGCCTGGACCTTGGAAACAGATCTGGGGTCAGATACTGTATCACTTCCCGTCTGGAAGGTGTGTTTGCAATCATGCGGCCTCTCTGAGCCTCCAGGTTTTTTCCATCATAAACTGAGAATAATAGTAATTTTCTCAAGGTTTATGTAAGGATAGAATGAAATAACATATGCAGTCCCTCTTGCTTAAGTGTCTGACACACAGCGTGTGCTCCAAGGTGGATCTCCTCCCTGGGCTCTGACACCCTTCGTTTCTACCTATTCCTCCTGAGGCTGGGTTGGAGAACTTCCCTTTTCGTGTAAAGCAGCATTAAAATGAGTTCGGAAACTAGGTAAGAAAATTCATCCCTAATCCCACTATCATAATTCAAAGTCTGATGTCATTTTTACGTATGTCTTTCCAGGTTTTTTTTCATATGCATATCTGGTTTTGCAGAGATGCAGTCAGCAAAAAAATGCAATTTTATGTCTTGCCTTTTTTTCCCTTAGCATTCTATCGTCAGTATTTGCCCTCATTGCTGGTTGTCATGGTCATTTTTGTATAACGATTGCACTGCATTCCATCCAGTACCTGTATTATAAGTCAGCTAAGTTGTTCTATTTTTACATGTCTAGGTTGTTTCCACTTTTTCTGCTCTTGCCCTGCAGTCGACATCCCTGCATATGGAACTTCTGGGTTCGGAATTTGTGAATGTCACAGCTTTGTAGCAAAACTAGGACTAGAACCTGGGGAATGAAACTCTGTCTTCTTGTTGCTGTTGTTGTGGCTTTCTGTTTTTGTTGTTGTTTTCTCCATTGGACGACCATAGTCCAAGAATGCCAATGACTTATGTTTCACAGAAATGATAATATTTATTAAAAGCAAAAGAAAACAAAACTGAGCACTAATATAAAACAGAAAATTGGGTAGCCACATAACTGGGTTGATTCCCACTGCCTTTTGAAACCAAAAACACCACTGGAATCAACACTCCCTTGTGGTTATTGATTGCCGCCTCTAGTCACTACCTAGAGCTGCTAATTTACAGATGCAAGTGGGTTCATGCATTTGATTTTTGGAAGAAAGGGAAGCGTGCACCGTGACAGGAAAAGCACTGCTGTATATTATGTTGGTGATTCCTGCATAATGACTTCGTTAATTGCCTCTCACTGGCTGTGGGGGGGGGGGGGGGGCGGGTTGGGGGCGGGGAGGCTTCAGTGTCTGAACATCTATGGGCATTCTTGTTAAAAATGTCAGGATGGAGCTTGCACTTTCTCGGCCATCTCTTTTGTCTTGCTGGGCAGGAAAAGGGGACTGGAAAATGTCAACCCTGGGATCAGATTGACCGGAGCTGAGGGAATAAGAAACTTCCCCCAGCCCAGCTCTTGGCTTTTAGAAATCATTAACATTTCAGTGTGGGTGATCCTGTGAACCCGCTACCTTTCCACAACCTTCTTCTGAACTCTTAAGCACCTTTTCACCTTTTCATGGAATTAAAAAGTAGTTTAAAGGGAAAACCATATCAGGTTTCTTATTTAGGTCACTTTCAGTGTGCTTGAGAGTTTTGCACTAACAGTTGTAAATACAAACCACAGAGTGCAATTTAGACAATCCTGTGATGTACATTGGTGGTGAATAGTCACCAGTAATTCTTCAGGAAAGGGGGTGTGACCAATTACAGTTTATTTTTTTCAATGGTCTGGTTCATCCTTAGAGCAGACAGGGGAGGACTCTTTCTATTTCTTAGCTTTTCTGGATCCATGGCTGTTAATTTCACATCATTTGGGTAGCATTCGTTTCCTGCCATATACAACTTTAAACGTGGGTTGCTGTTGGCCAAGAGATAGTTATTAACACCACTGGTCCCCCCAGACATTAATTGTAGCCAGTGTGTGTGTGTGTGTGTGTTGGTGGGTTTTTTTGCTGGTGGCTTTATGTTGCCCATATTTTATCTTCTATTTAAAGTAAAAGAATGAAAGGGGCACCTGGGTGGTTCAGTCAGTCAAGCATCCACCTTCAGCTCAGGTCATGATTTCACAAGTTTGAGCCCCGCATCGGGTTCTGTGCTCACAGCTTGGAGCCTGGAGCCTGCTTCGGATTCTGTGTGTCCCCCTCTCTCTCTGCCCCTTCCCCACTCTCTCTGCCCCTCCCCCACTCGCACTCTGTCTCTATCTCAAAATAAATAAACATTAAAATTTGTTTCAAAAAATTAAAAGAATGAAAAAGAGGAAGCTTGGGTTGGGAACACAGGCTCCTAAGTTTGAAGCTTGCCTCAAATCTATACTGGCTCCTACGCTTAGACTGGTGATTCCTGCATGATGACTTTGTGAATTGCTTCCTGCCACCAGGTGCTGGGAGGAGGCTTCAGCATCTGAACATCTATTGGGCATTCTTGTTAAAAATGTCAGGATAGAGCTTGCACATTCTCAGCCATCCCTTATGTCTTGCTGGGCAGGGAAAGGGGACTGGTGGTATTGGGTAACTTTTACTTCTCCTGGTAAATCAGAGTATGTTAGTGTAACTTAAACGTTAGTCCACTTTCCTTGTATGTATTTTCCGGTAATGATTTTTCAACCTATCTTTACATGAAGATTAAATTAGATAATATAAAGCATTCAGCATGTTGGTACGCACTCAAATGATTCCACATTTTGAGCTGCTGTTATTATTTTGATTATTTTCAAGGAAAAAGAAGAGTGGTTGCTTGAGTTATGTTTCCTTGGATTATCTGTGGCTGAGCTTGTGTTTTACCCTTTGGAGAGAGGAGGGGAGGAGAGGGGAGATTGTTCCTTCTCTCTTCCCCTCTTCCATAACCTGGAACTATAGAATTAACCACCACTCAGCACAGTAAAGGAATGGAGGGCCCTCTAGCACAAATCTATTGAAGACCCTGAATCAGAGAGTAAGGGTCCCTTCTGTTGTGGCTGTAAGGTGACCATGACTGGCTGAACTTCACACGTGTCTCCACATCATCCCCTAATCTCGGTGGCCCCATGCTTACTTCCCCACCTGCAAGCCTCCAAAACTGATTTCTGGGTGACTGAGTCTTCCGAGGGCCCAGGTTTGAGTGGGGTCCAGAACTTTGCCTTCCCAGGTGGTGAAAGGAAACAGAGAGACATGCCAGCCTCACAGCTGTGTGAGGACTCTGTGATGGCGGGTAGTGGGGGGCAAGGCCACAAGGAAGCCCCGCCAGTGTGCCTCCCGAAGCTTCAGGTCAGCATCTTCCCCCCCACCAGCTGAGGACTGTCCTGCCCTAATTAACTTCCCTGAGACACAAGACCCTGTGATCATTTTCACCTCCAATGCTTTTTTCCACTGGCTTTTCTTTCCCCTCAGCTTTTCTTTCTTCCTTTCTTTCTTTCTTTCTTTCTTTCTTTCTTTCTTTCTTTCTTTCTTTCTTTCTTTCTTTCTTTCCTTCTTTCTTTCTTTCCTTCTTTCTTTCTTTCCTTCCTTCCTTTCTTCCTTCCTTTTCTTTCTTTCTTTCTTTCTTTCTTTCTTTCTTTCTTTCTTTCTTTCTTTCTTTCTAAGCAAGGGCTTGATTTTGCATCTTGTTAAAAGTAAGAGAAAGCTTTGACAATAAAAATGTTTTTCTTCACAAAGCTGTGAGAGTTCTATTCATTCTGGGATTACTTAATTCTCATGACCTTTAACAAGACAGCACTTCTGCACAGTTAGATGAGATAATTGATTCTAATGGGGAAAGGAGCAGTGCTCATTTAACTGCATATCTCTGAGTCGTCCTCCGTTCAAACAATTTCTCCATTACCTTTGGAGTTGCCAATATATAGATTAAACTGGTAAGACGGTAAGCAAAAATGGGAGCTAATTCAGCCTTGGAAACAGCAGAGTTTTCACTTCTTCCAGGCAAGTTAACTTCTATCATTATTGACAACTACACCACCACGAGCAGCATAAAGTTCCTCCTCTTTTAGTGCCCAGGACCAAAAATATGCTAAGTGGTAGCTGCTGTTTTATCATTATCATCAACAGTATGAGTATAATGGTTACAAAATACCGCCATCATGCATATGTACGGTTTACAAAGCACTTTGCCATATATTATCTCATATGATACAGTAATTCTTTGAAATAATTGCCTCTCCATTTCTTGGATGCATCTAGGTGGTGGCAGCTAGGATTCCAAACCAGTCTTCTTACCTCTGGCACACACTGTTCCCCGCTCGGCAGTAACCAGAGAGAGCAAAGGGTCAGATTCCATTTCTGTTACAGAGTACCCCTCCTGTTGAGCTCAAACTTGTGTGCGTTCCCCGGGTGGCTTGTGTTTTGGACTAGAAGTCTGAAGGATGTGCAGCTCTCGTGTCCTTTATACAGTTATTTGTGCCTTGAAGGTGCCCACACAGTCCCTCAAGACCCCCCCACCAGCCCGTCAGTGAACCCTTCCACGGATGGGCCAAGCAATACAACCCTCTGTCCTCCTCACAGGATCCTATGTTACAGCCCCCAAAGCTGCTCCATGTGTGAAAGGGGATGTTTTTGTAACACCCACTTGCCTTGCAAGGTAAAGCTAGTGAGAAAGGCTTGGTGAAGTGGGTGGAGCCTGGGCTTCAAGCCAGAAAGACTGGTGATATCTGATTTCAGTGTTTGAATAGTTGCAGATTCTAGTCTACACTGTGTCGCTCACGAGCCATTTAACCTTCCCTGTGTTAATGGATGTCATTGTGTCTTAGTTTCTGCATCTGTAAAATGGGGCTATTACTGTCTTTTCAGGATTTTTGTGAGAATTAAGGAAGTATTGCATTTACTGCTTTTAGCACAATGCCTGGCACTCAGTTTTATAAGTACCTTCTGAGCCTTAGCGTGCACATCTGCAAGTTGGGTCTTACAGGGCTGCCTTGAGGTTTAGATGCAATGTATACAAATTTCCCAGTGCGCTTCCTGGCATGCAGTTAGCCCTCAGTATACATAATTACTGTGGGCCTTCATAGTTCCATAGATCCTTCCCTGGGTTCCTCTGGCCCTCTTAGTGGGCCAGTCACCCCCTCCTCTGGGCCTTCTAGTCCTTCTGAGTAGACTTTGTTCCTTGTCCATCTTCTCTACTTGTCTGTGAGCTCATGGAAGCAAGGGCTGTCTGATTATGTTCTGGCTCTCCAGAGTCAGCCCTGGGTCCCAGTACAGGGTAGGCTTCTAGAAAATATTCATCAGTACAACAAAGGAGTGATGTTGCATACAGGATGCTGTGGGAGTCAGGAACTGAAGTTCTTAACTCTCTGCGTAAGGAATCAGGGCAGGCATTTCAGAAAAAGTAAGTAGGGACCATTGACAAGTCTTAAATCCTAAAATGGGATTTAAGCAGACATTTTGTACTAGATTACAAAATCTTTTGGAGACAAGTTTCCTCACCTTTTCAAGCACTGTGTATGTTAGGGGACAGTGTCCATTCTTTGGCATCTTATGGTCTCTTCTAGATTGTTGCACAAGACCATTTAGCAGTCACTACCTTGGAAAAAAATATTTTTAAAACAGAAATGCAAGTACATCCTACAAAATCAAAAAGTACAACAGATATACAGTTAGAAGAAAATCTGTCTTCTATCCCTGACCCTTAGGATCTCTTTCCATCATTGGATGCATCTACTGTTACCAGTGTCTTTCATATCCTTCAGGAATATTCTAAACATATACATGATTTTTCCCCCCAAAGGCAGTATATCAGATATACCATTCTGCATGTTACAATTTTCCTTTCAGAAAAATATAAAGAGCTTCCATGTGCTTTTTTATGATTACATAATACATTGTATGAAGGTAACTTATCTGGCCCCTTATTGATGAAATGGTTTCTAATATTTTGCTACTACAAACAGTGCTGCAGTGAATAACCTTGTATGTACATCATTTAGTCTAATATGTGAAAATATTTGGAGGAGAAATTTCTAGAATTTTCTAGAAACCCTGGGAACCTCTAAATCCCAGGATCAGTAGTATGTTTGTTATTAATTTGATAGCTTTTTTCAAATTGTCCTTCATAGAGTTTGTACCAACTTATGCTCTTACCAACGAAGTATGAGAGTGCTTATTTCCTGTTCTCTGTCAATACTGTATAATTTTAACCTTTTTTATCTTTGCCAAAGCCTATGTGAAAAATAGTATTTCAAAGTTTTAACTTACATTTCTCCTATGATGAGTGTTGTCAAGAGTCTTTTCATATGATTGAGAACCAATTGTATTTCTTATTCTGTAAGCTCTCTGCTCATAGTTCATATCATATTCCTATTTTCCTGATGAGCTGTTGGATTTTCTTATTATTTGTAGCAGTTATTTTTATATTAATGAAATTAACCCTTTGTGCTACAAATTGCAAAATTTCCCCCTAGATTATTTATCTTTCAAAGCAAAAGGCCAAGGCTTCCTGAAACTCCCCCATCCCTACCCCTCTCCCTGTCCCACCAGACTGTGAGCCCTCAGGGGCAGGGTCTATGCCTTGAGCATCTCCATGCCCAGCCCCCCACATAGACTTGGCACTGCAAAGCTGTCTTCGGGGGCTGTTTGTTGAGCTGAGCTGAACTGAATTCCTGAGTTCCCCACCCCAGCTGCCCTCCCCTATGGCTTGGGAGTTCCATTTCCTCCTCCAGCAGAAAAAGATGACTTTTCTCATTGCTCACCACAGCCATGCACCTGTTTGGCCTAAACTGGCACCTGCAGCCGATGGAGGGGCAGATGTATGAAATCACGGAGGACACAGCCAGCAGTTGGCCTGTGCCAACGGACGTCTCCCTGTATCCATCAGGGGGCACTGGGTTAGAGATCCCTGACAGGAAAGGCAAAGGAGCCACAGAAGGTAGGGTTGCCGTGTTGTTCGTGTCGTGAGTCCTCTGTGTCTGCCTTTGAACCGAAGAGACCTTCATTATGCACGTCATGTGCCTGACTCACAGCTCCGTGCTTTGGCCCTTCCTCCATCTTTCTGCACTCCACGCCGGCTGCCAGCCCACCTGTGTCTTCATCTCAGTTCCTTGTCACTGTGAGCTCATAGCGGGGCTTGGGCAGTTCTCATGGTGCTCAGCAGTATCCCATCTCATGCCTCGAGGGAAGCATCATGGGCTTTCGCACTGCTGGGTGGCTGTCTTGGATTGTGTGGGATCAGGATGAGTCCTTAAGGGGCCAATAACAATAATCATTAGTGTTTGTACGGTTTATTTATTTCAAAGATTTTGTCAAGAGCTTTTTACACTTAATCCTCACAGAGATCCTGTGAGGTAAGTATAATTCTTTAGACCCATTTTAGATACAAAACCTAAGGGTTACAGTAATTTAGTGACTTGACCAGAGGTCGCTCAGCCAGTAAATAATGGAGCTTGGCATATGAGCCCAGGTCTGGATGACTCCAGAGCTCTTACTGTCTCTATAAATTGTCCTACCTGACTCACCACATGGTTACAAGACCCTGAAGGAGATGTAGATGAGAAATCCCATTATGCAGTGGGACACAGATATTTTTCTATCAGTGATGGAGTGGTAGTGACATTTGGAGTTTGGCATTCTTAAATGGGACACCTGTAGACCCATGTTCTGAATTTCTTAAGGGTCTTTCTAACACGCCATTGACACACATTCTTTCACTATCAGCCAGAAGTGGCACAGACTCACAAAAATGGTACCGTGAAAGATGGCTGAGCTAATGGGCCAGTCTCATTGCCATTCTGGGCAGCGTAGGCATTCTTTATCCTGTCCCTGCTGTGCCCTGCTTCATCTCGTCTGTTAGCAAAGTGCACCACAGGTCTGCCTCCACCTTTACTGCCTATATCTTCTTTCCTAGCATCTCAGACAACTTTGGGATCAAAGCTTCTGAGGTTTCCTGCCCTCAAGGATTTCCCTTCCAGGAATCTGTTTGGTTAACAGGGTACCATATGCTTGGTTGAAGTAGCTACTCAGGACCTCTGAATGATCCTGAAGGCAAAAATCAATTCTTTTTTAAAAAAACATTTATTTTTGAGACAGAAAGACAGAACACAAGTGGAGGAGGGGCAGAGAAAGGAAGAGAGAGAACCCCAAGGAGATTTGCACTTGTCAGTGCAGAGCCTGACACAGAGCTCGAACTCAGAAACCATGAGATCATGACCTAAGCTGAAATCAAGAGTTGGATGCTTAACCAACTGAGCTACCCAGGCACCCCCAACTCTTTCTTTTTGTTTTTTAAATATGGAATGCTTCATGAATTTGCATGTAATCCTTGCACAGGGACTATGCTAATATTCCAACAAAATCAACTCTTGACCCATGGTCATCTTTAAGGGAAGTAAGAATGGGAGCATTTCCACAGAGCCAAATCAGAACCTCTGCCTGCTTTTTCTAGGGGCAATGCCAGTCTTCTCCTTTACAAAGATTTTAAGACTTAAAACATTTAATAATTTATACTTCGCCCTTTAGTAAGGATATGGAGGGAGTGTGGATAGGGCCATGGAAAGAGCTCTGGGTTAGGAATCAAGAGCCCTGACTTCAAGCCCAGCTGCTGACCCTTGAATTGTCCTTAAGCAAATCCCTTGAAAGACTTTCTGAGTGGGGTGCCTGGTTGGTTAAGCGTCTGACCTTGGCTCAGGTCATGATCTTGCAGCTTGTGAGTTCAAGCCCCGCGTCAGGTTCTGTCCTGACAACTCAGAGGCTGGAGGCTATGTCTCCCTCTCTCTCTGTCCATCCCCCACTCATGCTCTGTCTCTCTCCTTTCTCTCTACCCCTCCTCCACTTGTGTTCTCTGTCTCTCTCAAAAATAAACATTTTTTTTTTTTAAATGAATTGATTTTGGCCTTCAGGATCATTCAGAGGTCTTCTCTTTCAAAAATAAATAAACAAAAAAAAGTGAACATGCTTTCAAAAAAAAAAAAAAGACTTTCTGAGCTTCACTCTCCTCCTCTCTAAATGGAAGTTATTGAGCTAAATTATCTCCAAGGTCCAGTTTAATTCAAAAGTCCTACATATGAAATTGATAGTAGAATCATCAGACTAACCAGACGGTTCTTTAGAATTTTTTTTTCCAGGCCAGCCCTGTCCATGGTCCTGCCTGTCAGCTTGTGATTCCCTTGTTAGTTTATAGTGTCACATGCCATACGGGAATACCATCCATGTGGACGGTCTTTAGGTCAGCACGTACAAATGCAGATTTAAGATATGTTTAACCCTCAAGGCATTGGATGAGGTCTCATTTAGCAAAATGTATTTTCTTCCCTCCATGATCTCTATCAGACATTCTTGAAACAGAGTTGGATCTATCTGAAATCTCCCATTCTAATGAAATTAGTTTGTGGGTTTTTTAGGTTTTGTTTTGTTTTACCCAAGGAGCAGGAGGTGCAGATAAGAGGCAAAATAAAATTGCCCCAGCTTATTGGTTTACTTTAATTGGAGTATTTTTGCTTAAAGGGATTATCTGTCATTACTGATGCAAATGGAAATCCTGTTTACAAGCCCCTAAAATGCAGTGCTGTGCTGGAAAGTGGTCAGCATCAAAAGCAATTACTGTGACAAAAAATACATCAGACTGGAGAAACAGAGGACAAAGCTTCCTACAGTTTATGTGAGACCACATGGTTCTTAATTTCTTTTGCCCTGGTCAAACCAATGTCTACACAGTTCATGTTTTTAATTGTAACGTTAAAAAACCTACTTCCTTAGACATAGCTCAAGGGGAAAAGTCTTTAACACTGATGGGAGTGCATATTTCCTATCCCTTCTAAGGGTATCAGAGAGGAGAGCTGATTACAGAATTAAGATTAGAGCCCTGGTTTACAGAGATGGCAGTAACAATGTGGTATGATGGAAAGAAGATAAATGGGCCTTGGAGCCAGACAGGCTTGAATCCTGGCCCTCAAATTTATTGGCTTTGTTAACTCATGCCAATTACTCCATCTTCTTTGGCCTTAGTTTCTTCATCCATAAGAACAAGGATGGTAACGTCTGTATCTTTTCAGACTGGTGGTGAAGAGGCACTCAACAAATGTCACTTCCTTTCTTCCCATCTGCTCAAATCCCAAGCCATTCCATGTCAGTTATCAGAATCTCAGAAATCCAGACTAAGTAATATTTTCCCCTCAAAGACCCTGCAAATAATTGGGACATTTTTTCATATTGTAAAATGCTATATATTTTTTAATTATGCAAATGAAATATATAATGAGTCCAGTATTTTAAATGCTCATCGTGTCTTTGAGAATAACCCCAAACTGCAATTTACACTGTATTTTCAAAGTGGCTCTTACCATTTCAGGGTGTCATGGGACAGAAACCAAATATGGCAGCTTTTTGAAGAAAAGCCACAATAACTTATGTTATATGTTAATGGAAGAGAGGGGAGAAAGCATTGAATAAACAAAAATTCCTGATGGTTGAGTTGGTGGGCTTAGGGATAGCATTTTCTTCTTTCTGCAATGGAATAAAAATTACCCATCAGTTTAAACCATGCAAATTGCTGCACGCAGGCTCAGCTGGGCTCTCCAAAATGGAACAGCTTATTTTGATAACCAAATAAATTTCTAACAGTTGCTAAGGAAACTAACAGATTCTTTGTGCAAGTTATTGCATTGAAAAGAACCAGAAAGGTGGAGGGAAGAGGAGAGTGTTAGTTGATTAGGAATTTAGAACCTGTGTAGAGGGATCTTAGTTCAAGAAAGTGAGGACTATGACTGAGAAGGGCATGGAATTTCACTTCTTCCAATTCTCTCTTGTTTGACCAAACAATCCAATCATTTCAGCAAATTGTTGAGAAATTTCTTTTATAGACATGATTGTGTATTTGTACATCATTGCTAGAGGAAGGCTGAGTCTGTGTATCTTTACAAAGAACAGGACTGTTGCCAGTAGAATTTGCCTTGTGAAACCTGATCATACTGTTGGAGATTCCTATTTCTTAGTTAAGCTCTTGGTATTGTTTGTTCAGTCTCTGGTGGCCCCCAATGATTGTGTAGTGTTCTCTTTATAAATGTCTTGAGACCCCAACTCTTGCCCTTTAACTCTGGGTCCTGTTTGTACATTCCTACTTCATAAAAATTGTCAACTTTCTGTGCCCCATGACACTCAGTGGGCCTTGGTCTACCTGGCCTAGCCTTGATGGTTAGATTGCTGGGACTGTGAGTTAGGTTGGACTCATGCACTGTGCCACTGACCCTTGAGTGAGACTATTGAGAGTGTCTTTGAAGAGTTTTAATTAACCACTTATCAATGTAATGCTTTAAGAAGCCATATTCTAGCAAATGAAGAGAAACCCCAAATGGCTTTATCTTCAAATGGTTTCTTAAGCATTCTGAGCCTCAGTACATACATCTTATCAGTGTGAGAATTAACTGAACCGATGAACGTAAAGGGGGGCCCAGCATGTAGTGAGAGCAAGAATTGATAGCAAGCATTACCACTAATCCTGCCACCTCTACCTTTACTGCTGTTACTACTACTGCTATTATTACTGCTGCTGCTGTTGTTGTCGTTATTATTTTCCAGAATGTGGGTGGGGATAAAAAGAATTGTATACATAAGACCTGTCTCCTCCAACTCCCACCACCCTCTGTCATCTCTCCTCACTCTACTGTTGGTGGGTCTTGCTGTGTGGTAAGATGGTTTCTGTCTTAAGCACTCACAGCTTGGTGCTCGGATTTAAGAACAGAGGATCTGGAAAGAGGAAGGCAGGAAGAGCTGAGTGTGGCTTCACTCTGAATAACTGCTAGCCCGGCCAGTCTCACGCCTCTTTCCCATCAGACACGGGTACTCGCTGTGCTCTACCTCTTTCCCCTCAGAAGCCCCCATCTCGTCCCTATGTATAGTCCTACAAGGGGACCACTGGGGACCAGAGTAGAGGAATGATAAAGCTTAAATCCCCAGATGGGGTCCTCTTTTCCCTCAAAAACATCACCTTTAGGCTGGGCTGTGGTCCCTTCCCTAAGGATCTGGACCAGGTGACTTTCAGTACAAAGGTCACTTTAGTACAAAGCCCGAGTGGCCTTCAGAGACTCAGCCGAGAGTCCAGGTCCCGGTGGCCGGTGTGCCCTGGAACAGAATCAGCTATTTTTATTTGTATACACACCAAAGACAATTCTTTTCTCTTATTTTGGCCCATGTTGGTGAAATACGAGAATGCTAGAAAAGAATATTGCTTTTTATCACTCCTTGGGTGTAAGAGCCAACTTATGTATGCCTCTGGGGCCTGTAGACCTCTGGAGAGAGACTCTGGGCTGGCCTCTAACCTTATGAGGCTCAGAACTCAGCTGATACAATAGCTGTGTCTCAAAAACATGCTCACTGGAGGAGAAAATGAACCATGCAGGGTGCTCTAGCAGCATGCCAAAATGTGGGGGAAAGTTTTCATTATTTATTCTCAGACCCAGGAATTATTTGACTGCAGACAATTCTGAAATCCCATCAGCCCCGACTCCCACCCACTCAGAAAGGAAATGAGTCCTTGGAATTAGCAATCTCAGGCTTATTTCTATGCAGTTTCTAGGAGGAAACTCAGAGTTCTGCATCCCTAGCAGAATGATAAGCTAAAGGGTACACTATTTTTCTACCTAGAATACAAAAGAATTGTGGTATTGGGAGCCCCACAATCAGATAAGAATGTGAAAGTAATTCTCCTCTATCTTAATGTGTTGTGAATTTGGCTTCTGTCTTTGAACTTTGAATCACAGTGTGGTGGTTTTTGTGTGTCTGCATTTTCAAGGTAAAAGTCTGGGGCACATTCCTTCCATAAAGGAATTAAATGCAAGCTCTTTCCCATGCTAATGACAGAGTACTAGTGGTACTTTTATTGAGAGCTTGCATTTTAACTTTTTTTGTTGTTGGCATATTTTTTAATTAAAATAACATTTAATGGTTTGAAGCTAAAAACCTGATGTTTCTGCCTAGGAGTTTATAAAGGAATGATAACATATGGAGAAGTTTAACATTTAAATTGAATTTTATTATTTAAAACAGTAAAATATTTTATGACTACAACAATGCCCTGCCAAGCTCCATTTCAGCATCAAATGTGCTTTGTAAGGAATCTTACAAAGCTAGGGGAAAAAAGACATTTTAATTTCTTATTCCCCAAGTGCTTTTTATAAAAAGTTCTCACAAACGTGTTTTCTTTACAAATGGATTATTGTTCTTAAAGCCTCTCTTCGAACACGTCTAACAACAAATCTTGGAACTAAGATACCCTGCGGATTCTTCCTTACAAATAAGACGTAGTCTGCTGGCTGCCATGTGGCTAGTCAGTGTCCTAAAGGTGGTTTTCTAACATCCCTATCACCTCCTTCTGCCGCCTCCCAACTCCCCAGAGGGCTGATGTCTGGAAGGAAGTCAGGTTTATACTTTTCACATGTGAGTGTGCTTAATTAGTGAACAGAGGAAGTTAGATAAGTTGTCTTCCTTCCTGGCACTTCTGGTGCCCCCAGAAAGCTGTCACTCTCCTGAATGGTGACAGAAATGGGCAAGGGACCATATTCCTGACCCCCGTCCCCTGAAACCTGCAGGGTCAGGGGCCTTGGTTGAATTTCCAAGTATGCCATAGGCTTTGTGCCTGAACTTGAGATCAGTTCCCTCGGCTTTACCTACTTCAGCACAAAACTGATATTCGAAGACCTCCATCCAAGCAAGACAAGGAAGCATTTTTCAGAAATATCCATTCCATTCAGAAGTACCCCCTTTTTCATCTTCCCCAACTCAACTCCTGCTCCCCATATAAACCCCTTCCACATGTCTTAGCCTTAGAATTTGGCTTCCAATTATACATAAACTAGTAAACTTGTAAAATACCTTCATCCACTCAGGTCAGGCTTCCCACTGCTGGTGGGACCATTTTGAGTTGGAAATTTAATAACAACACCTTGTTCGCACTACCCTTTCTATTTTAGCGTGCATGCTTTTATACACACACGCGTGTGCACAGTTATTCTCGTGTGACCACCGGTGATTATTTTGGGGATCGGAATATATCTTAACAAGCTGTGGAATTATGCAGTATACAGATGGCCCTTGAGGAGGACCCATACTGCTTTGGAAGAACGCATATTTTTAGCAGAACAGTTTGAGCATCACTAGAAAAAAAAAGTTCTGGGCATTCTTCCTCCTCAGTGGGGAGTGGGGGTGGGGCTGGTGGTGGAACATAGTAGAGAGAAGTGTGAGGCACAGGGGAGTCCTGCTGTTCAGGGGCTCCGATCCCTTGTTTCGCTTGTGGCCAACTGCTGTTTTGTCTTCCCTTCCCTGTGTCTTGGTAGGAAAGCCCAGTAGTTTCTTTCCAGAGGACAGTTTCATAGACTCTGGAGAAATCGACGTGGGGAGACGGGCTTCGCAGAAGATTCCTCCTGGCACTTTCTGGAGATCTCAGGTGTTCATAGACCATCCTGTGCATCTGAAATTCAATGTGTCCCTGGGAAAGGCAGCTCTGGTTGGCATCTATGGCAGAAAAGGCCTTCCTCCTTCACATACACAGGTAACCAGAATGCCACATCCCCTGCTGATCTGCAGGGGCTCCTACCTCACATCCTAACCCAAAGTCAGGAAGCCTAATGCTCACACCTGGAGCCTTGTGTTTGAAGGGCATTTTGCATATTTTATAGCCCATTCCTCCATTTGACCTAAGACCCTACCTTTCAGATGAGTAGGGTTATATCCCTGGGGTTTTTTAAGAAGCGGAAATTTTAGGAACTATCTCAATTAGCCTCTCTACTATTACCCAGTCACCTGAGTGAAATTATCTAAGAAATATAAAGAGAAAAGCATGTGCTTTGGAGTCTGACAGACTTCAGTTTGAATCCTCTTGTTATCAACTATGAGAACTATGGCCTGGTGCTTACCCGCTCAGAGCAAGTTTCTCATCTCTCCACTGATGATAACAATACCCACTTTGTAGGGCTGTTGAGGAGAATCCAGAACATTTATAAGGCAGCTTGCGCAAGATCTGGCTTAGAATACACGTTACTTCCCTGGTCTCTTACATTCCTTCTCTCCTTTGGGGTTTCGCATTTACTGTGATACATGCACACCAGAAACACCTAACAGCTCATCTAGGATGATTGACATAACACCAGTCGTAATGGGTAAGGAACAGACTTGTTAAGGTCCTGCCAGCTCTGGGATTGGGTTAAAATAAATCAGAGGCATCCATCAGACATTCCCAAGCTGTGTGCAGCCTTCTTAGCCCCAGTTGTTACTTAAGATTCCCACGTGAAATCTAAGTAGATATATTTTCTAGCAGTGGAGTCATGGGAAAATAGAATCTGGGCCGCTCACTAGGACAGTGATGCTAGTCCTGGACTTCATTCCTGGACCTCATTTACACATGAAATAGAATTAGATATCTTGGTTTTTTAAAAGATAGGTAGGTCAGTAGGTAGACAGATAAGTAGACAGATAATTGCTCAATTTGCTTGCTAGTAGGCCAGTAGGACTTAACCACCTACCTGTTGTTAGCACTGTGTGGCTGACTTCTCTTGAGTCTCACACTCGCAGGCTCGGATCAGTCAGCAGTTGTGTGTCTGACCCAGCATGTAATCGTTGATAGAATTTTGAGCTAATCCAGTTTAGTTCCCCTAAAACTGCTCCCTGAACCTGCAGCATTTAGAAAGGATCGTTGGGGCGCCTGGGTGGCTCAGTCGGTTGAGCGGCCGACTTCGGCTCAGGTCACGATCTCGCAGTCCGTGAGTTCGAGCCCCGCATCGGGCTCTGTGCTGACAGCTCAGAGCCTGGAGCCTGTTTCGGATTCTGTGTCTCCCTCTCTCTGACCCTCCCCCGTTCATGCTCTGTCTCTCTCTGTCTCAAAAATAAATAAGCATTAAAAAAAATTTTTTTAAAAAAAGAAAAGAAAGGATTGTTGACAGCAGGAAGAGAGACATCAGATTTGCACTTGCACCCGACTGACTTTTAAGGCACATCCAGTGCTCTAGTCCCAACCCTCGAGCCCTGGGATTCCCAGCATCACTTGCGTGGAGCTGGAGTTCAGTCCTTCAGTGGCTGGGTTTCTGATCACGTGCCCACCATTGGAAGGGCATGGTTGTCCCGGCACAGGCTCAGCCAGATGAAAACTGCCTACATATACACCAAATTAAAGAAAAATGAGACCAAAAAAAAAAAAATAATAATGCACTAATTATGCTGCCCTCACAAGGGACTGAGGAGACTATTACCGTGAGAAACAGGGGTCTGGGGAGGAGGTGAAGTTGGTTGATCAACCTTCATGTGACTCTAGCCTCTCTGCCTGTCCTCAGGTTGTATTTCCTTGTGTGCCCCCAGGAGACACGTGAGGAAGGAATCTAGCATTATGGTGAAGCAGACACCCCGCTAATTATGCTCTGTTTGTACTTTTAGTTTGATTTTGTAGAGCTGCTGGATGGAAGGAGGCTCCTGACCCAGGAGGCACGGAGCCTGGAGGGACCCCAGCGCCAATCTCGGGGAGTTGTCCCCCCATCTAGTCACGAGACTGGCTTCATCCAGTATTTGGATTCAGGAATCTGGCACCTGGCTTTTTACAATGACGGGAAGGAGTCTGAAGTGGTTTCTTTTCTCACCACTGCCATTGGTAAGGAGCCTCCAGCCCTATGGGGTCTGTGGGATTTCTGCCTCTTTGGGTGAGAGGACCCTGGGGATTCTGAGGGTTGGAGCCAGCAAGGGAATGTGTCTTGCCCGCAGCTGTCGATGCCACCTGGAGTCTGGCATGAGTCCTTCCTGACTGGGCTTGCTGGACAGGGATGGGTGTGGGATTCAGGGGAAAGAGGGAGGGGAGGAGTGACAGGAGAGGCTGGCCAGCCATTCTGGGCCATTACCCACTGCCTTTCTTGTGTCATCTTTGGGCCAGCTGCTGCATTTAACAACTGAGAGGTAGCGCTGACAGCAAGACCGAAACCCTGCCTGACCAGCCACATGGAGGCAACACCTCTCTTCTTCTCACTTCTCTCCGACACCTGTATTTTGTCTTTATAGCTTCCTTGGCTCAACTCACTGATTTGTGGTTTGGGTTTTTGTTTTTGACTGTGTGTAGCTTTTTGTTTATTTATTGTTTTGTCCTGGGAGCTAACAGTCCCTGGCAGTTGAGAAAAGAAGATGAATGCTCAGGGAGAGGGTGAGAATAGCAGAGCTATTCTGGATGAATATTCTGAAGCCGCGATGTTTGGGATAGTGCTGAACACTTTCTCTGTCCCTCATCATGGAAGAGGGCCACAGCTCTCCCTTCAGGGTGAGCCCGTGGGGCCGCCCCACAAGCCGACGGGTGTCCAGGGAGCTTGGCGTCTTGTTCTAAGGAATTTCTCTTCTTCATCCACACATTCCATAGAGTCTGTCTCTTCCTTGGATGGCCACGGGACACAGTGGCCTTAGTGGTTCAGGTCAGAAAACATTTATTCTGGGTTTATGTTGGAAGCATTATGACATAGCCTGGAGACAGAATCTCCCGCAGGAAAATAAAACTCCACTAACCAGAATGCATGGAAATAGGGTTTCTGCTTAATGAAAAGCTTTATGTGGTATAGAGTCCACCTCAAAACTCTGTCTCAGTCCTTGGCTAGGAATCTCTCTGACATGGAAAAGGGAGTTAAATAAAAAACCTCTGAATCTGGTCATTGGTTCCTAAAACTCCTACAGAACTCTGGCTTTTCCTTCTACACAGCAATAATCATTTTCAGGCCATTTTCCCCTCATTTGCAATTTTGCCCTTAGTGTCGAGGCGGAAAATACCTTCCCATTAAATACGGGCATGGCTTATCCACTTATGCTGTCCCTGCAGGCTCAGTATCCTACCCTCTTGGCAAAATGAGGGCAGCAGAGGCCATCTGGCTACGTCGGCCCCGATGTAGGAAACCCTGCTTTGTGCTGTCTTCGATTTGGAAGTGTCTGCCCTTACTGCTGGCCTCCGAGTGTCCAGAGGGCAAGGACTTTGACGTAATCTTCTCTGCCCCCCAACCCCAAGCCCAGGCCCCGACATGCGGGGTCCCTGGGTTACTAAGGGCGTGAGCACGAGCTTGGCCTGGCTTCTGCTCCGCCTCCCATTGGCAGGACCGTCAGCAGCCACAGGCCTGGCAGTTGCAGCTGCCGCTGGTTTCCTCCCCTATTGCCTCCTTTTGAGGTGGAGTTGAAAGTATCCTCCGCTCTGAATTTCCACCACTAACTTGTGTTTTGACCCTGCACAAATCACTTAAGTTTTCCAGCTTCTGGTTTCTCTAGAGTCTGGATTTGAGGCCACAGCTCGGTGGTTGCTGATGAGCTGGAGGCCGCCCGGGCAGCCCCGTTCCCCTGTCACCAGAGAGCCAGCTGTGGTCCTCACCGGATTAGGCTCTCACTCTGCGGGGTTCGCCAGGCTCCAAACCTGGTTTCTTTTCCCTTTCTGGCCACAGTGGCTTCGTTTTTAGGGACGTGGATTATCGAGTCGTTCGTGGTACCTGAGTGAGAGCTTCCTGGTCTCACAGCCTGATTTCTCTGAGGCATGGTTCACAAAGAAGCATGGACTGTCTTGCTCGCTCAGAATGAAGATCTCTTATAATCAGAATTCTTTATTTTTAATAACTGAGCATAAATATGAAAGAATATGAATATCGACCCCCAAAGAAAGCCACTTTTAATTAGGATGTGACTCTCAAAGAAGTAAAATGTAGGTGCAGTTAGGTATCTTTGCCAATTCTTGGCTTGTCAGAGCTTGCTAACCTGTTTTGTTATAATTAAGGCCATGGTCTTCCTTTTCCCTCTGGCTCTCCTGTTCTTACCTTAATGATGAAGTCTGCCTTCACCTCCTTAACCCTATGATGTCCTTCAGAGCAGAGAGGCTATCCTGGGCTTCTCAGAGTTTGATGACCCATTTGATGTCTCATTAAAACACAGATTCCCCTTCACTAGGTGGGGGTGGGCCCTTAGAGTCTCCATTTCTCACCAGCCTCAGTGATTCTGGTGCCGCCCAGCTGTGGACCACGTTTTGAGTAGCCGGGGGTTATGGTATCTTATGAATGGTCCCAAATATTGTCATGCAAAGCAGTCACCCGGGAAGCTCGTTCAAAGTTCAGATTCCTGTGCCCTGTCCCCAGGAATTAAGACCCACTAGGCCTGAGGTAGAGCCCAGATAATCTTGATTCCAGGGGTCTGTCCACTAAGCTTTGAGCACTGCTTTCTCTTTCTTCCTCCCCTGACTGTCCCACACTAACTCTGTGACCATTGTCAGGTCACCTCTCTGAGGTTTTTCTTAGATGGAAAATGAAATAGTAACAGTACTCTGCAGTCCCTGTCATGAAGATCAGAGCAGATATAAAGTGCCCAGCACAAGCTTTGGCCTCCTAAGAGACCCAATAAATGGAAGTTGCTAATATTCTCTTCTTCCCTCCATCTCCCTTTGTCTTGCTGCCTTTCAGACTTGTCTGTCTTCCTTTGAGCTACAGTGGTTGTTTAATGAATACTTTTTTTTCTTTAATACAAAAACAGATGGATTCTGATGTTGCTATTAATCCCTCTCTCCCCAAGAGTCCGTGGCATTGAGTCTCAGCTGTCTGTGATTGTTACCTGTGAGCCATGAGTTGTAATTTGTCTTGGCAGGTTAATTAAAAGTTTGGGTCTTGTTTTAGTGAGCTCATTATGGTCCCAATATACAACTGTAACTCTCAGGCTTGCTTAACACACAAATTGGAATATGACCCTCCCTTCGTTACATGTTGAAATGCAGACATAGAATTTAAGAAGATCTGAGATGTCAGGATCCAGAGTATTTATGTCTGTTTGTAATTAAGTAACAGGAGAAATAATTGCGTTTAATTTAACAAATGGCTGTATTGTGTGTGCTCGTGCTTTTCCCTCCATTTAATGCAATCCAGCTGATGATTTTAAATTAAATGAGTTTATCTTCTTCCTTGAAAAAATCTAAAAGCACTTTAATAACTGTATACATAAATATACACACACACACACACGCACACACGCACTCCTAACTGAAACCAAGCAAGGTTTAGAATAAAACAGAGCAGCTGTTTTCAGAAACAACAGTTTTTTCCCACATGTGGAGGTCCAGGATTTGAAGGTAATGTTGTTTCTGGTCTTACCTTCACTGGAGGTGGGTAGCCTTGCTGATGCCAAGTACTAAATGAAGTAGGAGGGTATATACCAGTAGCTAAAATACAATTTACCATTGCAGTTTACAAAAGGCTTCATATATATTCCTTAAGCCTCTAGATAACTCAATGAGGTGATTATTCTTATTTTTATGATCACCCCCTATTGCAGAGGAGGAAATTGAGGTTCAGGCATGGTAAGGGAAAAGCTGGGACTTGAATTTATGTCTCTCTGACTCCAAGGCTTGGGATCTTCCTTCTTTAGTAATCTGCCTCCTTCCCAGGATCATGTTTCTTTTTGGGGTATTACACTTCTCTTTTCTACCTATTTATTCATTCCTTAAAACTCAAGAGAGTGCATACTGTGTCTTCAGGACCATGCTTAGATCTTCTCCACATGTGATTTAATCCTCACGAGAACCTTAGACAGTACAAATTTTGATCTCAACTTTACAGATGAAGAAATTGAGGCCCAGAGAGTGTAATTGACTTAGCCAAACTCACAGTTAGTAAGGGCAGGGATAGGATGGCAGCTTGGTCTCCAGATCTTATGCTCTCCCCTTTATGCCCCACAGTATCTTACTATTTGCTATGATACTATTAAATATTTTATTTCCATTTGCATTACATGGAATTTAATTTCCCTTTAATTAACTTGCTTCCAGGACAAGTAAGCATCTTACATTAACCCAAGAAGTTTCCTTGGGAAGGCATTAAAAAGACCATGGTGGGGAGGTGGGGGGGAACCTCATAGCATCCAAAACTTTAAAAAAGTATTTTTTCACATGAATTGTTTCCAACCCCAAGATCTGACAAATCAGTGTTGTAGTGTTTTGGGTCTTTAGAGAGCATCTCCTCTTTTAGTTTGGGTTGATGCTGAAGCATAAAAGGACAGATCATCCTGACACTGTGGCCACGGGAGCCAAGCTGGAAAATAACAGAGATGCTCCATAGTGGATTTCGAAACACGGAGAAATGAGAATCATTATTGGAAAACATAGAACCTGGCCATTTTTATGAGAAACACGCCCTGGTCTTCCCAGTCTGAGGACATTTGTGCTAATTAAAGAAAAGAATCCTTTTGTTCAAGCCCAGGCAGCTGCTGTAAATCGACCTATGTCTAGGGACTAGAAGCCCAGTTAGTCCTCCCTCTTCCCTCCCTCCCTACCTTCCTCCCTTCCTCCCTCCCTTCTTCCTTCCTTCCTTCCTTCCTTCCTTCCTTCCTTCCTTCCTTCCTTCCTTTCTTCCTTCCTCCCCCTCTCCCTCCCTCCTTCCCTCCAACAAATAGTGCTGTCCTGCCTTTTCCCAAGTTGGAGATACAGAGAAGGTATGACCTGGCTTCTGGCAAAATTAGCTCATGGTCAGGATTAAGGAGATGAAGCATCAACACAGGCAGTGTCTCTAATCCAAGGAAAAGAGAAAGAGAAGTCACTTCTGGACTCACTGGTCAAGGTGCCATGAGGGTTGGAGGAAGGCAAGAGTGTGTCCAGCTGGGTAGGTCAGGAGGACTCTCTGGATGAAGCGAAATTTGATGGGACCCTAAAGGATGGGTAGAATTTCCACATCTAAAGAAGGAAAATAGGAAGGGGGCGGGGGGGTTGTTGAGGAATCCGTTCCAGGTAGTAAGAACAGCATGAGCAAACGGGAGATATGCAAAAATTAAAAGCTGGCTCTTAGGAGCCAGAAGTTCTGTTTGACCAAAACACAAGATACCCTGGGAAGGAGGAGGGAGTTATTGGGCAGAAGCTTGGATGCTACCCTAAGAAAAAGTTCATTCAGCAGGTGTTAGGTGCCACTGCAGGCTTTTGAGCAAGGGACTAAAATGATGAGAGCCAGAGGGTTTCTCTTATGGGGCCCAGAACAAGAGCTCATTACTTTATGTAACCAGAAGAGGTTGCTGGGATTGAACTTTGTGATTTCATGAGAAAAAGAAGGGAGGGAAAGGGGGAGCCAGGAAGGACAGAGGACTGGTTCAAGGTTGGTGCTGGTATTTTGATTTGCTGTGCCTACACCCCATTCCCTTTTCCCTAGATGTGAATAGATACTTTCACATAAGCTTCTATATTCCAGGGGTAGTCAAAATGGGGTCCTTGAAAGTCTCCCAAAGACCCCCAGACAGTGCCATCTCGATACTTCCTTTGCTTCGATCAGGTAAAACCACTGTTCGTTAGCCTCTGAGTACATTTGCAAGCATCTAGAGAGAAAAAGCCCTGATATCATATATTCTAACTTGTGTAAAATCCTGAAGTACTTCAAAGAAGAGGCTAAGAAAAGTGATTGCATAATGATTTTCAGTTTTTAATGAGCTCTGCCCCCACCATTCCCCATATCCCCTTCCTCTGAATTATAAGATATAATGCAGCAATGAAGGATCAAGGTCTCTCGGTAATCAGCTAACCTTCTTGTAAATGACATTGGCAGCACTTTGTGAAATTTCCGCTGGCAACACTTATTTGGAAAAGTACCCTGTGAATTCACCTCTCCCTGATAGCAGTGATTTATTCAGAACAGTCTGGTATAAGTGGAATGAAACCGTAGGCCGAGGGAGAGCTCAAGTCAGCACATTGGGGATAGACTGGGGCCAAAAATCTGTTTTGTGGTAGAGAGCTAGGAATATCAGAGTGCTACATCTGCAGACTGGGGACCAGCCCCACGGGCAGCTGCCCCTGATCACCGAAGATGGTAGGGGAGGGTTCCCTACCCTCCCGCCGGCCTCTTCTACTGCCCCCGGGATCTGTCTTGGACTGCTTAACCTTCTGAATTCTCTGGGATCTTGGACCTCAAGAGCAGGAAAGAAGAAACGATAGCTCAAGGACACAAGAGGTACCAAGCACTAAAGCTTATCTCTGTGGAAATGGTTAGAAATGCATTTAGTGTGCAAATAACAGCATCCCTGCTGGTGTGGCATTTCAGTGGCACCTTGGTGTTCTCGTGTACGCTCCCAGTCTAGGGTGTGTCCGTCCAGGGCCAGCACAGCATCCGGTAGTGGAATCAGGGGCCAGGCTGTTTCCCGCCTTGCGCCCTGCCGTCCTCAGCTCTGGCTGTTGTTTTCATGCTTGCCCCCTTGTGGTCCCAACGTGGCTGCTGCAGCTCCAGGACTCGCCTGCACATCAGGCAGGGAGAAAAAGAAAGGAGAAGGAAGCAAGGATGCTCATTTTTTCCTAAAACACCCAGCTTACAGTTCCATGGCATAGCCACATCACTTGGATGTGCAGAGCTGTGAAGAAGTCTGAGACAGTGAGTGTTTGTAGCTTACCACACCGACACTCCAAACAGAATGTGCATTCCCTCAGGAAGAGGGGAAGTCAATATGGGGTCTTCAGTATGTGTCATAGGCGTCACTGAGTCTGTTTGGTTCAGCAAGCCCCTCACTGTGTGCCAAGTCCTGGCCTTGGCATTTAGGTGTAGCCGTGAAGCAGCACAGTACTTACCCTCGAGGCTCTTGTGGGCCAGGAAGTGAGGCTGAGGACAAGGAGAGGCTGCGCATGTAACTGGCGAGGAGGGAACAGGCCTAGTTCAGTCTCTTTACGGCACCAAGGATCCAAGGCCTTTTGGAGTACTCCTTGAAGCCCCTTGCACGATGCTTTAAGGAGGATGGATGAGATGAACAGGTCCAGAGGGGTTAGAGGCAGACCTAGACACTGTGTTCATTTTCTCATTCAACTGGCATTTACTGACTGCCTTTTACATGCCACATCCTCAGCATGCATTAATGTCCATGGTGTATAATAAATAGTCCTGCTTCTTCTTGTCCTTGTGTCATTTATAGACATGCTTGGGATAGTTTGAGGTAGAGTCTTAAATTTCAATACAGACATTAAATACATAGGTAACCATATGACAGTAAATAGTAAATACCGAACGTGGCAAAGAGAAGGTACTCTAGAGGAACGAACAGGAGACTTCACTTAAAAGTGCTGGGGCAGGAGTAGGAACCGGGTAGATGAAGGTTTGGAGAAAGAACGGACCAGCAGGGCCAAGAGCATCTATATGCAAAGGCCCTGGATAGGCGGCTGCTAGAAGTGTTCAGGGAACTTGAAGGTGGTCACATTGTGGGGCATGGGGACAAAGGGCCGAATGGTTTTGGGTGAGGCTAGAGAGGTGCCAAAAGCCAGCCTGTTTGGGGATTTAAGATGACATGCGAAGAGTTCTGTTTTTTCACTTATCCTCAGGGTAGCCAGAAGCCTGGGACTTAGAGCTAGAGTGACCGAATGTGATTTGCATATTTGGAGCTGAGACACCAGTAAGGAGGCTGTGACAGTAGTCGGAGCAGGGGCTCAGGCTGGCCTGGACCAGAATGGAGGCCTTGGAAATGGAGAAAGAAATGAACCAGTTTGAGCTATAGATTGACCCTTGTAGATTATTAGCAAAGGCCAGCTATTAAGATGATGTTTTCTGAAGGAGGAGATTAAAGCAGGAGAGGAGAGGGTTGAGGAACGGTCCGTTTCAGGGGCGGGTGAAGCCATGCAGCCGGCAGAGAAGATGGTGAAGGTCAGAGAGCTGAGGGGAGGGACCAGAAGAATGTGCTCGTGAGAAGTTCTGTAGATGGAGTCCAAATACTTTAGGATTCTCCCATCCCAGCTTTCAGGCCACCTTCCTCAATCCGTAGCCAGAGTTTCCATTCATGGTTGGTTTATGTTTTTGCCACCCTGGGGTACAGAATGCCAAGAGCCTTTGCAAACTTGTTAATTATTTAAATAGCACTTCTAAAGGTAGAAAACTTGAGGCTTAGAGAAGTCACATGACTTGTCGAGGGTCACACAGCCACTGAGAGGCAGAGCCAGGGTCCTGGTCACAGCACTGTGCTGACTGAGTGCCAATTCTGCACCAGGCACTGTACTATGTGTGTCATCACTTGGTTCCCAAACAACCTGGAAGTTAGGTCTTGTGCGTTCCCGTGTTACAGAGAAATGAGGCTCAGAGGTCCAGTGTTGTTTGCCGAGATCTCCTATGTAGGAAATAGCAGAGCAAGAGTGGCCGCCCAGAGCCCATGCTTTCTCTTACATCTGAGTGACCAGGTTTCTAGCACGTGATGACCTCCACGTGCGTGTTACACACTCTCACGATCAGACGGCAAGATAGGCAGGGTCTTAGAGATGATGGCATTCACACCTCCTAGGCTCGCGGTGTGCCTGGTATCATGCCTGCCACCAGCAGCTGCAGGGGACCCATCTGCCACATTCTAGAGAACATCCTGACCTGTACTTACTCCTGCCAGAGGAACCCCTACACCCACCCCCATTCAGGTGGAGTTTCGATAGAAGATATTTGTCTTGATGGTTTGGTTTTTAGGTAGAGATGGTTTCATTTTTATATCTGATGGTTACATTTTTATTTTCTGATCGCTTTTTTCTCTCGCAGTTGATGAAGGCAGTTACTCATCCCCATCTTGCCAGCTAGCTTCTCTATTGCAGAGCAGTGCCTTTAAGAGGGCTCTCATGTGGTGGTATCTTTCCTCTTTCCCTTCGCACTACCACTGATGTGCAGGACCCGCTTGAATGTGTGGCCTGCAGTTATGTAACACCCTCTTAGGAATAACCCTAACCCAGGTCTGCTGTACTTGGCATTAGTGGTAGATAGTTGAAGTCACTGTGGCCAGAGAGAGGTGGTGTGGCCCAGAGAAAGGGCAAAGGCTTTGGAGTCAAACAGTCCTGGGTTTGAATTCTGACAGCACTGTTTATGAACTGGGGGACTTTGGCTGAGTCTGAGCCGCACCCAACTCGCCTGCAATTAGGGAAAAACCTACTTTGGAGGGTCTGACAACTACGTGAAGACATGTCATCCATGGTACATTCTTAGCATGCTTTTAAGTGCTTCGACACTTAAAGTCAGTTATTCGACACTTGCTGAACACCTGCTCTGCTAAGTTCCAGAGAGTCATCAGTGAATCGAACACATGCCTTGCTCTCCAAGAGCCCAAGGTCAACTTGGGGAACTGCCCCTTTCGTAAATAACTGCAACGTAATGTGGTCTGCGCCAACAGGGGGGTCTGCACGAGCTCCCACAGGAGCAGAGAAGAGGGCAGCTCCCTCTTCCAGGGATGCAGGGGGAGGTTGTGAGGCATAAAGGACTTACTGTGGTGAGACGTGCCTTTTCAGCTGGGAAGCCATGTGCAAGTCATGGAACATAAAGAAGGAGCTACTCGAAAAAAAAAGAGGAGATTGAAATACGATGGTAGGCATCTCTGCTCAACCTCTGATGACCGGGCAGGAAGGAATCATTATTTGCACTTAGAGATGAGGAAGCGGTCTGTGCACAGTGACTCACATGAGGACATGAAGCCAGATCTTCTGAATCCACTCCCAGTGACTTCTCCTGGAGCCCGGTTGCCTGGCACAGGACCCTGAACGTGGCAGACCTTCACCAGAGGGTCAGTGAGCACCAAGTGAAAAGGTCAAAGGTCACAGATGCTCCTTGCAGCCTAGAACTTTCTTCTGTGGACATGAACTTCTTGCAAGCAGCTCAGAAGGGAACAAGGCGCAACTGCCAATCCAGGGCACTGCCAGGCACTTGGTTGAAGAATGTTTTTTCTGTCGTAGGAGATCTGTGCATTCCAAGGCTGCTGGATTCAGGGGGCAAAGCAACTCTCAAACTGGTTCTAGTCTTACAGTGTTTCTGTGCCAGTGCTACTGCAGTTCAAGAATGGAAATGTGGGTTCCAGAACATTCCAAGGCACTGTTACTTGTTCTTGTCAATTTGATCTTCCAGTTCAACAAAGGACTTCGCAAATGTCCCTTTCTTCTAGTTTCAGGTCTTATCAGTCTTTGTAAACTCATCCCTGCCTCTCTGAAACTATTTGGCTAATAATAGTATTAATAGCTACTATTTATTCAATGTATACTCTATCTCAGTATGTCTTAGATGTTTCACTAAACTATTTCAGACCCTTACAACAGGCATATAAAGTAGGTATTTCTCCCCAGACGGGTGAAGAGCTCCGAGTGTCTAAAAATGAGTAGGCTGTAGTCCTGTAGCCAGTCGGTGAGGGAGCTGGAATTCGAATCCAGGTCTGTCTGGTTCCAGTGCCCACCTTCTTCTCATGTTCTTTCCTGCTATGCCTCTGTGTGAGAGTGCCTGGTGTGTCTGCTGGGAGTGGGTAGAGGGCATGAAGGGGATGGTTCCCAGAGAAGATCCTAGAAAATGATCGTAGGAACAACCTGGAAAGGATTTTTTTTAATTTTTTTTAATGTTTTTATTTATTTTTGAGACAGAGATAGAGCATGAGCAGGGGAGAGGCAAAGAGAGAGGGAGACACAGAATCCGAAGCAGGCTCCAGGCTCCGAGCTGAACCTGGAAAGGCTTTGTAAACCAGCCCACAAATCTGATTTTGAAGGCAACAGGGAGCACAGGACAGTTTTTGAGCAAAGGTGTAGCACAATTCTGGCCTTGGATAGCTTTCTTTGGCAGTGGTATATACAAATGGGTTGGTTCCTCACACTAAAATAGGGAGACCAACTGGAAGACTGTTTGAGTAACCAGTAGGGTTCCATGAAGGAAGAGGACCTGAACTGGGGCAAATGCCACTGCTTTTGTATAAAGGAAGGGATGCATTCCAGGACATCATAGGCTGGTTTTCTTGACCAGTTGTATTTTAGCTATAAGGAAGCAGCAGGACGTTTCAGCCTTGGGAGAATAGATACATAGTGATAACATTAATTAAATTAGGAAGTGAGGAGGGGAAGTTGGTTTGTCAGGGGAAGGAAGTACAGAGGGTAAGTTCACATTAGATTTGAGCTGCTAATAGAATTTCCAAGTGGATGTTAGTTGTTGACTGTTACCAACAGGCAGATGGATAAATAGGCGTTGGCTCGGGGATAGCTCTGACCTGAGACAGAAACCCACTGGGCATCATCAGTGTAGATGTGGGGCAGGTGGGAGGGTAGAGCACTGAGAAGCAGGGAGTCAGGGATGGAACCCCAACATTCAGAAGGTGGGCAGGAGGTGATACATAGAGATTAGCCTCAGAGAATAGGTAGGGAGCTGATGACAAGCTGTTGGAGTTGGCCACCAGGAGGTCATTGGCAACTCAGTGGGTGCAGGCAGAAGCAGGGTCACCACGAGTTCAGGAGTGAGTGAGAGGCGTAGAGTGGAAGCAATTCCTTCTAGACAGAGCAGGGAAAGAGACAGATGGGAGTAACCCGAGGAGGAGGCAAGTTCATGGAAAGGTTTATATAAGGTGGGGGGAGCCTTGAACGTGTTGTCAGCTGTGGGAAAGGAGCCAGGGGGAAGATTGGGAGCCCAGGAGAGAGGGGAGATGACTAATGAAAGGAGGTGGGAGTCATGGAGTGGAGGGCAGATGCAGAAGGACTAGCCCTGGGAAAGGAGGGGAGACCCCACCCGCCCCCTGCCATAGGATGGAGAGGGCAGTGAAGATGAGGAAAGAGGACGTCAGGTTTGAAGGTGGAGGAGAATGGACTACAGGGGAGGGTCTGTGCTGACCTCAGAGTCAGCAGTGCTTTCTAGAAATGGACCGCCCTCCCGGGTGAGCCCCTGATGGCCTGAATTGGATGTGTGCCCTTCCATGTAAGGCACACTCAAGACAGTGCTGAATCAAACCAGTTATATTGTGTAGCGTACTAGTAGAGAGAGGGGTGACATGGCTTAGTGGTCAGGGAGTGGATCTGAAGCCAGGCAGCCTGCTTTGAATCCAGTCCCTGCCACTTATTAGCAGAGTGACCTCAGGCAGGATAGATAACCAGTCAGTGCCTCCGTTTCCTGATCTGAAAAGTGACGGTGATACCAGTACGCATTTCATGGGGGTAATTTTGAGGACCGAATGAGTTAATCTCCGTGTTTGCAGCGTCCCAGGAGCATGCTAAGTGTGATATGTGCATTATCTAACTTAAATTCTGTAATCGTCCCAGGGAAGCAGGAGTAATTATTATTTCCTTTATGCAGATGAGGAAAAGAGGTTCAGAGAGATTAACACACTTGCTCACAGTCACATGCAAGGAGTAAGGGCAGAGCCAGTGTGTGAGTACAGGACAGTCTGACTGCAGAATCCATGCTGTTTCTACAGTGCCCCTGGTACCCCTCGTTGCCCCTGTCCTTTGGCAGTGGGTTCACAGGGGTTGACTTTGTCAGTCCTTGGCTTCTCCGAGCCAAAGAGTTTGTACCAAAGGGTCCCTCCTTGGGGAGAGAGCTCCTTTACAATCGAGCACAGGTTTAAAGATTGCAAATCTAGCAGAGGTTTCAAGCGGGTTTCTTGCTGCTTTAAACAGAGCAGAGGACCTTCTGCTGAGATGACAGGACTATGAGTGTTATATGAAGGGTTATAAAAAATTGTAAGCCAGAAACCTCTGAGCATCTGGTTCTGATTTGAGTAGCTTCGAGTTCATGCCTTTATCTGAGCAGCTCTCATGTTCGGGGCTAATCGACACACAGTTTGTTTCTTTCCTGGTTCGTATTACACGCCAGCTTGATTTTTTTCCTTTCATTTGTGTCATAAGTCAAAGAATCCATGCACGAGCGCAAGGGATGGACTGTATGTTTTGGATGAACAAGAAAAAGCCCTGTGCACTAAAGCAGGAAGAGACTAGGCTGGTATTTCCCAATACGGTTTGCATTTTCTTAGGCTTATAAATACAAGCTCTTCCTTGGAAACCTTTCATTTGGGAGATCGTTCCTCCTACCATCATCTCTTTAAATGATAGAAGAGGAGGTGAAACCTGTTGAGCTCCTGCTGGGCACCTCATACTACACTAAACACAATTTATTTACATCAACTCGTTTTAACTCTCATAACCGACTTGTGCCGCCAGAGTTCTTATCTTTGTTTTCCAGGTGAGTCAGGGGGTTGCATTCAAGGTCACACAGGGTCAGAGCTAAGATTCAGACCCAGGTGTCTCTGATGAACAATTCTGCAAGTTTCAAACACTTTCTGGATGCACTGTGCACTGTGCTGAGCTGTCTTTTGTGTTCAGTAAGTGATGAAAACACCTTTGGTGATGATACTAGGTCCTCACAATACTGAAAATGAAAGACAAAAAGATACATAGCAAAATAAAGAGCACTGACTTCTAATCAAAGTCTAAGGCTTCCTGGTTAAATATGAGACAAATTTGCTTTAAATTTGCTTAAATTTTACCCTCAAAAAGGGGCGCCTGGATGGCTCAGTCAGTTAAGTGTCCCACTCTTGATTTCAGCTCATGTCATGATCCCAGGGTCATGGGATCGAGCCCCTTGTTGGGCTCTGCCCTGGGGCCTCAAGTCTACTTAGGATTTCTTCTCTCTCTCTTTCTCCCTCTGCCCCTCCCCTGTTCCCTTGCTTGCAAGAAAGAAAGAAAGAAACAAAGAGAGAGAAAGGAAGGAAGGAAAGAAAAGAAAAAGAAAAAAAAGAAAGAGAAAGAAAGGTATAACCGTTAGTGAGCATTATTTTAGAAGCTCTGGCCAACATAAAGCATAAAACAGAAACAAGAGGTTGAGACAAAGGTATCATTATTTGTGAAGGATGTGTTTAATATTCCTAGAGAACACAGCAACATTAATTGAAAAACTATTTTACTTCATAGGAATTCAGAACTTGTAAGTGGGGTACAGGAGGGCTTTTCAAAAGTCAATACATTTCCCATATACTTGCAATAACCAGGTATGAAATATAATAAAAAAAAATCCCAGTCAAAAAAAATCAATAAAAATTAAAATATCACTTAATGAGTACTATATGTGACCTGTGTGACAAAGACTGTGAAATTTTATTGGGAGCCATAAAACAGGACATGAATAATTAGGAAACATAGCATGTTCCTAGATGAGAAGGTGAAATACTCTAAATATGTCAATTTATAGGTTTAATGGAATGCCACACTGCATCCTAAAGGGAATATAGGAGATGTGATTGAATGGTTTAAGACTTCACTGGAATAATAAACAGATGAAAGTATGGAAGAAAGCCCAAAAAGAATAATGAAAGGACACTCATCTCTAAAGATGCTAACATATCATAAGTCTGTAATAAAAGAGAATAGGAGTCAAACAGATAAGCGAAGTAAAATTGCCTAGAAATCCTGCCTACAAGCCATATGCAAAACTTTAATGTTGGAAGAAAGGAAGCATTGCACATTAATGGAGAAGAAAAGGCTTAGTGAATAAATGTTGTTGGAAAAGCATAGCTTAACCCAGAGGCTGCAAAGCAGCATTCAGAGGGACAGATGTGGTTGAGAGACACAGAGAAGGCTCTTTGCGCCCTCATTGTTGGTGTAATATTTAAAAATTGGGCAGTTTCCCATAAAGCTCTAGGTTTATGGCTTACCTTTAAAAGTTAGGAGACTGAAATTCCTGCAGGAAAAAGTCCTTGCCCTCCTGAACACTGTGTAATTCACCACAGTCTGCACCTCATTCTGTTTCCTCACACCTGACCTGCTTTGCTTCTCTAACTTACCTGCGTGGCCCCTGGAGGAATTTGCGTTTTCACCCTCTGATGCAGACTTCACTTCACACCATATGGTAAAATGCATTCCAGATGGATTAAACAGATAAATATTTGAAAGCCAAACTAAAAGAGGGTAAAACCCGATGTTCATGTAGCCTTGGCCTAGAGAAGGACTTTTAAGCTTAAAAGTCACCGAAGAAATTGCAAAGAAAAAAAAAAGACTAGCAGATGTTTACATAAAATTGTAAAACTTCCATATGTCCTACAAGACTTGTCAACATAAGAAGGAAAATAGTAGACTGAGAAAATATTTGAAGTAAATTTGAGAGATCAAGGAAGAGTTCATGTCTATATGATATTATGGTACAGATGCTGTGAACAAAATTAGGCTCTCAGAGATACTAAAGTTCACATGTAGAAAAGTTTGCAAATATACATGATGTGTTTTAAACATACATAAAATATGTCTAACCTCATCAGCAATCTAAGTACAAATTAAAATGATTGGTTTTTTTTAACCTAATAAATTTGAAGGCCCCCCTCTCCAAGTTAATACCCAACTTGAATGGGCTGCAGTGAAACTGTACCCACACATATTTGCACTGTAAATGAATGCACCCCACTGGGAAAGCAGGTTGGCATTTTATATTAAATCATAAAAACGTTTATATTTTCAACTTCTGAGAGTCTTTCTTAAAGAAATAAGCTAATATTTAGCAAAAGCTACTTGCTTATCTTAGCACTGCTTAAAATTGTGAAAATTTGAAAACAGCCCAATGTCTAATGATAAGAAAGCATATAAGCAAATTACGGAATATTTGCATAGTGAATATTACTCAGCCATTATAAATTATCAGCGTGAAGTGTATGAAACAAGGGGAAGTGCTTGTCATCCTCAGCATTTGTCCTCAGCATGTGTCCCCAGAAGGACGCAGAAGTTACGTTTACAGCATGAACACATCTATTAGTGACAATGTAATTTGTTGGAGGCAGAATTTGAAGTGGAACTCAAGTCTTTCAACTCTGAAACTGTGCTGTTCCCACATGCCCTTCCTGCAAAGCAAAGTACTATTCTAGGGTGTCAGCTAGCCATTGGAATCCGGTCCTCTTCTAAATTGAACCTCATGCGTGCTTCAGAGCGCTAATGATGGGAGCTATGAAACAGACTTGTGAGCCTTATAACCTCTAAAAGCTGGGGTTTTCTACGCTTTCCCCGTCTCCCCCGTTCACAAAGTGATCCAGTGAGCAAATCGAGAGGCCAAGAAAGGATCTGAGTTGAACCAAAGTCAGCCGGCAAGTGCGGCAGATGCTGTGGGCATCTTCAGCTCTCTTACACACCTGGATGCATATAAATATTTCCATTGGTTTTTTTTGTTTGTTTTTTCTTTGTAAAGAATGCATTAAGTTAAAACTGTTAACCATGAAGGCGCGCCGTGCTTTCCAGTCAGCTTTGCTTAAGGTTGAAGGCAAGACCCCAGGTGGCCCCTCCATCATGAAAGCCCAGTTTTAGGGGAAAGCAGAGAAGGCTTAGTGGGATTCTTTCTTTCAGGAAGAAAGCATATTTTAAAGAATTGTGAGATTGGAGACCTGAGCCTTCCATTCTGTGTCCTATGTCTCCCATATCTAAAACGAATAAGAATTTTCTGCGTAGCAAAGTTTACCATGACAGTAATAACCCCTTATGCTGTATAGGACTTGTAGCTTACTGAGCACAGTGACGTACAGTTTTTTGCGTGTGTACTTTGATTTTCACAACTCAGTGAGGCAGGATGGCACTTGGATTGTTGTCCCTCTTCAGTAGAAGCAGCAGCAGCTGAAGTCCAGAAGTTAAGGTTCTTTTACTGGTCCAAGATCACACAGCAAGTGTATGGACAAGCCTGGGTTTGAATCCAGTTCTCCTATTTCATTGACCCATTTATTCATTATTCCTCGCAAGCACACCGTCATCCGGTATGTGTCTGTTCTGCACCTTCTGTGTGCCATGCCCTCCGCTTGGGCAGTGTGACAGCTGAGGACAAACGTCTCAGGGACGTGCCCCAGTGGATCTCTCAGTGCAGGGAGAAGGACGTTGATCAGCACTGTGGCCATGATGAGCTATGAAGGCGAGGGGTGGAGTTTGGGGAAGCACTCAACAAAGGAGGTAACCTAATTGAGAGAGGGGTCAGGGAATGCATGACATCTAAGCTGAGACCTTGAAACTGAACAGAGAGAACGAGGCGAGTGGCAAGTAGGGAGGAGGTAGGAGGATTTAAGACAGACACCCAAGGCCCACCAGGAGAGGAGGAGCCAGAGGAGGAATGAGTGAGAGTGAGTGGCTACAGTGACAGAACTATCAGTGTGCTTTTTTAAATCCAAGGGGAGAGAGAACTTCAAAGAAAAAAGGACCGGAAAATCATCTCAAATGCTATTGACAGGAACTTATGGTTAAAGGTTGTATGTATCTCCCTCCTGGGGTCCCACCCGTTTGAGAGCAGTGATTTCAAACCAGGAACAAACCCACAAGAACAAAAAGAATAAGAGACAATAGCCATCAAGAGAGGTCAGCAGACTTTTGGAAAACAAAGTGGGTTGAATTAGCAGCATGGAGAAAACTGAATACTAAGCCTCTGCTGATTAAGATGTCAGTGAGGAGCAGCGCCCCAAAAAACCCCCAAAACCGGGTACCAGGTACAGCAGAGGGCAAGGGGAGGGCACAGAGCTGAAACGTGGATGGGGTCAAGTCTCGGTGGGTGGTAGACAGCAACAGTTAGACCCTTAGGTATCCCGGCCCCATCTCACACAATCAAATTATCAATCAAGGGTAAGAGTAGAATAAAGGTGATTACAGGCACACAAGGCCCTAAAACTCATACCTCCCATTCACCTTTTCTCAAGGAAGCTACTGGAAAATGTGCTTCATCAAAACCTATTAAACTAGGTTGCGGGGGGGGGGGGGGGGGCAAGATGGAGGAACAGCATGGAAGTTCTCTGCTTCTCTAATCCCTGAAATGCAGCTAGGTCAGCATCAAACCATTTTGCACACCTAGAAAACCTATTAAACTAGACCAAGAAGAGGGGTCCAGGAAACAAGGGGTTCAGTGAAGGAGAGAGGTGAAGTCCCAGAACGATGGATGTGTAGCAGGCCCAGAAAACAAACACACCACACCACAGCAGGGCAGAAGGCTCAGGAGGGAGATCACCAAGCAAAATGAAAACCTGTGAGCCAGACTGGTATTACCTGGTATGTTTGACCACATGAAACATTCTACTTCAGGGGGATTTTAGTTTTGTTGGATAGTATGGATAAGGTTATGAATAAAAACATAGGCAGTTAAATACAAGCAAAAAATCAGTCTTTTCCATTAGATCGCACTGGACAGAAGGAGTAGGTAACAGTGGTGGTAGATAAAATCAAATGTAAGTAAAAAATATACCTGTATAAGCACATTCTTTAGAAATATTGAAGTAAATTCTAGAAGAAATAGCCAAAAGAGTTGAGACAAGTTGTCTGGGGTGTGGCATGCAGATGTGGGGGTGGGGCAGAGGACTGCTATTTTTATTGTAAGCTCTACAGTATTGACATTTTTTTTAAGTTTATTTGTTTTGGGGTGGGGGGGAGGGGCAAAGAGGGAGAGAGTGAATTCCAAGCAGGCTCCATGCTGTCAGTGCAGAGCCCGACATGGGGCTCGATCTCATGAACCGTGAGATCATGACCTGAGCTGAAATCAAGAGTTGGACATTTAACCACCTGAACCACCCAGGCACCCCAAGTATCGTTGACTTTTTAAGCTATACATACATTACTTTGAATTAGAAAAAAAAATTGGAAAAAAAATGTTACAGGGGTCAAGGAAGAAAGAGTTAAAGTGTCCATTGGAGGTAGCAGTAGGAACTTCAGAGATACCCCCTGGCTCCTTCCACATCTCCTCACTTAGCCCAGTCCATTTCCCTCCAGTAAGAGAATCTGTTCATTCTGAGCCTTCATTGTCCAGAGTAAGTCAAGGTGAGGATACCACAGTGACTGGAAGTTAGTCTTCAGCCTTTCCATACAGTATAATGGTTGAGAGAAGATTTGTGGCCAGAGCACCTGGGATCAGATACCTGCACCTCCTCTTAGTAGCTATGTAGCCTCGGGCAGACATAGCCAAGAAAACACATCCAGCAGTGGGAGTGCTAATCCGCTCGGACTTTGTTAGGAGGGGAAAATGAGTTAACGCTTACAGAGCAGGCTCCCCACTAAATGCATAATAAATGTCAGCATTAGTGTTAGTCCAAAATTTGCTTTCGTATTTATTGTTTTCACAAGTTACAAGTTGTCCAAGTTTAGGTTTTACCTTTATATACCCAACTCTGTTTACCCTGCTAAAAAAGCAAATCAAAACATATACATTGGTTATACTTTTTTTTTTTTTTTTTTTTTTTTTTTTTTTTTTTTTAGCAAAGCACAATGCCGCTTCCTGAGAGAGATGAAGGTGGTGCTCTCTGGGGTCCTTGTCCTTTAAGAGCTTCTCACAACCCAGGAAGGCTTAGCACTGATAGCATGGGGGCAGGGTGTTACCAGTAGTGCAAGGTGAATCGTCATTGTAATTTTGAGAAGGTCAACAATGAGGGTCAGTATAGTGTAGGTGGGCCAAGAAGGCCTAGAGGATTTTGTTAGGAAGCAAGGGAAGAGTCACAGAACAAAAATCCGGGAAGAGAAGCTACTTGAAGTGCAGGACAGTGCTGAGGAGAGTGAGAATAAGAGGAGCCAGTTAGCCCCAGTTCTATAGCCACCCAGCTGTGAGACCTTGAGACCATGAGCTTCGAGAAGGTTTAAGTGATATAATGGGGGGGCACACCTGCATGCCTGCAGGTCGGCCAAAAGGCGGTAGGCCTCCACATCCCTTTCATTTGTTCTTGGAGTCTGAGTCTCCAAGCAGGAGCACGTTCACTGGCTGAGGGCCTCAAAGAAGGCCTTTCCTTCGGGAGGGGGCGCGGTGTGGAGTGGAGTCAGAGCCCTAGGCCTAAGCCCGTGGTTCTAGCCAGCCTGGTTGCTGTGGGTCTCAAAAAGCTATTCAGAGAGGAGGGATATTTACAGCGGTGGGCACTTTGATCTGCCCCAAGTACAGCTCCTTTGGGCCTCCGGTTCAAACTGTGGGAAGTTTGAAGTCTCTTTTGCCCCTCATTACTGACATCCACCAGCAGACTGCCCCTCACAGCCTCCATTCTCCTGCTCGTCTTGTCCTGCTGCTCGACCTAATTCTGGGAACACCTGACTTTGAACGTATTCCTTCTCAATGCTCCAAGGGCCCTTTTCTGCATGGAGACTACCTGCCCAGCCCCCAGTGCTGAGCCACACTGTTTTCCTGGAGGACTCTGAGGTGTCACTTCCCCCTCAGGGCTTTACACATGTATTCAGTGCAGGTGTGTACCTCAAGGGGACCCATCTTTTTGTCACCCGTATGGGACTATAGGGTCTGAGTGCGGAGGCTGTGACTTCATCCTATCTCAGCTGACCACTTACCAAGCATTTGCTCTTGACCTGACTGTGAACTGAGACCTGGGGCTACTGAGGAGCTTAGACCCCTTGGCCCTCCAAGTGCTAATTGCCCTGGGGAGGCGGGCCCTGCGATAACTCACTACAGACAGGGCACTTTGACTTGAGCTGTCATGAAAGCCTGAGCAGCCTGTGGGGCAGAGTGGGAGCAGTGAAATCAGTTGTCTCCTGTACCTGCGGCATCATAGGTTTTCAATAACTAGATGTTTGGGGGACCCGACAGTTCTTGGCTCTGTAATCTTGAGCAAGCCATTTCCCTTTTCTGAGTCTTCATTTCCTCTGACTGAAAAATAGGGATAGTAATACCTAACTCTTAATGCTGGTGAGCGTTCAGTAATATATGAGATTTGTGTGCTTATCACAGGGCCTAGCACATGGCAAGACTCATTAAAAGATGGTGGTGAGGGTCATTACGATGATTGCCATTGTTACCTTACTGAATACCTGAATTTATTCTTTTATTATTGAAAACTTGTATCTGCGCTAGAAATCTAAGAAGCTTGGATGGAAAAGAGAGGTAAATATTCTAGCATGTCTTTGACTTTCAGAGGATGTTTTGGAAGTGCTCTCTGGCCCAGCATCTTGCTCTTAATTTACTGTCCTGGCTGTTGAGTGTGAAGGCTAGGATTTCCCCAGAGCCTGGGAAGGACAAGAGGTTCCACTCAACCATCATGAATTAAAGCTGCTCTCCCCAAACCTTCCAAACCATCAGATGACCAGAGCAGCGGCCTCCTCAGACCCAAGTGCTCTAGAGAGAACGTGCACCTGCGTCCTCTGGAACACTGGCCAGCCACCAGGCATGGAAGGTGAAGTGATAGAGGCTGATGCAGGCAGAGATACTGTCCCTACAGGTGTAGGACTCAGGACCAAGAGGTCGTTTACTCCAGCCCCAGGAGGAGGCCGAAGCCCCAGCAAGGGGAGTCTGTTCCCTGGCAGCGTGGTCATGCTTTGCCTGGTTTCTGCTACATCCTTTGGAAGCCTCAAGACCCAACAAGCCCAGCATCAGCCCCTGCCAACTGAAGAGGGTACAGCTTGGGCATCTTCTTGCACGTCTGTGTGCACGTGTGTGCCCTGCCTTCAGCTGCTAGGCCCACGATGAGGTTGTAGCAGTGGATCAGGCCCCGTCAGCAGAACAGCCTGTCCCCCAACCTTTTTGTGCACACAGCCAGGCTTCTCAGGGTGAACGGTAGCAGAGGGAAGAAGCCCAGAGCTGGCCAGTATGAAGGGGCTCATGGGAAATGTCCCCAGGGCATGTCAGTGAGGCTGGACCCTTACAACTCATCTTTCATAGAAAGGGAGTAGTGTTTATAGAATATTCATCCATGCATCGGAGGTCTGAGCTGAAAGGAAAAGGGAATTCAGCAGCCTGAGTACTTCCATGTGGGCACATTTCTGTGTGCTGCACCACGTCACACAGATGGAAGAAATGTAATCTCTTACACGGACCCAGTTGTGTCTTAATAATGTAAGCCTGTGCTGTATGGAGAGGGCGTTGGGGCAGTAGTTGCTGCTTTCCCAAGCTGAGAGCCTGACTTCTGCTTGTCCTGGTGTCATAAAGTGCACGTACCTGTAGGCACAGCAGACCAGGAGCCCTTGATGGGGGAGAAGTGAGCTGAGGTCAGCCAGGGGACAGCCAGGGGATACTAACATTCTGAGCAGGGTCCACATCCCCTTACCCATAGTCACTCCGTTGCTAATACTGTAAGAACTACTGTGTGTCAGGCATTGTGTAATCACTCCCGTTTTACAGGCAAGGAAACTGGGGCACAGAGAGGTGAAGTGACTTGCTCGAGATCACACAGGATATGGCATAATGGGATGAGAATGCCCAGGGTCTCACTCTAAAGAGTGTACTCTTTTATATCACATGGCCTCTGACTTGGCCTGTCCAACATGGGTTTGCTTTGGTTTGTTGTGACTTGGTCCCATTCTACCTAGCACTGATGAGAAATTTGCTGTAAGCTCCACAAAGTGCTTCGTGTGCATTATCTCAGTTAACCCCCATCCATGCTGTGAGATAAGTGAGTAAGGAATTTGGAGGATTTGAAGACCCTAAATGATTCTCCCAGCGTTGCACAGTCAGTGAGAGAGGTGGAAGTCAGACCCAGGGCTGCTGATTGCATAGCCCACACTCAGTCATGGGTCAGGGAGTTCCAGCCAAGTGAAGTCCAATTCTGTAGGACTTATACCAGGCTCCAGCCCTGAGGCACTGAGGGGTTAGAGGCTAAGCATGGGGAGGCAGAGCCTAGCTGACCACACCTGGATTGGTGCTCATGCTCCAGCCTATTAGGCAAGGGGAAGGAGCCAGGGGCCTGGGAAGAGGGCTAGCCAGCCACAGGGGCTGTGCTCTAGTGCTCCAGGGACCCCACGGGCTCTGATCACTCAAGCATGCAGATAGCTGTGCCTCCAAACCTCTCACTGGGCAGAGAGCAGATAGTCCTGGCCTGGGGACTGGCCAGCATGTCATCGAGGACACGAGGGAGACTTCCTCTCTGGGTCTGGCCCAGGCTGTATTATAACCTAGTATAATGGTGGCTCAGAGTCCTGCTGCTGCCAGAGGGTCAGAGGTGGCCAGAAGTTTCCACAGACTTTTCACAGCAGCAACTGTTTCTCAATTCCTTGCAAGATCTGTAGTTTTCGCCTTTGCCATTTGGGCACTTTCTGCCTAGAGGCTGAGGGAGTTATCTGTCAAGATGGCTACGGCAGCTATAAAATATTTAACTTGAGCATCTAATTACATTACCATGATCTCTAATAGGATTTGGTGTCCAGCAGAAGTCCAACTTGGCCTCTGGCCCAAAGACAGAGACCCACGTTATTATGTTGAGCGTTACCTACTAGATAAATAAGAAAGAAATACTGTTCAAATCATTGTGCAACTGACCGACATGCATTATAGTTATTGTAAAGAAAAATCCACCAGAGTCTGAGAATTTATCCATCTTGTTAATCATTATATTGTGTTATGTCCTGAAAGAAGTAATTCAAGTCCATAATTCACAGAAGCCATCCTGACAGCTCTTGCTAGAGAAGAGAGCCGGGGCTCTGCAAAGTCATGTTCCCGCCGGTTCCCCAGACACGTGGCTCATGCTGCTCGGGGAGAAGAGGGCCGGAGACAGTGTCTAGCTGAATATAGCAGGCCCAGAGGAAGAGAGATGGAAAAAAGCGGCAGCTCTGGAAAAAAACTTATAGAAATGAAATTTGGAGAAAAAAAAAAAAAAAGAAATCAACAAGGAAGCAGACCTTCCAGCCCAGCCTGAGGATTTGAGACTTAACACACCAAAGGACGCTAATTCAAGCACAGGTTGCCCTTTGTCACTTGATATTTAACAAGTGTTGAGGGAGTAGCTACTGCAGACAAGGCAGTGTGCCAGTCACCTGGGAGACATGGACAAGATGAGGAATTGGAAATGGATTCCTTCCTCTCGAAGAATTTGCAGTCCTCTAGGGGAAAAGAGCTATACTCATAAATAACAAGACTGCAAGGTAGAAAGCAGTAGGTGGTAAGTGAAGGATGGAAGGAAATTGCCGTTAGGATTCAGATGAGAGAGAGAGAGAGAGGGAGAGACCTATCTTGCTAGAAGGAATCCGGGGAGGCTCAAAGGATAGTCAGGACCTGGACACATGTATGAGGTTGGGGAGAGGGCTTTGCAGGTGAGGTCACCAGCACTGGCATAGTCAGGGAGGCTGGAAAAGATGTGTGGGTTCCGGCGGGGGTGGGGTTGGGGTGAGGGTGGGGAGGAATTTGGAAGCAGCACAGACGCCATGAGGAGGACTTTTGTGGCAAAGAAGTTATTTTGGAAAGAGAAGTTAGAGCTTTAAACTCCTGCTTCAGAGATTTGGGCTTTCTCCTCTCTAATGTTCCCTGAGGTATAGTTCTTGAGAATATTTTGCGTTATACATAGACAGACTCAATTTCAAAACTTACGTGTTTATTTTAGTGAGCTGGAAAAATATAATTAGGTGCATCGAACTATTATTTCAAATTTCTGTTTTAAAACATTCAAGAAAATAAATGAGCCAAAAATACTAAGTGAATAATAGGACAGATAGCATGTGTCTATGACAACAGCATAAAGGCAGTACCTTTATATAAATGACATTTAGAAACATCGTTCCAGGCTGGAGTCCTATATTCCAATGTCTCGGGGGCCAAGCAGGTGCCCACAGTATAGGGGCCTCTCCTAAATGAGAAGAGATTGTTGCCATGCTGGATCTTCCAATTTTTCAAGAAAAGCCACCATGAAGGTTTCTTTTGTTTTTTGTTTTTTATTTGAGAGAGAGAGAGTGAGCAGGGAGGGGATGAGAGAGAGGGAGGGAGAGAATCAAGCAGGCTCCACGCTGTCAGCATAGAGCCCAATGTGGGACTCAAACCCACAAACCCTGAGATCACGACCTGAGCCAAAACCAAGAGTTGGACGCTCAACCGACTGAGCCACCCAGGCAGGTGCCCTGCCACCATGAAGATTTTTTAATGAGCTCTCGTTTAGAAATCCTGGCCACCGATTCAAAATGTTTTAAACACTGTGTAAACAAAAGCCTCCGATTTGTGGTATCTACTCTGGATGCTGAGGAGCATTGGCCTTGTCAGTGGCCTGAAGACACTCAGTTTCAGAATGACAGCCCAGGCCTGCAGGTATAGAGCAGACTGAGAGGGATAAGGCTGTAGGCAGACATGCACTCACAATGCTAACACACTGGTCCAGGCCAGAGGTAATGTGACCCAGACATTTCTTCCCATTTTCCAGGTGAAGTCCTGGCTGTCATGGGAGTTCTTTTCTTTTTTCTTTTTTCTTTTCTTTTCTTTTCTTTTCTTTTCCTTTCCTTTCCTTTCCTTTCCTTTCCTTTCCTTTCCTTTCCTTTCCTTTCCTTTCTTTTCTATTCTTTTCCTTTCTTTTCTTTTTTATGAAACAGAGAGAGAGAGAGAGAGAGAGAGAGAGAAGGAACACAAGCAGGGGAGGGGCAGAGAGAGAGAACCCCAAGCAGGCTCTGCTCTGCCCTATCCGTGCAGAACCCGATGCACGACTTGAACCCACGAACTGTGAAATCAAGATCTGAGCCGAAGTCAAGAGTTAGACACTTAACCGACTGAGCCACCCAGGCATCCCTGTCATGGGAGTTTCCTAACCTGCGGGGCTCTAGGGCATCTACATAGCTCTGTATGTTTTCAAACCAGACCATGCTGACCTGGTTTTCTACGTAGCTCATGAGCAGTATTGAGTTTGGCGACAAGCCTGGGTAAATGATTGGAGAATAATTAGCAGCTCCCCCCACCCCACCTCCTCAGAGCCTGTTTCTGTTCCTCCATTGTCTGTCATCACAGAATAATTCATCACAAAGTGATGTTCGTTAGATGGAACTCTCTAGCCAGCAGCTGAGTAGAGCTTTTAAAAACCTGATTTCTTAAATAATTTGTTCTAAAGACAGACTTGACATGAAGTTGGCATGATGATCAGCAGGTCGCTGCGTGGGAGCAGCAAAGATGATTATTCTGGCTTTGGCTCTGGCTCGACCCCCATCTTGCCCAGAACTGCTTTGCATTTCAAAAGGCTGTCTGTTCTTCAAGAGCTATTCAGATACTACCTCCTGGAGGACCCGGCCCTCCTCTTTGGAAGTGGTCCACAAGTTATGGCATTCTTGCATAGTTTAGATCTTTCTGTCCCCTCCGGCTTGTTTTGATAGACCTGTGGGTAAAGTCTCAGCCTTTCTTCCAGACCGGTGCTTCTCAAAGTGACACCCGGGGTACCCAAGGGCATCAGCATCACTTGGGACCCTACCCCAGGCCTGTGAAATCAGAAACTCTGGAGGTAGGGCCTAGCAATCCAGCCCTTCAGCTGACTGACACAGGCTAAAGGTTTATAATCACTGACACTATACTGGGGACAGGAGCAAAGCAGCATTTCCTGAGCACCTCGTGTGTGCCAGGGTGTGTCCATATATATATATATGTATGCGTGCACTACGTACATATACACAGACTCATACATGGGTAGTGGTTTTCTTTAATCTTCACGACAGTTGTGTAAGGCAAGCAGCTTTCTCATTTCATAGACGAGTAAGCTGAGACTTCAGACAGCACGTTCCCTTGGTGCATGTTCGTTCAGATCCTAGAGAGTGGATCTCTGATTGGCCCAGATCCTCTGCACACCAGGCCACATCAGAGCGTGCCAGTCAGCCGGTGCACGGAGTCCATTTGGGTCAGGTGCTCATCCCAGCCCAGTCAGCTGTGGCCAGTGAGGAGGTGGCATCCCCTGGGCCGCTTGGGCCTGCTGCTTAGGCAGCAGCTGTGGGCAGAGCATCACACGTCCGAAGGAGCGGCCAGTGGAGGATTGGTAGATCTACAAGGGAAGGAATTGTGTCTCCAAACATGTGAGCACGCACCTCTCCTTTGAAGCCCTTCTCGAGCAGCATAGCACTTGTGAGCCTCATCAGCACATCTTGAGTGTCTCAGTGGCCTCTCCGGCATATGCTCGTGGGGCATGGTAGGAGACCACATGTGCAGCATTCTCCAGGCAAGGCAGCGGAACCAGAGCCAACAGTGGAGCCTCTGACACCTGGGAGAGCAGCCACCAACAGCCCCGGGAACAGAGTGGGGGCTCCCAGCCTGAGGCAGCAGGGAGGCACCTCCTCTCCAGCCCTGTCTTGAGAACTCGGCCTTGCTGCCACCCTGAGGATAACATGACATTCACTATCCGTTATCTGCAGACTCGGAAGGAAGGTGTGAAAAGTCAAAGTCAGTCCTTAAATGAGCAAGCCTCCTTTTCTCCTCTGAAACCCCAAACATGAAGGGCGTCTGGGTGGCTCAGTCGGTTAAGTGGCCAACTTCGGCTCAGGTCATGATCTTGCAGTCCGTGAGTTCGAGCCCCGCGTCGGGGTCTGTGCTGATAGCTTGGAGCCTGGGGCCTGCTTCTGTTTCTGTGTCTCCCTCTCTCTCTGCCCCTCCCCCATTCAAAAATGAATAAATGTTAAAAAAAATTTTCAAATCCCGAACATGATGGTTTTCATCATGTTTCAGCTCTTTCATCTGTTTGTGTAGCTAACGACTGACAATTTGGGTTGATTCATTAGATCACAGAGTGTTAGATCTGAAAGATCACCCAAGCCATCCACTTCACTGGAACACTTCCTGAGCCAGACTGGATGCTTGGGAAATATTTGCTGAATGAATTTAATTTCGTAGATGAAAAGAAAGACCCTGAGAGAGGAAGGGATCTGGCCAGTGTCACCTAACACGCTGGGGGCAGGAGTAGGCCTAGAACCCAAGTGTCTCAATATAGTCCAGGCCTGTTCCCTCACACGTGACTTGTAGATTCAGAAGATTTCAAGCTTAGATGATGCGGTACAACTTATATTGAATCCCCCTGCGGTATCTCTGCCAGTCATCAGTTTGCCCTCTCTTTGAATACATCCAGTAACTGAAAATGTATGGTCTTATAGGTCACCTAGTCCATTCATTTCATCACTCAGCCAACATACATTCATTTAACGCCTGCCGTGAGCCAAGGATGTTACTGTTTACTGAAGATTCAGAAACGAATGACATTCCCTGCCCTCAAGAAGAATACAGTATTTGGGTGCATCCATACAACTTAATAGACTATAATCCAACATAGTAAATTGTATCCTGCTCTGACTTGTACAAAACTCTTTCTTCTTTGGAACTAAGCCCATTTCCCAAGGACTATATAGTCCTTACTCATTGGACCTAATCAACCTCATTTAGGGCCACAAAAGTCTAATCCTTGTTTTACATAATAGCCCTTCAGATATTTTTAAACAGAGGTCATGCCCCCAGAGTAAGCTAAATTCCCAATCCCTTCAGGAATTCTTTATTTGAAATGTGTGTTCAAGTTCTCTTATCCTTGTCTTCATGGCTCTTCAGTAAACCTGCTCAAGCTCATCTTATCTGTCTCTTAAATGTGGCTCCTGGACATGAACTACTGAACTCCAGATACGGTCTGAGAGTGCAACACAGAGTTGCACTTCTTATCAGCCCCTTTCTTCTAGGCAGTGCACATCTAAACCTGTAGGGCAAAGAAACAGTGGGTTTGTTTGCCAACTACTAGCCATTCTCTGGAGTCTGACTGTCATCCCATGCCTCCTGCCCTCTTTCCTCCATTCTCCTCTTTGTATTTCGGTCCGTTTCTCAACACAATGAATATTACTGAGTACTGGCTATGTGTGTGTAGCACACAGCAGACTCTTTGGAGAAACAAATGTGATGCTTGTCTTCAAGGAGCTCATAGTCTTACTGGAGAAATTCTGTTTGCCCCCAAAGAAATAATTAACAAAGAACCGACACTTAATGTAGTCAAGGGAATAATCATTTTTCCTAGACCCCTCCTTAGAACTGCTCTTAAGAGTGGTTGGTAAACTTCTGGGTCTGATTGAAAACAGACCTCCCAGTTAACATACCAGTGCAGAACTGGCTTCAAGCCCAGGCTGTCAGGGGCTTTGTCAGATTTTTGTCATTGCATTGACCTAGACTGTTGCAGACTGGAGGCCTTTGAATCCCATCATCTGCACAGATCACTGGGGCACCTACAGGGACTGACACCTCACAGGCCATGGAACAGCTTTCCAGCACCTGGCACCTTCCCAGTGCCAATCTAGAGTGCACAGGGAGAAAAGTTCTTTCAGATGTTGGCACGAGTCTGCCTGTGTTTGGGCTTCTGGGAGACAACAGGTTTAATTTGTTTTGATAGTGCTTTTCCCCAGGAGGAAATCTATCCAACCGCCCTGCCTTCTTCACATTCAACACCATGCTTGTTTGTTTTCCTGTTTTACCATGGGGAGTTTCTGTGTGTTGTGTGTGTGTGTGTGTGTGTGTGTGTGTGTGTGTGTGTGTGTGTGTGTTTACCTCCCAAAGCCCACATTGCCTTGCTTGGATTCATTAGACCAGGTTAGTATATTGCTTCGGTTCATAAATGGAAGGTATGTGTGACCCTTGTTTAAAACCAAAGTGTCAACTCTACCAAGTCCTGAGCAAACCTCTTTACATGCACAGTGTTACAGTATTAGCTCTTCAAAATAGCTCTCTTAGGTGGCTGTTACTAACCCATTTCACAGATGGGGAAACCGATATTTAGAGACGACTTGTCCAAAAGGCACATAGCCAGCCAGAGGCAGCCTGGCTCCAGAGCCCATACTCTGCTTCAGATCGTCTATCACAAACTCGGCTTCTTTGGCTTCAGACAGAGCTTGGTTCTCCTACCAGATTTGCCCTTACAGCTAGCCATGTGACCTTGAGGAAGTGACTGCAGCTCACAGTCTCCATCTGAGAGGTGTAAGTGTGTAAAATGATGGCAAAGGTACTATTTCTCATAATTATTATGAAGAATAAATTAAAATCTGTGATACACCTTTCATGGTTCCATTTGAGGGAATGAGAGGGTCTCTCTTAGAGTCTTTCCTCAACCTTGAGTTGCTGTGGAATTAAATCCTAGCTATGCTGTCTGGTTTGTCTTCCTTTCTTTTCTTGGTTGCCCATAATAAACCCAGTCCCCTTTCAGAATCAAGGAAGATGTAATAGATGTAAACTAAAGTATAAATTTCAGGAGATGCAGTCAAGGCTTTGTACCCAGTCATCCAGTTGGCTGTCCCAGAGTCCAAGTTCCTGGCTCTTTCCGGAAGCATTAGCATCTGTCCTCCTACAGAGAAGCCAAAAGGAAGAAGCAAAGGATGGATCCAATAGGTCTATCAATAGGTAGACTTTGGTCTTTTGAGCTGCTGCTCCCAAAGAAATGCCGACATGCACACTTACAACTTAAGGAGAGATGAGAGAAGCAGTGGAAGGAGTTGCTTCTGTTGGCTGGAACACATCACAGGGGACCAAGAGACAGAGGAGGGGCTGGGAGTGAGGGATACATACTGGATGAGCAGAGAAGAGGGACTGAGGATGGCCAGTGAGCTCCAGCCTCACTCACAGCGGATTCTGTCTGTCTTTGCTGCTGGAATCCATAAGCAGGCTCCCATGACCATGGAGGTTTGCCTGACCGGACCAGGGCCTGAAGCAGGTGTGCTCACGCCCTGGTGGGCTCGTGGAGGAGAAAGGCCTCCTTTCCTCCTCTGGTGTGACTGCCCCTGTGAACTAGTATTCCTCTCCCTGGTGGGATTTCCTCTGTGGTTTCTCCCTGTTTCCTACAAAAGGAGGCTTTGGGATCCCAAAAAAGGAAAGCAGAAGGGCGCCTGAGTGGCTCAGTCAGCTAAATGTCCAACTTCAGCTCAGGTCGTGATCTCATGGTTCGTGAGCTCAAGCTCTGCATCAGGCTCTGTGCTGACAGCTCAGATCCTGGAGCCTGCTTTGGAATCTGTGACTCCTTCTTTCTCCGCCCCTCTCTGGCTCATGCTATGTCTCTCTCTGTCTCTCAAACAGTAAATGTTAAAAAAAAATTTTTTTTTTAAAGGAAAGCAGAAGGTGGAAAATGAAGTCAGGCTTTCCTGGACATCAACCCCAGACCAGGAGGACATATTTATCAACTCTGCTCCTCTTTCACCCTGACGCAGCAACGCTAATGATTTGGGTCTGGAAAAGGATAGTGAGCAGACAAAGGGCGGCACTGTAATGGGTTCACTGAGGCTTCTGTGGTTTCCACATCTCCTCTAGGAAGAAGCGTTGCCTTCTCTTCCTTCTGCAGACACCCCTTTGTATTTCGAAAAATATTTTGTACAACATCCAGAGAACGCACCCACTCACAACACACATCCAGAGAATGAGCTAAGGAAACACTTCAACTTTACAGTCCAATATTTGTGGGAGAAAAACAAGTTCCTGAAAATTAAATCTCCTAGCAGGACCCACTGTTGTGATAGAGAAACAAAAGCGAGGGGAAAAGGCCCCCATTTTCCAACATACCATACACCCTGATTATGAAAGTCAGTTATTCACAGGCAGCTGAATTTTTAATTCCGATCTGAGCAGTCTAAAGGTACACCTTCTGCTAAATGAAGGCAGCTGCAGTTTGAACATGAGCAAAGCAGGAAGGAACTGTAAGGGGAAGAAATTCACCAAACACTAATTGGAAGCGTAACATTTACACAAATAAAGTTCACACTTTTCCCGAGCCAATGAGTGTCACTTCTGCCCTAGTGTTTAGTATAGAGATATCTGGTTAGTGGAGACTCATTTGTGGGGTCCCAGGTGGACCCCCAGTAGTTGAAAGCCTTCCAAGTGGAAGAAAAACTATAGACCTAAACATTTCGTCCAAAGGAAATATTCTCTAAATGTCTCCCTTCCACTTCCTCGTTGCTGTCGTAAAATTATTCCATGTCTCTTAAAACTTCTGCCTCCCCTGACACCAACAGCCTGGGGCAGATTTTGAAGGAAACAGGCTTCTATTCTGTCAGATTCAGCAAACAACACTATACTCAGTCACGGAAAATGTATTTTCCTCACCGTCTCACTATGAAGGCTTTTTGGCAGATGATTAACAGGTTTGTATCTCGCAGACTTCATAAATCAAAATCTAGACAGTGTGTAACACTTATCTGCAATTGATCTTGTTAAAAATGCAACTGGTAACTGTGGCAGTTTATTAAGAGGCATATTTTATACCCCTGGGTTTGAGAAGGACTGAACCAGAGAGTTTTAGAGCTGGGGGGCTCTCTGAGATCATCCGGTTGAATTCTCTCAGTGGTAACAACAACGTAGACTACGTGGAGTTTCAATAGGGGTGAATAACTTACCTTCAGTCCTGGGAGTAACTTAGCCTTTTCAAGAAATCAGGAAGGCTTGTCAGGAGAGGTGACATTTGAGCTGGATTTGAAAGGACTAGGAGTTGCCATGCAGGGAAGCAAAAGAGGAACAAGTGGATGAGGAAACAGGTGCCGAAAGATCAAGTGACACGGCCAAGGTCCCACGGCCATTCAGTAGCAGAGCAGGACCCGGAAGCCAGGCCTCCTGCTTCTGCCCTGTGCCCCTCCTGCAGTGCCATGGGTGGAACCCACCCTCCCTCGTTGTACTGTCAACCGGTAGCTTCAGGTGAAAATAATCTGGCTGTAAACTTTACTCACAATTCTTATTTTTTAAAAGCATCTTCAGAATGAAAGTTCCCAAGTCATTCTCTGTAAAGACACTTATAACCTTAAGGCAGTAGGAACGTGGATTCTTCCAGGCAAAGTCAACAGAGAGCGGAGGTGCCCAGGGCTCTGGCTTGTGAGCCTCGCTCTGCTGGGACCCGGACTACTTTGTGCTGCAGTGAGTCTAGGCAGACTGGACCTTCTTGTTCTTAGCACTGCCCTTGTTAGCAGGGGGACATCGAGGGGATGGGATTTCCTACCCATTCACCAAAGGAACTACCCATTTGAACTCTTTTGCCAAACGTTTTTAAGTAGTTTGCAAGTTAATAATGGCAAACAGTTGGGAAGAGACCTGTCTGGGAAATGTACCACGCTAGGAGCTCCTCACCATCCCCCAACTTTTTCCCTAACCTATCCATATTTGGGTCATTCTTCAAGCCCACCTCCTCTGGGAAGCCTTTCCTGTCCTGGTTTTGTTCAATCAATTCCCACTGCATTGGCCCTAAGTGCTTTGTCACGTTTAAGGGTTCCTTGTCTGGACGTCTTTTCTGCACAGTTGCCCTCTTATGAATTGTAGACTCATAAAATTTTAGAACAGGGGGTAGTGCTAGGGGTCATCTCTGCCTTCACCTGCATTTCACATATGAAGGAGGTGAGGCCCAGAGAGGGGAGGGAAGTTGTTTTAGGCTCCCCAGCATGGCACTGGAAGAATGGACCCCAGAACCAGGTCTCTGTACCTCCAGGCAAAGCTGCTTCCATGCCCTGTACTGCTACCTGGGTGACAACTGTCCTCTCGTTCTCCCAGTTAGGCTGCAGATTTCCTGTGGGCAAGACTCACGTGTTTTAGGCTAACATCTTATTTAACAGAGGCCTTAGTCTTGGCTTCATGACTTGTAGCTGTGAGCTAAGACAACAGGCTGAAACCCTTAACTCTGTCCCACCTTACCCTTCGTCTGCTTTCTATTCTGACTCACTCTGAGCCCTTGGGTGAGTCACTGCCCTTCCTCTGGGTCTCAGTTTCCTTCAGTGTTAAATGAGAGCATTAGGCTGTGGTCTCTTGGATCCCTTTAAGCCCTGAAATTTCTGGAGTTTACTGCCTTCTAGCGGGGATCCTTTGCTGTCTTCAGGACTGGCCTCGCTGTGCCATAAATCCGTCACCTCGTTCATCCCCCGGGCTCCTGCTGTGGAGTGAGTTCCTTCAAGGCCCAGATAGCACAGTATCATTGAAGAAGACCAGGCCTGGAGTCCTGGGTTCAAATCCTGCCTCCAGGACTCAGTGGCTTTGTGGTGCTCAGCAGGTTACTTCATCTTTCTCTGGGCCTCCTCTTTTTTCTTTTTTTAATAGGAATAACAATACACGCTTGCAGATTTGGTGACAGTGAAATTATGAACTTTGTGGAAATACATGGCACAAAGAAGATATTCAGTATATAGTGGCTTCTTTCCTTTATTCCACATCCAGCATTATTAAGAAATAGGCTGTTCCAAATACACAGATTTTCTAGGTTAAAAGACCGGACTACCTGAGGCTACAAAACGTTGACTATTTTTTTTGCTAAAACCTTTCTTAAATAAATGCCATATTCTTTTGTCACGTCACACAGAGTATACTAAAAGTAGTAGGAAGAGTTTGAGAAAATCATATCCCTGCAAAAGGTGGGCGTGACAGCATACGCCAGGGATGCAGGGACGGCAGAGGGAGTACGAGAGAAAACTCCTGTGCCTTTTGAAAGAACTTGGATTTTTTTTTTTTTTTTTTTTTTTGGTCTCAATAAATGGGAAGCCATTCTGAAGGGTTTTAAGTAGGAGAGTGGCAGGATCAGATTGGTTTTCCGGAGATCACTCAGACTGCTGGGTGGTGACTGCGTGGGGTGGGGAGCAAGAGAGGAAACAGGAGACCAGCCAGGAGGCCATTGTGTTAGCCCTAGGGAAGACAGTGTGCACCCAGACCGATAGGTGAGCAATCCGAGACGGGAAGAGACAGGTTTGCAAATGCCAGGAGCTTTATGAAAAAAAGAAGAAGAAGAAAGTGAATGGAATATCAGCCCTTTAAGAGGAAAATGTAAAGCACAGCAAAGCATAAAGAAGACTGCAAGGACTTCCCGATGATACCCCGGCATCCACAGATAAGCACCACGAACAGCTTGCACTGTTGTCCCCAGTGTTTTCAGCTGAAGAATTTCTTACGCGTTTGTAGATACAAACTTGATATATAAAAACTTGGTGGCGGCAGACGTTTTCCAGAACACGACTCTTAGTGTCATTTGAGATGCAATAAGAGTAAAACCGACACACATCATTTTTAACTCTGTTGGTTCTTTTCAGCGACCGGGCCAGAAGAGCTAGAACGTGTGGGCCCTGGTTCACCTGAGGTTTTGATACCCAGGCCCTCGGTCTGGGTGAAGAAGTTTCTCTTTTCAACTCTCTCCCTCTCTCCCCCTCCAGAGTCGGTGGATAACTGCCCCAGCAACTGCTATGGCAACGGCGACTGCATCTCTGGGACCTGCCACTGCTTCTTGGGCTTCCTGGGCCCCGACTGTGGCAGAGGTGAGACCTGTGTGTGCGTGTGTGCATGTGAGGCCCACTCCCTCGGCCCCATGGGGGGCTCACATCCTGCTTCTCGGAGAAAGCGCAGGACCCCAGACCACCTCCTGCCTCCCACAAAAAGGACCCCCCAGAGCCATTCTTTGGAAGCTCCAAGGGCAGGGGGTCTGCCGGCAGAGCTAAGGCCACATCAGCCCCATTGTCCACAAGGACATGACTGGAGAGCTCAGGAGGGCCAGCCTTTACAAGGGCAGGTACAGTGAACCTCCCGTCTGCTGCGGGGGCAGGGGAAGTGACAGTGAGGGTCTTTCAAAAAAGTTGATTTCCCTTTTGAGGAGTGATCAGCCTTTGCCATGTGTCTTTGGTGGTTTTTTTTTGGGGGGGGGGGCTTGTTTCACTTGTTTTTTGATTATTGAAGTATGGTCGACACGCACCAAGTGTCTTTTCTTTGCTGTGCACTCTGGCCTTGTGGCAGGGCCTGAATTAGTGCTCCATTGTTGCCAGATTCTTTGCAGGGACCACCGAGGGGAGAGACTCGGGAGGGAAGGATGCTTTTCTCCACACAGGACCCTAATGTTGCCTCATACTTGGGCACATACAGCCCTACTAACATGGCTTAAAGGCTGCCCATGATACACCCTGTGCACTTGGCCTCTGTTCCTGTTCTCAGAAGAATAAACGTGGCAAAGGCCAAAGGAGCTCTGTAGTCCTGAGGCTTTGGCGGTCCTCTGGGGAAACTAACACGGCTCCTTCCTCTGGGCTTCCCACCTCTTCACTCATTCAGCAGGCATTTGCTTAGTGCCCTCTAGGGCCTGTTCCTGTGCAAGGTGCTGGGGTTAGAGCACTGAGCAAGCCCCAGTCCCAGGAGCTTTCAGTCTGGTCGAGGAGACAGACGAGTAAGTAGACGATGACAAAGCCATCATTAGTAAGTAAAACATGCTAGAGCAAGGTTAAATTGGGGAGCACCCATCAGCTGTCTCAGCTTGGACGCCATAAGGACCAGAAAAGGCCCCCCAGGTGGGGTGCCATTGGAACCTGGACCTGATGCTTGAATAGTTGTTCATCAGAGGAAGGCAGAGATGGTTCTTCACCGTGCCCTACAAATAACAATACAGCGTGATGCTGTTTGGGGGATTCTTCTTATCCTTCCTGATGTGGAAGACACTCTGTTTGAGACAGCAGAGCTGCAGCCCTGAGGAACCACAGTGATTACCTGATCAGTGCCTTAAAAAGGAAAGAAGCAAGGCGGGGACCAGCGGAGGGTGGTGCAGAGAGAAGAGATGAGTCATTCCTTCTAACAAGAATTACTGTCTCATCCCATATGCACTTAAAGTTAAGAGTCACATATAAAACAGCCTTATTGCATCTTGGTAAGGCTGGTAGGTACTTACAGCACAATGCAGTATAATTTGTTTTTATATAGCGTCCTTCATACAGATGATCACAAAACACTTGACGCTAAGAGGCAGAATGGAAAGATAATACTTTAGAGAGCCAAGCTGGGCTCAGCTATTCTCTTGTGGGGTGTGTGGGGCTCAGGTGGAGTCTGAAAGGCAAGAAAAGCTGAGATTGACTGGGTTGGAGAGACAGTAGGTGGTGCTGCAGGTAGGGGGTCAGGGAGCAAAATGGAATGCTGTCAGGAGGGTGCCGGAGGAGAGACTGGGTCAGGCGGGAGTCCTAGCCGCTGTCTTTCCTGGTAAGACCAAGAAACAGATGGAAGCTTCCTGCATAAGGGTCCTGGTGACCACCGTGCTGCACCAGTAGTATGCGGGGATGGAGGAAAGCGGTGGTCACTGGGCACTAGCTCCCCCAGGCCCTGCCCTGCACACCTTTGCCTACAGTTCCGGATGTGTTCAGATTACAGTGAAACAAAGCAAGAGACACGGACAGATGGGAATTGTAGCAAAGCACTTGAGGCTCTTGGTCAAGCCTGCAGGCCGAAGGGAGAAAGGGACAAAGGCAGGTGGGGTGTGCAGGGTGCTGATTCATGCCAGACTTCCTGTGCTGTCTCCCCAGCCTCCTGCCCCGTGCTGTGCAGTGGGAACGGCCAGTACATGAAGGGCAGGTGCCTGTGCCACAGCGGCTGGAAGGGCGCCGAGTGCGATGTGCCCACCAACCAGTGTATCGACGTGGCCTGCAGCAACCACGGCACCTGCATCATGGGCACCTGCATCTGCAACCCTGGCTACAAGGGCGAGAGCTGCGAGGAAGGTAGGATGGCGGGCGGGCGGCCCAGCACCTTGCTCCAGACAGAGGTCAGCGCACAGCACGGGGAGGGCCTTCAGGGAGCAGAGGAGAGCTCCCGGACAGCCCTGGGACCACACCCCAAGCCAGGCCCCCATCAGCAGCAGGAATTAACCACACGGAAGAGGACGGGCAAATCAGAGTCCTAGGCAGCGAAAGGAAGAGAAGTGTCCTATGTGGAGCCCGTCCTATACACAAGGCTCTGTCCTAGAAGCCTTCTGTCATTTAACCTCAAACCCAACAGGGTAGGGTAATATCTCTGTTTTATACTTAGGGGGAACCGAGACTCAGAGAGTCAGATGACCTGCCCAGGGTCACACAGCTGGTAGGTGGCAAAGCTGGGTTTGAGCCCAGTGTTTCTGGTCCCTCAGCCCAGGTTCTTTCTCCTCCCCTTTAAGCTCATGTGCTCCGCATGTCTGTTAGAGGCCTTCACCCTCTGCCTTCTGTTAGCCCAGGCGTGTGTTGTGTGGCTCGTAGATGCTCGTGAGTATGTCTCTTTCCTCCATAAAGTAAACTATGATCGTGTAGTGGAGGCTAGACAGTGAGCTGTCGCTTTAACAGTGTTGCCATTTCTTTCCCAGGCAGTCTAACTTGGTGAGGTAAGTGAGCATTTTTGTGTCACAAATGAAGATCCCGGGGCCCAGGGAGAGGCAGTGGCAGGCCCATGGTCATGGAGCTCACCAGGGGTGGGCCCATCCATGGCCATGGAGCTAACTGGTGGCAGACCCAGTGTCATGGAGCTAACTGATGGTGGGCCTGTGGTCATAGAACTAACCGGTGGCAGGGCTGGGACCCACCCCATGCCTTACTACTTCAGAGCCCTCTTTCCTTTTTAATGCATGGGATTTCTAGATGAGAGGGGTCTTATTCACAAGCAATATAGGGTGGCTTGTAAAAGCACACGCTCTGGAACCAGATGTAGGTTTGAGTGCCGGCTGTGCCACAAACTAGCCTCACTTCCCTCATCAACAAAATGGGAATTCCTTCCTCAGAGGGCCATCATAAGGATTGAATTAAATGACCCATGTAAAGCACTTAGCTCAGTGTCTGACACATAATAAATGCCCCGTAAATGTTAGCTCTTATATTGTTAGTATTATTCTGGGGACAGTTGAAGCACATTTCCTGTTTCACCCCACTCACTTTATCCAAGGTCTTTTGGAAATGGGGGGATGTCGCTGTTGAAACTGGTGGACAAAGCTAACGGCCCTCACTCCCACTGCCCACCATCTAGGGTGCTGGCATCTTCTTCCGTGGATGGAGGAGGCTCCAAGGAGAGCTGGCCTTCTAACCCATTTGGGATTTAACACACAGGCCCCTCTCAAGGTATCATTTCTCTTAAAAAAGAAGCAAGCAAAGGAGAGCCGGTAGAATGGGCCCACTTTAAAGGAGCGGGGAACAGGAAGGGATTAGTGTCTGAAAACCAGTGCCTCTTGGAGACAGGCTGCCTGTAAACCCCAAGTGTGCCTGGGGGTCCCGATTCAGACCTATTAACTTGGATTGGGGATTACTTTGGGCCGTCTGAGAGAGGAGGAGCGCCAGCCTCAGGAACAAAGCAACTTCACTTTCTCGTCCTGACAACGGTGACCTTCATCTGCTTTCCCTTCTCATTTTAGCCACTTGAGGTGAAGACCCCGAGAAGAAAAGAAAAACAAAGAGATTCCTCTTGAGGCTGTGGGGCCGCCCCCCTCCCCCCAACCCCACCCTGTTCTGTGGGCCAAGGAGGCAGACCGTCCTCCGGCTCAGCTGGCACTGGGCAGTGCCCCAGCGGGCAGGGTTACTTACAAAGAGGGAGAAAAGGTTGTTAAGCTCTTTGATGTACGTGATCTATTCGAAAAGAAGCGTTTTCACTCCTTTCTTTCCTGAGGAGGGCCATCTGGTTCTGATTCCCTTTATTATTTCTGTTTCTCTGCTGAAGCGTCATTGCAACGTCCTTGTGTTTATAATGGGGGCTTCTCGGGGTCTTCCCTGCCCTTCCCCCCCTGCCCCCCACTCCCCGCTGCTCTCTCTCCTCCTCCCTTTCACTGTGTTTATAAAACATCAGCTAACAAGCTTATTTTCTCCCCTCTCTCCTCCTTCTGAGGTTTATTGCCCCCTATTTTTTTTAAAACCGCGCCAACAGGACGCTTGGAGGGAGTTGGGGGAGGGGCAGAAGAGACCACCCCAGGCCTTTTGCCGGGCAGAGTGAGACACCGTGTTGTGGTCCTGAAGAGCGGCTAATGGCTGGTGTGGTCACTGAAGCGGGGACCGTGTTAGGGGAAGAGTTGTGTTTGCAGCTCGTGCAGGCCTCATCATTTCATTAATGGGCTAAGCTTCTGCCAGAAATGTTGGCTTGAATGCCAAGCTCTGCAGAGGAGAACAAATGTACCGTTTGGCCCCTCTTCCAAGCGGACACTGAGTTAGACTGTCTTCCACACAAAGTTCAGCCCACTTCCCTGCCAACTTCTCCCCTGCTCCTTTGGCACAGACCTCCCTAACCCCTGGCCAGCTGGCTCTTCCCGTGACACCCACCGCTCCCAGGGAAATAAGCGTCATTTGTGAAACTGCCCTCGTGGGATAGAAAGAAGACAACTTTAATCCCACCCGAGGGTTCTCATCAACCAGAGGCCCCAGAAAGCGAGAGCAGATCCAGAGTCTATAGAGGACATCTCTGGCAGAGCATCCTGGTGGCACAGATCATGGCTGTGGACGTTGTCCTCCCTGCAGGGAGTTCGGCCAGTTCAGCCAAAAGGCCTTTCCTGGAGGTTCCGTCCTCCTCGAAACTCCCCTCACACGCCCCACCCACTTTTCCAGGTGGACCTTCAGAAGCAGTGACTACTGCCTGGAGGTAGTCCTTTCAGCAGTGCCTTCGTCCCCGCCCGGACCATCTTTTGAGAGCATGGGATTGGTTTTGCTGGTTCCTGGGTCCCTGTCAGACTTATTGTGTCTGAGGAATGGGGCCGTGACGCCAAGGGCCTCTTGCTAAACTTGGCGCCCTCCCGGCTTGCTCGCTTGCTAACAGCGCAGATTTATAGATTCAACCTCGAGGGCGCCTCGGAGACTGCTTCCACCCGAAGCCTGGGCCCAGGCGCTCGCAGAACGGGAAATACCTTTATAGGCCTCGGGATAGGAATTGCTGAGTCGTTTCCTGTCAAATTGGAAAGCTCTCTGGATCTAGGGAATTACCATAGTAGCCTAATGGGCCAGAATAATCCTTCTGAGGTTCTGAGATGTGAGGCTAGTCGTGAAAATATATCACTATTATTATTTTTATGATTTTTAATTACCAGGAACTCCAACGGGTCATGCTTTAACCATTGTTAAGTAGTGTGCAGAGACTGCAAGAGAAGATTCTTTGCCTTCGTTTGGCTTTATTAATTCTCCACTTTGTTCTGTTTCTTTTCTTGTTTTATTTTGGTTTTGTTTCTATGTTTTGACCACTTATGTCCGTATACACGTATGTGTATATTCTTGAACCAGTAAGATTACAGAGGAAATAGCAAGAGATGTGTACCAAGAAAGAGTGATTCCAATGTAAATCCCTCCACTTACCCTGTGTGATCTTGGGCAAGTTATTCAACCTCTCTGTGCTTTAATATCCTCCTCTGTGAAATGGGGATAGTAATGGTATCTACCTCAAAGAATTGTGGCTAAAGTTAAATGACATAATGTATATAGAAGGTTTAATAGCAAAATATGGCCCAGAAGAAGGACTACCTCAATACTGGTTGTTATTATTGTTGTTGCTCTTGTTGTTCTCATAACTCTGTTTTTTAGCAAATGATTGCTCCTCGCTTCTGACTTTCTGATTTCTCATTTAGGCCAGTAAGTTGAAAACCCTTTTCAAAACCTATAAAGTCAAAGAACTGTCTTGATAAGCTGGTCCTCAAACAGACATTCTGTTCCCAGAAGGTAGCCGTTTGTACGGTCTCTGTCCGTTTGTGTCTGACCCTTAACATCCGCAGGCCAGGCTTCCCAGTCTTTTGCACCAAAGTCAAATATGTGGGGTTATGAAATTTAATTCGTAGGGGCACCTGGGTGGCTGTCGGTTAAGCGTCCGACTTTGGCTCAGGTCATGATCTCACGGTCAGTGAGTTCGAGCCCCGCATCGGTCTCTGGGCTGACAGCTCAGAGCCTGGAGCCTGTTTCGGATTCTGTGTCTCCCTCTCTCTCTGACCCTCCCCCGTTCATGCTCTGTCTCTCTCTGTCTCAAAAATAAATAAACATTAAAAAAAAAAATTTAATTCCTAAATGAACAAAAATCTTGTCTGGATTATAAATGAATAAAGTAAAAGCACCTCTGACCAGTCTGCCCACGTCACACTGCTGAATATCCTGACAGGATGGAAAAGTAACTTCTTGCCACCAGTTTACAGTTCACACAGTCCTTTCAAATCCTCGGTGTCCTCATTAGCGACCGAGGTGTCGATAGTTTTGACATGGGAATTTCAGAGGAGGTACAGGACTTGACACGGGTCATGGAACCATGACGTAGGGCCTCAGAGGCCGGATGCCAGGTTCCTTCCTGTGGAGCATAGATAGGGCTTCCTCATGAGCTCCTTCCAGGAGGAAGCTGACCACACCCATCACAGCACCCCCTGCCAGGACACCACTGTCCCCTACAGTTGCAAGAGGAGTGGAATCTCCTGCCTTCCTAAAATAAAAGATCCAACGACTTTTGCATAACGTTGGACCAAACTTTGCCTACTCTCCTTTTGTTTTTTCTGTGCAGTGCTTTCTGGAAGATTAGAGGTCTCTGTTAACTTTGCGTAGCCCCGTAGCTAAAACTTTGATTTAGGAAAATCAGCCGCAGGAACAAATATTGGCTTCAGAATCAGACAGACGCGCCTTCAGATTCCTCTCTGGCAGGGTTAACTGTATGATTTGGCTTAAATTATTTGCCTCTGTGAGCCTCAATTTCCTCATCTGTACCTCGCTGGGTTATGGAAGAAACTGAATCTGATATTATATGTAAAGCACTTCCTAGAGTGCGGGCACGGAGCAGGTCACCCATAATGTTATTTTCCTTTCTCTCTTCCTGGTTTGATCTCTTGAGACCACTTTGACCTTAGGCTCTAATAGCCCAGCAGGGGTTGCTTGGCTGTGAGCTACAGCTATATAGTTCACCCACTACATGAGGAGAATCTGTGCAAAGCTCCCACATGTAATTTTGAATAGTCGTTGAAATGTTTGCCCTCTGGAAAGTGAGGTTTGAAAGTGTGTGTCAGTCACAAGAACTTTGGCAAGATGATAAAATCTAATGGAATTTAAGTGCAAAATAAATTCTCTTTTAAATTAAGGAATCTCTTTTAGTCCCACATTCATGTTAAGACTGTATTATGAAGTGGTAAACAGTATTAGTTTATTTGACAAAGATTTCTTGAGGACCTATGTGCTAAGCACTGTTCTAGGAGGTGGATACACAGAAATGAACAAAACAACGTCTTGTCCGCTAACTGGTGTAGTTATTACAGACGTAGCAGGCACAGGGCACCATGCTAACACTTGATAAATATTTCTTTTTTTTTTTTTTCTTTAAGTAAACTCCACTCCCAACTTGGGGCTTAAACTTACAACCCTGAGATCGAGAGGTCACATGCTGGGTCTTGAACTCACAACCCTGAGATCAAGAGTCACATGCTCTACCGACTGAGCCAGCCAGGCACCCGTCTTACTTATTTCTTACTCCATCACCCCAACAAACCAAGAAGTTAGAGATCTGTATCCACCTTTTACAGGCAAGGGAACCAAGCCTCTGACTGGTAAACAGTCAGCCACCCATAGAGCCGGGAACCCGGGTCTACCAGTTGCTAAAATCCTTCCTTTTTACTGTATCAAGTGGCCTGTCCTCAGGAGATCTGTGTCCTCTTACCAAGCCCTTCTACTACAAAGTGTAGTAGTTCACTTAAAGAAGCCTCACCTTTGCTGATCAGATGCTCACCTGTGTTCCCTTTGCTTTGTGTCACAGTGGACTGCATGGACCCCACGTGTTCAGGCCGGGGTGTCTGCGTGAGAGGCGAGTGCCACTGTTCCGTGGGATGGGGAGGCACTAACTGTGAGACGCCCAGAGCCACGTGCTTGGACCAGTGTTCAGGCCACGGAACCTTCTTCCCAGACACCGGCCTTTGCAGCTGTGACCCAAGCTGGACTGGACACGACTGTTCCATTGGTGAGTGTGGGGAGAAGGGCACAGCGTGGCTGGAGGAAGGGGCTTTCCGCTGTAACATGTTCACGGTTCGTGCCCTATTCTCTGTCAGTATTAGTGGTCTGACCCTATTCTCTGTCATGTATTAGTGGGGTGACCCACATCTCTGCGTGCTTTTCTTCTTTCCCTGAACTCCATCCTTCGGCACCCGTACTTTTTAGATGGGCAGAGGATTCAGAAACTAATCTTCACATCGCTTAAACCCAGAGTCAAACCCTTGCCCTGTAACCATGTGAATTACAGTAATAGATTGATATCTCATCTCCCATGTTATGGTGGTCATCCCTAGAGGCAGGGCCATGGGGAACAGCATGCCTGGTGAGATCTGCAGGGATGGGGCTTTAAAGGACTCAGGTCCCAGCTGCCAAACCCTTTAGTTTCACCCGTTCTTCAGAATGAAGTCTGAACTCAGTGTAGTATTTAAGGTTTTCTGTGACCTAGTTCCTACCTGCCATTGTGGCCAGATCCCCTGCTAGCCCGTAAGTTCCATGAAGATAACAAACATGTCTATTCACCCCACATGCCCAGGACTCAGCACAGGCCTGGCTCACTACAGCTGCTCAATAAATATTGATGAATGGATAATGAATGCATGATTACATGTGTTTTTGGTTTTACTGTTTGGTTCATATGTAGAGGGTTTATACATATAACCTCCAAAGGATAATTCTATTGGCAGCCTTCTGTCTGTAAGCACTTTATGATTTTTTAGACCCTTGGGGTGCCTGGGTGGCTCAATCAATTAAGCGTAGACCCTCTCAAAATGATGATTAAATGGCAATTTGTGAATTACCTAGCACAGTTTTGGTACATAGCAGGTGTGTTCAGTTTTTTTTTTTTAATTTTTTTTTCAACGTTTATTTATTTATTTTTGGGACAGAGAGAGACAGAGCATGAACGGGGGAGGGTCAGAGAGAGAGGGAGACACAGAATCCGAAACAGGCTCCAGGCTCTGAGCCATCAGCCCAGAGCCTGACGCGGGGCTCGAACTCACGGACCGCGAGATCGTGACCTGGCTGAAGTCAGACGCTTAACCGACTGCGCCACCCAGGCGCCCCCAGGTGTGTTCACTTTTAATGTCTCATTTAAACAGTGGACACATGGGGCGCCTGGGTGGCTCAGTCAGTGGCGTGTCTGACTCTTGATTTCAGCTCAGGTCATTATCTCATGATTCGTGAGTTCAAGCCCTGCTTCAGGCTCCACGCTATCAGCGGAGGGACTCTCTCTCTCTCTCTCTCCCTCTCTCTCTGCCCCTCCCCTGCTCACTCTCTCTGTCTCAAAAATAAAGAAACTTTAAAAAATAAACAGTGGACACGTGAAAACCCCGTGAGAAAGGTATCATTGCCCCTGTGTGACTGATTTACAGAATACTTTACTCAGTGAATACCTTTGAACACCTACTGTGTACTAGGGACTCTTCTAATCAGAGATATAAAGAGATAAGAAAGTCCCCATGTTTGTCACACTTGCATTGAAGGATGAAGGGAGTGGAGACGACAAAGAAACAAATGAAGAGAAATGAACTGAGGGAGAAGCTCAGGCACAGAAAATTTTTAAGTAATCCTACCCAAGGACACACAGCTAAACAGTGGCAGCATCTCTAGCTATGGTTTTGGTTTTTGTTTTTTTACTTAAATCGCTGTCTCTCCCACACCACACGGTTTAAACGACGGGAAGCCCAAATGAGCTTATCATGTTGTGTGTTAGCAGTCCCCTTTGTGATCAGGAAAGATGGTTGAGGACCTTTGGCAAAAATGAGATCCATGCAGCCTTTGTGCCTCTGGAATACTTTGGACTACCTTGCCCCCTTGAATGGAGAATTGATGTTCAGTATGCAGTCTAAACTGGACTTTTTAGCCTCATTTGCAAAGCTCATGTTAAGACGTGATTGCAAACGCAGATGCGCAGGGTCTTAGGAATAATTCTTTTTATATAGCTCTGTTTATAGCGATATAATAAATGGTCTTCTCAAAGCTACACTGGGTTGTATTGTTTGTTATGTGGCCACAAAGCTAATTTATGATAGGTATGTACGTGTCCATGCATTGTTAATCCCTGATGAAACGCCACAGCCTTTCACAGAGGTAGGTGTAACTTTGAGTGAGATCACTAAGTATTCTTCAGTTGGTCCCATAAAAGGAGACAGCAGACCCACTGGAAGGGACTTTAAATAGAATCGTGAGGGTTTGTCTTCCTCCACCGTGTGTACATCGCTCCCCATAACTGGTGTCAGTTGTGTGTGGCCTCTTGCGCACGGTCAGAGGAGGGATGAGAAGCGTCCCTGATCCCAGCAAACCTTGGTCCAAACGCGGACCCCCCTACGTACTAGTTCTAGCTTCGGGCAAGTTCCTTCACCTCCCTACGCTGTAAAATGGAGGTGGTTAACAGGACCTACCTTCTGGGGTTACTATTTGGAAAATTATTATGTGGTGAATTGTTTAAGATGTTATTAAAAACTCACTTATCATGCTACTCAGCTCGTAATATGGGCTCAGTAAATGTTAGCTGCATTACAATTATGATTAAAACAGCCATTGATGAGAGCCCTCGATATTAATGAAGACATTTGATAGAGGCAAGAAGAAATATGCCCTTTCAGAAATGTGGATTATAGTTTGTAAATCTCTAACCTGCAGCTGACTGAAACAGTGTCACGACTGCCACCAGGCCAGGAATTTCAAAGATGGCTTCAAAAGTACCGTCTCCCCTGGCGATAGCAAATAACAATTTGTGTTTGCTGAGTACTTCACAGCATACAGAGATATTTCTCTGTCTCTGTCTCTGTCTCTCTCTCAGACACACACACACACACACACACACACACACACACACAGGACAACAGCCCTGTAGGCAGGGTGGCCAGCTATGACATCATCCCCATTCTTACCTTGAGGCTCAGGGGGTTGCAGACTTGCCTAAGGCACGCTGGTGCCCTATGAGGCTGGCAGCCCAAGTTCAGCCTGGGAGCCCAGGCCCAGCCCGCTTCCTGGTATTCTGTGCTGCCTCTCCACAGGCCACTGTTCCTCCTCAGCGGTCACCTCCCCTCCAGAAACCAGTCTGAAGTCTAGTGGAAGCACTTCGAAGGTGGTTTTCTCTCTTGCAACCCTGCTTTGTATAGGCAGTACCTGCCTGAGCTCAGTCCTGGCTCTGCCATGTGCTAACTGGATGACCTTGGCAAGGTACTGGCTTTTCTTGACTTCAGCTTCCTTATCTGAAAATGGGATAATAACAGTGTCTACCTCAATTTAATGTGACCATTAAATTATACAATGTGTGCACGCACATAGAAGAGTGCCTAGATAGAGTGAGCACTTGGTATCTTTCTCCTACCTCCCTTCCAAGGGCACTTGCACTGAGTGGAAGCTGTTTGAAAGCTGTTGAGTATTGGCCATGAAGCAAAGCAAGAGATGCCTTATTGACTGAGTGGTGCTGGAGCTGAGGGACCGCCTCTGCGCTAGGGGAGTTAGCCTCATGGTGGTGGGACAGGCACTGGACTGTCAGAAAATCTGCTCCCCGCTAGTACGATGGCTGCAGCAAGTTGCAGTTAGTTTCCTTCAAGGTGTTGCAGGACTCTTTACCACAGTACGTGGGATTCATTGTCTTGCTCCCTCAAAGAACGAAGAGGTGGACACAAAATGAGCATCGCATTGGCAAAATTTTATTAGAGTATAAGATCAGGAAGAAAGAATAGTAGGAAAGCTCTCTTTACAGAGGGGGGAACGTTAGGATGTGAATGCCTGTGACAGTAGGCAAGGGTCCTTGTCATAAGGTTTGGGTCAGCCTTCCCCTACCCCCTGTTCCCTCTCAGGTCCCACCCTTATTGGCCTAATAGCTCTAGGTGCTGGGTGGTCCATTCCTGATTGGCTCAGTTCCACTGTCTGAGTGGTGGCCTAAGGCCATGCTTGGGTCTTTTGTCAAATTCCTGAGGGAAGCCTGAGGGGGAATGGGTGAGATCTGTTACATTCTTAAGAGGAACCTTATGCTTGAGGAAGTTTGCTGTGGTCAGACACTCCCAGCATTATTCCAAAATAGATGTTTTTCCCCACCCAGGAACCTCAGGTCCTAATGTTCCCCTCTGGGCCTACTGAATTCTGTCTTCTTCTATCATAAAGGTAAAATCACCTACAGGATTGTTGTAAGGATTCAGTGACAAAGTGTAGGTATGGTGGTCGGCACGGTGTCTGGCCCAAGTCAGACACCTGTCGAGAGGCAGTTCCCCTCGTATGGTGTTATTTGCCCTGGTACGGCCAGGCTGGCACAGATACTGCCCAGAGCCTTCCCACCGGGAGCTGCAGGCCTGCAGCCCGCCCTAAGTGCTCCTCATAGCGTCGGCACGAACTATGGGTTGTGACGTTGGCAGAAATCACCAAATGGCCCTCATAGGAAGGAAGAGATGTCTCACTGGCCCAGAGAACGAGACTTAATGAAAGCATCTGAAATCGACACGCCCCGCACTCCACGACCAGCCTGTGATGAAATGTGAGCCGACAAAGTTCCCCCGCACTTTGGTTACGGTTTGTGGAAACAGTGAAGTCCGATTTTACACAAGTATTTACTCAGGCCCCTGAGTTCCCAGTAGCTTGGCTTCCAATCTCATCTCAGAAATTCCTCCCCAAATCTTGCCTCATTCAAGTGATCTTCCTTCCTGACAAACAGTATAAGATAATTGTTGGGACGAATGCCTGTGGCCCACCCTCAGCACACCTGTGTCCTCAACTCCGGGCGCAGCAGGACTTGGCTTCTCTGGTCTCTGGGGGATGGTGGTAGCGGTGATGGTGATGGTGATTGCCAGTGCTGTGGTTTAACAGAGGGTTAAAGAGCTGGGAAGATGAAATGACTTGTCCAGAGTAAATCAGTTTAGCAGTGGCAGAGTGTGAATTAAAGCTAAGTCCTCAGCTCTTGCCTCAAGCCCCCTTTCCATCCAAAGGTGTTTCCTTATCAGTGATCTTATCTTTTTTCCTGATAAGCCACAAGATGGAGCATCACTTAAAGAGCCACCCATTTCTTAGGGCTTACCATGTACCAGACCAACTGAACTAAGTGTATTACAACCATTATCTTAATTAAGGTTCTACAAACCCCTGTGGAAGAAAGTATTACTAGTTCCATTTTCCAGGTAAGGAAACTGAAGCTCAGAAAAGTTCAATTCCTTGCCAGTTTCCCCCCACTGGTAAGTGGCAGAGTCCAGATTCATACCAGATATGGCTCTAGGGCCTCTGCCAAGCTCTGTGGCATACTGAGCAATGTATTATCATCAAGCCTTTCTCTTGCCAAGCGTGATCTCCATGAGGTCAGGGTTTGCCAGTATCCCTAGTGCAGGGCTTGTCTTGGGTTAGGTTCTCGATGATTACTCAATGACTTACCCAGTGACACATCAAAGAAAAAGCTATTGGCTCTGCCCAGGAAGATCCCAGCACACTACCGGTCTAATCTGTTCTCTCAGGACCCTCCTCCCCACCCCAGTGTGCCCCCACACCACCACACACACACACACACACACACACACACACACGCATGCACTAAGGGCTAAAACCAAATCCCTGGGCTCCTTCTTTGTCTCTTTCCAGACCTAGCTCATGTTAGTTTCATGTGCCATGCAGGCCGGCCGGAACCCCTCCTGGACAGGAGCTGGCATCATTTCACCTCCTTCAGGCCATCTTCCCCAGGGAGCAGCCACGCTGGGCTGGATGCCTCATCAGCTTTTGCATAAAATGGGCCCACTCAGCAGCCTTGCTGAGCAGAATGACTCTCCCACCTCCCCCATATGCTTTAGCTGGCTTTTCATCCTCTTGGCTTTGAGCTGCCTTAGAAAGGGGAAGGAATTTAACCTCTCTGAGACTGTCCTTACAATTGGAAGAGTCTACCTTTCTTTCAGAGCCTCAGGACTTCTAAAGAGGATTTCAAGCTCTGTGACATTTTCCAGGATACCATTTCAAATGTGGTCACTTAGACTCATCGTTTGCCCCTCTGTTGGCTCTCCCTCGGGTCTTCCTTCCCCTCCACCCCAGCCCAGTAGCCTCCATCCTCAGCTTCATAAATTCATTCATCATTTCCACTGCTCTGTGAGCCCTCTCCAATCTTATCTTCCATAAATGACTTTTATTTGAGAGGGTCCTCTCACTGCATTTTATCCCTTTGGGTTGCTGGCTCATAGAGGCGATACATGGCAGAGATTCTGCCTGTGAAATGCCCATCCTGGTGGTTTATGATTCTTATCATTTCACTGCAATTGAGTTTCATGGAAGAACAGGTAGAGATCTTTTAGAGATTCTGTGGTACAGGTTTGGAGGTAGCATATGCGGTCAGAAAGAATTGCATGAGATTTAGAGTGGGACCAAGCTAGAGCTTTAAGACTGAGCTTATCCAAAGAATATGGCTAATGGTACCTGCTTTGCAGGGTTGTTTTTTAAATTAGCTTTAATGCATATGTATAATATGCCTAGCATGGTGCTGGCACTCAGTAAGCAGTCAATAAATAGTGTGTTTTTAAAATGCATGATTAAATCTAAATTATCCAAATAGTCCCTTAGACTCTTGCAAATTTAAGTCTGAGGACAGTTTATATAGTGAAGGTTTAGAGCCATACCTGGATTTGAGTCTATGTAGCCTTGAACAACTTTGCTTTCTCTCAGAGGCTCAGTTTCCTTGTGGTTTCTGATCTTTACCACCAGCTGCCATCGCTGGTCATCGAGTCTAGATGAAGTTATTAATGTGCTGACATATTTATCCCCAAACAACAGCACAAGGGCCAAACAGCATTAGCATCAGCTTCCATAATGAGCTTTCTGAGCTCAATTCCAGAGTGGAATACAGCCTCACAGAGAGAGCATCCCAGAACAGCTCCAGATCTGCACCTGCCCCTGACAGGCACAGATATCCACCTCATTCACTTATGACCCTTTTAGGCCTCCCTGTGTGCTGGGCGCCGTTCTGGGCACCCAGGATCAGGGAACCTCACCCACTCGGGAAGTGACACCTAGTTAAGTGGTGTGATAAGAGCTCTGACTGAGGTATGTGCATGGGGTTTGGGAGCACAAGGGCAGGAGCAGTGAGCTCAGCCAGAAGATGGTGGGGCCAGAAGCTGAGACAGTCTTTCCCAGGTAGGAGACTTGTGAGCCAGAACATGAGAGGGGCAGGGGAAGTGCAGGCAGATGGAACAGCATGTGTGAAGTACACAGATATGCAGGAGTGGCCTCTGGAAAATCTTTTCTCTGACCGGGGACTCAGAGCTCTGGGGTGGTGGAGCGGGGGCCGGGGGGGGGGGGGGGGTTAGTTGGGCCAGAAAAGTAGGCAGGGTCCAAACCTGGGGTCTACTGAATGCCTTGCTGCAAATCTCGGATTAAAAAAATTTCCAATGCACAGTGAAGATTTCTCCCTCATACTCCATGTCAGGGCTCGCTCTTTAGCTCTCTCAGCCCATCCTGGCCTAGGTTCCTTCGCTTAGGGTGGACCTTTTAGAATTCAAACTCAGATCCTCTGAGCTGCCAGTTGCCTCTCTATTACTCTCTTCCCCTATCAAAAAGACAAGCTAACCACGAAGCATAGTTAACAACAAATATGACTGGAAAGATAGGGAACAGAGACGCTCTGTTATCAAATTAAGTCACAGTTGACAGCAAAATAAGCCCAGTGTTTAAAAAATAATAATAATAAGTCGAAAGTAGTAACAGGGTTAAAAAAATTAAAGCTCTAAATATAGCATTTGCATTAGTGCTAAATTTTGAAAATGGTAATTCAATTTTATTTACGAGGCAAATATAATTACATTTAAATTTGAGGGAACAGAATTTGATTCTTATTAATGACAGAAAGACTGAGTGAGATGCTTTAATGCCAGAGAAATTGTCTTCTGTTCATGGATGGGAGAGAAAATTACATTCAGCGCGGAGCATTCTCCCCGCTACAGGTCTCGTGTGTATAGCCGGAATTGTTCTCTCTCTGAGAAGCATTAGCTTCTCAGCCCAGAAAGCACAGCACCGACATCCAATTAAACATCAAAAGAAAATGATCAGGCCGGGCTATTTCTGTATAGGTATGTTACAGGAAGAGGAACCCGAGGTTAGAATTTCAGCCGAGGAATAATATCCATTGAGACTTGACATTTCCTGTACCCCTTCCCAACAGCAAGTGGTAGCCTGAAATCAAAGTTCAGAATAATAAATATCTGAGAGATTGACACTGAGGCAGAGAAGGAAGAGAAGGCGTTGGAAGGAAGCAGAGAAGAGCCCACCAGTTGTCTGGGAAGTAGCATGCAGTTTCAGACACAATGAGATGGTCAGTTCCTAACATTTAATCAAAGACTGGGAAATTGGGCCCAGACAGGCGTAGTACTAAATAGTGCCAGAGCTAAAGGTTGATAAACCAGGAGCTGGCAGCTTTGTAATTTAGTAGAATTTCCCCTGACAGCCCCAGAACATTTTCTATCAGAATTGGAGCTCTTCAGTATGTAAATATAAGCCCTCCTGAAACTGGGCTTCAGAATCAGGTCTCTGTTTGGACGCCCAAGCCGATGGCTTGTACACAATCTCCGGTTGTCTTCCTGAATCAAACCGCTGGTATATAACTTGTAATTTTAAAATAATAACTGCTCTCTGAATGGAGATTTTATTTACGTTTTACAGAGCTTCTTCATGTATATGCTTCATGATTTATTCAGACAACAAATAAGAATCTTGTGACGCTGCAGATGGTATTGTTCCCAGGGAATCAGGGTTCAGAGAGCCTGGGGGACTTGCCCAGAGACACTCTGGGAAAACAAGGATTCAAATCCAGCCATCTCGGACTTCAGAGCCCGTATTTATCCTCTACATAACTGTGCCATTGGCCATTTCCAAGGTTTATGCTGATCCCTTTGATGACTCAGGTTTGAGGTTCACAAGGTATCAGTTCATTGGATACCAGTGCCAAGAACCATGTAAACTGGCAATACTACAAGGGTTCGAGGAAAAGAGTCATTGCTTTCAGCTGGGGTGATCAGGGGGCTTCTTGGAGGATAGCAGGATTTAAGGTGGGTGATGGAGGTGGGTTTGAGTTGGCAGAGATAGAAGGAAGAGACAAGCACCTTGCAGCATCCCATTGTAGAAGTCAGAGATTTGCAACATGCACAAAGATGCGACAGCACATGGCATTTCCAGGGAAGACCTGTAGTTTGGAGTGGCTTTGCTTAGGATATTGGTGGCAGTAGTGAGAGGGAGAAGAGGTGAGCGAAGTTAGCAGGCATCCAGTCGTGAATGGCCTCGGAAGAGTTTAGGTTTTATCTGTCGGTGGGAGCCACTGAAAAGTTTTAAGCAGAGGTGTGACATGTGAGGTTTGATTTTGGAAAGCATACTCTAACACTGGCATGCAGTTGGAGGTGCCAGGAGGACATCTAGGTGGATATGTCCAGGAGCCAGTTAGACAGGTGGGCACGTGATCGGGTGGAGAGATGGGCCTTTCATAAAGGATAGCAGGGCCGGGGGTCTCTGGGAAGAGGAGCGAACATCACTGTCTCTTCAGTTCATCCAGTTGGGCCCTTTTGTGGCGTGTAGGTAGTATTCCAGCCCTGGCCAAAACCCCACATCCTGGGCGTGTTCTGTGGCTTCTGTGCTCACCAGCCCTTTCCTGCCTTGTTATCCTTCTGCAAAGTCAGACCCTATTTGGAGGCCTCCCCCAAGCTCAGTTTGAACTCCTCCAATCAGGACACCTGATACCCTCCAATTAAGATGAATGGCAGTGGCTTACTACTTCCTGTGATAGGTGCTTCATGAAGCTTGAAATTCTGGTCCTGGGGGAATAGGTGTGGAGCGTGCTATGCACCAACATCCTGGAATCTACTTTCCTGCTTGGTTTGAAAGCTTCCCGAGCTCCTCCAGTGAGGTGAAAGGCCATGTGGTTTCCAAGGCTCATTAGCTTTCCTCCAACTAGATCTGTGGGATGGAGCAGTGGCTGGGAGCAGCGCTGACCCTCTGGTGATAGAGATGGAAGTTGAAAAGCACGGGAGAGTGGCTTGGGTTTGACCTCAATGTCAAGGGGACACTAATTACTGTAAGGAAGTCAAAGGCTCCTTTCCTGTACCTTCCTCCCCTTCTGGCTGCTTCTTGAAACCTGCACTGAGACTAAAAAGCCATCTTCCCAATTTAGTGAGAAAAGGAGGAAGGGGGGGGTGCTACATTGAAACCCTTTTGTTCAAAATATAGAGATATCTGTCTACGGGAAAGAAAGGTACCTTGTAATTACCCTACTGTGTGCTGGGCATGGTGGTAGCTTGGTGCTCCTTTACACATATGGGTAGACTTCAGTTCCTTGAGCCTAGAGATAATTTAATATAATATCTGAATCCCCAGCCTCTAGGAGTATCTGGCACATAGTAGGTGCCCAGTATGTTTTTAAATCAAGTTCAGGATTCTGGCAGCTAGGTATCATTATTGCCATTTTCTAAATGACAAAGAGAAGGCTCAGAGGGGTGCTACATTTGTTTCCCATAGCTGGGAAGTAGCAGAGGAGGCCCTTATACTAGCTTCTGTGAATCCCAGCCTCTGTTCTGTGCAAAATGGTAGAACCTTGACGCAGTCAGAAGATACATTTCCTGTGTAAGACTCACTGGGGAATGTAGAGATCAATCTGGTGACGGGAGGGCTCTGGAGGCAAGACAGACTAATTACCCTGATAAAGAAAGGTTCGTGTCAAGTGCTTTGGGAAGGCAGGAGGTGAAACTCTTGCCAGATGGAACACTAGAAGGAGGCTTCAAAGAGGAGGAGCCAGAACTCAAAGCCAATGTAGAGTTGAACGTTTGAAGATTGAGGTAAAAGGGGAACCCAGACCACGGAAACAGCTTGTACAGAGGCACAGAGGAGGGGCCACAGTGTGTGGTAAGGCCCCGCTTCAGCCATTTGTCTAGCTGGCCCCTTATGTGACTATTTCCTAAGTCAGCCATTAAGTTCTTGCTCAAACACTGACACGCATGTCCCTGTGGGACGACAGACAAGGGACTCCTCTCTTCCGGCCCTTCATTTTCCTGTCTACAGAATGGCTAGAGCATCTCTGAAGTGTCTTCTTATGCTCTCATCACAAAAACTGGTCCTCTAAGTTTTTCTCCTTGTTTTCTCTCTTACCCCTAAACCCACCTGAGGGAAATGCCCTGGTCAGAAGCAGGCCACTTCCTGCCCAGCTCCGTCACCCTCCTTCTCCATCATTTTCCCCTAGTCCCATGGTCCTTCACCTCCAGCTGTTCTCCTTCATCACTCACAGCTCCCTTGTCTCTACCTGGGTCCATATCCACCTTGCAAAACCCAGGCCCATCCCAGCCACTCACCATCCCTCAGCTTACAGCCTGCTTCTGAGCACTGGAAGCCAAACCACCTCATGCTCATGATCTTTAGCCTCTCCTGGGCCCTTCCAGCTGCATCCTTCTTATACTTTGGGAGTTATTGCTCTTGTTCCCCGCAAGGGCTCTTTAAATGTCCTCCTCTATCCGTCAGCAGAGATTCCGACCTCACTGAGAACATTGAAGCCATTGGTAAAGTGCTTTACCGTTATCCTGGCCTGTCCCTTAAACAGGTCCTGGCCTACATATCCCTCCCCAGAAGATGAGGTGCCCACAAAGAGCTGTCCCTCAGATTGTGCTCCAAATCTAGTCCTCTCTAGCTGCTCAGAGGTGCCTCGGTTGTTCACATCATCCCCTTGCTCTCCCCAGAATCATTAAACTCTCCCTTCTCCTGGATCTTTCTAGCCCATAAACATGATATAGTTGCCATACAGTGTTTACTCTATAAAAGATGTGTATGATACTAGGCACATTGTAAGGTGTCCATTTAAGCCTCACATATGAACCTGAGATATTAGTGTATAAACACTATTTTGCAGAAGAGAAAGCTGAGGCACAGAAAGGTGCAGTGACTTGTCCAAGTCACACAATTGGATGGCTGGATGCATGGATGATAGCTGGATGGATGGATGGATGGATGGATGAGTGATGGATAGATGGATGATGGATGGGCGGACATATAGATGGATAGATGGATGGACAGATGTATGGATGGATAGATGGATGGATGGATGAACGGACAGACAGGCTGATGGCCTAGTGACTGGATAGATGATTAGATGATTGGGTGGATTGTATAGATGGATGGACAGAGGGGCATATGGAAGGTGAACAAACAGATAAACAAAAGGAAAAGTACTTAATATGGTAAACACTGGGTCAGGGTGAGGAAGGAGACTCTGACTGATCTCAGAGATCCTGTATTCTAGCTGGGGCAATGACCTAATATGTAACTAACAGTCATTGAAATGTGTCACGTTACAACTGAGGTTTCACCTCAACTTGGTCACACAAGTCACAGGCCAAAGAGCTGTGTTAATCATAGCCACCTGTCATTCTAGCTAAGTTACCTTTGAGCCAGTCACTTAATCCCTCCAAGCTGTTTCCCCAGCTATGATACAGTAATGAAAATACCATTGCAGGGCCATTGTGAGGATTTAATGAGATATTATTTGTGGGCCACCGGCAAGGCTTCTACATTTTCTCCTTATTTCTGCTTCAATAGCGTGGCTTAGACTTAACGTGTACCAGAATTTCAGAGAAATTCCTGAGCTGTGCACTAATTCCAAAGAGCTAGTGATAAAACAGAAAATCCTAGCAGGAATCATTTAAAATTATTTAACCCTCTATTAAAATTTCTTAAGGACATTCTAAGAACCTCAAGGCCTAAGCAAAATAGAACAATTTTCCCTATTATCCCTTTTAGTGCTAAATACGGACTTATTAAAGGACTTTCCAGGAGGTCACATGGGGCCAAGACTCTGTTTCACCTGCCTCTGTTCCTTGCTCAGCAGGAAAGCCCACAGATCCTTGGGCGGCGACCCTTGCATTCCTCACTTGTGGCAATTTTGAGCATCTTTCCAAGTCGCAGAAATTTTATGAGAAAAATATATGTAAGTCTGTCCCTTTAGGGGAACGCCACAGCTTCCCGTACCAGCTATTTTAATGAACAGGATTGTAAAATAAGTCCAGACAAATTAAAACATGGCTGTGCTAGGTCCCAGGCTTCATCCAGGCTCGTATAGGGATTAACATTTAATGAGAGGAGCCTGGAGCAGCTTTTTCCCTTATGTATACCCTTTGGGGCACAATTAACCAATAGCCAAACCTGCTATCTTTCCCTACCCTTTTCACTTCTTCCTCATGTGCCTACTCACTTCCATGTCATGGAAGGAGAATGGGTATGACATGGGAAGCAGTAGGAAGAAAGGTGTGCATGAGAGTGTAAGGACTGAGGCCCTTTAAGATTACAGAGTTCTCAGTCAGAGATTGCAGCTGAGTTTCTAAGAAAGTTAGGCACAAAGGGGACTGAGCCCCTGTGCAAATATATCTAACTAAATAACTCTTGTACAATATGACCCTGAGACAGAGTCAAGCCCAAATAATTTAACACCTCTTCCGTGAAGTTTTGTTTTTTTGGGTTTTTTTAGGTTTTTTTTATTCATCTGTTTTTTCAACAAATATTTGTTGAAATCTCATGTTGTGCCATGCCTGGTGCTTGCTGCGGGGGGACCAAGATGAGAAAAAGCTAAAGCCTGCCATTAGGTGAGCTGTTGGTCTGGAGAAAAGACAGGCATGTACAGGGGTGAGGCAAGGCAGAGGTGCAGAAGGGAAGAGCTATAGGCATGGCTTTCCCTCAGAGAAGAGCTAATGTGTTCTTGGGCCTGGCCTGGTTCATCTCCAAGATCCTGTATGCTTCAGTCAAGAACTTTACAGGCTTAGAATCAAAATTGTAAGACAGCTTGGGATTTTCATGAGATTTCAAGAGGAAGCCAAGGCTGTAAATACAAATGGCTTCTTCCTGGGTTTCAATGGTATTGGCCAATGGTGCCATGCAAGGTAACTAGAGAAAGCATACCTAAATTTTGAGGCTGATCACTACAAAAGCTAATATTTTGCTCTTCAAGAAGATGCTCCTCTTCAAGAAGTACAGCTCTGATGACACAAGAGGTCTTCAGTCCTCATCAATGAGTTGTGTTCATAGCACAGCTTACCCAGGGCCTTCCACATGCACCCTTTTCTTCCATTATCACCACTCAACCAGTGGGGGACCATTATTACTCTCCTCATTTGGGGAGTGCAGAAGTATGACCCAGATTAAATAATTCTCTGAGGACTCTACAAGGACCCAAGGAAGCTGGGGAGTCAGAATCGGAGCCCAAGTCTACCCTACGGATTGTGTTCTCCATAGTACTTCAAAGGATTCCTCTCAGGTCCCAGCCCCTCCAGCTATCAGCCAGAAAGCTCTGATGTGTATCAGGTGAAGGTCAACAGGAACTTATCAAATGCTCACTTGTATTGGATATGTCACAGAGTCAGAATTCACATCCGATGCTCTGACGTCAGTCCAGTGCATATGCTACTACACATCATTTTCCTTCTCACAAAAGTACGTGTGAGCACAATTTATTATACCCTGACTACGTGCCAGACACTATGCTAGAAGTTTTACTTCTGCACATGTGAACTCGTGTAACTGATATCAGTTATGTCTGTCTGCCATGCTAGAATGTCAACTCCTTGAGGTCAGGAAAGAACCATGCCTGGCATGGTCACCATCAGATCCCATTGCTGTAGGGTTGGCACATAGTGGGCACATGAGAGAGGAGACAAGTGAGAGCAGTTCCTACACCACCCCTGTCCAGTGGTTAGTGTAATCCCTGGCTTACAAGCAAGGAAACTGGGATTGGAGAGGAGCCATGACCCACATTTCACAGAATCCCACTTACATCACATAAAGGATAGATGAGCTGTCAAAGCACATTCTTCAGTGCCATCCTATTTGGTTTCCAGCAACCATTCTGGGAAGTTATATCTGTTTTCATGTCAAAGCAAAAATCAAGAAGGAAAACGAAAGCAGTTCCTTTTATATCAAGGACAAAAAAAAAAAAAAAAAAAAAAAAAAAACAGAGAGAGAGAGAAACATAAGAAAAATCACAACAGGACCTACAACTTGAGACCAAATGATAAAGTAGCATCTCTGGTTTCTGCTCCCATCAGGAGTCAGTGAGTCTCCCACGCAGGCGGAGAGGCCATCTGCAGAGGGGAACCTGAACACTGACAGGCTGTGTTCCCATCAGTTAGCATCCCATAAACATCAAGGTCACCCTGTTCAGGCCCCTTGCATTAAGACGTGTAAGAGCCCACAACCCAGCTTGTAAAAGGCTGATGGGGAGGGGCCCAACCACCAGGCAGCCTCAGCTTCATGCCAGGAGAGCATGTCTGGTGTAAAATGGTGAGGAAATGCTGCATTTGGATGGGCAGCCCAGCAGTCTCCAGATGACAAAAGTGAGACTGAGTGTCTGGGAAATTCTGCAGAGGGGATCTCATTTCATTTCACATATATCCAGGGGCTGACTTGGATGTAACAAAAGATAAGCAACAGGGCCAGGAAAGGAGACAGACCCGCTGGAAGAACCAGGAGGTTCCTGCAGAGGCGAGCCTGCCTCTTTGCTGATCAGTTTCCTTAATCTTAAAATGTCTGTCTTGCATATTGCCCTGAGAATTGTCAAAACAAGGAAGAAGCACCAGGGGAACCGCATGACCTTGTAGAATTTGCTCATACTGTCTGGGTCTCAGTAGCCTCACCTCTAAGAAAGATAGTAGCTGGGTGTTCTGACAGCATTGTTGTCGAGGTTAAATGAGAAATTGCATATGAAGAGTGCTTTGTAAACTCTAAAACCTGATATAAGTGTTAGTTATTAAGCCAAAAATGGCTCTCCCACACATTACCTCATTTGATCTAACACCACGTCCCTGTGAGATGGTGAAATGGGAATTTTTTTATGCCTGTGTCACAGACATAGAAAGCGAGGCTCAATGAATTTCATAACCTGCAACCTGCAGATCACCCAGCCAATAAGTGACAAAACAAGAGTGGACCCCAAATCTATCTGATCCTAAAATTCATGGTTTTTTATTTACTGTGTATAAGCAAGAAGGTGCAGCAGTAACAGCTGTAGATTATTTGGATACCCTTTGGATTCCAACATCAGTTTGTGCTTTGTCTGGATTGTGATCTCCCAGAGGATGGAGATTATGTCTAATTTTTCTCCGTATTCCTGACACAGCCACAGTCTTCAGCGCATAGTAGGCATGCATGCAGTACTATCTGAAGAATTAATGATCAGTGTGAATTTATTGATACAGACTGTATATCAGGCACCCTCTGAAGGGATGCTTTCACCACCCCCATTTTACAGAAGAAGAAAGCGAAATTCAGCAATGGAATAGGTAGCCTGAGGTCACATAACTGGCAGAACATATATTTAGAATCCCATCTGATTCTAAGTCTCATTTATTTATATATGTATATATGTTTATGTATATATATATATATATACACACACATATACACATATACATGTGTGTGTGTGTGTGTATATATATATATATATATATATATATATATATATATAATGCTTATTTACTTTTTGAGAGGCAGAGAGAGACAGAACGCAAGCAGGGGAGGGGCAGAGAGAGAGAGAGAGAGGGAGACACAGAATCTGAAGCAGGCTCCAGGCTCTGAGCTGTCAGCACAGAGCCCGACGCGAGGCTGAAACTCACAGACCACACAATCGTGACCTGAGCCGAAGTTGACACGCTTAACTGATTAAGCCACCCATGTGCCCCTTGTATTTAGTTCTTAAACATTGTAGCCATTGCATTGTAGGTTGATATGAAAGGCCTAAGCCTCTGCGATCTAATTTTGATTTAGCTCCTTTTTCAAAAATAGCTAGACTCTTAGTAGCTTCTAAACCAGAATACAGCTTGGAAGATTCCAAGCTGTCGTGGGCAAATGCAGCGTGACACAGTGCCAGTTAATTTAGTTGGAAAAAGAATAAAAGCGTTGGGATTTTCATTTGAAGACCGTGGGGCCTCGAGGCCCAGACTCCAGGCAGGGTCTCCATCACAGTGCTGGCAGAGAGCATCAGTGGCCACAGCTGCTCAACCAGTTTCCTAAAACCTGTTTCCGAGACTTGGCAACCTCTGCCTGTGTAACTGTGAGGCTGCCACTGGCCCCCAGCCGAAGCGGCTTGTGAATCGGGCCGTGTGTGTTTCGTGCCGACTCACAGGCCTTTTGCGAAGGGCTGGGCAACCCCTCTCTGGCTGTGAGATGGTCCCCCAACTCTTTGCTTTGGATCAGAAAGGCCACTGAGGTGGTGCTTGGAGTGGGAGTGACAGGGCAGTGTGTGGAGCATGGAGCACAGGTGGCAGAAGCACAGAGCCACCCCCTAGAAAACACGCCAGGCAGGGTGCGGGGCACTGGCCTCCCTTTCACCCCACCTCCATCGCAGTCAAGGCCAGAATGAAATGCAGACCCCAGGCCCCCTGCACGTGCCCAAGCCAGATCCACGAGCACTTCACTTGGCAATGGGGGACTCGTCCTCACTTTGTTTTCACACATAACCAGTTTTTAATTAAATTTGACTTTTCCTCACATCTGTTTGGAAGGCCCGTCCCCGTTGGAGGTGGCAAGCACAAGAGCAGGGACAGGCTGGCAATAGGGGAAAGCAAACAGAGCAGAGCCCTCCAATCCGCCCTATTTTGGTAGGGAAACGGGTCAGGACAGGCTTTTGCCCGGAGAATTGTTCTCATCTGAGGGTCACACTGTTCAGGGAGATTCGACTCCTGAGCCTCACAGGAGACGGGGTGGGTAGCCACGTGTGACCCTTGTTCCCAACAATGACTGGCTCAAAACGTGTTTTGTTTTTCTCCCCTCCCTCCCCTTCTGCTCTCCCCCCTTCCCCTGCACCCCCCTCCCCCCTCCCCCCCCCCTCCGCCCTCCTACCCCCCTCCACCCTCCTCCTCCCCACAGAGATCTGTGCTGCCGACTGTGGCGGCCACGGAGTCTGCGTGGGGGGCACCTGCCGCTGCGAGGAAGGCTGGATGGGGGCGGCCTGCGACCAGCGGGCCTGCCACCCGCGCTGTGCGGAGCACGGGACGTGCCGCGACGGCAAGTGCGAGTGCAGCCCCGGCTGGAACGGCGAACACTGCACCATCGGTATGGCGGGCCCAGGCCCGGGACCTGCTGCGGGACCTGCTGCGGGACCTGCTGTGGGTGGCACGCTGCCTCTGTCCGCATGTGGGAGCTGGGCAAAACGTCCTTTCATCTGGCGACATTATGGTTGGCCTTTCCCAGCATCAGTTGGACTTAAGCTCACAACTGGCCATCTTTAACCTTCTCCCTCCCAGTCTGCATTTCCCAGATGTCTGTTAGCTGGTTCGCGTGCCTCGCTATTTACCCTTCCTGGGCCGGGCGCGGTAGGGCTCTGTATTAAGAATCCGGGGGTCAGGAATAAGGCACATGACTACTACCACTTAGCAGCTAGCTGTGGGCTGTCCCAGTGCCTCTTTGAGCCTCAGTTTGCTCACCTATAAAATGGGGATCATATAGCATATAAAGAGCATAGCACAGGCTGGCCCATGGTACAGTGCTCAGTAAGTGTGGCCGATATTATCAAATTCATGATCTGGTTGGGAGCGCTTGGGCTTAGCTCTGAGGCCCCCACACCCCCTGGCCACCTAGGCCAGAGCTCTGAGAGAGGCCTGGAATCCTGGGGAAAGCTTCCCACGGGCCCCGGCACCACTTCCGCCTCCCATTGGGCCTGGCTCCGTCCCTCCCTCCCCTGTCCTTGCTTCCATCCAGTCTGCATTGGTCTCCTCTGTCCTCTCCTGGGGCTCCTCCCATGGCTCCTGCTGAAGCAGCACCGTTGTTGGCAGCTCTCGGCACAAGCTCATCACTCCCCTCCCTTCTTCCTGCCTTTCCTGCTGCTTTTGTTGATTTTAAACACAGCCAGACGTTTTGCTTGGTTTGTTATCCTGGAAAGAGCACTCACCAAAAGCTCTTTATTGAATCAACTGGTTTGTGTGTGTGTTTTAACTTCTTCCCCTTCCATTTTTTTCAAAAGGAGGGTCTGTGATCAGATGGTGAGCACATGGCTTTGGAAGGCAGGATTCCGGGTGTCTCTCTGACTCTGAAAGTCACCTCTTGGGTCTTACAGAACCTGGGAGACAAGCCCCAGATCTTTTGGGGGACAAAGAAATTTGGAGCAAATGGAGCCACTGCTCTCATTTTTCTTGGGCTCCATTCCTTTTGTTTTGTGATCTGAAATTAGTCTGTATTCATCATTCCCCACCCCCACAGCATCACTCTGTTTATAAATGGCTGTGGGATTCCTTGCACTTATTAATAAGAATGGCTTCTAATTTTTGATTATTTACAATGTGCCGAGCATGTGCTAAGGGCTCTAACTGCATTATTTCATACTCCTGCTCCCAACGGTCACCCTGTGAAGACACACATATTATTTCTTCCTTTTCAGGGACCTGAGGCTTAAGGTCACTTAGCTTTTAAGAAGTAGAACTGGAACTTGAGGCTTGGTTTTCTGAGCCTTGGTGCCCAGGCTCCTCACCAGCTGCTTGCTGTGCAGTCTTCAAGGCAAAGCGCAAATTTGCTACGGAGGCATCTGGCTCACCTCCTTCCCAGAGGCTGTGCCTTCTCATTATGAGTTGCAAACCTGGTTTGCCTACCCCATACTCTTAACAGAGCCATCCTGGAGCCGACGGCAGCCCTTCCTGCTTTGTCCCTAGCATAGGGTGCCACAGTGCACAGTGCTTTGTCCCTAGCAGAGACTGCACACTTCTGGGTGGCTTCCTCATATCAATGTCATCCTACCTTACAAGGGTCCTGGATGTCCCTTGATGAGAAGTGGCCCTAGTCACCCACGGGGCCCTCTTCCTTAAACCCCACTTTCCCTACATCCTCACTTTCACCATGACTGGGGACAGGTTGCTCTTTCAGTCTGCCAGCCCAGAAGGGGGCCTGTCCCTCTTAAAACCAAAATCAGAGCCCAGAGAGAACGCATTCTGTTTTCTCTCACTTGCTTACAGAGTCCTCAACTCACCATACCAAGTTCCAACAAGTTTATGGATGTCAGACTTTCATAAGATAAGAGCATCTCATCTTAGTCAAACGATGATGAGGGATTTCAGGAAGTTCTCCCTCAGCTCAATCACAGATGATTCATGACAGGGCTGGTGGGCAGGCTGTGCTGTGTCTAGTGTCTTATAGATGTACATCAGCCTGGCCTGAAGAATTTCCCATTTGTTTTGATGCCAGAAAGTCAAACCATCCCACCCCACTCCCACCTGCCCTCTCCTCCCCTGCACACCCAAGTACCCATTGTCACTCTTTAAGAGCCAGCTCCTCTCTGGGAATGCAGATGCTTTTTCTCCTCCAGATAAGAAATGCTTCCAGGTAAATGCGCATGATTCAAGAGGGAGGCCGACAGTCCTAAATACCAGAAAAATGTCACAGGACGTTGAAGAAGTAATGGACTAAGTCATAGTGGCTCAGATGAAAGGACATTGGCTCAGAATTCTGTTACCTTTCATTTTGTGGTGAGCATTTCGTGTGTCTCTGTCTAATCTCCCTGCATGGCAGCTTTGCTCTCTGTGGGTCTCTGTCTGTGGCCAGCTGCATCCCCAGTGAAAACCCAACACCCTAGCGCTGAAGGAACCCTTCAGTAACCTTGTCCAGTGTAAGGGAAGGAGGGTAGGAGATGCAAATGAGGGAAACAGCAGCGGTGCCTTCGTTTTCCTTTTGGAATAGAAATGAGGAAAGACCCCTTTCTGATCATTGATGGTGACAAGAAGCACTTCCTTCTGTTTCCAGGGAACTTCACTCCGTTTCAGGATCATTTAAGAAAAGACAAAAACTGTTGATGTGAAGAGTTAGAAATCCAAAGTGTTAAATGTTCTCTTGTTATCAGATTTCATTACTATACAGTAGGTCACTATAGCACAGCTAGCTCGTGTGCTGGAGCTTAGTGATGTCCCATCCCAGAGAAAAAGCTGGGATCCACAACACTGATTCAGAGACCTCCATACAGTAGAAGCAAGAGCAGAGGGACTGTTTATTTACACACCACTGCCCTCTGTAAACAGGAAAGAATGATTTGATTACCTGCCAGCTGGCATTAAACAGTAAGACAAGTCTGGGCTCCTTATGGTCAAGTCCCCGGCAGAAGGATCTCTTCACCCCAGTGGCATTTCCTGGGGCAGATTATTATAGTAGGAATTTATCTCTGTGCGGAGGCTTTGGTCCATCTTTTCTTTTATGGAACTACTTAATTTTTCTCAAAAGAGCTTGGTTTTGAGAGCAAAACGGAAATGGACAATGGCATCCTCTTTAACGACCATGTTTTTGTCAACAAGCAAGACTATTTCACATTGAATCCTAATTCCTTCTCTTAGGAACTGTCTCTCTGCATCTTGGCGAAAGTCCCACGGGCAGACCACATGGCCACTGGGGACTTCATTTTCTCCCTCTGGGGATCACAGAATGGGGGTGCCCGAGAAGGCCTCTGGAGGAGTGGCGTTACAGCCTCCTCCTCTACTGCCCACAGACCTGCACACCCAGCATCCCAAAACTGAGTTACCCCAATCCTAAATGTATCCCCCAAGTATGAAGAGATTTTTCTTTTTCACTCTCACTCGTCAATAATGCCCCCACTTGCATAGATGAAACCCAGTTTTCCTAATCCAGAAGTTAAGGTAAGATGAATTGATGCGGCCCTATTTCTCAAGTACGTGGTCAACCCAGAGCCATAAAAAGCCTATTTTGTGATGTCTCTTCCAGGAATTTCATGGGTCTCAAGTCCGGGCCTTGACCTCCCAATTCTGTAGAGAAAGCTAAAAATCATAGTTAAATTTGAGAAGGTGTCTAATTTTTTCCTATTTCTTTGAAACCAGTACTAACATTTTTGGTCACTTTTATGATAGTTGTTTTATTCACTTCAGTGCCCCCTTGTCTTTAAAGTCTCAAAACACATGTGGGAAATGCTAGCTTCTGATTACATTTGTAAAATTCCAACCTTGACCCCAAAGCTGTGATTGTTCAAGATGCCAGATACACAGAATTATTTACTAGGCTTCAGGAGAGCTGTCCAATCATATAAATCTGGATTCTTAAACAAATCCTCCTCTGGGAGTAAAGATCAAAATAATACTCGGATGATGCAATTACTCCAGTGAGCAAAGCCAGACTTCACGATGAAGAGAAATTATAAAGAAAGGCCACAAAATCTTCTGGAGTTCTTTGTCCACTGTTGGCTGATAGCTCTCAGGTTTCTTGTTTGTAATCAGACATTCCTTAACTGAGAGCTTATAAGAGACCAACAAAGTTTCAGTGCTTGTAATGACAACCCTGTGCTTGTCCTTGAAAGCACTCTCTCACAACAGCACCCGTGACCCGAGAGGACAGATGCTGGCAAGGACAAGAGAAAATGGACAGGCCTCTACCCCAAGTTATCAGAGCAAGAGCTTGGTTCATCAATGGTTCTGGGGGATTTTAGCCCACAGGTGGTAGAGGTAGGAAACTGGAAGGAGGTTTAATGGGCTTTGTGCGTCCCTCTTGGGTTGGTGCCACTGGCCACTTACTCATTGACCCTTCATCCAAAGAGAGAAGGGGATTATTGTATCCAAGATCCTAACAAGAACATCTCTTCAGTGGTTTGTCAAACATCTAAAGAAGGTCACACGATCATAACCACCCTAACCATCACCTGCTATAATGACCCTTGTTTAATCTGGCCTGATGTGTATCAGCAGTACAACTGTTAGAGTCAGCAGGGGCTCCCGGAGAATAAGAATGAAAAGCCTCATGCCATGTTCTCCACAGCCTTTGACAGGGGGCCCCTGAGGCTTCTTGGGATTACCCTAAGAGAAACTTTTGGAAACTTATGTTGGTACAAGAGAGTCAAGGAAAGAGGTTTGCATGTTGGAGGCCATAGAAGTGCTAAAGGTATCTAAGCCCTCACAGACTCATGCCAAAGGCTCAGAGTCTGTATCATGAATAGCTGTATGCCACCACTATCTCTAGTTTCTTGCAGAGTGACAGGAATAGAGACAGAGCATAAGAAACATTTCTCCTGAAGAGAAAGATGAAGGAATTTGGTGAAGTCCTGAATCCACCACACGCAATGCAAACTCATGGACTTTGTACCTTCTTTTCTGAAAGTTACTGTTTGAAAATTGTGATGGATTCTTAAGTGACTACGTTCCAGGGCAAACGTACCAAGATTTTCAAACAATAGAAGCGTGAACAACAGTATGGACTCCTGCATATCGCTTTTATAAATAAATGGCATTGGACTTCAGAGATCCCAGCTATCCTTTCCATTTTTAATAGCCAGAGACAAGGAAGCTCTACTCTGTTCCCAGAAAACTTTGGGATTTGGTACTGGCTGGCCATTATCAGCTTTTGGACACACGGTGTGGCTCAAGATCACTGGGTACGAAAGGACAGAGTGGCTTGTGGAGCTGGAATTTGAAGTATCGAATGCCCACTTTTGTCTTCTGAAACCCACAGCATCGGTTGCAACCTGAGTCTGCCTCAGTCATTTCCACTGCCTGTTGTTCCTGCTCCTTCCCTCCTTCCCCCCCACTCTGTGTCCTGGGAAATTAGTAAGCATTTTTTAAAGATATTAGAAACATATTGACTTTTAAAAGAGATCATTATTACTAAATTGTTCCTAAAAGTGAAATGGCAATAATAATAGTAATAATAATAATAATAATAATAATAATAATGACAGAAATGGCATTAGAAGAGAGTTCTCTGAAGTCAGCCCTTAGGCTTGGGAAGATTAAGCCGACAGAGTAGAGGTAATCTGTACTCGTCACCACAGCCAGGATATCAGCCTTAAGTTTGGAGATGAGCAAGGTTTTTCTTGTGAGAGAACTCCCTCAAAGAGGATGCTGCATGATGGTGTGGCCACCTGGATCCCGCTGATGGTGTTTCCCTTCCAACCCTGCGAGAGAAACTCCAGTGCTTCTGTAGCTGGGTTCAGTTATGACAGCAGTCTATGCTCATGACGCTCTGTGAAACTCCACAGATCTGAAAGCTAAGCACACCACCTGAGCCAGGAGGTCCCGCAGATGCTGTATGTGATGACATATTGTGGGAGGTGACGTCTGAGAAATTTTAGATCGCTTTGAAAATCTAGATGAATGAGCTTGACTAAAACAAGCGTGACAGATTGAACCGAGATTCAAGAAAGCCTTCACCTTCACCAGAGATGTTTCCCAGGCCGCGCTACCTGTGGGCTGGCCCTACTTTTCATTGCTCAGCCTTTCACAGCTTTATTGATTCACTCTTGCCTTAATAAGCCATTCTCCTCCACTTTCCTTTCTTGTATCTTGTGATCTCACGGACTCCGTGGCATCTGTAAGCATGAAGGGGAAGCATGCAGGCCCAGTTAAAACCTCCTCTTCCCAATTTTCCACTTGGCTATGCAGCCTTCTGGAAGCATATTTCGTCTTGAAACAGAGACCGTATGGATACCTAAAGTCAAAACGTAGCCTCTCATCCACCAGTCTTTTGAGGCAAATATATATTGATGAACAGCAACGATGTCTATCCTTGCCAGAGGACTGAAAAAATAAAATTTATATTTTTTCATGAGGGGAGTAAGAATGTTCCAACAGTTTATAGAACCCCAGGGCTTCCAGATAAGGCCCCACCATGCAGTCCAGTCCTACTTCTGTGCTTTAGATTCGTGTGTGAAATCAAGCTGAGGGTGGAGGCCAGCCTGACAGCATCAGGCCCTTCAGGAGAGGGCCATTGGTCTGGCCATTGTGGGGGTGCACATAGGGGAGCTGTCACGAGAGGGGTGGAAAGGAAGCTCCCCTAAGGGCTATGACTGCAGCCCAGGTGGGGAAGATGAAATGATACTACTGATTTATGCTGGGAACAAAGAGGGCACATACATGTACTGCGAGGTTTCTTTCAGAGCAATGTTTGACACCCATCCTCACAAGATACACAAAACCTTAGATTGCCAAGTAAGCCAATGCTTGGATGCAACCCCTCCATTGGAAAACAAAGCCAACATCATTCTGTCTTTTAAGGTAATGAGCACTGAGAAGTGGTCAGGTTTTCTTTTCTTTTTCTTGTCTTTCACGGTGGCATCCATCGACCTGCACCTTACATTCTGTGTAAGATGCACAAAGGAGAAATGCATCTTACTTGGGACACCAAGCATTCTGCATTCAACTCTATGTGGGCACATGTGTCCGTGGAAAATTCCAGAATGGCAAACAGATAATCTAGTGGTATATTTGACCAAAGACTCAACCCACTTCCCCAGCCCGTATCAAAGATGATTCCAGTTTTGCATAGTGATAAGTTCCAGCTCCCTGGGAGCCCCTCTGCCCAGACAGGGTGCCCTTGTTCTCATGCAGCTGCTTCCCTCAAAGGGAGGTTGGGTGCTGCTCCGGGTGGACAGAGGGCAAGTTCTAGTTTTCCATAAAGTGGAACAAACCTGACAGAGCAGGAGCATGGCCACTTTTGCAGCTCTCCATCCTCCTTTTTCTCCTGTTTTCCCCATCCCTATGTCTTCTTATATATGATCACAATTCCAAACTCCTGGATCGTAGACTGTATTGAAGTTCCTTTTGGCCCTTTCTGGAGAATGTGCTTGCTCTCCCTCCTCCTCTCTCATGTCATCTTGTCTTTGGTTTTATTTTCGCCACCATGGCGGGTCTGTCCCAAACGTGGGGTGCATCCCCTGTGTCTCCTTAGCACCCGGCATGGTTATGTGGCAGGCAGTATTGCACTTACTTGATCCTACCTTAAATGTCCTGTCTTTTATTTCCCAAGCGCACTATCTGGATAGGGTAGTTAAAGGTATGGTCTTCCTTCCTCTATTTTCCTATTGTCTTCGTGTGTGTGTTTGTGTATGAGCATAAAAGAAGAAGTGTGTATATAAGAAATGTATATACACCCTATAAAGCATGGTGTCGAGATGCTGCCACATCCCCAGCTTTGTCACAGCATCTACTACCCAGAGGGTGGGTTTTTGGTCACACGGTGGTTGATATACCTGGAGTGTCATCCTTCCCCTTAAAGCGCTCAGTCTGTTTGTGACATCACCATTGTGCTGTCCTCCTTCCCTCCCCATACACACATACGCCACTCACTCTTTCTGCCCCATCTTACGTCACCCTACCCATCCCTTACACAGACCCTGGTCCATCAGAATTAAGATGCTGAGGACCAGGGTGGGTGGCCTGAGAAAAGAAGGGGCCCCAGAGCAAGCTAAGGAATCTTAACAACTACATGACATTGCTGTTGCCGTGTTGACTCATCCAACAGCTGCATGCGAAGCACCCACTGGTGCTAGTGCTATTGTTCGATACTGTGATAGGCTCTGGAGAATTGGGGAAACAGACCCCTGACCTCAGGGAGTGGATGGTCTGTTTGTTTGGGTTTTTTTTTTTTCCCCTTTTCAGAGAAGCCCCAAGTTTGGTAAGTCTTATCTTTGAGGAGTGTTCCCTACAGGCAAAGTCATTCCATTTTAAACATCTTAATTAATTAGGTAGTGCCTAATTTTCCAAATAGGCCTTATTACTCTAAGAATGTGTCTGAGAAAGATTAGGTATGTGTGTACCTAAAAAAGGCTCTGAGCCCCCTGAGAGGAAATACCATGCCATATTCGTCTTGTTGTCCCGAAGTCGTGACACATCACCCGGCACAGAATACGTGCTCAGTGGTTAATGACAAATACTTCACTGTCAGACTGCCTGAGCCTGAACGCCAAGTCCAGCAGTTAACGAACTGGGTGACCTTGGGCAAGTTACTTAACCTCCCTGCACTTGAGAGTCCTTCTAAGATAAACTTGATAACAGGATCTACCCCCCTAGGGTGGGCATGGGGATTGAGCCAAATAATGAATGTAAAGTGCTTAGCACACGGGCAGGGATGATGCTCAGTAGATGTTAGCTATGCTATTTTATCATTATATTCTTATTCTCACCCTTAATTTGGAGGACTTCATTAGCCAGACTAATTTTTGAAGTTGTAAAGAAAAAAGCTAAATTGGCTTATAATAAGAGATAGAAACTGCTATTTAAAAACTTATGGAAAGGGTTTTGGGGAAACATAAATGACTGAATACTTTCCAACTGGAACATCTTTACCAAATACAGCCAAGGTGTTACTGGGGCCCATGAGATGCATGCCTGGTGTTGAGAAGCAAAGTCCCTTGCATTTTATGTGCTGGTCTTCAACAGAGAATACAATCATTCCAGCAAAAGAGAGTCGTATCTGTGAGCTTCTTTGAAACAGGAATTTATTTCACACATAACCATTATCAGAGGAGTCCTCAGCATAGATTAAATTTCATAATGTTAACCATCTATTTGGTAGAACTTTCCCTACTGTGTGAATTTTTTTTCATACCCATCTAGTCTTAAGCAAGCCCTTTGGGTTTTTGTAAGGGAGCAGATGTAACTACTCTCATTTTATTGGAAAAGGACATTGAAGTTGGGGAAGTTGAGAGGCCCACTCTGGGTCACATTTCTAGTAAGTGGCAGAGCCAGGACTTTGAATTTCCTGACCTGATCCATATTTCCAGCATTCTATCTTCTGTCACCTTTCACCAAGAATGTCCCATAGTTTCCAGGATTCTTCCTCCATAACCATGTTTTCCAAACTGGCAGCCTCTCCGGGAAGTGATGTATATCCTCTCTGAAACCACCTGTTCCGATCTTTAGTTCGGAAAATATCATCAGACCTTTATTTGGATTAAGCCAATAAATCATAACTTGCTTTAAAGGACAGATGTTCTCTACCAAAATCTAGGTTTGAGCCAGGCCACCATCCTGCTGACTTTCTGGTACATTGGGTACCAATCCTGAAAAAACAAAAAAGAATTTAGAGACCCGTACAGCACAAACTCAGGACTTGTTAGAGTACCATGCAGTTCAGAGATAAGCTGGCTTTTGCTCTTTGTTTTCCAGTTGGGTTGGTAGAGACTAAAAATACAACATGCACTTAACGAATATGTTGAATCCTCCTAAGTGCCAGGAAATGTGGATACCATACAACAGAAATGCTTCCTACTCCTGCATTGCCAGCAGTCTGGCAGGGAAGACACTAATAAAACAAATAATTCCATTGACGTGTGATGAGGGTTATGACAGGTGAATTCCAGGGGCCAGTTATCAATGAGACCCCCCAATTTAGGCAGCACCTTGTAGACCAACATTGTGAACTTCAGCAGAAGCATAGGAGAAAGGCACTACAGGTTTTTAAAAGCAGGATAATGATGTGATTTGGAAGGATCCATCTGGCCATATTGAGGAAAAAGAATTGAGGGGGAATCTTTGGGGGCAAACAGAACAGACCAATTAGGAGACTATTGCCATCATCCAGGTGGGAGATGATGATGACCTTATCTAGGGAAGGGAAGTGACTGTGGGGACAAAAAAGGACAAGAGGACCAGAAGGAGAACCAGAAAGAAACGGGACGTTTTAATACATGATAGGGATATTACATAGCCCCTTTGCCACATAACTAAAAACTACCTTCAAGGATTCTGAAAGTCTTCTTGTCATACCTGATGCTAGCTTCAAGGGGGACTTCTTCATCGGCTTCAGCAGAAGGGCTGAAGATAAAGTGGTCCCTTGTCATTTAAAGGGCATCTTTTCTTTTGAAAAGCTTAGCCCTTCTCTAAACCTTAAAATTACATTATTTTGGCTCTGGCAAATGCCTGATGTGAGTCCTTCCAGAGGGGATTGTTAATGTCAGTTGGGTTCCCTGAATTATTGATGAGTTTCAGAGCTGGTGGAATTAATGAGCGTTAGTGGTGGGTAAGGAGGCATATTGCTTTAAGAAAGTCAGCATGTCACCCCCGAGGAGGCTTCCTCATGCTGGCTAATGGGGGTGTGATTACTCCAGAAGCAAACTGCTGACTGAGAGCAAACCTCATTTAACCCCCAGGTACTCAAAGTCCCTCTGAAACCCTGAGACTGATAGGACAGTGCAGACCCTGAGGGTAGAACTTGGTGCATTTGAAGAAACTAACTATATTTAAAGCATTCCTGTGATTTCACGTGTAGAGCTGACCCTCCCCGAGAACACCTGCCCCTCCCAGGCAGTCTCCAAGCAGCGCTGAACGTGTGCGCTGAGCATCATGTGCTAAGAGGAGCTCACTAGAGCAGGGGTTCCCAAAGAGGGGTTTTTGGAATGGAATGGTTCACGTTATTATAAGTGGTTATGGGGGGAAATGTTCTGAGGTCAAACTGGAGAATGTTCTGAAAAATAAGCAAGTTTCTTTATTGTAAGACTTCTCAGAGCCTTTAATATATTAATATTCCGTGTGACTTTATAGAATAAGAACTAGGATAAAATAGCTTCCAAATTTGACCACAGAAGCTTGTTTTTGAGGACCTCATAGTACTAGCATTGTACAAAATTCACTTTGAGAAGTATCGTTTGAGATTACGAGACCCATTTTAAATCCTTCCTGGAACAAAGTAAGGTATAGGTAAATAGAATATAACATAATTGAGGGCAGAGGATGATACATTGAATCTCTCTATGCCCCAGAATTAACACACACCTGCCTGGCATCCAGTGGGTGCTGAGAAAAGTTTGTTTAAATTGAGAACAATATCATCAAAATTGAAGTTGCTTTGACCCTCTCTATTGGGTCAGCTGCACCAGAAGGACCTAACACGTCATCTCATCTGAACCTTCATTTTATAGATAAGAAAATTGTAGCCAAAAGAGGAAGAGTAACTTTCCAAAGATCCCACAAGTTAGGCAGCAGGTACCAGAACCTAGGTCTCCTGTCTTCCTCATTGATTCATTTCAACAAATACCCATCAAGTATGTGCTGTGTGCAAGGCAAGGGAATAGGTCCAAAGTTGCCTTATGGTGGTTATAGTCCAATGGAGGGAATAAGCATTAATTGCAAAATGAATAATTTACGTATACTTGGGACGCTGGCTTCCAGGGAGGACAGAGCACCAGGAAAGCATGAAGTGGTGGGCCTGCCAGGCTGGGACCCGTGGCCTTGAACCCATCTCACTGCCTCCCAGGGAGATGCATGTTGACTCCCATGACCACATTGCTGGCCTTGTCTCAACTCTCTTTGGCAAGATTCGTATTTATGAGGACCATAGCTCTTGACCCAAAACTGAGACAGTGGGGACTGGCAAAGGATTATTTCTGGTTTGTGAATTTCTTAGTGAAGTTAGTTATTACAATGTTAAAGCTAACCAATTCAATAATAATAATAATAGCAGCTCTCATTTATTGAATGCCTGCTTATGTTACCCATAACTGTGCCAAATAATTGACATACTTTATTTCGTTAATCTTCTCACCAACTCTTTGAATTAGGCCTTACCTCCATTTTACAGATGAGAATACTGAGGCCTAGAGAGTTAAATAATTTGCCAGTCATCACATGGGTAGTAAGTAAAAAGGTAGTATGGGGATTTGTACTGAAGTCCGCCCAGTCCCAAAGTCCACACCATGTTACAGCAAATGGTTTTAATTTAAAATTTAGGATCAAATGGTGTGAAATTGTAACTGCCTTAGAAAACCAGGATCCGAAAAAATAACAAAAAGTTATTTTAAAATAGTATGTGTGAAGTGTCTAGCAGAGCGGCTAGCCACGGTAGACCCTCAGCAGACGGCAACTGTCGTCGTATTACCATCCTGAAGCCTCTAAACCAGGCGTTGGCAAACTACAGCACACAGGCCAAATCTGGCCCATCACCTGTTTTCGTCAATAAAGTTCTATCAGAACACAGCCGTTCATTTATAAGTTATATCTGGCTGCTTTCCAGCTACAATAGCAGGTTTGATTAATTGCAACAGAGACCATGTGGCTCCCAAGCCTAAAATATTTATTATCTGAACCTTTACTGAAAAAGTTGTCTGACTCTGATCTAGACAAGTGCCTCAGGTTTCTGTATTGCCTTTCTATGAGCCCTGTGTATGATTATGGGTACGACTTATGATACTGTGTGCCCTTTACTCAAAATAGAAGGTGAAAAAGGTCAGTAGAAGACTCAGATATTGTGTTCAAGCTGTATGTCAGACTCTGTGCTTCATGCATACACTATCTTATTTAATCCCATGAACAGCCCCATTTTATAAGTAGGCTGAGGCTCAAAGAAATTAAATAAGGTGCTTGGGTCATAAAAGCCACTGAGTGACGGAACCAGACTGATAGGGCTTCCGGGTCCGTGCTCTCGCACAAGGGGTGTTCTTTGCATCTCACAGGAGGCTACATCTTGGAGCAAGAGAAAGCGGTCCACTACCATTCTTAACAATTGGACTCTACTTCCTCCAAGACTGATTTCAAATACAAATGAGGCTCAATTGAAAGGCAATCCCAGCAGGATGGATAAACATTTAAATGGGACTGACTGGGGAAAGAGGGAGTCTGCAATGGTTTTGGCCAGGAAGGGCGGCTGGTCAGATCAGGATGGCTGGGTAATCACCTGCATGCACAGCACTGCTCCTGCGCCTTTACGACTGCTTTCTCGATCACTTTTGGGGTGACCGTGCTGGTGGCTTCCCACCTTTCCCAACAGGCTTCTGCTGTGCAAAGACCACAGCACTGCTTCTAAACTTCTGGAAGGATCCTGCTAGGCTTGGAGTGCATGGTCAATAAATGTTCCTTCCTTTGAATGACAAACACCGTGGCCAGATGGATTGGTTGCTGTTTGAACATCTCAAATACAAAGGAACGTGCTCCTTTCTTTTACTTTGCAATAAAAGGCAACTACCAAAGGTCCTTGAAACACTAAAGTTTTATATTCTAATTGATGGTTCACTCAGTGAGTCCGTACCTCGGCCTACGTCTTTTACTGAACAGCTACATTCGCATTTGTCCCATTTAAGAATAATGGGCCAATTTTCAGTTACTCCCTGGCAAAATTCAGTCGGTAGCCATATTCGTAGCAGTCTGCTGCTCATAATAATGAATTAAGTTTTATAGATGACTTTCGCGTCCATACCTTTCCCTGAGACCAAGCAGGGGTAGAGAGAAAACGCAGAAGGCATGCCAGCGAAAGCTGTTTTTTGATAGCTGCTCTGAGAAAGGAGCTAGCGGATGTTAAAATGAGGACTTGAATGAAAACCAAGTGGCAAAATAGAAGCTGAAGTGAACCGTGTAACTTAGCAGATTCTCAGACATAGATTCCTGAGCCCCAAACTCAGAAGTGTTTCAAAAGGTGGTAATAAAAAACCTGTAAATCTACCTGACAAGTAATAATAACTCCCCACCTTATTTGTTGGGCAAAGCAGAACCGAGGCAGAGTCTAAACATTGCCTGACCCTTCTTGATGAAATCACCCGAGGTTCTCCCAGACAGATGGTCACTCCTGTATCAGGTTCCCACCATATTTTGTACATCTCCCCGAGGGCACGTAGCAGTGAAATATTTTGCTTATACAAATCTGTCTCCTTTGATAGGCTGCATGCTCCTCAAGAATAAGAACTAGGTCTTATTCATCTCTATACCTCCAGGGCTGGCCCAGAGAAGGTGCTTAATAAATGACAGACAGGCACACAGATGTACAGATGAACTACATTAGGGAAGGGCAGCTTGCCTGTACCTGCATTTGCAAACACAGACGGCCCTAGTTAGTCTGTCTTCATGGTAGTCTCCGGGGTTTTATGCATGCCGAACCCTCTTCTTAGGAGCTATAGATAAGATGGGAAGCAAGAGACCTAAGGACCCTTCCTCAAAGCAAAGACAGCTTAGGAGAAAACAGGACAAAGTAAATGAGAAGCCTAGGGTCCAATACGATTGACCCAGTAACCAGTGCTGAAAAAAGCATAGCCCTTTTAGAATGAGACCCAGCAGTGCTGAGGGAACATGAGAAGTATACTGGGGGGGATGATCGCTTCATTCCAAACAGCCCCCCAGAAACAGGAAAGATACACAGGAGTGAACATGGAGCAAGGATCAGGCAAAAGTTTCCACCACTCACATTCTGACAGGCTCACATCCACTGACCCACCCTTGGGAATCCTGATCACTTTTGAAAGGGAGGATTTCAGATGCCGAAGGCGTGACTTTCAGACCTACCCCCAGCACTTTCCAGCTTCCTAACCGTGCGGACCTAGCAAGTCCTTTCGCCTCTGCCTCTCAGTGGCCCTCTCAGCAAAGGGGCAGTTCCTAGCGATCCATCTTCCCCGGGTGCCAGGGGCATCGATATGCTGAAGGATGTGAGAGCATTTTCCAAGCAGGCAGGAAGAGCGTGAGTGTGTGTGACTGCAGGTGGCTGCGGACGATCAGACCTCGATTCTGCGTGCTTTGCCTTGCAGAGGGTTGCCCTGGGTTGTGCAATGGCAACGGCAGATGTACCTTGGACCTCAACGGGTGGCACTGTGTCTGCCAGCTGGGCTGGAGAGGAGCGGGCTGTGACACATCCATGGAAACCGCCTGTGGTGACAGCAAAGACAATGATGGAGGTAAGGCTTCGGCACCCAGGGGCCCCATGCAGCTCCAGTGGGGGGTCAGGGTGAGGCCACAGGGTGGCGGGTGGGCATTATCGAGGCCACAGACCCCTGGCATACCAGCTGTCCAGTCAAGGAGGCCTGCAGGGCAAGCAGAAAACTGCACATGTGGTCTAAGGAATAAGTACGTATCTCCACTTGTTCCATCTTAATTTAAATGAACTAATGTAAATAAAATTAATTGCCATCTGACAGCAAGTGCAGGGGAGAAGGCATATGGAAGAAAGAATTTTCTAGCAACTCAATAGTGGGATGATTTACCTGGCAAAGTCATGAAGTCCCCCTCACTGGAAATGGACAAGAAGAGGCCATCCAGTTTTGTGTTACAAAAAGTGGCAGAAAGGACGCCTCTCCAGGGGAGGGAGCTTGAGTTCCCTTCGGTTGACGCCCCTTCTCCCCTCATTCTGGTAATACCCTCACTGAGTCACCTTGCCCCACATCCTGTGTTCCCGTGGGTTTATAATAGAGTTGGTCTTAGTTAATAGGTTTTTTTTGTTTTTGTTTTTTCCCAAGTGCTACACAGTCAAGCCCCTAAAGAGGAGTGGCCTAGTCTTGTGGAACATTTCCTAGCTGAGACAGAAGAGACCAGGGTTCCAATCTCCATTTGTCTTTGACCTCTGTGTGTCCCTAAGCAGGTTACTTGATTTCTCTGGGCCTCACACTCCCTATTTATAAAATAAGGCAGTTGGATCATGAGGACCATTCCAGTCCTTAAATTAGTCTAGAATTAGCCTTTGTCTTTCTGTTGTGTTACCTTGGATAAATATAATCACGATGTGCCCTACTTTCTCTCCTGGAAGATAGGTTGATTCTTCCTAATTCTCCTAATCTCAGGGAGTTAGTAGGAGAGATTAAAAACAGAGAAATGAAAAAAAAAAAAAAAAAAAAAGGAAACAGTCGACCCTTTCTTTCTAACGATGACCTAACAGCTGGCCTAATCCAAATGTGTTTTTGCATTTATACTAAGGGACTTTCTAATGTACAGCACAGATTAGGAAATCAGCAGGCCAGAAACTCAGCATCCCAACCTCTGGGAATTTTCTACTTAGTGTGATTCTACAATCTCAGAGCACCATACAGATTAAAAGGCCATGTGGGGGTTTATTGTGATTATTCTGGTTCATTTGCTTTCAGTTGGCTACAGCAGTTTGGAAAGGGCTATTTCAGACCACTGGTCTTTGTCTGAACCAGTTTTCAGTCCATCTCCCTGCTGCCTACATCCAGGAGGTGGTCAGGCCTATGTGCCAGTCAGGGCCTTGTGGAATAGTTGTCAACAAGGAGCTCATAGGATTGGGCCTTGGCAGATAAGCAGAGAGAGCAGGTTCAAGTTCTCCTCTTGAGAACTTGCAGGGTCAAAATGTCCCTTAATCAATCTGAAACTTAGGGAGTCCATTAATTCCTGTGTTCCATAAATATCCAGGGCTCCTCTTGTGGGGCCAGGTCCCAGGCCAGGCACAGAGATGACAGAGTCCTGTCCCTGTGCTCCAGGAATTCAGATGGGGGAGAAAAGTCCAAGGTGAAGTGCTAGTGGACAGTGGGATACTGTTACAGAGTCCTCTATTGGTCGGTGTAGGAGCAGAGAAACATTCACCTGGAAGGTGTTTCCTGGAAAGGAAGGGGCTTTCTGTTCAGAGAAATTGTCCTGGGCAAAGGCAGAGCAAAGCACTGAAGGGCACCAAGCCTCCTTGTCTTCAGGCAAGAAGAAGTGCGATAATATTTGCTCTTCATAGGAAAGAGGTGTCAGCCTACATTATCTGCATCGCTCCCCAGCCTTCTCCTTTACTTTGCCTGTAGACACAATTCCAATGGCCAACAATAACTTCACGTAGTTAGAAGAGAAGGGGACAGGAGCTGCACCATGAAGTCATTCCCCTGTCAGGAATGCAGGGTCTTGGCCAAAGCCCTCAAACAGCTGTTGAGCATCTGGGCAGCAAAGGAACCGTGTGTCCTTGACAAATGTGGGGAGAGGGCACACATACAAGAATAGGTTATAAAACAAGGTTCGTCTGTTGCCTCACATGAAGCACAACCCTTGTGTATCCTGTTTACCATCCTTCAGCCTGCCCTCCCAGGGCTAAAACTCGCCAGTGTTTGCACGGGGCAGGGACACACGAGAGCCCAAAGCCCCACAGCTTCAGTGGGAGAAAGAGCTTCCCATCATAGGAAACAGGGTTGATCCAGACCCCAGAGGAATGTAGCCTCCTCCAGGCGCTCTGAGAGATAAACCAGCAGGGACTAGAAAAGAACAACCAGAAAATCCTCAAGTACAGGGATTAGACCTCTTGCATTTATGGAGCATGTTACAGACTGGGACAAGCTTTTACATACCTCTTAACAAAGCCATATGGTAGCATCGTAACCTGAGCTCATTCACGTACTCAACCAACATTAAATGAATGTCTACTATGCATCAGGCCCTGTCCTGCATCCTGGAGTTTCAGAGACAAATAAGACATGGTCCCTGCCCTTATGAAGTTCATGGTCTGGAGGGAGAGATAAGCAGCCTGCAATTGCATTGCAATAAGATAATTGCTGTGGTGAAGGAGTATCCAGTCTTTCAACTGATATTATCACTTGCCTGAGCACCCTACTGGGAACTGTGATATGCTTCCTGTCCTGTGAGGCCTCCAGTCTAGCCAGGAAGACATTCATGGGTCATCATGGTTGGGAAGACAGCTAGCCTGGGAGACCAGATTGTTAAGCAAGCTTGGTTTTGTGTTCTCAACTGTAAAATGAGGAAATGTCTTACCCAGGGTCCTTTCAGCTTGGTGGGTTCTCCACCCATTGGGGGAGCTAAGGAGATGGTGCATGAGGTCCCTGCTTTGCAGGGCAGCACAGAGGAAACAGCCATGGGGAGTAGACTGTCCTCTAGTACTGGAGGGGGCAAGCCTATCCTCGCTGGCCTATTACCCTCAGTCTTGGCCAAACGGGAGCAGTTTTGGTGGAGGGAGGAATGGGGCAGGCTATACAAGGCATCACAGAGTGAGCCATATTTAGCACTGGGCTGTTTTCAGTTCTGTCAAGCACACATTTGCTGGGCTCCTACTTTCTCCAAGACCCCATGCTCCTTTCTGAGGGGATAGAAAGAACCAGTGAACGTGGCCCAGTCTTTCTCCCTTAGGAAGCCCACAGTCATTTGGAAGAAATTGCTATCCTAACAACCCAATCTAGTGGAGACAGAATGGAATACGTGCCTTTCAGCCACGATGTGGAACACAGCATAATTCCAGATAAATAAGGCAGGGTGGCAGGGAAAGCGTTAGAGTCTAGCTGAGTGTTGTTCTCGGCTGATGTGACACGGGGGCTCGGAGAAGGAAATGGCAGAGTTTAATGTCGAGGAACAGGACTGGAAGAGACACTGCAGCCCCCTCCTCCTCCTCCCTGCGTGTTGCAGGCAGGGAAACTGGAGCCCAAAGAGGGGGTGTTCCATCACACAGGAAGTGAGTAACATGGCCTGCGCTAGGGCCCAAGACTCTTGGGCCATTCCACGTGGCCTCGTAACCCTACAGTACTTCTGCCTTCTAGCAATTCATCCTCTTCCTAGAAATGCAGGAATTTAAATAGGCTACTACAGTTCCCAAAGCCGACGAGGGGCTGAGAATGATAATCTGTATGCCATTTTACAGTTTGCAGAGCAATTATGCATCCACCCAGTAACCCTCGAGGTATGTGGTGTTATTATCCCCTTACTATTTCTGTATAATGAGGAAACTGGGGCTTAGTGAGGGGAAGTATTTGCCCGAGTGACACGGCTGATGGGTGGCAGAAACTGTCATAGTCTGGGAGGTCTGGCCACGCTATCTCTTCAGTGTGCCCAGACTTCAGACTCGTGGTTCCATGGTAAACCCAACTGCAGCTCTTCAAGTTATCTGAGAACTTCTGGTTTCTCTTCTTTCCCAATTTGCTAGGCTTAAGGCAGTCCTTTCTAAATTAAACTTGAATTTCAAGCTTCGTGAAGAATGCTGTTGAGGTATTTTTAAACTATGAGACAAAAAAAAAAAAAAGTTCACAGTATGGTTGAGCTGGGCTTAGCGTTATTAGGTCGTTTTTGTTTTCATGTGTGGTCATGGTGTATAAAACCAGAAAACAGATCCTGAATGTGACACAGTGACTCCCAGTGCACTGATCCTCTGTTGGGGCTACCTTCACCCTTAACCTGCCTGCAAGATGTCACCAGAACACTGGTTGGTAAGATGGCCGAGCAAAGCCAGCCGGCAGAGGCCCAGGCCTAACACTCACTGTGAACTTCTCTGTGTGCCCCACCTAACAAGAGGTGCCTTCTTCATATAGTACCAGCTATGAAACCCTTCAGGAAGTGCTGTCGCATGCATCCTCTCGTCCCTCTCGTAGTGACCCTCTGATGGTTGGGGGGGGGGGGAGGGGGCGGTTGCTCATTTCATGTCCATTTCAGGGATGGTGAACTGTGGCCCTAAGGTGCGAAGTGACTGTAAAATGAGAGTAGTAATTAATGCCTGCCTTACAGGGTCACTGTGAGGATTGTAAATGTTGTATTCAAAGTGCCTGAAAGGCAGGGGCACCTGGGTGGCTCACTTGGTTGAGCATCGGACTCTTGATTTCGGCTCAGGTTGTGATCTCAAGGTCATGAGATGGAGAGCCCCTCGTAGGGCTCTGTGCTCAGTTGGAAGCCTGCTTGAGATTCTCTCTCCCTTTCCCTGTGCCCCTCCCTTACTACCATGCACGAGAGCGCACAAACTCCCTCCCTCTCTCTCTTTCTCTCCCTCTCTCTCCTTGTCAAAAAAAAAAAAAAAAAAATCCCGAAGTGCCTGAGAGGCAACACAGCACAGTGATTAAAAGTGCAGGATTGGGGGCGCCTGGGTGGCTCAGTCGGTTAAGCGGCTGACTTTGGCTCAGGTCATGATCTCACGGTCCATGAGTTCGAGCCCCGCGTCGGGCTCTGTGCTGACAGCTCAGAGCCTGGAGCCTGCTTCAGATTCTGTGTCTCCCTCTCTCTCTGACCCTCCCCTGTTCATGCTCTGTCTCTCTCTATCTCAAAAATAAATAAACACTTAAAAAAAAAAGTGCAGGATTGGGGTGGGGTGGGGGAGGGGGGAGGCAGGCACCTGGGTGGCTCAGTGGTTATGAGTCTGACTCTTGGTTATGATGTCACCGTCGTGAGTTCGAGCCCCGCATCAGGCTCCATCCATGCTGTCAGTGTAGAGCCTGCTTGGGATTCTCTCTCTCCCTCTGTGCCCCTTCCCCACTCGATCTGTCTCTCAAACAAATAAACTTTAAAAAGAATTTTTTTTTAAAGTACAGGATCTGTGCCCAGATGTTCTGGATTCAAACCCCGGCATGCTTGCTGCATTGCCCCTGTGTGGGCTCCTCAGCCTCTCTAAGCCTCAGTCCCTCACCTGCAAATATCACTTCTCATTCTCCTGTGCCTTTCCATCTGTAAGCACAGAAGCATGATATTTATTATAAAATAAATATATAGCCATCTATAAATAATTATTTTTAAAAATTGAAATGATGCTGTCTATGAAATTTTACACTCTACTTATTTTACTTACAATTATAATGCTTCTCCATATAATAATGTATTTCGAACCTTTTTCATCTGTTGATTAAAATGTGTATTCCAAACTGTCACATGCTCATTGCTAGAAAGAAAATAATTCAGGTGTTCAAAAAGGAAAGTACTGGCCATAATATAGGGAGCATCCCCTCCGTGCCAGGCACTGTACTGGATGCTCTGTGGACGTGATGTCTAGCCCTTCACAACAAACCTGCAAGACAGACATTTCCATGCAGGGAAACTGAGGCTCCGTGAGCTGAAGCTATTTGCCCAGTGTCACACAGTGACAGCAGGAGAGCTAGGTTTAGAATGGAATGGGTATTTAAAAAAGAAGAAGCCAGAATATAAAATCCACTGGATTCTAAAACAACCAGACCCTTTGGATGAAGGATTTGTAAGCAGCTTCAAGGTGTGCTAAGCCCTTCAGGTACTGTCGGCCCCATGAAAAACGATCATGGATTGCAATACAGATCACTGATAGATGCCACCTGGAAGGAGAAGTTTCAGGAAAACAGAGAACAAAGCTCTCTGCCCTCCTTCCTCCTCCCCATTTCCCATTGCTAGAACGGAGAGCTCACATAAGGCCATAGAATTTGGAAACCCTTCAGACTATCTCTAAACCACATTTCTTGTGATAAGAGACAAGAGAGAAATTGACCTTTAAAAATCTTGTGTTCCAAGGGGCAGATAGAGATTTTGCAAGCCTTTTCAAAGAAGGCACAGAATTTATTATAGCAAATGACAAAACCTTCTTCCCGATGTGTACAGAGAGGGAGGCATATTCCACCCCCCACGCCCAGGGCCTCCCTGGAAGCCACTGTGCGGCCAGACTACAGACAACTGCGAGATGAGGCTGGCTGCTGGGTTGTGGAGCTGGGGCAGGAGTTAAGGGTCCATGAGTGTAAGGAACGTGCAAACAACTGTGATGCAAAGAGTTTCCTAGTTCGTGGATTTCCCGGACCCACTCTCAGCTCTGTTCTCCTTTTGGCTTGTTCACGTCCATGCCTCTAGTCCTAGTTTAAGCATTCTGTCTTCCAGGAAATATGCCAGCCCTCAGCCCAAGCTGGGTTCCCACCTCCAGGCTTCCCTAGCCCCATCTCGACCTTCTTTCCCAGTGCTCTTTGGTCCCTGGCTGACCCAGAACACCGACTCCTGCAAAGGCATGACCGTTTTCTCCCTGTTTGTCCAGTGCCTGGTGCAGGGCCTGCCCCCATGCCTCCTTTCTAAGGAGAGGAATGAAATCCTACTGGGGGGACTGGCTTCCACCACACCCACGGCCCTCAATGGGCCTGCCAACGTGATTGAGCTGTTTGATTCGGAGTCCTCATATAATCATTCATTCGTTTGTTCATTCATTCAACAAATGTGATGCTCACTGTGTGCAAGGCTCTGTGCTATGCATTTGGGATAGAGAAATAAACAAGTCAGTTCCTGCCCTCTGTGGAAGGACCAGAATGTCCAAAGCATTGATAAAGACGTAGACTATAGGATAGTGCCGAACAGCTGGATTTGGAGAAAGATAAGAAACCCAATTCCCAACTCCGCCACACCTCACCAGCACTAGGACATTGAGTAACTCATTTAACCTGAGCCCCACGGTCCTCCCTGGTAAAGATAAGAAGGCTAGCTGAGTCACCAACTTCAAAAGGACCCTCAGGCACACCTTTCACTTTCTGTGGAAGTTTCTGTAGGCCAGCCATCAGGGGAGATGGGCCTGCTGCATAGAAAGGCCAGGAGGTGGCTGTCCTGCAGGTTAGACCCCAGAGGCTGCCCTATCTACCCTCTGTCTAACCGAGGAGGACACTGACATCAGATGGGGGGATGAGTCACCCAAGGGCCCACCACTCACTGGCAGCAGTTAAGATCACAAAATGAGCAGAAAGCCGCTGCCACTCAGGATGGTGACTGATGGCAGAGGACCTCACCCAGCCCTGGGCTGCAGCACATGTCTGCAGAGGAGACTCCAGGGACCAGCCACAGGCGTGGGGAGGACACTAGCACCTCAGTGAATGACTCACTTACTCTTTACAACCCAGGAAACCTTCAGCAATCCTGAGGGACTGATACAGCTTATTATCCTGGTTCCATATGAATAAATGACATTTCAGACATAGGAAGGGAAGTGCCAAAGGTCTCACCCCCAGAAAGTGACAGAGCCAGGGAAGGAACTGGCTCTTTGGGCTTCTGGACTGTTTTATTTTTTTCTCTCATGTTCCCTACTCCCCAGTTCTCAAGGTCACTTGACACCCACCAGCAGGGCACGCACTGAGGAGGGGGCTAGAGGAAACAGCATAGCCCTCATCCTCAAGTGGGTAGCACTTAGATGGAAATATTGGCAAAAGGCAGTGAGCGCTCAGTGGACCATGCAGCATTTTAGCCCTGGAGGGCTTCAAGTTCAAGGTCACATGTACTTGACCTGCTTTGGGATGTTCGTTTAGTATGCCCAGAGACCTGCATTTTTTTTCCCCTGGTTTTTTCCTCCCTCCCTCCCTCCCTCTTTTATATCTTTCTTTTTAATTTCTAGTCTGACTTTTTTCTGGATACTTCCTTCCCTCTTTCCTTTGCCCTCTAGTCCCTCCGGAGGCATTGCTGCCCTCCAACCTCCAGGAGCCCGAATGGCGTCTAACATTTCCCTCTGCCCCCTTTACTTTCACCATGTACGCAGAGAGAGGAGGGAAAAATATTTCTGGAGAAAAAAATGTTCTCTCCCAAAAGGTAATATTTAGAGTTCAAGAGGGTTTTACTAAAAATTTTAAGGAAACAGAAAAATACTATTTTTCTGGGTTTTTTTTTTTTTTCTGTTTGCCATAAGGAGGGTCTCTCAATGGGAATAGCATACAAATGAAACATGGACATTATATAAGCCAGCCAACTTCTGTATAATATACAATTAAGTAAACTATGAAGTCCTTGGAAAATGTAAATGTTTCCAAACTAGCCAAACCAGAGAATCATGAAAACTGTACATTGATGTGTTTCTAGTCTACCCCCAAATTTACTTTTCTGTCCCCAAAGCATGCTTTTTCCTCTTAACATGACTCTTCTAAAATCTGTCACCTATGCCTAAGAAAACAAAAGTGTGGAAGAGTCTATCTCCCTCCAGGGTAGCCACACGCACTGTATCAGGCTGCCATATGCTGTGTTTGAAGATGGGGGCGGGGGTGGGGGGGTGCCTGATTGGCTCAGTCAGTTAAAGGTCCAATTCTTGATTTTAGCTCAGGTTATGATCTCATGGTTCTGTTCGTGGGTTCGAGCCCAGTGTTGGGGCTCCATATGGGCCTACTTGGGATTCTCTCTCCCTCTCTCTCTCCCCCCTCCTCTGTTCACACATACACATGCTGTCTCTTGCTCTCTCTCGCTCTCAAATAAACTTGAAAAAAGAAAATAGAGAGGTTTGCACGAAAGCTCACCTTGTAAACTGAGCCTTTGATAAGAATTTTGTGGGCCCCAGTCATTTTTGAAATAGGTGCTTCATTTAACAAGATGATCGTCTCTATTAGCAAAGGTTTAGGCCACGTTTACTGCTCTGCAAATATTTGCTAAGTGAATAGTTGGGAAGGCGTTGGCAGACAGAACTCTTGGCCTGGCATCTGTCCATCCTCTGAAGTGTACAGTGAGCAATTGCACAGTCCCAGGTCCCTCACGAGAGCCCTGTTTGTGTGCCGTGGCTCCATTTCAGAGAAGCCCGATCTTCAAGTCCCCTGGGTCTCTGCTTCCCTAACTTGAAGGTGCGTCTCTTAGGCCATCTTTGTCTCCTCAGTTCTTCACAGCCAGGCTGCAGCCAGAAAGGGCTGCCCTGAAGTGTGTGATGGAGTGGGGACCCAGGACAGGCCTGTTACGGGGCTAGCCGTCCAAGGAAGCACCCAGCCAAGGAGCTAACAGTGACTCTTATTTAGCAAGCGTGTCCTTAGGTGCTGGTCGTCATGCTAAGTGCTCCACACCCATGATCTCATCCACTCCCCTCAGCGTCCGTGAGGTAGGTCTGACTGTGCCTCTTACACACGGGCCCAGCTGAAGCTCGGGGCCCTTGCTGAGACTTTCATTTCCAGCAGAATGGCCACCTGGATCATCGCAAAGACCCTCTGATCACAAGAAACAACAATTTGTTTTTAAAAGGGAAAGGAAAAAGGAGTATGGGGATGCCAGAAGCAAGGATGAAGTGGGAAGCTAGTGCAGGAGGCACAGGGCTACTGGAAGGAGTCTGGCAGCCCTCATCTCCAGGAGCTCGATGTCTGGGGAAGGAGACAGAGAAAATCAAAATGGCAGAGCAAGGGTTGGGGGGCGAGTGCTGTGACGGAGGTCGCCCTGGGAGCCAGAAGGGCACGGAAGAGTGCCATTTCAGCAAGACTCGTAAATTCATGTTTTCCACTTAAGAAAAAATAGTTCCCAAAAGTCTCAACCTTTCATACTTATAAAGAACTGGGCTCGGATTCCAAGACAGCTTCTCTGACCACATGACCTTGACCAACTTACTCTAGTACTTTGAGCCTCCGATTCCTTCTCTGTAAAACGAGCGTGATGGTGACAACAGTGGCTACTTCACAGAGCTCGAGAGATTCGAGGACACGTCCTTGAAAGCATTCATTGCCAAGCATTTAGCACAACGTCCATGATCATCATCGTTGAATATAATATAAATAATAAGAATAGTAATTCCTGGCTAACCTTCCCCCAGGACTAGAGAAAAGAAAGCAGTTCTTCTAGGGTGCCACAGAGCAGAGTGTTTACAAAGAGGTAAAAGACTGGCTTCCAGGGTCTGCTCTCTCTGGTAAACAAGAGCAGGCAATAGCTAATAAAATTTCAAATTAGCCATGACTTTTCACAGCCCTTCAATTGTGCTGGCTGATTTAATGGTCAGCGTCCCTGCTCGCTGGGATTGAATAATGGAGCATTTCTGCAGAGTTATGGATGCAGCAGCTGAATCTGTCATGCTAACATCAATAGCAGAATGCAAATAACCCTCAGCTTGGGCTGTAATTATGTGTTTAAGCGACGTCTGCCAGGGCCAGCGTGGGAATGTGTGATGGAGGAGATGCAAGAGAAGACAGGCGCTTTGCGAGGCAGTTAGCGGGTGTATCTGGGAGCTGGGACAGGAGCCACAAGTTAGGACCCAGGACAGCGCTGGGATGAGGGGAGCCCTTTCCTCCACATCTCAGGATGAATCTGGCAGGTGAGCAAAGAACAAATGGCCCTTCGCTTTGATGAGCCGTGTCGTAGACTCAGGGACAGCAAGGGGAACAAGCCCTTAGTAAGCACTTACTGTTTATGGGGTACTCTGCTAGATTTGGGGACATATACTATGTTTTCTATTTATGTAACAAACACTTATGTGGCACTTTTACAATCCCCTTATGAGACATGTGCAAAACAGAGGCCAGAGAGTTTAAGTAACTTGCCCAAGGCCACACAGTGGTAAGTTTCAGAGCCAAGATTTGGCCCCAGACAGTCTGGGCCCTGAAATCCAGGCACTTTGCAGTGTGGTGCCCTCAAGGAAGTTATAAAGTCTTGGATACCATGCAAAAGTGGGTGAGAAAGACAAGGGATTTTTGTCCCTAATTGACTAAGGGGAAAAACTGGATTTCAGGCAGGTCAGGGAGCTTGCCCGAGGCCGCAATACCTCTGAGGCTGGGGAGGGGGCCTAGGGGTGCCGCGTGGGGCACCAAATCTGGCCAGTGCAAATGCAGTGCTCTGCTGGGCAGCACCTCTGTCGTAAACCCAGGGAGACAGAAGCGACGGAGGTATGTCAGTGATGAGGAGACTGGGGCTCGGAGAGTAAGTGCAGGAATTCATCCAGGGGTGTTCTTAGCCACAGTTCTGGGACTTGAACTTCAGCCTTGGCCTCATGATCCATCCACCATACCGCACTGTTTAAGTGGATTGAATGAAGCGGGTGGTTTCCTGGCTTTTATGGACACTGTCATTTGGTTTCATCCCCTGCTTCATTTGTTAATCCATTCCATTCTCTTTGGTTTATTTATTTAACAGCCATGTTTGAATACTTGTACTAAGTGCTGGGGACACAACAGAGATAACCAGAGCAGGATCTGTGTCCCCATGGGGGTGGGGAACCTTGCCCAAAGTCACACAGCTAATAAAGCAAGAGAGGCAGAATTTGAACCCAGGGGAATGCAAGTCCTTAGACTGTTTTCTGCCCACAAAGCACCCAGACTGTCACCCTGGGCTTTCCCTATCCCCCACTTGGTGCAGTGTCTTCTAATCCCTGGGTTTGTTATTCTTTGTAAGCTATGCTATTGGGTGCCTGTAAAAGCACTAATGTGACCAAAAATCTGTGATCTGATTGGATTTCTTTCTTTGTACTTTGGGAAACTTGGAAGCCGTAATACAATTTCCAGTCCTGAAGAAATTCGTCCATGTGGCAAAGACATTCCCTGCTAGTAGCCCCTCGGTCAGAGACCTGAAGCCAACAGGCAAATGCAGGGACTCCCTCCCGCAGAAAGCGGAGCTGGGTCTCCCTGTGTTTACATGGCAGCCGGCAGAGATGCAGGAAATCACAGTGTCTCTTCCTCACCCCCAAAGCTAGTTAGTTTAAGCAAACTCTTAAATACCTCTCAAAACCATCCGCTTATCTCCACCTCCACTGTTCACTGCTCTGGTCTCAGCAACCACTACCTTTGCTCTGTGCAACCTCAGAGATGCCCTCGCCACTATGGAACCCCCAGCTTCCGCTCTAGGCTAACTGCAGTCCCTTCTCCCTGTCACAGGGACGGTTCTTTCAGAGATGCAGATCAGATGGTGTCACCCTGCTTTAAACCTTCCAGTAGCTCCCACCATCCCCCCGGGGGTGAAATGCAAACTGCCTGAGCTGGCCCGAGTCCCCACCCCCCCCTCCCCGCCCCCCGCGCCTCTGCTTTGGCCAGCATCAACGGCCTCTTCCTGTGTTCGCCCCTCACCTTCTGAGCTGAGTGTAGCAGCTCAGACGTTCAGTATGTTCTCTCACCTCTGGGCCCTCATGTAATTCCTTCAAATTTAAAGAAAAAACAACAAAGAAACGCGTGTCACACTGTACTCTTGCTTGTCCGTCTCTCCTGTTAGGCTAGTGGGAGCAGATCTGAAGTGCCTGGATCCCCTTGGTCCCCAGCAAAGGCCTTGGCTTATGTCAGGCACTTAAAGTTTTCCAGCAAGTGGCAAATAGAGAAGCACGTGAAGGCACTGTGGACAAACGTGGCTGGTGGGACGTAGCACCGTCAACTTCATGCTCTGTCTCCCCTGCAGATGGCTTGATGGACTGCATGGACCCCGACTGCTGCCTCCAGCCCCTCTGTCACGTCAACCCGCTGTGCCTGGGCTCCCCCGACCCTCTGGACATCATCCAGGAGACACAGGCCCCCGTGTCCCAGCAGAACCTGCACTCCTTCTACGACCGCATCAGGTTCCTCGTGGGCAGGGACAGCACACACATCATTCCGGGAGAGAACCCCTTTGACGGAGGGTGAGTCCGCTGGGCCTCAGATCCAGCCATGACTGTCTGCGGGAGAATTGAATCGCCTCGAGGGCCATGTTTGGGGTGGGTGAGAGGTGGGAGGAGGCCAGAAGGGTTCTTGATGGAATGTCAGGGGAAGCAGAGAAGCAGCCTCAGGTACCCACATTTAGAAAACTGCTATCCCAGGCATTTGGAATTTTAATGAGCAAAGTTTTGTTGTTCCCGCTGGGTGATAGATGGAGAGAGTGAGAAATCAAAGGTCCAAAGGGAATCTTGGATCAATACTCTCTTTGCAGTCAGCTATTACTGATTCTGCAGGCTCCAGACGAGCGGAAACCCTTTAACGCTGTTCAGCCTCAGAGCTGCCGTCCAGAAGGCTGTGGGGGCGGGGGCGCCCCCACTGGCATCTCAGGCCATCTGCCCATGCATTCCTTCACAGGTGTTCAGTTGTGTCCCCTACTGGACAGTTTTTTGCTGCAGTCCACTCTGTGCCAGATCCCGTGCTGGAATCACAGAGGTGAATAGAGCACAGTCCCTGCTCATTGGTCGCTTACAGTCCACTAAGGGGATGAAAAGAGCCCCGGTGTGGTAGGCCAGAAAGAAATGTGCCCCCAGGGTAGTACTCTGGGAACACAGAGGAGATACTCCTGGGTGGGGGGAAACCACTACTTAAGAACTGAGTTTTAAAGATGAGAAATGGTTCTCTTGGCCAGGGAAGGAAGGGTGTTCCAGGGAGAGGGAACAGCTGTGCAGAGACCAGGGGCCTGAAAAGGCACAGAAGCCAGCATAAGATAGCTCTCTGTTCTCTGCTCCCCAGACCAGCGTCTGTGAATGAGACATAGTATCCAAGAAGGAGCTACTTACAAGAATTTCTTTTGACCGTCTTCCAATATAGGGACATCTCTTTCTCTAGGAGTCAGCACAGTTCAATTCAGCAGTTACATAGTGTGTCCCTTCTATGTCCGTGACTTCCATGCCAGAGAGTTCCAGCCCTGCAGGGACAATGGGCTGTAATGAAGGGTAGGAAGGTTGAAGGCCATCCTCAAGTTCTGTTTCAAGGGGGAGATCAGCAGTTGGGGCGCCTGGGTAGCTCAGTTGGTTCGGCATCCGACTCTTGATTTCATTTCAGGTCAAGACCTCATAGTTTGTGAGTGTGAGCCGAATTGGGCTCTGTGCTGACAGTGTGCCTCCTTGAGATTTTCTCTCTCTCTCCCTCTCTCTCTGCCCTTCCTCTGCTCTCTATGTCTCTTTCTCAAAATAAATAAATAAACTTTGAAAAATTAATAATGAAAGGGGAAATCAGCAGGCCTTAGTCATCAGTTGGGCCTGAGGAATGCAGGAAAAAGAAGTCTCTTACTCAGAGGCCTCAGGAGATAGATGGTGGTGCCTTCTCCATCAGGCTGGGGACCTGAGAGCAGCAGGAAGGTTGGGAGCAAGGTGATGACCTCCATCCTGAGCATGCTAAGGGCAAGGAAGGGACACACCTCAGTAGGACCCCCAAGACACGTTCATAGTTCATAAGCAGTTCTGGAGCTCACACGGACGTTAGAGTTATCGATCTGGGAGCCAGCAACAAGCAGGAGTCAAGACCAGGAGCGCACAGCAGTCTGCTCCAGGAGAATGTGTGAGGGGAGAAGAGCAGGGACTAAGAAGGAATGAGGGGAAGCCACCCTGGGAAGTGGCGGTATCATCCCCAGAGTGTAACTGGGAATGCAAGGAGAAGGCCTCCCTACCGGGACGGGAAGGAGCCCTGGCTCTGGGCTTCACTACGCAGACCTACCCAGGGGGTCGGCGGTGGGGGTGGGGTCCAGGGCACGGCCTCCCACTGCCCCAGCCCCCTCCCCACAAGGACAGGATGGGGAAGGTGAGGTGGGGGAAACACTCCAAGCCAGTGGAAGAGGCATCACAGGAGTGGGTAAAAGCATTCAAAGTGTAACCTTGTTAGAGATGAAAATGCTTGCTGTTCCAACAAATCTGTCATCTTACCCACAGAATATTGAGAACCTCAGAGGTCAGATAACCTTCCCAAATTCACAGGCTGGTCAAGTGACAGAGCCAGGAGCTGAGCTAGAGAGAGGAGAAACCTACTCTTTGATCTTGGTCAGAAACGCTGCTTTTGTCCCCGGGTAGGAAGCTTCCCGCTCTTTTATTCAGTTGCGTGATTTTGTCTGTGTGCTTGTGGGCCTTCCCGTGGCAAGCGTTCTTTTAATCAACCGGAGGTTTGAAGATTATTCCTACCAAGGGGAATAGTCCTTGCTCAGCCTTTCTTTAGCGGACCCATTATGGGATCTGAATAGGACTGTGGCCGCTTGGCTGCCCGTGGCTGCTGTGCCTAAGGAGTGCCCTGACCATGCCATCCTGGTCGGTGCCAGCAGGGACCATGTCCCCTGCATGTCTTCTGGTGATGCACCAAGCCTGCCGCTTACGTGCCACAGATCACGGCGGGACCCACACGGGGATTTCAGGATGTTGCTCTGGCGGGTCTGACCTGCCTGAAGGTTCCTGTCAAGCAGGGAGCTTGAGAAACCTGTACCGGGAGAAATGGACCTCCGAGCATGAGGGAAGACTATAGGCCTCGGAGTCAGGCCAGTTTGTGTTTCACACCCTGGCTCTGCCACCGCTGGATCCGTGGCTCTGGGCAAGTGACTTAATAAAACGAATATGTGAACGTCTCCCAGCCCTCTAAAGTGATTCCTCCAGGAAGGGAACACATCTTACTCATTTTAGCGCTCAGTAGATGCTCAAAACAAATACTCATACTTACTGCCTTGAACAATGAAGGAATGGAAGAAAGGAAGGAGAAAGGGAGGGATGGACGGAGGAAGGATGGGAGGATACATTATCTATTTTCCTTAATTTGGGGCTGAGGATTCAGAGTCCAGGGAGGTTAAATCATCTGCTAAAAATCATATTACAGATGAGCAGCAGAGGCAGGAGAAGTCGGCTCCCAGATCATTGTTTATGGATCTGTCACCTTCAGTTAAACTACAGATGCTTTGAAGGCAGAGACCATTCATCTCTCCAAACCTGTCATACTTAGGGCAGGGCCTGGAATACGGGATTCACTCTACAAATGAATGGGTAAATAGAAGCTTCTAAATGTTACTGTGAAAATTCCTTTTAGCTAATATTTGCCACATCGTTATGTCTGTGCTCCTCGCTGGTCTAGATTCACAAGGAGCAGCTATCTATCACTACGGAGTATCTCCAGACAGATTTTTATGTAAAACAAGCCCAAGCTGGAAACATGAGGCATCAGATGCTTTTCTCGTTGGACTGCCCACAGGGTATTCCGTTTTCTGATCTGGGCCAGCAATTTAGTGCTCATGTGCATAGTTGGAATAAGTGAAACACCTGACACCAAGTTTGGGTTGTTGCTTACTTTCCTTCCCCTCGTGTGAAGGAAGGCAGCTTGATAGAAAGTGCTAGAAAGTGCCCAGAGTTTGAATTGTGGCTTTCCCTCCCACCAGCTCTGTGTGGCCTTAGAGGAAACGATGTAACCTCTGTGCATGGGCCTCCGATTATAAGTTGGCAATAACAGTGACTATTTCGTGAATGCCATTGAAAGGGTTAACTGAAATAAAGCATCTGGCACAGAACTTGGTACCTAGGAGGTCAGTAAATGGTAGGTTTATGGCGGTAGCATGGCCTAGTGAAAGAAACACAAGCTTTGGAATCAGAAAACTGGATTTAAAGTCTGTTACATCCACTTTCTAGCTGTGTGACCTTGGGCAAATTCCTTAACCTCTCTGAGCTTCAGTTTCCTCATCCGTAAGAGCCGGGTAATAATGTCTACAGAGTTGCCAGGAAAATTAAATGAATGAAAAAAAAAAAAAACCACACACACACACACACACACACACACACACACACAAAGTACATACAGTTGTAACCTGATACCACACAAAAAACGCCTGCTAATTCGAAGATGATGACGGTGGTGGTGGTGATGGTGTGAAAAAGAGCTTCCCACTCCACTTTTTTAACTGGAAGTACAGCTTGATAGTGACCTGCGCTCTAGGGACGTCCAGCAGGCACCGAGAGAGGAGCGAGGTGTTGAATCCTTATTTGAGGAAGGGAAAAGGCAGCCTTGTGCCAGCCTGCTGTCAGCTGCGGTCCTTGTCAGGGAGGAATCCAGTGGCACTTCTCCAGAGAGGGGGGTTTCTGATGGGCAGGCGGCCCCGACCTGGTGGCTGTGTGCAACAGTAACAAGGCCAGGGCCTGACAGAAAACCCCACACTCTCCTGCACCCCGTATGCTGTGGCACAGCTTGTACAGTCCGCGTGCGAGTCCTTGGAACAGGCTTCACGATGCAGGCTGTCACCCAGAGACCCGGCAGCATCGCTGAGCCCCGCAATGACAGGCAATCCCAGAGATGCTGCTCCTTCAGGCTGCAGCCTCCCAGCCCGGAGGCTCCTGACCCGGGCCGAGTTAAGAGCAGGAGGTTCTCCAGAGCCACGGCTGACACGTGAGGGGTCCCTTACGTTTCTGTGCGGCACCCCTGGTGGCGTCAGAGGCCCTGGGGCAGGGGGGGGGACCTCAGGGGAGGATGAACAGCAGCGCTTCGGCAAGCGAGGGCCCCAGCCAAGCAGAGTAGGCGCTCAGCTGGGCTGGACTCCTTGGAGGAGAGCACAGAGCTTGACTCAGAACTGCAGCAGAAGGACCGCCAGGAGGACTTGGAGTAAGGAAGGCCTCCTGTGGCTCTTCCGTGTCCCCAGGGCAGGTGTTTTACACAGGTTTAATGAATACAGTAGCTCTACCTGACGTTCTGCCTCTGTCGTCCTCGACTCCACGTAAGCGATAGAGATGTGAATGGCTTCAGCTGATCGAATGTGGGTCTAAAGTAGGAGGGGACAGAGCAGACAGAACCGCCATCGCCAGATTAGATGGCTTGAAGACCGACTTTCTTTCCCAGCCTGGAGGCCCACACCCTATCTGCTCAGTGGAGGCCCTCACCTGGAGTCACGGGGAAAATACAGTGTAGGGTGCCCTCTGCGTGGGAAGGAAGGGGCCACTCACGTCTGTAGGTGGATGATGGATCCCCAACTGACCGTCCATACAGGGAGGGCAGGTGACAGGACCCGGAGTGTGGAGCTTGGAGCCAGATGGTTGGAAAAAGGAGGGAAGCAGGAGACGTTACTTCCTCAGAGAACACTCAAGGCAGCTCTGTCTGTATGACACAACTTTAGATGCATCTCCTCTTGGGAGGGACAGGCTGGACATAGGGCAGACAGATCCCTTGAGCAAATAGTTGTGGATTGCCAATGCCAGACAGGTTAGCAGATTATAGGAAGAGGTTCTGACAAAAAAGAATCACCCCTGAGTTACTTGAATATCAGTTCACGGTGTGTTTGAAGACGCTGTATTGATGAGAGAAACGTGATGTTCTCAAGCCTTTCTGGGCCCCTCTAAGTCTAATAGGTTATCAGCTCACTCAGGTGAGGAAGCTGGGTAGGGGAAGTTGCCATGAAAATCAGCTGATGGGACACACTGAGCCCAAAGAGAAAAGACTTGAGGAGTCAGGGGACTCAGAAAAAGGAGGGATGGATGATAAGGTCATTTATCACAAAGGAGGCACAGGATCATGTGCTACAGAGAGGGTCAGACCCTATGGAGAGGGGACACGGGGCAGGCCCAGAGGGGAGCAGAGGTGCCACACGACACAAGCTCTGCTTGGTAAATACTGCTCTGCGCAAGGCCTGCAAGAAAAAGATTCGCATCTATGCCCTCTTACCTTGAGGGCATGTCATGTGTCCCATACTGTGTTAGTTGTTGAACCCCTGGCGCCAAGCACAGAGGTTGGCCCAGGCTAAACCACACAGATCGCAGAATGAATCAGCCAATCAGCCAGTGCTGAGTGCCTGAAGAGAAGTAGAGACAGAGCGTCCCACGAGTTCAGAAGCATGGCCATCACTCCCACTGCACACCTCAGGGCTGCGTCTGGAAATGAATGAACAAACCAGCAGGTGAACTAATGAACGAAGCTTCCGGCACGACGTGGCCTTTAGCCTGAAACAAAGATTTTAGTGAGGGTGGTTGGCCATTAAAACATTATTTATCCCACTTCAGCTCGCAACAACCCATTAGTGCATCATGAAATCAATGTAGTGAGTCGAAACTATTTTTTTAAAAAAAGTAAATTTAGACAGAAATGGGGTACAGTGGAATGGAAAATATTAGTGCAGCACCATGACAAGGATATGTATTGCACGAAACGTGGTTGTCCGTATGTTTGCACGTGCACGCTCCTGAATAAACTGCATTGCTTAGTGTTGGCTTCAGTTGAACAGGACTTAAAAATGCATTCTAGACTGAGGAACCAGCGTGACTTTCTGGGATAATCAGAGAATTGAGAGAATTTTAATGTGGCTGGAGCATAATGATGGTGATACTGTTTTCTAAATCCAAAGTCAAGAGACATTCTCTAACCTTTGAAATCAAGATGGTCTTACGAAGTCTGGGGTATATGATCCTGGTGTACAGAAGGGGCGTGTGGGAGAAGGAAGAACATAGGGAACTGTGCAGCGAGACAGATACAGAACTGAGAAAGGTCAGCCCCTCACCTGTTCACTAGCCAGAACAGAGTTTTTCATCTCAGGACCTAAAACTGGCTATAAAGAGAAGTGAGATAACCTTGGTGCCATGTAAGTCTTCAGAATTTCCTTCAGATCCTTTATAAAGACACAAAGTTTCAGGGCACCTGGGTGGCTCAGTTGGTTAAGCATCCAACTCTGGTTTCCGCTCAGGTCATGATCTCACAGTTCATGAGTTCGAGCCCCACATTGGGCTCTGTGCTGACGGTGCAAAACCTGCGTGGGATTCTCTCTCTCCCTCTCTGTCTGTCCCTCCCCAGCTCATGCTTGCTCACTCACTCTCTCTCTCTCTCCTTCAAAATAAATAAACATTTAAAAAGAGAAAAAGAGACAAGGTTCCCAGGAATTTTGAAAGCCAGGGTTTCCAAGGGGGGAAAAAAAATAACAGGAGGGAAAAAAGATCATGTCTGCACCATAATCTTTTCTCAGCGCACTGCAGACATAAAGCGACATGCAAGGATCAGTGGCAGAGCAGTTACAGAAAAGCACTTTCGTGCCACCCCACCCGCATCCCCCAGCCCCAGGCCTTCGACGGCCCTCAGCCAGCCCTCAGAGAGGCTGAGCAGTAGAGACCATCTAATGGAGCTCAAATAAACACCAGCTTCCTGACAGCTGGCTTCTGAGTGAATTTATTATTGAATTATACTCCTGCGTTTCAGAACAAGCTGAGCTGACAGGCTACCCCATCAGTTTAAGGAGAGGGGGGCAGGGAGAAAGACAATGATGAATTACCCTGACGGAAGATGGAAGAAGGGAAGGATCCTGCTTCCTCCAAAATGCCAGCCATTATATATTATTCATGTTGGTTTTTAAAAAATCCCTCCCCACATTGAAATGAATGTTTATGATGATAAAGCAACTAGGTGAATTTAATTCAGGATGCAGGCAGCAACTTCTCGCATCATCCTGATGAGCAGCTAACAACTCCTCCTCTGCCACTTGATCATCCCTTTATTGATTTCAAAACCGAATTACAATCTCTGTTTGCTTGGTAGCTTGAGCCGGTTCCTAGCTGTCCATCACAGGAGGCATTAGCAGAGGATGCTGTGCTTAAGCGAGAACCACTCGGGGTCTTTGTGGGGAGGGACTGCATTCAAGTCTTCGGGCAAATGAGAGCAAACGACCTTAGGCGAGCAAGGCTCCATTTCCTCATCTGTAATGTGGGGCTACCAATTCCCACCCTGCAGGTTGTTTGGAAGATTAAATGAGTTAAAACACCTGAAAGCCTGATGGCCGGCACGTAGCACACATTCAGTAATGACACCTAACGTTTACCAAGAATGTTCTGTGTGTCAGCATTGTTGAAAATGGTGTGTACATTTCCTAAGTAGTAACACCTTTACATCTCCCCCCAAACCAGATGACATAGGGACTTCATCAGCCTTCTTTTATAGATGGGAAACGGAGGCACAGAGAATTGAGTGACCTCACCAAAGACACAGGGCTCGTAAGTGGCAGGGCCAGCAGGAAGCCAAGCCGAATGCCTCTGGAGCCTATGTGCCGAGCCTCCGTTCCCTGCCTGGTCCTTTATATTGCCATCTCGGCATCTTCAGTTCAGAAATCCGTACAGCATGATTCTGCTACAACTCTACAACCCCAGCTTGCCCTGACTTTCTATCTCATACTGTACAGCGTGATGTAAAGAGGATGTGCAAGAAGTCTGTGTGCTTCAGAGCACCAGCCTCAGAGGCAGGTAGCCTGGGCTTGCATCCCGGCCCCACCCTTTGCTAGCTGTTATGACCTTGAACAAGCCTCACTCTATGCCTCACTTTCTCCATCTGTCATATGAGGATAATAACCCATACCTCATGGGGATGTCTGAGGATTAAATGAGATGTAAAACACTTATGTGTCAGGGCAGTACGCATTCAATAAGTGTTAGTGGCCCTTGTCCACTAAAAGCAAGAGTTAGCATCAGCGTTAGCAAGGACATTAGTATCTGTATGGGTTTTAGTGTCACTGTGAAAACTGGGAGAAAAATGAGGATCTGAGCCAGAAGCCTATTAGTGTAGTTATAGAATTGATGCAAATGCCGTAGCACCATGGCAGGTAGAGGTGAATGGACCTTGAGATCATCAGGTAGAAGAGGAAACTTTGAGGTCAGAGAAAGCTCTTGGCTCAGCAGGGTAGGAACAGGACTCTCCTGAGTCCTAAGCGAGGGCTCTCTCAAGCAGTAATTCTAGTGTTTATAAATCAGGGACTTATGGCACCCTGATAAATTTCGAGCAACAAGAAGTAAAAACATTGGAAAGCCATGCGTCACATTACTAAGACTGGCCTCAATGGAGTTCTTAGGGTCAGGACTTATCAAATACCTCTGCAGTGAGTCTAACCAGCCCTCCAGTCTGATCCTGGAGGCATCAAAAGTTGGCTACAAGTGAGCCCCGCAGTGCTGGGCTGTGATGGGCTGTGATGTGGACAGAAGCTGCTACCTCAGGACAGTGTTCTGGCAGAAGAGAGAGCTGTGCCCACCTGCCTCCCCTGCCTGCCTTCCCCTCCCCCGCCTCTGCCTCCCTCTTCCCCTCCCACCCCGGCAGGACCCCGCACATCCAACCTGTAGGCCTCTAGCACCAACCCCAATCCAAAGAGAAGGCGTAGAGCAGCCCCAGCTGCTCAGTCTCAGGTCCTTCAACTGCTCTGCTCTCTGACCATTGGCTTACCAGCTCTGCGATGCGGGTTTCTGCCCTGGCCCAGAATCCTAACCTCACTTTCTGTGCCCCAGTTCCTGAGACGAGCAACCCAGGACCCCTGCCACCCAAGGACTCAAGTCTTTCCTTCTCTTGCCAGGCTCCTACCCTTGCCACATCTGGTCCTGGAGCTCCATCCCTGCTCTGCTCAGGAACTTGGGCATTATTGCCTGGTAACACACAGGACATCCACATCCAGCCACCCCTGGGAGCCACCTCATCATGGCTATGCCCCTGTCAGATCCTCCTCCCCTGTCCCTTGAATGACTGTTGACTTTAAACACCACCTGTCAATTGCTGTATGCCTCAGACTCAGTCTGCTGAGTGGATTTTCTGCATGCCCCTTTCTGCATCTCTGCCCAGCATTGTCCCCAGCCTAGGAAGTGAGTCTAAGTGTGGTCCATCCCTATCTCCCCTTTCGGAGTGAAACAACAGAAGTCTCCCTTTTCCAGGAGAAAGCAGAACCCGTCCTGTGCTCTGACAGGAAGACAGGACACACAGTCCCTGAATGGACTTGTACACCGAGAGACTATATGTGGAGTCACACTTTAGCAGAGGTGCCTCAAGTTTTTCTAACAGCACAAAGCATGTCCTGAGAATTCTTAGAAGCAGGCCTCTTGATTCGAAGCACAGAGAACAGCCTTTTGGGACATGTCTCATACCTTCCATGTCCCTGTCCCCACTCTTTCTAAGCAACATCCCAGGCAGGAGACTTGCTCCTCCAAAATGATCTCCACTGGCCAGCCTCTGTCAGGACTGTTTCTCCTTTGCCACAGCCAATGGATTCATTTCTGTGACATAGAGTGTTATGAATAGTCAAGGGCTCTGTTCTCGTGTGCACCTCTGTCAGCCAGCAGAATATTCCAGAGGGCTCCTGTGGGAGATGACTCAGCCCGAAGCATCAGCATTCAGCAGTCAGGTTGCCTACAGGCTTGGGTGATCTGAGCTGCAGCCTGAAAGCTCATGCTCCCTGAGAATCTGAAGGACTCAACAGTCGCATGAAGCCAGGAGGTCACAGAATGGTGGCTTCTGGGCTCTGCAGGAGGCACAGCCTAGGGGCTTAGGAGACACTAACAGTTGCCAGACCATCTTGTCACTAGATGCCCCCAGGTGGTGTCAGGGCACTATAGCAGACCTGTCAGTGTCCCAGCCTTGATGTCTGATAGAGAGGATCCCTGCCCAGCTCCAGACATCACATACCTCACCTATAAATGAGGGGCTTGGATTCAGTCCCCGCAAGGAACTTTCTTAGCTGAAAAATTAAATTTCTGTTAATCTGAAGAAGATTGTGGATTTCTCCTGCTATCTCCCTAGACATATACAAAATAGTCTGAGAGAAGAAGCTTTTTCTGAATGAACTGGAGTACTTCCCTGTGATGTTTATTCCATATACCCAGCAGGTGATCTGGAAGCCTCTGGTAGAGTCTGAACTGAACCCAATTCCAAATGGAAGAACAAAAATCAGGGTACATGGGCAGAGCCTGGTGCTCGATTCTAGCTGTGGGAAAGTTTGTAGGTCATGCTGGCATGACCTGGGGGGCAGCATCCCTTTTTATCCCATACTTGTTATACTTCCAGATATGACGATTTTTTTTTTTAAATGATGATATTCATTCCAGAATCTGAGTTCCTCAGACACGGAGATTGTGTCTCATTTATTGTTAGTTATTCAACTGCTTAGAATACGATAGGAAATAAAACAGAAACTACAGGCACTGCCCTCCTGCAGTTTCCATAAGTAAATAAGAAAATGGATAAATAAATACTACCCAGCACTGTGTCCATCTAGTACATAGTAGGTGCTCAGTTAAAGATCCAATAACTGAACCCTATTTTTATTTATCAGACCTCTGTCTGAGTTTCTCTTCCCTCAACCCGTATTTATCCTTTCCTTTGGGCTAATTGAAATAACTATACTCTTTTTTTTTTTTTTTTGCCTTCATCATTTTCTTTCATTCATTCATGTGATATTCATTTATTTCTTTCCTCAACATTTACTGAATGAATCCTATACACCTAGTCCTGTGCTGGGCACTGGACTTAAAAGGTGGGAAGAACATGGTTGTTACCCTCAAAGAACTGGCAATCTAGAAAAGAAGATGAGATGTTTGAACTAGCGAATACACTTTAGTGGGATGAATATATTGTGTTTTGTTCACTAAAGCAGGGAGTGCCTTCTTTGTACTGGGGAAATAAGGAAGAGCTTCACTGAAAAGCAGACCTTCAAGGAGAGGTTAGTAAGAATGAGAAAGACATTTGAGGCAGATGAAGTAGCATAGACAAAGGCAGAGAGGCATGGAAATGCATGCCAGGACAACGATATGAGACGTAAATTTCACACGGCAGCAACACAGGATATGAGAATGGCAAAACGGGACATAGCCTGCAGAAGCCAGCAGGGGCCAGATCCTGAAGGATCTTAAATGCCAAGCTGAAGACTATGGGCTTTGTCTGGAGACAGTGGGATACTGCGGAAAATGGCTTGTATAGCACAGAGTTTCTGGTGCTATGGTAAAAGAACAGTGATAAAGTTTGGACAGTTGGGGAGCTCAGATCTACACGGTGCCTGAAGAGAAGATCGAGTCCAATTCTCTGCCCTCCAATAAGTCAGGAACATCAAAAGTTAAGTGATTAGATCAAGTTCTATCATTTTTGGCCTAAGGTCAGTGAAAGAAACCTAGGAAGAGCTTTGAAATAAGTGAAAAAGAGTGAAGCACAGCTAGAAGGTAACTTTTGAATATAATAATCGATAGCATATTGAAGATTATTTCATTAAAAGAAATCACTAACACACACCACTGTAACTCTAGCACAGTACCGTGGTCCCGAGATGGGTGCCCAATGTGGTCCATGAGGTACAGGGAGAAAATTAGAGTGTCTACCTGTATTGACTTTTTACCTTAAAAAGTCATGTTTTAGTCAATGTTTTAGTCATATAGGACACTAGGTTTTCACTCATTTGCTCCCTTGGTCCCAATGTTAGTTGGTAACAAGGTGTTCTTAGAGAGACAGTGAACCTGTGCTGGTTGATTCTGGTGTATTACAACATGACTGCAGTGTGTGTGTGTGTGTGTGTGTGTGTGTGTGTGTGTGTGTGTAAAATCTAGTTTCAAATAAACCTACGCATCAAATGGTCTGGTGCCATAGAAAGATCCTTGTAGAGTAGCTGCAGATCAAGGACAATACAGTGTGAGTACAAGCAAACAAACAAAACAAAACAAAAATGGCAGAGCTGGTACTTCTAGTATAGTCTTCCCAACTCTGCTATCAAGTGAAAACCAATAAGGTTCATTTTCATCAGATTGAACAGATAGGTAACCAAGATTCAAAGTTTTCAAGAATCTAAAAAATGTTAATCCAAAGACTCAGCATTATCAAGAAGACTATTTGAAATACAGGCATGCCTCAGAGACATTACAGGTTCCATTCCAGATCACTGTAGTAAAGCAAATAGTGCGATAAAGGAAAGCAAGTGAATTTTTCGTTTCCCAGTGCATATAAAAGTTAGGTTTAAATTCTATTATAGACTATTAAGTGTGAAATATAATTATCTCTTAAAAACAATGTACATACCTTAATTCAAAAATAACTTCATTGCTAAAGAATTCTAACCATCGTCAGAGCTTTCAGTGAATCATAATTTTTTTTTTTTTTTTTTTTTTTTTTGCTGGTCAAGGGTCTTGCCTTGATGCTGATGGCTGCTGACTGCTCAGGGTGGTGGTTTCTGAAAGTTGGGTGGCCGAGGCAGCTTCTTAAAACAAGTCAACAATGGGGGCGCCTGGGTGGCTCAGTCGGTTGAGCATCTGACTCTTGATTGGGCTCAGGTCATGATCTCAGGGTCATGGGATCAAGTCCTGCATCAGGTTCCACACTGGGAGTGGAGCCTACTTAAGATTCTCTCTCCCTCTATCCCTCTCCCTCTTACACTCTCTCTCAAAAATAATAATGCTAATGATGACAAAAATGAAGTTTGCCACATTGATTGACTCTTGCTTGCAAGAACAATTTGTCTGTAACATGCGATGCTGTTTGACAGCATTTTACCCACAATAGAACTTCTTTCAAAACTGGAGTCCATCCTCTCACACCTGCCACCACTTTACAAACTAAGTTTCTGTTATATTGTAAATCCTTTGTGTCAGTTCAGCAATCTTCACAGCATCTTCACCAGGAGTAGATCCCATCTCAAGAAAACACTTCCTTTGCTCATCCATGAGAAGCCACTCCTCATCTGGTCAAGTTTTATGAGATTTGCCCTAATTCAGCTATGTCTTCAGGCTCCACCTATAATTCTAGTTCTCTTGGTCTTTCTACCACATCTTCAGTTACTTCCTCCACTGAGGTCTTGAACCCCTCAAAGTCACCCGTGAGGGTTAGAGTCCACTTCTTCCAAATTCCTATTCATGTTGATATTTTGACCTCATAAATCACAAGTGTTCTTCAAGGCACCTAGAATGGTGAATCCTTTCCAGAAGGCTTTCAATTTACTTTGTCCAGACCCACTAGAGGAATTTCTATCTATGGCAGCTATAGCCTTATGATATGCATTTCTTAAAATAATAAGACTTGAAAATCAAAATGACTCCTTGATCCACGGGCTGCAGGATGGATTTTGCGTTAGCGGGCATGAAAACAACATTCATCTCGTACATCTCCATCAACGCTCTCAGGTGACCAGATGCATTGTCAGTGAACAGAAATATTTTGAAAGGAATCTGTTTTTCTGGGCAGTAGGTCCAAACAGGAGGGTTTAAAATATTCAATAACCATGTTTTAAACAGAGTGCTGTCTTCCAGGCTTTGATGTCCCATTTATACAGCACAGGCAGAGGAGATTCTTAAGGGCCCTAGGATTCTCAGAGTGGTAAGTCAGCACTGGTTTCAACTTCAAGCCACCAGCTGCATTAGCCCCTAACAAGAGAATTAGCCTGTTCTTTGAAGCTTTGAAGCCAGGCACTGACTTCTCCACTCCAGCTATGGAAGTCCTAGATGGCATCTTCTTTCAATAGACGGCTGTTTCATCTCCATTGAAAATCTGTTGAGTGTAGCCACCTTCATGAGTTATCCTAGCTAGATCTTCTGGATAACTTGCTGCAGCTTCTCCATCAGCACTTGCTGCCTCGCCTTGCACTTTCGTGTTACAGAGACAGCTTCTTTCCCTAAATCTCATGAACCAATCCCTGCTAGCTTCCACCTTTTCTTCTGCAGCTTCCTCACCCTCTCTCAGCCTTCAGAGAATTGAAGAGAGTTAGAGCCTTGCTCTGGAGGATTTGGCTTTGGCTCAAGAGACTGTTGTAGCTGGTTTGATCTTCTATCCAGACTACTCACACTTTCTCCATACCAGCAATAAGGCTGTTTTGTTTTCTTATCATCGTGTGTTCACTGGAGGAGCACTTTTAATTTCCTTCACGAACTTTTCCTTTGCATTCACAACTTGGCTAACTATTGCATGAGTCCTAGCTCTCAGCCTACCTCAGCTTTTGTAGCGTGCCTTCCTTACTAAGCTTAATCATTTCTAGTTTTTGGTTTAAAATGCTGGAACACATAGGAGCCATTTTATGGTTATTAACTGGCCTAATTCCAATATTGTCATGTCTCAGTGAATAGAGAAGCCTGAGTAAAGGGAGAAAGACAGGGGAGCAGCTCAGGAGAAAGACAGGAGCAGTCAGAACATACCCAACATTTATCCATTAAGCTCACCATCTTACATGGGCATGGTTCATGGTGCCCCGAAACAATTATAGTAGTAATATCAAAGTTCACTGATCACAGATCATTATAACAAATAAGATAATAATGGAAAAGTTCGACATGTTGCAAGAATTACCAAAATGTGACACAGAGACATGAAGTAAACACATGCTGTTGGAAAAATGGCGCCAATAAACTTTGCTTGTTACAAGGTTGCCACAAACCTTCAGTTTGTAAAAATGCAGCATCCGTGAAGCACAATGAAAGGAAGTGTGCCTGTGTGCATTTTTATCCATTAAACCTTGCACTAACTGCATATGATTAGTATTAGCTAATGACGGCTGCACATATGTATAATTTATTAATAAATATAAAGACATCCAAAAAGCCTGCTCAAAAATGTTTACAAAAAAGGTGTATACTCAAAAAGAGCCTTAAGAGCCTTTCTCTGGTGATGTGAACTCTGATTTTTTGAGGCAGCTAAAACAAATTGAGATTCTCGATTACTTGGGTGTGTATGTATGCCAGATGGTAAGTAGTTTGAGAGGTGAAGTGACTTTCCCAGAGTTCTCATGGATAATAAATGATGAGTCCTTAGACTTTCTTTTCTCACCTTCCCAGTGAGAAGTTTAAAAGTTTAGGAGGTCTAACACATTATGACCAGTGGGTTCCCAAGAATTTGTTTACAGGTGGAAGATGTCAGGCTAGAAAAGCTAGTGAAGGAAACTGAGGCAGAGCCCTGAGATGGAAAGGCAGAAAGAGAGGCCAGCACAACAGCTAGTGTGTCCAGGCTGGAAGGAGGGTCTTGGAGGCTACAGTGTGGATAAGGTCAGGCTTGGACAGAAACCCCCTTGCTGGGGTGGTTTGACAGCCCCATGAAGTTTCTCATTTGGGCCCAAGTAAGGTTCTTTCAAGATGTTGAATAAAGTCTAGGAGATGCTGGGAAGATCGCCAGTCAATCAGCAAGAGCTAGCAGACAACAGTTTAAGGGTTCTTACAGGTCAGGCATATAAATCTGTCTAAAGTATGTAATACAGAGGAGTGATTTTCATAAACGAGTGGCACGGAGTATCAAATACTTTAAATCAGAGAAGAGCTAAAGTTACCTTTTGCCACCTAGATCCCAAGTGATGATCCCGTTCTCCTGAATACCAGTTTCCTTAGCTGTTCTCATTTAATAACTAAAAAGTTAAAGCTGCAGCTTTTCTCCCTTCATCTTCCTTTATCTGCATGCATAGTAGGCATTGAATAACAAATCTGACTTAATTTCCGCATTCGTTTTTTGTGTTCCTTTTTTTTTTAAGTTTTCGAAAAAGAGGTACAGATAGGAGGCTATAGACTCAAGGTAGAAAGACTGCAAGCTGAGATGGCGTGGATCCTCCAGGGGAAGGAACGCAGCCTTGGGATGCAGTTTGGGCTGATCAACTAAAAAGGCCCAGCCCCTCCAGCCCTCGGTTCCTTGGCCATATCCCCATCAAGGTCAAGTAGCTCTGAGTTCTCAGGCGTCACCCCCACCCCCTTCAGTGACAGAAACACATCAGTTCTTTATTCATTCAATGAATAATTTATCAAGAGCTTACTCTGTGCTATGCATTCAGATTCCAGGGCAAATACCAGTTTTAGTGGAGGCTCTCTTTTGCCCACTTAGACATGAACATCAGTTATGCCCAATGCTAAGAATATAGCGGTGAAGGAGATGTGGCCCCTGTCTTCAAGGAGCTCATGGGTCTGCCTGGGAGGAAGATTGCCCCAGTGGTTTTACGGAAGTAGGCCAGAGGGGTGGGAGTGTGGGGTACCACTCGATGAATGCAGGTGGGTTTCAGGTGAACAGGATAGGTAGAAGTTTCCATAGAGAGCGAACAGTTCAGAGGTAAGTATCAGGATTGTATGAACTCCATGAAGATTCTAAAGCTAGGGATGATAGGGCTACTTGAGCTAGAATGGGTAGCACTGTATTAAAACCATTATACATATTTTTTAAAGATGATTTCTTGTCAACTTAGCTAGCATAGAGGGTAGACAGTGTGCTCTTGACTTCAGGGGTAGTAGATTCCCGTGATTTTCGCTTACGTACAACACCCAGTGCCTATCCCAAGTGCCCTCCTCAATGCCTATCACCCATTTTCCCCTCTCCTCCACACCCTCCCCCCCATCAACCCTCAGTTTGTTCTCTGTATTTAAGAGTCTCTTATGGCCTGCCTCCCTCTCTGCTTGAAACTACTTTTTCCCCTTCCCTTCCTCCATGGTCTCTGTTAAGTTTCTCATTCTTAAACATGCATTGGATTCTATTTGACATCAGGATGGGAAAAACTTCAGCTACATGGGCCGCTGAGAATGGAGGTCCATAGAGGTCAGATGATTCTCCAAAGTCCTATAGTTAGTTACCAGAGTCAGAAGTAGGAACTGACTCCCTGCCCAGGGCGCTTCCCAGCCCATCCCCTACCCCGCCTCCTTGACTGACAGTTGAGGTTAGCTTCTTATTTGCTTGATTTTGTTTCGAGGTGTTTCTGTTTCTCCAACAGTTTCCCCTCTTGACTCCCAACCTGGCCGCTGTACTCAGGAAGCAGTCAGGCAGATCTTCCTCCTCACTGGTGTCAGCAAGGGCACCTCAGTCAGGCCCTCAGCGTGATTGGACTAATGCCAGCTCATTTGATGCGCACCCCCACCCCCTTGGCCTGGCACGAGCGCTCCTTCCTGGCAGAGTTCACTCAACCTAATTGCCTGTTTTGTGCCCCAGCTGCCTGACATATGCCAAACCCATGTGTTGATTCACTTATGTCAGAGACAGCTACACTCGAGCATTTCAGGTTGGCTCTGGTGAGCTCCAGCAAGCAACCGGGGATAGTAATTCCCGCATTTAAAACCCCCTCATCTAACACAGTACACAGTGCCTAGCTTATTAAGTAGGTGCCCCGGTTTTTTAATTAGAGTGAATTTTAGTGGCTGCAGGTACCTAAAATAGTAGTAAGAGTAAAGATCTGGAAGTCAGAAGTCCTAGCTTTGAGTGTCCACTCAGCCAGTTTTTTGCTCTATGACCTTGAGCAAGTCATTCCTTTCTGAGCTTCAAGTACTTGATCATTTCTCCCCTAATAGACACTCAGGGAGCAATGTCCGTGCTTGCCCTAGCCCCAGGGGATGTGGTCAGAGCCCTCCTCTGACTGGCATGCAAGCATGTAAGACAGCTATGTAAATGTGAATGATAGAATTCTGTGACTGTCACGGTCATGGAGAGATCCTTGGAAGTATCTAGGGGAGCCTAGAGGAAGAGGTGATTAGTTGTGCCAGGAAGACTTTGTATGAACCTCACTGAGGTGATGACAGCTTAGATGGGACCCTGAGGACAAGGAGAAAATAATACCCCAAAACTCGGTTATGCCCAGATAGTGACCAAAGGAAAGCAAAACCTGTCAAATATAGGACTGGTGAGAGGAGGGTCATATGAAGCAGCCGGAAAGCCAAGTTTGTGATAACACTTTGCACCCCATGTTACTGACTTCTTGCCAAGGTGTGGTCTTCCGTTGTAGAATTTCACGGTCCGAGCATTAACTAGTTGTCAGCCACATTGACCCTTAGTGTGGGGTCTGTTCCCGTGGCATACAGAAGCCGAGGGCTCATGCCCGCTTACGAGAACTGATTGTTAAATGTTCAGGAATTTTGCAGGCTAGTTTTTGAACACTACTCTTATGAAAAAATAAAGTGTGTGAAATTAAAATTAAATAAATTTTATTAAAAACAAAGATAATCAACACTCATCACTTCCCAATTATTTTACTATATTCCACTATTCTCGTTCTCCTAAGTTTATTAGGACTCTTGTGTCTTGTGGAGGAAGGACTTGGTAATAGGGTCCTACTGTGCATCTCTTCCCAAGTCTGGGTTCAGTGACATCTCGTTAATAGCATGAAATCGGCCAGGGTGGAAGTATTTACACCACAGAAATAGGCAAACGCTACCAATGAAAGCTATTTTTCTTTTGAAAGCCAAGTATTAAATGTTTACCAGTATACCACGGGTGGTATCCATTCAATAAATGGGATGAAGGGAGAAAGCATTTGGAAGCCCAGGACGCACATCTTTTCACACCTCCCTGGACAAAAAAAAAAAAAAAAAAAAAAAAAAACACAGCATGAGACACATTTCAGAGGCCTCCACAGAGCTGACTTCCCCCATCTCCTTTGTCCCAGAGAGGGCTTCGTGTTAAATTGGGTTTTCTTGACAACTGAAAATCATGGTTAAACAGGAGGAGGATGGAAGTGTTTTTCTCCAGGACCTACTTCCTGAGCCAAATGCCTGTTTTGGCAAGAGGCCTCTGTGGTGTACAGGGGTACAGGGAGTCAACTTAATCTTCTCCAGAACCCAAGCAACCCACGGGACCCTGGGCTAAAATTACATCTGCTCTGGCTGGCCGAAGTGAAGGCTACATGATAGCCAAACGGTGCTGATTTAACATTTCCCAATGATCAGGAAACCTCCAAAGATAGATCAGTCAGAGGAGGCTGGCCCGCATGTGTATGAGGGGCAGCAGCCAGGGCAGCCCCCAAAAGGAAACCATCCCCGGAGGGCTAGTTGCCATCCAAGCAGAATCTGAAGGCACATATGTCAGGACAAGGCTGGACAGTCGCCAGCACCAGGATGAGATCTGTTAGTAATTCTTTGGAAGGACAAAGTTCCAGCAATAAGAAATTCAATTTTCCTCCATTAAAGAAGGCATCTCTCAGTACCAGCTGAATACAATTGATGGAATAAATCTTTCCCATTAGTGGAGAGATAATTTCACATAAATGTATTGGGAGACCTTCAGAGCAGGACTGAGAGTCTTTGCTGAGCCTCACCGCTTAACTTGTTTGTCGTGTAATTGCATTTAGACCAAGGGCCTCGGAAGGAAACCACTGACTGAATTAGCATTAACCAGATTGGGTGTAGTGAGGTGAGGTGAGGTGGGGTGGGGTGGGGTGGGCGGGGTGGGGGAGGGGAGCTTGATGCATTGTGGGTAGTTGTTCTTGCCTTCTGAAAGGACAAGCTGACACTAGTGAGACCAGCTGCTTACAAGCCTGGTGTTAATTGCTTTTCTCATCAAACAGAGAAAAGTTTATCACTCTAGGAAGGTAGAGATGTAAGTACCCAATGAGGCAGAGGCTGTTTGAGATCCCTTTTTTATGAATGCCCATAGGTCTCATCAGTAGCCCTTCTCCAAGCCAGAAAAAAAAGCCATCTGAACAGAGACAGATGGAAAAAGTTGTCTGGATACTCACACCTGGATATTCGCCTCAGATCTGGCTTGTCAACCAGGGCTGTCTCCCCAGTGCCCTGATGCTTTAGGATGTTGACACCACTGAGCACCTCCTTTTTCTCCCGTTGCCAGTGGTAAACAGAATGGTCTAAGTTGGGCCCGGAGCTGTGAGCCCTGCATGTGAGGCTTGGCTCTGCCACTACCCGCTGTGTGACTTGGGGCAAATAACATAACCTCTGTGGAACCGTTTCCTCTTCTTCCACCAACTCACTGATTTTCCAACAGGCTTTTCTCTGGCTTCTCCAGAGACATAAGAATCCAGAGTTGCCTTCAGAATCACTCCAAACCTCTTATTTCATCTAGAGAGATGTGGTTTCTGTTTTCCATGTTGCGGTCCTTATAAAATATCATCTGGTGAAAAGGTTCCATTTCTGATGTATTTCTGATATAGTTGAAAAACCATCATTCTAGATGATCTCTAATTGCCCCACTTAATTTACTCAATCCACCATTGTTTTAAACAACGACCTAGTACTTATTAGGCATTTCCAGGCACTACAGAGAGAAGGAAAGGAGTAGTCCTTGACCCTGCCCTCAAGGAGCTCACGATCTAGTGGAGAGGAGGACTGTGTGCAGTGTGGCAGGGTATCTGGGTGTTTGTGTCAGGTTTTGGAAGGAAGTGACTAGTCTAATTAGGGTCATCAAGACAGACTTCAGGGAAGAGGTGTCATTTGAAGCCGAGTCATAAAGGATGAGAGTGTTGGGGGAGGGGTGCTGGAGTGACACTGAGGCAGCTGGGAGAGCACTGCACGGACACAGAGGCTTAGGCAACACGTGCCTGACAAGTTGGGGGGAAACAGATGGTTTGTTGTCTGGGATATAGAGGGTAAGTGGAAGCGGGGATATTATTGGGAGATGGCGACAGGTTCCAGAAACCACTCCAGGGGGGATGCTTAGCATCTGCCCTTCTGCTGTTTCTAAAGCCAGACGAGAGGATGTACTCTCTATCCTGTTCACTTTCTCGAGAGTATGTCCGCTTCCGCTATGTCCATTAGTGACAATAATAGCCACTGTCATTCACGGAGCTTGCTCTGAAGAAACAGAGTTTCAAAGAGCGGTCACATACTTTTGCAACTTTAGAGAGCTAGAAAGTGGCAGAGTCAAGAATTGAACCCAAGTCTCATGATTCTGGATTCTCAAGCGTAACTCTGTAACCCGGCTGCTAACTCTGCTGCTGGTGTAGCCCTCTTGTATCAGTTTATCCCCTTACTGCATAACATAGAATCCTTAGAAAATGACGTCTAGTAAGGTATCTACAAACATCTCGCAGTTATAACCCTTTAGAGGACACTTTGATGCCTTAAATTGAGTCAATATGAAAAAAAGAAGAATATTACTCCTCTTGAGTAAATACAGCGAGCCCCTGGGTGCCCAGATATGGCTGAGCGGCCTGCCTTCTGTCTTCTGACCTCCAAGGCTTCCCTGCCATCCAGGGTTCTAAACATGAAAAGTAGATGACGTCATTCTCTCTTCTCTACCCACAGGCATGCGTGTGTCATTCGTGGTCAAGTGATGACATCAGATGGGACCCCACTGGTTGGTGTGAATATCAGCTTCGTCAATAATCCTCTCTTTGGATACACAGTCAGCAGGCAAGATGGCAGGTAGGAGACCTTTTGTAGAGCAGGGTTAGTGAAGGTCCTGTTCTCGTGGTCTTGCCACATAGCTGCTGCTGGAATGGCAATGTGGAAAGAGAACAGGACCTGAATTCAGAGGCCTAGCTCTGCCACTCACTAGCTGTGAGACCTTGCACCTGACTCTGGCCTTAGTCCCTTTGGCTAGAAATTAAGCAATCTCTTCTCGTTTGGTTCTCAGAGTAAGCATAGGGTACCTTATACATGTTATCCTGCTCAATGGCTTATAATATAAAGCACTGTCACATGGACCACTTTCCTCAGACCAGACAACTCCAGAAATGTTCGTATTCCTGCTGTGTGCTTTCCATCTACAACTGCCTAGGTCTGTGGAAGCCACTGGGTGATGACAGAACTCTGCCCCTCGGATCCCCGCGAGAACAGTCGGTAGAAGGAAATAAAGTTTCTTCACTCACTCTAACTCTCCATTTGCTAGAACAATTAGACACTTCTCCTCACCTCTCTGGGCCTCAACTTCTTCACCTATGAATGGTCCTAATACTAGCATCTCACAATTTGGTTGTAGGGATGACATTCCATGATGGATGAGGAAGCACCTTGCACACAGTAGGTGTTTAATAAATCTTAGTTTCCCTTCCCTCCTCTGGTTCATTGCCATATTGCCAGGACCTGGCACACGGTAAGGATGCAGTAAATATTAGCAGTTTATTAAAGTACAAATTATTAAATGATGAGGAGGTGATGATTGTGGTACAGGCCATTAGGAATATCTTGGAGAAAATGGAAAGAGAAGGAAGAAAGTGGAACAATTTGGGCTGTCGGTGGTGACAGGTCCTCGATTTTTAATAAAATCAGGTGGTGGCAGTCCATCTGGCTAAGTGTGGGCCCATAAGGTTGATTTTCACTCTGTGTTGGAAATTATGCTCCAGCCTGATTGATTTTAGCACCTCTTTAATCCAATATCAGACGTGAACATGTCCCGGCCGAGGTGATAATGAAGTAGAGGCTCATCTGTTTGTAGACATGTGTGCCTCTTAGACAGAGTAGCAAGCTTGGCATGGGGAGCCCTCTCCCCCCTCCTCTCCCTGTGAATGGGAAGGGGCCCAGCTAGAAGGGGCTGGCGGCCAGTGCCAGGAGTAGTCTGGCCGGCCCAGACGACTGTCCCCTGCCCCACACACCTTCCAGCCCAGGAAGCACGTCAGTGCAGACGTTCAGTACAGCATGGGGGAATATATCTTTCTCATGCTCTGTCTTCACTGCCTTCCAGCTTGGGGCTGCCTGCTAGATGGAAGTGGCAGATGTGAGCATTCTAGGCAACAGGTATTGTGGCTACATCATTACCTGCTGTGAAACAGTCATCAAGAAGGAGCCATGGGGACTGCTCTTTTTTTGTCACGAAAGGTGTCCATCACTCACATGAAATGGCAAATCGTCAGTCCTTTGCCTTGCTGTACTTGGTCAGGGTGGGTCCGTAAAACACTCCGGAGTCATGTAGGTTTGGTGGCCCTTGAGAAGAGCCCACTCCTTCGCCTCCAGGCTTTGATTCCCCCTGTGTGTACTGCCCCTGTGATTTCCGTGGCCCCTTGACAGCATGGGGAGCCTGGGAGGCAATTGTCAGCCACACTTCCTGCATCAGTTTACTAAATCACATCGTAGGAACCAGAGTTGCAGAGAGCTTGAGTTTCAAAGCAGTTCTTAACCAATGCTTTATGGGACTTGAGTTTCCCTCCCAACTAGACACTGCATAATGGATAGGAGAGCCATTCCTTACTCTCCAGGTGCCTGCAGATCCCTGTTTGTTATGTATGAATCTTGCCCATTTCCTTTCAGCTTCCCTTTCTTTCGCCCTCCTTCTTATCTCTCACACCCCGGGAGAGCCCATAAGGCCCGAGACATAGCCTGAATGTCACAGCGTATACAAGTCTGTGGACCAAGTCTAACTCAGCTCTGTATCCCTCACTTCCCAGGCAGGCACTGGGCTGCCCACTCTCGCCCAGCTCCCCGGTCCCTTTCACATACCCACCACACTGAAATACCAGACATCAAGACTTAACTAGAGCCAAAGAGATCGATAAAAAGATGGAAAATAGAAGCCATGAAGAAAAATTTGTGAAGAATAGCAGACAAAAGAAGCAGTCCGGGCTCGCTGAATTGAAAAAACGGGGGAATACGGAGCATGATGCCCTGGGAGTGGGGCTCTGGGCTTTTCCCATTCCTTATCCCATCTGTCTAATTAATAACTGCCAAGTGGTTATGATCATCATTTTACATGAGGAGATTGAGGCTCAGACAGGTGACAGAAGTCACCTATGGAGTGAATAGCAGTGCTTAGACAGGCCCTGAGCTGTTTGGGCTTCGCCTGAGATCCAGGCCTTCCTTTTGTGGTCAGACTCACATCCATATCCACAACAAGGTTTCCCTCCAGATGAACAGGCCCAGCCCTTGGCAAGATCCAGTCACACCCAGCTCTTGGCAGGGCCAGCTGCCCCTAGCCCACTCACCACCTTGAGAATATGTCTTTTCGGGTTTGTCTTTACTTCCTCCCCACGCTCATGCTCTCGTGAAAGGAGCTCGTGAGCTGGGCCAAAGTTCTGTTTGATGGTTACAAATGTTCTGTCAAAGTACAGATGCTCTTCAGGTCTATGACAGGAAAGTCGCTCTCTGGGTATTTCCCCAAACCATGGATGTTCTCTTAGAGAGCCAAAACCTAAACTCTTGGTTCAGAACAAACTCCATCACTGTTTATTGAAGATGGCACTGTCCTACTTCTGCTACCCAAGTGTGGGCCTAGAAAGGGTTGAGTGAGGAGCAGGCAGAGTGGGTGAAAGTTTCAGCAAAGGACAAGAGAGTCAGGCTCCGGAGCCTAGAATCCTGAATCTGGGGGCATCGTCTGTCAGGAACAGGATTTGGCACTAGGTCAGGGCAGTTCATCGTAAAATCCCTGGGAGAGGGAAGAGCAAGCCAGAGCAGAGAGCCCAAACCCACATAAAGGTGAGGTCCTGTGTTAGAGTCTCTATAACCAACTGCACGGGTGAATGCTGGGTTGGTCTGTAACAACAGCCCAAGTAGGAAGGAGCCTAGGGTGTTCAGTTCAGAAGAAACTGACAGCGTCATTCATACAGTCCTTCTGTAAACTATAAGCGACAAGCGCTGGGCTATGTTCTGGAAAGAATGAGGAATCAATGCACCTGGGCCAAGCAATAAACATGTGACTCCTGGGTGGTGTGTGGTGGGCCAAGAGGAGGAGGGCACATGGTGCCCTGAGAGGGAGGGAGCTAGAATTCTGACCAAGTAAGGAGTTTGCAGGAGCTCTCCAACCACAAGAACAAGATGAGGACAGGCCTTGAGAATGCATCCTCAAGTAGTGGCTAAAAGACTCTGTCCAGAGACATCACAGCCGAGAGGTGGCGGGTGGACCGGGCCACTGTTTCTAAGTCCTGAAGGACTGTCAAGGGCAGAAGGAGTCACCCCAACAGGTAGAACAAGGCCCAGTGGCTAAGTAGCTATAAGAAGAGGGACCCAGGCTCAATTCCGAAAATAACAAGTCCTAACAGAACTATGGGGAGATGGGACAGTCCTTCTGTGGATATAGCAAACTCCTCATCACAGGGAACCAAATGGTCCCTTGCTGGTGATTCCGTAGAAGAAAAGCATCAGACTGGGAGAGGGCTGTGAACAGAGGCCGGCTGGCCACCGGCTCTCCTGGACACCACAGAGACCTCACGGCAGCAGGGAGTCTGGGCCTCAGTCTTCAGCTTCCCTTTTCCACCTCACGCGTACTGTCAGTTGTGCCTTTTTGTAATTCCAAAGGCCTGCATTGAGTAATCTCATAATCAGAGCTAAAATTGCCGTAGGATCATAGGATCTTAGTGACTTAAGAATAATCCCTTTGAAATTTAAGAAACAAAACAAATGAACAAAGAAAGAGGCAAACAAATTTAAAAAAAAAAAAGAAAGAAAAGAAAAAGAAAACAGACTCTTAAATACAGAGAACAAACTGGTAGTTGCCCGGAAAGGAGGTGGGAGAGGGGATGGGTGAAATAAAGTGGGTCAAGAGTACATTTATCTCGGTGAGCTCTGAGAAACGTATAGAATTGTGGAAGCATTATATGGTATACCTGAAGTGAATATAACACTGTATATTAATTATACTTGAATAAAAAATCCATTTGAACCTTTTCATTTTATATATTGAGAAAATTGAGGGTCAGAGAGGCTGAGTGATGTGCTCGAGATCGCACAGTAGTTCATGGCAGAGGCAGGACTAGGCTTAGGGCTCCTAATACCAGGGCAGGACTTGTTCCACTTTATTCTGCTGACTTTTCACTGAGCTTCAGCTCTAAGGGTCCCTAGGTACCAGAACCACCATAGCAGAAGCTCATCAGCTGTCCTGTGTCCTGGCAAATGGCTCTCCATAGCAGTGATTATTAATGTCGGTTTTGGTAAAATCTCTGTAATGAACCATTTCCCCCAAAACCAATGCTTTATGGAATCTCTGTTACTGTTTGTGGTTATAGTGAAGTCTTTAGGTTTTAGGGTCTCCTCAACAAGTGCTCAGACCTTTTGGTGTAATTTTTTTCTCCTTTATGTCTCTCTTTGCCCCACCCCCACCCATTATCCTCTTCCTCCTCATCTCCTGTTTCCTGCTTTTCCTGCTCCCCCCTTTTTTCCACCCCTCCCCCTCTCAAACAGCTTTGACTTGGTCACAAATGGCGGCATCTCTATCATCCTCCGGTTTGAGCGGGCACCTTTCATCACACAGGAGCACACCCTCTGGCTGCCTTGGGATCGCTTCTTTGTCATGGAAACCATCATCATGCGACATGAGGAGAATGAGATTCCCAGCTGTGACCTGAGCAACTTCGCCCGCCCCAACCCTGTCGTGTCTCCATCCCCGCTGACGTCCTTTGCCAGCTCCTGTGCAGAGAAAGGCCCCATCGTTCCAGAAATTCAGGTACCCAGCTTTCTTAGCCATATTTCTCTGTGCTTTTATTTCACCTGTGGGGTGGAGGAGGATCTCAGAGACAGGGGAAAGGGAGATCTCATCAGCCCACCATGCAGAATCCAGCTGCCAGACCCCACAGCAGCCGTGGCGTATGATGGTCACCCCTCTTCCATACTCAAAACACAGGAGCACTGGAAGCTTCCTAGCACACTCAGGCATATAATAAACTCCCACTCCTTTTCCACTCTGCCATCCAGTTCACTCCCACTTTCCTTTCCCCCCAACCTCCAATGTCCCCCTCTATCATCATTTCTGTGGAAAATATTTATCATGATAGGTTCTACCAACAGGAGTGGGACAGACAGGCATCATAATAAAGGTTCAGTGAGAAAATATACATGAGGCGCTTTAGCACAAGGTGTAGCACTCAGTAAGCGCTCCATAAATTTTCTCCAGTATTATTCTTATTTAAGATTATTTTACACACACCGCCTTCATGCCAGAGGCATGCTTTGGCTCAAATCTCTACATACAAGTGCTGTACTTAATTATCATTAAAAAGAAGTCATTTGGAAAGATACAGTCTAATCGGATTGAAACCAAGATAGATTCTTGGCCTAACAAAGCTGTGGAGAGTCAGATGTCTTCTGCCATCCCAGCCCAATCTCAGATGGCAGGAACAAAGGCCAAGGGAAGAGAGATGGCAGGGAGAGGTCCCAGGCTCGCTCGCTTGCCCACCAAGAGCTCTGGTCATGTGCACGTTAATAGGTTGCAGGGGCCTGTGGAGCAGGGAGCGTATATACTTTCGTGTGTATGTTTCATGCCTGGCTGAGCAGTCATATCTGTGTGTGCGTGTGCGTGTGCGTGTGCGTGTGTGTGTGTGTGTGTGTGTGTGTCCTGCTGATGGGCTTCTGGCGCCAGCCCACAAGGACATACAGCCATTTTGAAATTCTCATTGCACCCTCAGGTTGAAAACCTCGCTCCTTTTAGAGATTCGGTGCCGGTCTCCTATCTCAACTACCAGGCTGACCTTTCTTTTGAAATGGTTGTCAGCGGAGACAGAGCTTGCTGGAGAGAAGTAATTTGTTACTCAACCCTGGTTCAGCTCCATCTAGACATTTTCCCAGGAGCAGAGACTTTGGAACAAATGAGGTTAAAGGTCCCACCCTGTTCGCAGCGCTCACTGAGCTGGGTGTCTGCGAGCCCAGCTGGGTCACAAACCTTGCTTATTATCAGATTCATGAAACACATGAAAACAAGCTCCTGGGTTTTCCTGGCCCTATCATTGGCCAGCCTTCGCAAGCACTGGGAGATGTACACTGTAAAAGGTGTGTTGAAGATAAATATTTATGAGAGCGTCAGGATGGCACTCGAACCCTGCCTGTGGTTCACCAGGGTATAGAGCCTGCTTTGTCTAGAAGCTGCAAGCTGATTTTTAGGAAGGTTGCTTTGCTTTAGGCCCAGTCCCTAAAATTTTGTGTGCTCAGAACGGGGTAGGGAGAGCTCACCCCCATATGTGATATGAAATGGACAGAAGGGAAAAAGCTTTCTTTGTGAAGGCCCAGTGTCTCCATGAACACCAGAGTAGAATAATCATTGTCCTTTTAATGGATACGTTAGCCTCAATTGATTTAATGTCCCCTTCTTAAAACAGAGCCCAGAGCATCAAGCTGATAGAAGTTCTCTGCTTTCGCCATGTGCCTGAGAACCCTGACGTTGATTTAAAGTTTCCATCTTGGAAATCAGCCCGTTACATACAGGAGATAAAGTGCCACCTTCCCCACCATTCTGTTCATCTAGCACAGCATGGGGCACGGAAACTCCATGCCTCCAGTCTGACCCCTTTCTGTGGGTGAGCTGGAGGGAGGCATTGGCCACAGGCCCTTGGCAGACCGTGCTCTCAACCCTGCATAATTGTTTGGCCAGCCTCTTGTGGTCTCTGTTTATTTTCCTGAAGAGGAAAGGTATTTGAGGGTCTTATTTTAGGAAAGTTTTGAGGGAGAAACTGCCCTTGCTGAGGCGGCTGTCCGTATTAGTCTGAAGGAAAGTCTGTCTTCATATTACCCTCAGCTCCCAGCACCAGCACCAATGGCAGCAGCAGCATCCTGTTTACTGAGTACCTGTCATAGGCTGGGCACTTTATATGTGTGACCTCACTCAATCCTCACACTACTCTGGAGAGGAGGCTGACGTTCGGCAGCTTGCACGCGTTTCTCAGAGGGCATAGCTAGTGAATGAGAGGCAACATGATGATAAATATTTTACACGCATTATCTCATGTGTTCCTCTCACTAATGCAGCAGGGTGAGCATCGTCATCCGCGTGGAATGGGGCAGGGGTGTACCACGTGGAGCTGGTCCAGAGCCAGGCCTCCTGACTCTTGGATCTCTCCTCTTCCCTCCCGTTTCCTCTTTGCCCCTCTTCCCCTCTTCCTCCTGCTTCTCTTCACACTCTGCCTCCCCCTCTTCTTTCGTCTCTCTTTTCTAGTTCCTGCTCCTCCTCTCCCTCGTCCCCCATCTCTGCTTCCTCCTCTAACTCTTGAACACCCAGAGCACATGGGGCTTGTCAGCCCCCCTCCTCCCACGAGTCCATGACCGTCACTTGCTGTGTAATCTGTCTTCTAGGCTTTGCAGGAGGAAATCGCTATCTCTGGCTGCAAGATGAGGTTGAACTACCTTAGCAGCCGTACCCCTGGCTACAAATCTGTCCTGAGGATCAGCCTCACCCACCCTACCATCCCCTTCAACCTCATGAAGGTGCACCTCATGGTGGCAGTGGAGGGCCGCCTCTTCAGGAAGTGGTTTGCTGCGGCCCCGGACTTGTCCTATTACTTCATCTGGGACAAGACAGATGTCTACAACCAGAAGGTGTTCGGGCTCTCGGAAGCCTTCGGTAAGCCTCTCAGCCCCAGGACTCAAGGCCATCCTCAGAGACACAGTGACGCTTGGGGACGGGGGGCTCTTTTTCCACTTGCCGTGTTTCTTCCTCCTCCCTTCCTCTTCCCAGAAATTCCTACGGCTTAGTCGGCCTTCAAGACTTTTTGGTGGCCATCCGTGACCTAAGAGAATGTACTCAAAGACCTGAATGTGGAAAAGCTGATCATTTTTTTAAAGGGGGTTACAAAAGCAGAAGGGCCCTTGAAAAGTGCTCTGGTGGTATATGACAGCTAAAAGAGGCTTTGTGCCACGAAGATGCAGCTATGGCCCCCTCACAACCATCTGGCCTGAACTCACCCATGAGAAATGTGGGAGTCTGGGGCTCCTGGGTTTCTTCAGAGTTATTGAGGTGCAGGAGCTAAGATTCTGTCTTCATCAGGAAGGCTTGTTGGCCTTTTTACCTTATTTGCAATCAAAGAGGTTCTGTCGTTGTTGATGTTGTTGTTGTTGTTGTTGTTGTTGTTAAAGTTTTTATTTGTTTTTGAGAGAGAGAAAGGAAGAGAGAGAATCCTAATCAGGTTCCATGCTGTCAGCACAGAGCTCAACGCAGGGCTTGAACTCATGAACCGTGAGATTGTGACCTGAGCCGAAATCAAGAGTCAGACACTTAACTGACAGAGCCACCCAGGGGCCCCCCTCCTCATTGTTTCTGTCTGTTTTTAAGATGAAGCAGAAGGTGACTGTGGCCTCACCTGGAGTCCCAGCCCCACTCAGACGTCGGGCTTCAGGGGCTGGCTGTGCTCATTCCAGCCTCCGTATATAGCAGAGTCCCAGGAAGGGTTCAGAGCTGGACTGTGAGCAGACCTAACCCCTGCAGGGCTAATCCCCCAAACACGTAGAGTATCAGCCCAGGAAATTCCTTCTCATCTTGAAACCTACTCCAATTTCATTCCCTTATTAGATTGAACGATGGCAGAATGAGGAAGCAGAGGAGAAATAATGTTGTAAAGAAGAAAGAGAGGAAGGGAGGGAGGGAAGGCAGGCAGTCAATAAGAGAATGTCTGTTGAACACCTGCTCTGAACAGTGTGCTTCCCTGCACGTTAATATCCCACTTAATCCTCACAACCACCCTGTGAGTCAGAAATTGTCCTCGGATTCTGCAAGAGAAAGCCGAGGCTGGGAGAGGTGAGGGGACCTCCCAAGGATGGATGAGACAGGAACGGAGCTGGACTCATCCCAGTCCCTCCCTGTAGTTTTGCAGCCCACCCTACCGCACAAGGGCATGCTGGGAGTGAAGATGCCGTCTCTTTCTGTCCCCTTTCCCTTCTGTAACTCAAAGTACTTCTGGGGTCTCATAAAAAAAAAAAACAAAAAAAGCCTTGCAACCTCTTCAGGTGAAATGGGTATCCTTAGTGTCCACCAGCCAGGGACAAAGGCAGGTGTCTGCATAGTGGGACTTCAAGGGCTGAGGCTCACTTCCCTTAGGTGACCAATAGGAGGCGTAGAGGCTGCTTAAGGGACTCACGGTCACAGAGAAGATGTCCCTGTGAACATTCCCCTCCTGCCATAGATGGCTAACAACTTTTATGGCACCTAAAGAAACTTTGAAGGGACTGTCCACTTGTTAATTCCTGTCCTGAACATGCGGTAGGATATTGACCTCTTGACGGATACTGTCTGCACAGAAAGATGCTTGAAAGAAATGGCATTCCTGTCTCTGCTGGTTCCTTTCCACAGGGCAGGTACAGGGCTTTTTACAAATCCAGTCTCGGGACGGCTGCCATGGTTAGCCTGCATCCCGGTGCCCTCCTGAGGAGGTCTGGATTTATGAAACAGAAATGAAACCAGGGGATTTTCAAGCTTTGAGACTCAAAGCAACTTCCAGCTTTCAAAGTACCCTAAGTGAGCTCTTTTTCCATGTATTCATTATAAACGACCTTGAATTTTTTCTTTAGTAAAGTAATACCATTATCATTCATAAAAATTTGATGAACGGACAAAAATATAAATAAATTCATACATGTTTCTATAAAACAACTACTTGTTAACATTTTATTTTCTTTTCTCGTTTATAGTTTATGTATAGTTTTTTTTTAAGCCTAGATAGAATACTGTATATACAACTTAGCATTATTCCGTAAGCATTTTCCATAACACCCCACTATCTTCATAACCAAATTATCCAGTGGCTGCATAATATTCCTCAAGTGGGTACACTTTGAAGACGTACTTACTTATTTGTTTATAGAGCGTGAGAGCTGCGGAGGGGCAGAGGGAGAGGGAGAGAGAATCCCAACCAGACTCCACACTCAGCATGGAACCCAATGCCAGGCTCAATCTCACGACCATGAGATCATGACCTGAGCCAAAATCAAAAGTCAGATACTTAACCGACTGAGCCATCCAGGGGCCCCATCGAGTGGGTACACTTTGATTTGCTCAACCTGTAACCCCTTTTAAACTTTTAGATTACTTCCAATTCGCACTATTATAAATAGTCCTGCAGTGAAGAGTTTTGTGCCTGAAGTATTTTCCATACTAAAGGATTATTTCCTGGGAATTGATTCTCCTGGGTCCTTTTTAAATTGTTTAGTACTTTTTTTTTTTAACTTTTCCTCATAATGCACAATTGCTCTATTAAAAAAGGATATTAAGGCTCAGGATTTCTAAGGCACTTAGAAATATGACCTTTTCTCCTTTTCTACGAAAGACAAGCCAGAGCCTTGCGTGCATATCAAAGCCAAAGAAGAGGCTTTACTCACCTGTGCACTTTGCGCTTTTGCTCACCTGTGCACTTTTGTTTCCTACAGTTTCCGTGGGTTATGAGTATGAATCCTGCCCAGATCTGATCCTCTGGGAAAAAAGAACGGCAGTGCTGCAGGGATATGAAATCGATGCTTCTAAGCTGGGAGGATGGAGCCTAGACAAACATCATGCCCTCAACATCCAAAGTGGTAAGTGCATTAACAGATTTCCAGGAGCCAGGCCATGGTGTGGCCCTTGTCTCATATCCTCTGTGCCCTGCCAGATTTAAAAAAGAAAAAAAAATGCACACTTCAAATTACATGGGCTTGTATGTGATCAGTCATCAGAAGGATTAGTCAACAGATATTCCTTGGGAGCCTGCTCTGTGCTTGTCACAACTAGGCAGTGGAGATGCAGAAATGAAAGACCTCAAGAGATGATATTCTGGTCAGAAGCAAACACTTCCCAGGCAGTCTCCAGGCTGTGCCGTGGATGGTGCCATCACACACAAAAGCACAGGACACTGGGGCATGGAGGGCAGCAACTCAGTTTCCCGGTTCAGCACGGTGTCTCTTTGGAGAGAACCTCTGAACTGAGTCTCAAAAGATCCAGAGGATCAGCCCTATATATCAAGTAGGGAGAACATTCTAGGCAGAAGGCACAGTATGTGCCAAGGCACAGAAGTCTAAAAGAAGAGTAATTGGAGAGAAGGTTTCTTATGGTTTGAGCAAAGGATGAAGTGAAGGCAAGAGCTGAAGCAAAAGCCAGAGCTTGAGCAGCCAGAGCCCAGGGTCAGAAGACTGGGACTTTGAACTTCATCCAGAGGCCGATGTCAAGCCTCTGAAGGGTTTCAAGCATCCAAGTGACATAATCAGCTCTGTATTTCAGATAGCCCACCTTGACTGTGTTCCAGGATGGGACAATTAAATATGCTCCTGATGTCAGACATCTCCCACCTACTCTGGAGAGGCCCTGGATGCTACTCAAAACCACAACATTGTGTCTCTAGTATACTTTACATGTTCCTAATATTTGCAGAGAATTTTTGAATCTATGGATTTTTTTTTCAATCTTACTTTACAGATTCCTGTCATCCAGTAGTAGAATATTGTAGACAGCGAAATTTAAGGCACTTTGCCATTTGGTAATGAAAGGAAGGGCAGAAGGTTTGGAAAAGTACATGCACCCAAACCCACAGCAGACCAAATATCATAAACTCGTGTCTAAGCGTGTCCAGTGGTCAGAGTCAAAAACTTTGCACTGCTACTAAAATTGCCAAATAATTTTAATAAAACAATTTGAATGAAAGAAAGGTTTAAGGAAAACCAACCAACTAATTCTAAATTTTATGATAGAAGAAAGATTTGTGAATAGCTGAGACAGCCTTTAAAAGAAAAAGGAAAAAAGAGGCACTGCCAGACGGTTTGGTATCCGTCTTAAAAGAAACCACAGTCTCCAAAACTGTGGTGCTGGTACCCGAGTGGATAAATAGCTTCTATGGAACAGAGCACGGGGTTCAGAAACTGACCTATAAGTGGTCATCAGGAATCATTTTGGCCACGAGTGCCAGCAAAGCCAAAATAACAGAATTCCAAACAGGCAAAAAGTTTGTTTCTCCCTCGCCTGAAAGTCTGGAGGTGGATAACCCAGGGCTGGCTTGGCACACTGCTGGCTCAGGGGCTCAGGCACCTCCCCTCCCACTGCTCCAGTCAGGCCTCCATCCCCAAGGTTATGGCTCACGGTGACCGCTGAAGCTCCAGCCTTCATATCCACATCCCATCCAGCAAGAAGGAGGAAAAGGGCTAAGGGCAAGCCCTTTCCATTGCAAGGACACCTCCCAACAGCTGCCCACCCCATTTCTATTTCCATGCCACTGGCTAGAACTTAGTCACCTGCCAAGTGTAGGCAGTTCCAGATAGTCACCTGGACAGCCAAACATCAGGGGTTCTGTGGCTACAGAAAAAGGACGGGGGACAGGATGGATACCTGTGGATGACTACGGTTTCTGCTACGCTCCATACACACATAGAAACTGGCACATGACACAGGCAACATCAGATATCGGTGGAGACAGATAGTTATTTTAGAAATTGTATTGGAAAAACTGGCTCAGTGGGTGAAGAAAAGTAAAATTAAGTTCACACTACATACAAAATAAACAAGATTGATTACAGATCTAAATTTAAAAGGTAACACTTTAAAACTAGTAGAAAACACAGAAGAATATCTTTATGATCTCAGAGAAGGATTCCCTAAAACCAAAAAGCACAAACATTAGAGTAGGAAAATGATTTGATTAGACTAGGTAAAAATGAAAGATACCTATTTAATAAAGGACAGAGCTAATAGGTGACAGCCTGGGAGAAGATTCTTGTGACCATAAACCCAAAACTCATTCAGGCTTCAGTATGGAAGGAGTGAGGTCAGAGGCACAGTCCAGTTTGGAGACTGTGGCAATAATATGGGAGATAAAGGATGATCTGGGCCCAAAATAAACAGTGTGGCTATGGGATGAAGGCTACAAGTCACTGAGGTCAATCCCTTCATTTTGCTGGTGAGGAAACGGAGATCCAAGACCTGTTAAAACAGTAGGAAAGCCAATACAACATCTGGGATCAGCCCATTAGGAGCAAAACCAGGTAAAAACCCAGGTGTCTTGAATCTACCCTGGTGAGAAGAGACTGAACTTCACTCATGCATTTCTCTAAACATTGATTGAGATCTACTCTGTGCCAGGTTCTGCGATAGGCACTGGGGATATAGAAAGGGAAATAACATGGTTTCAGTCTAAAGAGAGAAAAACATGTAAGTGTCATAAAAAATCCACACTGCAGTAGAGATGGGGACTAGGTACAGGAGATGTGTACAGTCTATTTGAAAAGGAGTGGAGCTGAATGATTAGGGGCCTGGACTTAAGAGCACTTCTGCTACTCTCCGTGTAACCTCAGGTAAGCCACTAGCCTGTTCTCCGCTGTGCATCCAGAGGGGACAGTGATTCCTATCTTACAGAGTTGTTGAGAGCGTTCAATCAGGAAGGCAGCATGGCCTATTCAGGACACTCTGGGTTTCATGATGGGGGTGTGGCAGCCTTGGGGGATAAGTCTTGGAAATGGTAGGCAGAGATCTTGCATTCCTTGCAAAATCGAGGCAACTCTGTGGTCAGCCGCAGAAGACAGCCATTTCCTGCTCCATAGGTGATTCTGTTCTTCTGTCATTGTCCCAGGCATCTTACACAAAGGGAATGGGGAGAACCAGTTTGTGTCTCAGCAGCCACCCGTCATCGGGAGCATCATGGGCAATGGGCGCCGGAGAAGCATCTCCTGCCCCAGCTGCAATGGCCTTGCCGATGGCAATAAACTCCTGGCCCCCGTGGCCCTCACGTGCGGCTCTGACGGAAGCCTCTACGTGGGAGATTTCAACTACATCCGGAGGATCTTCCCCTCTGGGAATGTCACCAACATCCTGGAGTTGAGGTATGTAAGGTGATGTCCTCCTCACACTTCCTAATACTGTCCCATTGCTATCCCGTGGCGCCCACCTAGCATTACCCACAACACCCAGAGGAGCCTCACCTGTCAGAGTTCATCTGAGACTTTTCACTTCCCGGCTCAGGGCTAAACTGTAAGCTGGGGGCTCTGGGGAAGCAGGTGCTGCTCTCCACCGGGCACTGAAAGGAAGACCAGCCACTCGTGGGGTAGGGGGGTATCTTTGATGCCCAGAAGATGTAGAAGGCTGCTAACAACCAGGAATTAGACTTTTTGGAAGGCCTTGAACTTCTTTCTGTTTCCTGGCACCAAACAGATTGAAATTAGTCTCATGAGACCTCTTATAAGGACAAAGATGGCAGAATGGACAAAGCCAGCGTTAGTAGGTTTGGCCCTGTTACTAAACACTCATCCGAGTTACAGCAGTCCTCTTCAGCTGTCTGATACTGAGATAAAGGCCCATGGGCTGAAATCTGGCAGTGCCTCTGTGCTCCTAGCATGCTGCAGGGCCAGCCGACTCCACCTTTTCTCTCTCCCCATCCCAACCGTGAGTGATGGAGCATAGCCATACTTAGAGCTCGGGGAAGGGCCTGGTGGGTTGCATTTTCTCTAGACTCCCTACATCGGGTCTTCTTAGAACCAGAGCACTGTCACAGGGTGGGTTCTAGGGTTACAGAGAAGCTGTGGTTAGAGACAGGGTTGCCCCACACTCCCTTTCAGGAGAAATTGCCCCAAGTTCCTCAAAATTGCTTTAGGGAGTAGGATCTGCCCATGTCCTGGGCAGGAGTTCGTGTGAACAGAACAGGCCTGTGAGCTGGAAAGCCTTCTTCCAAACTGGCCAGGGAAAAGGAAACTCACTTCTGTGAAGTCCCAACTATTTGCCCAGTATAACAGTCCTGCAAGATATTTACCACTGTTGCCCTTGACAAACAAGACCAAGGAGACTTGGGGAATTTAAAGAATCTGCCCAAGGTCCAGCTTCTAGAATGGCGGACCGAAGCCCAAAGTCCATCACACAGCTCTGCATGGCCAAAGAATTGTCACCTGACCTAAAGAGGGCCACTTTGCCTTTAATGCCTTGTTAAGTTATCCCCTGGAAGTAATTGCCTGCTGAGAATGTCTCTGCAGTGCCCATGTGAAGGAAGGGAAGGCTTGCTAGCTGACCACGGTCATGGCAGCCCTCAAGAGGAGAGGGTTCATAGTCACCCACACACACAGAGACAAATGAAGCAGGAGGTCTTTGGCCATGACAAGAATCAGAAGCCTGAATTCTGTGGACTCATAGGAAGTGGGATATCAGGCTTTTTGAGAACCACCAATGGAATATTCTCTGCCTTTCTTCTCTCTTTTATGAGTTTCACTGCCACAGACATCTGTCAGGGAACAAGGAACCCGTAAGCCTGTCTGCTCCAGTCAGCTGCTCACATTGTCTTTCCACCTCCTGTAGGGTAATGGGAAGAGCCACAGCCTAGGGGTCAGCCCACCTTGGCAGAGAAGCTGTCCAGCTGTGGGCAAGACATCTACCCACTCTGGGCCTCCATTTTCACATCTTCAAATAGATGTCCCATTTTCCCTGCCTCCCACCTTTGAGGGGAGATCGTGGAAGACAAATAAGTAGGGAAGGGAGGAGTAAATGAAATTTGGAAAGAAAAATACATGTATCAATATGTTGTCAATCTTGATGTATTTTCTTCCCGGCCTGTCCCCCTGTCCCCCGCCCCGCCCCCTGCCCTTCTAATTATGGTATGTCCAGTTCTGTATTCTGTCATGAGGAGGATCATGGTGGACTACGCAAGTTTTGAATACCCTCTGTAGGGCAGCCAACAAAGGCACACCATGTGCACTCTGTGCACACCAACAGAGGCACAGCAGTGAACATGTGTGTCTCAGGGAGCGTGTCTCTGTACAGGGTGCGTGTCTCTGTACAGGGTGGTGGTTGGGGGGGGGGGGTGGGAAGCCGCTGCTGCAGCCCCTGTCTTAGCTCTGGTGAGAGCAGCCACGTGTGTCAGGCTCATCCCCTTCCCCGAAGTCAGCAGTAGTGGTGCAGGTGAAGCCATGCCTCTTCTGTGATATGTAGCTGCTTGTAAGTGAGCTCACTGACAAGTAATATCCAATATAAAATAAATCAGTGTCATAGCTGCTAAGTCTTTATTTATTATAGTATTGTACAGTACCATTGCTGTCAAGTTCTCAGGCTGCTAATAATGCTTCTAACCCTGCTGCTAACACCTCATTCTTTCTTCTATTCCCTGCTCTCCTGTCTTCTGTCAGAAATAAAGATTTCAGACATAGGTAAGCCAACCAGTGGAGAATTTCCTGTCTCTCCTCTGCCTTGTTGCATGTTGTGTGGTAAGCTGCACGTGTCAAATTCAGATGGCTCACTAGCAAATGGATCCTGTGTGATTGGAACTGATTGGAGGTAATCAGTTACAATGAGAGGAAGTCATTAATAATGGTGGGGGTGGGAGGCAAGAGCCCGAACTCCTCTAATCTCTAGCAAAGTGTAGCAGTTACTTGGGTAATCTGTGGACATGACAGACTGAAATAATTGGGGAAACAATTTTAACCTTGGCATAGTAATTTGAACACCAGTCCGTTTATCCTTGGGGTAAATGAGGACAACCTCCTAACTGTGTTCAATGGCTTTCATGGTCACAATGGGACGTCTTGAGAACATCTCGATCAGGTGAAGAAGTTGGACAAAGACAGGTTTCAGATTTGCACTTCTGTGGGCATTGCAGGTGCCTTGGCTTTGGTGGCTAGGATGCTAGGTGACCCCACCAGAAAGTTTGCCAGCAAGGGAAGAGTGGGGAGGAATGTTTAGGCCATATGAACCACCCAGATAGGTGGTTCATCAAATAGGAGCTTTATCACAGAGTGGATTTGTCGTGTAGGTTCACAGTGAGGCTCAGCAGGCAGAAGGGAGCCACCTCATCAGAGACACCAAGAGAAACGTCTGCCCATCAGCACCACTGCCTTTGGGGCACTCTTCTGACTCCTGGGGAACAGTCACTTCAGAGTCCCCTGCCTCACACACATCTGGGTGACTTGAAGTAGCCGTGGGCAAATGGAGCTGGGGCAGCTACCCACAGGTGGCTCATACCAAAGTGGCGCGTGGGCTGGGTGCTGAGTGGGAATAAAAGAAAATCTTAGGCTGGCGGAAAGAGGCAGACCCCAAATCCAATAATGATCATATCCGTATCTATGTAATTAGATATGGTATTAATGTAACAATCGTATATATTATTTTAAGATAATAATAACATGGACAGAGCATTTAGCGTGAGGCAGAAAGAAGGTTCATGGATTTACATGGGCTACAGCAGTTCATCCCCAAAGCACCCTGTGAAGTAGGTGCTCATGGCACATCTAATCTACAGATGAGAAAATTGAAACCCGCCCCCTCCCCGCCCGCCCATTGTCTGACCTTGAAAAAAAAATCACCTCATCTTTCTGAGCTTTACTTTTTGACTTGAGGTCAACAAAATCTCTCTTGGAAGCCGTTTTAAGGGGTACAGAGGATACTTGTAAAGTATCTAGCATTGTGCCAGGCACAGAGGGGAGCTCCAGACATGGCTGCTATTATTATTGCTAGTATCATCATCATCATCATCATCATCATCATAATTATATGATGATGATGGTGTCAACTTTCCCAAAAAGGAATTCAGTCCTCTTACAACCAAAGATACATGTCTTAAAGTAAATTAAATAGAAGTTGGTAACAAAAGGAAAAAAGAGGAAACACATATGTGTGGTTGTATGTCAGATTAGACCCTGGACTTCCTGGCAGCCAGAGTAAACAGGGAAACATAACTCTTCTCATGGTTTGCATTCTCAGAAATGGGAAAATGTGCTCACTTCTCAGAGGGGAGAATACTTTTTCCTGACACGGAAATCTAAAAGAATTTTTAGTGAGCTTTGTATGGCTGATACTGAACTATACATCGATAGATACCTTCAGGTTCAGTTTTAGAGAAAACATAGAAGTACATTTCATACGAAGATCTTGGGTGAAAACCTAGCATTTCACGCTGAGACCTTCAGTGAGTGGCAGTAACTGCCTGGGTCGCGGCGGGGTTACAGGGGACCGAGCTGGGAAGAATTAGTAGGTCAGGGTTCTTGTCCAGCTTTGTTGTGCACTTGTGTGGCTTTGGGTTGGGCATCCCGCTTTTCTGGCTTCCAGTCTCGTCATCTGTGAACTGTGAGAGCTGTGGTTTTGGTGCCTGATGTTTAGTGATCTTTTGGTACATCCATGGCATGATTTCAAAGCCAGTTTCCTGCCCTCCCTCAATTCATCGTTTTCTCAGGTGCCAAAAACTATTTCTAAAGTAAAACCAAGTGGAAGGAAAAAAGGAACTTGTTTCTGCCTTCTCTAGTTTCTTAAAGAAAATCTGGAATGAAAACACCTAAGTCTGAGCTCTGATTTTAACTGGCACCTGGATATTGGTAAATCCCTTCCCCTCTCTAGGCCTTGGTGTCCCCATTCATAAATGTCAGAAGCGGATTAAAAATTCTAAAATTTTATCCTCTCTGTCCATGAGCATTTACTGTCTCAGCTGTTCCCAGGAATGGTAGCCTGCACACATGCTCCCCAGGGCAGCCTTGCATGCCTCTGGCTGTTCAGCCTCCATACCAGCCCACCGCACAGGGACCCCTAATCCTTTGGGCATCTTCTTCTGTGGACCCTTTCAGGGAACGAGGATCCTCATTTCCTCCTGGATCTCTTCCCCAGGGTGATAGAGGATGCTTGATGCCTTTTTCAGGGGCACATTTGAACTCAGGTCTTCATCAATCTCCACCAACGTATTAAGTTAACCCCAACAGAAAGCCCTAACTTCCCCCAGGAAGTAGGTTGGGCAGGACAATATTAAGTCTGACATACTTGGCTTTTCCATTATGCAGTAACATAAATACTCTGAAGGTTTCTCCAGGTGACCAGCTGCCATTTATTGGGCATTTTTATTTCTTTTTTAAAAATTTTATTTAATCTTTATTTTTGAAAGAGAGAGGGGGCAGAGGAACAAATAGAGAGGGAGACACAGAATCCAAAGTAGGCTCCAGGCTCCGAGCTGTCAGCACAGAGCCCGATGCGGGGCTCAAACTCACTGTGTGATCATGACCTGAGCCGAAGTCAGAGCTTAACCAACTGAGCCACCCGGGCGCCCCTGGGCATTTTTATTTCTTAATGGAACTGGCACTATGCTCAGAAATTTATATTCTTTATACAATTTTGTCCTCAGAGTAGCCCTTTAATGTAGTTGTGATTATCCCCATTTCTTAGATGAAGAAACTAAGGCTCAGAGTAATGAAGTGATTTGCCCAAGGTCACCTACTAAGTGGGTGGTAGAACCAGTATTTGAACCTCTGTCTTTGTGGCTCTCCCCCCTGGTTCTAAAAACCAGTAAATCAAGTTCTACCAGGGCCGCCACCAAATGTGGTCAGAGGATGCTAGTTACTCTGAGACAAAGGGAGAATTCTCACTAAGAAGCAGGGAATAGATTGCCTCTAGTCCCTGGACTCCCAGCTCCTATCAGGAAAGTCCCACACCATCCAGAAAGAGGACAGTGTGAGGCTTGATTTCAGTTCATGAATGTCCGGAATGGTACTCTTATAGCATCCAAGTGTGTACGTAGCTTCCAGAAGTGCCAAGCTCACGTTTGTGGAAGTAGAAAAGAATGTGGGTCCCACAGTGGACTCAGGAAACAGAGCTGTGACCCTTCTCTGTGCCCAACCTGGCTCAAGATACCAGGAATCAGAACCGACTCAGACATGGTCCCTGCTGCAGAGCTGATCCCGGGGCTTTCAGCTGTAGGCCACCTTCCGTGGTTTTGAGAGTATTCAAAGGCCTTGCTGCTCAAAGCAAGCAGACAGACCACACTGGTATCCTCTGAGAACTTATTAGAAACATATGCTCTCAGGCCACACCTCAGAACTGCTGAACTGGAGTCTGCATTTTAATACAATCTCCAGGTAATTCATCTGCATATTAAAATTTGAAGAGCATGCCTCTAAGGCCTCAGTTTCCAAATCTGGCTGTGCCTCAGAGTCGCCTGGAGAGATCTTAAAGGGACAGATGCCCAGGCTCTTCAGATATTGTGGATGAGGTTTTTCTTTCTTAGGCTTTCCTGGTGAATGTGCTGTGTAACCATGTTTGAGAACCATCACTGTAAGATCCATACCATTATTATTTCCCCTGTATGCTCCCAGCAAGATGGATAGCCATTCATTCACCGGCGCATAAATTTGTGGGCTTTTCTGGAGCACTTAGTCTGCACCAGCCCAGGGCCAAGCAGCAGGGACTCGAAACTGGTCCCTGCCCTTGAAGAGTTCGAGATGTCATTGAGGAGACAGACAACTAAGCAGAACAGTGTCTTAAGGTCCTACAGGTAGGAAAAGTATATTTGCTAAGGGTCTGGTGACACGACGAAGCAAGTGGCCAGTTCTCCAGGGGAGGTCTGGGGTCTGGGGGTGTGGGGATCCAGGAATGGCATTTCAGATGAAATGATGCTGGAACTGGATCTCAGGACTTGGACGTGATCAGATGCTCCCCAGTGAGTAAGGGCAATGGTGCTTCCTAGGCTTGGAGAGGCAGTGTAGGGAAATAGGAAGAACACAGCCTTTAGGTCAAGAAGATTGGAATCAGAAACCCATCCTGCCACCTAGCAGTCTCTAGCTCTGGTCAAGGCACTTCACCTCTGGTGGTCTTAGTTTTCTGAAATACTAAAAAAAAACAGCATCTGCCTTACATGGCAGTTGTGAGGAACGTCAGGCTGTGCGTGCAGAGCACAAGGATGGTGTCTGGGACGGAACACACACCCAGAGGTGGTAGCGGATGCCTTCGTACCAGTGACAGTCATCTCTCCAAGCTGTGTTCCGCCAAACGGTGGCCCTGCCCCCGATGGGGGCCCAGGTGCTGCTCCCTGTGCAGGTGGCATGAGGAAGGAGGGCGCTGAAGACTGTCCAAGTGCTCTTCCAACCAGAAAGGGCTGTTGAGATGTATAATTTCATTTGATCCTGATGACAAGCCTGTGAGCAACGCAGAGCAGGGACTTAATCATTTGACAGCCGAGAGACCTACAGTTTGAGCGATTTAGGGGACTTACTCCAGTGAGAACCCACATCTTCTAAATTCAAAGCTAGTGTTCTTTCCCCTACACTAACCCGACTGCCAGACCTCAAATATGTCCTTGAGCAGAGAAGATGGGCCACGGCTCTTACAGACTCCCTGGGACAATCCTGCTGGTGCCACCTTCTTCTGGAATTCACTGAGCTGAGAAACTGTACATGAGTGGCACTTCTCTGGGTCACTGCAGGAAGACATGAGCCAGAAACTCAGGGGGCTAATCTAAGTGGACAGGGCCCCCACCACATTCCCGCAGGGACACATTTTCTGCCAAGGTAGATAGCACCGGTTTATCATGAGTGATGCACAAAGAAATGAAATGATTCCCCGTCCCCCCACCCCTCCCCGCTCACCGCCCCACCTCGCAGCTGTCATCAGGGAAGCAAAGAGATCCGGGCTGCCCCACATTGCAGACTGGGATCTAAGGTCACTGCATTTTATTTAGCCAGAATCAGTGTCATCTGGGAAGATCAAATCTGTGCTGCATTAGAGGGTAAGTCACAAGGGACATTTCAACATAAACAGCACATCTATCCTGTTATCCATTTCCCTCAAAAGAGAAGGAAAAGAAACACCCAAGTAATTTGAGTGAAAATGGTATTTAAATAAACTCAAAATGGAGGTACCATCCATTTAAAGCAAGTGACAGCTATGCCCTAGAAGGCATCAAGTTGAACATTAGAAATACAAAAATGAATAAAATCCCATCTCTTCCCTGCAAGGACTGACTGTCAGATCTGGGAGACAGCCACATAAATTAATACCACGGCATTATGTGAAGTGTCCTGTAACCCAGTTATGAGCAGATATGAATCTCCACACACACGGGTTAGGGAAGGTTTTGCCAGAAAAGGTGCCACTGAGCTGATACCTGAAGAATGAGAAGGAGTTTAGCAGGCTGGAAAGGGAAGGGGACAGGACACTGCACAGAGTGGGAACAGCAGTTATAGGGAGGTGTGGAGGTGTGTGTGTGGGACCAGATGTCCCTTATGGACTGCAGGGCGTACCGGGGGATACGAGGCAGCTGCAGAGAGTGTTGCTAGGCTGGGGAGTCTGAAATCAGCCTATAAAACGTGGGGCGCCCTGGAAGAGAGGGCACTGGGGTGATGTGACAATGTCTGGGTTACAACAAGGAAGAATGGCCTGGAGAGGACCCAGGCTGCAGTCGGAGAGACCTGCCTTTTATTTGAAAAGGATGATGTGATGGGACAACCATGTTAGAGCTAGAGAGGAAGGACAGTTGGAGAAAATCACGTCACCTTAGGCTAATTCAGGGAGAGAAAACCAACAGGGAAATCTTAGGTCTGGGAACCTGGCCCTGTTAAGAAGCAGCCAGTCCCCAAGATAACACCCAAAGCAAGGGATGGTTATGATGACAGACAGTTGGGGCCAGATTAAAACCTTTAGGGACCTTGACACTGAAACGATTATGATGCCCCAGTCTTCATATGTAATTCAAAAAACACCAATCTGTGAAATAAAATTTTGTTTTTCCAAAGAACCCAAAACCTACATGCCCGATGAAACATAAAATAGCTTCCTTCTAGACTCTTCTGATTGTCTTACTTGCATCTTGAAGGATTGACAGCGCGCCTACTTTGCTGGTGCTATAGACACTGCTCAGTCTGCCCTCTGAATCCCCAGCACGGTTTACATCCCACCATCCAGTGGAAATAGCCCGTGCCGGGCCATCCAACCTGAACAGAGGGAGATTCCCTTGAATTGGAAGACATTCTGGAGACTTGGAAGGGGATACCAGTATTAAGATGCAGTTTGAGGCTGGCCATGCACAGGAACTGAAAATTCGTTTCCAGGATTCCAGCTCCAATTTGGCCTAGACCTGGAGTAACGAGGCCATGCACAGGAACTGAGAATTAGTTTCCAGGAGTTAAGATTCCAGCTCCAATGCAGCCTAGACCTGGAATAACAAGGCCATGCACAGGAACTGAGAATTAGTTTCCAGGAGTTAAGATTCCAGCTCCAAATTCGGCCTAGACCTGAAAGAAATTATAAAGCTGTACCATGTGATAGGAAAATTCAGGCTTAATAAGGAATACCTAGTCTGTCTTCCTCTCCAGCTGCAAAACCAGACATAATGACTAGGAATTAAAAGAACAGTCACAATTATTGAGTATCTGTCATGTGCCATGCACTACGCTAAATATCTTTCACATACGATTTTATATAATTTTCTCAGTATACCGACAGGGTGGCTGTTAATACCCCATTTTGCAGAGGAAGAAAACTTAAGGCCCAGAAGGCCAGGTAACTTGCCCAGGTTTCAGACCCTGGAAATGACAGAGCCAGACGTGAAACCCAGACCGATCTGCTTCCTAAGCTTGTGCCTCTTTGCTGCCATGTGCCGAGGGGTAGCACCTTGTCTCTGCAACCCTCCAGACAACCGTGGTCTGCCTTTGCTTTCCTCTGTTGGCACAGCCTTGTCATGATGACTGATTTGCAGATATGGAACTATCATCAGAGCTACTCTCTTGGTTTATTTATTTTCCCTTGGGTGTTGCTGCAAATTATAAACTAATCCTGCAATTCATTACATCTGACTGCAGAAGGAAGACTGCTGGGCCCCTGATAAGTATAATGTGAGGATAGACAGAAGACTATATTGCCACCAACTGGGAGTCAGATCTGGCCAGGGACTTAGCAGTCAGTCCCAAGGAGGCAGTAGGGCTGCTGTAAAAACTTGCAGGAGAAGATCTTGTGTTTTAAACTCTTGAGGTGTTTTTTTTCAAGTCAGGCCCTCTCTTCTTTCTGGCTTGGATTTACAAGCCACCTGTGGTAAGCCTCATTGATAATCCTTTTAAGAAAACATGTATTAAGTACCTAATATGGACATAGCTCTGGCTGGACATCACAGTCATCGGCAAGAGCTTTTTGTATTATTAGTTAGGTAAGAGGGATAGCTAAGCCAACCACTGGGGTCAGAAAAATTAGGGAACGATCACCCAAAAGAGGGACACCATCGCCATATGACTTTTTGCATGAAGTCTAGTTGTACATCTCTGGTTAGCTGATAGGAAGAAAGAAAGTACTCACCAGCTGGTGTGTCCTTATTTTCCAGTCACAGCCCAGCACACAAATACTACCTGACCACAGACCCCATGAGCGGGGCTGTTTTCCTCTCGGACACCAACAGCCGGAGGGTCTTTAAGATCAAGTCCGCCGTGGTGGTGAAGGACCTTGTCAAGAACTCCGAGGTGGTCGCAGGAACAGGTGACCAGTGCCTCCCTTTTGACGACACTCGCTGTGGGGATGGTGGCAAGGCCACCGAAGCCACACTGACCAACCCCAGGGGTGAGTAAGGCCTTGCTTTTTAAGTACAAGCAGTAATGTTGATTGAGGTCCTAATGGTTAACTTCCCAGGAGTTGTGAGTCTAATACCACAGTCAGGCTTAGAATTGGAAAAAATTGTAAATTCACACCCTTTGATAGCAAAATTCAGGTTTAATGCCCACTCCATTTTTCAAAAGAAATACATGTTTATCGTTGTGAAAACATTTTGGAAAATACCAAGATGTCTGTAGAGAAAAGTTAAAATTGTCATGATTCCGCCTGCCCAGAGATACTCCCAGGTAACATTTCCTGCCTTTCCTTCTAGTCTTTTTTCCACGTGTTTGCATGCATGTGTTTGTGTGCTCACCAAAAACAAAATGAGGCCACATTAAACAAACTGTTTTGGTAACCTACTTTTTTCCCCCTAGATGGTATATCACGAACATTTCCCCATGTTACCCATCTTCTTTGTACTCATTTTTATGGCTATATAGTATTCCATAGAATGGATGTCTCATCACTTATCAGCCCCCTACTGTTGGACATTTATGCTCTCTCTCACGTTACTGTTTTATAAGAACATTGCAGTGTATCATCTTTGTAGATGTTCACACGCTGTAAGACGGGTTAGCTGTAAGTTTCAATTTTGAGTCCTTCAAAAAGACCTCTTAATACGCACAATCACAATTTTTCACTCGTTCAGCAAGTATTTACTGAGTGTGCGGTATGCTGTGGTTGCATAGATAATTTTAATGTAGCAGAATAAATAAGACTTGAGCGTGAATCACTGATGTGGGAGAGAGGAAGAAGTGCTCCCTGGCAAGCCAGGAGACAGAACTGTGCAAGGGACTTAAATAAAAGCCGAGAGAGGCCCCTTGTGCCTAGAAGACAGGGAAGGCTTTTTGGAGGAGAAGCCATCATTGTCGACATTCATCAGCAAAGCATCCATTGTGTGCTGGCCATAAAGCTGGGTGACCTCTAGTGTCTAAGCCTCAGCATCCCCCTCAATAAAATTGGGGTAACAGTACCTTTGGTGTCCACCTCCTAGGTTTGTTCTGAGGGTCGTAATAAATATATTTCATATGCTATACCACAAAAATGTCCTATGTGATTGTATTAGCAAATGGTGCCAAGTTTCAGGCCTCTCCTAGACCCAGGTGTACCCCTAGTGAGTGAATTAATATCTGTGAAAAGTGGTTGGTAAAATGCAGCTGGTACATGCACTTTTAAGTCAAAGCATTATTGTCTAGTGAAATCAGGCAGTTCTGTATTCAAATTCAGACATTGCCACCTAATAGCTGTGTGAGTTTAGGTGAGTTGCTTAACCTCTCTGAGCCACATTTTCCTCACCTATGAAATAGAGATATACTGTACAGTTGCAGTACAGATTAAATATTATCAGGAATGAAAATGCTTGGTTCATTGGTTCCAGATACCTGATAAACGTTCTCATAGTGACTCCTATTATAGTTGTTGTATTACATTACCTTATGTTATCACACCACATCATATATTATATTATATAACCTCTATTAGATACCTGATTGGTCAGGTAGTAACTGTGGGGTAAGTATTGTGACATCCATGGTCCTAACTATGATGTCCTCCTAATTATGATTTCCTAACACTGAGCAAGTAGCCTGCAGCAGAAAGAACAGGCTTACACTTAGGGATCCTGCGTTATGATTCGGTCCTGCTGTTCCCTGCCCTCTGACCTCCTCCTTTGGGCCTCACTTTTCCCATTGGTAAATGAGCGGATTGGGCTAAATGACCCCCCCCCCCCCCGCCCCAACACCACGTGCAGTTGCAACATTCTATTCTCTTCAAATTAAAAGCTTTTTTTGAAAGTGTCTCCCCAGGTCTTTCTCAGTTGCTTCACACACATATGTGTTCTCCACCCGCCCTCCTCCCACCCCCGCACACACAGACACACGCATGCATGCACACAGATGTAGTAGCAGTGAAATTGCCCAAAAGCCTGTAATTAACCCAGATAGAAATGACAAGGGTGCCACAATATGCAGACACTTCGCAGCAGGGAGGAGAAAAGATGTCCATCTATTTAGCACAACAAAAGGAGAAAAACTGAAGTAATTAATCAGGGGGCAGGTCGCTTCTATTAGCCTGTGCAGCCAACTTTGTAAACAAGAATGCTGATTGTTCGTGGAGCACTCATCAGTCCTAGCAGATGGAAGAGAAAGACAGAGCATAGCCAGGCAGACAAGCAAACTCCTGTCCTGCTACTTAAAGAATGTAATTAATTTACATTCTAGGCAGGGAGGAGGAAAGGCTTGCTTCCCTGCCTGAAGGCTCCCTTGTCCTCTGTGTGAAATCGCTCCCCAGCCCTGAGCAGCCTTAAGGAGGGGGTGGAAAGAACACCACTCCAGGGGTCTTCATCACTCAGAGCCCTTTGGGTGTCTGAAATCGCCCCAGTCACAGACACGCAGACCCCGAGCAAAGGGTCTTCACAAAGTGCTGGTCGAATTCTCATAATTATAGTTGCTAATAATTATTGAGGGCTAACTGTTACACATCAGATGTTATTATCCCCATTCTGTGGATGAGGAAGCTGGACTTAGTGAAATGCCATGGCCAAGGTTATACAACTGGAAAGCTTTCTCTGGCAAGCGTCTCTACCTCTGTGAACCTTTCTCCAACCCCTTCTTTCATTTCATTGCCCAGAGAAGACTGAGCAGAGCAAAACTGACCAGAATCGCCTTTCCTTCATCATGTCTCTCCCTGGGGCACTCCACCTGGTGCTGGCTCATCCCCAACCTCCCCATCTGGACCATGTGCTCCTGGGGGTCATGTGTCGCCCCCTAGCACCCCTGAGCAGTTCTCAGTTTGGTAGGGCTATTTCTAAACTTGGGATGCTGCACCCAGGGTGGAAATCAATCTCACCCACAATAAAACGTATCAGTCTCGGCCACGCCCAGAATGAGTATTTCCAGGAGTGAGGCCAAGCAGGGATGTGTTGGGGTGGGGGGGGGGGGGGTGGAGAATAAACACTTCAGAATGATTCTGATACACATCACTGGTTAAGAAGTACTGATTTACTAGCATGGTTCTGAAACTTTGTTTCATATCATGATCACCCAAGGTGCTTGTCAAAAATACAGATAAATATTCAGGCTCCACTTGAGATGTTCTGAACCAACTACCTGTGGGATACATGATAGAAGGCTTCCAGATGATTCACAAACACAGCCGGGAGTGAGAAGTACAAATTTAGAACAATCCCTTTATTTAAGAGCTGAGAATCCAAACGCAGAGATATCCAGTGACTTGCCCAAGGCCACACACAGCTGGTCATGGAGAAAGTGAATGGTGAATTCAGACTGCTCTCTTCCACGTGCCTTTTTTAAACATTTATTTCACCCATATTCTCTACACAAACCCAAAGGATTCATGTTTAGGCTGTATACATCTATAATTACCAATGACCATAAACATAGAAAAACATGGAGGATGATTCTCTTGGAAGAAAAGAAAAATTGTTACCAAAATGGGAATGGATTTAATTGCGAGAATTACAAGGCTTCAGAAGTTAGGTTAACTTAACTCACAGCTTTGACACTGAAAAGGGTTCTCCTTACTGCTACGTCCAGTGCTTGACAAACCCCCAGAAGTAGGAGTCCAGTTTTGGTGACTACCTAAGCTGATAGGTAAAAATCTCAGCAGTAAGGTGGAGGGACCAGAGCCCTGGAGACTCGGGTTCTAATCCCTGCTTTGAATAAGTCACCCTAAGCCTCTGGGCATCTGTCTTCCGGCCTTTAGATGGGGAATGAATCCTGTGGGGAGGATGCAATCAAATCACAGAGGGGAGGTTCTTAATCAGCCCACAAGGCTCCATCTGCACGTAGGTTGTTACCACCTCTAACGCTGGTTTTGGCTTCTCTTTCCCAGGCATCACGGTGGACAAGTCTGGGCTGATTTACTTTGTGGATGGCACCATGATCAGACGCATTGATCAGAATGGGGTCATCTCCACCCTGCTGGGCTCCAATGATCTTACCTCAGCCCGGCCCCTCAGCTGTGACTCCGTCATGGATATTTCTCAGGTAAGGGGAGAACTCTGCCTGCTAGAGCCCTGGGACTGCACGCTCATCCTCTCACCAGTACCCAGCTCTCCCACTGGCCCCCCATCTTTATGCTGCACTAGCCTTTGAAGAGCACATTCTTGGGGCTGGGCCTGGGGAAGCACTAAGGACGCAAAGATGAGTAGGGCGAAGCTTGGTGCTCTGGGAGTTCACCAGAGGGATGACAGGTGGTCGTCAGAGGGATCCCTGTGGACAGTGAAGAAATCTGCCCAAGGAAGCTTCAAAGGCAGCAGAGAGTCAAATGCTGTGAATTTAAATCCATAGCTGCCTGTGAGTCCCCTCTTTGGAAACACAGGTACTTGTACATTGTCTTTTCTCTTTCTCTACTGTAAATGACATGAGGACAGGAATTCTGTTCATCTTTTCCCCTGCTCTAACCAGAGTACCTTGTATACAGTAGGAGTACAACCAGTATTTGGTGGTTAATTAATTGATTGGCTGATTGACTCCAAGCTTTGCCGCTCACTAACTGAGTGACTTTGGACAAATTCCTGAAGTCCTTTGAACCTCTTTTATTTTTATATTTTAAAAATGGAAATAGCTGACTTCAGCCTGGCAGGATTGCTTCGAGAAAATACGAACAGTGCATACTAGGCTCCTGGCACCTCTTGGCACTTGAAAGGTGGTCAATCAACAGAAGTTCTGGTGCCCACGTCCACAAAGGAAGTGCAATTTGTGCCAGGTTTTGAAGGTTTAATAGGGGTTTCTGGGTGGCCAGGAAGAATGGAGACATTTCACCAAAGGGAACGGCATGTGCAAAGGTACAAAGATGTTCATGGGCCCGGTATATTCAAGGACCACTGGAAGATTGAATGCTTGAGCATAAGGTTCTTGGAATGAAGAAGCAGGAGTTGAAACTGGAGTGTTATTTGGGGCCAGTTAGGGAACGACCTTCCCATGCCGTGCCAAACAGTTTGGACCTTAGCAGTGAACACCAGTAATCCAGTGCAGACCCAGTGACTGGCAGTTCAGCATGTCCTTAGTTTGTCCTGCAACGTCTTGGCAAGGAAAGTGTCCTTTATTGCTAGATCTTTCGGCAGGGCCTGGCCAGAGCTGCCAGCATTAGCAAAACCCAGGAAAAAGGAAGGCACGAGTTACATTAAATTGTAGAGTGGGGACAGCAATAACCACACTTAGCTTTTTAAACCCCCTTGTAGGGCAGGCTGCACACAGGCCCTTTTCCACTGACTATTCACCTGCTCCCTGTACTCAGGGTGCAACAGAAGCCAGGAGGCCCCCCTGTTAGTGACATGTGTTGTGGAGCGCTGTCCCCAGAGCCCCAAGGCTGGTGCTGGCGGTCCCAACACCCGCGTCACATCCCTTTCGGTTGCTGGCGTGGTTTTCCTCTGCACTGGCTAATGTGATTGTTCCGCTCCAGAATGGAATCTGTTCTCTGCCACTCGTCTTTCCAATTTGGCAGGCTTCCCCTTGCTGGCTCGAGAATTCCCCTCTCCAGTCTGTGAGCAAGCTTGAATTACCCGTCAGGAAGCTGCTACGGCCTGAGGATGTGCACGCGAGTATTTTCAATTCTCAAAACGGGCCCCGTACCAGCCAGCACAGGGCACTGAAAATTTTCAATCCACACGTTGGAAAGTTGTTTTACTTTAGTGAGAGGTGCTACCAAGCAGCCAAATCAAAAGCTCAGAGGACAACCGGCGTGTAGTGGAACGGGGAAAAAACCCACACTTAGCTTCAGAAATCCTGGGCTGAAATCCCTTTGCCCCTGGTCCTCGCTACCCTCATCTGAATCTAAGCATGGAATTTTTTTTTTTTTACCAAACTCTCCAGCCACGGCTTATATTTTTATATACACATATGGGCGGGGGTGCTGGCTTTCATTCTGAGAGCTTCCTCTGTACAAACACTCAGAGCTGTTTTACTGCCCCGTGGGGAGCAGGGAGTAAGCCAGAGAGCTAAGAACACAGCTCAGAGGCAAGAGTGCAAAGCAGGGAACCAAGGAACTTGGCCAGCTCCCCTGGGTGGAAATAAGCCCAGGCCCAAGGAGAAACTAGAGGGAGGAATGGAGAAGAGAAGAAACAGAAGATGTTGCCGCCAATCAAAAGAGGGGATTAGTTCCTAGCTCAGCAGGCTACAGGGTGTGACCATATGTAGGGTCCAAAATGACTTCTGAAGAACTTCTTATGTGCCAGGCACTGTTAGAAAGGAGAATACAGAGATGAGTAGGACTTCCTTTTTCTTACCTAGCTGTCACAATATTCCCTAGAGGTGATATTATCTACCCCATTTTACAGATAAGAGAACTGAGGCTCAGGGCGGTGGAGGGGGAGGCGGGGGGCGGGGAATTGCAGTTATAAATGCAGAGCCCTGTGCTTGTTTCCATCAGGGACATGGAAATGAATTTTTTAATGAAACCCTGTACATAAATTGCCTAGCACAGTGCCTGGCAGCTAGTAATAGGCTGTAAATATTCATTCCCTTTATAATTTACAAAGCAATTCCTTGTATATTGTCTTGATACTCACAATTACTCTATGTAATATTTATTACCTCCATTTACATATGAGGAAAGAAGTTCAAAGTGTTTAAGTAACGCACACCTGTAGTAATTGTAGAACTGAGATAAGAGGTGAGGTGTGCTGGCCCCAAATCCCTCGCTCTCTCCGTGCCGTTGACCAGTCATGTAGTCATTCATTCATCTGGCAATCCTGTTTTTGAGAACAAATAAGTCTGCAATAAGGCAGTCATCTCAGAGTGCTTTGATAAAGGCACAGACTGTTCTGGGGGACCGAGGAGAGGGGGCTCTATCCCTTCTCAGGACCACAGAATATGGGAGCTGGAGGGACCACAGCAATTCTAAAGTCTTGTTCTCCATTTTAGCAATGGGACATTAAGCCTGAGCACCCCTGTCACTAACAGGAGGGAAATCAGAGAAGCTTGTGTATTTGGTCTGCTCCAGAACTAACACACAGGCTCTGTGACAGAGCCAGGACTGACTCTCAGAGCCCTGTTCCTTCTTTTCCAGGTGCTCTGTGCACAGGGCAGGAAGGAGAGAGCAGAAAAGCGCTTGCTCTTCCTTCCTTCCTTCCTTCCTTCCCCTCTTTCCTCTCCCCCTTCCCCTCCTCACCCATCCATCAGGGAGCCATCTTTTCATCATAATGACTGGCAGAAAGGTCTGAGCAAGCAGGTCCCCAAGGTGCCAGAGGACCAGAAGGCATAAAATATTTAGCAGCCAGTGTTGACAAGAAATGGGTTTTAGGAAATTGAAAACTCCCCTGTCACATTACAGTAAACTGTTCTGATGCAGCCAAGGGCTGCCGTGACGCTATGCTCCAGAGAGTACTGGGAAGTGTGAAGGCAGCAGCTCTGGCCAGTGGCTCTGGCCTGCCTCAGGCTCCCTGGCTCTGTGCGGGCAGAGGGGCCCAGGCTGGGAGTGAGGAAGCAGGGCCCGAGGGTGGTCCTGAGCAGAAGGGTCAGACGGAGGTGGCCACATCTCATAGGTATATAATTTACTGGGGTTTCTTTCTGCGTTAGTAAACTACCACATGGACATTGTAGAAAATGTAAAAAGTTAAAAATTACAAAGAAGAAAGTTAAAATTACCCCTAATCCAAGTACCGTTAACATTTTGGTTTTTCTTCTCCCCTCTATCTATAATCTAATTTATTGTTACATTTTCCCCCAATTGGGATCACACTGTGCTTACAATTCTGTAGCCTATTCTTTTCAATTAATTCATAGCAAACATTTTCCAATGTCATTAAATATGCATGTATAACATCACTTTTAAGAGCTACGTGGAGTATTCTAACTCATGGGCGAACTAAATACCATCGTTGATTTAGTGAATTCCCTCTTGTTGGGCACTTGAGTCGGTTGCAGTTTTTCGCCATCATTAAACATTGCCGTGGTGTGCACCATTGTTCACAAGGTGCAAGAGCAAATTCCTGGGAGAGAAATTTCTTACCTAAAGTAACATGCGCATTTAAGTAAGCCCCACGTTGGACGGAGCGTCGAGGGTTTGTAGGGGGCTCAGGAACCAAAGGTGGTGAGTTCCTAGGAGTGCGGTAGACAACTGGGATGGAGGAGACGCTTCCAGCCCATGTGCAGTGTGTCTGGATGACCTCTTGGGGACACAGCTGGCCAGTGGCTTCCCGTAGTGCCAGCACCTACCTCCCGGTGTGCTGTATCCCACAATCCAACCTCCTCCTCCTCCACCAGCACAGCATTCTTCACCTCAGACCCTGCCAACTGCATCCCATGCATGCCTACCTGCAAGCTCACCATTGTCCCTGCCAGCTTCCCAGCCTGGCTCAGAGGAGGCTCGGGCTGGGCCCCAGGACCTCTGAACCCCTCATTCCCATCGCCACCTTCATTAATGTCTTCTGGGAGGACCTGTTCTCTGGGGTGCTAGAAACCATTTTCTTTTTTTTTTTTTAACTTTATTTGTTTCTTTGCTTTTTTAAGATTTAAATCCACATTAGTTAATGTAGAATAATAATGTTTCAGGAATAGAATTTAGTGATTTATCACTTAACATGTAACACCCAGTGCTCATCCCAACAAGTGCCCTCCTCAATGCCCATCACCCATTTAGCCCATCCCCCCAACACCCTACCAGCAACCCTCAGTTTGTTTTCTATAAGAGCACATAAAAGGCTCTTACAGTTTGTCTCCCTCTCTGTTTTTACCTTTTTTTTGTTTCCCTTCCCCTATGTTCATCTGTTTTGTTTCTTAAATCCACATGCGAGTGAAGTCATACGCTATTTGTCTGTCTTTGACTCACTTATTTCACTTAGCATAATACCCTCTAGTTCCATCCACGTTGTTGCAAATGGCAAGATTTCATTCTTTTTTGGTCGCCAAGTAATAGTCCATTGAATATATATACCACATCTTCTTTATCCATTTGTCAGTCAATGCACATCTGGGCTCTTTCTATACTTTGGCTATTGTCGATAGTGCTCCTATAAACACTGGAGTGCATGTGCCCCTTCGAATCGGCATTTTTGTATCCTTTGGGTAAATACCTGTTAGTGCAATTGCTGGGTAGGGTAGTTCTGTTTTTAATTTTTTGAGGAGCCTCTATACTGTTTTCCAGAGTGTCTGCACCAGTTTGCATTCCCGCCAACAGTGCTAAAGAGATCCTTTTTCTCCACATCCTCGCCAACATCTGTTGTTGCCCGAATTGTTAATTTGAGCCATTCTGACAGGTGTGAGGTGGTATCTCCTGCTTCAGCCTCCAGACTCTATCTGCCTTCTTCTCCCACCTCCATAACATTAGCTGTCATTATTTGAGCACTTACGATAGGTTAAGCACTCTGTGGTATCGTCAGTCCTGTTTTACGGATAATGAATATTGAGGCTCAGAGAGGCAAAGTAATTTGCCAAAGGTCATAATGGTGGGGCTAGGATCTGAACCTAGACCTGTCCGGCTCCCAAGTCTATCTCTTGTTTACTTTTTATGTTTCTTTTTTTTTTTTTCCTTTTTATTCCCTTCTTCATATTTTGGGAGTCTAATGGAGACCATCAGGTGTCTTGGGGGCAGCTTTTGCATGGTTTCACTCAGATCAGGGGGGTTGACCTCCATTGTTGATGACAAGCCACTGTGAGATCAGGCAGGACTGCGTGTGAAGGCACTTGGGACATTATTACAAGCTATATGGGCTGTGGGACGATAAGTGGTGAACACCTTGCCGGGCGTCTGAGTATCGGTGTCTCCATTGTCAGGTCCGCCTGGAGTGGCCCACAGACTTAGCTATCAACCCGATGGACAACTCTCTCTACGTCCTTGACAACAATGTGGTCCTGCAAATCTCTGAAAACCACCAGGTGCGCATTGTCGCTGGGAGACCCATGCACTGCCAGGTCCCCGGCATCGACCACTTCCTGCTGAGCAAGGTGGCCATCCACGCAACCCTGGAGTCTGCCACGGCCTTGGCCGTCTCACACAATGGGGTCCTGTACATTGCTGAGACCGATGAGAAGAAGACCAACCGCATCAGGCAGGTCACCACTAGCGGAGAGATCTCGCTGGTTGCTGGAGCCCCCAGTGGCTGTGATTGTAAAAATGATGCCAACTGTGACTGTTTCTCTGGAGATGATGGCTACGCCAAGGATGCAAAGCTGAATACCCCATCTTCCTTGGCTGTGTGTGCCGACGGGGAACTTTATGTGGCTGACCTGGGGAATATCCGAATTCGGTTTATCAGGAAGAACAAGCCTTTCCTCAACACCCAGAACATGTATGAGCTGTCCTCACCAATCGACCAGGAGCTCTACCTGTTTGATACCAGTGGAAAGCATCTGTACACGCAGAGTCTGCCCACAGGAGATTACCTGTACAACTTCACCTACACTGGGGATGGCGATGTCACACTCATCACAGACAACAACGGCAACATGGTGAACGTCCGCCGGGACTCCACCGGGATGCCCCTCTGGCTGGTGGTCCCAGATGGCCAGGTGTACTGGGTGACCATGGGCACCAACAGTGCACTCAAGAGTGTGACCACGCAAGGACATGAGTTGGCCATGATGACATACCATGGCAACTCTGGCCTTCTGGCAACCAAAAGCAATGAAAATGGATGGACAACATTTTACGAGTAAGTATCACAACAAGGCCACTTGATGATCTTGTTTCATGAGATGTATTGTACGATTAGAGGTGAGTCGATGGAATGAAAGTTTTTGGATATATTTTGTTTTCGCTCAGAATTTGGGATGCAAACCATTATTGCCTACAATATGTTCTGCGTGTTCATATTCCAGACGATTGCTCCTAGAAAGCAACACGATGTAGTGGAAAAGGCATGAACTTTGACATTAGAAGAGTTGGGCTTGCATCCCTCTAGGCCTCAGTTGCCACATCTGTACAATGGAAATACCTGCCCAGCATAGCACAGGGAAGTAATGTAGATAAAAACCACAGAGCGCTAGCGTCTTCATATGATTCCTGTCCAGAAATAATGGCAATGGGAGAAAGAACGGTTCCATGTAGATGAATTTTCCACGTAATCAAAGCTCACATCGTCAAGTTTCAAAAAAATATTTGTTTTCATTTTAACCATTTGGGGTGGAACTTAACAAATGCTTTCCATGCCTCCCTCCTCAAACCCGTTATACGAACATAATGAAACCTTTCTCTTTATGAGTCGAGATCCTTAATAAAGAACAGCCACAATTGCATATTATGTAGAAAGTGAGGCCAGAACCCTTTGCCCCTGCCCAAAGTGACTGTAAACTGTTCTTTGATCTGCTCCTGTGTCTCTTGGTATAATTTTACTGCTTCCCCCCTCAGAGTGGCGCTATTGCATCACTATATGTTATGGTCATGCCATCCACCCCCAGGGGCTCACTTCCTTCCCCTCCTCCAGGGTAGCACTTCTTAAGTGGTGTAGCCAGAAAACCAGAAGTTCGGCTTATTCCAATCCTAGTCAAATCAAATACATATGTATCTGAGGTCTTCCTCTTTGAGCTATTTTAATGAATGGATTTTGTACCTTCTCGTTTTGCTACAAGGCTGAGATCTTGGGGGCGGAGGGGGGCAGGGGTTGGTGGCCGGAAGCTTTAAAAAATCTAAGTAGCACCAGATATGGGCTAGGAACCACATTATTGCATTTAATCCTCACAACAGCTCTGGAAAATGAACAATAGTATCCGTTTTATAGAAATAGAAACTAAAGCTCAGAGAGGCTCTCTGTTAGACAGTGAGAATGTGGCAGAACTGGGGTCTGTCTGATGCCAGAGCTCCTGTGCTTTAAGCCCTGCCCTGCTGTCCCCTGCTGAGTTTGTTAATCCCAAATGAACTTAAATCCTTGAACTGTAAATTTTTTCTCAAGCTTGTTCAAGCATCAGTTTCTCACAGTCCTGGAATCCAGAGGAAAAGGATTTGTAATAGATTTTTCAGTACAATTTGCACCCAAAAAAATGTCACAGCAATTTGTACAAAGTTCACTGGCTAAATTCCTGTCTCCAAACCCGGGCCTTGTTAATTACAAAGAAAGACAAAGATCCAGGAAAACAGCAATTATCTTGATTAACTCATTGAAAGGGAAATACACTAAATAATTCAATTTCCCTCCATTGCCCAATGGAAATCTCTTCTACATTATTTAGCCAACACAGGGGTTTCTTTGTCAGAGCAAAGGGGAGCACTCAGTTCCCAAGGTCACTCTTTCAGATCCCAAACTGAATGTTTACACATCACTGCAACCATTAATCTCCACCAACCCTGAAATCTAAAACCTTTTCCTACACCTCCACCAGAAAGGATCCCATTCCCTGCTCCCTGTCTCCCTTGATGGAATATATAGCCACAGTTGTTTTATGAAGAAGAAAAAGGTAGGATAATCACTTTTTGTAAAGTGGCATTTGGAATTCCCAAGAATCCCCTGTGAATTGAAGATAAAAGCCCTAAAATTAAGAGAGAAACTTATCTTGACACCCCCACTGTGTGCCAGGATCTTTTCAACTTCATATTCCCAGCAACCTCAGACCAGAGAAATTAATCATCCGCCATTTTGTTACCAATGAACAAATTGAGGGATTAGGAACACAGAGAGATTAGGGAGCAGTCTAAAATTACACAGGGAGTACATTGCAGAGCCAGAACACAAATCCATGTCCTTTCATCCACCCCGACTGGGTTCACCTAAGTTCTTTGTGACTTATCTGTATGGTAGGGATAAAAATAGTACTATTTCATGGGATAGTCTGAGGTTCAAAATTTCAATGAGATAAAATATGGAAAAGTCAGTGTCTTACTCACCGTAAGGAATCAACTGAGAACTGCTGCTGCTGTCACCACCACTACCATCATCATCATCGATGACGTCACTTCAAGCAATACAAGTGGATGTACCAGTAATTGCAGAAATATTATTCAGGCATGAAAGGTATTACCGGGGAACAGCTGCAAGGAAACTAGTCAAGGGAGCAAACAAAAGTTGTGACGAAAGTAGGTGGGAATTAAAGTTCATAGCAGGGGAGCAGAATCAAGGGTGGAGTCTGAGAGATCAGGGCAGAACTAGGAAGGGGTCAGGTCCATAAGAATATCCAAAATGGGCTGAAAAAAGGCGTGCAGAGTGGGTCATGAAAAAATGGTTCAGCTCAGACTGTGAGCAAAGCAAAGGTCCCAGATACCGGTTTTCACTGAATATTAGCCCTGTGACTCAGGGGCTGGCTGACTGGTTTCCAGACCTAGGTTTCAACCAGACAGAAATCATGCCTCCCTTACCCCATTTCAGGGTCATTATGGGGATCAAAAAAACTAGACAAACACTAAAGGTAAAAAATGCTTGTAAACCGTGAAGCTCTCAAGAAGTAAAGATGCAGTATTATCATTATTGTGGTGTTTCTTAACACACATTTTGACAGATTTTGCCAATGCACCATTGCTCTAGTGAATTTTCTGCTTTTAGCTCCGTGAGGCAGTTTAGTGGATTCCAACCCAAATGCTCTAATATTTTTTTTAAAAATCAGCCCAGGCCTGCCTGTAGCACAGGCTATTACTGAAACAAGTTTTAAGTTGGCTTTATTGATCCTTTCAACAGATTAAATAATGCATCTATCATAAACACAACACACTTCAGAGCAAGTCTACTTAGGAGTTCACAGTTCTGGGGAATGAAGGTTACTTTCCTCTCGTCAACCTACAGGTCTGCTGGCAGAAAACCTCAAAGAACTCTGTAATGCAATCCTCATCTCCAATGTGTGGTATCATTAATTTCAGACTTGGGCTCCTGGCCAGATGGCATTCAGTGGCTAAGAAAATGGCCTCATGAGCACGAGGCAGGTTCCAAAATTCGCTTGCTGGGTGGGTATGACCAGCCAGCTTTCCTAAGTTTAACAGGGGTAAGTGGCTCTGGTATCCCATGGTGCCCTGTGACAGCTTCTGTCATAGTTATGCTCACACTAAATACTAATTTGTCTCTGTATCAGGCTTAGGGCTTGCCACCTAGTAGGTGCTCAGTAAATATTTTATGAATGAAATGTAAATACAGGAAAGGGAAATAAAGAAGGGAGGAAAAATAGGCTGTAGCGATAAGAGTATCAAATCCCAGCTCCAGCATTATCTGTGTGCCCAGCAGGACATAGAATTCAAGTGGTTCAAGTAATGACACTTGGCTTAAGGGTTTCACTGGAGGATGTAAGAGCTAGAAAGTACATCATTCCCAAACTTAACAGTAGGAATAAGCCAGGCAAATGGCAAATTCATGAGTTTTTCTTAAACTTCTCTAAGCTCACAGGGCAACCACCTAACCAAATCCAGGGAGAGAGACTCCTGAAGAGACAGCCAAGACGTGAGCACTAGCTTACCTGGGGTTAACACAACTGGTAACAAGAGATCAGCTAGGGTGGTTTGGCAGATTTATGAAGGCTAAGTGTAAACTGACAAGAGAGCTTGAAGCCCTTAGAGGCTGCAGACAATGGGTGAGAGAGTCCACATCCTCTCCATGATTTCTCTCCACAGCCTGACCAGGTAACTCTAAGAAAAGAGTAGAGAAAGATGTAAGTGTCTACTGTGGTAAACTTGGGAGGTCCTGCCTTCTGTTCCCATCCCAACCCACTTTATTTCCCATATGGAACAAAAGCCTTCATCTGTGGAGAGAAAGGCAGCCACCACTGTCCTCCCTAGGCACTGGTGGAGACCCACTGCCGCTGAATAAGGGAAGAAAAAAAATTTTAACTTCTGTTAGGAGGGGAGGGGGATAGGCAATGGGTCCAGAATTACAACCTGACGGGGGGCAGTAGCACTCACTGAAGAGGCTACATTTTTGAGACTCGGGACACATGGTTACATAAGACCGAGGCTTACTCAGAACGAGAGAGAACTCTCATGCTCACCACCCACCCCCATAGTTTAGCTAAAAAGCTAAACACAACAATGGAAAGCAGAATAGTACCATGAATGAGGTAAGAGAGGGATAAGGGCTGGAAAGAGACCCTTCCTGAGGCACAGCACAGAAAGGGGTTTTAACGCTTAAGATGGAGTTGACACTGAGGAAAAAAAAAGTCGTCTGACAAACTAGTTTAGCTCCCTAAACACAAGGCATCACTAGAGGAACTTAAAGCCTACTAAGGTCAACCAGAGAAACATCAAACTTCAAAGCCAGCCCAAATCCTAACTGAATTAACTCAAACCCCTTCACTAAAGTCCTAGCAGAAGGAAGCTCCTACTCATTTCCAGGCATAAAACCTGTTACCTCATTTTCTAGTGTAGTACACAAGATGTCACACTTTCAACTGAACATACAAAAAGGCTAGAAAACACAACACACTCCCAAGAGACAAAGGAATCATCAGAACCACACTTAGATATGACACAGATATTGAAGCTGTCTTTCAGGGAATTTAAAATAACCATAACGTTAAAAGATCTCATGGAAAAGGTGAACACTATGAAAGATCAGATGGATATTTTCAGCAGAGAAGTGGAAACCGTAAGAAAAAAATCAAATAAACATCTAGAAATGAAAACAAGTTCCAGAGATGAAGAATGCCTTTAATGGGCTTATCAGTAGATGGAGACAGCTGAAGGAAGAAGATGGGTCAATAGAAACTACCCAAACTGAAATATAAAGAGAAAAAAAATAGTGGAAAAAAAAAGATACAGAACCCAGACATCCAAAAGCTAGGCAATATCAACTTGTCTAATACACATATAGGGATCTTCCTCGACTTACAGTGGGATCACATCCTGACAGACTTTACCATAAGTTGAAAATATTCTAAGTCAATGAATTTAATACACCTAACCTACCAAACATTGTAGCTTAGCCTAGCCTACCTTAGATGTGCTCAGAACATTTCCAATAGTCTCCAGTTGGGCAAAAGCATCTAATACAAAGCCTATTTTATAGTGAAGTGTTGAGTATCTCATGTAATTTATTACATACTGTACTGAAAGTGAAAAACAGAAATGGCTGTATGGGTGCAGAATGGTTGTCAATTATGGGATGTTTACCCTCGTGATTCAGGTGACTGACTGGGAGCTGTGTCTCCCTGCTGCCCAGCATCACGAGAGGGTGTCACATCACTAGACTGGGAGAAGACAAAATTCATAATTCGAAGTACAGTTTCTCCGGAGTTCATATCACTTTTGAACCATCATAAAGTCAAAAAATCAGGTCACCTAAGTGTCTCAGTCAGTGAAGAGTCCGACTTCAGCTCAAGTCACGATCTCACAGCTTGTGAGTTCAAGCCCTCAGTTGGGCTCAGAGTGTCTCAATCAGTTAAGAGTCCGACTTCAGCTCAAGTCATGATCTCACAGCTTGTGAGTTCAAGCCCTCAGTTTGGCTCTGTCCTGACAGCTCAGAGCTGAAGCCTGCTTCAGATTCTGAGTCTCCCACTCTCTCTGCCCTTCCCCAGCTCGCACTCTGTTTCTCTCCTTCAAAAAAAATTTTTTTGTTAATAAAAAATTTTTTTAATTAAGTCAAAAATTCATAACAAAATATCATAAGTCAGGGACCACCCATAATTAGAATTCTAGGAGAAGAGCAAAAGAGCAAGGCAGAAGAAATATTTGGAGAAGTAATATAATTATGGACACCAAACCACAGACCCAAAAAGTTCAGAAAACACCAAGCAAAGTTCACACACACACACACACACACACACACACATCTTAGTCATCTATTCAAAATACAAAAGAAAAAGAGAAAATCTTTAAAGCAGATGGAGGGGGAGGCATTTTATATAGAGGAACAAAGATAAGAATTACAGCAGACTTCTCATCAGAAGCCATGCAAGCGAGAAGACAGAAATGCTGAAAGGGGGACAAAAACAACCAGACTTCTATACCCAGGAAAAATATCTTTCACATAAAGAAATGTTATGGAGGTATAGATGTATAGGCAGGGATAAGAGAACCAAGAAAGAATGGTGAGGCACTCAGGCATTAAAAACAGTGAACAACCTTGACCAACCCTGAGGCTTAAGGGCAAGGCAGGGCAGAAATAGGATGTTGTTACTGAAGCCCAGTGGAAGCCATATAACCGTGAATAAGTAGCTATCTCATAAAAATTATAATTATGGACAGATGAAGCCGCTATTAGAAATATGGCACTGAAGTAGATCAGGAATAAGGAAGGCCCCTCTTAACACCAAGTCTCTTGCCAATGCCTACCATTGACTGAATCCAACCAGAAACAAGCCAGAAAGCAGGGGAGTACGGTGGGGGGAGGAGGGGCAGTGATGTAGTCAGCTCCTCTGGGTACAGAGAAAAGCGCAGAATGGATCTGAGGGGAGAGAGGATAACCAGCACAGACACTGACTGGCTCTGTGACCTCATACACCCAAGTGGCAGAGCCAGGATTCAATCACAGATCTCCCTGAATCCTTTCCACCAGATGCACTGCTTCAGGTACAACATCAGTGAGAGATCAGACCTACCATCGGTAGGGTGTACCAGATGTTAGAAATCCTCAAGGCTAAAATGCATTGGTGGGACTTAATTCTGTAGGAAATTAGCAGCAAGCATAAGTTTTAATTGCAGAATCCAAAAAGTACCCTGGCTCTGGTACAGTTTTGGAGAAGATAATGATGTAGCAGTGCCATCTTTTATAGTAACCTGAGGCCAAGGGAACTATCCATGTGCATGGGCTGTGAATTCTAATTATTCACAGAGGATATGGTATCCAATTCCTCTCGTTGGCAGTGGTGGCATTTGAAACAGTCATAGATGAAATTCATAAAAATCAAATCTCTATTTTCCAACTAAAAAATCCCAGTCAGCAAAAGTTAGTATCAGAGAAGCAGTTTGGCATTTTCCTCACCAGCTGCAACATAGTAAGTGGCTTGAGATGTGAAATATTGAGTGTGAAGAAGAAAGCCTTGCAGTGTGTGTGAAGATAACCTTTAGCGGTCCTCTTCTGAGAGCCAAGTTCACGGCAACTGTATGAATCTTTTATGTGTTTTCTTTCCCCATTCTCCAAAGATGCTTTGGGAAAATGGAGTGAAGAAAAATCAGTGGAAAAAAATAATGAAAAGCCAACCATCTGGCCATCTCCATCATACCCCCTGAATATGTGTGTGTGTGGGGGGGAGTGCATCATGGCAAATTCACTTGCAGTGATATCAAAGCAAACACCTTGAACAGAAAACTATCAGTCTTCTTGACCCACTTGAGATTTCCAAACACAATGTTTTCTATAACATAGTGATGAACACAAAGGTTTTTCCCTGAAACAGCATCACTTATGGGAAGCTTGATGAAAGAACACAGACTTTAAGGTCAGACAGACAGACTTGACTTTGAATCTATAGTCCTCAAGTAGCTGTGTGATCTTAGACAAGTTATTTATTCTTTCTGAGCCTCAGCTTCACCAATTGTGAAATGACAACAATAATGCCTACCTCAAAGATGGTTATGGGCATAGTGCTTGGTACCTAAAAGGTAATCAATCTATGGGTATTTGTGAACTTTCCCTTCCTCATATGGAAGGGGTGAGGTGAAAGGAAGGAAATTCTTAGTTTTTCTTAATCCATATCTTGAAAAGCCAGTAATAATATCTACTCTTTATTATTCATTCATTCATTCATTCATTCATCTAAGAAATAAGTATTGAGTGCCTTTTATATTCTGCATAGTCTCCTAGGCATGAGAATACAGACAAGGTCCCTGTCCTCATAGAGCTTATATTATAGTTGGAAGAGACAGATAAACACATAAATAAGATAATATGTAATGAAAACAATAAAATCAGAAAATGTGGCCAAGATGGGAGGACCTATCTATTTAAAGGAAGGCCTGACTGAAGTGATAACATTTGAACTGAAATGTGAGTAATGAAAGGAACTAGCCATACAAAGATTGGAGGGAAGAACATTCTCTGCAAAAGGAACACTAAGTGTGAGCACTCTGAGCCTGGATTGAACATGGCGTGTATGGAGAATGGAAGCAGATGCAGTGGAACACAGGAAGTATGGAAGAGTAGAGTTCAAAGTGAAATTGGAAAGAGAAGCAGGAAAGAGTAGGTCCTTCAGCCAACATTCTTTTACGTTATTGAACATCGACTACATGCCAGGCACTCTTCTAAATTCTGGGATACGTTTGCGACCAAAGTCCCTTCTCCCATCAGGGAGTCGACATGGTGGGGAAGGCAGTCTCCTGTGGTCCGGCAGGCCCTGATGAAAAATTTGCATTTCATTTTAAGCATGTTACCTTATTTGAACTTCACAGTATCTTCCTGAGACAGGTGTCACTGTCTTCATTTTATAGAGGAGAAAACAGAAGCTCCCAGAGGTTGTGTTATATAACCTGCCTGAAATCATGTCATTTGTAGGGGGTTGATGGTTCACAGGAAAAGAGAACTGAGTGCCCATCCTCTAGGGTTATCATTCATTGCTGGCAAGTGTAGAGCCTGTATTCAAAGCCTAGAACGTCTGACTCCAAGGGCTTTCCCATATTAACACATTCCTTCCTCTTGGTTAGAAAGAAAGAAATTTGCCAGTTCTTTAGAGCCAAAACAGACAGAACTAAGCCACTGTCCCAAAGTCACCCAATCGCAGGGCCAGGGTTTGAAGCAGCCACTTGGAATCCAGAGAGGGGGCAAAACTGTCCCAACTTGTCCAGTGGTGCTATCTTTCTGTCAGCAGCTCTGTAGCAGGAAGAGAAAGGGCTCCACAGAGGGGGCGTGGCACCTAGGTGTTCAGGGTTCCCCAGATGGGCAACTCCAGTTTTTCCCTGCTGAGCCAGAAACAGCAGTGTTCTGATGGGCTAATCACAGTTATTGATCAGGCAGCAGGGAGATCCAGTGGCATTTCCCAGGCTCTGGAAGGCACTGAAATGAATGAATAAGAGACAAGAAAATTCTATAAATTGGCTGTTCTATTTGATGTTCATTTAATTAAGACATTCAGTCCCTCTAATGGAAAATGTAAGGAGTGGAAATTACTGGTTTTCGGCCATCTCGTATAAAATGAAAACCAGATCTTGATGGCATGAGGCTTTTCATTGTATCTTCTTCAAGCTCAATTTAATTATGTATTACAGGCTACCTTCAATAATAATTACAATTGTCTGCCTTCATGCAAAGGCTCTTTCTGTCTTGGAGACCGGAGCTCTGGGGAGATGCCTATGGAGATTGCTGAAGTATCATTTAGTGAGAGTAGCTGTTTCCGTCTTTGTGTGCGTTCATCAGATGCTTGCCAGGTACCCACTGTGCATCAGGCCTCTCTCAAGTCCTACAGGAGATAGTGTGTATGTAAATGAATCATGTCTCCCCTTCCCCACAGAGCAACAAAGGGGCCTCACGTATCCAATTGTGCAGTCATTCATTTGTTCAACTAACGTTCCCAGCCTGTCTGACACCACAGTCCTGTCCTGACTTAAGCACCCCAGGCTGAAGCAGGTGACAGCTTGTACGTGAGCTGTTACAGAGCAGGGGACCCATTCTGCGATGCAGCTCTGCCAGTGTATTACTGGGAGAAGGGACAAGAGAGAAACCAGGGAAAGCTTTACGTGGTGTCATTGGAGCAAGGCCATATTAAAGCAGTATTGAAGTGACATGTGACCCCTAATCCATGATCTCCCTATCAATTGTTATTTTTAAAACTCTAAAACTCCTTTTTTTAAAACATTTATTCATTTTTGAGAGAGTGTGAGCAGGAGAGGGGCAGAGAGAGAGGGAGACACAGAATCTGAAGCAGGCTCCAGGCTCCAAGCTGTCAGCACAGAGCCCAACGCAGGGCTCGAACTCACAAACCCCAAGATCATGACCTGAGCCGAAGCCGGACACTTAACTGACTGAGCCACCCAGGCGCCCCTAAAACTCCTTGCTAAGTATCTTGCGTGATGTAATAAAATCTTTTGTATCCAGTTAGATCAGGAAATTAGATAGTCTGAGTAAGTCGTCTCAATAAAGAGTATGTACATGGATAACAGGTGTTCAGAGAAGCAGACTAGAATAGCATATCCATCCCATAAACCTGTTGAACTGAAATGGGTCTTCTTGCCGATTTAAGGTAACTCAGGATCTGACAAGACTCAGAATACTCATAGCCCACAGACATAAGTACAGTGACCAGGCTGAGCCAGTTTCTGGGGTGGGAGCAGGGTGGGTCTTGATTTTGAGCTCAGAAATTTAGGGTACCCTAGTAATATTTACTGTAAAGGTCTGGAGATAGGTGTTGGCAGATGTCCTATATGTGAGACTTCCATAAATGCCAGTAACTTAAATTTTTTAATGTTTATTTTTGAGAGAGAAAGAGAGAGGGGAGAGAGAGAGAGACAGAGCACAAGTCGGGGAGGGGCAGAGAAAGAGGGAGACAGAATCTGAAGCAGGCTCCAGGCTCCAAGCTGTCAGCACAGAGGCTGACATGGGGCTTGAACTCACAAACCATGAGATCATGACCTGAGCTGAAGTCAGATGCTTAAGTGACTGAGCCACCCAGGTGCCCCAAATGCCAGTAATTTAAAAGGGCCTCTTCCCCCAAGATGGCCACGCTCATGACTTCTCTGTACATGGCAGTATTTGGGTTGTCACAGCACTTTGCTGATTATGAAAATAATCCATGGTCATTATTTTAAGATCTTTGGGATATAAAATACCACCAGTAATTCTACCTCCCAGAGATAACCACTCTAAAAATCGTACATTTTTGTACAATCCCTTCCTATTCAAATTTCCAGCAGCCACAAAGAGTTGAAAAGAAAACCGCCTCTCCTAGAGTTAAAGGGAGCAGAGCTCTGAGAGCATCTCCAGGAGAGAGGCTTTAGGACAAACTTCCAGATCTTCACCCCAAGACTCACCCTCCTTCCTAGCAGCAGTGTCTCAGAATCACCTCCTCACCCAGCTCTGAGGGGCACCTTATACCTGTGACCCTCCAATCCGGGCTTTAAGCCACATGGTCACCCTCCCCTAAGCCAGACTGACATTTTCTTACAAGACTCTGACTCCGTACTAAGGAAGAAAAATGAGAAATCGTGACAAGAAACAGTTTTCCAAAGCGCCAAAGGTACCTATAGGAGAGCCCAAGGACTGATACAGCCCACACCCTTGCCCAGCGGAGACCAAGCCCAAGGTATGTGGTACAGATCTGTGTTGTTGCCATCCTGGAAAGCGCTTGCATCCCCCTTCCTCAGGCCTCAGCAACCGAGAGATTCAATTTCCCCCAGAGTTAGTCTTGGATCAAGGACCTGGGTGATTCATGTAACCAGCACCTTTGTCTGTGGCAGACTGTCCCGGCCAGGGACTGTTGGCATTCAGCGTAAAGAGTCCCACGGTTAGTACCAGGCACAGGGACAGAAAGAGTTGGTAGAAGGCACAATCCATGCAGCACCTATATCTGACCTTGGGCAAAAAATTGCTCAGCAAACACCTATCTGGTCTCACCTCCCAAGTCTCACCTGAAGCGGTCGAAGCAGCAGCACCCGAGGCATCTGGAAACCAGGTGCAGCTGGAGGATCATGGGAAGAGCCAGGACTGAGCTGAACTCTGGAGCCTTTCATTTGGCCAGCCATCAAATCCCTCGGGGCCCAGAGGCCAGCTTCACGGCAATAGTGAGAGCAAAGCAGGGGGAAGAGTCCACCAGGGAGACACAAAACTGAACTTGCATGTGAGCTTCAGTACGACCAGAAGTCAGAAACACTAACATCTGGACGAAGAAGTTTTTTCCCATTCGCACACAGGTGCAAAAAGGCTATTATACCTACCTTTTTGCACTTCAGCCTCCCGCAATTAAAAACTGTAACTGAGTGTTAAAAGCCTACTCCCTACCATCTCCCAGCCACTTTGCCGCAGGTAGGGCACACCAACAGAGGTTTGCAAATGGATGCTACAGAAATGCTCACTCAAGGCAGAGAAGCAAGTGGGACCCTGGAAGCAGATAAATCTGACTTTGAGTTTTGACTCCACCACACTTACTATCTGTGTGACCTTGAGCAGGTGACTCCACTTTTCTGAACCTCCTCCAAAAAGGAGATCATTTATACCGTTTAGACTAGTAGCAAGGATTAAGGGAAAGGATGTATGAAAAGCACTATGCCTGATATGTTGTGGGTGTTCAGTAATGGTAGGCATTTCTTTTATTATTATCAGAGATGGAAAAGGGAATTAAGATTCAATTGTGATGCTTCAAAAAGATGCCAGCAGAGCAAAGCTGTGAGTCCTGACAACTGCAGATATATGCGTAACTGCTTGGTGCCTGACGTGAAATCTAGACGGGAAGAGGATGCAAGAGCTCGTCTGTTTAGCCTCGTTATATGGGAGCAGAGTCCTGGTTTGAATTCAGAGCCCCCTTTCTCCAGGGTCCGTAGCTTTGTAGGAAGCCCCATCTCTTGTGGTGTTCAGGAAAAGCCTGTATAACCATTTCTCTGGGTTTTGAGAGGGTTATTCAAGCATCAAGTTTGACCCTGTCACCTCTGGGAGTGCCCTGGCTTTAAGACTTTGGGTCAGCAGCCTCAGATGGCCGCCATCTTGTCACACCACATGGGTGGGTGTAAGTTTGTAGCCACAGGCCCCTGCCGCAGGTTCCTCGCAGTAATCCTGGGAGGGAGGCAGGGCGGGGGTTGTCATCTCTGCTTTATAGAATTAGCAGAGGAAGACTCAGAGAGGTAAGTCCTCTGCCTGCGGTCAGATGTCAACCAGTGGAGCCCCTTCCTGGAAACTGTGTGCAAGGAGGTGTAGGAGACACGACAGTGTATCTAACCAGAGAGAAAAGCAGAACGTGCAAAACTGTGGCACCAGGTGGAACGCGCCAAGTTCCGGCCATGGCACCATTATATTTCCGTTACTCAGAGCCACCCCTTGGTTTTCAGGTATGACAGCTTTGGCCGCCTGACAAATGTGACCTTCCCCACTGGCCAGGTGAGCAGTTTCCGAAGCGATACAGACAGCTCAGTGCATGTCCAGGTAGAGACCTCCAGCAAGGATGATGTCACCATAACCACCAACCTGTCTGCTTCCGGTGCCTTCTATACACTGCTGCAAGGTGAGCCGGGTGGGAGGCGTGGGGACTTTGAGGCAGGGGGGTGAAGAGACCCCTTTGGAAGACGATGATACCAGAAACAAGCTGCTACTAGAGCCGGGCAGCTTTAGTAGCAGAGCATTACAACTGGTTTCTCTCTGTGTTGCATTCGAATGTGCAAAACACACCAGCCCGAGTCCTGTATATTCTCTCCCAGAAGCCTCAGAGTGACAGTCCCTTGTCTCATCCCATCATCATGAGAACAAAGGGTCGACAGTCCACTAGCTGCTAATCCAGATGCCCTCACTATTCCGCCATTCTAATGGCTCCCAGGTTAAAGGCTTGCTCTCACACTGGTGTGGGTGAGGACAAAGGACAATAATGATTATGCCTAACCATGAAAGGGACCTAGGCATGGAGAAGTCCTCCCTGAAGCTCAGGTGAGAACAGTCCGTGCCTTCTCTAGGCTTCCACAGAGAAAAGGCCCTTCTCGTCTGCGTTCATCAAGTAATCCCTGGTAGGAGTTGATCTTTGAGCTTTAGGGAAATCACAGTGATGAAATCTGGCTGCAGACTGTCTGCCTTGGTTGTCCTCACGGGAGGTGGTGACCCAGGATGGAGCTCACAACTTCATTGGATCTAGTAAGCATGAAAAAAAGAGGAAGCTATCACTAGGGAGAGCCTTGATTTTTTTCGCCACTCTCCTGATGGCTTTTTGTGCTCCCAAAAGCTTTGACACAAGTAGTAAAAAGAGGCTTGGGCTGGGAGTCACAGGCCCAGATTCTAGTCCTGACTCTGCCACCACATCATGGGGGCCCTTGATTTTCTCCTTGAGGAAACGAAAGCAAGTTGAAGCCGTGTTGAATGGTGTGAGGCAGTGCAAGGAGCAGAAAAAAGCTCTGGAGTAGACAGACTGGGGGATCTCTGTGCCTACGGTTTCAGTTCCTACCTGTGTGAATTGGGTGGAGTCACTCTTCTCTGAGCCTCAGTCTCTGGGGCTGGGAAATGGGGCCGAGTTACCGTAGCTGCCTCGTAAGCGTTGCCCAGACAGTCCCTTTACAGTGTACACAGAGTGCCCAACATGGGCCAGGCCCATAATACAACTCAGTAAGTTCTTGCTGGATTCATTAACTAATTATTTAATAACTGGCACTTGGATTTACCATAAGAAAATAACTGTATATTGCCACAACCGCTTCTACTCCCACATGTAATACAGTGCCTTTAAAGAAGCTCAAAGAACAGTAGTGGTTCTCGGTCAGAAGAAAGAGAAGCAGTATCTTGCGGTTCCTTCCCCACCAGCACCTATAGCAGTGGGTTGGGACACACTCACGGTGTTTATGCTCGGACTGAGTTATTGCCAGGAGAAGGTGCCGATTCCGAGCCAGCCAGGGCTCTGCCTGGCCGAGGACAGCAGGGCCACAGATTGTTCAGACATCTTGTCCCTCCCTGTGGTTAAGAACCGTCTTATCCCCTGCACACCTCTAAGCTGGCTTGCTGCATTTTTCTCAAAAGTTAATGCAGTCTTTCTTACCTTTAGGCAACTCTTTTTTTTTTTTTTTCCATTCAAAAGTGCCATATTTCCTCACTTTTAAAATGTACCATCAATTCAATAGCAACTTTTCAGCTTGGGGAGGAGGGGAGACACACGGCTCAAAATTCATGCAAGGACTTAAGACACATTCCGATTTCACAAACACTGAAGTGGGAAAAGGAAAAATTCATCGGGGAATCCAGGAAATGTGGTACCTGTTTTTCCTCTTTGGTGCTTCTGCCAAGCTCCTCTCCTTCCCTCATACCAGGCTTGCATGCTCCGTTTTGCAACCACCTCAGTAGAGGCTTGGTAAAAAGTGTTTTCAGCTGCATCTTATGTCTGAACTATGGGAAGAAATAAGGAGGAACCGCTAATGAGGAGCAGGCTTGGGAAGTCACAGCTCACATTAAATGGGGCTCGTTTGAGATGGGCCTCTACAAACACCATTCCATCCAAAGTCACCACTAATGGACATATGTGCATTCAGCAAGAAGCAGCTTTAAGAGATAAATGACACGGGCCTTTTCACTGTTCAAAAGAAGGAAAATACAGATGGCCAGTGAATAATGCATAGCCAAGTTTAAGGCAGATCTTAGAATTCTGCATGTGTGAGGAAGAAAAGGGGAAGGATGGAAGGGGGAGGGAGGGAGAGAGGGCGGGGCTGATCTGATGCCATTCTAACAGGGAAGACTTAGCCACAGTTTCCTACAAAGCTACATCCGTTTTTTGTTTGTTTTTGTTTTTGCTTTTGTGTGTGTCTGTGGTTGTTTGTGGGGTTTTTTTTGTTGTTGTTGTTTTTGTTGTTGTTGTTTTCTGCTTGACATACGTAGCCTGGAATGGATCTAGTTCAATCCAGCAAATGTTTACTGAGCACGTACTCTAACGACAGTGATAGCTAACATCTTGGAACACCTATCAAGTATAAAGTAGTTGGTTAGTGTTTTACATTCATGTACCTACTCCCTCCTCACAACAACCCTATGAGGTATTATTAACATCTCCATTTTCCAAATGAAGACAGTTTAAGTCACTAAGAGGTTAAGTACCTTGTCCAAAGACACACGCCTGGTAGGGTATTTGGACCCAGGCAAATAGAACCCATTCTCTTAAGCACTGATCTAAAGGCAATGGGGAGCTATTGAAGACCCACGATCAGTACCAGAAAAGTTCTCTATGACAGATGTGTGACACGGGGCGGTAGAGGCTGAGGAGAGATGACAAGAGATCTGCACGGCAGTGACTAGTACAATGCTCGCACAGAAAACTAATAAAACTAATAAAACTAATAAAACTAAGAAAACTAATAGCTCACTTTTACATAACACTCACTATATGCCAAGCACCATTCTCAGCTCTTCATATTCGTTATCCCTCCTAATGCTATGAGGTAAGAGTACAGTTCATCCCCAAGGTGCAGATGAAGAACCAGAGGCATGGGAGATTAAGGAATTTGCCCAGGGTCTTGCAGCAAGAGAATGGTGGAGCTGGGACTCGAACCCTGGTAGCATGGCTCTGAAGGCCATGCGTGCTCTTAGTCTCTGTGCAGCAGAACAGAGTGTAGACCCTGTACCCCTCAGTTGCCAGAGCAGTAGTGAGGCCCATCAAGAGGCTAAGGGAGGGGGATGCATTTGTTGTGACCAAGGAACTGGGGAAGCTTCTGGGGAGAGGTGACAGTTCAGCATAGCCTTGAAGGGAGGACTTGGGCTAGAGTTTATTGAAGAGGGGCAGGTGTAGACAGAAGCAGCAGCTGAGGAAGGGCAAGAGGGGAAGGCTGCAAGCACTAACTCAGGTGTTTCCAGTGTTAGAAAAGCATTGTGTGCATTTCACAGCTGAAATTCGCTCTTCTCCAGAAGTTTCTTTGAGCTAAAGATCCTAATTAAAATATTTAAATCAGGTCTAAGATTTCAAAATCAGACATATTTTTTAAATCATTGGTTCATCTATGCACATATGTATGTATATGAAAATGACTTAAATATATATGTATATATATATGTGTGTACATATATATATACATATATATTTGGAATTTCGTCAGCAACTTAAGTACTGGAGTTATTTTCACCTTGACGTAAAGAATAGTTACTCTGGTGTGTACCAAGAACCTTAAAAATGTTCAACCCTTTGTTCTAGTAATCCTAACAACCCAAAACGAAGACATTGATTTATCCAAAAAATATAGCTTTAATAGAGGTATAATTCACATACTCTAAAATTCACCCTTTTAAAGTGTACAGTTCAGGGGGGTTTAGTATATTTACAAAGTTATGCAATTACTAATGCTGTCTAGTTCTGGAAAATGTTTACCACTCCCCCAAAAGAAAGCTTGTACCCATAAGTGCTCACTCCCCATTCCCCATCAGTGCCTTTCCCTCACTATACTTAATGTCTTATTCTGGACATTTCATATAAATGGAGTTATTGATACATTATGTGGTCTTTTGTGTCTGACCTCTTTCACTTAGCATAATGTTTACAATATGTTTATTTGCAGTGTCACTTTGTAATTATGAAAAGCTAGAAATAATCAGAATATCTACTTGAGGATTGGTTAGATAAATTATGGCATTTCCATATAGTGGAATACTGTACAGTCATTAGGAGAAACACTTAGGAGGGGGGCCAGGGTGACTCAGTCAGTTGAGCGTCCAACTTTGGCTCAGGTCATGATCTCGTGGTTGGTGAGTTCAAGCCCTGTGTTGGCCTCTGTGCTGACAGCTCGGAGCCTGGAGCCTGCTTCAGATTCTGTGTCTCCCTCTCTCTCTGCCTCTCTCTCTCTCTCTCTCTCTCTCTCTCTCTCTCTCTCGAAAATAAACAAGCATTAAAAAAATTTTTAAAGAGAGAAACACTTAGGAAAAATATTCAATGATGTAATACAATGATCAGTGGCACACTATAAGCAATTACTTTATAAATGTATTCAGAAATATTCTTTTTTTAATGTTTATTTCTGAGAGAGAGACAGAGCACGAGCGGGAAAAGGGCAGAGAGAGAGGGAGACCCAGAATCCAAAGCAGGTTCCAAGCTCTGAGCTGTCAGCACAGAGCTAGATGCGGGGCTCGAACTCATGACCTGAGCCTTAAGTCAGATGCTTAACTGAGCCACCCAGGCGCCCCCAGAAATATTCTGAAGTCTAGGAGTATACAAAATATTTACAGTGGCTTTTTTTTTTTTTTGGTATTGTGATCATGGACGATCTCCCTGTATCGTCCTAGTTTTCTTCAATGATAATGTTTCATTTCCGTAGTCAGAAAAATAAACCCATTTAGAAGCCACACCCCTCCCTCTGCTGTGCACACCCCTCCCTTCATCCTCAACCCTTCTGAGCAGAAACGGTCCCTCTCCTCTCCCGTCCCTCAGACCAGGTCCGCAACAGCTACTACATCGGGGCAGACGGCTCCCTGCGGCTGCTGCTGGCCAACGGCATGGAGGTGGCACTGCAGACAGAGCCCCATCTGCTGGCCGGCACGGTCAACCCCACTGTGGGCAAGCGGAACGTCACGCTGCCCATCGACAACGGCCTCAACCTGGTGGAGTGGCGGCAGCGCAAGGAGCAGGCGCGGGGCCAGGTCACCGTGTTCGGGCGCCGGCTGCGGGTGAGCAAGGCCTTCTCCAGGCGGGGCTCCGCCCCTGGGGGTGGCTGGGGCCCTAGCGGGAGAGAATGAGGACCGATCCGGAGAACTGAGTTCTGTTCTTGAAACTGGCCCTGGGGGAGAAAGTGTTCCTGGGCCCCCTGCCAAAGGAGGAAGGTAAAGTAGGCAAACCTCACTTAATAAGAAATCTCGAATCTCTCTTCCGTTGTGGCAAGATCACCGGCTTTGGTGTTAGGCCTGAGTTGGATTTCCAGCTTCTGTGATACCCGGACTGAATTTCAGCCCGTCCGTGATGCCATTTCATTCATCCGGAGCCTCAGTCTCATTTTCCAAAAAAAAATGGGAAGGATGAATCAATTTTACAAGTTGCGACAAGAATTGGAAATAATATACAGAATGCCTCATACCGAGCCTTGCACACAGGAAGTGGTCAATAACCTACTCCTGTTGTTCCTGCTATTCTTACTACTATGTTCTTATTAATATCTAGCAGAATCCAGTTTAGCTATTTGGAACCTAAGCCACATCCTCCACTCCTTCCAGGCAGTTGTCCCCTTACTAAGTGAGCAAAACGACCCCCAACCCCAGCTGTCCCTGCTGCCAGTGGGTTGGCATCTGTGGTCTGGCATTTCAGAGTGCTCTTCAGAATGTGGATGCCCTGAGCCAGCCCTTTCACTGCCTCACCCCCCATGTTTCTGCAGAGTGTTATTACCGCCCCCGCCCCCCAGGCCCGAGTGCCCCACTTCTTTTCCCTCTAGCTTCAGAAAGGAAGGTGACAGGGAGCGTGAAAGTGAAGAAACCAGCCCGGTTCTGAGCACAGCGCCTTGCAGACCCCAGCTGCTCTGTAGGCTCTGGCTGGGCTGAAGGGAACCACAGAACTGAGCGAGATTGTTGCTGACTCCTAAAAACCACAGAAGCATCCTCATGCCACACGGCTGGCGCTGTCTCGACACAGCCAATATCACACAACTAGAATCCACAAAACAAGCCTTCCTGTGTCTCCTCAACAGCCTAGAACTCTAGCAAAAACCGAAGTGGGAAAGAGCCTTCCACTGATTCCCTGAGGAAGGCCGTAAGTGTCTTTGTTGTCTGTGGCCCGCCACCATCTGCAGCCTCCCCGAGCCCCCTGTCTGAATTCTCCAGGAGCCCCCTCATGCACATCTAAGGCAGTGTGCTAAATGGAAAATTTGACCTTGGTTTGATTCCTGCCTGGGCCTGGCATGTAGCCCTGAGCAACTCCTCTGAGTCTCAGACTCCTCTGCGGAAACAAGATAATATATTCCAAGTACCTAGCCCAATGCTGGTAGAACCCAGGTGCTCAATAAATGGCAGTGATTAGTGCTATTAGGATTTCCTCTCTGCGGTGTGAACTGGACCAAAAGTTTCCCAGGCTTTAATTGGTCCCTCTCCCAGCCTGAGATTAATGGTGCTCCAGTCCGGTGGCCGCATCTCCGCGTCCTCCCAAAATAAATGGCCACCCACAGTGACGGCATGTGGAATTAGAATGTTATCCGGGTGCGCCTCCCCATAATGGAGCTCATTTTTTATACAACTGGGAACTTTTTTAATAAAGAAAGATGTAAAATAATCTCATTGCTGCCACTGCCAAGCACAGGAAGCATTAGGCGGTTCCCCCGTGAGCTGCTTAATTCAATTTTATTAATTTTGCCACAGAGGTGTAGCTCGCCTTCCCTAGGGGCCCTCCAGGGGTGGCGGGGGGGCAGCTGGCTGGGTGGCAGCTCCTTGGGAGGAGTCACAGGGGACCCTGCAAAAGATGCCTTAAAATGGCCCCCCTCATTGTTGGTGGTGCAGACCCTGAATCTTCCTTTGCCCTCCCGGCAAAGAACACAGCTCCAGTCTCCGGTGCCTCTGATTTTTCACGGGAATTGTCTGCCACACTGTTTTTGCTCTGCAATTGTATTTGATTACCCCTGGGAAGGCAACCTTATTATAAGCAGGCCATTCACAGCTAAAGTTGTCCCAGCATCATCATTATAAATCCTTATTTTCAAGGTTTGAGAATTTGTTTGGAGGAAAGGGGGAGACATACACGTCTCTACGTTCTCTGAGAATGCGATCCTTTGCTGCCATTTAATGGAAATAATTACATTCATTAATTCAGTACCTTCTATATGCCCAGAACTCTGTTTGGTAATCTACTCAGGCTTCTTCAGTCCTCACAATAGCCCTGTTGTTTCACAGAGGAAGAAATTGAGACTCGGACAGGGAATGGCACTTGCCCAAGGTCACACAGATAAATTGGCCACAGAATCGAGGCTGGAATCCTGACCTTAATTCCTAGACCTGAGCCTTTTTTACCACCCAGGGTCCTAGAGGGCCTTTCATTACCTCAGTCCACATGTGCGGTTTTGTATCATATGACCTACATCATCTACTTTCCTCTTGTGTTTCCCTTACTACGTGTCAAACTTAACCAGTGACCAATGGAAGAGTCGGAAAATGTGCCCAAATGTCCTATAAGGCCATGTGCCAATTAGAGGGGACACAGCATTTTAGCTTTGGAGTACCTGGCAATGTTTCAGGGGCAACCGATGCCTAAAGGGTGGATCCAAATACAGAAGTAGGCCTCAAAGTATATTTCTTTATTAAACTATGAAAAACCCTGACTTACCTCTACCCTTGTGGGAGCCCTGTATTCCTGACTCTGGAAGGAAATTGAATTGTGTGCTGACCTAGCAGCCCAGCTGACCTAGCAAGGGGATCTGGACCCACTTGGCCTCTCCCTTTTTAGGAGAGAGTCAAGAAGGAGCTGCTTTTTGTCCCCATTAGAAGTATGACATGAGGATATCACACAGATCGTCTTCAGGACCAGCTAGTATTTGCTCAATACCTGCACTGCCTTTATTCTCACAACAGCCCTATTTAATTGGCCTTCCCATTTTACAGATGATGAAGCTTCATAGAACTGGCAGGTGATAGAGCCAGGACCCAAACCCCGTCTGTTGGCACCCATGACCTGTGCTGCCTCCTCTACTCAGGACCTTCTCACATCAAAGTCTTCAATGTCCAGATTAACTCTGTCTTTCCTCCTACTCCAGGTTCACAACCGGAACCTCCTGTCCCTGGACTTTGACCGCGTGACCCGCACAGAGAAGATCTATGATGACCACCGCAAGTTCACCCTCCGGATCCTGTACGACCAGGCAGGGCGGCCCAGCCTCTGGTCACCCAGCAGCAGGCTGAATGGTGTCAATGTGACATACTCCCCAGGGGGCCATATCGCTGGCGTCCAGAGAGGCATCATGTCTGAGAGGATGGAATACGACCAGGCGGGTCGCATCACATCCAGGATCTTTGCTGATGGGAAGACGTGGACCTACACATACTTAGAGAAGGCAGGTGTCCATCTCCCCCACCCCCACCACCACTGGCCTTGCCATTTAGAAGACCATTGTGTCATGGCTCAACCCATGGCCAGGCCCAGCTTGCTGCCCTCAGCAGGATAGATTGGACCCATGTGGTCTCCAAAAGAAAACAGAAAAATCTGCAATAGAGGGCTGGGGAGCCCGAGAGGCATCTGGGTGGATCGTGGTGATGGTGTGGCAGGTGGGGGTCCTGGGGCAGGAGAACGTTAAAGGCCCACATGAGAGACTGGAACTGGGGGCAGGCCCAACACTAACTGGTCCTACAGAGCAGGACTGAGGGCAGAGACCCAGGCAGGGGTCTTCTCCCAGGTCTGGGGCACACAGTGTGATCTGGTCACAGAGAATAGGGCAGAGGCCTAGGGATCAGTACTTAGGCAGGAGGTAATTAATCCTGAGCTTCCAGTGGTGGGCATGGCCTTCGTAAATCCGTTCTGCTTCAGGTTAGGATTTATTTCATGCCAGTGGCTAAGAATCAGAAAAGCCCTGAAAGCAAAAGTTGGTCCCAAATCGGAGAAAATGTAGCTTTGATGCCTAGCTTCCTTTAGGTGTGTTATCTGCTGACTTATTCCTGTAAAAGAGCCTGCACTTCATGCCCCGGTTCTGGTACCCACGTCTTTACTTTGTTTCCTGCTCGCGGTCACCTGTCCAGGGTCTGGGCTGTGCTTGCTTTGTGCTCAGTCTTCCCCACCGTGTGCTGGGTGAGCATCTCTAAGCAATGTTCTGTGGTGGTGCTAAGAGAGACGTTGGAGGTCATCCGACATAGTGAAAAACCCAACCCAGAGGGGGAAAGAACCTTCCTGGGGCCATGCAACAAGCCATTGTTAGGAATCAGGTTTCCCTGTTGCCATCACAGTCCACCCCAGCCCAGGGTGGGCATATGACCTGTTCCTGCATAAAGCCTTAAATGCCCTTCTCAGATGCATTCTTTATCCTGTGGGCCACAGGGAGCCAAAAGAAGTTGTGTAGCAGGCAGTAGATACTGTCAGGCTGTGTTTTAGGAAAATCATTCTTGCTTGAGTAGGAACATTGATTTGAGAAGGAATCTGAAGGAAGGAAGCCAGGAGAGAGGCTGTTGCAAATCCTTCTAGCCAGTGCTCCCAACCTTTCTCACACACCATCACCCACAAAATCATCATTTTTGTACCACACAAAGGGACAAGCAGACAAGGCTGCTCACCATGGGAAGACAGATGGCCTGAGTGCCAGGGCCAAGGGCTGAGAGAAATCCTTATCTTACCCATTTGTACCCCACTGCAGTACCCTATGGCACATTGTTTAGAAGGCCGTGGTTTGGGCCTCACTTAGGACAACCACCAGTTCCCTTGGCTTTTCATTCGTCTCCTTTAAGTCTTAAGTGCACAGACTTCCCCTGCGTGCACTCCCCTACTCTTACTTCTGTGTTCCTTTCCCTCCAGTCCATGGTACTGCTCCTCCACAGCCAGCGGCAATACATCTTTGAGTTCGATAAGAATGACCGCCTCTCTTCTGTGACCATGCCCAACGTGGCCCGGCAGACGCTAGAGACCATTCGCTCAGTGGGCTACTACAGGAACATCTACCAGCCCCCTGAAGGCAATGCCTCGGTCATCCAGGACTTCACTGAGGACGGGCACCTCCTCCACACCTTCTACCTGGGCACCGGCCGCAGGGTCATATACAAGTATGGCAAACTGTCAAAGCTAGCCGAGATGCTGTATGACACCACCAAGGTGAGCTTCACCTATGACGAGACAGCAGGCATGCTGAAGACCATCAACCTACAGAATGAGGGCTTCACCTGCACCATCCGCTACCGTCAAATTGGGCCTCTGATCGACCGCCAGATCTTCCGCTTCACCGAGGAAGGCATGGTCAATGCTCGTTTTGACTATAACTATGACAACAGTTTCCGGGTGACCAGCATGCAGGCTGTGATCAATGAGACCCCGCTGCCCATCGATCTCTATCGCTATGATGATGTGTCAGGGAAGACAGAGCAGTTTGGGAAGTTTGGTGTCATCTACTATGACATTAACCAGATCATCACTACAGCGGTCATGACCCACACCAAACACTTTGACGCATACGGCCGCATGAAGGAAGTGCAATATGAGATTTTCCGCTCACTCATGTACTGGATGACCGTCCAATATGATAACATGGGGCGAGTAGTGAAGAAGGAGCTGAAGGTGGGACCCTATGCCAATACCACCCGCTACTCCTATGAGTACGACGCTGATGGCCAGCTACAGACGGTCTCCATCAATGACAAGCCGCTCTGGCGCTACAGCTATGACCTCAATGGGAACCTGCACTTACTGAGCCCTGGGAACAGTGCACGGCTCACCCCGCTAAGGTATGACCTCCGTGACCGCATCACTAGGCTGGGTGATGTGCAGTACAGGATGGACGAGGATGGCTTCCTGAGGCAGCGGGGCGGGGACGTCTTTGAGTACAACTCAGCTGGCCTGCTCATCAAGGCCTACAACCGGGCCGGTGGCTGGAGCGTCAGGTACCGTTACGATGGCCTGGGGCGGCGGGTGTCCAGCAAGAGTAGCCACGGCCACCACCTGCAGTTCTTCTATGCAGACCTGACCAACCCCACCAAGGTCACCCACCTTTACAACCACTCCAGCTCAGAGATCACCTCCCTCTACTATGATCTGCAAGGGCACCTCTTTGCCATGGAGCTGAGCAGCGGTGATGAGTTTTACATAGCTTGTGACAACATCGGGACCCCTCTTGCTGTCTTCAGTGGAACAGGTTTGATGATCAAGCAGATTCTATACACTGCCTATGGAGAGATCTACATGGACACCAACCCCAACTTTCAGGTCATCATCGGCTACCATGGTGGCCTCTACGATCCACTCACCAAGCTCATCCACATGGGCCGGCGGGATTACGATGTGCTGGCTGGTCGTTGGACTAGCCCAGACCACGAGTTGTGGAAACACCTTACTAGCAGCAACATCATGCCTTTCAATCTCTACATGTTTAAAAACAACAACCCCATCAGCAACTCTCAGGACATCAAGTGCTTCATGACAGGTGAGGATGAGGGCTCATTCGGAGGACAGGACTGTTGTTCTGGTCCTCTGACAGGACTGTCTTCCTTGAGAAAGCTGGTAGTTGGGTCACAGGAAACACTGGCTTTCCTTAGAACAGCATTTCAAAGTAGATTTTAAGAAACACTACTTGAGAGAAATGCCCTGGAAAAACTGGTACTGGCCTCAAATTGATTTGACAGGGCAACTACCATTCTTAAATTTTCATAATACATTGCAGCTTATGAAAGTCTCTGCGAAGTCCTCTGGTAAAGAGAACTGTTTAACACAGTTACCCACTATTTCACAAACATCTGACCATGAAACCCCTTTACCCACAGTTTCTCAAGCATTTGAGCATGAAACCCCTTTTTTTCACCATGAAATCCTAGTGCTTCACTGGATGCATCCCTGAAAATGCACTTTGGAAGTTTCTGACCCAGAGATCAGGCTGACTATGAGTCCCCAATAAGGTGGGTGAAGGTATAGCTAGAGAAAAAAAAAATCAATTTTCTCATTCGGGATAATGTAATGGAAAGTTCAGAATTTGGACACAGACAGAACTGCTGAAGGATGCACCATTTCTAAATTATGGACAGTCACAGAAATTACTTAACTTCCCTTAATTCCAGTTTGCTGACCTGTAAATTAAAGTGAGGGGGCACCTGGGTGGTTCAGTCAGTTAAGCATCCAACTCTTGATCTCAGTTCGGGTCTTGATCTCACGGTTCTAAGTTCAAGCCCCACACTGGGTTCCACTCTGGGCATGAAGCCTACGTAAATAAGTAAGTAAGTAAGTAAGTAAATAAATAAATAAATAAATACATAAATGTTAGAATGTCTACTGACACTGATAAGTATGCATGTTGTAAATCCTAGAGCATTCACTAGAAAAGAAAACAGAGGCATAGCTAATTAGTCAATAGTGGAAATAAAATGTAGACTAAAAAAAAATATTCAACCCAAAGAGGGTAGGAAGAGGGGAGAAAGGGAGAGGATGGACAAGTAGGAAAAAAAAAAAAAAAAAAAAAAACCCTGCTAGGATGGTTGCAAGGGTGAAATGAGATACATTTTATAACCTGCCTAGCACAGTGCCTGGCTCATGTAAGGTTCCCTTACCTCGACCCTGACTTAAAAAGTGAGCTTTGTTTTCCACTACTGTGAAACCAACTGGAATATAAATGTTCACACGTGCCAGAAATGTCTTCAGCAGCCACAGTCCACCCAGCAAAGCAGCCACTCCCAGACCTCAGCCACAGAAGACCTCAAGAGTCAGAGCAGCTATGGGGATTCAGGTCTGGATAAAACCAGCGCTTTTTATAAAAGAGAGTTTGCAGTGGGCAAAAATTGGGCACGCCCCAACTTGCAAACCTGGTCGTTTCCTTCTCTTTCTCCTGTGACACAACCCTGCACCCCCTATTTTAAGGCAGTTTCATTTTCATTCAACAAGTGCCTCCTGGGTGCAGCCACTGTTTTCGGCCTGAGGGGATGGGATACAAAGATGATCCCTGCCCTCCAGGAATTTACACTGCAAGGGAGACACAGACAGCAGTGAGGGGCCCAGGATGAAGGTTTGCACTGATGGCCGTTGATACACAGGACGCACAGCCGGCTGTGCCCAGGGAGCAGTTCATCCTTGAGGCCCACTTCTGAGTGGACATTCCTCAGGTAATGGGGAGAAAGGCAACCCAAGCAGAGGGTACTGCATTTACAGAAGTGCAGAGAGGGCAACAGGTACAGCTCACATGAGTGCCCCATAGGGATGTGGCTTCCTAGCTCCCAAACCTGGTGGCCTGGTCTGGACCCTGCTGCTGCTGACACTGACTGGAGGATTCTTTCTGGGAAGAATTCCAGGTGGTCATGTTGAGAGCAGGCATCCCATGCGTGAGGAAGAAGAGTGGGCGCGGTGGTGGGTGGGTGTGATGAAAGCGGACTTGGGGCCTGTGGTGAACAGGAATAGCCCAACAAGGTCTCTCTATGCTCAACTTGCTGGCAGTCCAAGAAAACTTAGCAGATTTAGAAAATATTTCCATTATGTCTGTGTACATTAAGCACACCCCCTGCTCATCCTGCAGTGAGTTTCTTTCGAGGTATCTTGGCAGGTTACTTACTGTAGCTGGAAAAACAAAAAAAATGGTACAGAAAAACATTCTGTTACTACAAACCAAGATCCCACTAATTCTCACTAAACCGTTTAGCTTCCATGCGAGCTACATACAACCTCACTCACATCCAGCAATGACACCAATAAAAAGGAGCATACACTCCAAATGGATAGGCTGAGGTCACATGACAACCCCTGAACCAAGCACTGTGGCTGGGGAGAGAAAACGCACCGAGTGGCTTAGCCTAGGCCACATGCTCCATTGCTGAACCCCTAGGTGGAGTTAGCCTCCCTAAAACTACACAGATACCCCAAAAGGAAGAGTGAGAAGGCAGAATGGGATGCTAGGAAGGCAACCAAAAAATATCCACCAAGGATCCATCCCATACACTATTGCACTAACCCTCACCTGAAGCCAGTGAGATGGGGATCACTGACTCCATTCTCAGAGGAGGAAAGTGAAGGTCAGAGCCATAAAGTAACTGACCTACTGAGAAGTGGCAGGGCTAGGGGTAGAACTCTGCTCTAACTCCAGAATCCTCATTCTTGGAATGAAATTCACTCTGTAATGTGCCCACATAAGAAAGGATTGTTAATTCATCGCTGTCCCAGGTGGCTACACTGATGTCTGGGGCGGATGGGTAAAAAGGGGCTTTTTAACTTGACAGAAATTTCTAACTCTGATATCATAAAAAGGAAGAGTAAAATTCCCAACTTTTCAGAAAAGTGCCGTAGGAAAAAAAAAAAACAATGAATAAATCGATTTTCAGCATTTTTCCTAAAGGCATAATGAGAAATGTTCCTACCTTCCATCACTTGTGATTAAGGCCCAGCCCTCTTTTCAGCCCCCTAGTTTCCTGGGAATCTGTAGTAATCCTGATAGAAGTTTTCCTTTCCAACTACAAATTCAGATGCAGGTTCTCAGCCTCAGGCCAAATGGCTTCATGGGGGATTTTTTCCCCCTTGTTCTGTTTGTTTTAATTTCCTAAAAACCATCTGCCACGATTCACAGAATCAGAGATTCTCAAAAACTCAGTGAAGAAAGGGACTTTGGAGGCAAGCTAGCCCAAGTGCCTCATGTTACAAATGAGGAAATGGAGGTCCAGTGACGTGGGGGTCTGGGTTTGAAAAAGCTCAGAAAACCTTCTATGAGCCAGGAACCGAGCTGGACACTTCAGAATATAGGAAACCCAGTCATTCGTGTAACAAGCTTAGAACAGTTGCTGCTGTATGATGGCTGCCCAAAGTGGTAACACTATTATTCTTTCCATGGCTTGGTGAAAACCATTTCTACCATCAGTTTGTAGATAGGGAAACTGAATCTCAGAGAGGTTAAGGAAACGGTCCAAGTTCACACAGTGTGCGACTTGGGGAGCCTGAATTTGAACATGGGTTTCATCTTGCCTCACCATGTTCTTTTCCTTCCACGACCTTCCTAGAAGTAGAACCTGGGTTTCTACACTGCCCTTCCTATCTTCCTCCACCCCGGTACCTCCATGTTTCACACCCAAGAGAGAGGGGCTCCAGGGCATCCAAAAAACAAAAAAAAACAAAGGCAAACTTGAGGTCCTTGAATGAGAAGACAGCACAGGATGCAGCGGTGGCAGGGACACAGTTGTCAACCCCCAAAGGACATCCCCATCGTTGGAATGGCTTCAGTGGGTGGTAGGGGAAGACAGCTCCACCAGTGCCTGGACCCTAAGCAGGGCCTCCCTGACCAGAGACATGTCTCCTTCGGAAGAAGGCAAAAGCAGGCCTGGATGCCCATAGCCCGGGACTGCCAGCTCTGAGGCTCAACTCCACCCCCCCCCCCACACCCCTTCCCCAGACTTTGGATTCTGAGTCTCTGCTCAACAAATGCTTTAGCATCTTCAACTGCCTCTTCTCAAGGAAGGCCGAGCCACACTGGGACACAGGCTGGCTGTCACTCTCCTACAGGCACCCAGTTAACTCCTACCTGCCATCCCAGGCTTTTCCTGTGCTAGCCACAATTTTTCTTTCTGGTTCTCTCTCTGCCTTGCTGAACTGCTCTCCGCTTACCTGAACACTCCCCACACTCACCTGCTCTCTCCAGGCCTTGCCTTGCACACGGTCTTTGCCTGAAGTGCCCCCTTTATCTCTGCTGAAGCCTGACAAAAGGTACACAGCTTTCAGTGTCTGCCTTAAAGGCCACCTTCTTTGTGAAGACTTGTCAGCCTGTCCAACGGAAAGACTTCTGCCCTCCTCTCATCTTTTTTCTTGTGTCAAAGTTTTGCATGCCTGTGTGTCATCTCCCCTTCAGGGTTCTGAGTGCACAAGGTGAGGGTCGGAGTAACACAGTGCTGGACACACAAAACGCTCTCAGCAACATTGGGCCTAGTAACAGATGACACTTTATCCATCCTCTTTCTTTCCCTTACGTCTTGGCTTCCTGAATCTGTTCTTCAGTGAGCCAGAGGCTCATGGGAAAGTCCTCTCTATCCCTATACCTAATATTCTATAATTAGTAACCCCCCAGGAATGTTATAAAATGGATGAAACCAATGCCTATGGCGCTAGATCCTCAAGCCCACTATTTTTTTTAATGTTTGTTTATTTTGAGAGAGCACGCATGTGGGGGAGGGGAAGAGAGAGAGGGAGACAGAGGATCCAAAGTGGGCTCTGCGAGGATAGCAGACAGCCTGATGCAGGGGCTGAAACTCATGAATGATGAGATCATGACCTGAGCCAAAGTCGGACGCTTAACCAACTGAGCCACCCAGGTGTCTCCTCAAGCCCAATATTAAAGATTGGAAAATGAAGGCACAGGGAGATTAAATGACTTCCTTAGCATCACTTACCAGAGTAAATGAAAGGTAGACTCGGGGTGGGGGTGGGGGACTCTTTGATGTTTGGTAGAGGCCATCTTGCTGCTTGGGAGAGGAGGGAGGGCTTGTTTTTAAATGGAATTTCTCTTTGAAAGTCATTCACTTAAATCTTTCCTTTGGGTGCAGTTGTCCTCTGCAAGTGTTTCCTCCTGATGCAGGGGTGGGTGTGCATCATCTACCCCCCACCCCGGTCCCCCCGGGTTTGAATCCAAAGAGGTTTAAGTGACAGGGGAGTCTGGAAACATAGGTTCTACTGAAGTCACAGCTCTCTTAGATACATATCTAGGAGAGGAACAACGGTCCAAAGAGTATGTGCGGCTTTAATAACCATGAAACAATCTTCCAAAGTGTTTGTAGCGGTTGATGTCCCACTTGCGACACCCCCCACCCTCGCCCCCCCACTGCTGTCTCACTCTGGGCCACTTTATTGGGATGTGTCACCTCTGAGGTCCACTCACTCCACAAGGACGTTTCTGCTTCTCTCCCACCCAGATGTCAACAGCTGGCTCCTCACCTTTGGATTCCAGCTGCACAATGTGATTCCTGGCTACCCTAAGCCAGACATGGACGCCATGGAACCATCCTACGAGCTCGTCCACACACAGATGAAAACTCAGGAGTGGGACAACAGCAAGGTAATCTGCGCACACACGGCCACCCACCCTCAGGCCAGGCAGACCTTATGGGAGTGGCTCCTACAAAGCTTTTCAGGAAAGCATGGGCCCGTGACGGAAACTGACGTGGTGCAGCCACAGTGCCTGCCAGAAGGTGTTCAGGAAATCTGTGGTAACCACTGGCAAGCCACTGTGGACCCAGCTGTAACAGAACACAGACCCCCACAAGCTCTATTAAGTTTTCCCTGATACGCGGAGTTTGGAATTCCACAAAAACAATGAGCCTTTGTCACTGCCCAGAGCAAAAGGGCAAGGAGGGAGGGTGTGTTCTAAATACAAGTGTGACATTTTCTGAGCACCTCCGTTCACCTGCACCTGCCTGAGGTATTCTACACAAGTTAACGCACACATATCCCCTGGTATTACTGTTGGCATTTTACAGGTTTAATGCCTGAGGCTTTCCAGTGCCACACAAGCAAGGAAGGGGTAGACTGGGATTCACACCCGGATCTGTCTGTAAGGTGTTCAAAAAAATGTTACCTTCTCTTGTGTGCCTTTCATGGCCTGGTTTTAAAGACTCACAGAATTATATAGCTGTAAAGGCCCTTAAAAACCCCTCTACCCCACCCCTCACTTCAGGCATCCCCTTTTCGCCCCCTCCCCCACTTCATAATGTAAGTACTAGGAGCTGGCTCTTCCAGGCCCCACGCTGCACCCCGTGAATGCAGGCATGAATCAGGCGGAGACCAGGCCTTCTGGGGATCCCTGTCCAGAGGGAAAGCAGGGTTGTTAGATGGCACACTGCTGACAGCCAGAAACTTGCACATCTGTGTGTCTTACTCCAGCCTGATTCCCTTCATCCTCGGCTCAGCTGCCTCCGTCCTCTAGACTCTGGAGAACATGATTCTGCACCTCTAGGTCCTAGCGGTACCCCATATTCTCCCCTTCAGAGCACTTACCACACCTGTATCCCCACTGGACTATGAACCCCAAGAAGGCAAATAAATCCTGGGTCTTCTTCGGTACCCAGTGTACTGCCCTTTTGCTGAATGCACAGATGGTTGAAAGAAGTAGACAACCCTGTGTGAGGTAGGCATTCTTCCTCATTTTACAGATGAGGAGACCAGAGCTCAGAGAGAAACTTGCTCAAGGTCACTCAGCAGGAAAGGCGATGAGAACCCAGTGTGTCTGACCACAAAGCCTGGCCCCTTTCTGCTATTCTGTGCCGCTGTAGCCCTGCCCTCTGCCTGGCTCAATCCCCACTGTACCCCCCCAGGCTGACCTGGCTGATTCCACAGCAACCCAGCTGCTCCCCACCTCCCCCCACCCCCTCGAGCTTCCCTTCCCCCCACCCCCACCAGCTTCCTTCCCCCCCCCACCCCCGACGCAGAGCCCCAGTCTCTGACGGCCTGTTTGCCAACCTCGCCCGTCGATGAATTATTGATTTCTGCCCTTGGCAAGCATCGAAGATCTGTGTTGTTGAGCACTCCAGCTTTCGTGAAACTCTAGGAAATAATTGTTCACAGACAGGGTTCTATTAATTATAAAGAGGACTTAATTTCAGTGAGAAGCCGATAGGCCTGTTTCTAAAGCCATTTCCCTGAGTTGCTGGTTAGGCCCTGGAGCTTGCACGAACCCGGCTTTGCCAAGCTCCCGCACCATGGGAGGGACTGGTAGGTGGTATGACATGGAGACCAGGCCCAATCTGTCCCCCAAAGCAGCCGAGAGCAGAGACATCTGAGGAGCCCCCAGGAAGCACTATGGGGGCAGAGGCCCTCCTTGAAAATAGTTTATAAACATGATGGAGAGCGATGAAGCAGGGTAAGAGGGGTTATATAAATGACCGCTTTTCATCTTACTAAGCCTTCTTGCCAAGAACCCATTGCTTGTCATTCCTCCATCTGACATCGTCCCCTTATCCTCCGAGTTCCAACTCAAGCGTGAGTCTGCCCTTGAACCCTACCTTGGCCACCTCATTCCTCCATCTTTGGGCTGAGATGTTCTGATCCTTGTCCTCTGCTCCCTGATCCAGAGCCCTTGAAGCTGAGCCTCTAGAATCAGACAGAGTTCAAACGTTGGCTTGAATACTTACCCATTGTACAGATGTGGGCCCATTACAACCTCTTAGAGACTTAGTTTTCTTAGATGTAAAATCAATAATAAGAGTACCTACTATATAAAGTTATTGTGGAAATCAAATGAGATACCGAATGTGACTGATTTAGCTCAAAGACCAAGACCTGTTAGCCAAAGTTATTACTGCTACTTCTCTTAAACCACCAGTTATCACATTTGATGATAATTATTTGCTGTCACATCTGTCTTTCTGCACTAAATGATGGGTTCCTCAAGAGCAGGGATGATGTCTGATTCGTTGGTACCTCTCCAGTGCCCAGAAAGAAACCTGGCACAGAGCAGGTGCTTGCTGAAGAGTTTCTTAATGGAAGGATGGGTGAACGGATGGATAAAGGATGGCAGAATGTTCTAGTGGTCAGCAGTAGAGCTAGATGCTACTGGTTAATGTGTATAGATTCGATTAGTTATGAGAGCTGACTCTTCAGGCTCTTAGGGAGAGGTTTTCCCCTTTGCCTCATTCCTTCTTTCTCTCTCTCCTCCCCCATCAGTCTATCCTCGGGGTACAGTGTGAGGTGCAGAAGCAGCTCAAGGCCTTTGTCACCCTAGAACGTTTTGACCAGCTCTACGGCTCCACAATCACCAGCTGCCAACAGGCCCCAGAGACAAAGAAGTTTGCATCCAGTGGCTCGGTCTTTGGCAAGGGGGTCAAGTTTGCCTTGAAGGATGGCCGAGTGACCACAGACATCATCAGTGTGGCCAACGAAGACGGGCGGAGGGTTGCTGCCATCTTGAACAACGCCCACTACCTGGAGAACCTGCACTTCACCATTGACGGGATGGACACCCACTACTTTGTGAAACCAGGGCCCTCGGAGGGCGACCTGGCCATCCTGGGCCTCAGTGGGGGACGGCGAACCCTGGAGAACGGGGTCAACGTCACGGTGTCCCAGATCAACACGATGCTCAATGGCAGGACTAGACGCTACACAGACGTCCAGCTCCAGTATGGGGCACTGTGCTTGAGCACTCGCTACGGGACCACATTGGATGAGGAGAAGGCGCGGGTGCTGGAGCTGGCCCGGCAGAGAGCCGTGCGCCAGGCGTGGGCCCGCGAGCAGCAGCGACTCCGGGAAGGGGAGGAAGGCCTGCGGGCCTGGACAGAGGGGGAGAAGCAGCAGGCGCTGAACACGGGGCGGGTTCAAGGCTACGACGGCTTCTTCGTGATCTCCGTGGAGCAGTACCCGGAACTGTCAGACAGCGCCAACAATATCCACTTCATGAGACAGAGCGAGATGGGCCGGAGGTGACAGAGAGGTCCGCGGCCTGCACTTCTTGCCAAAGACAGCTACTCTTTCGTGGCCACACACCTGACTGCGTTGTACTTAAAAAAAAAAAAAAAAAAAAATCCTTTTTTTAACAAGTGCAGAAAACAAACCAACACACACAAAAAAGATACTGGTTGCATTGTAACTCATGCAACATCCTTTTTTTTAAGAAAAGAAAAACACAGATTTGGCCTTCACACATTTTTTGCAAAGAACAGAAGGTATTTTTTTCTGTAGTGTGATCACAATGAAAACTTTATTGTCTTTTGTTCCCTTTCTCCTTGAGGAGTTTTCCTTGTTGTTGGGGTACATTTCTCCTCTCTGAGACACATCTCCTGAGGTGTGTCCTTGTCTGTCCCTAGGTACCCAGTGTGATGTGAGACACAAGTGTCTGTGCTAACTTGTCTCATGTGCAACCCTTTCTTCCATGGGGGTCGGGCAGGAGTGAGGGGTGTAGAGAGTGACGGGCTAGTACCGAACTACTGAGGGGGCCCGGAAGGAGGGTCTGCAGGACCTGAGGATTTTTGGCTCAGCTCCCACAGACGAGTGGCGGCTTTTGACTCACCATGTTCTGTGCCTCTGGAGGACCACAGATGTCTTGATCTTGCTCTGGGGACTTTTGTGATATCATTTAGCACCTGTTCCAAGCTGCCCCAAACTCCTGTCCAAGCTTTATATTTTGATGCTAAATGCAACCCCCTACCCCTTTTGCAAATCCTGTGTAGTTGTCGGTGCCACCCCCATGCTGGGATGGAGAAAGTGTCCCCCAGGTCCCTTCCCCCAGTCTGGTGATGTAACATCCTGGGGCTAAGAGCCTCACCCTCCCATAGAGGCGAGGCACCCAGGATGTCTGTGGTTGGTTGGTCTTCCCATGATGTTCCTTATTATTCATCGCCTCCTCTCTCCCAGAGTCAGATGTGAGAACCAGCAAGCCCTCCACGTGAGCACAAGGTCCAGGGAGGGGCAGGCCACCCATGGCAAAAGGAGGGCAGTGGCAGCAAGGGTACCAGCCTGCCTTCCCAGGTGAACCTCTCTCCCCATGACTGTGGGTATCTTCCCTCCACTGTTCAGCTCCACCACTGAGAAACAGGAGTGTGGAGAGAGGTGTTTGGTGGCCGTTGATTCTGGAAAGATGCTTAAGAAGAAGTCAGCCAAAGAGAGGAAGGCATAAGCCACGCATCTTCTAACCAGCTCCTGAAGGCTCCTCTGCCTCCCATACATGAGCCAGTAGCACAGCTGGGAGGCAGCAGGGTCAGCGTTCAGGAAATTCCTTCTGTGAAGTTCTTCTAAAACAGCTTCCCCTCTGGAGGAGTCCATCCAGGGTTTTAAAGAGAGACTGAGGAGAAAGGAGGGAAGAGCTAATTTGGTGTGGCCTGGCAAGGTCATCCAACCCCCTCCCCCTCCCCCACCCTGCTGCCCCAGGATTGGGACCTGTTCCTGAGGCCGGTACCCACAGATCAGGGAGGCCAGGCCACAGCTGTCCCTGGGAAGACCCATGCCTGAGGTCACTGGGAAGAGGCATACGCTCTCTCGCCTTCTTGGAAGTGGGCACGCCCAGGAGCAGCCATCAGGCTAGGGAAGCATTGAGGGGAGGGGACAGCCGCAGCAAGAGTGAGGAGCTCCTTGCTCCTGGTTCATCTGCCTAATTACCATCATCATTACCACTCACAGGAGGTTCTGGGAGACCAGGAGGGGAAGCCGAATGCTTCCTTTTGAGCTGGGCTTCTTATAAAATGGGACTTTTATGGGTTACATTTACATTAAGTGTGGAAAATGAATTCTGAGTCTGAGCTATCCCCCGTGGAAACCTTGTTGGACTGATAAGCTCATGGCACCTTTATAGCCTTACTCACAGAGTCTTCAGAATATTACACGAGTTAATGAAACCAAGAAGGTCTTTGCTGTGTGAGAACCGGAGCAGCATGTAGCCTGGGTTCTGCCTGGCAGAGGGAGGCACCCGCCGCTTCTGGGGAGAGGAGGTTTCGCCTTACATCATCCCACTGGGATTAGAGGATATGTTTCGCTAAGTGCTCTTCCTGCTTCCACAAAAGTCACACTGCTGCGACAGTGCACCTTGGCCCGTATGTCCACCGGTTGCCCAGTGCCTCTGGGTACAGAGCTCTGCTGAGTCCGATGCAGTATTCCTCGGGCCTGCTGTGTGTGGTCCCTGGGAGCTGGTGGTGGACTCCCATCTGGCAGGATCGTTCTTGGACGGGATGGAAAGCAGTTTGGCCTGAAGAACACGTTTGTTTTTTAAATCCAAAATAGACTGATGCCTCTCAAAACATACTCTTGATACAAGGAGCCCTTGGGTGAAGCTCTCGTGCCCATTAGCCTAGCTGATCGGTTCCATCTTGGCTACCTGACATCAGTCGAGACCTGCTGGGGACATCTACTTGAAGGTCAGAGCCAACATGAGAGCCAAGGGAATCATCTCCCTACACCATCCCCACCCTCTGAACCCTCCACCCCCACCTCCCACCAAAGTAATAGGATGGACTTGTAAAGATCAAAAACACAGAATTATTGCATGTTCCTTCACGTTTTGCCTTTCCTGGGCTCCACACCACCAAGGAGGCCCAGCATCAGTATGGGGAGAAGTTGAAGCATTCTTTCTTTAGAGAAAAGATCTCAGGTGTGGCATAGGCAGCATCACGCACTGTGGTTTCACATCGGTACTGTTGCTCCTGGAGACGGTGCTTCTGGCCTGGCCTTTTGGAGTGGGCTTCCATAAGCGCTGGCAGGTGACATGGCACCTCCCTTCTCAGTCTGTCCTTCTGCTGAGACCAGCAGCCCCAATCTCACAGCAAGAGTGAGTCTGAAGGCATAAGCCAGAGTTCCCCATGCCCACCGAGTGGCCTCTGAGCATCAAATCCCACCCTCGATGGCACCTGCCCTTTTAGCACTAAGCTACTCAAAGTGTCCATTTCTTGGAGAAACCAGCCTTCCCTCACTGGCCCAGGTTCACGATTCTGCAGGATGTTGCTCTAGCAAAGGGTTTGTTTTGGAAGAGTTCCTGCCTTCTCCCCTGCCTTCCATGGGTACCATCGCCCCCTGATCCTCAGCCTCTCTGCCATTGCTTTAAACAGGACTTATTCCCCAGCTCTGTTTTTCGTAAGATGAGATTCCCTTTTTTTACCCAGCCTCCAGACAGACATCATTGGAGGGCAGAGCTATGACAAGGAAATGAAGGGGAAGAAACTCTGGGGTAAATTGCACCTTTATCAGCCCCTGATGCTGGTCTCTCAGAATTGTTGGCTGAGAACCCAAGGAACAGCCCAGTGCCTGATTTCCACCTAGGGATGGAAAATTTGAAACAATCCCTAGGAAACTGACCAGAAGTTGAGAATGGTTTAAATAATCAGGATGGGGTGGGGCAGAAGCAGAAGGTGACGGTGAGGCAAAGGAAGGTAACACTGGGCAGTGTTTTCATAGACACATAACAAAGAATCACATTTGCTTGGAAAAAAAAATTATAAAGGACCTTTTCAGCTGTGACTTGTAAGTACCACCTTTGTAGGTGGCTGTTTCCATTATGCAAAGATCGGGCTTTCGGTGTGAAGTCTTAGAATGCAGGTTCACATCTGCAGCCTCGTGTTTGTGGTTGCCACGTGGTGAGGGCAGGGATGCTGAGCTTGGCGCCCAGGAGGAAGGAGCTTGCCAGGACTCTGCAGGATCCTGGGCTTTGGGGTTTGACATCCCTGGTGCTCAAAGTCGGATCTATTCTCCATTCCTCGTAGCAACCACTAAGCCCAGTCCATGCCTTCTGGTCCTGAGCTGGGGCCTGCCTCCTGAGGGGTTCCAGAAAGAACCCAGTCTCCTCTTTCTGTTGGGATCCTTGTTACAACAAAAAGCCCTCCACTTAAGGCTTATAATTCCCAGCTAGGTTTATACACTTGTCTATATTTTATTGGAAGGGAGGGGGTTAAAAGAAAGAACTCTGTAGTTCAAGACCCTTTCATTTAACTGTCAGAAAACAGCAAACTCATTTTAAAGACTCATTGCTCAGGTGATAGAAACTTTATCCTCTCCAACCTTTACATTCTCAAAAACCAGCCCTGTGTACTTGACCGCCCCAGACAGCGGTGAGCTCTTAGGTTTCATCATGAATGTGGAAGATCAGAGTGGGGGGAGGCCTCAGTGGGGCTCATGTTGGGTTTCTTACCCCCTCTGGAATGCCAAAGGCGTGACACTGGGTGACTCCTCGGTCCCCAAGAACATGTGATTGATTCTGAGGGCCAACTGCCAACGGAGAACCAGCCCTCAGGCAGGCTCAGCCATTCTGGCAGAAGCTGGGTCACAGATGTCTGGTGGGGCCCGGCAACCCTGGTTTCACCCAACACCAGAATCCCACTTTTCTAAACCCGCCTGTTCTTGAACACTTCTGAACCCGCAGCTTTGGCAAAAGGACTGTCCCAAGCTGCCTTTGGACAACCAACACTGGAGACTCTGGCCTTACCATGTGGAAATAGTTTTCCTGAAGTCTGGAACTAATTTTGAGAAGTTTTTTTCTCGACACTTTTGTGTTTCTAACACTGTATTCTTGACTGTGTAAATACCGACAAGGCTGTAAATAAATGCAGATGTAGATACCTTCTAGAAAAAGAAAAAAAAGGCATAAAAACAAAACCAGAAGTGATCCCGTGTAGCCTTCGTTGACAAATAAAAGAATATTTTGTGTTTAAGGTGTCTGGTGGCCTTTGTTCAGAAAGTAGCAACTGCCTGAGCTAGTCCTCTGAGTTTGCACTTTTGGACGCTGCTGTTCTTGGGATGCCCTGGAAGACTCAGGTCCTTGGCCCCAGAATCCCTTGTAAGCTGCCATCAGCATTTCCAGAGGCCACATGACCCTGGGGCTTAGCCTCATGAATGTCATCATGCTGTGACATCAGCTATGTCCCAGGGCTCCCCCAGGCCATCCCGCACCCCCCCCCCCAAGCTGATGTCTTCACTGGCCTCAGGGACAGACTCCGAGGGGCAGGAAAGCCCAATACTGCCCTGAAGAGAGAACCACTGGGCACAGAGTTGTCTCCTATGCCACGAGTTGCACTTTTTTTTTAATGTTTATTTATTTTTGAGGGAGAGCGAAAGCAGGGGAGAGGCAGAGAGAGAGAGGGGGACAGAAGATCCAAAGTGGGCTCTGTGCTAACAGCAGAGACCCCGATGTGGGGCCTGAACTCAGGAACCATGAGATCATGACCTGCGCTGAAGTCAGATGCCTAACCGACTGAACTACCCAGGCACCCCGTACTTTTGAAACTAAATGAATGCAGAGTCCTCTTGCAAACTATGGGGGGGAAAAATTATTTTAGCATTTTTTCCCTTTCCTTTGTGTCTTCTTACTGTATCTTTAAAAATAAAAAACTAAGGTAGTTATAATCACAGCATACAGGTAATTTTTCACCCTGCTTTTCTCACTTAACCTCACATTTAACCTCTCAGCTCTAGAAGTCCGAGATGACAGCTGGTCACTTCAGAAAGTACATTTGCTAAGCCCAGCTCCCCGGTGTGAATGGCAAACCTTATGAAAATGCAAGTAATTGAGCAGAGGAGTAAGAGCAAGCCTCCCTGCCCTCCCGTTAGCCCCAGCACTGGCTCAGCACCAGGCCCTCTGGGAAGCTCCAGGCCCCTCCCTTCCCCCAGGCAACCAGTGGCTCTCCAGGCACAGAGACTCAGACCACCACTTTGCTGTGGTGCCAGGAGGCACCTACAGTGGTAGAGAAAATCCCTACTCCACTTTGGGAGTCAGGCCAACCCGGGTGCAGAAATTGGCTCCAGCTCTTACTATGGAATCATGGCAAGTCTTTTAACCCTTCTAAGCCTTGGTCTTCCATCTGTGATGCTGGTATGATGATGCACATGCCTCGGAGGACACGGTATGCAACGAGGCACAATACAGCACAATGCGCTTTCTCCCAGGTAAGTTTTCTACAGCATACTCCTTCCTCCCCAGCCCCCACCCCCACGCCCACCTACCTTCCAAAGTCCTCTACTCTTCCCACCACACTAGTGCTTCTCAACCTTGGGCCTGCATCAGATTCACCTGCAGAGCTTATCAAGACAGACTGCTGCTTCTCTCCCCCTCCCCCCCACCCCTACAGAACTTCTGAATCAGTGGGGGCGCCTGAGTGGCTCAGTCTGTTAAGTGTCAGACCTCAGCTCAGGTCATGAACTCACAGTTCATGGGTTCAAGCTGACATCTCAGAGCCTGGAGCCTACTTCGGATTCTGTGCTCCCTGTCTCTCTGCCCCTCCTCTACTCACACTCTCTGTCTCTCAAAAATGAATAAACGTTAAAAATTAAAAAACAATTTCTGAATCAGTGGGTCTGAGACAGGGCCCATTAATTTGTATTTCTCACATCTTCCCAGGGTAAAGTGATACCCCTTCATGCTTTGAGACCCAGGGCTGACTACGAAACCTGCCGTGGACAGTACAGCAGGTGTATCAGACCCTCCCCTGCCACCCCCTCCTCTGTCTTCCTCTGTCAGCTGCACAGGAGCGCACCCTCCCCCCCCCCCCCCGCCCCTCTCAAACATGCCCGTGGACCTTCACACCTGAGGGCCTTCACCGCTTCTTTAGGCCCAGCTGAAATGTATTACTGAAGCCCTCTCGCAGCTCATTCCCCGGTCAGAAGGCACTCCCTGAGCGCCCGACGCGTGCCAGGCACTTCTCAATTACCCTTGCACGGGAATCCCTGGAGCCCCACCTCCCCACCGAGGCCCTGTCTTATCTAATGATCTGCGCGCGTCCCGTGTCCAAAGCAGGTGCTGCGCTGGGGGTCACCCTAGGTTCAGCTTTCCCTTTGCCTTAGGGGCTCACTCTCTCTGGTATATTTGAGAAACAGCGGGGTTGTCTCCTGTCCCCTTCTGAATGAAGGCCACCTCCCCTCCGAACTGGGGGCGGCTCCTCCACTGAACGCCCTGCCCCCTGCCGCAGGCCTCTGAAGCTGAGAGCGGAGCTTGTCATCTCCCCAGCGCCCCGGCCCCGCCCTCTGTAACCCCGCCCCCAATCAGGCTGAGGCTGATTCACCCTTTCTAGATCCGCAGGCCTAGAGGCCATGAAGGAAGCCACAACCTGTGAGGAAAAAGACCTTATTTTTTTTCAACGTTTATTTATTTTTGGGACAGAGAGAGACAGAGCATGAACGGGGGAGGGGCAGAGAGAGAGGGAGACACAGAATCGGAAACAGGCTCCAGGCTCTGAGCCATCAGCCCAGAGCCCGACGCGGGGCTCGAACTCACGGACCGCGAGATCGTGACCTGGCTGAAGTCGGACGCTTAACCAACCGACTGCGCCACCCAGGCGCCCCGAGGAAAAAGACTTTAAAAGTGAGTACTACTATACCTTTTCCCATATCAAAGGGAGAAGTGTCTAAGAATTGAACCTCTTAGGTTTAACCTCTTAGTTGCACCTACAAGGGCTTTCCAGTTGGTCTCATCCCTCGCTGACTTTGTTCTCCATCCTCACTCTGGCACCCCTGTGGGTGTCTCTTCCTCCAAACCCACAGTGGAGATCTCTCTCCCGGCTATGGGACGCTCATCCCTGCTGGAGAGTCCACCTCTACCCCCATCAGGCAGTCCAGCATTTATTTTTTTTTAAGATTATTTATTTATTTTTGAGAGAGAGAGAGAGCATGCACGAACACACAGGGGGAAGGGGCAGAGAGAGAGGTAGAGAGAGAATCCCAAGCAGGCTCCATGCTGTCAGCACAGAGCCCCACTTGGGGTTCCATCTCACAAACCATGAGATCATGACCTGAGCCGAAATCAAGAGTCCCACACTTACCCAACTGAGCTACCCAGGCACCCCCAGCATTTCTTTCTCGTCTGAATTCATCCGTCTGGAATAACCCCAGGATCAGCTCCAACCACCATCCCCCAGGCTGGTCCCCTTTCAGAAAGGTGTCAGGGGCAGTAGGAGTTGCATATACATTCTTTGCCCTTCAAGATGTATCCAAAGCATATTTGTGGAGACATACGTTGCAAAGATAGATATCAGTTCTTAGGGCTGTAGAATTTTAAGCCCATTGGAAAGAATAGAAGCATTTTCCTACCTGTCCTATAATCTCCAAGCCCACTTGTGTCTAGTAGAGGTCAGTAGGTGACAATGTATGCAGAGCAGGTGGGCTTTCACTTTGTCATCCCCTCTCTCAGCTTTAATATATGTCCATTCCAAACTCCCAGGACTAAATTCTTTGGGTAAAAATCTCTGGCCCAGTCTGTGAGATGGAAACAGAGGAAATGGAGTCATTCTTTTGGATGTAGATATTTATTATAGCACTGGGTGGGTGAACGGATGGATGGATGGAAAGATAATGGATGATGAAGTGAATGGATGCTATAACCAGGCCCTTGGGGAGGCATAGAAGAGAAATTGCAATTAATCAGCAAATGTGTAATGAGCACTTCACATATGTTAGATAAGATATTACCCCAAGCAGCCTAAAAGGGACCTTAAGATAGAAAACAGGACCCTTGGCTTAAAAAATCAGGGGGTATAGAAAGATTCAGAAAACAGAGTAAGTGCTCCCTGTCACTACTCCAGAAAGAAGCCTCGGCACGCAGGCTTGCTAGAACTCCAAAGACTGGTGAAGGAGCAGATACTATCTAGGTTTTGCCCCAGGAAAGTTGGCCAGAGGCCCAGTCTCTAGAACAAAGTGGCACCACAAGCTTGAGCTTCATCTAGGGGATAGGGAGTTTCCAGTTTTAGAGCAGAAGCATGGCAAGACAGCTAGGGAGTCCAGGCACTACAGTGTGTAGGGCTATTGGGAGCAGAACCCTATCAATATCCAAGGGTCCGGTCCAGACCCTGAGGGCAGGTGTATCTGGGTATAGGCAGGTGGGCTGGGCAGGCAAATAAGGCAAGGCTTCATACCTGGTAGGTGGGCTCACAGATGCCATGGTATCCACACTTTACCAACATGCATTTGGTTTTAGGAGGAAACAAGCTCTGGGGACTTGAGCTCATCCTCTGCCCATAACCTGTAATAGCAGGGCCGGCCCCACTTCCCACCTCCTGCCATGGCTAAGGCTCTTGATATGCTCCTTGCGTGATCAGCCTGTGATTTCCCATAGAAATTCAGAGACTCCAGCTAACTTGAGAGGAGGAAGGGGACTGAGCCAAGTGCTAAGAAAGTGGTTCCAACAAAAACCACTTTCCAAGGTGCCAAAAAAGGGGAGCTCAGGGTAGGCTGATTGGGGGTGGGGAGGAATCTGAGAAAATTTCCTGGAAGAGGTGGGTTTGGTGAGAAAGGATTAGTTGAGAGTGGAAGACATTCCTGGTAGGAGGAAGGGGTGCTGTCTATATGGGCCAAGGGAATCATGGGCCTTTAAGCCCTACTCCTGTGAACCTAGTCCACACAAGCATAAAGCCAAAAATTCCCAGGAATCTGACCCAGCATGGCTCAACTTTTTTCACACAGCAAAACGCACAATGGTTGATGTTTTGGGTTTTTTTTTTAATGTTTATTATTTTTGAGAGAGAGCCAGAGAGAGACAGAGCATGAGCTAGGGAGGGGCAGAGAGAGAGAGGGAGACACAGAATCCAAAGCAGGCTCCAGGCTCTGAGCTGTCAGCACAGAGCCTGGCACAGAGCTCAAGCCCAAGAGCAGTGAGATCATAACCTGAACCGAAGTCAGACGCTTAACTGACTGAGCCACCCAGCTGCCCCACAATGGTTGATGTTTACATGCAGAACCCACTCTCATGGGTGTATCTAGATTTGGTAAAAGAAAGGTGTAGGTTATGTGCAAATCCCACCCAGCAAGCAAGAATATTTCCCCACTCAGAAAATATATCAGAATGCAAATGAGGGAGAGTGATCATACTACAGGGATAATTTTGGATGCCCTCTATAACAAAAGGAATTATTTTGCAAAACTGTACTTTATTATTCATAATAACTTACCTCTGACACACGGCATCACTCTTCATAGTAACATGAAGACTGGGAACAACCGAGCCTCTTTTTTTTTTTCCATCTTCTTTTCTATCTTCAGTGAGGGAGTTCCCCATAAACAGATCCTGAACAAAGATTTGTCTAAAAGTTACTGGGGGGCGCCTGAGGGGCGCAGTCGGTTAAGCGCCCGACTTCAGCCAGGTCACGATCTCGCGGTCCGTGAGTTCGAGCCCCGCGTCGGGCTCTGGGCTGATGGCTCAGAGCCTGGAGCCTGTTTCCGATTCTGTGCCTCCCTCTCTCTCTGCCCCTCCCCCGTTCATGCTCTGTCTCTCTCTGTCCCAAAAATAAATAAACGTTGAAAAAAAAAATTTTTAAAGTTACTGGGAAGTGGTCCGAGGAAACGCAGGTAGACAAATGAAGAGGAGGGACAAGAAAAGGCTATCACAGGTGTGAGATCAAGCAAAGTCCCAAGAGGGTAACTTTGGCTCAGTCCAGTGGGCGAATTGTGCAAATAAGCTAAGGAGTGCCTGAGAGCTGTCCCCAGCCGTGACAGGAGTATTGACACCTCTGTCAATCATGTGTTAAGGGCTGCCCCTGGGGATGTCATTTCCTGGTCCCTTCTGGCTCTCAGTGCACTTGGCCAGCGGGCTCCACCAGGGTGAGGACAGCCTGCCTGCAAAGAGTCACAGGTGTTGGCTTTGGGGAATGAAATCACACAGCTTTCATTCATTTCGATCTGAGGAGGTTAGTGGGGTTTCGTAGCACCTGCTGTGGTCTCATTTCCTGCCTCATAGTGTGCACCTAGTAAATGCTGCTGGACTGTTGGCTAGTGACAGATGCATCCAAGAGAACAGAACACAGTAATCACACACATTAAGCAGACAGAGGACGGGACCCCAACTGTTATGCTTACCACTATATCCTCGGCACCTGGCATAGGAAATGTTCACATGCGTTTGTTGGAAAAATTATGAATGAATCTTCCCCCCACCACACCATGGTAATTCTTGATTTAAGAATATCTCCAGGGTCTCCCGAGTGCTCTCTTTCATTGCTTGCTTGACTATGGGACACTCAGGAGGAGCTCCTTGGGATCTTCCATATGGTGACCCTCCTCACTGGGCAAACATCCCCCAGCTGTTAGGCCCAATGTCTGCTCCTGTTCTCTCCTGATCAGATGTTTCTACGGACATATGGTGAGGCTCAGTGGGGAGAGCTCAGCGAGATGCGGTAGGTGTGGGCTCTAGACCAAGTGCTACCTACATGAAATCTCATTTGCATATTCATGGTAGATATTATTACCTCCCATTTTGCATATGAGGCCTGGAGATGTTCATGATTTGTGCTGTTAAGCAATAGAATCAGAATTTGAATCCAGGTTAGCTTAACTCTAAATTTGAGGCTGTTTCTCTTATGTCTTAAACCTGGGGAGTAAGGAAATGTCTGATGTGAAGGGCTTCATACACTAAATGGTCTGTTGATGGCCAACCCCTTTCAAGCAGCCAGTGGCTCACCTGATGGCTGTGCAACAGACATGAGGACTACCTGAGACTTTGCTCAACCCCAGACTCAGGGCCGCCTTCACAGGTGTGCAACCCGTGCAATCACACAGGCCCCTGCGGTCAGAAGGGCCCTGCTCTTTGTTTACTGCTCTGCTGTCTCCATCTTGAAATTCATCATAGTTTTGAATAAGGGGTCCAGTATTTTCATTTTGCACCGGACTTTGCAATTCATATAGCCAATCCCCCGCCCCCACACACTGCTTACCCAGTGTGGGCAAACTTAGCATGCTAGGTCACTCTCAGGGCATGAGGCAGAGAGTGGGCCCTGGAACTCCAAAGGGATGCTGTAGGCAAGAAAACTCTTACACATTTTGAGGGGGCAGAGGAGACTGAGTAGAACTAGCCTGATGGCTTCTCACCCCCATCAACACCTAGCCAGGAAATCCCTACTCAATGGTAAACCTCTAAGTCCACTAAAGTGGCAAAGAGCTGGGAAAGAAGGGGGTGTAGGGACAGTGGGGCACAAAGAAGCTAGTAGCCTAATCAGGGGAGGCTCCCAGGGGGAGGCAACACCCTGAGAAAAGAATGAAGAGGGGTGCCTGGGTGGCTCAGTTGGTTAGGCGTCAGACTTCGGCTCAGGTCATGATCTCACAGTTTGTGAGTTCAAGCCCCGCATAAGGCTCTGTGCTTACAGCTCAGAGACTGGAACCTGCTTCGGATTCTAGGTCTCCCTCTCTCTCTGCCTCTTCCCTGCTTGTGCTCTGTCTCTCTCTCTCTTTCTCTCTCTCTCTCAAAAATGAATAAACACTAAAAAAAAAAGAATGAAGAAGGGTATGGTGGGCAGAGGGCATGGTGAGGTAAAGGCACTGTGGTGTCTTGGGGGTACTTGGGCACATCTCCTGGGCAAGGCAAAGGAGGGACCTCAGGAATCAGGACTGGACTGATGGGCTGGGGCCAATCAGTGTGCTTGACTTTACCTCCTTGACCCTAGCTTTCTTGTGTATATTCTCCTGGGCCAGTAGCCCTTCCCACCCCGAATCTTGCCAGGATGGCTGAAATTTATTGAGATAGGGGATTTGATCTTCTCCAGATAGATATTTATCTGCTCTTCCAGTCTATCGCACAGGGCAGGTGATGAGCTTATAGCTAATTAGTGATTTCTTCACGTTGATAATGCCACCTAGTGGTCACCTGTCACACACACTTTGCCATTTGATCATACTGACATGCAGAAAAAAATGGAGAGATTATATAGGACCGTAATAATTCCCTGTCCTGCCCTGTACTTTGTGTGTTCACTTTGAAGTTCAGATGAACTTCATACAGGAATCCTTTTGACCTGCACAACAGCCCCAAAGTTGAGCAATGACTCTTGGAAGATGCTCCCAAAAGGACATGGATGCGCGCACACACACATGCACACACACACACACACACACACACATCAGAAAGGGGACAGAGGAGAAAAAAAACAGCTCTGGAGGTCCCTTCCTCAGTGCCTTCTGATCCTTGGGCTACTGTGACAGTGTCCTTGAATCCTAGATATTCTGTCATAACACCACGTGGATGACTGCAGAGGCCAAGGCTGTGGCTGGAAGAAGGTGGTCAAAACAGCACTCATGACTTGTGGGCCTTTGGAAACTCACCTTGGACCTCTCCAAACATTCAGTAATAATCACATCAATAGCAAGAAGCAGGAGGAAAAGAGGGGCTAGAGGGGAAGATGCTGTTTCTTGAGAGCCATCTCCTTTAGGCGTCCTCCGTGAATGCATTTTTGCAAGTACATTAAATCTGTCTCAGAGTACAGCAAGGTTCAGATGGCAGTTAATATACACTGGGTGCCTACTGAGTGCCAGGCACTCTTCTGAGTACTTTAAATGTGTTTGCTCATTAAGTCCTGGCCATAGGGCAACAAGAGAGGTACTATTGCATCTCCATTGTGCAGGTAGGAAAATGGAGGGGCCTGTCTGAGGATGTGCAGCTAGTACGTGGAGGAAGTGATATCTGAAGCTGAACAATCCAGTTGCAGGGCATGTATGACTAAACCACTACTCAGGCTACCTAGTAGGCTGAGAGACAAAAAGAAACTGTATATACCCTGTCCTGGAGACTGCTGGAGAGGGAGGATATGTGATTGAATATCTGTAATGCATTTACTTATTCACTTGACAAACGTTTCCTAAAGGACATCTTCTTACACCAGGTCTGGGTGGGTACATAGGTGTAAATTATCCCCACTCTGATGGGGAAGAGAAGCTGAACCCGATTGGACCTGCATACAAGTGATTCAGGATGGAGCAGGAGGCATTGGGACAAAAAGCAGGGTCAAGGCACAGCTCACCAGGCAGTACTTGACATCTGGGCTAACTGGGTCTAAGGAATGCCACTCAGCCTAGCAAATAATGAATCCTCAGCAAACTGCTAGAATCCTAATTATATCTAAGAAGCCCCACTGAATCTCTCTCAGCTTTACGCTACCTACCTAGGAAGAGAAGGGGAGCACCAGACGAGGCAAGATTCTCCTTTTTACAGCAAAATAAGACTAGCTCCTTCTGGGGTCCAGGTTCCAGATAGACTGGCCTGAACTGCCATCTACTGGCCAACTGTACACACTGCACTGGGGATGAACAGGGTCCAGATGCAGAGGGAAAGGGGACTGAAGGTAGCTGAATGCTTTGAACCCTAAGTAGCCTTGAGAGGGAGGTTGTCACCTCCATGTTTTACAACTAAAGAAGAGACTGAGTCTCTGAGAGGTGACAAGAGGTAATAATAGCTTTCATTTACCATTTTCCATACACTGTGCCAAGCATTTCACATTCCTTATTCCCTTGAATCTTCTCAAGAATCCTGAGATTTATCTCCCCCTTTACTCGTCATATCTCTGAAATCCCTTTATTCTATCATAGTTCCATATTCTTCTTAAAGCCATGTGTGTGGGGGGACAGCAGGTCATTTGTACTATGGGAGTTCTTATAACCTGGGTTTGAGTGGTGGGTCTTCAGTGTCACCTCACTCTTACGTCTCTATGCCTCCTATAAGCTGGCATGGAGCCCTAAAAACTTAATTAAATTCAGGTCAATTGTTTCAAGCAGGACTAATTCATATGTTCTGTTGCATCCCATCAGGAGGCATATAACGTGTGGTTCTAGTGATGTCAAGATTTAGTTTTGTTAAAGCAATGTTGGGGGTGTCTGGGTGGCTCAGTTGGTTAAGTGTCCCACACTTGATTTGGGCTCAGATCATGATCTTGCATTCTGTGGGTTCAAGCCCTTCTTTGGGCTCTGTGCTGACAGTGTGGAGATTGCTTAGGATTCTCTCTTTCTCTCTCTCTCCCTGCCCGTCCGTAACTCGTGCTTGCTCCCTCTCTCTCCCTCTCTCTCAAAATAAATAAATAAACATTAAAAAATATTTTTTTAAAAATTGTTTTAAAAAGCAGTGTTGACTTAAGTGGGACCCTTATCTAAAGAAGAACTTTCCAAGCACCTGAGTGGCTCATTTGGTTAAGTGTCCGACTTTGACTCAGGTCATGATCTCACAGTTCATGAGTTCAGGCCCCACATCAGGCTCTGGTTCTGACATCTCAGAGCCTGGAGCCTGCTTCAGATTCTCTGTCTCCCTCTCTCTCTCCATCTCTCCCCTGCTTACAATCTCAATATCTTTCTCTCTCTCTCTCTCTCTCTCTCTCTCTCTCTCTCTCTCTCTCTCAAAATAAATAAACATTAAAAAAATTTTTTAAGTATTTTAAAGGTGTTCTAAGAGCAAGGGTGAAAACTCTTGAAGCAAATGGAAAGAAAAAGTCTCAGAAAATAAATAAAAGATATAAGGAAACAAATGGAAACTTGTGGAAACTGCTAAAGAACACATGAAACAAAAGTTTAAAAACTCAATGGATGGTTCAGTATGGCAGAATGGAGATGAAAGGACAAGAATCAATGAAGATGGATTGATTAAATGATAGATCGATCAATCGATCCAACTGGGACATTTATCTTTCTTCATAAAGAGAATGCTCTAGTAATTGAACAACTTCTAGACATTTCTCAAAACATCTGTGTAACATTTTTATTGTTCAGAACTTCATTCTGCCCGTGAGCAATTTTAGTATAATGGAAGTTCATTTTATTGTTAAAAATAAATGAATAATAAATAAGAGAGGGCCTGGGAAGCACAAATGATATTCATGTATTATAAACCAAGAATTATGACTAACCCAATTTGGTATGCCTGAGGTACAATTAGAAAAAAATAATTATGGTAACTTTTAGAAGGGTAGAAAAAGGGAGAAGGAGGAGCAGTTAGGGGAAGAAGAGAAAAAGGGAGAAGGAGAAGAAAAATGGGTTTTTTTTTTCAACCATTTAACTCTGAAATACACTTCATATAAGAAAGGCATGGGGTGCCTGGGTGGCTCAGTTGGTTGAGCATCCAACTCTTGATTTCGGCTCAGGTCATGACTTGAGGGTCAATTGAGTCCTGCATTGGGCTCCAAGCTGAGTATGGAGACTGCTTAAGATTCTCAATCTCTCCCTTTGCTCCCTCCCCCTTTGCATGTGCTCTCTCTCTCTCAAAACAAATAAATATGTATGTGTTAATTAATTTAATTAAAACAAAATAAAAAAATGAATTTTAAAAAGTTTAAAATAAAAATTCATTAGTTCGTGATGACACTTGGAAAAAAGTCTTATTCTGGGGGGCACCTGGGTGGCTCAGTCAGTTAAGCGTCTGACAGCAACTCAGGTCATGATCTCACAGTTCATGAGTTCGAGCCCTGTGTCGGGTTCTGTGCTGACAGCTCAGAGCCTGGAGTCTGCTTCCGATTCTGTGTCTCTCTCTCTCTCTGCCCCTCCTCCACTCACGCTGCCTCTCTTTCTCAAAAATAAATAAACAGTAGAAAAAAAACCTTATTTATAATTTCTCTGTGTTTGTGTGTGTGTATCCATCCATACATATACATATACATATATGTGTGTGTATGTACACACACACACACACACACACACACACAAACTAGGGTACCAATGAATTGATTTGAAAACTGATCAACAAAGGGCAGAATCAAGAATGTGTTCCACCTTTTTTTTTCTTTGAGAGAGAGAAAGTGCACCAGCAGAGAGAGAGGCAGAGGGAGATAAAGAATCTTAAGCAGGCTCCATGTTCAGAGTGGAGCCTGACATGGCTCTATCCCATGACCCAGGTATCATGACCTGACCTGAAATCAAGAGTCTGACGCTCAACCAACTGAGCCACCCAGGCGCCCTGAGCGAATGAGTTTTTATGATGTGATGCGCTTCAGTCAATTGCCTTTTCATATATCCTTTTCATATATGTCCTTTGTTAGGACAGTTGACTTCTATTGTCCTTTTGACATGACCCCAGTTGCTTGCTAACAGAGTAAGATATCCCAAATTCACTTTGTACATTTCATACCTCAGAATTGGAATCAATCATTTCTCAAAAGATCTCTGGTTCCTTTTGTTGAGAAAATGTATTTAGACACCACAGTCTAGAAGAGATGGGTGCTCGCTGTTACAGGGTTTTTGTGGCATCTAGGCCTTTTCAGTGATCAGAGCTAGAATTATATTTTTTTAATGTGGAGGAAAATCACAACTTCTTACTGCATTTGTGATTATAATCTATAATTACATGGTTTTTGCTTCTATGATTTTATACTTCATTATCTTTCCTCTTAAGCTGAATATTTTTATTTCAAAACACATTAATATAACTACTTTTTTAATTTATCCCACAAGAAACTTTAATAGTTTCAACATGATAATGAGACAACTGAATATGGCTTAAGATTTCTTTGTAGAATTTTTTGGTTTTGTTTTTGTTGTAGTTTTATATCATTTGAAGAATTTTTTTTCTCAGTGTGTTTATGCTATGACCTTGGAATAGTTGGGCTTATTTGTTTCAATTTGTTTTTTATTGTTATTCTTTCTTCATATAACTTTATCTTTTTATGTATCTAAAACATTAACATCATCCCAAGTCAAAACTATTTAATAACCTGAATTTATATGTCTGTCTTCTCCCCTCTATTTTTTTCTCTCCCCTCATACATAGCATTTAGACATTAGTTTAACATTTCTTTCTTCTTTCTGTCTTATTTATTTTATTTTTGCCAAATAAATAAATAGGCACACTTGACCCTATTCTCTACCTTGCTTTTTTTTTTTTTTTCACTTAGCAATATATCCTAGAAATCACTTTCTTTCAGTATTTAATGATCTTTTCACTGCTTCTTGGAGCTTCATCATATTTCATTGTGTGGATGTACCATCATATCTTCAACTAGCTCCCTATTGGTGGACATTCTGGGCTGTCTCCAATCATTTGTTACTATAAATTAAACTACAACTTGGTGCTTGGATCATATTTTATTTTTGTTGGTGTATCTTTGGAATCCTATTCCTAGAAGTGGGATTGCTGAGTCAAAAGATAAATGATCTATAACTTTGCTAACATGTCACCAAATTCCCTTATGAATTCCCTTGTAAATTCCCTTGTAAATTCCCTTACAACTTAAGTTGTATCATTTGGGTTCTTGCCAGAAAGGTACCAGGGTTCCAGAGTGCCTGTTTCCTTCATATCCTTCTCAACAGAACATTTTCTCAAAATTTTGAATGTTTGCCAATCTGATAGATGAGCAGTGATAAATATCCACATTTTATTTTTTCTATCTGATTATAATTGAGGTGGAGCATCTTTTAACATGTGTAAGAGTGTTTTTGTTTAGTTCTCTTTCTGTGCCTATCTTTTGTCCTTTTCATTCCTGAAGAATTGTTGGTCTTTTTTTCCCCTCAATTTTTCAAATGTTTAGGCCTTTATTTGTGATTTGAGCAGCAAAGCTTTTTCTAGTTGTCACTTGTCTTTTAGCTTTGCTTGCGCTGTTTTGCTCTGGAAAAAAAAATTACAGCCTAATTTATCAAATTTTCTTTTATTGCTTATAGATTTTGAAACATAAGAAAATTTTCCTTCCCTTGGATTATTGAAGTAGTAGGAACATTTAAGCTATAATTGAAAAAATGTTGGTGGCTCATTGTTTACTAGTTTGAGAGTTTAAAACTTTGGGTGCCCAATCTTAGGGAGACCCCCACACTTAACACTTGTATTACAAGTTTTACCTCCAGAAATCTCATCTGGCTCTCAGGGTATAGGTTGAGAAAAATTCCTTTATGCTTCCAGTAGAGGTAACCATCATGAAATAAATTTTCTCCTTAACAAAAGCCTGCCCTCAAAGGAAATTATTTTACCAGAGTGTAACCTACATGGAAGAAGAGAAATACCCAACTACAGCCGCTTCTACACTTTTCGTCTCACCTAAGGGGGGAAAAAAGCTGAAAATTGCTTGTAAAGGTCATAGCTTAAGGGCACAGGCTCTTTGAAAGTCTGAAACCTAATTATAGAATTATGGAATCTTCTCCCCCACACATGTACACACACCTTGTGGTACTACATAAATCAGTGTCCTGTATAGTAACAGGGCATTCATTACTACTGAAAGAACTGCAAAACTCAGACTTTGTTCAAGAAAGAGTCTCTAGTAGGAGAGACGCCTGGGTGGCTCAGTCAGTTAAGCATCTGACTTCAGCTCAGGTCGTGATCTCGTGGTTCATGAGTTTGGGCCCTGCATCAGGCCCTGTGCTGACAGCTCAGAGCCTGGAGCCTGCTTCAGATTCTGTGTCTCCCTCTCTCTACCCCTCCCCTGCTCACACTCTGTGTGTGTGTGTCTCTCTCTCAAAAATAAATAAACATTAAAAAAAATTTGAAGGAAGGAAGGAAGAAAGAAAAGAAAGAGTCTCGAAGGAATTCCAAAGATGACAGGTGAGACGAAAACAAGGACAGTACGGGAGATTTTAGCCTCTGTCTACAGCTACAGCAAACAGTAAACCTAGTCTAATTCAGATAAACACAAAACCTCACAATAAAGGCCTGTTTAACTCAATTCCCTTTACCTGATACTCCATGTCCAGCTTTCCACAAAAAAAGGGCCAAGGCATGCTAAAAAGCACAAGCATAGTCTGAAGAGATAAAGCAAGCTTCAAACCAGGCTCAGATGTGACATAAAGTGTGGAGCTATCAGACTAGGAATTTAAAATAACTGTGAGTGATATGTTAAGAGATCTAATGAAAATGTGAACATGTAAAACAAATGGGTAGTGTAAGCTGAGATATGGAAACTCTAAGAAAGAATCAAAAGGAAAGTGTAGAACTCAAAAACAATATAACAAAGAAAGATGCCGTTGATGGGCTCATCAGCAGACTGGATGTGGCTGATGGAAGAATTAACAAGTGTGAAGATGTGTCAACAGAAACTTTCCAAACTGAGGAGAAAGAAAAAAAAAAAGTAATAAGAGAAAGGAATGGAATATTCTAGAATTGTGGGACAATTAGAAAAGGTACAACACATGTGTAATGAAATACCAGAAGGAGAAGAAAGGAAGGAACAGAAGAAATATTTGAAGTCACTAATGGCTGAGAATTTTCTAAAAGTAATGACAGACACCATACCTCAGATCCAGGAATCCCAGAGAATGTCAAATATGAGAAATTCCAAAACATTTACACATGAACATATTATGTTGAAACTGCAGAAAAATCAAAGAGAAAATTTTAAAATAAGGCACAAGGTGTGGGTGGGGGTGGGGAGAACGCTTACCTATAGAGGAATAAAGATAAGAATTATATCAAGTTTCTCTTCAGAAACCATGTAAGCAAGTAGAGAACAGAGTGAAGTATTTAAAGTATTCAAAGAAAAAAGCCCCAATTTAGAATTCTTTATCCAGTTGGTACTTATCTTTCAAAAGGAAAGGAGAAGTAAAGACTTCCTCAAACAAACGAAAATTGAGGGAATTTGTCACCAATAGATCTGCCTTACAAGAAATTTGTTAAAAGTTCTTCTGAGAGAAAGAAATTACAATGGTTAGAAACTCAGGTCTACATTAAGAAAGTCAGGGTGTTAGGAATAAACGATGGTAAAATAACATTTTTTATTTTTATTTTATTTTTTTAGAGAGAGTGTGTGAGTGGGGTAGGGGCAGAGGGGGAGAGAGAGAGAGTCCTAAGCAGCTTCCACACTCAACACAGAGCCTGACATGGGGCTCAATCCCACAACCCTGCGGTGGAATCAAGAGTCGGATGCTGAACTGACTGAGCCATGAAGGCGCCCTATTTTTTTATTCTTAATTTAAGAGATAACAATTCGTTCACAAGAATACAGATAATGCATTTGGTGATTATAGCTTACAGATAAGTGAAATGACTGACAGCAATATTAGAAGAGTAAAAGCCAAAGGAGAAGAGAAACAAATAGAAAATAGTTATAAATATGGTAGATATTAAACCAACTATAGTCACTTTAAATTTGAATGTTCCAAATGCATCAAATAAGAGACAAACTATCAGAATGTATTAAAAAAGAAAAAGAACTCAAGTATACGTTGTCTATAGAAAGTCACTTTAAATATAAAGGCACAGGTTAAAAATAAAGGGGTAAAGAAAGACATACAAGGCTGATACTAATCAAAAGAAAACTGAAGTAGCTGTATTAATATCGGACAAAGCTGACTTCAGAGCAAGGAAAATTATCAGGGATAAAAGGGAGCATTACATACTGATAAAGGGATCAATTAATTCTCCAGTAAATCTTAGCTTTTCAAATCAGTGCCTATTTGGTTGTGAGCACATGATGGGGGTGATAACAGAAAAGGACATGAGAGGAATTAGTGATAGAAGATCATGAGGAAATTTTTAGGGGTGATGGAGTCAGTCACTACCTTGACTGTGGTGAAGTTTCACCAGTGGACAGGTGTCAAAACCTGTAATGTGTGTCAATTATAACCCAAATAAAACCCTTCAAAAAAATTTTTTTAATCTACGCCATCATCCTTCTCTAACTGAAAGCCATTATTCCTTTTTCACAGGTAAGAAATTTGAAGCACAGACAAGTTAAGTTGCTTGCCCAAGATCGCACAGCGAATAAATAGCAGTGTCAGAATTTGAAGTTAATTTGACTCCAGAGTCCGTGCTCTTAAGCACTTTGCCTCAGTGAATTGAAGGAGGCCCATGTTTCCATTGCTGGTTTTGGAGCTGGCCCAGAGGCTGTTTGCTATTGTTGAAGTAATCCTTGAGGACAGGGACATCCAACCACTGAAGACAGAGAAGTTCTAGAGAAGGCCTGAGTTCTCCTAGGGTCAGGAAACCAACTTACAACTCTGCAAGCGCCATGGGGAAGTGATAGGGATGGTATGTGTGTATCACATTTGAGTCTTTGGGATCTGAAAAGGGACTCTTCTCTCATAGCCTTCCTCCCTCCTGGGCCATGCCCACCCACACTGCCCAGCAGCTGGCATCAACTTTCAAAGCTCCCATTCACATACTCTTGATAAGATGATCAGGGAGTACGCTGGGGAGATGAACTGATTATACCTACTGCAAATAAGGAGGAAGAATACTATAGTTCGGTGAGGTGGACACATGCCTTCTTGGATCAGACTACCCTGGAACTGAATATCTGCCACTAACTAGATTTGTGACCTTGGGCAAGCCCCTTCTTGATCCTCAGTTTTCCCAAAGATATATTAGGAACCATGTACTTACCTCACAGAATTATGAGTTTTCATTGAGATGACATAGGAGTGTCTTTTTTTTAATGTTTATATATTTTTGAGAGAGAAAGTACAGGTGCATGAGTGGGGGAGGGGCAGAGAGAGAAGGGGACAGAGCATCCCAAGCAGGCTCTGCACTGATAGAAGAGAGCCCGATGCAGGGCTTGAACTTACGAACCATGAGATCATGACCTGAGCCGAAGTAAGGTGCTCAACTGACTGAGCCACCCAGGTGCCCCGGCGGAATGTCTCACACAGGAACCAGCACATACCACAGTATGTGGTATGCACAGTAAATAATGGTTACTATTACTATTGCATGAACTTCCTTATTCTGTGGAAGGAATGCCACATTGGCTTGTGACTAGACCACGCAGTGAATGCACGGACACCTTAGGAGAGCTTTAAAAAGGAGGGTATGCCCCATGGTTTAGGTTGGATTTAGAGAGTCCTGCCAAAAGCAGAGTGGTAAAGAAAATGATCTCGGTGGTTTCGTATGATGCTGATATTCTGTGGTCTCAGATTTTGAAACCCATCGAGGAACTGAGAAAGGGAGTGTCAAAATGGACAGCTGACAGTCATAACTGTGGCCTTCCTTGTCTATGAACTCCTTGAAAGTAGAGACAAAGATATTTTTGTGTCCCTACTACCTAAAACAAGGTCTGGTGGCAATAACTGTTCAGTAAACATTTATTAAATCAGTCAATCCCCATACCTGCGCTTTGGGTTGCTGGTGGCAGGTCACCAGTTGTCCCTGTTTAGGATAGCTTCAGATGAGAGAAGTAAGAATGCATCCTATGAGCCACAGATAATATAAATCTTTCTGTGTAGGATAGTCTTATCATCCACCTTCCAGCTTAATCCAATTCAACATTACTTGAACACTTACTTATGCAAGTAACTTATGAACAACTTACCATGAAAGTTAAGTATTAAAAGAAATCTATCTACTAAATACAAATTAAATACTCTCATCAATAATAGATATTATCACTGCATGCTTATCCAGCTCTTGTCCTTCTCACACTGTCCGGGTCCCTCTGGGGGTCCCCAGCAAATACTCAGCCCCTGACTCAGCTCAAGGGTCCATTGATTTGCTAACACCTTCCTGTTACTCTGCTCAATACTCCTAATTGTTCCAAGCTTCAGCTCCCTGGATAGGATCTGAGCTCCTGACCTTTGCATATTTTCTTTTTGTCATCTTGTTCTGAACCAAAGCCACAAAGATGCTATTTGCTCTGATTTTGTAGCTCTAGTTTTCCTCCGGCCTGATGCCTACTTTTCATGTGACTTTTTACAAAAAGAGAAGAGAAAGAGCTCTAGATTTCTTGAAGGGATCAGACCCTTTTCCCTTTGGAACTCCCTTTATAATGTCAATATTTTAAAACTATCAAACTAAACAAGGCAGATTTTTTAGCAAGCTTATAGATTAGGATCTTTGCAATATGTTACAGCTAAATGTCAGACTGGATAATGTCAACATAAATCAAAATGGCCACCTAAGAACTGAAATGGTGTGGGAACTACTTGGGTCCCTAACATTCAGGAGGTAACAATGCATTAGCAGTTGTCCAAGTTAACAATGTTAGGCAACTAAATGTGGAACCTCCTGAGCATATGTTGGACGTTAGCTGATCAGCATTGATATTAATCATGCTTCGGACAGTAGACAGACAATCTATAAATTCCCAGTTGGCATCAAGGAAGAAAACTAATCTTACTTTCTTCTCTTGCTGTTGAAGCCCTGACCATACTTCTTGTTATACTTGAAATAAGTTCATTGACTGTGCTCCATCTACACCTTGTACATACTTCTGTATTTGGGATTTACTGCCATCTATTCTAAGTATTTCTTTATTTTTCTCTCTCCCACACTAGCCTGTGAGATTCTTGAAGGCAGAGACGGTGGTTTACTAATACCTGCCAAGCCTGCAATGGAATAAGTAGGGGCTTGGGAATTAAAAAGATTTGAATTTAAATCCTGGCTCTTGAACTTTCTGTGTCATCATGGGTAAGTTTCTTAACTTCTCAAAGTCTAATAATGCTGATCTATAAAACAGGGATTTTAATACCTACTTAGAAGAGTTTATTAGGATTAAATTATATAACTGACTGTATTATAAAGATTCTTTGGTTGTAAATAACAGGAAGAAACTGTATCATTAACACTGGTTATAAGAACAGAAATAAACTCTGGCTAACTTGAGAAAAAAGAACATGACAACTAAATGCAATGTGTAATCTGGGATTGGATCCTGGGTGAGAAAGGGAAATTGATATAAATGACATTTTGGGGACAATTAGTATAATCTGAAAAGTGGATTACATGTAATAAAATAGTATTAAATCTTACATTTCCTGAATTTGATCCTTATATTGTGGTTACATAAGAGGACATCCTTGTTCTTAGGAAATAAACAACGTAGGATTTGGGGTAAAGGAGCATGGGTCTGTAACTTTGAAATGGCTTAGGAAAATATCATACATATATACTAAATATCCTGTATATAATATATATGTATAGCGTACACTTAAATACACATACCACATACATAATATGTATATAACATACAGAGTGCAATAAAGTAAGTATGCAAAATATTAATAATGCCTAAGTAAAGGGCATGGGAGTTATTTGAACTGTTCTGTCATTCCACATTACTTTGAAATACTTTGAAAATTCAAAACACTTTTAAAAGAAAAAAGGAAGGATTTATTGAAATAATCATGGAACTCTCAAAATTAATAGGAAGGCTGAAGAACCAGGTGAAGAAACTCAACAGGAACCAGGACGAGGACTATCAGAGTACCCTGGAAAACATGATGTTCTTCCTTTCCATCAGTTCACACAGGACTCACAATCCTAGGACAGAGTCCTGTTGAGTGAATCAGCACAGGGAGAAGGGATGGGATCTGGCAGAATGAGTTTCCAGATGGATTTACCATTGTATTGCTCAAAACCCAGGACAGTGCCTGGCTCAGCACATGGTGGGTGCTCAAAAAGTAATTTTTAATGCACATTTGTCTTCTAGCACATGACAGGCACACAAGAAACCTACACAGGAGCGTTAGTTGTCTTCCTTTCCCTTTTGTGCCTCTTAGCTATGTTCAAGTATACAATATACTGTTGTTAACTATAGTCATCATGCTGTACATTACATCCCCAGGACTTACTTATCTTTTCACAGAAGGGGTTAGCATTTAAATTGATGGACTAAGAAAAGCAACCGACCGTCTCCAATGTGGGTGGGCATCATCCAATCCATTCAGGGATTGAATAGAACAAAAAGGCAGAGGAAGGTTGAAATTCTCTCTGCCTGACTGAATGAGCTGGGACATCAGTCTTCTGCCCTCTTAGCTTTTGGTTCTCAGGCCTTCAGACTTGGACTGGTAGCTACACCATAGGCTCTCTGGCTGTTAAAACTTTCAAACTACACCAGTGGCCTTCCTTGGTCTCCAGCTTGCAAAGGGCAGATCGTGAGACTTCTCAGGCTCCATAGTCACATGAGCCAATACCATTAAATACATACCTACATACAATACATAGTAACTCACTAACTCATTCACTCACTAATGAATTCACTAACTCAGGGTTCTCTAGAGAAACAACAAATAGAATATGTCTATCTCATACAGTAATACAGTAGTGCTAACTACTGGCAAGATGCCTCAGTTCCTCAGCATGTGGGCATCTTTGTAGGGCTAGGTGAATATCTTTATGACATGGTACCTGGAAACTCCCAGAGAAATTGGTCCAAGAGAAGCTGGAGGGGGCAGTATTTTTTTTTTTTTTTTGACTTATCCTCAGAAGTCACACACTAAGACATCTGCTACATTCTTTTGGTTATATGGACTAATCTTGTGCGACTAATGTGGAAAGGACTCTATAAAGGAGGCAAGGATCATTGGGTCCGTTTTAGAGACTGGGAACTACAACCAGTCACTAGGAAATGTAAACCAAACTATATAATTTTACTGGGCTCCAGCCAAACTGATAAATATAAACTACTTTTTTTTAAGTAGGCTCCATGCCTTATGTGAGGCTGAAACTCACAACCCTGAGATCAAAGGTTGTATGCTCTGCCAACTGAGCCAGCCAGGTGCCTCAAATATTAAATACTTTTTAAATGGGGATTACATCAACAGCTTTTTAATGTAACTTCTGATTAATGTGTTTGTTTGAATATACATATATACACACATATATCTACACACATACTGTGTAGAAATATATATACACATATATCTCATACTCCTTTGTGGTATATATTATACTCTAGTAAGAAATGTTAAGTTGCTTAATCTAATATATCGGAAATTAAAATTTTACATTTTTCTGTCAATGTACATGTTCTGAACGTAAAGCCTGAAAAGAGGAGTATAAATTCGTTTTGGGAAAGTCACATTATCAGTCAAATCTTCTTACCTCTGTCCATAGGGGATGGTGGAGCTCAAGGAAGTTCTGCTAGAAATGTAGGAGAAGAAATATCCAGGTCCCTGAATGTCCAGGCATGAGTTTTCTTGAGGTACAATCTACTTGCCATCCTTTTTTTAATATATCTTTCACAAGCCCCTTCTATTAGAAGTTCAAAACAGTTCACCAAGTCATCAGTATTTTTTTTCTTGTTTGAAAAACCAGGGTATAAGCATATCTCCTTTTTGTGTCTTTAAGTGCTTATGTAATTGTCTGTTCATTTTAGACCACTGGTGAGTGCTAGTGTTCCTTTGCATTCCAGAAAAACATCTCTTCCAAACTCTGCCATAAGGAAAAAATTCTCTTCAGTTAGAATTTGCGTATTTTTAAGCAGAGGCTATTCTGTTCCAAACATATGGCTCATTATTTATGACATTATGTACCTATATCTATCTGACCATATATACTGGGCTGAGAGGGTAGTAATCCCTCAGAAGCAGCAGGGAACTTTCTTAAATGAAAAAAAATATTTGTCAAAAGTCTGCAGAAAATATCATGCTTGATAGTGGCAGCAAACCGAGGTTGGGGCAGTGGAAGTAGTCTGCCCAAAGTGCAAGCAATAAGGGGGTGTACAACTTTAGAAAATTTAAAAACATGGGGCAGCTGCATGGGGTAGTTGGTTAGGCATCTGACTCTTAATCTCCTCTCAGATCATGATCTCGCCATTGGTGAGGTTGAGCCCCACATCAGGCTCTTCACTGATGGTGGGGAGCCTACTTGAGATCCTGTCTCTCCTTCTCTCCGCCCCACCCATGCTTGTGTGTGCTCTCTCTCTCTCCCTCCCACCCTCTCCCTCTCTCTCTCTCTCAAAAATTGAAAAAAAAGAAAATTTAAAAACAATAATAAGATGGACCAAAAGCCAATCTGCTTTTTATTTACGGTTATAAACCAAAATTCTGTCTGTGATAAGGCACTCCTCCATGAAAAAAAATACCCAGGGGCATCTGGGTGACTCAGTCAGTTAGGCATCTGACTTTGGCTCAGGTCATGATCCCGTGGCTTTGAGTTCAAGCACTGCGTCGGGCTCTGTGCTGACAGCTGAGCCTGGAGCCTACTTTGGATTCTGTGTCTCCCTCTCTCTCTCTGCCCCTCCCCTGCTTGTACTCTGTTTCTCTCTCTCTCTCACTCTCTCTCTCTCTCTCAAAAATAAATAAAACATTTAAAACAATACCTAAACATTTGTGGAGTTTTATTATTTGGAAACATTTCTTTGTGGGTAACATTTTTGGAAACTTTAGGAGAGAAAGTATCTGTTCTTTACATTTTTATTTTATCAGTGGGAAATGCTGCAAAAATGTAGGCATGACTGTAGGTATAGGCCGTGAAAAGATTTTCCCAGACAAGATGTACTGAGTGCTCATTATGAAGCTGTGTGTGCATTAAAGAAATTTTGAAAAGCTAACTTCATTCTTTGAAGCTCTGAGTGAATGAAAAGAAAGTATGAATATAGAAGGATCCATTCAGATTGTATTGTCTCTTACATGTAATTTTTCTTTTCTGAGTTATCTGGTTTTCTGCTATGAAATTTTAGAGGTTGGTTATACACAGCAATATTTGCAAACAGCCAGAATTAGCTTCAAACAATTTCAAGTGAAATTCCAAGCTTTAAGATTATTCCCTGAAGATTAACACACAGATGTATGTAGAAAAGACCATTAACCATGCAAAAAAAAAAGGCGGGGGGCAGGGGGGAGGTGGTGGTAAAAAAGTAAACCTTTGAATAGGAAAAAATCCATTTTTAAAGAAGAACAATAAGAGAAATGCCAAAAGATGTTGGTCTTACATTGTCCAAATAAATCAAAGGGTAATTTTGAGCATCCATAATTTTGTTCAAGAACTAGACACTATTTCTAAAGCAGAGGATCAAATGTCAAGGTTTGCTCTCATTCAGCCATTTCCTCACACTACACCATGGTAAAGGCAACCCACAGAGTGGGTGAAGGTATTTGCACTGGTTATCACTGAGAAGAGCTTATGTCTAAATTATGGATGTAATGGGGCACCTAGTTGGCTGGATCAGTGGAACATGTGACTCTTGATCTTGGGGTTGTGGGTTCAAGCCCCATGTTGGATGTAGAGATTACTTAAAAATAAATTTTTTTAAGTTTATTTATGTACTTTGAGAGACGGAGAGAGAAATTCTGAAGCAGGCTCCATGCTGTTAGCACAGAGCCTGATGAGGGCCTTGAACTCATGAACTGTGAGATCATGACCTGAGCCGAAATCAAGAGTCAGACAGTCAACCAAATGAGCCACCCAGGCACCCCTTAAAAATAAAAATCTTTTAAAAAAATAATAAATTATATATGTAAGAACTGGTGTAGATTAATTAGAAAATAAGTTACAAAGACTTCTCAGTGGGAAAAATGGGCAAAAGATTTAGTGAATTCACTAAAGACGACGACCTAGTGAAAATAAACATTTCAGGATGCTCAACAAGCAATAATCAGGGAGATGCAAACTAAAACTGCAATAAGAGATTAGTACACCTCCACCGATATGGCTAAATTTAAAAGTCTGATGAGACCGCGTGTCAGTGAGAAGGTAAAACAACAGGAATTCCCAGAAGTGGCTGGTGACACTTTGGGAAAAGTCTGGCCCTGTTTACTAAAGCTGAAGTTTGTATATCTTGTGATACAGCAATTTTACTCCTAGATATTATTACCAGCTTAAATACATACACATGTGCAATAAATTCTGTACAAAAATATTCATAATAACCCCAAACTGGAAACAACCCAAACATCCATTAACAGAATGGATAAATAAACTGGTTTATAATCATAAAATGGGATACCATATGTCAATGACAATGAACAAACTTTAGCTATAGGCAATGACATAGCTGATTCTCACAAAAATAATATGGAGGAAAAGAAATCATACACAAAAGAACACATACTGTATGACTGTATTTATATAAAGTCTAAAAATAGAGGAAACAAAATCATAATGTCTAGACTATATACTGAAGTGGTAAAACTGTAAAGAAAAGCAAAGATCAGCAAGAAGGTCAGGAGAGTAGGGAGACTGTGCTTTCCAAGGGGAAGGGCCTGGGCTGGAAGAGTCCTGGGAAAGTTCTTTTCCTTGACCTGGATGGTGGTTACCCAGGTATTCATTTTATGCATTTGCATGGTAACAAAAAGATTTTTTAAATCTCCTTTTATCCTCATCAGTGAAAGCCTAGGCTATTACTATATCCCAAATTATCCCAAATTATAAGGCATAAAAATTTGCCTGCCTTACACACTAACCTATTTGCAGGGGATGTTATAATTTACTTTCAACCCCAGTTTCAGATGTGCAGACATTTATCAATGAGCTCACCAGTTAACAAGTATCAAACTCCAAAAATAATTGTACAAAATCAAAATTTGTCGTAACCTATCTAGTAGCAGACTGTGTCCAGTCTCTGATAAATCTAAATTTTAAAGGGTGGTAAAAACCTTAGCTACTCCTGGGAGTATGTTTTGTTTCATCTGCAGTGTAGTCACTGCATTATAGAAATCTATTTTCTAATGTTTATTTTTTTGAGAGAGAGAGACAGAGTGTGAGTGGGGGAGAGGCAGAGAGAGAGAGAGAGAGAGAGAGAGAGGGAGACACAGAATCCGAAGCAGACTCCAGGCTCTGAGCTGTCAGCACAGAGCCCGACGCAGGCCTCTAACCCATGAACTGTGAGATCATGACCTGAGCCGAAGTCAGATGCTTAACTGAGTGAGCCACCCAGGTGCCCTAAGATCTTCTAGGGTCTTAAAAGATTTCTAGGGTCTTAATAGATTTCCAGGTCTTAAAAACTAAGTAAAATGAAATAAATAAAATAAAAATTTCCAGGTCTTTGCCACACGTATAGACCCTAAAACCACAGTGGGTAAGATCAGGATCTCAAAATGGGGGATGAAGAGAGCAACTGGATACATAAAACAACCTTAAAGATATTTATGAAACAAATTTTTGTTTTATTTATTTTTATTTTTATCATTTCTAGGAGTGTATCCTGCAGATATACATGTTGTGCATGCATCATGTATGAACAAAATACTCCGTGCAGATTGCACTTGGGCCTCAGCAGAGCCAGGTGAGGAAGAAAGTCCTGGTGCACTCCCAGGGTCATGCTCCACCCAGGGTGCACTGCCCCCCCCCCAACACACCCACCATGGAAGGCAGCATGGGTGCAGGTTACTTTGTTACAGCTTCTTTGAAAATACATCAGAAGTTTGGGGAACCTGGGTGGCTCAGTGGTTTGGTTAAGCCTCTGCCTGACTCTTGGTCTGGGCTCAGGTTCTATGAGAGTGGAGGGCTCTGGGATGGCAGCAGGGAGCCTGCTTGGGATTCGGTGTTTCCCTCTCTCTGCCACTCCCCTGCTTGCAGGCGCTCTCTCTCTCTCTCTCTAAACAAATAAATAAATAAACTTAAAATAATTTTTATAATTAAAAGGAAAAGTACATTAAAAGTTTAATAATAGTAGTAGCAGTAGTACAGAAAAAAAGAAGTTTGAGTCTCAGAGGGCCTCCTGAAGGCAAAAGGAAGAACCCAGGGAAAGGAGGAGACCCAACTACAGAGCCAGAAATGTTTTTCAAAGTGAGTGGAGTCATCAGACAGGAGACCCAGGAATTTGCATTTCAACAATTGCTGCTGGTGTTTCCGAGTCCCACTGAAGAACTGCACCTAAAAGAAATTACAGAGTAGATAGAAATAATCTTGAGCCTTCTGCTTTGAGAATTAAAGAGAATTGGCTGATAAAATTTAGGGGATTCTTTAACTCTAAAACTCAAACAACGGAAGTATGCAGCCAGATACCTACCATGTGCATTTCTCGATCACAGAATTCACAAGTCGCTGCAGTTAACCCTGTCAACAGCCCTGTGAAGGAAGTCTAGCATTTAAATGACTTCTTGAAGTCTCCACAGCAAGGGGGCCATGGACAAGATTTGAACCAGGACTCCTTTCGAATTGCCTGGCTAGTGCTCTTTCCACTATGCTATGGATAATGATGGGTGTTATGGTTGAAAAAGAATTTCAAGGAAAAACAAAAGAACAAAGAACATACAATCTCTAAAAACACTGAGATACTCTTTCTTAACCCAGAATTGGTAAAAAATCAAAAGCCTGACTCTGTCTGTTGTCACTAAAGGTATGGTGCTCTGAGAATCTTTGTACGCTTGCTGGAGGATATATAAATTAGAATCCTCACTCTGGAGAGCAATTTGTCAGTGCCTAGTAAAGTTGAAGGCACATGGCTTCTGTACGTGAGGCTTATGATGCACAGACACGCTTTCATGTGTCCGGTGTCGTTATTGCAGCATGCTAGTAACGAAGGGCAGATCCTGTTCTGTGGAGCTTGAAGCTTACGTAATTTAGGAGGTTCTTTTTAAGGAAAATAATACAGAATTACGAATATTAAGGTAAATATTTGTTTAGAATGAGAGACAAGGTGCCTAGGTGGCTCAGTCGATTAAGTGGCCGACTTCGGCTCGGGTCATGATCTCACAGTCTGTGAGCTTGAGCCCCGCATCGGCTCTGTGCTGACAGCTCAGAGCCTGGAGCCTGCTTTGGATTCTGTGTCTCCCCCTCTCTCTGCCCCTCCTCCACTTGCGCTCTGTCTCTCTCTCTCTCTCTCTCTCTCTCAAAAGTGAATAAACATTAAAAAAAGAAAAGTTTTAGGGGCGCCTGGGTGGCTCAGTCGGTTGAGCGGCCGATTCCGGCTCAGGTCATGATCTCGCGGTCGGTGAGTTCGAGCCCCGCATCGGGCTCTGTGCTGACAGCTCGGAGCCTGGAGCCTGTTTCGGATTCTGTGTCTCCCTCTCTCTGACCCTCCCCTGTTCATGCTCTGTCTCTCCCTGTCTCAAAAATAAATACAACGTTAAGAAAAAAAAAAATTAAAAAAAAAGTTTTAGAATGAGAGAAGTTACAAGAAATTTCTAGGACTTTGGAAATTCATGCCCTCTGAGTTCCTTTGGACTCAGATTGCTGATTGCTTCCCCTGTTGCTTTACAACTCCCAGCAGCTCCCAGCACTTTGGGGGTAGAGTGGGATGCTAAGAGGTTCACACCCTTATGAATTTCATATAATTTGCATTGCATAAATGCAGATAAGGAGCTTGGAGTTTACCCTTCATTAGCTTCATGATAAACCCACCTCTGTTTGTAATAGAAAAACATTGAAAGCAGCCCAAATAACTATCAGAATGAGAATGAATTAATTGTGTCATATTCATATAACAGAACATTAAAAAGAATGAGATGGAGCTACGTGGTTATATCTCAAAAAGTAAATTTGAGTTGCAGAATAATTCATAGAGCAAGATACCATTAATTTAAAGTTTAAAAATCTGTAAAACAATACAAAAGACCATAAATGCATAATGTATATATACATATATGTATATGTACCTAAATGTGTGTATTATATATATAATTATTTGTATTTATGTGTCTAATTAAAATATAAAAACATGGAAAGAAATGATAAACACAGAATTCTGGATAGTGGTTACCTCTATCCAGGAGGAAAAGTGGGAAATAGGATTGCAGAGGAGTACAAAGGAGATCCATTTCCTGGAAAGAGAAAGATCTCAAGGAGATAGGACAAAATATTAAGATTTGATATGACAAACTTAGGTGGTAGCTACCAGGTTTTATTACATTATTTTCTAAACTCTTCCATATGCAGGAAATAGTTCACATGTTTTTTTTAAAAAAGGCTCTTGCACTAGCCAGGGAAAGAAGATGCTTTCCTCCTATCAGCAGACTTGATTCCCCTATTTTTTAAAGGTTATTTATTTATTTTGAGAGAGGGAGAGAGAGAGAGAGAGAGAGAAAGAATCCCAAGCAGGCTCCACACTTGGAGCCTGACACAGGGCTCAAATTCATGAACTGTGAGATCGTGACCTGAGCCAGGATCAAGAGTCAGACGCTAAGCCAACTGAACCACCCAGGCACCACTGATTCTCCTATTTTTAATATTTAATTTCTATTTTATTGAGGTATATGTAAGTAAAATGCACAAATCTTAAGTTTCTAGCTCAAGGAATGTTTACATATGTGATCTACCCAGATCATTATCTAGAACGATGTCAACTCTCTTCATCACATACAATTCCCCTTTTCCTGGCTGTTATTCATCCTTTGGCTCAACTTAGATGTCACTTCCTCTAGGAAAGTGCAGATCCTGGAAAACCGCTAGGAAAACCACCTTTCTCTCTCTAGGGAAACCACCTTGCTCCCTCAACACTTGGTTACTATTGTGTCTTTTCCTTTCGTTGACCACTTGCTTGTCAGCTTCTCTTTATAATTATGAGCTGCTTTCCCGAAGGTTCCAAACTACAAATGCGTCTTCTTATTCTCCTTTGTGCCTGTGCCTTTCCATTTTTCAAGTTAAACCGTATTCACCCTTGTTAGCTTCTTCAGAGAAACCCAGGATCCTTTACACTATTCATCCAATCCTTGTCTACACCTAATGTCTCCATAATTTCTGCATCAAATACTATGTTCCTCTATGTTTTGAGGTCATGACCTTGAAATCAAATTTTGGGTGTTGCAAGTTTCATGAGTGAATTCAAGCATAATGAAAACCCTGAATACGCAGTTGTATTTTATGACCACATTGGGTATCAGAGTGATGCCTGCTTTTTAGAAGTCCTGAAGCTTTGCAAGTTAAGCTAAAACCTGTCATGCTGAGCCTGATTAAAACGTTCTCTAAAGCTGACAAGTAATGCTGACAGTGTTCATTGCCCAGACCCGTATTATCAAAAGGTAACAATAAGGACATTTCACTTCTGTTCCTCACTCCAGGGCACCTCAGGGAACTCCCAGAATCATAGAGAGCCCGGTAGGCATGCTAAAGAAGACAAGTCCTCTTTATGTTGTAGGGGCAGCCACTGAAGAGTGGTTTAATCACTGGAGTAACAAGTGGGGAAGAGAATGGACTCTGGTGCCAGACTGCCAGTGTAACTTGGTAGAAGCTCGAAACCTCTCCAAGCTTCAGTTTCTCCTTTGGAAACTGGGGATGATGATGCTAACCGTACTTCAGAAGGATATTGTGTGGATTGAGTTCATATGTGAAAACTTCCTAGCACATAGGAAGCATTTTATAGCACTATTATTACCAGCATAGTAATATATTAATTTTGGAAAGATCATTCTGGCTACTGTCTGAAAGGTGACAAATCTAAAAAACAGCAGTGTCATTCCAACACTGAAAATAAAAATAAGAAAACACGATTTGATATAACACAAGATAAATACATGGAGTGGTTTGAACTTAGCACCAGACACATGATTGCTATAGTTGACTTTCAGTTGTATACATTTTCAGTTAACTACTGCTAATTTTCAGTTACACCCACTGGCTTCCCTTGTCTTCATCATACTAGTAGGCACTGGTTCCTGCTTAGAAATTAACTAACCCTTTGGCTTAAACAGGCAGTAAGTAAGAGGGTGAAGGAAGTCAGGTTCCTCACTTCCTGAGAAACCATAGTTCTTACAATTGACGGAGAAGGGGTGGAAAAAGAAGGCAAGACAGAAAAACAGCCTGGGTAGGAAGTGAGCCAGTTGGCCACTACTTTTCAACCCTTAGGCAAGGTAGGCATAGTCAAAGAGGAGATTTGAACTGAAAAACATGTTATTGCCGTAATTGAGTTCTTCCCAGATTTTGTAGCCAATACACTAAAGCCATGCTTATTTTTTTGTTAAAGGCCCAAAGCTACATAATTCTGTAGGTATTTGGACATTTCCATATTTAAATTTTTTTTTTATTTAAGCAATCTCTATGCCAAATGTGGGGCTCGAACTCATGACTCCAAGATCAAGAGTCACATCCTCTCCCAACTGAGCCAGCCAAGTGTCCCTCAATATTCTTTTTGCAAGGTTCAAGAAGTGTCCAAGAACTATGGTATTTTTGTGGGAGATATTTTTCAGTCTGTCTTGAGAACAGTTTTACAATTATTCCAGGCTGTTTGCCCTCCTGGCAACCTTTCCTGCCTACCTTCTGGCAGGAAATACTCTTTCTTACATCCCAGCATTGCAAAATTCTGATTCTCCTCAAAAAACTCACCTTATTTCCTTCTCTAGACTACCACTCCACGTGGCTCATATATTTATGTGAACTTATTGGTTTATATTGCAACAATTTGTTTGTTTGCCATTTCCTAGGTCCAGGCCATGAGCTTCTTGGTGGAAGGGACCATGATTTTATTTCCCACCTTGAGACATTGTATATAGCATAATAGTTTAGTGCATGGAGCCAGAGTTTCTAAGTTTAAATCTCACACTTATAGGATATATATCCTTGACTAAGTCATTTCACTTTCCTGTGCCCAAGTTCCCATATCTATAAAATGGGCATAATAATAGCAGCAACTTTATGTTATTAGCCCTTCTTTCTTTTAATTAGATAGAAACCTTTTCATGATTGTCACTGAAATACAGAATTTTTTTTTAATTGGCGGTGGGGGGATAAACTTAAAAGGGTCATTGTTTCCTGATCAAACAAATGCAGATAACTGTGTTGGAAAAAAGAGATTTGAAGATTCCGGCAGGCAATGGCCAACATTCCCTCTAGCCTCTCCCCAACATCTTCACACTGTCGTGCCTTCTCTGAATTGCATAAACAAAGTCCCTTCAAGTTACTCTTCAGTCGTCAGAGGGTTACCTTCTCCAGTAAGCCATCTCTGGCATCCTATCACTCTTATGCACTTGTCTGTTTAGATGTCTGATACCACACAACTGTGACTTAAGCAAGGGTCTGTGTCTCGTCTTTGTGCTCAGAACTCAGGAATGGCCGATATCCTCAGGCTAATCCTCTCAACAACTAAGTCTCCTGGAGGCTTTCCCTGTGCATCAGTCACTCCTTGCCTCTCAGTGTCCTTCAGCATCAACTGGAAGCTGTAGAAATGAAGACCTTTCAGACCTCATCCCAGCTGTGCTCCTCAGTTGCTCCTGCAACAACACCTCCATACAACAAGAATGCTTTAGCTCCTGGCCCCGCCTCCTCCCCTGCTCAGCCAGCCCCTGCCTTCGGCCCGCCCCCTCCGTAAACTGGAGTCACCAGTGCGCACGCTCCTTCTTGGTCTCCTTGTAGCGTGATGACGTTGACGTTGGCTTGTGGCGTAGGGGCGGCGGCCGCGCGTGTTTCAGCTGGGGGAGGCGGTGTGGTCTGTGGGTTTGGAAAAGACGCGGGTCCCTGAAGTGTCTCTGCTGGCTACGGCGCGTGGTATTTTAGGCTTAGGCAGCTGGCTGTGTTGTCTCCGCTCCTCCCTGTCTGCGGAGAGGGAAGCGGCGGGGAGGTGGTGGGGACACAGCTGGAGCCCCTGAAGGGGAAGGGAGCAGCCGGGGTTAGGGGTAGGAGGTGTGGAGCGCGTGAGTGCAGGGCTGCTGTCCAGAATCGGGGAGCAGTCGATAGTAGGGGAGGGTTCCACAGGCGAAGTGCTCACCCGCCGGGATCCGTGCTGGTCCCGAGGAGAGCTTGCGGCAGCAGCGCGATGTTCGGGGCCCGGTGCCTGCTCCGAGCCCTGCGCTCCTGCACCTCAGCCCCCTGCCCGAGACACAAACCTTCCGCCAGACTGAGCGTTCGGGACGCGCTCGGGGCCCGGAGCACGAATGGGGAGCGCGTTAAGGTCCAGGTTGGTGTATGGGAAGGGGATGGGTTTTTCTTTTTAGTAACTTACATGCCACCTCCGTGTCTAGGCTTACCTTGTCAGGTCAGACAAAACGACAGACAGAGAAAGGAGGAAATGTTGGCCATCGTGTGCGTTCACACTTTTCTCCTTTCCTTGCCTATCGTTAGTTTGCGCAGAACTGTTGAGATTGACTGTGACCTGCTGGAACTTTGCTTTCACGGTACCAGAGCATTACCTGTAAACTTGTTAGTTATACGGCAGAATAAACGTACGAGCTTCTTTTCCTTTATCCCTCATAACGAATAACCACAGTTACATAGCGGTTGCCTTGAGCTAGCTCCATGAGAGCGGACACCATGTCTTACCGGTCTTGGTATTCCCATGTCTTACAGTAAATATATGTTCAACTAAACAATGGCTTTTATTCAACTCTTAACCACCCTGAGGCCGAAAAAAGGGTTTGCACATAATGTATGTTTAATACATAGGAGAAAGAGTAGAGTGTAGCGGTTTGAAACAACTCTGGAGTCAGGGTGACTAGGTTCAAATCTGTGGCACTTAGTGGCTCATTAATTATGGGTCTCTTCTATAATAGTAATTATGGTCTCTTCTCTCCTCTAAACCCGTTTGCTTCTTATGGCAATGAAGCTAATAATAGCCTTAACCTCATAGAATGGTGAAGATTAAGTGAGATGACAGGTATTATGACATTTAGAACAGTGGCCCACAGTCAATCAATGTTAGCTGCTATTATTTCTCTTGCTAGTATTTGCAGCAGCTCTACAGATAAGATTTTCCTTTAAGGGAGTAGACCAAGCAAGGTGGTTTGACCCTTTTCAGTTGCTGAAACACTGCTGCAGTTATTTTTGTTGTCCTCGAATTCTTTGATTTTTAGCAGTATGACTCCTCTGCATTTTTGGGGGTTTCATGTTTTTTCCATGATCCAAATCAAGCCCTTTTCTTGTATTCATCTATTAATTTGACATACATACATTAATGATCCCTTCTAAGTGGTAGTCAAGAAAGGATGCAAAGATAAAAAGAACAAAAGCTACTGCCTAGATCAGAGGCTTTCATTTTAGTGCTGTGTGGTCTAAGATAGTAGCTACCTGTCATTTGTGGCACTGAGCTCTTAAAATGTGGCTAGTCCACATTGAAGGGTAACTGTAAATTTAAAATACACACCAATTTTGGAGAACAAAAGAATACAAAATATCTCAATATATATATTGATTACACGTTGACAATGTTGGCAGAATGGGTTAGAATATTAAAATTAAGTGTACCTGTCTACTTTTAGTGTGACCACTAAAACAAGCAAAATTACATATATGGCTCACATTATATGTTTGTGGGACAGCCTTGGTCTAATGGCTAAGACAAGTAGTTGGGGCAACGTGATAAGTATTAGTGGAATAAGGAACTTTGGGAAAACAGGGACATCCTTAACTATGTGAGGTCAAGGAAGACTTCTTGTGTTAAGTGACATTTCACTTGAGTCCTGAAGGATATGTTCCTCAGGGAGAGGAACTGGGGATGGGGTGGAGATCCCATTCCAGAAAAGCTTGATAACATGAACTTGGAACTGAGAACTGTATTTGAATTCTAGCTCTACTCCTTGGGAACTGTGATTTTAATTATTTAGAGAGGTTGTCCTAACTTACTTAATATGTTCTTCATTTCTAAAATGAGAATATTCACTTCATTAAGTTCTTGTAAGGATTAAGTGTAAAATATTTATAAAGAGCTTAGAGCAGAAGCACATTAAACACTGCTCCACAAATGTTAACTTTTACTAACAAGTGAAAAGCAAGACAGTGGTGCTTTAGGAATTACTATTGATTAAACATAACCAAAGAGCCGCTGCCATCAGGGAAATGTGGGGAGGTGAAACCAGAAAGGGCACACTCGGTTGTGAAAGGCCTTGTATAGGAGACAGACAATTTACACTTTTTTTCAGTGTAGCCCTAGAAAAAGACCAAGGGCTTTCTGGTAGACCTGGGTCCAAATTCAGGCTCTGTCTACCAGCAGTGTGACCTTTGACAACTTATTTGACTTCTCTGAGCCGAGGTTCTTCACTTGTGAGACAGGTTATAATGATAATCCACAGAGCTGTTGTGAGAAAAAGATGAGATAGTATATGAAGAAGGTAGTAAAACATTTGTCACATAGATTTTTAGTGCATGGTAGATAACCTTTCACTGAAAACCATTAACGAACTATCTACTGTGTCCCTGACAATGGCCTTCAAAGCCACTAAAGCATGGTTCTTAAACCTTCACAATATGATAGACATATGAATAAGTAATGGGAGAGCTTTAATAGCGTTGTTCGCAGGGTGTGGTGGGAACACAAAGTAAGGGTCAATACAGTTTTTCTAAATAGAATCCTCTCGCTTTTCCCAAGCATGTCTGATAATCAAACACAATCAGTTGTTCACAGTTTTTCAGTGTCTGCTAGAAGAATATTGTCTCTTCTGTGCTAGTTAAATTTAAGTTGGATGTGATCTGTGAGAGCTGTTTTTAGTGTTACTGGTTTTAGTGTTACTACTAGAAGACCTCGTTTGTACTCACCTGTCATTTAAATTCACAGTGTCTTTGAAAGCTTATGTACTAAATATATGTCACAGTGAAAAGCTTTTTGAGAAGTCTGTGTGATATTTTGTAAAAGGAAAAATCCAATGAAGATGTTTCTGTTCTATAACTACATAATTTCCCTCCTGGGAGTTTAATATAAAAGGAGACAGGGACCCAAATAATGTGCCCTATTATTATTACCTGGAATGAATACCTGGAATAGTCAATATTGGGGAAATCGATTATATGAATTAGGCTCATCGGCCTAATGGAACGTTAGGCATGTATTCAGAATGATGAGGTTTTTTTGTTTTTTTGTTTTTTAAATTAAGTTTATTTATTTATTTTGAGAGAGAGACAGAATAAGCAGGGGAGGGCAGGGAAAGAGAGTGTGAAGCCTGATGTGGGACTTGAACTCACGAACTGTGGTGATATGACCTGAGCCAAAACCAACCTGAACGCTCAACCAACTGAGCCACCCAGGTGCCCCTGAGAATGATGAGTTTTATATTAACAAAACAAAAAGGTGGAATGCCAAAGCTGTATCTCCCTGAGATAAGAATCCTATTGAATTATATATGCTAAAAGCAATTGATTTGTTAAGGCAGGACTGAGGACTTTTTTTTTTCATTTAGTCTTGTGTGTGCATGTGTAATGAAAATGTAAAATATTTACATGTTTTAAACTCACATTTAGAAATTTTTCTTCATTAGGGTTGGATTCGTTCAGTCCGATCCCAGAAGGAAGTGTTATTCCTGCATGTAAATGACGGATCATCTTTGGAAAGCCTTCAAGTTGTAGCTGATTCAAGCTTTGACAGTAGGTGAGTTTTTTTTTTTTTAACAAAAGAATCTTTTTTTCATCTCCTTTGCTCCCCTTTTCCCTAATCCAATGTTCACATATTTTTTTTAATGTTTATTTTTGAGAGAGAGAGGGAGACAAAGGGTCTGAAGTGGGCTCTACACTGACAGCAGCAAGCCTGATGTGGGGCTTGAACTCACGAACCATGAGATCATGACCTGAGCCAAAGTTGGATGCTCAACCAACTGAGTCCCTTAGGCACCCCAGAGTGATCTTTCTAAACATACCTGCTTTTCAAAGCTTTAAGGCTAAGTCCAAATACTTGGAATCAAGATCCTTCAAGCTCAGGCCTTTCTTTTTTATTTTTTTAAAGCTTGTGTTTTTATTTTGAAAGACAGTGCAAGTGGGGTTGGGACAGAGAAAGGGAGAGAGAGATAATCCCAAGCAGGCTTTGTGGTATTAGCATGGAGCCCGACGCTGGGCTCAATCCCACAAGCGAGAACATGACCTAAGCTGAAATCAAGAGTCAGATGCTGAACTAACTGACTGAGCCACCCAGGCGCTCCCAGACCTTTCTTTTTTTTAACATCTTCACATAATAATATCCCCTACTTATCCTTTGCTTCAGTCTCTCTTAATTATTTGCTGCCCATTTAAGGGTGAAACCTCTATCATTAAATACTGTAATGTTCTGATAGCAAGTTTTGTATTAAAATGAACGTTCTGTATAATGATATTTTGTTTATGCTGTTTTTTGTTACTATAGAGAACTGGCTTTTGGGAGTTCTGTGGAAGTTCAAGGGCAGCTGGTGAAAAGTCCATCCAAAAAGCAGAATGTGGAACTGAAGGCAGAAAAAATTGAAATTGTTGGAAATTGTGATGCCAAGGTATGCTTCGTGATACTTTTATGGAGACTATTTAGGCTTAATTTAAAACAGCAATCTGTTTTAAGTGTGATTATTGGGAAGGTGGCACTTAGAACATGTTTCAATTGTGACTTCCCAGATAATTGAAACAGGCTATGGAGCCTGACGAATGTAGAGAACATCGCAAACAGTATGTAAATGGCTGAATTTTATGACTGAAAGCAAAGTATTAATCTATTATACACCTCTTTGGACACCTGTCCTAATTGAAACTTGCCACATTTAGAAGCATGCCCAGTTAACTTCAGTGACAGAGACATGTTGGGGAGAACGTGTTCTAAGGAAAGCCCTGCCTAGAAATGACTTTTACAGGATCTAGAACTGTGTTGTCCCAATATAGTAGCCACTAGCCACCTGCAGTTGTTTAGTATTAATTTAATATTAAATCAAGTAATAAAATCAGTTCCTCAGTGACATTAGATACATTTCACATGCAGCTGCTGGCTACCATATTGGATAGTGTGGGTACAGAACTTATCACAGAAAATTCTGTCAGACAGTACTTACCATGCTTGGGCTGAAGAAAGATAAGAAATCCTACATTAAGACATGTTTGCTCAGCCCAAGCATGATAAGTACTGTCCCAACAGAATTTTTTCTATTTTTGCAAGACTCCTTGTTAGTAGCTTTTATTCATCACCCGATAAAGAGGTTAGAGAGAATAAAATTATAGGTTGGCAATCCATCTTCTGAAATTGGAGAAAATGAGGCCCAGGCAGGAGACATGGCTTGCCCAAGGTTATATTGCTGACTAGTGCCACAGCTGGAATTTGTGTACTAGCCATTTGACTCCTCTGTAGTTTTGCTATACTTGTCTTCCAAGTATTTGATGAACAAAACACAAGGAAATATAGGGAAATTGCATCATTTTAATTCGTTTTTATTTTTTTTGGATAATTGGAGGAAAGTAAATATAAGGAAATAAGAAAATGGGCACCTTTTTGAAAAATGTCCTTCTGAATAGTTTTCCAAGAAATTCTAATAATACTAATAAATACTAATTGACATGTAAAATCAGGAATCAGGTTTTAAGGTTTCTGAAAAGTAGACTGTGAAAAATAATTTGGAATTCAGAGAGGAATGGAGATGGTAACCATTTTTGTTTTTGCTTTTTTTAGAGGGGTGTATGATTATTAAAATGCGTCATGTGTGTTACTCTTTTTAAGCCGTTCTCTCTTGGCTTCTGTGGTTGTCACTCACCTTCTCTTCCCCTTAATTTCAGTGTCATTTTGTAAGTATTCAGACATTAGGGAATTCTGGTCCCTAGGCAGTCCCCAGACACCTATTAATGTGGTCATATTTTGACTTCAGTAGGTATGGTGCTTATTTCTATTATGAAATAAATTAGCATGTGCACTAAAAGAAATAGATAAGACTATATGTAATAAGCTACCAGTTTGGCTTTTTTATTTAAAATAGTTTCTCTGCTATCTTTTTTATTGAAACTTTGGTTTTGTTCTTTAGAACAAGTTTAGAACAGTTTGTTTTTATCTTCTAAATCTTGTAACATGAATGTTCACAGGGTGGAATATTTCTACATAGAGTCATAATTTGAAATTTTTGAAATGTACACTACTCTGCTAGTGACAGAAGGCTGTTGACCCTCCCTCATGTTCTTAGACTTGTTGATAAACAGTGAAAAACAGTGCCAATTGATTATAAATGATTGTGGGCTTTCAAGACATTTGGGTGATTTTAAAATTGAATGCCAGCTGTGTGTACACAGCTGTAGAAAACAGTCTTTAATATCTACAATATTCTGAACTCCTATGTGCCAAACAGTGGACTGTTTTTGCATAATTATATCCTAATCTCTGTATTTGTAAGTGGTGACCGATATAAGCTAATGGATAGAAATTTGATAAGTAACAGATTAGACTCAGCAATACTAATTTTGCCCAAGGTTCCATGCCTAACAAGTAGTAGAGCTGGATTCAAAACCACGTCTCTGATTCCTACCTCACCATTCAATTAACTTGTAGTTAATTGGACCATGTTCACTTATATTAAGAAATAGGGAAAGAAAGCTTTTAATTTTGTTACAAAGCATTACTATTTAACAAATATTCTGGAAACTGATTTTATAGAACATATGTCTTAGCTTTCAATTTGTTTTTTCCATTTATTGGCAGGCTTTTCCTCTTAAATATAAAGAGAGGCATCCTCTGGAGTATCTGAGACAGTATCCCCACCTCAGGTGCAGGACTAATGCTCTGGGTTCCATACTGAGGATTCGCAGTGAAGCCACAGCTGCTATTCACTCTTTCTTTAAGGTGAGGTGCTTGGTGTGCTTCTAGCTACTCTTTTTCTTTTTTCTTTCTAGCTGTTCTTTCTTGTGGAGAAATTGAATGATTGTAACCCTGGAGTGTTATCCTGAACGTTTTGTTAGTTACAGTGTTTATTCCAAGCACCCTTTACTTGTGTGGTACTTTTTTTCTTTGATTTAAAAATTTCTCGGGGCGCCTGGGTGGCTCAGTCGGTTGAGCGTCCGACTTCGGCTCAGGTCACGATCTCACGGTCCGTGAGTTCGAGCCCCGCGTCAGGCTCTGGGCTGACGGCTCAGAGCCTGGAGCCTGCTTCCGATTCTGTGTCTCCCTCTCTCTCTGCCCCTCCCCGTTCATGCTCTGTCTCTCTCTGTCCCAAAAATAAATAAACGTTAAAAAAAATTTTTTTTTAATTTCTCTTTATCACTGGTTTTAAGCAGTTAGATTATGATGTGCTGGCGCAGTTTTCTTTGTTCCTTGTGTTTAGACCTTGTTGAATTTCTTGGATCTATGGGTTTTAATTTTCATTAAGTTTTTCATCCATTATTTCTTCAAATATTTTTTATGTTACTTCCTGCCTTTGGAGACTTCTGTTGTCCATATATTAGGCCACTTGATACTTCCATAGCTCAGTGACGTTCTTTTCTTTTTTTTTTTAATTTCTTTTTCCCTGTGTGTTTTTTTTGGAAGGTAGTTTCTGCCCTTCTAGCTTCTTGATCTTTCCTTTTATAATGACTAATTTGTTGTTACTCCAATCCAGTGCATTTTTCATCTCACATTGTAGGTTTCATATCTCTATGTTTGATTTGGGCCTTTTGGAAAAAATATATTGCATGTCTCTGTTTAACTTTTAAAATATATGCAGGGCAGAGGCGCCTGGGTGGCTCAGTCGGTTGAGTGTCCAACTTCGGCTCAGGTCATGATCTCACAGTGTGGGTTCGAGCCCTGTGTCGGGCTCTGTGCTGATAGCTCAGAGCCGGGACCCTGCTTTGGATTCTGTGTCTCCCTCTCTCTCTGCTCCTCCCCCACTCATGCTCTGTCTCTTTGTCTCTCAAAAATAAACATAAAAAAAAATTAAAAAAAAAAAAAACATATACAGGGCAGTTTTATGCATTTTTTAAACATATATTAATTTTTATTTTACATTTACTTTCTTCTTTTAATTTATTTTTTATTTTTTGAGACAGAGAGAGAGCGAGCACGGGCAGGGGAGAGGGGCAGAGGGAGAGAGAAAGAGAATCTTAAGCAGGCTTCACACTCAGCACCGAGCCTGACACAGGGCTCTATCCCATGATCCTGGGATCATGACCTGAGCTGAAGTCAAGAATCAGATGCTCAACTGACTGAGCCACCTAGGTGCCCCCACAATACGGTTTTAATTAAAAATATTTATGTTTTTAGTAGCTATTTGGTATCTATTTTATGTCCTAATTCTATCATGTCTGTCAGTTATGAGTCAGCTTTGATTGATTCATTAGTCTCTTCATTACAATTTATGATTTCTTGCCTCTTGGCATACCTGCTAATCTTTGGTTAGATGCCACAGACATTGTGAATTTTACCATGTTGGATATTTATAAAGCTTCTTAAATTTTGTTCTGGTGTGTGGTTAAGCTACTTGAAAACTCTTTGATCCTATTGGGTCTTTTATGATTTGGTAAATGGGTCTGGAACAGTGCTCAGTCTAGGGCTAATTAACCAGCCACATGTGAGCACCAGGCACTGTTTCCTCTAATCTTTCTGGATGGTTCTTTCCTTGGCCTTTGACAGTTTCCCCACATGGATGTGTCCGTCATCCCTCTACCTGACACTCTAGAGTGACCCTCTGTACATCCTTGGAGTTCTCTGTGCTGCTCTCTCCTCTCTGATACTCTGTCCTATGAATTCTAGCCACTTTTGTCCCTTCACACTCTCAGCTCTGTCTCCTGAACTCAAGAGGTCTCCTGGGCTCCACTTTATTTCTCCCCCTCTTCCTGCTATGGCCTGGATAATCTCAAGGTGGTAAGCAGGGCTACTGATAGGATTTGCTAAGTTTGTTTCCTATCTCAGGGATCACTCTCTTTTGTTGTCTGAATCCATCATCTTAAAAACCAGCCTTTCATGTGGTTTGCTTGTGGGGGCTTTATTTTTGTTTTTGGTGGGTTTTTTTGGTTGTTTCAAGGGGGAGGGTAAATCTGGTCCCTGTTTCTCCATCTTGGTCATAGGCATATTTTATACATAGTAAGCACTGATTTGAAAGTTATTGGTATTTTTTTCTTTATATATATATTTTTAATGTTTTTATTTATTTTTGAGAGAGAGACAGACTGAGTGCAAGCAGGGGGGGTACAGAGAGAGAGAGGGAGACACCAAATCTGAAGCAGGCTTCAGGCTCTGAGCTGTTAGTACAGAACCCGACGTGGGACTCGAACTCGTAAAGCACAAGATCATGACCTGAGCCGACGTCGGACGCTTAACTGACCGAGCCACCCAGGCGCCCTAAGAGTTATTGGTATTAATCAAGTAGATTGATGTACAACTAAAGGTATTTTGTCGTTTTTAGCTTTGCTTGTCAGCCATTTCCCCCTACCCAGGAAAGCCACAGTGGAATATAGTTGGTAAGTTGATGAGGTGAAGGGATCCTCCCCACATGTGGATGAGAGGACCCCAAAGGCAAGGAATGGCCCGGCACATGAGGTTCAGTGTTATTCTGAGTGGTTCTGGAGCTCTTCCTATGCCACTTCTCCAGATCCAGTTCATCTGCAGAGATTGTCTAACATCATACCCCTTCTTTGGACTGCATCCAAATTCATGCAGGGCCAGCCCAACCGTAGTTTACCATGAGAGTTCTTGCTCTTTGAAAAGTTCCTTTAGAGCAAATTTCTGGTGAAACAGCTAAAGAGCATCATGGCTTTAAAGCATATAGTTTTGAATAAACAAAAATAATCACATTATACTATATCATCCCATTATAGTTTGAAAGGGTGCATTTCCATATGCTCCATAAACTTTCTGTGCAACTTCCATATGGCTTTTTAGTAGTGCTTGAACCACACAAACAAAATTTGTTCAGATCTAAAAATGTTTTTTTTTCCCCATATGGCTTTAAACAGTGGATAAAGCCACCCTGCTTCAATACTGAAGGTTTTATAGATTTCTGGCCACTAGGTGGTGGTATTGGCAGTCCACTGACAAGTGAGCTTTACCTACTTTCTGTATATACTTCCTACTTGAGGCTTCTATAAATATGTAAACAACTTAAAAATCAGCTGGGAAATTTTGAAATAAAAAAAACAAAGTAACATTTTAACTGGTTGAAAATAATGAATTTTAGCACTATTGGTTATAGTTATAAAGGTAGGTAATTTTGAGTATTATAAATTCACTTTTTAATTATGAAGCCTTAGAAAATATAATTCTGATAATTCTATAATGTTACCCACTTGTATGTGGAACAGTTGGGATTGGATTGAAATCACAGAGTACTAAGGCACATTAAATAATACTTACATGTTATTTAGTACTTTGGACTATAATTCACTACTTTAGGCATCCTAAAAGATGTTGAGACTTAAAACTCTATGTTTTAGTTTCTAAGTAAAAATTTCGTAACTTAAAGTATCTTAACTTAAGAGGGACTATTTTAGTTTCTGTTTTTTCCTAATATTTTTAGATTAGAAAGTTAATTTTTTTTTAAGTTTATTTATTTTGAGAACACATGTGCGTGGGAGAGGAGCAGAGAGGGAGAGAGAGAGAGAATCCCAAGCAGTCTCCATGCTGTCAGTGCAGAGCTGGATGCAGGGCTTGAACTCACCAACCACGAGATCATGACCTGAGCTGAAACCAAGAGTCAGGAGCTTAAATGACTGAACCACCCAGGCACTCTAGAAATTCAGTTGTTGGTTCAAGTGATCAAACGTGTTTTGTGTATGACTTGGTTTGTGCATAAAATTGACACATTTGCTATGCACCAAAACTTGGGTATGGAGAAACCTCAAGGAATGAGTTATTTAGAAGAGCTAAGTTTCTCAAATAACAGGATTATCTCTTTAGGTACTACCTTTTTTTTCCAATTTCCAGTGGAGGTTATCCTAAAGTGTGTTACATATTTCCTTGCTTCCTAAATTGAGCCATTAAAGAGTTTGTCCTTTCTTGATGAGTCAAGGTTCTTCCTTTGAGTATCAGATTTTTCCCTCCTCTAGACGGATATGCCTTAAAAGCCTGCCAGGGTGTATTCTTTGCCCCTCTGTTGAATGACCCCAGACTACTGTGTCTTCGAGTTCTTGTGACTGCTTTTTATGGAAGTTTTTTTTTTGTCTTCTTGCTGTCATTTTTGGTTGCCAGTGGCTGACAGTTTTTGTCATTTTTTGTTGTTGATTGTAATTAAATAATGATACTTTGTGTGAATGTGAAAGATAAATACAGTCTGTGAGTGTTTGATATGCAAGGGCCTTAGTATGTGAATTTTGTAATTTTTAGATACTCAGTGCCATATAAAATATCTGGTTCTAGAATGTGTATCTGTCAAAAATATTTAGATATTTAGAGGTGGTGTGTGGAATCAGAAAAATTGGGTAAGTGCGTGCTTTTATTTTTGGCCCCTTGTCTGGCCTTCCTATCTCTAGTTAGGAACCCCCTTGTGCAGGATGGGATAAATACTTGACAACTGTTACCCTGGTGGAGGCAGACAGTACTCCTCTGACTCCTTATTATTTTTCTTCCTTTTCATTTTTCCACTTCCCTATCTACTTTCTCTGTTTTGGATTTTGTTCTCAGTGCTTTGTTATTTTTCCTTTGGCCTCTCTTCATAGCTTTTGGTGGTAATGTTATATACTTTGATATAAGCCTTCTAGCAGTATTAGACTTAAGCTGGTGACACCTTTTGAAAGGTTTAGTGTTAATTGAGTATTAAGAATAATTCCCACAACTTGAGTGATTTAAAAAAAAAAAAAAACCCATATGGTAATTTTCATAAGATTTGCAGTTTTGTTTCTTGTGGCAATTGACCAGTTCTAACTTTGGCAATTACATTTAGCCGTTAAATTTTCTCCTCCCTCCCCCCCTCCCTCTCACCACCCTCGTTTCCTTTGGATTTTTCACTTCCTTTCTTTGTTTACTGCACTCCTGCTCATAGTTGCCTGCATTCATGTGGAATAAATGATTCATGTCCATAATTCTTGGTTCCTAGGAGATAAAAATTTTATGCAGTAATGTTATTGATTATATTTCATTCATTGTCTATAATGTGCTTTGTGTGGCACCTCTAGGCACATGGCTCCCAGTTTAAGTACCTATTTGAATATTTTCTGAGACTCCTAATTTATAGTGTGAATATTTATTTAATCATTCTACATCCTAAGACAAGTTAACTGGGCACTTTGTATCATAGCAAGGATACTTGAATTCAACCTTTTTTAGGAAGGAAGGGGCAAATTTGGGAGGCCCCTAGTGTGATGCACTAGAGGCATTTTACATTACACCAGTGATACACAGAATTTAGCAGAGATTAAATGTGTATGTATGAATTTATTGTATTGATTTCAAGACCCAAATTTTTGTGTGAAACACGTACTATTCTGCCTCTGCAGCATATGTTCACTTGTGCTACCTCCACGCCCACCTGCAACATTTACACGGAATGTAACCTTTTGCCTACATCCATAGTCAAAATGAAAGAAGCATAACCTTGAAGTTGCTGGGTTATTTCAATCCAACTAGCAAACAGCTTTTGTGGTTCACTAATGGAAATAGTTCAGACGTTGGAGCGGAAGAATTGCAATTGGCGCCTCAGTAATGGATGGATTTGCTGCTCAGAATCTTTGAGGGAAAGGAAGTGCAATGCCTGTGCCATGTGTAGTGTGCTGTGCCATCAATTTAATGACAGACTTCCTAAAAATCATTTCTGCCTTTTTTGCCATGTATTTCTCCAATCCCTATTTGTCAACTTTAATTTTTCTCCTTTTTGGTGGTTTGTGACAATTAGAGGTCTCATTCCAAAATAGCTGCACTTCATATTGATCATTTGTAGTACCTTAGCAATACAGGCAGCATTATTATGCATTAGCCTTAAGTGTGTGTGTGTGTATGTTAAATCACTACTAGTGTGCTAGAGAAGTGGGAAGAAAAAACAGCACCAGAGAGACCCTGCAGGCCTAGGTTCCACTCCTGGCTCTCTCTGCCACTGACTAGATATGTGAATTTTTCATTAAATCTCTCTGGGCCTCAGTTTCTGATGCTGTTTTGAAGTGATACTGGATTAGGTAATGTCTAAGTCAGTTTTTGATTTAAAATTCTTTGTGCTGCTGTGTACAACTGTGTACAACTGTGTGCAAGCTGTGGAACCCTCAGCTTGATATCTCAATAGTTAAATTTGGGGGGTTAGGGATTTGATATGGCAATCTCTTAGTGCTCTTTTAATAGTATAATAGAGTTGTTTCATGTACACATGTACTGAAAAAAAAGTGGGTTTTCTTTTTTTCCAGGACAGTGGCTTTGTCCATATTCATACTCCAATAATCACATCCAATGACTGTGAAGGGGCTGGAGAACTGTTCCAAGTTGAAGTAAGTTGTGCTTCTCATCTGGAAGGATAGGTTGCTCTTCAATATTGTTCTTTTGAGGGTTTGCTTTAAATTTAATAAGAGTTGTATGGATAGACCATGACTAGAACCTGAAATGTTGTCAGTAGTAATCCTTAAAAAACATACATAGAAAATTCAAACCTCTCTGATTTCCTGTCCTACTGGCTATCTTACTTGCATTGTGACTCAAAGGAATGGGTCTTTAATTTAGTACTTCATTTGCTTTCCTTCTACAACTATGAATTGGTGAACTAGAAAACCCTGAAGAGATTAATAAAGATTTTAAGATCCCTTTTGTGCATGTTAAGCCCTAGTTAATATTTTTGGATATGAGTCATATTTTAAAAGATAAAATAAGAAAGTATACATGTGGATATTTTCTTCTCCAAAGTCTTTTAAAAACATGTTTTCATGAGAAATGTATACCTCACGTATGCTTCATTAAGCCTCTCATTTTTTTTTTATTATCTTTTAGAGTTTATTCATTTATTTTGAGAGATAGAGAAAGCACGAATCGGGGGGGGGGGGGCAGAAAGGGGGAATCCCAAACAGGCTCTGCACTGTCAGCACAGAACCAGACGCAGGACTCAAACCCACGAAGTGGGAGATCATGACCTGAGCTGAAGTTGAACGCTTAACTAATAACCAAGCCACCCAGGTACCCCATGAATGCTCCAATTTTAATTCTTTGTTCAGCAGTAATTTTTTGAGCTCCTGGTATATGCCAGGCATTGTCAGCTTGCCCTTGTTGCACATTATTTGAAAGTTACCAGTTTTGTTGTTTTTTTTTTACTTGTAGGCAGTTGAAAGTCATTCATTTACCAATTTCACAGCCTGTTTAAAATCATTGGCCAGTAATACAATAATACACAAAGAGAAATTATGTTGATAAGTGGTGCTTTTTGTATTTCTTTCATTTATTCAGTGATTTCTTTATCTCTAAGAAGCCAGAATTCTTATCTATACATCTGGGTGATTCCATTAAATGGCAAGACCTGTATATAATTGTTCTGCTCTAGTTCTGAACATCCTGACTCTTGATAATGGTGCTTTCTCTTATTATTGAACAAAGTATTCACTGGGAGAAGTTGTCCTGATGTGTTGAAGGCATTATTCAAAATGATAATCAAATGCTGTCTGTATTCATACATAGTTTGAAGAAATCTTGATAGTTTTTGCAAAAACGCAAAATAAAAGTTCTTCATTGAACATTTAAACTGGTAGTGTTAGCATCTATAAATATGAGTTCAAAAAAGGTAGCAAATGATAAAAGAACAATACCTACATTATGAAAAACATTCTCTTTAAGCATTTATGTTGTGTATTTTCTCCACACCTTAATAGTCTTCTGAATACTGAAGTGAAGAAGAGTTACCCACCTTAACTACATGTCATAGTCCCTTATTCTAAGCAACCGAATATTAAAAACCAAATGACAGGGAAAGAAAGGTATAATTTAAAGGAGTCTTTACAAATAAGAAGGCAATTATTAAAGAGACCCAAATTAAACAAGTAAAAAAAATCTGTAATAAACTGAAATAATGATACATTTGAAGATAACTGCTTTGCTACCAGGGAAATTCCATAAGCAAGTCTGAATGATTATAGTCTGTGTGTTTTGGCTTTTAAACAATATAAGGCAAGCTACCAGATAAGTATAAATACAGGAGAAGGGAAAGATAGATATTTCTGAAGCTAAACAAATGAGAAGTGTTCAGTGTTTGTGTCATTTCAGGGCCAGGTTAAAGAATTTCATATAGTGGAATTAGACTTGCCTATACAGGATACCAGAAAGAAATGCTCTGAAATTTTGTAGGCCCTGCAGTCAGGCTTTAGATCAGGTTTCAGCAATTGGTGGCTTCTCTGCTATGACCTGCTGTCTTTGTTGCTTTTAGAAGTTTGGTGTTTAAGACTTGTCTTCTGCCCCTGCTGCCCCTCTGTCCTCTGAAAGCAGTATTCCTTCTTATTCCCGCCTCAGACACCTCTGTTCAGTACTAATTCCAAGGGTCATTGTGTTAATTTCTTCCGACTGCATGTAAAGGCACTGGGGTTTGAATCTTGGCACCCCACTGTTAGGAGGAAGTAGAGTTGCATATTTAAATTCTTCCTTCTCTTTAAGAGTGCTCTTTTTTACTGTGACAACAATGAAGTGTTAGTAACTATTTAAAGTTAAGGATGCCTAGTCCACACCCAAGTTTGAGGACAATAGTAAATGGCCACCTTGAAATGCACTATAGGAACGCATGCTTCTCTAATACACTCTTGAGAAGTGATAGCATGTCCCAGCATTTTAGTTCCTTTTTCTTCACTTCTGTTTCCTGCTTTAAGACTTTGGATATTTGTTAAGGTTTTGGTACTACTGAACACATATGGAGGAAGTTGCATTCAAGGCATGTGTATGTTAGTCAGCAGACATTTGTACCACCTGTGTTCAAGATGCTAGTTCGTCCCTGAGAAGGTAAAAGATTAAAGCCAAGAATTAGAGATTATGACAAAAATTAGCTGTTCATTCTCTAAGATGAAACTGCTTTATGTATGTATTTGAGGTTACAGTGTTACCAATTACAAGTGGCATGGAATCTAGAGGAAAATTAGGTCCATGAGGATTGACTTGGTCAGGAAAATCTTCAAAATGAATTCGTGACTTGAGTGTAACCTAGGGAGAATATTCCTCATAGGGGAACACTGTGAGCAGAGTCAAGTAATTGAGTGTGGGGTTTTCCTTGGACTCTGGGTGGACAAATTAGAAGGTTCATATTGGTAAATGATAGAAAATAAACTTGGATAGCTATAGGAATGAAAAGATGGAGCAGATTTTTAAAAGAACTTTATTGAGATATAGTTTACATACCATAAAATTTACCCACTTAAAACATACAGTTCCATGGTTTTTAGTATATTCACCAGATTGTGCAGCCATCAGTTACTACAATCTAATTTTAGGCCTTTTCATCACCCCAAAGTGAAACCTGGTACCCATTAGCAGTCCCTTCGCATTCCCACCCCCAGCTTAGGGAACGACTAAACTGCTCTCTATAGATTTGTCTTTTGGGGAACATTTCATGTAAATGGAATCATATAACATTTCTGGCTTTTTTTTCACTTAGCATGAAGTTTTTGAAGTTCATTCATGCTGTAGCATTTATCGGTACTTCATTCCCTTTCACATTCAACTAGTATACTGTTGTGTAGATGTACAACATTATGTTTATCCATTTGGCAGTTGTTTGGTATTTGGGTTGTTTCTACCTTCTGGCTGTTATGAATAATGCTACTATGAACATTTGTGAAAACATTTCGATGAACATATGATTTCATGTCTCTTGGGTGGAATTGCTGAGTCATATGGTAATCCTGTGTTTAATATTTTGAGAAGCTGCCAAACCATTTTCCAAAGTGACTACACCATCGTACGTTACGACCCACAATGCATGGGGTTCCAGTTTCTCCACATCTTTGCCAACCCTTATTATTGCCCTTCTGTTTTTGTTTTTTTGTTTCTTAAACATAGCCATACCCAGAGGGTATGAAGTTGTATTTCATTGTTTGCTTTTTGCTTTTGACCATTTGCAATTTATATGTAAATGTGTAATTCACATTTAAGTTTTTAAAATTACAATTCTGTTATGCCAAAGCGTGATAGATAAATGGTCACACATTGTGAAATTAAATTAGGCTGAGAAAATCTAAAAGTAATACTTCATATAATAGGAATATTATTCAAGCCTAGAAATTACACATTTAAATACTTTTTAAAGCTAAGAATGAACTGAAAGTGTAAGCCTATTAAGTGAAACCCAAGAAGATGTGTAATTTCATAGCTGAATCTCATACTGTGGGGAGTCTCATACTAAGATTTTCATGCTGCATCTTACACTGTATATTGAAGTTTGGCATTAGATTGGTTTGCTTTTGTGTTTGTGTGTGTGGTAATACATGTAACATAAAATTTACCATTTTAACCATTTTTAAGTGTACAATTCAATACCATTAGTTCTGTTTACAGTGCTATACAACCGTTACTACTATCTATTTCTTAAAACTTCTTCATCACTCCGACAGAAGCTCTGTGGCAGAAGCTCTTGATTCCCCTCTCCCCCTAGTAACCTCTAATCTACTTTTTCACTCTATGGATTTCTTGTTCTGGAATTTCGTACAAATGGAATCATACAATATGTGGCCTTTTGTGTCTGGCTTCTGTTGTAGCATGTATCTGAATTTCATTTCTTTTTATTACTAAGTCATATTATACTGTATGGAAATACCATATTTTGTTCAACCATTTATTCACTGGTAGATGTTAGGTTGTGTCTACCTTTGGATGTTATTGATAATGCTGCTCTGAATATTTGTGTACAAGTTTTTGTTTGAACACTTGTTTTCGGTTCTTCTGAGTATATACCAAGGAGTAGAACTGCTGGGTCATATGACTATTCTATGTTTAACTCTTTGAGAAACTGCCAAATTAATTTTCCACAGTGGCCGCACCATATTATATTCCCAGCAGCAGTGTGTGAGGGTTCCAGTTTCACTGCATCATCGCCAATGCTTGTAATTTTCAGTTTCTGATTATAGCCATTCTAATGGATGCAGTATCTCTTTGTGGGTTTGATTTGCACTTCCTTAATGACAAAGAATGTTGAGCATCTTTTCATGTGCCTGTTGGTCATTTGTATATCTTTGGAGAAGTGTCTACTTAAGTCTTTTTTCAATTTTTTAATTAGCTTATTTGTCTTTTTGTTGTTGAGTATAGGAGTTCTTTTTCTATTCTACAAACAAGTCTATTCCCTCCATTTCTCCAGCAGTGTGAATGAAGCCTCTGATGTTGCCCCTGGGTGGCACAGCCTTGGTATGCCCATAATCTCCCAGAGATGGCATTGATTCTGGCTGGACTCTCTGGCCATCTCTTTCCCATAGCACACCCAGCTGTTAAACTCCACCAATTCCAGGTGATTGCACTATTGTTTTCAACAATATTCCGGAGCATAAATTGCTTCACAGACTGATCCAGTCAAATTCAGGCCCCTTTAAAGGTGTACTTCCAAAAGTCAGTGTTTGAATGTATCCTGAGCCCACAAAGTCTCCTCCCTGCGATCTCTCAGGTTTGCAGTTTAGTCTTTGTCTCCAGTGAATCTGTCCATAGCTAGCATTAGCCTTTTAGCACAAGCATTTTTTAAGAGTACACTTAGGTTTGAACTTCTCCATACTCTGTTGCAAATGAAGTTGGTTTCTTTAAAAAAGAATTGAAAGTGCTTTTATAGCCTGCTTCTATCCCTGGGCAAAATCCCTGAACCAGGCTGTGGTACTGGAGGCAGGGACAATGGACACTTCTCTCTAAGTGACATGCCAATATAGCAACCGAGCTCCACGGAGTGGGTGGCAGCCCCACGTCTCCTCGGCTTGCCTCTCCAAGTGTGGAACCCACACCTTGTGAGGCTGGGCAAGAGAATCGGGGCCCAGTATTCTTAGTGCCTTCCCCAAGGCCGAGCCTCCTTCTGATCAGCAGGGACTGGGCAGAAGAAGGGAGACCCTACCTCTTGGCCACATTCACCCAGAACTTAGCTTCAGCAGTAGGTAGCTGTGGAGAAGGTGAGAAATGCTGGCATGCTGTCCCTCCTCCTAAGGTAGTCCTCCAGCTGGGAGCTGAGGTTTAAAAAAGCCTTCTTTCATTGGCTGTTTTATCTATCTGGAGTGGAGTTTCTGTCATGCTGAGCTGTGATGGGGAAGGGAGGGGGAGTGGGTTGTCATTCAAACACCACTTGTCCTTACCAAGTTTTGGTAGATTTTCTTGAATAGATGTTTCTTCATTTGCAATATGTCCTTAGGACCATTCCCAGAGACTTTGAATGGCTGAGGTGAGGGTAAGGTGTGTTTTTTATTTTTTATTTTATAGCTTTCATCAGTTTCACTGAGGAGTGGGTCTGCGCAACTACCCCTCTGTCATGCCAAAGGTGAGAGTTAAAAAGGAGGAAAAAAGACTTGTTACTTTGAACTACTTTTTACCACCACAATCCTCAGTTTTCTCACTTGTAAAATGTGATTGACACTATGCTTATAAGTTGTAAGGATTAAGTGACACATATGAAAACTTAAAACTGCTTTTCAAAAATAAAAGTTCATATGCAAACTTAATAAGATAATAATATGCAAAACTTAATAAACAAAACTTTCTCTTTTCCAAACTGTTGTGCATTCTAGAAATGGTAACCGTAAGTTACTGGACCTCAGAAATTTTACTTCTTTTATGTTTTTATGGCTAAGTCATTTATGACACACATCATTTTGGTTCTGCTTGATGTTTGCACTTTTTTAATACTCTTACCTGTTTCTTTTAAACCTTCAAGATGGTATGAGGGCTAACCCAGGTCCAACCTCTTTTCAGAACAACTTTTTCATCTAACATGAAGCTTTTCCTTCTTCCAAATAGTGTTCAGTTGCTGTATAGCCTATTTTGACATTCAGTTGTTCTTTACTGGGTTTTTTTTACACCTGTTTTGTTTCCTCTTGTAGATTGTAAACTTCTTATGGGGAAGAATTGTGTCCTCCACGCTACCTGACATTGGTGGGACATTTGGATACTTGGGCTTTTTTTTTTTTTTTAAGTTTATTTATCTATTTTGAGAGAGAGAATTGGGGAGAATTGGGGAAGCAGAGAGAGAGAGAGAGAGAGAGAGAGAGAATTCAAGCCGGCTTCACACTGTCCGCGCAGAGCCCATCGTGAGGCTCAGACTTACCAATTGTGAGATCATGACCTGAGCCGAGATCAAGAGTTGGACGCTTAACCAACTGAGCCACCCAGGCACCCAGGATACTTGTTTTGCTGAATATTTTCTGTGGGCGCTTTTAGCTTTGCAGAACTTTCAGCTTTAAGATTAATCCTTTTCTTCTTTGTCGAGAATGTTCATTTCTGCTAGGGGCATCCAGTTTCTGCCATGTGAAAAATGCCTACAACACATATCTAGGAAAATAGATAAGAGACATACATACTAGTGTTTGCCCCAGGCCCGGGGCCTACTGTTTTGTGTGCTTTGAATTTTTAATCATCTGCTTGTATTACTTAAAAACAACAACAACAAAAATATGTAAAAGTTACGTTGTTCACAAGTGACAAAGGGTGTGTAAAAAATTAGTTTCCCTTCCACTCCTGACTCTCAGCTACCCAGTTCTCCTTGCCCTAGGCAGTCACTGTTCTCGTTTTCTCTTGAGAGTTTGTACCAGCCTTTATTTCTGTCAGCAATATGCGTGGGTGCTATTTCTTATGAATCATCTGTCAGTGTATTACCAAATTTTTTTAACTTTTCTTTTCCAATTTTAACCAGATACATTACTTTTTCAATGAAACTAATTAAAGAGAAGAAAGAAAATATCACAGTAGATTAAGAGAAGCAAATCTGCTTTCTGGGGCATTGAGAAGAGCACTGACTTGATACTGTGTTTTTGCTGTTTCCACTGTGAAGTGAGGATTTTGTGAATCAACGCATGGTTTAAAAAAAAAAGAAAAATCCCTCAGACTGTGAGCCCATACAGCCTGCTGCTACTAGGTCTCATTCGGAAGACTGAGCTATTTCTTCCATCCTACGGCATCCACCAAGTAGAGTACGTTCTTAAAATGATCTAATCTCATCAGCCACACAACTGGACTAAAATTGCACTATTTGATTCATCTTGTAAATATTTGTTAATCCTCCTTTCTTGTGAAAACTACTGTGCTAGTTAGTGCTGTTTGACTTACAAAGCTATTTCCGTTTTGCTTCTCAGCAAATGAATTTGCAAGACATTTTTAAATGGGAAAAACAAAATCCAGAATAATAAATGCCACCAAAATAATGTGACTTTGAAAGCCAGACATATTAAAAGAAAATTGCAGATGTTACAAGGATACATTTTAAGTCAAATCATTAAGAATATAAAAACACTGTGAAATCTGAATCCAGTTATGCTTGGGTTCATAATTTTAAAATAGTTTTACTTTGATTCAGATGCCAGTATTTTACCCTGATGATAGATCAAACTAATAACATCTAATGTTTTGTACAGTATGTTAAGTCAACTAATACTTTTATAGTACTTGATTGTATGTATGTTATTTCATTGGTGTTTTTTGTAATGTTAGACCACTAGACAGGCTTTCTAAAAGGACTAATCCCATTTTATTAGCTTTAAGTAATCCAGGCAGAAAAAGAAAGAGAAATAACATTTATTGAATACCAAGTATATTTCAGGCACCATGTCAAGTTCCTTTATATTATATCATCTTTTCAGCAACCTTTTGAAGTAGGAATTTGTTTGCCTTTGGGAGAACAAATACCGTGTGTTTCTTGTACATTATTGTATAATACCTGGTACATTCTCTGGCACGTGGTAGGTGCTCCATAAATATTTGTAGAGTAAGTTCTCTTTCTTTTTTACATGAGGAAACCAGGCTCAGATTTAAAAACAAAACAAAACAAAACAAAAAAAACAGCTTACCAAAGACCGCACAGTTAAGGGACAGAGTTGTAGTTTAAACAAGAACTGTTTGGCAGTCAAGTAAATGCTGTTTGTACACATCACATTGACTGCTGAAATTGGCTTTTGAGAAAGATACCAAAACTTTAAAGTTTTGAAGTTAAAGATTCTTCATGAGGTAGCAGACTACTGTTAAGGGCTGAGCACCACACTAAAATAAAGTATCCTTGCCTTTTCTTTTTGGCCATTCTTCCCAGACAGCCTTTTATTTTCCTTGGGGAAGAAGAATAACAACATTTACTGATAACCTATGGTTGACAAGAGCTTTAAGTACTGTTTGTTTTTGTATAAGTAACCTATGAGTAATTCTTAATCCATTTTATTAAATATCATGTAGATATCAAATAATGCAAGCTATGTAGGCAGTGTAAAGCATATACCTGTACCCGTTACTGAACTTAAGAAATAGAACATTGTTAGTACCTTTGATCCCTCATTTTGTGCCTTTCCCATTCCATCTCCCTCCCTTTTCCTACTGTGCCAATTTTATGTTTGTTTTCCTGTGCTTTAAAAAAAAAAAGTTTTAGGGGTGCCTGGGTGATTTAGTCAGTTAAGTGTCAACTTCAGCTCAGGTGATGATCTCACAGTTTGTGATCAAGCCCCATGTTGGGCTGGCTGCTGTCAGTGCAGAGCCCACTTCGGATCCTGTTTTCCCCTTTTTCTGCCCCTCCCCCGCTCTTGCTTGTGCTTGCTCTCTCTCTTTCTCAAAAATAAACAAACATTAAAATAGTTTTAGGGATGCCTGGCTAGCTGAGTCTTTTAAGTTCAGGTCATGTTCTCACAGTTAGTGAGATTGAGCCCTGCATTAGGCACTGATAACTGGAGCCTGCTTGGGATTCTCTCTCTCTCTCTCTCTCTCTCTCTCTCTCTCTCTCTCTCTCTCTCTCTCTCTCCCCCTCCCTCTCTCCCTCTCCCTCTCCCTCTCTCCCTCCCTCCCTCTCCGCTCCCCACCTATCCCTCTCCTGCTCCTGCTTTCTCTCAAAATAAATAAACTTTAAAAAGTAATAAATAAAAAAAATATTTTTACCACATGGGTGTGCTTGTAGGCAAAATATTGTTTCTTTTTGCATGGTTTTCAACTTAATACAAATGGAATCATTCTATTCTGTGATAAGTTGGGTTTTTGTTTTTGGTGTGGTTTTTTTTTTCCCCTCTGTATATTTCAATTCAATCCAAATCTCTGGGAAATAAGATTTAAGCATTAGTATTTTTTAAAGCTCTCCGGGTGATTCCAATATGCCTTCAAGAGTATTTACGAAATAGTGGAAGTGCATGTTTATAGTTTCAGTTTTGCTACATAAATCCAGATTTTTACTGAAAGAGAAGAATGTATTCAAACTCCCACCAGTAGGGTGTGCTGTTCCACATCCTTGCCAACACCTGATATTTTTAGTCTTCTAAAATTTCACCAATCTCAAGGATGTAAAATGGGATCTTGATGTCATTTTCTCTGATAAATATTGAGGTTGGGAATGTTTTCTTATGGTTATTGGCCACTCATTTCTTTTTCTATAATATTTTCTATTGTGTTGTCTTTTCATATCAGTGTTTTTATATTCTGGATAATATTTACCCTTTGTTGAGTGTATTGTTGCAGATATTTTATCTCAGTTTCTGGCTTGCATTTTCTCTTTCTTTATAGTATCTTTTGATAAACAGTTCTTAATTTGAATTTAGTCAAGCTTCAGTCATTTCCTTTATGGTCTGTGCTTTTGTATCTTGCTTAAGAAATCTTTTATTGGGATGCCTGAGTGGCTCAGTCGGTTAAGCATCCAACTTCAGCTTAGGTCATGATCTCACGGTTTGTGAGTTTGAGCCCTGTTTCGGGCTCAGTGGTGACAGTTCGGAGCCTAGAGCCTGCTTCTGATTCTGTCTCTCTTTCTGTCCCCTCTCCCACTTGCACTCTGTCTCTCTCAAAAATAAATAAACATTTAAAAAAAGTTTTTTAAAGAAATCTTTTATTGTCTCCTAAAAATTTTATAGCTTGTGCATTATACATATGTCTTTAATCTACCTGGAATTGAGTTTTGAATATGATGTAAGAGTCCCGGTTTTTTTTAATGGATAACTGTTTCAGCACTGTTTATTGAATAGTTCGTTTCTCTTCTTGTGATCACAGTTGCCAACTCTGTCATAAATCAAGTTTCCACATATATGTGTGTTTCTGTATGTTGTATTCAGTGGTTTATCAGAATATTCCTATGCCAATACCTCACTCTCTCAATTGCTATAGCTATTTGAGAAATCTTAACATGTAGTAAGAATCTTTCTACCCGTTCTTAGGAGTTTCTTGGCTATCCTGGATCTTTTTCTCTTCCATAGAAATTAATCAGTCATGTGGACAAGCCCCAAAAGGAACTCTATCTGGCCTTTAATTGGAATAGCACTGATTCTGTAGATCAATTTGGAAAAACTGGCATCTTTATGGTATCAAATTCTTATCCCTGGACATGATAGATCACTCTGTATTAGGAGTTTTTAATCTTTTTCAAAACAGTTTAATCATTTTCTTTATACAGATTATGAATACCTTTTTATATTTAATCCTAGGCACTTTATATTTTTTGTATTATTAAATGTTGTGTTTATCTTTGGAAGTATATTTTTCATTTATTGGGTACAGTTTTCAATATATATGTATTAGAACAAGATTATTGTATATGCAGATATGTAATATGTTTACTGATATTTAGTATACTTTATCTGCCATTTACTGATATGTTAAAATCCTCTGGTACTTTTTCCATTTTTTCTCATAGTTTTTGCTTTATGTGTTCTTTAGGCTATGTTACTGGGTATATACAAACTTAGAACCACTTGTTGATTAAAATCAATGTGCAGTTTTATAGTGGGCCTCTTTCATTCTAGCACTGTTTTTTGCCTCATTGTCTATTTTGTTTGATGTTGACTTCACCATACTAACTCGGTTTTGATCAGTATTTGGCATGCTTTTTACTATCACTCATTGTTTTACTGTTAACCTTTTGATTTTGTCTTATGTTTAAATTGTAATCTTGGAAACAGCGTATAGTTTAGATTTTTGAAAACATTAAATCACTTAGTCTTTGCCCTTTTCCTGTTTAATTTAGTCCACTAATGTTTATTGTGATTGCTTATGCATTTGGATTTCTTTTAAACATCTTACTTGGTGCCTCTGTCCTTTTTTTTTTTTCTTTAAAAAAAAAGTTCCTCCCTTTTTTGCCTTCTTTTGAAAAAATTAAAATCTTTTACTGGTTCTTTTATGTTCCTTGACTGCTGGGGGTAAAGGAAAGAGGAGAATTTGAGGCAGTGATTCTCAATCTTGACTGCATGTTTAATTCACCTAGAAACATTAAAAAGTATGAATACCATGAGACACCTGGGTGGCTCAGTCGGTTAAGCATCTGACTTCAGCTCAGGTCATGGTCTCATGGTCTGTGAGTTCGAGCCCCGTGTCAGGCTCTGTGCTCACAGCTCAGAGCCTGGAGCCTGCTTCGGATTCTGTGTCTCCCTCTCTCTCTGCTCCTCCCCTGCTCATGTTCTATCTCTGCCTCAAAAATAAATAAAAACATTTCTAAAAAATTTAAAAAAAAGTATGAATACCTGGGCTGTGCCCCCAGAAATCCAGATTAATTGGTCTGAGATGTCATCTAGCCTGGGGAGTTTTTAAAGCTTACCAGGTGCAGTCAATATTAAAAGCTACTGCCTTTGGAGAAACTCTTAAATATACGACATCAAATGTAGAAACAGGCTTAAAAAGCTAGGTGATTATGGTGAACATCCTTTTCTCCCCTATACCTATAACTCTTTTGCCTCTACCAACTAGGAGAATTCACTAGCTAGTTCAGTTTTTTTTCCCTGTTATGTACTAGTAAGCACAGCTTCATATTGTGTCATGTTGATAATTTTTATTAAAAATTGTTTTTTAAATTAAAATGAGCAGGGGAGCACCTGACTGGCTCAGTCAATGGAACATGTGACTCTTGGTTGATTTGGGGATTGTGAGTACCAGCCCCACATTGGGTGTAGAGATTTCTTAAAAATAAAATCTTTTAAAAAATAATAAAATGAGCTGGTCCCCAAATCTTTATCCAGAAGATAAAGCTGACACATGAAACTGTAGATGGAATAACTAAATATTTAATTGGATTTTATATGGTAATTGTACAGAATTATTTAATGTCAAATGTAGTTCACATTTTGTTCGGTAAGTCTGCTAGGAGAATTCTCTGACAAGAGAAATTAGGTGCTAGAGTGGTCAGTGATGTCCACAGGACAAAGTAGGCAATTTGTGACTCTTTTTGATATTTCTGTCTTTGATTTTTGCTCTTAATTTTTATCTTTCACTTTCTGCGATGAATAATTGTAGAAAGAGAAGCACGGTGAGTAAAATACATAGTGTATTAGGTATTGTAGTGACTGTCTCAAAAGGTAGCTCCCTAGTGTACTCTGCTTCCCAGTGTTAAAACCCTTCTGTTGTCCCCTCCCACACTTCATTTGAGCCATTTCTGTGTAACCAGTAAAGCAAGATAGAAATGAAGCTTCCTTAGCTAGGTCAAAACCTTAGTTTCTGCCTTTGGTCTTTCGGAATGTCAGCTCTAGGGGAAGGCAGCATCTGTATGAGAAGTCTGACTGCCATGAGACCATCATGCTTTGAGCTAGCCCACACTAGTCATGTGGGAAAGCTAAAGACAAAGATTCCAGGCCAGCACCCAGCTGTTGGAGCCATCCCAGCTAAGGTACCAGACTTGTGGTTGAAGAAATCATCTTGGATGTCTAGCCCAGTTGAACCTTCAGATGACTTCAGTCCCAGCAGCCATTTGGCTGTAACCACATGAGAGATCCCAAGCAAGAACCACCCAGATGAGCCTAAGCAACCCACAGAATCATGAAAGATAGCAGTAGATGTTTATTTTAAGCCACTGAGGTTTAGAGTGCTGTGTTATTCGGCAATGGATAATCAGAACAGATGGTGATTTGTACTGTGGAATAAATTAAAGTCGGGGAAAAGAGGTTAGGAAGTTGTTGGAAGGGCATTCAGGTTTAAACTGGGTGGTCAGAAAAAGACTCAGAAGATATTCAAACAAAAATATGATGGATGTGAGGGAGTGAGTGAGTAATGTTGATGCCTGGGGGAAGAACATTCTTCAGTCAGAAGGAACAGCAAATACAAAGGCCCTGTGCCTGAAGCTGCCTAAAGTTTTTAAGAAATAACCATGAAGGCCAGTGTAGATGTAGTGAACGAGGGGAACTCAGACTGGTGGTGTAACAGGTTGGGAGTAGGGGCAGGTGATCTAGGGCTGTGATGTTTAACTTCGTAAGGTGCAATATAACAAGTGTGTTGTGATAACCCCTTTTTCTCTTGAAGTATAGATAATAGAAGCTTTTAAGCACTTTATTTTAAAAAGAAAATAATACAGTGTTCCCAGCTTCCTTATAAAGAAGACATTAGGTGAAAGTAATATAATTTGCATATTTCATTGTATGAATGCTGTGGTGTGACAAGTCTAGATAGGCAAGCCATTATATAGAGTTGCTCACACTTTGAGAGCTGTAAATTAGGATTTAAATAGATATGTTGTATTAGTGACTCTAAAGCCATGAAATGTGTTGCTAATGATGATGGGGTTTTGTGATATAGTGAATGATTCTTGGTGTAGAGTTCTACACCAAAGTGCAAGCTTCCCTTAATTAACATGGAAGATGCATCCTGGAAAATTCAGAGTATATTGAAAGAACAAAATTCACATAATTCACAAGAATGTTCCATGGAATATTTGAAACTGATAGTACCCACTAAACACCAATACTTCTCCCTAATCATTGTGATGATCAAGATTCCTACTAGAAACCTCAGATTGAGGGCTTTACAAAAGGCCATTGTGAGAAATTTAACTTGTAGTGAGATGCAAAGTCATTAGGGAGTTCTAAGCAAAGGCATGATGTAAATCACGTCTGTTTTAATGAAATTACTCTGCTGTATGGAGAATAAATGGTAGGTGGGTAAGTACAGAAGAAGAAGAACTACTTAAGAATCTAATGCAGTAATCCAGGTAGACAGATGATAGGGGTTTAGACCAGAGTTGAAATGGTAGATCCTAAAATGTGGTTGGATTCTGGATATATTTAGAAAGTAGTTTATGCATGTCAGCACCAAGGCACATTTTTTGTTGTTGTTGTTTTTGTCATCTCTACTCCTGGCCTGTATTTTCCTAGTAGTTATGATGGCGAGTCCACATCTGTTAAAACCTTTAAACTTTTAATATGGAGGAGATTGTTTTTTTCTACAAATGGTTGTTTCCATTGCTTATTTTTTATCATTTTATTTTTAAAAATTTTTTTCATCATGATAAGTGTACTCTTTAATCCCCATCCTGTATTTCCCCCCATTCCCCTCCCCACCTCCCCTCTGGTAACCATCAGTTCCTTCTCTGTAGTTAAGAGTCTGTTTCTTGGTTTGTCTTTTTTTTTCCTTTGCCCTTTTGTTTTGTTTATTAAATTCCACATGTGAGTGAAATCATATGGTATTTGTCTTTGACTTATTTCGCTTAGCATAATACTCTAGCTCCATCCATTTTGTTGAAAATTAAATAATTAAATTAGAATACATTAAATAATTAAAATATGAAGTTGACTTTCCTTTTTTTTTTTTTTTTTTGTTAACATGAACTTTAATGTTTCTGGTCCAGACATTAGAATTTAGTTAAGTGCTCAAATGAAAAGGTCAGCTTCATAAGCACTAGAAAACTCTTTTGAGCTTATTCTTTTTAGGGCCAGTGCCATTTAATTGTTTTGAGGAATGGATTTTTGTTGAAAGTCAGACACTTATTTTATGGTTGCCGTCCTTGAAGGAAGCATTCCATGGCATTGTTGACTTAAGGAGACACTTTGATCTCCAAAAATGATACAAATCTTTTTTTGATGATGTTTGAGTAGCACCAAAATGATGACATTTATATTCATATGCCTTATAATAGTTTGTTCTTAAGTACCACAGCCACAGGTGAAAATGACCAAGCCCTTCTGTTCCAAGTATCATCATCTTGCTTTGCTCCACACAGCAACTGCAGGAAAATGTTTTTACATTGTTGACTGGATTCAATTTTTATACTGGGAGGAGGTATGGGACATAAGGGACAGGCTTTCTTAGAAATTTGACAAGGATTCAAGATGCTTGGTGCAATTTTGTTTTATAAAGATTTGAGTGTCTATTATGTCTAGTGGTAGCCAAGTCCTTTAGGAGGGACAAAAGAAATATAAAATAGTCCCTATCAGGAAGGAACTAGGGAAGACATGAGTGCATACAAAGTTGAATAACATTATAAACCAGTAAATGATTAGGTGGAGAAGATTGGTGAAGCATTATATCTCGGGGAACAGCAAAAACAAACACTGAGGGTAAGAATGACTAAGGTAAATGGAGGGAACAAGATCAGTTAGGTTTGAAGAGTATTTTCAATATGTTTTTCTGTTTTTGAGAGGTTTTAATTGAAAATAATAGAAAGAAGCCTGAAAAGCTAAAGGAGCTTAGAACAGAGTAGAGGACACACTGCAAAACCAGTGAGGATTTATAAGCTCGATGAAAGCATCAAGAATAGGGTAGAAGGAGGGAGAGATAGGAGTAGGTAGTAGATCATGGACATAAAATCTAGATATGAAGTGATACAGACCAGGTCTTGGTAGCGATGGTAAACATGGAAAGGAGGGAGCGAAAGAGAAGTTTTAAAGTGTTGACGAAAAGGTTTGGAACCAATGCTTTTATGATCAGAAAGAGCTAAAGGGGAATTTTTCTGATAAGTCATATTTCAAATTAGCCTTTATTGCTTGAATATTTCCCTCCCGCCTCCTCTTAGGGTTCTCACTTTTTCCTTTACCTCAGTAAATGTGAGATGTTCATTTAGTTGATACGTACAAGTGGTTTGGAGACTTAACTCTGGACAATAGATGTCCCTTCTCATGGAAAGGGGCTAGAAAATGGGACAAGCTAGAAGCATGTCATATCCGTCTTTATAGCCCCAGTCTGATAACTAATATGGCAAAATTAATATTTTTTAAATGATAATGAAGAAAATGGTTGCTACATTTTCCCTTACCCCTTCATATTTGGGAGCAAATTTGACTTTTGGCAATTAGCATTGTTTCTCTCCTGAAAGAAAAAAAAGGTAAGGCAGCATTGTTTATTCACCTTTTGTTTTGCCCCCGCCTCACCCTCTGATCTTACAGACAACCAAACCCATTTTCTTGTTATTTCCTTTGTTCTTTCTCTCTTTCTCGACTGCTCAGCAGGAAAGCGGACTGTTTACAAACAGTCTGAGCTAACAACTTCCTTTTCTGCTGATCAAATAGTTGCCAAAATGAAACCTTTCACAGGGCTGAGGGTGGGTGTTCTAGCTAGTGGGTGTTCTGGAATGTAAATGGATCTTTATTTTAAGAAAGATTATTTTTATATTAGAAGTTCAGTGTATACCAAGATACACACATTTGTAGCGATTGGAAAGTAAGGAAACATGACCTCGACTTACTGGAGATTATTGAATCATTGAAAGACCTACTTACATGGCTTGTTAATAGTAGGAGACTCTCAAAACTACCATAATCAGCAAAGTAGAATATAGCTTATTGTGCCTGTTTTCCTTGGGTTTGGTTTTTATAGATGTGGGATGCAGTCTATGGCATGTCAGGGCAATTGCTGTGACAGGATACCAACCCCCTTTGAGACACAGCTTGACAGGGAACATAAAACTACAAAACCACCAACCTTTGGGGACTATATGACAGATTTAGTTTCTGTGTTTTGTTTTATATAATCAGAATTCCATACTTAGGAGAGACTAATAGACTTTTTTAAAAAAGCATTTTGAATCCTATTGTGTTGTTTCTACTGACAGGAAAAAAAAAAAAAAATAGAGCAACCTGGTGTATTAGAAAGATAATTGTACCAGAAACTGAGAAATCTGGATTTTACTATTAGTCTTGCCAAAAACTATTTCAGTATGACATTTGACTTAGCATTTAACACAACATTTTTAAGCATTAGGGTCTTTTTTTTTTTTTTCTTAATGGCAGTTATATTAAAGTCTCATCTAACTCAGAGATTCTTTGATTCTTTATTATATGTGTCATGAAAGGCATAGCCTCTCAATAAACCCTTAAATGCAGTAAAGAAAGAAAATAGGATATTCACCGGTTACGTGGAGCTTACAGATGGTAAGTAGTCTCCTTTTCCTTCATGCTCTTTAAAGGAAATTGCGGATTAGGGTAAACAGGGCAATGGCATGCTGTTTTGATTTTAGACCTTTTAGATTTCTGTGCCATGCTTCATCTTTATACATTCTGTTCTTGGCTTTTCCTCCTGGGATTATGAGTAAATGAAATAGGGGAAAATGTAGGTGGGGGAGGAGGGGACAAAGTAGAAGATGGAAACGGGGTAAAAGGGAGTCAAATAGGATGTGGGTGCTTCGGTAACTTTGGAGGTCAAATAAATTTTCCATTGTTGATTGTCTTCTTTTCTACTGTTCGGTTTACTGCTCCTTACTCTCTCCTTGCTCTGTGTTTTACATGGAGTCAGAGTCAGATTTGTGTGGGCTTTTCTACTCTATTCCCTTGGGATTTTGAAACTACTCAGCTATATTTGTTCTGCTATGAGAACAGATAAAAAAAAAACAGCAATTCAAAATACTTATTTAATATTTTCTTGGAAATCCTCAAAGAAACAGAGAGAAATTTAGACCCCCATGATAGGAAACTCCCTGGGATACACATATTTAAAAATTTTTTTTCTTGACTTTGTATTTTCTGTCTTCCAATGGCAGAATAACCTAGCAAAAGAACATTTTCTGTTGTGCAGGATAGAGAAAGGCTGGGTTAAATTGCATTGCACTATTAAACTTTATGTGATAGGGCAAAGTTAGTTGAATCAAAGCCCATTCGAGTGGGAGGAACTTTAAAATCATCCATTGTGATTTTCGTCTGTTTTTGCTCAAAAGTCATTTCTAAATAAAACCTTATACTGTGACCCAGTATATAAACTAGATAAAAGTAATTGTTTCTCAGGCAGCTCAGATCTGCATTATTGGTCATTTTACGCTGATCGCCTGTATTAATATCAAGCAGAAAGTTGGAAGATTGCCAGAAAAATCTTAGTTATGTAGGACTCTGTACATATTGCAGGACAGCCTTGACTCCTGTCCACTAAATCCCCCTAAAGTTTCCAAAATATTTGCTAGGAAACATTACCATCACCGTTGAGAGGCAGGAGTCTATGATCTCTCCTGCAGTAATCTTACCCGGTTCCAAGGCTTTGTGTGCCGTCTACATACTGATGACTACAAACCGTTATCTCCATCGCCACCCTCTCTTTCTGGGCTCCAGATTTGTAAAAGCAACTGCCTACTTGATGTTTTTTCTTTGATGTCTAGTATACATTCAAACATAATATGTCTCAGATATAACTCTCAACTTCTTCTCTCCATAGCCTCTTCCTCTTCCAGTCTTTACCATCTCAATAAAAGCTACTGCTACCGGTTCAGTTGTTTATTAAGTAAACAACCTAAAGGTGAAACTTATTCATGCTTCTCCTGTCTTCCTCAACCCCACATCCAATGTATTAGCAGATTTTGTTGATTTACCTCAGTGTAAATTCTCATTATCTCTCTTTCTGTTTCCAGTGTTACCCCTCTGATCTAAGCCACTGTCTTTTCTTGCCTGTGATTAGTCTCACCATTTACACTCTTGTTCTCCTATTATCTGTTCTCCTCTCAGACACTAGTGTAATCTTAATACACATCATGCCAAAACACTGCTTAAAATATTTCAGTGGTTACTCTGTGTTCTTAAAATAAAATCGAAACTTCTTATCATGATTTATGAAGGCACTACAGTGATCTCACTCCTGCCTGCCTCTCCAACTGAATCTGTTAACACACTCTCTCTCTAATCCTAATCTTCTCAAGCTACAGTAACTTGCCTTCTACTCCTCAAATGTATGAAGCCCCTTTTTACTTCCTGGACTCTCCACTAGCTATTCTTTGTGTCTGGAATATTCCTCCCTCATAGAGCAAACCTATTCTCGTCCTTGAGGTCCCTGCTGACCCGTTGCTGATTCAGAACACTGCCCACCCCACTCCCCCATATCCCTGACTCATTTATCACTACTTGTACTTATCTTGAATCTTTATTAGTTTACATGTTCATTTTCTTTCTTCCCCATGAGGCAATATAAGCTCCCAAAGAGAGCTCTTTTATTCATTGCTTTGTCTTTTTGTCTAGCACGGTGCCTGGATAAAGGAATGGCTAGCATATACAGGTTATTATGGAAGTACATAGGAGGGTCCTTTTCCTAACCTAGGCTCAGAGTGAGCATTAGGCATGGCCATTAGTAGTAAGAAGCCTTCATGGATCAGTGATTTTTATCAGCTGAATCTTGAAGGACAAGTAACTTAGTCTACTCAGGGCTTCTGGGTGGAGGGAGCAATGTACTGTGTACAAAGACCGAGAGATTAACGAGGGCATTTGCAATACAACTTGAGTAGGGTGCACAAAATGAGTATGAATTAGAGCAAGAAAGCTTTAGAAGGTTAATGCCAGAGAAGGAAGTTTCTTTTATGCTAGTTCAAGGGAGGCTTTGGGGAACCATCAAAGGATTTTTGTGTTGTTTTCAGAGTAATCAAAATTTCAGTTTTATAAAGATTATTCTGGCAGGAAGCTTGAGGTTTGATTGGAAGTTTTCAGTATTGAAGACGGTGAGACTTCTGCCTGTAATTCTATTTGGACATCTTCTATTTATTAAGGCTTTCTTTTAGGCCTTGATTGTGTTAAGTAACCTACTTTGTTTCCTCTTGGGGGAGACAAATTGTTTTGGTACAGCATTCCCTAAACCCCTTTACACTAAAAAGTTATGGAGGACCCTGACAAGCTTTTGTTTATATGAGGTATATTGATATTTGCCACATTAGAAATCAAAGCTGAGAATAATTTAAAATTTTTATTACTTCATGTAAAGTTACTTATAGACTCATTATTTTAGCATAAATAAAATATTTTCTATGAAAAATAAATGTATTTTCTAAAACAAAAAGAATTCAGAAAAGTGGTATTGTTTTCTATATTTGTACATCTCATTAAAGTCTGACTAATATAAGACATCTGGATTCTCTTATTTCTGTCTGCATCTACTCTGTTGCAATGTGTTGTTTTAGTTGAAGGGGATTAAGATCTAGCCTCATATAGGTATGTAGTTGGAAAAGGAGTATTCTAGTAGTCTTTTCAGATTTCTGTGGCTATTCTTTGATATCACAATTGAACAAATGGTAGTTTTTTAAAGATTAGTTATGTTGCAGAATCTGTACTGATATTATAAAGTACTGATTTCTTCCTTGGCTCTTGCTTATGCCTGGAATGCCCTTCCCAGTTCACACTACAGGCATGTCCCAGAGACACTGCAGGTTCAGTTCCAGACTACTTCAGTAAAGTGAATATCATAATAAAGCAAGTCAAATGAACTTTTTGATTTCCTGTGCATATAAAAATTATGTTTACACTATACACGTGTCTCTTAAGTGTGCATTAGTATTATGTCTAAAAAAACACCTTAATTTAAAAATACTTTATTGCTAAAAAATGCTTACCATTGTCTGAGCTTTCAGTGAATTGTAACCTTTCTTGCTGGTGAGGGGTCTTGCCTAGATGTTGTTGGCAACCGCTCACTGATCAGGGTGGTGGTTGCTGAAGGATAGGGTGGCCGTGGCAGTTTCTTAAACTGCCCCTGTCAGTTGACTTTTCATTTCTTGAACAGTTTCTATGTAGCATGCAGTGCTGTTTGCTAGCGTTTTACCCTCACAATTCTTTCAGAATTGGAGTCAATCCTCCCAAACCCTGCTGTCATTTTATCAAGTAAGTTTATGTAATTTTCTGAATCCTTTGTGGTCATTTCAACAGTCTTTATAGCATCTTCATCAGGAGTAGATACTATCTCAAAAAACCACTTTCTTAGCTCATCCATGAGAAGCCACTCCTCATCTGTTCAAGTTTTGTCATGAGATTGCAGCACTTAAGTCACATCTTCAGGATCCACTTGTCATTCTAGTTCTCTTGCTATTTCTACCGCAGCTGCAGTTACTTCCTCCACTGAAGTCTTGAACCCCACGAAGTCATCCTTGAGGGTTGGAATCCACAAACTCCTGTTCATGTTGATATTTTGACCTCTTCCCATGAATCACAAATGTTGTTCGTGGTATCTAGAATGGTGAATATTTTCCAGAAGGTCTTCTGTTTACTTTGCCCCAGTCTTCCTGAGAAATCACTATCTGTGGCAACTATAGCCTTGCAAAATGTATTTCTTATAGAAAGAGATTTAAAAATCAAAGTGACTCCTGATCCATGAGCTGCAGAATGGATGTTGTGTTACTTACAGGCATGAAAACACAATTCATTTTATTGTACATCTCCATCAGAGCTCTTGGGTGACCAGGTGCATTGTCAATGAGCAGTAACATTTTGAAAATAATCTGTTTTTCTGAGCAGTAGATCTCAACAGTAGGCTTAAAATACTCAGGAAGCCATGTTGTAAACAGATGTGCTGTCATCCAGGCTTTGTTGTTCCATTTATAGAGCACAGGCAGAATAGATTTAGCATAATTCTTAAGGGCCCTAGGATTTTAGGAATGGTAAATGAGCACTGGCTTCAACTTAAAGTCACCAGCTGCATTAGCCCCTAACAAGAGAGTCAGCCTGTCCTTTGAAGCTCTGAAGCCAAGCATTGATTTCTCTCTAGCTGCAAAAGTCCTAGATGGCATCTTCTTCCAACAGAAGGCTTATTTTATCTGCATTGAAAATCTACTGTTTATTGTAGCCATTTTCATGAATTATCTTAGCTAGATATTCTAGATAACTTGCTGTGGCTTCTGTATCAGCACTTGCTGTTTCACCTTGCATTTTTATGTTGTGGAGGCAGCTTCTTTCCTTAACACTCATGAACCAACTTCTGCTAGCTTCATATTTGTCTTCTGCAGCTTCCTCAGCCTTCCTAGAATCGAAGAGAGTTAGGGCTTTGCTCTGGATTAGACTTTGGCCTGAGGGAATATTGTAGCTGGTTTGATCTTCTATCCAGACTACTAAAACTTTCTCCATATCAACAATAAGGCTGTTTTGCTTTCTTATTATTTATGCGTTTACTGGATAGCACTTTTAATTTCCTTCAAGAACTTTTCCTATGCGCACAGGTGCACACAAGGTGGCTAACTAGTGCAAGAGAGCTGCCTTTCCACCTGCCTTGGCTTTCAATATCCCTTCCTTACTAAGCTTGATCATTTGTAGATTTTGATTTAAAGTGAGAGATGTGACACTCTTCCTTTCACTGGAACACTTAGAGGCTATTGTAGGGTTATTAATTGGCTTAATCTCAGTGTTATGTCTCAGGGAATAGGGAAGCCTGAGGAGAGGGAGAGAGATGGAACAGCCAGTCAGTGGGACAATCAGAATACACACATTTATCAATTAAATTCACCATCTTATGTGGCTGGTTCATGGTATCCCACAACAATTACGGATCTGATCACAGATTCCCATAACAAATATAATAATAATGAAAATGTTTGAAGTATTATGAGAATTCCCAAATGTGACATAGACACCAAGTGAACAGATGCTGTTGGAAAAAATACACCAATACACTTGCTCACTGCAGGGTTGCCACAAACCTTCAATTTGTAAAAACACACCAAAATCCCACAATATTTGTGAAGCACAATAAAACAAGGTATGCCTGTATAACCAATATATTTATATCCTTTCATACTGTTACATTGAAATCCTTTGATCTGTATTATAATTTGAGTAATATACGTGGGATCTTTTTACCCATGTATAATTTTGTAGCATCATGTATTTGTTATTGGAAAATATTATCTGAGTTATACAGTTGTTTTAAACGTTGGCATACGTAAATTGATTAATATCCACTCTAAATATCATCAAAACAGTCTTTAAATATAAGGAAGCTATCAAGCTCACAGTGGCAGATTCACATTTTCCAAAATCCTAATTTTTGCTTGAAAGCTCAAATTTCATCATTGGGAAAAAAAAAATACTGTTGCTTGGTTTTTTTGCAATGATAGCTTCCCTTCATTCATTTTTGAGAAAATGTCAGCCAAATATCCAAGACTGTTAATCACTCTTTCAAGAAAAATTGGTGTTCCATGAAATAAAGTAGCTTGTTCAACTCTCAGCTCAATCACACAGTGCTTTTGCCCGAGACAGCATTTGTACTTCAGTATATCCCCCGCTTCAGTGTTTTATGTGTACTTCTTGATTTGTCATACCAAATACTAAAAAGACTTGTACTAAGGGTCAAGATTTAACAAAATTAATAAATAAAACATCTTCATCAAAGACACTCTATTTTTGGTTTTTGATGTGTTGTGGTTTTTTTTTGTTTTTGGTTGTTTTTTTTGTTGTTGTTGTTTTAGTTTGTTTTTTTACTATTTTTAAAGCTTATTTACTTTGGGAAAGAGAGAGAGCAAGCTGGGGAGGGACAGAGAGAGAGAATCCCAAGTAGGCTCCACATTGCCAGCTCAGAGCCCGATTTGGGGCCCGAACTCATGAACCGTGAGGTTGTGACTTGAGCCAAAATCTAGAGTCAGATGCTTAACAGACTAAGTCACTCAGGCACCCCCATCAAAGACACTGTTAGGTGAAACTGGCTTGTTTTTGTTTTTGTTTTTGTTTTTGTTTTTGTTTTTGTTTTCATTGTGAATGCAGGTGGTGAAGAATACAAGGACTACTATTATAGTTTGGTGCCATTGCCATGATTTGAATGAGATGCCAGTAGTATTATGCAATTGCTGCACCATCAGTGCAGATATCAATGGAGTGGCAAAGACAACTCATTACTATTATTACGACAATAATATGGCAAATTTGAGCTCATGAGCTTTCTGAAAAGATCTTGGGAAACCCCACCCCACATAACCACAGACTACCTATTGAGAATCATCACTACTTTGATACAGTACAGTGTGAAATCTTATACACAGCTGGTGGCAAAGGACATTGGTGTAACCACTTGGAAAACAGTTTGCATAATCTACTAATGTCAAAGATAGGCATTCTCAACAGTTCTCCATGTAAATGCATGTCACTAGACATTAAAAAATGTACATAACAGTATTACTCATACTAGCTTCAAGTGGGAACAGTTCAAATGTCTATCAACAGAATAGGTGAATTGTCAAAAATTAGAGAATGGAATACTCTACAATAATAAAAATGAATTTCAGCAAAACACAACAACATGGATAAGTCGCTTAAGTACAATTCTGAGTGAATGAAGTCAAACATACTATATGATTGCCTTTATATAAAGTCAGAAACAAAAGTAATCTAAAGCTTTTTTCTCAGCTTTACTGAGGTATAATTGACACCTAAAATTGTAAGATATTTTAAAGTGTAAATGATGATTCAATATACTTACACACTATGAAAGGATTCCCCCCGTGAAGTTTATTAGCACATGTACCACCTTACTTATATACCTTTTTTGGTGGGGAGGACATTTAAATTCTATTGTCTTAGCAGATTTCAATTACATAATACAGTGTTATCAACTGTAGTCATCATATCGTACATTAGATCCTCAGACCTTATTTATCTTATAACTGAACGTTTGTACCCTTTTACCATCCTTTCCCTATTTTCCCCACTGGCTAGCCACCACTTTCCTACTCTCTGTTTCTATGAGTTTGGTTTTTTTGGGTTTTTGTTGTTTTGTTTTTTAAGAGTCCACATTTAAGGGATACCATGAGGTATTTGCCTTTCTCTGTCTGGCTTTCTCCCTTAGCATGTTACCTTCGAGTTTCATCCATGTTGTTGCAAATGACAGGATTTCCTTCTTTTTTTTTTTTTTTTAAGACTCAGTAATATTCCCCTGTGTATGTGTGTGCATGCGTGTGTATATATGTGTATAAATACACACATCTCACAAATTTATGACATCTCACATCGACACATCTCACAACCATTCATCTGTTGACAAACACTTAAGTTATTTCCAGACCTTGGCTATTGTGAACAATGCTGTTACGAACATGGAGATACTCTTTGAGATAATGATTTCATATCCTTTGGATATAGACTCAGAAGCAGGATTGTTGTATCATATGGTAGTTCTATTTTTAATTTCTTGAGGAACCTCCATACTGTTTTGTATAGTGGCTTTGCCAGTTCACATTCCCACCAGCAAACATAAAATTTTGAGTTTCCTTTTCTCCACATGTTCCCTGGCATTTGTTATTTCTTATCTTTTTGGTAATAGAATCCTAACAGCTATTTCATTGTGGTTTTGGTTTGTATTTCTCTGATGATTAATGATGTTGAGCACCTTTTCTTGTACCTGTTGGCCATTTGTATGTCTTCTCTAGAACAATGTCTATTTAGGTCCTTTGCCCATTCTTTAATTGGTTTCTTTATTTTGCTATTGAGTTATATTGAGTTCTTTGTTTATTTTGGATGTTAGCCCCTTATCAGATAGGTGATTTGCAAATATTTTCTCCCATTCCATAGGTTTCCTTTTCATCTTGTTGATGGTTTCCTTTGCTGTGCAGAAGCATTTTAGTTTGATATAGTCTTACTTGGGTTTCTCTGCTCTTGATGCCAAATCCAAAAATGTCATTGTCATGACCATTGTCAAGGAGCTTATCCTCTAGGTTGAAGTTCTAGGAGTTTTATGGCTTCAGGTCTGGTGTTCAAGTCTTTAATCCATTTTGAGTTAATTTTTGTGGAACAAGTGGTCTAGTTTCATTGTTTTGCTTGTAGCTGTCCAGTTTTCCCAACACAATTTCTTGAAGAGACTACCCTTTTCCCATTGTATATTTTTGGCTCCTTTGTTACAAATTAATTGACCATTTATGCATGAGTTTATTTCCGGAATCTGTTCTGTTCCATTTATCCATGTGTCTGTTATTATGCCAATAGCATACTGTCTTGATAGCTTTGTCATATAGTTGGAAATCAGGAAGTGTGATGCCCCCAGCTTTGCTTTTCTTTCTCAAGATTGCTTTGGCTATTCAGTCTTTTGTGGTTCTATACAAATGTTGGGATTTTTTCTATTTCTGTGAAAAATGCCATTGGAATTTTTATAGGGATTGCATTGCATCTGTAGATCGCTTTAGGGAGTATGGACATTTTAACAATATTAATTCTTTTGATCCATGAGCATGGAAGATCTTTTATTTGTGTCTTCTTCAGCTTCTTTCTTCAGTGTCTTAGTTTTCAATGTACAGATCTTTTGCCTCCTTGGTTAAATTTATTCCTGGGTGTTTGTTGTTCTAACTGTAAATAAGATTATTTTCTTTATTTCTCTTTCCATTAGTTCATTGTTGATGTATAAAAATGCAGCAGATGTTTGTATATTGGTTTTGTATCTTGCAATTTTACTGAATATTTATTCTAACAGTTTTTTTTGTGGAGTCTTTAAGATTTTCCATGTAGAATACCTTATGTCATGTGCAAATATTGACAGTTTTACTTCTTCCTTTCCAATTTGGATGCCTTTTTTTCTTTTTTTCCTTTTTTGCCTAATTACTCTGGCTAGGACTTCCATTACTATGCTGTTTAAAAGTGATGAGAGTGAACACCCTTGTCTTTTTCCTGATCTTAGAGGAAAGGCTTTCCACATTTCATTTCTGAGTATGATGTTAGCTTTGGGCTTGTCATAGATGGCCTTGTGTTGAGTACATTCCTTCTATACCCAAGTTATTGGGAGTTTTTATCATGAAAGAATGGTGAATTTTATCAAGTGCTTTTTCCTCATCAGTTGAGATGATCATATGATTTTTAACCTTCATTTTGTTCATGTTATATATCACATTGTTGGATATATGGATATTAAACCGTCTTTGCATTCCTGGGATAAATCCACTTGATCATAGTGTATGGCCTTTTAATGTATTGTTGAATTTGGTTTGCTCATATTTTGTTAAGTGTTTTGTATCCATGTTCATCAGGAATATTGCCTATTATTTTCTTTTCTTCTAGTGTCTTTGCCTGGCTTTGGCATTATTAGGGTAATATTGCCCTTGTAAAATGAGTTTGGAAGTATTCCTTTTCATTTTTTGGATGAGTTTGAGAAGAATTGGAATTAGTTCTTTTTTAAATGTGGTAGAATTCACCAGTGAAACCCTCTCGTCCTGGACTTTTGTTGGAAGGCTTTTGATTACTTTTCTTTATGGTAGGTGTATGTTTCTAGGAATTTATCTGTTTCTTCTACATTGTCCAATTTGGGAGCATATAGTTATTCATAGTAATCTCATAATCCTTTGTATTTATGCGATATAAGTTGTAATGTCTCCTCTTTCATTTATAATTTTATTTATTGAGCCCTCTCTCTTTTTTCTTGGTAAGTTTAGCTAATGGTTTGCCTATTTTGTTTATCTTTCCAAAACCTAGCTCTTAGTTTTATTGATCTTTTCTGTTGTCTTTTTAGTTTCTATTTCATTTATTTCCACTTGATCTTTGTTATTCCTCCCTTCTGTTAACTTGGGGCTTAGTTTTTCTTAAACAAGTAATGTAAGGTTTTGGTGGTTAGATTAACATTTTGGGAGGAAGGATGAGTTATTGGGGGGCGCCTGGGTGGCTCAGTTAAGCATCCCACTTTGGCTCAGGTTATGATCCCACAGTTTGTGAGTTCATGCTCTGTGTTGGGCTCTGTGCTGACAGTGCAGAGCCTGGAGCCTGCTTCAGATTCTGTGTCTTCCTCTCTCTCTGCCCCTCCTCCACTCACACTGTCTCGCTCCCTCTCAAAAATGAATAAACATTTCAGAAAAAAAAAAAAAGATGAGTTATTGGAAGCAGGGTTACTAGAGTTTTGTCATATGTTCTTACTGTTCTATTTTATGTGCTGGGTAATAGTCATTGAGGCATATATTTTGTGATAAATCATGGAGCTGTACATTTTCTGTGCTTTTCTGCATGTGTGGTATATGTTGCAATAGAAAAGTTAGAGAAAAAAGATTAGCAGCTTTTTAGTGTTGTTTCAGCAAATGCTTTTACTTAGAAACATGGTATTTTTGCCTCATAAGTAAATTATTACCTATTTTTTTAATGCATTAAACCATGCAACCCCAGCATCAAAAACTGTCTTTTCTAAAGTTTTAACATGTTCACAAATTAAATTTTTTGTTTATATCAAGTCAGATTATATTCCTCATTGCTAGTGTAGTAAGCTTAAAAGTTCCAGCTAAGGAATATCTTAAATAATGAGGTGATAGTTAAGTCAGTTCTGTTCCTAAGGATTTATTTAATTATTAGTCTTATTATGTAATTCTGAAACCTTTGGGCACATCTACAAAGTGTAAAAAAATAAATACATTCCTGTTTCTGATTCTCATATTGGTGATAAACAAGCCAGTGTAAAGATCAAGATATGCCCTATCTGAACACAAACAACCTCTACAGCTTCCTGGTGCTACTTGTGTCCTGTGTGAAGAATCCTTTATCTCTCTTTTGTTTACATTTGCTGAGACTGATAGAAATGAGACCATTTCTCTTGGCAAATGAAGGATATAGCAGGTTGATTATAGAGATCCATCTATATGTTGACTTGAGTTTTTTTAATGGATTTTCCTTTTTAGAGTAGTTTCAGTTTGAGAGCGAGATTGAGCAAAAACACAAATACTTCCCATAAACTCCCTGCCCCATACATGCATTGCCTTCTCCTTGTCAACATCCCCCACCGGAGTGGTACATTTGTTAAATTGTTGACTGTATTGACACATTATTATCAACCACATCCCTAGTTTGCATTAGGTTCACTCGTTGTGTTGTGTATTCTATGTTTGGACATAGCATTCTGTGTTGACGTGTATCTACCATTACAGTATCATACATAGTCGTTTCACTGCTTTAAAAATCCTGTGTTCTACCTATTCATCCCTCTCTCCACCCTACCCCTGGCAACTGATCTTTGTTATTATCATATCCATGGTTTTGTCTTTTCCAGAATGTCATATAGTTGGAATCCTATAGTATATAGCCTTTTCAAACTGGCTTTTTTCACTTGGTAATAGGGATTTGTTTCCTCTATGTCTTTTCATGGCCTGATAGCTCATTTCTTTTTAGGTGAATAATATTCTGGTATCTGGATGTACCACAATTTATCCATTCACCTACTGAAGGACATCTTGGTTGCTTCCAAGTTTTGGCAGTTGTGAATAAAGCTGCTGTAAATATGTGTGCAGGTTTTGATACACGTTTTCAACTCCTTTGGGCAAATACCAAGCAGTGCGATTGCTCAAGAGTATATTTAGTTTTCTTTTTTTTTTTCAATTATTTTTTTTAACGTTTATTTATTTTTGAGACAGAGAGAGACAGAGCATGAATGGGGGAGGGACAGAGAGAGAGGGAGACACAGAATCGGAAGCAGGCTCCAGGCTCTGAGCCATCAGCCCAGAGCCTGACGCAGGGCTCGAACCCATAGACCGAGAGATCGTGACCTGAGCCGAAGTCGGACGCTTAACCGACTGAGCCGCCCAGGCGTCCCGTAGTTTTCTAAGAAACCACCAAACGGTTTTCTAAAGTGACTGCCCCATTTTGCATTCCCACCAGCAATGAACAGGAAAGAGTTCCTATTGCTGTATATCTTCACCAGCATTTGGTGTTATCGGTGTTCTGGATCTTGGCCATTCTAATATGTGTGTGGTGGTATTGACTGGCTTTTCAGCATGCTTGGCCAAGACGCTGCTTGTGAGGCATTTTCTATGGATCACATGCTTTGTATACCCCCACCCTCAGCCATAAAAATGAGCAGCAGTTAGTTTTTTCAGCAATGTGTGAGCCAGTTTTTATCGGAATTTTGAACACTTAAAAGAATAAAAAACATGGGGAAAGTTCTGTAAGTTCCTTTGGGGTGCTAGATTCATTGATGAATGAGTCAGGAAGTTAGAACTTTGTTGATATAACCTCCTCCAGATGCATTCACAAGTTAGCAAAACTCAGTATCATTGCTTCATATTAAATAACTTTTGTTTCATGGTGTTAACCCATGAAACTGAAAACAATTGGAGTTCCTCAGGGACCTTGTTATTCACTACTGTATGCCTGCATTTAACCTAGTGCTGGGCACATAAGAGTCACTTTAAATATTTGTTCAACTGAAAATTGAAGTAGGGCCTGGAAGTATGGGAGATAACTATATTTTTCAACTGAGAATTTTTTTTTCAAATTTATTTTTCAACTGAGAGACATTGAAAAAGGCTTCATTCATGTTAATGCTAAAGAATACAGTGATCAAAAATGGTGGGCTGTACAATTTCTTTCTAGATAGGTCTCCTGAGGCAAGGGAAACAAAAGTAAACTGTTGGGACTACATCAAGATAAAAAGCTTCTGCGCAGTGAAGTAAATAATCAACAAAACTAAAAGGCAGCCTATGGAATAGGAGAAGATATTTGCAAATAACATATCCGGTAAAGGGTTAGTATTCAAAATCAATAAAGAAGTTATCAAGCTCAACACCCGAAAAACAAATAACCTGATTAAAAAATGGGTGGAAGACATGAACAGACATTTCTCCAAAGAGGGCACCCAGATGGCCAACAGATACCTGAAAAGATGGTGAACATCATTTATCATCAGAGAAATGTAAGTCAAACCTACAATGAAAGATCACCTCACTTACACCTGTCAGAATGGCTCAAATCAACAATGCAAGAAACAACAGGTGTTGGTGAGGCTGCAGACAAAGGGGAACCCTCTTATTCTGTTGGTGGGAATGCCAACTGGTACAGCTACTCTGGAAAATAGTATGGAGGTTCCTCAAAAAGTTAAAAATAGAACTACCCCACAATCCAGCAGTTGCATCACTAGATATTTACCCAAAGAATACAAAAATAAAATTCAAAGAGATAAATGTACCCTGATGTTTATAGCAGCATTATTTACTGTAACCAAATTATGGGAACAGCTCAAATGTTCATCAGTTGATAAGTGGATAAAGAAATGTGTACACACACAATGGAATATTACTCAGCCATAAAAAGAGTGAAATCTTGCCATTTACAGCAACGTGAATGGAATTAGAGAATATAATGCTAAATGAAATAAGTCGGAAAAAGACAAATACCATATGATCTCACTCATGTGTGGAATTTAAAAAACAAGCAAAGGGAAAAAGGGAGGGGGCAAACCAAGAAACAGACTCTTGGCTGTGGAGACCAAATGGATAGTTACCAGGAGGAGCTTAGTGGGAGGATGGGTTAAATAGCTGATGGGGATTAGAGTGTACTTGTGATGAGCTCTGGGTGATGTGTGGAAGTGTTGAATCACTATATTGTACACCTGAAACTAATATTACACTATATGTTAAGTAATTAGAATTTAAACAAAAAATTTTTTAAAAAATAAAAAATTCATAAAATTGGTGGAATAACCAGAAATTAAAATATGCTATAAAGCATCTAAATTAGAGTGTTATTGGTGCATAAATAAACCGGGGGCTAGAACTTAAAGGCTCAGAAAGAGACCTCAGCTATACTACAAAGATTGTATCTTACATCATTGAAGTAAATGGTCCTAGGTCAATTGGTAGCTATGTCATTGTGTCAACCAGAAATAAGTTGCAGAATTTTATTTACATTGTGGCAGATGGTGTGATGTGACTATATGTTTATCCCCCCAGGAATTTGGGGATAATAATGCTGTGGTAATCTGTAGTATCTCCAGCACATCAGTAGTAATTTCCATAATCTTAGAATTATAGTACATAATTCATCTACTTTTAACCCACCTTGAACATATTTCTTTCAAACTATGAGTATTTTATTTGGGAGAAATAATAAAATGTAAAAGAATTTAAGACACTTTTTTAAAGTACTGTACATTGAAATTTTTAGAATCAGAGCATTTATTCATTTTGAAAAATATTTCCAAACATAAACCAGGTAGAATGCTTGGTATCTTATTACTTGCCTCATACTTAATGATGTTGGCATTATGGTGTTTTGGTAGTGTATAAAGTACTTTAATTTCTACTTTATTTCTTTAATTACATTTAGTTTAGTTACTTTGTTTTCTTTTTTAATATACAGCAGAAACACAATATTCAGAGATTCAGAAAATTTATTTTTAAGGGGATTATTTTGGATCATAGAAGTCATTTTCCCTTGCAGAAGTTGTAATAATTATGTTCATAGGGTAGCATAAGACTAATGCATCTTGTAGGTAAAATACTAGAACTTTTAAGGAAAACTTACAGAACACTGGTCACTAAGCAAAACAAAAATGGTGAAATTGAATTAAAAAAACCTTTATTTTGTGCTTGAAGAAAATAGGTTGAGAAGTATTGATATTTATGGGGATCAGACCGTTATATGCTGGACATTTTTAAGAGCTGTAAATATTGATCTGTGGTTTTTTTGTAATTTTAAACATACAGGAAAAGCATAGAAAGTAAACAATCAAATGTCACCCAACTCAATATTTTGCTTCAGAAACTTTTAGAAATAAATAAAACGTGTGATTTTTAGTATTACGTTTAATTTTTACTTTAAAACTTATGGTTCTCCTAATGCTTTGTGTAAATTTGGGTAATTTTAAGACTTGCAAGTTTAAAGAAAGAAGGAAATTAACTGTCCCATAGGTGAGTGGGAGTGATTGGTTTACAGAGTAAAGGGTATCTAAGAAAGTACATAGATACATACCCTCTTTGGAACTGAGTGAGCCACATCCATGAGAATGCAGAAGCAGATGAAATTGATCAGATTTTTTTCCAAATTTTCCTGTTTGATGTCAGAATTAGGGGAACGGTGTTGAGTAAGCTTGGCAGGAGAGAGAATATGTCTTTGTTTTGTTTTAAAGGTTATGTCTTTATTTAGAGTGTGTGTGAGTGGGGCAGGGACAGAGAGAAAGGGAGTGAGAGAGAGAATCTCAAGTAGGCCCTGCACTGCCAGCACAGAGCCCCATGTGGGGCTTAAACCTACGAGCCATGAGATCATGATGTGAGCCAAAGTCAAGAACCAGACAACTAACCAACAGAGCCACACAGGTGCCCCAAGAATATGTCTTTTTATATCTAGCCAAAAATGGCATTTAATTATAAAAGATACCTGCAAATTATGTGCTTGTGAGTCAGAGTGGATAGGAGGAAGATAGAGTCATAGTAGGCACATAATTTATTTCTCTGAAGAAAATGAAAAGTTTTCTCTAAGCACTTTAACCATACAACCATATATTCAAAATACATTCTCTACCCTTTGTATTTTTAAAAATTCCTATAGGTGCAACCCAGCAATTGCACTGCTAGGTATTCATCCAAATGATACAGACTGCTCCGAAGGGGCACATGCACCCCAGTGTTTGTAGCAGTCCTGTCAGTAATAGCCAAGGTATGGAAAGAACCCAAATGTCCAACAGATGAATGGATAAACAAGATGTGGTGTGTGTATGTACATGTATATATATATACACACATATAAATACACACACATATATATACATACAATAGAATATTACTTAGTGATCAAAAAGAATGTAATTTTGCCATTTGCAACAATGTGGATGGAGTTAGAGTGTATTATATTAAGCCAGATAAGTCAGAGGAAGACAAATATGATTTCATTCATGTGTAGAACTTGAGAACAAAACAGGTGAACGTAAGGGAACAAAACAGATGAACATAAGGGAAGGGAAGCAAAAATAATATAAAAACAGAGAGGGAGACAAACCACAAGAGACTCTGAAACATAGAGAACAAACAGGGTGGCTTGTGTGGTGTTGGGTGGGGGGATGGGCTAAATGGGCAAGGGGCATGAAGGAGGGCACTTACTGGAATGAGCACTGGGTGTTATATGTAAGTGATGAATCACTAAATTGTATTCCTGAAATCATTATTACACTACATGTTAAGTAACTTGGATTTAAATTTAAAAAATAATAATAAAGAATAAATTAATAAAATAAAAATTCTTGTAGCTGTTAATTGGGGTGACATTAAAGAAAGACACGGTAAACATCTATTTACAGGTCTACTAGGAAATAACAGAATTAATTATAAGCAGTATAATTATAAAAGTTAATATAAGAAATACTTCCTCTTTGTAGTACTCTGCTTATCAGTACCTATGTTTGAAAACAAACATACTGCTAAAAGTGCCCAAAGGTATCTTTTAGACCAGCAAAGCCATGCCACTTTGCTAGAAGCTTTTATGGCTAAATGTGCTACATATGCCTTTTGTGCTTTCCTTGCTGCTTGTTTTTTTTTCCCCTCTTTTTTAATGTTTTGTTTATTTTGAGAGAGAGGGTGCAAGTTGGGGGGGGGGGGCAGGGAGAGAGGGAGAGAGAGAATCCCAAGCAGGCTCCGTGCTGTCAGCACAGAGCCTGATGCAGGATTTGAACCCATGAACCATGAGATCATTACCTGAGCAGATATCAAGAGTCAATCCCTTAATCAAGTGAGCCACCCAGGTGCCCCTTTCCTTGCTTTCTTTTTATCGGACTTCGTCTCTTCTGATTTCTGATGGCTAACTCCCTCCACTCACACTTGACATCACTCTTGGTTAACAAGCATTTTTGGAACAATTAACTCGTCTCTGGCACTGTGCTAGGTGTTTAATATACTAAGATGTATAAATTCATTCCCTATTCAAAGAACTCAGTGATCATTTGGCCTTCTCTTCTCTTGGCCTTCCCTCAACTGTTTTCATTACAGGTAGTGCAGTGTAACCACCAACATTCTTCCTGGTATTTGACTTTGTTCTTGTTTTTTAAATTTTTTTATTGGTGCCGATCAAAGGAATCCATGCCACCATAGGACAAAAGATAAAATCATTAATGTTTATGTGATAAAGAATACACAGAGAATGGGGCACCTGGCTGGCTCGTTCATTAGAGCATACAATTCTTGATCTCAGGATCATGAGTTTAAGCACCACATTGGGCATAGAGCTTACTTTAAAACAACAGCAATAATAATAATAAATGAAGCCTGTGTCAAAAACAGATAGTGAAAAAAAAACGAATACACAGGGAATAAAACCCATATACCATTTGAGTACCTGCTGATAGTACCTCAGAGTCCTACTTTAAAAAATATATTATTTTAAATGTATTTTGGGGTTTGTTTTTTGGTTTTCTGTTTTGTTTTGCTTTGTTTTTTAGAGAGAGCACAGGTGAGTGGGGCAGGGGGCAGAGAGAGAGAGAGAGAATGAATCCCAAGCAGGCTCCATACTCCAGTGCTGAGCCCAATGTGGGACTCAATCCCACTACCCGAAGTTGGACTCTTAACTAACTGAGCCACCCAAGCACCCCCTTTTTTTTTTCTTTTTTTCTTTTTAAATGTTTACTCATTTTGGTAAAGAGAGAAAGAGAGTGCTCAAGCAGGGGAGGGTCAGAGAGAGCAGGAGAGAATTCCAAGCAGGCTCTAAGCTGTCAGCGCAGATCCTGACACAGGGTTCAATTTCAAGAACGGTGAGGTCATGACCTGAGTCAAAATCAAGAGGCAGACACTCAACCAACTGAGCCACCCAGGCACCTCCGAATGTGTATTCTTTTAATCTCAGCAATATTGAGTTCAGTTAAACATAATTTTCATTCATGGTGCACTGTCGTTATTGGTCTTCCCAAGGCACTTGTGTCATATTACTTTGTAACAAAACCATTTATTCTTTCCTATGAGTCTACAGGTCATTTGGATGATACTGATCTCAGTTGGACTTGGTTAGCTGATGGTTTAGCTGGAAACTGGCCAATCTAGATGACCTCACATGTCTCTCAGACATGCCTAATCAGGGCATGATGTGTTTGGTAGCATAGGTCCAAGAAGGAATGTGGAAATGCACAGCTACTATTTTTGTAAATTTTTGTTACCATACCATTAGTCAAAACAAGTCACATGGCCAAACTCAGAATTAGGGTGTGATATACTAAGGGGTGCCAATACAGAGAGGTGTGAAAAATTGAAGCCATTAATTCAGTTAATCTAATCTAATCTAATCTAATATAATCTAATCTAACTCTGTAGTAATTGCAGTACAGCACTTGGTGGTTGCCTTAGAGCTACCATTGGTCAGTAGTACAGAAGAGCTAGAAACTAGAGATTACCCAGCCCTTCAGTATATGTGTGTCACTGGGGCAGACTGCCACAGTCTTCTGAGAGTCACGACTTGAGCTTTATTTTCTCCTCTCAAATCTTTTGCACTTACCTCTCCAATAGTAGATGACCAACTATAACCTGGAACCAAGCAGGAAAGGGAATTTTAGGAAACATAGTCCTTAGTTTGGATGGGGACAGTAATGCCAAGCTGGCAAAACACAATTCAACGTAGTCCCTTTCTTGTTTTATTTTTTCCTCTTTATTCCAATCTCTCCCATTCTTTTTTCTTCTCTTTTGGAGGTACTCACTTTAATATTGTTGATATGTCATCTTTTATTGTGTCTATAGTCTCATAAAATATGAGTGATCTTTTATATGTGCTTTTAGTTTACATTAATGATAATGTACCATGCATCTTGTTCTGTTTCCTACTTTTTCCTATTTAACTCTGTTGAAATTCTGTCCCCGTAGGTACATTTATTTGTTGCTTCTCATTGGTACAAAATATTCAGCGGTATTTTTCTGCTACATTTTACTTATTCATTCTTCTAGTTAAGGGCTCTTTGGTTGTGTCCAGTTCCAAGTTACACCCAGAAAAAAAGTACTGCGTAAATGGTCTTCAATGTATTCCCTAATGGACTTGTATAAAAATTTTTCTGGAATATATATCCAGGAATATATTGCATGTGGCCTTCTCTCTCAAAGCCAGTGACAGCTTGTTGAATCCTTGTCCTTCTTCAAATCTCTGACTTCCTCTTTTGCAACCAGCTGTAGAAAATTCTGCTTTTAAAGGGCTCACGTGGTTAGGTTGGGAACACCCAGAAAATCTCCACATCTTGAGGCCATCTGACTTGGAAGTTTATTTTATTTTTGTATTTGGGGGACCTTTTAGTAAATAAACTGTAAGGCAGGAGGAATAAGTATCATCTCACTTTATTTTTTTTTTTAATTTTTTGCTCGTTGCTTTTTTTTTTCATCACAAGTGTATTCTTTAATACCCATCCTCTATTTCGCCCATCCTCCCCCCGCCCACTTGTCTGGTAACTATCAGTTTGTTCTCTATGGTTCTTTTCTCTATAGTTCTCTTTTTTCCTTTTATTTGCTCATTTGTTTTGTTTCTTAAATTCTGCTTATGAGTAAGATCCCATATTTGTCTTTTTCTGACTTATTTCACTTAGCATTATACTCTGTATCTCTATGTTGTGCAAATAGCAAGATTTCATACTTTTTAATGGCTAAATAATATCCCACTGTTACAATATAATAAATCCACCATACATACACACACACACACACACACACACACACACACACACACGCATATCACATCTTGTCTATCCATTCATCTGTCGATGGACACTTGGGGTGCTTCCATAGTTTGGCTATTGTAAATAATGCTGCAATAAATATAAGGGTGCATGTATACTTTGAATTCGTGTTTTTGTATTTTGGGGGTAAATACCCAGCAGTGCGATTACTGGATCGTAGGGGAGGTCTATTTTTAATTTTTTGAGGAGCCTCCATACAGTTTTCCAGAGTAGCTGCACCAGTTTGCATTCTCACCAACATTGCAAGAGAGGGTGTCCTCTTTCTCCACATCCTTGCCAACACCTGTTGTATCTTATGTTTTTTATTTTAGCCATTCTGACAGATATGAGGTGATACCTCATTGTAGTTTTGATTTGCATTTCCCTGATGATAAGTGATGATGAGCATCTTTTCATGTGTCTGTTGGCCATCTGGTTGTCTTCTCTGGAGAAATGTCTGTTCATGTGTTCTGCCCATTTTTTAATGGGAATACTATTTGGTTTTTGTGTGTTGAGTTGTATAAATCCTTTATATATTTTGGATACTAACCCTTTGTCAGATATGTTATTGCAAATATCTTCTCCCATTCAGTAGGTTGTCTTTTAGTTTTGTTTTTCCTTCCATGTGCAGAGCTTTTTATTTTGATGTAGTCCCAATAGTTTTTGGTTTTTTTGTTTTTGTTTTTGTTTTTTTGCTTTTCTTTCCTTTGCCTCAGTAGACATATCTAGATAAATGTTGCTACGGCAGATGTCAGAGAAATTACTGCATGTGTTCTCTGATTTGGAAATTGAATTGCAAAATCCCTTCTTGGCAGTTCCTGCCTTAGTGGTTGACTAAATAAAGCTGGGGTTGAGAACCTTGGGGTACATCTTAGAAATCTGCCTATCGTACCCTGAGTCTACACCTACACTTGACATTAAACAACTTTCTAATGTTTGTCAATCTGGTAAATGTAATGACTTTTTCTTAAAATGCCTTATTTTCATTTGCATTTCTTTAATTTGTAATGAATTTGAGTGTTTCCTCTTTCATCTTAGCCATTTGAATTTTCCTTTTTGTAAATCTCTTTTCATATCCCTTGCCCAGTTGGGAAGCAGCATATTTTCTTGTTTTCTTGGCAGGAGGCCCTTATATATCCTGTCCATTAATCATTTGTCAATATTAGATGCTGAAAATATTTTACTCTTTTTTGAAAGATTTTATTATTAAGTGATCTCTACACCCAACATGGGGCTCAAACTCAACCCTGAGATCAAGAGTCACATTATCTATTGACTGAGCAAGCCAGGTGCCCTGAAAACATTTTCTTCTTAATCTGTCATTCTTCTTCTGACTTGGCTTATATACTTTCTTTATTAAATAGAAATCCGTAATGCTAATGTCAAATTTGTCAGGGCGCCTGGGTAGCTCAGTCGAACGGTTAAGTGTCCAACATTGGCTCAGGTCATGGTCTCATGGTTTGTAAGTCTGAGCCTAGCACTGGGCTCTCTGCTGTCAGTACAGATCTTGCTTCGGATCCGCTGCCTCCCTTTCACTCTGCCTCTGTCTCTCAAAAATAAATAAAAGCATTTTTAAAAAACTAAAACATAATTGTCCGTATTTCAGTTTATCATTTGGATTTGGTGGATCTTGTTAAAGAAGTCCTACCCCCTGGCAAAGTCACAAATTGGATGCATAATTGGTATATTTTATTCTTCATTTCTAACAAGTATTTAAGATTACTAATCTTAAATTTGCAGTGTTATTAGTTTTTGACCCTGTCATCTCTAATAGTTACTTGTTTATATATGCTTTTTAAAAAATTGAGGTGAAATTCATATAACATAATTAACCATTTTAAAGGGTACATTTTGTGGCATTTAATGCATTTTTATCATGTTATATAACTACCACCTGTATCAAGTTCCAAAACATTTTCATTACCCCAAAAGAAAACTCCTGCCCGTTGCCATTTCTCCTTCCTCCTCCAGACCTATGGCTCTCACCAGTCTTTATGGATTTACCTCTTTGAGACATTTCCTTATAAATGGGATCATACAATATGTGGCCTTTTATGTCTTACTTTCACTTAGCATAACGTGTTCAAGGTAAGCCATGTTTCAATGTGTATATAAGTATTTCATTTCATCTCCTGGCTGAATATTATTCCATTCTTTGCATATATTAATTTTGTTCATTCATTTATCCATTAATGGACATTTGAATTGTTTCCACCTCTGGCTATAGCAAATAGTGCTGTTATGAACATTAAGGTACACATAATGTATTTGAGTACGTGGCTTTTTTTTTTAATGTTTTATTTATTTTTGAGAGAGAGAGAGAGTGCATGCACATGCAAGAGGGAAGGGGAGGGGCAGAAAGAGAGGGAGACACAATCTGAAGCAGGCTCCAGGCTCCAAGCTGTCAACATAGAGCCCGACGCAGGGCTCGAACCCACAAACCGTGAGATCATGACCTGACCCAAAACCAAGTGTTGGATGTTTAACTGACTGAGCCACTCAGGCGCCCTGACTACCTGGCTTTAATTCTTTAAGGTATATACCTAGGAGTAGAATTGGTAGGTTGTATAGTAATTCTTTATCTTTTTAAGGAACCACCAAACTGTTTTCCTAAGCAACTACACCATTTAACGTTTCTGGTTTCACTCCATTATGACCAAGGAAAAAAACTTGTATGATTTCATTCTTTTTTAGTTTATTGAGATGTGTTTTATGTCTTAGGATATGGTGTCCTCAACAATATTCCATGTGTACTTGAGACAAATGTGCAGTCTGCCGTTGTTGGGTGGAGTCTATCACTCTTAAGTTTCCTCTTTCTTAATTCAGCATGTGTTTGGTTGCTATAAAGCTTTGACTGTTTTCCAGAGTTCCCACAGTTGATTCTGACAGTTTTTACTCATTATTTTTAGTTGTTCTGTGGAGGGACAGTCCTTCAGAGGTACCCATCCTGTCATGTTTGCCAACATCACTCTCAGTAATTCCTTTTTAAAATGTTTTGTAACGTCTCTTTAACATTCTGAAGTAAAATGTATAGGTAATCTAACTTAATTCATAGAGAAGTTTAAAAAAAACAATGTAATGTGGGGGGCCTGGGTGGCTCAGTTGGTTGGGCATCTGACTTCAGCTCAGGTCATGATCTTGCAGTTTGTGGGTTCGAGCCCCTCATTGGGCTCTGTGCTGACAGCTCAGAGCCTGGAGCCTGCTTAGAGTTCTGTGTCTCCCTCTCTGTTCCTGCCCTACTCGTGCTCTGTCTCTCTCTCTGTCTCTCTGTCTCTCTCTCTTTCATAAGTAAACATTAAGGGGCGCCCGGGTGGCTCAGTCGGTTAGGCGTCCGACTTCGGCTCAGGTCATGATCTCACGGTTCGTGGGTTCCAGCCCCATGTCAGGCTCTGTGCTGGCAGCTCAGAGCCTGGAGCCTGCTTCTGATTCTGTGTCTGCCACTCTCTCTGCTCCCCCCTGTTCACATTCTGTCTCTGTCTCAAAAATAAATAAACATTAACAAAAATTTAAAAAAAATCAATGTAATGTATAAACTGTAGTGTATAGGAGAAATAAAAGGAAGTAATTTTTAAAGCATAGTATGAATTTCAGTATGTGAGTACATATGATATTGGAAGGCATAATGAAGTAGTGACATGTTTTACCTATTTAAATAAGTTGGATTAAAGAGATGTAAGACGACCAGATTCCTTTTTGTTCAAATGCTAATAAGTGAAAGACTAAAATGTAGTCATAAAAACTAAACTTTTTATATGTACAGGAAATGAGAGAAATCACTTAAGGAGGAGTTGAGGTAAAACATCAATACAAATTATAGACTAAAGAGGTGAAAGAAAGGAGAAAGTATAATATTCTTATAAATATGCTGGACCTTATTTGAATCATAATTGCTTTGTAAAGAGTGAGGAAATATATTTTTTTATTTGAAATCCTAACACATGTCAGGGCAAATATGTTAGTATTGAGTACTTAAGTCCCTGGAAACAACGTCCTTTCAGTGAATATGGGATTCAGAGATGGATTTTTAAAAAGCAGTGATAGGGAGTGCCCGGGTGGCTCACTTGGGTAAACGCCCAACTCTTCTTTTCAGCACAGGTCGTGATCTCCCAGTTCATGGGTTTGGGCTCCATGCTGACAGAACAGTCTGCTTAGGATTCTCTCTCTCTCCCTCCCTCTGTCTGTCCCTCTTCCCCCGCCCCACCTCTCTAAATAAATAAACATTAAAAAAAATAAAAAGCAGTGATAGGACGTTTAGGACCAGTTTCAAAGTAAGTTTGAAAAATAACCAGCAATTACAAAATAAATGAATGATTTTAATTGGTAATTTTTACACTAGATTTCTCATTCATATACATATATGCCTATATATGATATGCAATATTTTTAAAACCGATGGAATTAAATAAGATGCCTTCATTTCTCTTTCTTTCTTTTTTTTTTTTTAAAGTAGGCTTCGTGCCCAGCATAGAGCCCAAACTCCTGACCATGAGATCAAGACCAGAATCAAGATCAAGAGTCAGATGCTGAGACAACTGAGCCCCCCACGTGCCCTAAGAGGCCTTTGTTTCATGTATTTCTGTAATTCAGTATTTGATACTAAGTCTCTTAAAAGGAGTTTCACATTCTCTATTGTGTATTTAAAATTGGCTTTTTTCAGGCACCTGGGTGGCTCAGTTAGGTGATCCTATGGTCGTGGGACTCCACACTGAACATGGAGCCTGCCTTGGGGGATTCTCTCTCTGCCCCTTCCCTGCTTGCACACACACTCTCAAAATATAAGTAAACAAAATAAAATAGGCTTTATTGCTATAGTAACTGCACTGTTACACCAAAACACTTTCAAACAAATGCACAATTTGAGGTACAAGCATAAGTAAATTAATTTTCTTCCAAAAAAGTGAGTATAATAGTCATATCTGGATCCAGAAGCTTTCTTAAATTTATACTATTTAAATTGTGTTGACCTTCAGATAATTTTTTAGCTTGTTATAAATGTTGCCTGGCTTGTTTCCTACCTGTTTCAAATAGAATGAGCACGCTCTTTTGTAAATTTGTAAAGATCTTTAAATCTAATTGCTCCCAATCTTTTAAATATTTTTTTTAAGTTTATTTATTTATTTTGAGAGAGACAGAGACAGTACAAGCTGGGGGGAGCAGAGAGAGAGAGAGAGAGAGAGAGAGCGAGAGAGAAGCCCAAGCAAGCTCCACCCTGTCAGCACTGAGCTCTACGTGGGGCTCGAACCCATGAAACCACAAGATCGTGACCTGAGCCAAAACCAAGAATTGGACGCTTAACCTAAACCTGAGCTACCCAGGTGCCCCAGTTGCTCCCAATATCTTTTAAAGATAGGGTTCTGCTCTTCTTACCTCTGAGTTGTGGTGGAAATTAAGTGAAATAATGTATATAAAAGTTTATAATGTGTTTATAAAAATCTGCATTAAAAGCATTATTAATAAAATTTAATAATAGGACAACACATGTTCTAGAGGCTATTCCCTTGAGAAAATCAAATCTCAAGCATAGGTCAGAATTTTAAGAGATTATATAATTCTTCACATTTAAAATTTTAATTCATAATCTCTTACTTTGGCTTGTCTCTCAATCAGAAATACTTTTTTTTTTTTAACATTTATTTATTTTTGAAACAGAGAGAGACAGAGCATGAATGGGGGAAGGTCAGAGAGAGAGGGAGACACAGAATCTGAAACAGGCTCCAGGCTCTGAGCTGTCAGCACAGAACCCAACACGGGGTTCAAACTCACGGACTGTGAGATCATGGCCTGAGCTGAAGTCGGACGCTTAACTGACTGAGCCACCTAGGCGCCCCATCAATCAGAAATACTTTTTATACAGAAATGTATTTTGTGACAGAAGTACTTTGCCCTTTGGTTGTTGTACATTTTGAAAATACAGAGCAAACTTCCTTGACCTTAGCACTTTCCAAGTAGGCATCTTCTCTTTTAAGAATATACTGAGAACTGCCTCCATTTTTAAGAAAATGACTTGTCCTCACATATGTTTAATTGCATTGTAATTTTTAGTTGTGGCATGTATGTGAATGCAAAAAGTAGAACAAAACATCTCATAGCTTTTTGTGGTTCGTGTTTTTCATTTGCAGCCTTCAAGTAAAATTAAGGTGCCTGAGGAGAATTTCTTCAATGTTCCTGCTTTCTTAACTGTTTCGGGACAACTTCACCTAGAAGTGATGTCAGGGTACAGAATTTTCTTTCTCTTTTGCTTTAATAGACTACTGATTATGGGTTGTGTAAGAGTGAAATAATGCTTTTCTTCCCAATGCTAAAACCTAAAAATTGAAATTAGTGTTTATAATTAGTCCACTTGAATTCACCAGAGTACATTTAGATTCCACAATAACCAGGTTTCTTCCAAAAATACAGTAGTCTAGACTTCTGGTTTTAGTGAAAAATATAATACTGGAAAGATGAAGTTGTGATTTTTTTTCTTTCTGCTAATTTTTTTTTTTTTTGCATAAATCTCACAATTTACATGTACTTAATCATGTTTATGAAAGTAAAGGCAGTTTTAGTTCACATCAGAGCCAGGTATTAGCCCCTTTCATTTAAAAAAAACAAAAACAAAAAAAGCAGTACCTGGAACAGATGGAAGAAAAAAATTTTTTAAGTAATTGGCTTAAATATAGAAAATTAACCCACAGAACCATCATGAGCGACATATGACAAATCAGAAAGTCTTGGAAATCAGATCACATGGTCTTGAAAATAACATATACTTTACTTAGATTCTTTTTTCTGATTTATCTTTGAGACAGAAATTGTTATTTGATAAGTCTAATAACCAGATAATTAACAAGACTATCAGAATACTGTGCAGAAAACCTATTATTGTAATAGCCCTGTGAGAGTGTAGGATTTGCAGAGCTGTGTGTGGAAAAGGTCATGTTAGGCATGTCATGGAAAATTCCGTATGCCTTTCAAAGCATAATTTTAAAAAATTAAAGGAGTGCCTGGGTGGCTCGGTCGGTTAAGCGGCCGACTTCGACTCAGGTCATGATCTCGCGGTCCGTGAGTTTGAGCCCCACGTCGGGCTCTGTGCTGACAGCTCAGAGCCTGGAGCCTGTTTCAGATTCTGTGTCTCCCTCTCTCTGACCCTCCCCCGTTCATGCTCTGTCTCTGTCTCAAAAATAAATAAACGTTAAAAAAAATTTTTTTTTAATTAAAATCATGCCTCATACAAATATAAACTGAACATGTATCAAATATTTTATTCAATTCATTAATTACTGAGGGAACAAGTAAAGGAGTAAGACTAGTTCAGAGAGCATTTGAAGAGCTGTGTATTCATAGGCAATTTAAGAAAGGAATTTTAGAATAAGATTACTAGGGTAGTTACAAACTGGTTAATAATGTCCTAGACACCATTTCTTTAATTTGGAATTTTCTCTTCTACCTGACAGAAATGATTTGCAGCTCTACTAGACAAAAATCTACAAGTTAACATGTAAATTTACTTAATCTGGGGTATTTAATTCAATAGTAAATAGAATAATAGAGCAGAGTACTTTCTGATAAGCAATTAAATAACATTTGAATGGGTCTGTGTCCTCATAGTCCATTGAAAGGACACACTGTTTACATTTTGGCCTTACATCCAAGTTTTTTGCATAATCTTTCTTAATTTTTTGGTTTTCTTTTTTTTTTTTTTATCTATAAAGTTAATGGCAAAGTACCTTCCCCTCAGAAATGTCCTAATACGTGAAAGATATAAATTTACCAAGTGTTTGCCATTATAATACCAACTAGTGGATTAAATATGTTCCCTCTTTCTCAGTAACGTGAAAGAAACCATAGAACACAATGTACAGCGAAACCTGACAGAAGATTAAATTGGCAGAAGAGGAGGTTCAGTATTGTTTAATGTGTTTTGAAGTATTTCTAATAAGTCAGTCAAATGTATCTAGTTGAATATGCATAGTTCTAGGACTATTAATATGCAGTACCTCATGTTTCAGATTAATGCCTGATTTAATCTCCAATGAAAAATTGTTACTCTTCCCTCTGCTTTTTCTTTCATTTTATTCAGCAGACTTTCAAATTTTGTTTTGTTTTTGAGAGAGAGAGAGTATGAGTAGGGAGAGATTGGGGGTCAGAGGACCTAAAGCAGGCTCAGTGCTGAGAGCAGTGAGCCTGATGCAGGGCTCAAACTCACAAACCTGATCATGCCCTGAGCTGAAGTCGGATGCTCAACTGACTGAGCACCCAGGCACCCCTATTTAGCAGACTTTCAAAATGGAGTAAATGGTAGTTAAATTTGGAACGTCAACATTTTTCAAAAAAATATCTATGTTGGTTTAGTGGTTTTATGGCTCCATATTAAAGTTTAATTTTGTTGTTGTTTTTAATAAACTTTCTAATTTTGAGCAATTTTTAAATATATAAAAGTTGCACAGATAGTGCAGACTTTTTTATACCTCTTGCCCAGTTTCCCCCATTCTTACTATTGTACATTGCCATGATACAGCCAACAAAACTAAGAACCCAATGTTAATACATTACTGTTAACTGCACTCCAGACTTTATTTGGATTTCATGTTTTCCAGCAGTGCCTTCTTCCAGGATCCAGTTTGTTATGCCTCCCCAGTCTCTTCTAGTCTGTATCAATTCGTCAGTCTTTTTTTCTTTTTCATGACTTGTAGAATGTATCCCAGTCTGGATTTGTCTGATGTTTTTCTCATATTTAAACTGGGGTTATATGGGTTTTTGGAAAGAGTACTATAGAGGTGAAGTGATCTGATATCAGGGGGTATGTGACATCCATGTTAACCTTTATTAATATTAATATTATTAACCTTTATTACTTGGCTAAAATAGTGTCTGTTGGGTTTCTCCCCTGAAAATATACTATTTTTCCCTTTCTTTGTTCTTTGGAAGTAAGTCACCAGGTCTAGCCCACCCTCACTCTAGGGAGGTGGGAGATGGAATTAAGCATCACCTCCTGGAAGGTAGGGTATTTGGAATTCTTCTGTATGGAACATTTGTTACCACTTCCCTCTTAGTGATTTTTGTACTCACTTATATCAGGAGGGACTCATGTATTTATTTTATAGGTTGGGTTATACTCTAGTTCTGTTACGTATTTTGTTGTTCAAACTGTTGTAGTTTTAGCTGTTGGCAACTCATTCACATCAACTCTCATATCCTTTTGACATGCCCCTATCATTTTGTTTTTTGAGTACTTCCTTATTCTCTGGTACTATAAGACACCCCTTATTTATTTATTTATTTATTTATTTATTTATTTATTTATTTAGATCAGTGAACCTACACTGACACATTATTAATACTCTTAAGTTTGTAGTTTACGTTAGGATTCACTTTTGGTGGTGTACATTCTATTGTTTTGGACAAATGTGTAATAATGGCATATATCTGCCATTATAGTATCATTTAGAATAGTTTCACTATCCTAAAAGTCCTCTGTACTCTTCCCTCTCCCTTTTTTTTTGGTGCAAAAAGGTGATTTTATTTTTTTAGATTTTTTAAAAATATAATTTATTGTCAAATTGGCTAACATACAGTGTGTACAGTGTTTTGGCGGTAGATTCCTATGGTTCATTGCTTACATACAACACCCAGTGCCCATCCCAACAAGTGCCCTCTTGAATACCCATCACCCATTTTCCCCTCTCCCCCAACCCCTCATTCGCCCTCGGTTTGTTCTCTATTTAAGAGTCTCTTATGGTTTGCCTTCCTCCCTCTCTGTTTGTAACTATTTTTTTTCTCCTTCCCTTCCCCCATGGTCTTCTGTCAAGTTTCTCAAGTTCCACATATGAGTGAACACATATGATATCTGTCTTTCTCTGACTGACTTATTTCACTTAACATAATACCTTCCAGTTGCTGCAAATGGCATGATTTCATTCTTTCTCATTTTTGCCAAGTAGTATTCCACTGTAGATATAAACCACATCTTCTTTATCCATTCATCAGTTGATAGACATTTAGGCTGTTTCCATAATTTGGCTATTGTTGAAAGCGCTGCTATAAACATTGTGGCATGTGCCCCTGTACATCAGCACTCCCGTATCCTTTGGGTAAATTCCTAGTAGTGCTATTGCTGAGTCGTAGGGTAGTTCTATTTTTAATACTGAAAAAGAAAACCAAAGCGGGAGGCATCACAATCCCAGACTTCAGCCTCTGCTACAAAGCTGTAACATCAAGACAGTATGGTATTGGCACAAAAACAGACACATAGACCAGTGGAATAGAATAGAGAACCCAGAATTGGACCTACAAATGTATGGCCAACTAATCGTTGACAAAGCAGGAAGGAGTATCCAGTGGAAAAAAGACAGTCTCTTTAGCAAACGGTGCTGAGAGAACTGGACAGCAACATGCAGAAGAATGAAACGAGACCACTTTCTTACACCATTCACAAAAAATAAACTCAAAATGGATCAAGGACCTAAATGTGCTCTTCCTATTCATCACTCCCTCCCTCTTAATCCCTGGCAACCACTGTTCTTTTTACTGCCTCCAGAGTTTTGCCTTTTTCAGAATGTCCTATAGTTGGAATCGTAGAGTAAGTAGCCTTTTAAGAGTGGTTTCTTTCACTTAGTGTCGTATACATTCAAGGTTCCTCCAGGTCTGGATAGCTCATTTCTTTTTAGTGCTGAATAATATTCTGTTAATCTGAATGGACCATAGTTTATCCATTCACCTGCCGAGGGATACCTTGGTTGCTCCCAAGTTTTGGCATTTATCCTAGGTTTTTAATTTTCCCTACCCAGACCCAGAACCAGCCATTTCTTCAGAGACTTGGTTCCTTTTACTGGAAAGTGTTATTTTAGAAACCAAGACTCAGTCACTGGGTATCTTGCTGCTCTAGGGGGATTATTGCTTCTACACCCTCAGTAGACACAGCTATAAATACGTTTTTTAAATAAGAGAAAGCTAAGTGTTTTTTATCATATTCTGCCTCTAAATATAACTTATACATGACATATTTATTCTGAGAAAATTAGGAATACTAAATTGCAAAACCTATGTTCAGATATGTCATGTAATAAAAATTTACATTTCTTGTCAGTTAAAGCCAGAATAAGGAAAATATTCAACGTCATGTATTTGAAACAGCTTTTGATTATTATTGGTTTTTTCTTTTCTTTTCTTTTATTTATTTTCTTTTATTTATTTTATTTTATTTTATTTTTATTTATTTTTTAATGTTTTATTGTTTATGTTTTATTGTTTATTTAATGTTTTATTGTTTATGTTTTATTGTTTATTTAATGTTTTATTGTTTTATGTTTTAATTTATTTTATTTATTTTATTTTATTTTTTATTTTATTTATTTTTTAATGTTCTTGAGAGAGAGAGAGAATGTGTGAGCAGGGGAGGGGCAGAGAGAGGGAGACACAGAATCTGAAGCAGGCTACAGGCTCTGAGCTGTCAGCACAGAGCTGGATGTGGGGCTTGAACTCACAGACCACAAGATCATGATCTGAGCCAGGCACCCCTGATCATTATTGTTTTTCTTTCTTTGTTGGTTTTGTTTTGCTTTTGCTTTTTGCTTTTGGTGTTTTGTTAACAGGTGTTTTTTCCTTATGATGTATTTTTTTAGTAAGCTATGAAGGCAAGCATATTTCAGGATAAAACATGTTTTCCTCTTGAACATTGCTGTTGGAAATATAAATTGGTAGAGCCTCTCTATAGAAATACCTTTTACCAAGGATTTCATGTCTAGGAATTTTTCTTAAGAGAATGATCTTACAACTTTGTAAAGATGTATAAACAGAAATGCTGAAAGCAACTTTATTTACTCTAGGGAAAATTACTAATAATCTAAATATCCATTTAGGAAGCTTGATTAACCCTCACTGTACCAAGAAAATAGTCATCACCTTTTACCATCTGGGGATAGTTCACCTTATTTTTAATAAATATTTTTAAGCCATCTTCTGAATAATTTTCAGAAGCAAAAATAAAGAAATAGTGAAAATCAACTTTATTAGAATTTTAATAAGAATTTAAACATAGCAAACCCAAAATTTTACAGACTGATTTATTGAGAGATAACTTGCTTACCATAAAATTTATCAATTTAAAGGATACAATTCAATGGGTTTTAGTGTATTTTCACAGTTCAAATATCACCATAATCTAATTTAAGAATATTTTTGTCATCCAAAAAGAAACTTTTTCCCATTAGCACTTACCCTCTATCCTCCCTCCCACTCTGTGCAACCACTTGTCTACTTTATGTGTCTGTGCATTTGCCCATTCTGGATATTTCATACAAATGAAATACATAGTATATCATATTTTGTTCCACTTTGCCTAATATTTTCAATGTCTGTACACATTGCAGCATGTAGTAGTATTTCATTTGATTTTATTGCCAAATAACATATATGAGTATACTATAGTTGTTTATACATTCAGCAGGTAATAATGGGCATTTGGGTTATTTCTACTTTTTGGCTATTATTAGTAAGAGCGAATATAGTGATAGCGAATAGTGAATATTTGAGTGCAAATATTTGTGTGACCATTTCTCTTGATAGCTACTTAGAAATGGAACCTGTGTGTCACATGGTAGGAACTGTGAGGAACTGCTAGGCTGTTTTCCACAGTGCCTGCATTACATTCTTGTCAACACGTACTGTATGTCTTTTTTATTGTGCCAAATGGCATCTTATTATGGTTTTGATTTTCATTTCCCTAATGACTACTGATGGTGAGTGTGCCTGTTGGCCATTTGGGTATCTTCTGTGGAAGAATGTCTGTTTAAGTCTTTGGTTCTTTTTTCTTTGGTTTGGTTGTCTTTTATTATTTAGTTGTGAGAGTTCTTTATATACTCTGGATATAAGTCCCTTATCAGATATATGATTTACAAATTTTTTTTTTCCGATTCCTGGGGTTGTTTTTCATTGTCTTGATGATGGTAGCAAACCTCAATTTTTATTCCCACTTTTCTGGGTTTTAAAAATACCCCATCTAGACACAGCACTTTGAATGTAGCTATTTATTGACTGCCATGGCATGAACCAGAAATATATCTATATTTAATATAGATTCTCGATTTCAAATACTTCTTCAATAATGTCTAGCTTATTATTACTTCTGGTTCTTGCACTCTCATCATCAAAAAGTAATACTTTTGAAAACAGGATAGCTCATAATCTTGTTGAAGAAAGTGTGGCCATCTATTTTGATCCATAATTGCAAAATATTTTTATTTTTAGATTCGTAAACACCAATTATCAAATCACTTAACTTCTTTTATTTGTACACGATATTATTTCCTCCAAACACCTTTGTATACATCCTTGCCTTCAGCCTTTGTTCATTTATTAACCATATCAAGTAAATTCTTATGCACAAATGATGAAACAATATTGTTGCATACCCTTTCAGCAGAATGGTATGATCCAAGTTCTTGTTGCATGTCATTGCATGATGAAGTCGGAACTGTAGAATAACTAATTGGATAAAAATATCATGTTTCCTTTTTGCCCTTAAAAATGTATTGTTCCCTTATCAGTTCTTGGGTTTGAGAAAATTCATTTAGGATATCGTTATCTGTGTAGGCTCATTGTCTGAGATTTCACTTATATACAACCAATTTTACCATTATTACTAGAGACTAGCTTGTTACTATCTGTCTCTTTGCATTCATTTCCTGGCTTGCCTAATATTTATGAAGCATCTTTATCACTTTTCTTCTCTTTGTCATTGTGAGTGAAGAATAAAAGATCTCAATTCTCAACTGTGTTCTCTGAAAACTACAAAAAGACTTTAACAATACTGTCTCCAGGCTTTTCTTACAGATGACACAATTCTGTATGTACTGCGGTAAGAAAACTGAGGATGATATAATGGTGCTGATTTATCTCATTCTGTATCTTCCTCTTATCCACTATGTGTCTGTCATAGGCACCCACCATTCTTCTATTTTCAATATTTTACTCTTTTTTAACCTAATTAGGAGTAATTGATGAGTAATGATGAAATAATTTATAGGATGATGAAATAGCAAAATGTTTTAAATATATAGGGAAAATAAGATCACTTAACCCTATATGTATCTTAGGTTCATGAAAGGATTCAGTTAGTTTTATTCTGTTTGAACAAAGTAGTACAAATTTCTCTGTCTTTTGGATGACATCTGTAGTGGCTTGAATTAATGTACCCCAAAAAAATCCCTTGAATACAGCCTGATTTGGAAAAAAGATCTTTGCTGATAGAATCAAATTAAAATAGTGGATTAGGGTGGGCCTAAATTCACTGACTCTTATCTTTCAAAAGAAATAAGGGTGTTTGAATTCAGAGACATGGAGGAGATAGTCATGGAGGGAAGAAGACCATGTGAAGACAGAAGCAGAGATAGGAGTGATGCTGAGGAATGCATACTAAAGATTGCTGAGAGGCACCAGAAACTAGGAACGTTCCTCCTTAGAACCTTACAAGGAGCATGGCTCTGCCAACGCTTCGATTTCAGATTTCTAGCATTTATAACTGTGAGAGAATAAATGTGTATGCTTTTACGCCTAGCATTTTGTGGTAATTTGTTATGACCACCTTAGGAAACTAAAATAACTTTTAAGAAAGTATAAATCATGAAGTGCTAATTTAAGAAATAGTTAAAACAGCTGAACAACAGACTCCTAGCTGTAGAGAACAAACTGATGGTTACCAGAGGGGTGGTGGGTGGGAGGGTGGGTGAAATAGGGGATGGGGATTAAGAGTACACTTATCTTGATGAGCACTGAGTAATGGATGGAACTGTTGAATCACGATATTGTACACCTGAAACTAATATAACATTGTATGTTAACTCTACTGGAATTAAAATTTTCTTTAAAAATTCTTCTTCCTCTTTCCGGGCGCCTGGGCGGCTCAGTCGGTTAAGCGTCCAACTTCGGCTCAGGTCATGATCTCACAGTTCGTGGGTTTGAGCCCCGTGTCGGGCTCTGAGCCTGGAGCCTGCTTCAAATTCTGTGTCTCCCTCTCTCTCTGCCCCTCCCCAGCTCGAACTCTGTCTCTCTCTCTCTCAAAAATAAACATTTAAAAAAAAAAATTAAAAAAACTTACTCTTTCAAAATAACAACACATTGCTCAACAAAGAAACTTAAAAATTAAAACTGGATATAATGGACCTTGGCAATGAACTGAGGGTAAAATTAACTATGAATCATCCAAACAATGGATTACTGTACAGCTTTTAAAACTGATGATAAAGCTTTACACCATGTTGTTAAAAGGGGGAAAATGGTTATGAAACAGAAAGTAGAATGTGATTCCAGGTATTTATAATGTGTATGCATGTGTATGCAGGAAAAATATACATCAGTGTTCAACTAATAAGCAGTGGCCATCTCTGCTAATTTTTATTTTCTTCTTTAAGTTTGTCTTTTATTCAGATCCAAAAAACTAGTATTTATTACTTTTTTAATGAGAAAAAATCAGTTGTTTCTATTGTGGGGACAAGGAGGTATCAGCTTACACTTCAAGTTGATTTTATTCTAGTTTGATTGTTTGCTTTGTGATTGGTATGAGCAATCTTAAACTCACTCCCGTGGGTCATCTCATCAGTTCACATGCTGAGCTCACAAGCCATGAAACATTCATATTCAGGATGTACTCATCCTGTTAAGTGGCTGTGGTAAGGATGTCAACATGTGAACCTGAGTTACAGAGGTATCCTTTATGATTGAGTGTGAAACTGTCTTCCCATCCCATATAACTTTCTCATTCCTCATCCACTTGATGCTTAGATGACTATCTGAACTTTGTTAATTTATACTTCTTTGATTTTCAAGAGTTTTTTGATTATAGCTATTATTCATTCTATATGTTTTTGCACATGCCTGTTTCTAATGCCCCTCCCTGTAGCAGTAGACTGCTTTTTTTCCATATCTCATTTCTCCACAGCTCAACTGAAGGCAGACTTTCTCCTTGAGTCCTTCCCTGCTTTTCTCAAATATTATTTTTCTCTTTTTTCTTACAGTACTCACCTATCTCATGTCCTAAAGGAAAAAAGTTCCTCTTAACATTTAGCCAGTTTTTAGTTCTTTTCATGTCTACCTCAGATTATAAACATCCTAAATATTTATGTCTACTAAAATTAGTAGATATTTAGTAAGTATTGGTAAATTGAATTCTCATTCTTCCAAATTTGTCTGTATAGTTTCTGCTATAAAATCAAGCCCACACCAGAGTTAAATATATATTAATCACTTCTTTTACTCTATTTCATGGAAAAGATATCACCATGGAACTTTGAGATCTTTAATTACCTAATTTCATGAATAATGAAATAGGAATAATGAATAATGATGGTTCTTTATGCTGTTCTCTTGATATGATAATGGGACCTTAAAGCAAAGAGATTTCTTTTTAGTGTATTATGTATGTTAAAAATTAACTATTTTGGGGTGCCTGGATGGCTCAGTCAGTTAAGTGTCCGACTCTTAATTTTGGCTTAGGTCATGATCTCACTATTTGTGAGATCAAGCGCCATGTCAGGGTCTGACAGTGCAGAGCCTGCTTGGGAGTCCCCCTCTCTCTCTCTTTCTCTCTCTGTCCTTCTCCCCTGCTTGCATTCTCTCTCTCTCTCTCTCTCTCTCTCTCAAAAATAAATAAATACACTTTAAAAAGGAAAAAAATAAATTTTGGTAGAAATATGAATTTGCAGACTATTTGTATAAAAGACTCAGGAACTTCATTGTCTCCTTACCAATGTCTTCATTTGTACAGTATAGCTAGCGGATGAGCATTTCAGGCAAATTGAGCAGTAAGTGCAGAGGCTTTTCATTTTTAGTAGGAATATTTAGTTTGTCTGGGTGCAGTACAGAGATTGTGAATATTTGGGTTAACCAGGGGTTGGGTATTGCCAAATGAGATTGATGGAAGTAGATAGGTACGGAAGGTCATGATCAAGAAGGAGTGAGGAAGTCGGGGTGGTGGGTGATGATGGAAAAAGTGGTGTATTTAAAGAATTGGAGGTCTCAATGAAGAATCATTGGTATGGAAGTGCTAGGTAGGGTTAAAATCTGCACAATTATGAGGTAATGGTCAAAGAATGGTGTTGTGAAATTCATATCTCCAATGTGAAATCTCTGCTCGGTTCCCACCTGTGAAATGCCAGTTGTCTTCTCCAGTTGGCTATTGTTTAACCATCTCAACATGTTCAAAACTAAATCCATCATCTTATTCCCTGAGTCTGTTTTTTCCTTCTGAATTCCCAATGCCAGGAAATGGTACTACCTTCTTTCCAGCTTGTGTTAATCTTTCCAGTAGCTGTGTTAATATCATCCCCAACTTTTCTTTTTCAACACCCATTGCATCTTTTCAGTCATTTGCATCTACTTCGTTTTGCTTCAGCTATCCTAAACTGCTTATAACTGTCTAATCACATCCTGTTTAATATACAGGTGTTTCTGCGCCTTTGTTGTTATTCTGACTGGAATGTCCCCATGCCTTTGTCTAGCTAACCCCTGCCTATCCCATCTAAACTCAGCTTAAAAATGATCTCTCCCAGGGACGCCTGGGTGGCTTAGTGAGTTAAGCATCCGACTTCAGCTCAGGTCATGATCTCATGGTTTGTGGGTTCAAGCCTCGTGACGGGCTCTATGCTGACAGGTTGGAGCCTGGAGCCTGCTTCGAATTCTGTGTCTCCCTGTCTCTCTGTACCTCCCCACTTGCACTCTCTCTCAAAAATAAGTAGATATTAAAAAAATTTTTTTAACTTAAAAAAAAGTCTCTCCCTGGATCCCCACTCCCACCCCCACATCTTACTTGTTTAAGTGTGCTTCTTTTGTACATCCATGTTGCTTTATTCTGTTTTATAACACTGGAATCACTGATTTTTTTCTCTGTTGATTAGACTCTGAGCTTTTGGATTTAGGGACTGTTTAATTTTGTAACATTATTAATACAGAATCAAGACTTTAATACCTGTTGGAAAGGATTTCTGTCAATCCTATTTATAAAAAACTTGTAATTACCTGTTTATATGCTTATCTCCCAATTAGCCCACAAATTCCTCAAACTGTATCATGTTCCTCTTTGTCTTCATAATTTCTTTTGCTATCATTTGCCTGATTCAGAGCTCAAAAATCAATCTCAGCTTGAATGAACATTTGTTGAGAGTCAGCTGTGTACCAAACACTAGTTTAGGTGCTGGGATACAGAGATGAACACAACAGATAGGATCCCAACCTTCATGACCCTGTACAATCGAATGAGCATGATGGGCATTAAGTAAAAAACTCACAGCATGGTAACTGTTATATATACAAAAGACTGTCCTGAGGCAAGAACAGCATATGGCAAGGGAATTTCAACCTTGTCTAGGTCGAATTGAATTTAGAAGTAACCTTATCAGTGGAATGATTACATGAGAGTGCATTGTAAAATGTCATTTATATTTAATGACCCCTGGCTGTTATATTTAGTTTGGATTCTATTGCTTTTCTGTTCTTGGAACAACAGGAATCTAGTTAATACAACTTTAGAGCATTTTTGGTATACAGACTTTTAGTTACCCCAGTACATGTTATCTGTATTTGGTTGTGGAATGTCTTTTGGTACTTTAATGTCTTGTGTAATACACTATCCTTGAATGAATTATATTTAGCCAAATCATGAAAAGCTAGTAAACTGTCTAGCTTTTCTGCCCTGTTCCCTTATCTACTTCCAAATACTTATAATCTTTTATTAAACTTTGTATGAAAAGGTTGTGACTTCGTATCCTATCTGACTTTAGGGCAACAGCCAGGATGAGAGGGATGTGGACATCATGGTCTAAAGAAATGGTTGAAGAATCTGAATAAGTTTAGCATAGGAAAGACAAAAGGGAGACATGATTTAAGATGTTTTCCAATCTATTTGTTGGGCTTTGGTTAGAGCCCTGTGTACAGATGAGTAAATTATTTTTTAAAGAAGAACTTTATTGAGATATAACTAACTTACCATAAAATTCACCCTTTAAAATTTATAATTCAGTAGTTTTTACTATATTTGCAAAATTGTGCAACTGTAATTAGGGCCCAGGGGTGCAGGAGCACATGGCTTTGGAGGTCCCAAACAGACCAGGTTGAGCCCTTTGCTGCTGGCAAAATCCAAAGGCGGAAAGACAGGTGGTGGTGAAACAAGACAGGAATTTATATCAGTGAGGACCATGCTGGGAAAATAGCAGACTAATATCCCAAAGGCTGTCTCCAATGTGCTGAAAATACTGGCAGGTTCATATAAGGAAGATGTGGGACAAAGATTGGTGAGTGTGTGCAGGTGGGCAGTAAAGATCAGGTCGGTCACTGTCTTGGAGTCAGTCATGTGGGGGCTTGCCGAAGTCAGGGCAGTCAGTGCTCAAGGGGGTAGTTTTGGTTCCCATCACAGGATGCTTTGCCCATTGGGTCTTTTGCCTGAGTGAAAAGATAAGCTGGAAAGAACTTCAGTTAGAAAGTATAGTCTGAAGTCAAAATAGAGGCAGTTTAAAGCACAGCTGGGTCCTCTTTCACAGCCATTACCACTATCTAATTTTATATTTTTTATAGTTTCATTACTTATCCATTAGTAGGCACCACCCATTCCTCTTCTCCCCAGCCCCTGGTAACCACTACTGGATTAGAAACAGTGGGAGTGGGGCCCGGCAATCTGTGTCATGACAAACCTATCAGGTGAGGATGATGCTGAGGACTACTGCCCTGGAGAAAGACTCTTCCCTGGTTGATGGCGACATCTGGCTTCCAGCCATTCTGTGGGAAGTGTGAGAGGGCTGACAGTTCCGTATGTAAACTCAATCAGTGAATCTCCATTTCCCCCATCTCCAGCCTCACCAAGGTTCTGTGTGCAGTTCACCTCCTGTCTTCTGCAGCATACTTAACTCTCTATTCTAGGTAATGGTTTCCAGACTTTGACACGTTGGTCATCACTCAACAACTATTTCTTCAACCAAAGATTGATTGAAGTCTCTTGTCCCCTGAAGACCCTCTTCCCCTTTCTTCCTTTTAACTTATTATTATTTTAAGATTGTCTCAGGAAGGAGTGAATGTAAATATCTGTGTTTTTTTTTTTTTTTAAGATCTAATTGTCTTTATGAAATGATTCATGAATCGGGCATTACCCCATCTAGCAAGTAGAAGGGGGACTCCTATAAATATCTGTGCTTAATTTACTATTTGAACTTCATTTTTATTAGCTTGAGTGGTGATGATTTACTTTCATTTCTCGTTAGGCTCTGCATTATTTGTGTGATGAGTTAGTGCCTTTGTCTAACGCATTATTAACTCTGCAGTATCAGCATACCACCTTGCAAGTCTAAACATGGGCTTCTCTACCTATTTCTAGTATTGCATTGCTTTGTGAAGGCTGTTACTAATTTTCCTTTTCTCCACTTCAGGTGTATCAGAGAATCAGCCCCATTCTTCTTTTATCTCAGGTCTGGCTGAGCAAAATATCTAAAGGACTGAATGCCTTTGAAATAAGCACGTTTGCTGTGAGTTAAAAAAAATTACCAGTCAGTCCTTTGAGGAATGATACAAACAGAAGTCATTTTGCATAAAATGCAGTGCCTGTTAGCATTGTCTAACAGGTTACTATAGTGAGGTATCAATTAATCTGTAGTAATTTAAGCATTATGGACGGTAATTGGAGCTATAAAGAGCAAAACTGATATTATTATTGTCTACAATTACTGTGTAATCTTGTCCAAATTCTGTTTTGCTCTGGTGGGTTTAATTACTTTTTTAGGAGAAGGGGGAAAAAAAATCTGTTTATTACATGTTTGTAGAATTTAGGTTGGGTTGGGTTGGGAACAGAGAAAATTTGTGTCATTTGTCTTTTTTTCCCCCCTAGCTTGTTTTCTTCTACCTAAAAATAACTCTGGGTACTCATTTATTCGGTAATAATTTTAGTGTTTACCCAGATGGTATGTAACTGTGTTGGACACCAAGGAGAATGTTAAAAATATGGGACAGACTTGTCAATTGACATATAGAGGGTTGCCAGTGCTATTACAGAGTGAAGTAGCTACTGAGATAATGTTATCCCTACCAGAAAGTGCTGAATTTGTCCAAGCAAATTGTCATATAGTCAAACTTAAAGTAGAATTCTCCTTTAAAAAAAAAAAAACGAAAAACAAAAAAAACACTTTTTTCTTTTTTTAAATGTTTATTTATTTTTGAGACAGAGAGGCAGGGGAGGGGCAGAGAGAGAAGGAGACACAGAATCGGAAGTAGGCTCCAGGCTCTGAGCTGTTAGCACAGAGCCCGATGTGGGGCTCGAACCCACGAACCGTGAGATCATGGCCTGAACTGAAGTCAGATGGCTTAACCAACTGAGCCACCCACGTGCCCCAAATTAGCATTCTCCTTTTATACATACAAGTTTTGTAAGTTTATCTGAGCCTCCACTTCCTAACTATAAGGATGAATAGTAATGGCCACTTTGCAGAGCTATTGTGAGAATTAGATACTGTGTGCAGCCCAGTGTTTATCACAGTTTGACGCTGAAATGGTAAGTGCTGTGATGATGGTCGTTATGACATCTGGGACCTGTAGAACCCAGCGTGATTATAAAGAAAGAAGCCAAGGTGTTGTAACCAGGAAAAATAGCAGGCAGCCAGTTTCATAAGAGTAACAGCACTGACGTTTATGCAAAGCAGAAGACTGAGACAAATAGTGAGTCTGCCAGAATTCGAAACTCACAAGACAAGACAGGTCAGAAGGTTAAACTATACCAGTACCTTGGAATGAAGGAAGGGATTAGGGCACAAAAATAAGATACCTTTCAGAATTTGAAGACCAAATCAGAAATAAACTCTGAGAGCAGATCAGGTCATAATCTACCCTAAGAGCTGTGGTCAGCTATGTTGACAATGAGACATCACTGAGTTCTGGAATCTTTTGTTCTTTGAAGTAGATGATTGCTATGCCCCTTCTATGGTTCCAGGAGCCTGACACTTCACCTTTTATAGTGCAGTGATTAGAACTTAAGTAACAGGCCAATTGAGTAATTAAGCCAATGCATGAATAAGCGCTTTTTGTTATTGTTGTTTCTCAATCAACTTTATTGAATATACTTTATATACGAGAAAACCACCCATTGTAAATGTACAGTTCAATAAATTTTGACAAATTAATAAAGCCTTATAACCACTACTGTAATAAAAATAAATATTTCTATCACCAAAATAAAAGTCCCCTGTTTCCCTTTGCAGGCAGTCTCCCTCTCTGGCCCCAGGCCCTAAGCAACCATTGATCAACTTTCTGTTGTCACAGACTAGAATTTTCCTTTTCTGTAAGACTCCTGGGTGGCTCAGTTGGTTAAGCATCCAACTTCGGCTCAGGTCATGATCTCCCGGCTTGTGAGTTTGAGCCCTGCATCGAGCTCTGTGCTAACAGCTCGAATCCTTGAACCTGCTTCAGATCCTTTGTCTCCCTCACTCTTTGCCCCTCTCCCATTCATGTACTGTCTCTCTCTGTCTCTCAAAAATAAATAAACATTGAAAAAAACTTATTGAATTTTTCTTTTCTAGAATTTCATATAAATAGTATTTATATAATTTGTTTAGGTTTATATAAATAGTATTATACAGTATTTACTTTTTTGTATTTGACTTCTTTCACTCAACATAATGCTTTTGAGATTCATCCAGTAGTTTGTTCCTTTTTATTACTAAATATTATTCCATTGCATGAATATACAATTTGTTAATTCACTTACCTTTTGATGGACATTAGTTTCCAGTTTGGGGATATTGTAATGAAACTGTATAAAAATTTATGCACAAGTCTATGTGTGCACATGTTTTCATTTCCTCTGGGTAAATACCTAGGAATTGCTGGATTGTATGGTAAATGTGTGATTAATTTTATAAGAAACTGCCCAACAGTTTTGCGAAGTACTTGTATTATTTTATATGCCCACCAACAAAAGATGAGAGTTCTATTTGATCCACGTGTTTGACAAAAATTAATGTTGTCAGTATTTTTTTAGTCCTTCTAAGAATATGTCTCATTACAGTTTTAATTTGCATTTCTTTGATGACTAATATTGTTGAAATTTTTTTTCTCATGTGCTTATTGGCCATTTATGTATCTTCTTTTGTTAACTGTGTTTTCAGTTCCTTTCCACATTTTTGTTAGGTTCTTTGTCTTTTTATTATTTAGTTATAAGAGTTATTCATATGCTTTAGATACTAGTCCTTTATCATATGTATGTATTGTACATACTTTCTCCCAGTGTGCCTTGCTATTTCCATCTTTTTACAGTACCTTTTGAAGACTACAGTTTTTCTTTATTTTGTTGATACATACTTACTCACTTTTTTCTTATTTGATTCATGATTTTTATATCTTACTCAAAAGGTTACAAGGATTTTCTTCTATTTTTTTCCTTAGGAATTTTGTCATTGTAGATTGTACATTTAGGTCTGTGATTTCCCCTCCTGGTCTATATAAGCCTTGAGGGCAAAGGCCATGCCTGATTTATTTCTTTTTTATAGTGGTTAGTAGCCTAATGTTTGTTTAATGAAGAAATAAATGAATATGACTTCATAGTAGATAATGATTGTTGTAAGATAGTTAGGGCCTAGGCTGCTATATCTATTTCTTCCTGGTTGGTTGCTATGACCTGTAGGCTTGAATTACTTCTGTACTTTTGACTTTTTTCACCAAACTTTCTACTTAAAAAAATTTTTTTTCCATCAAAAAATACATTAACACACCTGGAATAATATATTGGATCTGTTTAGATATTTTAATGTAACATCATTTCATTTAACAGAATTTCGTTTTACTGTCCCATATTGTTGGTATGAATTTCTTTTTGTATGAATTTAGAAACTTTGGTGTTATTAAAAATTATTTTAAATCACCTATAAACTGTGTACATGAATTACAGAAACCACTTGTATGTATTCTGCTTTAGTAAGACAGATTTGCTTCCTTTTTTATAAAATAAAAGGAAATTTCATTTTTGCTTCTCGAAAAGAAATTGGTAATAAGACACTCAGCCAGCCATGGTTTTTTGCTTCTCTCTCACCAGTAGAAATTGGTAACAAATAAGCTCACTCACATTTGTTAGTTGATAATCGTATTTATTTCTCCTGATGTCAGTTCCCACTTTATCTCCTATTGTATACCCCTGCACTGAAAAATTAAAACCCATATTTTGCCACTTGAAACAGGTGCATAGGACAGATAAATATACATGTGTCACATAAATCTCTACAATTTGGAGAATATGCAAAACCTGAGCCAGCCATATTTCACATTTAAGAGGCAAATTTAGTGTGTGGATCATGATGGAGGTTGGAAGATAAAGATAAAAACCTAAATGTTTTTGTTTCTGTAACATCTTTTAGTGACTTTTACTTAGTTTCTTCAACTGGGTAATTATTCTGTGCTTTCCTCCTGATTCTACTTCACAGCAGCATAGTGCAAGATTCAGTGAGAACATTTGAAGTCTGGGAAGACTGTGCTTTGGGGACTACTGTATAAAGAATTATCTCAAAATTTACAAGCATGCCCATTGTAGCCAAAATATGTGTTTGATATGATAATACTGGTATTTCATATATAGCTATTGAGCATTGAGTATGACAGGAGAATTTGAAGATACCTGCTCAAATTGTTCAATCCAAAGTCTCCCTACCTTTTGTGTAGAATATGCCATAATCCATATAATTAAAAGTATTTGTTTTTAGTATTATTCAGCACTCATTGTTTCTTTTTGGCATTTAGTGACGTATTTATAAGTGAAACCAAATCAAAAGATGGAAGAACTATTCATTGTATCATGTATCTGTTTTGAATGTTCCTTCTCAGGAAACCACTATCCTTGGAGAATAGTTGGTTCATCCTCATCTTTTGAAGATGATAAATGCAATGGCTTATAATTGGCCATGGGATGATTTAATAGCCTGTCAAAGCCTGCTTCTCAGAGTTAGGTATGCACATAGATGGAAAGTTAAATAAAAGCTAGAAATATGGATTACTGAATAATTCTTAGGTTGTGTATCAGTGCCTTTCAGAAAGGCAGCCATTTTATCAGAAGAGGGAAACTATGGCTCCAAACACAAAGCAGGGCATTATTTTTATAAAGCAACAGATATGAGACAGGGGAGGAGAGCCACAGGGACCTGACATGACAGGTCAATAGCTGTGGGTAAAGTAAAACATGTATGAGTAGGCCCCAGCAACTCTGGCCTCCTTTGATCCCTTCCCTCATGTCCCATTGTCTGAGCACATGTTTTTCTCAGTTGTTTATCTTCTGTATTCATTGAGAATTCAGCAGTCTACTTTGGTGCTAGACAGTAGGACTCACTGTGGCAATGGGAGTGTTCTGTGTCTTCACTGTCCAATACAGTAGCCACTAGCTGCTGTATGTGGCTGTTGAGCACTTGAAATGTGGCCAGTTTGAGAGACTGAATTTTTATTAATTTTACTTAATTTTAAGTAGTGTAAATGTTAAATAGCCACATATGGCTAGTAGTCACCATATTGAACAGTGCAAATTTAACTGACCTCTGGCCAAAGCATAAAGCATTGAAGTCACTCGTGTTACGTGCTGTGAGGTGCTAAGGTTTCTGTTGCCCTTAGCACAGTAATAATGCTGGACAAATACAGGTACTCAGGGTGTGTTAATGTTTGTTGAGTTAAATTGAATGGACAGAGAGAGGAGAAAGGTAGGAAGTATGAAGAACTGAGTGGCATCGTGGTCAGGTGTTTGGGGCTCTGATGCCAATGCCTGCTCTTTAGTTTTAGTATAATTTTGTCATTTTTACTTTTTATTGTGTTCCATTAGTTTGTCCATCCTGTGTCTTTTTTGGTGCCTAAATATTGCATGGACACAAAATTACTTTTTAAATAGATGTGTAAGTAGAGTATAAAGAATAATGATATATTCAACACTCTGGTCCTCCCAAAATGTTTCTGTAGTCTCCTCTACATACTTTCCCCTTCCCTTCCCATGAGAACTAGCCACTAGCCTCAATTTTGTGTTTATCATTTTTTGTTCATAGTGTCATCACATATGTTCATAAACAACTCATTTTTTAGTTTCACAAGCTTTTGAATTTTGTATAAATGGAATCATCTGTATGTATTCTTCTATGACTTCCTTTATTCACTTAATATATTCCTAATAGCCTCCATATTGTTACCTTATATTCATGTTGCATAATCTATTCATTTTCGCTACTGTGGGATATTCCTTTGTATGAATATGCCACAAATCATCTATTTTATTACTGATGGGTATTTTTTCTTAGTGTTTTCCTAGTGCATTGTTGTGCAGCTCTGAAATCCCTGTATATGTCACTTGGTACATTCGTAAAAGACTTACTGCAGGGTCTAAATGGGTATTTCTCTATTCTGTGTCTTCCTTTTCTCCTCTCACCCATCCTTTCCCTCCCCCTCCTCTTCCTCCTCTTCTAGAATACAGGGAAAATGAATGCAGAGAAATAGAGATTTTTCTGCATTATTTCTGCAGGCCAAGTGTTCCTCTAAAAGCATCTTGCCTCTGTTTCTAGTCTGTCATGGTCTCTTTATGCTTTTGTGTTCATAGAACAAGCTCTGATTTGGAGTTGGTCAAGAATATTAAAAATGTCTTGTTTCATTCTTAGTCTATAGCTCTTATGCAAATGGTACCTCTGTACCAATTATTTGTCCCTTTTATGTTGCATTATAATTGGTAATTAGAAGGTCTACATCAGCGGTTCTCAACTCTAGCTGTCCATTAGAATGTCTGGAGGGAAAGAAAGAATGTCTGGCAAGCCTTTTAAAAAATATAGGTGCGTCATATTTCAACTCAAGCCCCCAGAAAAACAGATTTAATCGGTCTGCAGGTGGGACTGGGTCTCATGATTGTTTTTGAAGAACCATAACTTATTCTACACAGTCAAGTTTGAGAACCGCCCCCCCCCCCCCCAGATCGGTTGTCCTCAAATTGTTGTCCTTGGACCAGCAGCATCACTTGGGAGCTTGTAGAAATATGACCTCTCAGGCCTACCCTAAGACCTCCTGAAGCAGAAACCTTGAGTGTGGGGTCCAGCAAGCTGAATTTTAACAAGCCCCAGGGAGTCTAATGCTGCTAAAGTTGTAGAACCACTGCAGTACATCATTTAAGCATTTACAACAAAACTTCCTTTTACTCAGTCAGTAAACTGACTGAATCCTTTTAGAATCCACAGTGTTCCACAACAGCTTTAGACCAGAGAGTAGCTAAAGGAGGTAGGGGGGAAAGACACATGCCAAAAAGAAGTCATTTTTGGTAAATCACTGAGCCTGAGCAAAAGGGATCTTAAAAGCTATAAACTTTATTGGATGTGTTACCATTAGGTTGTAACCTAAAATGAAATGAAAAAGTATCCTGATTGACCATCAGTGCTTACTAAGAAAGGGCTGTAGGTAGGGAAAAGCGTAAGATGGGAAAGAGCAGCCGTAAGTGGTCGGAAGTGGCAGTCTCAGAGATTGCAAGCAGCTGAAAGAGGAGTCAGAAATAGCCACCAACAACAGGATGACCATGTTGTATAGTGTTTTTTGGGTAGCAAGGATACAATAAAATGTGTGAAGTACCTCATGGACAATTAGTTCCAATAAACTTAAAAGAACTTTTTATTGTGATAAAATACACGTAACAAGAAGTTTACTATCCATGCCATTGTGCAACCAACACCGCTGTCTAGTTCCAGAACATTTTCATCACTGGGAAATCCCGTACCCACGAAGCATTCACTCTCTATTCCCCCTTCTCCCTGGTCCTTGGCGCTCACTCTTCTGCTTTCTGTCTCTAAATATTTGCCTGTTCTGGATATTTCACAGAAATGAAAGCTTACAATATGGGGCTTTTCATGTCTGCCTTCTTTAGTTTCAGCATAATGCCAAGGTTTATCCATATTGTGGGGTATATTAGTACTTCATTCCTCTTTCTGGCTGAATTATATTCCGTTGTATGGATATGTCACCTCTTGTTTTTCCATTAGTCTGTTAACATACATTTGGGGTTTTTCCAAGTTTTGGCTATCATGAATAATGCTGCTATGAACATTCATGTACAAGGTTTTGTTTCAACATCTATTTTCATTTCTTTGAGGTATATACTCAGAAGTAGAATTGCTGGGTCATATGATAATTCTATGTTTAACTTTTTGAGGGATCACCAGACTTCTCCACAGCAGCTGCACAATTTTACATTCCTACAAGCTGTGTATGAGGAGTTTCTCTACATCCTCACCAAAACATGTTATCGTTCATTTAAGAATTTTAGTCAAGAGACTTTCTAAAAAAGGATATCAATTAGGGAATCTAAACATTTTTTAGAGTAGTGGTTCTTAATCATGGGTTCACATAATAATTACTTTTGGAACTTTTAAAATATACTCATTGCCACCACCCTTCTGAGTGAAGGTCTCCAGAGATAAAGCCCAGAATTAATACTCCTCATTGAGAACCATTTTCTGAAATGGTGATTCTCAAGAATTTGGTCTGGAGATTCCCTGAGGCCTCCTGAGATCCTTTCAGGAGAGGCCTTTGAGATTAAAATTATTTTCATAGTAATACTAAGGCAGTATTTGCCTTTTTCATTCTCATTCTCTCATGAGTGTACATTGAAGTTTTCCAAAGTCTTCGTGACATGTGATAGCACAACAGATTGAATGCATAAGCAGATATGAGAATCCAGCTGTCTTCTATTAAGCCAGACATGAAAGAGATTTATAAAAATGTAAAACAGTACCACTCCTCTTATGAATTTTTATTAAAAAATGTTCTTTATGACTTATATGGGTTTATCATTGTTTTAAAATCAACACAGTTTTTTAAATTTCTCAATTTTGATGGTAAATACTAGTGGACATAACCTACATAAACAAAATCCCTTTGAGATCTTCAGTAATTGAAAGTATAAACAGGTCTTGAGACCAACCAAATGAGAACTTAGACCTTTGGAAAGAAAGGAAACAAACAAAAAAGTAGTTATTACCCATTTGTTGGACACTTACCATTTAGTTAATATGAGGTTAAGCTTTTCACATATTTTGTTTCATTTTATCTTTATAATAACTTCATGACATATGTATTAACTACATACATACATATGTATACTACATACTTAACCCCATTTTCACATGGAGAAATTTATTCTCAAAAGAAGTTAACTTGGCTAGTTCATAAGTGGAGGAGCCAGGATTTCAGTTTAAGTTTTTAGAGTACATGTTCTTAATCATTACCATAACCTTAAAAAAGTAAGGGTCATTTGTACAGGATGTAAGCCCAGGAAATTGTTGATAGTTCAATGCCATAATGACTCATCTACCTCTAGCATCAGGCCTCAGAAAGATAACCTTAGAAATCTTTATAGACTTCAATAATATGTAAATACCATGTGGTGCACATACCACATTTTGTTCTCTTTAGTGGTCCTCATTATAAGGGCTGTTAAATACGAGAAGTATAAGAAGGATAATCTAGGTATGAATAGATGCAGTTGACAATGTTTAGCTTTAGCTTTTTTGGAAAAGTGATTTTAGTGTCTTATTGAAACAGGATAAATATTCATTTAGGACTGTCCGCAAATTATGGCCTTTTACAAAAATCTTATTTTCTAAGACCTCCTATCCAATCAGCCAATCCTCTGAAGAGCCCATCATTGCAGGAATGATGAAGTGGAATAATTGTTCTAAATTGTTGGTATCCACTGTCACAAAAGCAAAAGAATCAGCTGTTGCTCTGTTTACATAGAATAAGACTTAGGGTGATTTTTTCATGTGATAATATTTCAGTTCATCAAGAAATAAAATCTTTGCTACATAGAGAAGTTCACCAGATCTAGTCCTTTTCAAAAATTTACTTGTTGACTATAGAGTAAAAACTAGTATATGGGCAGTCACTTTTCAAAAAACTGATTTTGTTATCTCCTAGTGCCTTCTGTGAAAAACTATTTTAGAAAATAGCAGAATTTTTTGCTTAGTAATTTATATTCTGTTTACCATCTTCCTCATATTACTCCTCTATCTTCACCCCTAACCTAATGCTGTTTCAAATATTCAGTTTGGGGATCAGCACATTTTATGGAAAACAAGTTATTTGCTTATTTGACAAACTGTAATTGTCTGGTGTTGTTGGGCACTGGGTTAAGACTGAGGGTAATATGATGAACCAAAAAATAGATAAGGTAATGAAATCTACAGACAAATGAAGGAGATGGACAGACATTAAACAAATGATCACATCTATGTGTTTCTTTGTTGTTGTTTTTTTTTTTTTTTTTAATTTTAAAAGGTGCTGTGAACAGGAGTACATGGTATTACTAAAAAGAGCCTAATGGGAGGATTGACTTAAGAAAGCTAGAAGAAGATTGAAGACAAAATGAGGGTAGGGGAAGGTGTGAGTTGCATTTGTGACAAGTCAGCAGATCAGTCGAATAGCTGATAAGCTTCTGGAGCCTAGAGAAGAAATGTGGGCAGGAGATATAAATGTGTGAATTGTATGCCGATAGCTGATTGATTGAAATTTGTTGGCTGAGGTGAGCTCATTTAGGGAGAATGCATACCGTGAGAACAGAGGAGCCTCTAGTGACTAAGTATTGAGGAACTCTAGTGTTTAATAAACAGCTAGAGTAGAAGGTAAGAGACAGAGATGGACATCAAATAAATAGGAAAACTAGGAGAATACAGTGTTAAATGTTTCAAGAGGAGAGAATCTTCCAAGGAGAATCAAGTATCCAGACTTTCCTATTACCATGCTTGTTCCTACCTTAGACCTGTGTGCTTGATGTTCCCTTTTCTGGAATGTCCTTCCCCCGGAGCAAGATGTTATCTCCTTGGAGAAGAGTAGCCAACCCTCCAGGATTGTAGTCAGATTCTCTTGATCTTTGAAGCTCATTATACAGTTAAGATTAAATTTTGTTTGGGCCTCAAACTCAGTACTAAATCAAATATTTAGGAAACATTAAAGACAATTTTTTAAGAAATGTTTAACAGTGATGGTAGAGAATAATTTTTAGATTTGAGGATGCATCCTCCCTAAGGCATCTTGACATGAATTGTTGAAATGGTGAGAGCTCCGTCTTACACCCTTCCACCTAGTGTATCATTGGATGGTCAGAGGGAGAGGGGAAAGCTGAAAGGTAGGGGTCCGCTCTGTGGAAATAATGAATGGCAAATGTGTCATAGTATTGATAAGCCAGTGGATTCAAAGCAGTAGTAAAACAGATAATTTCTTTCTGAAAGATGGGAATACCATTTGACAAAGACTGTTTTAAAAGCTAGGTGAAAGCTGTGAGTTCATTTTAGTTCAATGGATGTTTTTTGAGCTGACCACAGACAAGTGACAGGAGGTTGGGAGTGGGGGCCTTAGGGAAAGTTGCTGACCCATCTTCTGCTGAATAAGTTCTTCCCCAGCTAAGGAACAGTAATTCCTCTATTCTTTCAAAATATGAAGATTAGCTCTTAAATTTTAGGGCCCAAAAGAATAAATGGCCAAGCACTCAGTGACCATTTTATAGTAATCCACTTACCAATTTATGGCTGTAGTACAACCTTTTTTTGGTAACTTTATTTTTTATTTTTAAAAAGCTGTTTTTGTAGTTAAGTTGGTTGATGTGTATTGAATGTACTTTTGTTATCTTAAACATCAAGTCCAAGCTCATGGACTTGCCTTATATAGTTTGCCTCTCTCCATAATTTGGCACAAGAATGCTTTTTAGTGCTGAGTGTTTTCTTTCTCTGCTGGTCTCTTCTCACAGCAGTACTGGCCTTTCACCTGGTTTTGTGTCTTATTTTAGAAATGGCCTTGTTGTCAGATCTTATTTTAAATGTTGGTTAGTCCAAGCCTTGCTGCAAATGTCTTTCATGTCTGTGGAAGACAGAAAAGAAGAAGAAGTCAGCATAAATTAAAATACGAATGATTTCACATGGACCTAGAAACAAAATTGTTGTAAAAGACACTAGAGATTAATGCCAAGCTACTCCTATCTCCCACTCATGTAAGAATTTGAGACCAGAAAGGCTAAATGACTTGCTAAAGGTTAGGAAATATTGATGAAAATTTATCATTCTTCTTACATGAAGGCAACATATCCTAGTAAGCTATAACTTTAACACATAAAACAAATAAACTATTCGTAAGGTAGATAAATATATCAATATAATAAATACAATACAATAAATATATCAAACTACTCACCCTGATTATCTCTGAGAAGAGTATGGGGGGAGGTGCATTATAAAGTTTTCTTGGTAATTCTCTGGGTCTGTCAGTGTTCAGTTATGAGCATCATTATTTTCATATCGTGATAAAGGCCGTGACCACTAGGATCAGATCTGGATTTGAATCTGGCCTGTACCACTTAAGAGGCTGCGACTCTGTGACTTAAGGGAAAGCTTCTTAACCTCTCTGAAGTTCCATTTCTTAGCTTGAAAAAGAGAAGTAACAATACATACTTTATTGAGTTAACTATAAAGGAATTAACTGTAAGGTTCTTACAGTTAGTGCGTGGCCTGCAAGGAGTACTTCTAACGGCAGCTGCTATCGCTGGTACTACTGCTGCTGTCCCTACTTTTATAAGTGAACACTGGGCACTGGCATAAGATGTTCATTATGGAATGATTAAATGTTCCTCTGCTTAAAGACTAGATGCTGAATTAGGCAGTTTTGTACCATAGCTTCCAGATCATTTTAAATTTCTGTTAATTCAGAGGAAGCACATGGCCATCAGTTTTTACTTACCCTATTAGAATAATACTTAACTCTTGGGTACCTCAATCAGAGCCTGATCCATATTATAATTAAAATAAGAATCCCTGACATTCTTCATTATTTTATACTAGAGCGGCTTACCCTACATTGCTAGGGAAATTTATTAACCATCGTTAAACTAAAAATCCCTATTGCTACTCATCTTTGGGCACCCTACATAGAATTGCCGTGTGAGAAGCAGATGTCCTTTTGACTGGAACTTGTAGTTCTTCTTATAAACTATTTTCTCTGTAACTAGTATCTTAATACAGATTATATGTGTCTTTTGAAAAACAGTCTCATTGGCTTTCCTTATATTTCAGGAAGATCACTGATGACATCTCAGAAAGAAATGTCATTTCATTTATGTAGATATACTACTGACAACCTACCTAGAGATTGTGTAGTCACAGATTGGAAACCCAGGGCCTTATAATTTTTTAGGTTATTATTTGGAACAGGCCTAGATTGTTTGACACCTTTTAGGTACTGAGTAACAGCCACGGTAAAATATATCTGGGTATTTTTCTGTACATTATTTGTAATGTTACTGTTTGTGAGCATGCTGTACTTTTCCACTTTACAACTGAGGAAGCCTGTCATCATCATTAGTACTCATTCATTCAGCATGAGCACCTGTTTTATCTTAGGCACTGGAGATGTAAATATGAATAAAACATGATTCCTGCTCTGGAAAATTTCGTAGTTTATTGGGAGAGAAAGACACATATATAATTGCATTTCAAAGTGATATATTCTGTATAATACATGAACAAAATGTCGTAGTCCTATAAAGGAGGGAACAGTAAATTTGGGGATGTATGGTAAGGTTACAAAGAGAAAGTGGCATTTGAGCCAAGTCTTAAAGGATAGTTGGGAATTTGCTCTTTGGAGAGAGAGGAGCCAGTGATGATCATTAGAGGCAGGGAACAGCCTAGCAAAGGCCTAAAGACTTGCCTGAGCATGCTGTGTGAGGGGAGTATCTTCAGCATAACCAGAGAAAAGGCTTTGAGAAAGAAAGTGAGTCAAAGTTAGGAGTTTGAATTGTACCATTTAAACAGTAGGGAATCATTGAAGATTTTTAAATTATGGCTGGTATAATCACACATGAGTTTGAGAAGTCATAGTAGCTTGGGGCTGGAGGAAGAAAGACAAGTGGCAGTCACCAGTTAAAAAGTTGTTGTAGTTTGGGGCGCCTGGGTGGCTCAGTCGGTTAGGCATCCAACTCTTGGTTTCGGCTCAGGTCATGATCTCACAGTTGGTGATTTAGAGCCCTGAGTCAAGGTCTGTGCTGACAGCGCACATCCTGCTTGGGATTCTCTCTCTCCTGCTCTCTCTGCCCCTCCCCTGCTTGCACTCTCTCTAAATAAATTAATTAATTTTAAAAAGTTGTAGTTCTCCAGGCAATACATGAGAGTTTACACTAGCAGTATCTTTGAAGATTAAAAAAAAAAAAAAAAAAACGGGGGCAGGGGCACCTGGGCGGCTCAGTCAGTTAAGCATCCAACTCTTGATTTCAGCTCAGGTCATGATGCTGGGGTCATGTGTTTGAGCCCCTGTCAGGCTCCACACTGAGCAATGGGCATGCTTGGGATTCTCTCTCTCCCCCTCTGCTCCCTCCCCAACATGCACTCTCTCTCTCAAATAAAAAATAAAAAATAAAATAAAATAAAATAAAATAAAATAAAATAATAAAGGGAGGGGCAGGGCAGGGAGTCTCTGGATTTGTGAGAGTTTTCCTAGGTGTAAACAATATGATATGGGAAATGTGGGCAGTGGGAGAGCTGGTTTGGGTGATGAGGTGGAGTAACTGAGATTAATAGAATTGTGGAAAGTGAAAAAGGAGAGGAAGGATTGTTCTTTGTTTTTTGTTTACTCTGGGAGCAGGGCAAGGATTTTCATTTTGCACAAGGTAGGGTCAGTGTTTTCAGGAACACTCTAGTAGGCACGTCTGGATCTGAAGTTCAACAGAGGGGTTACCATAGTAATATTTTTGAGTTCTTATTGTTTATTTTTCCATTAAAAACTAAGGTTCTTGGAGGTTAACTGATTATGGTTTCAGGAAGGTGACTAGAACCAAAACATAAATTCCTAAGCTTCTTACCAACTAGGCCTCAACTAAAATAGCCTTTTGAAAGAAAAAATAAATATCTTGATTTCCATTATAATTGTCTTACTGTTTTATTTCCTAGAGTATCTTTAAAAAAAAAAAGCCCAATGGGTGTGTGTGTGTGTGTGTGTGTGTGTGTGTGCGTGTGTGTGTGCGTGTGTCCATAATCTATTTTCTGCACTGTTTTCTGATCTTAGTGTTGTTTGACTAATGCCAGTCAAATGATGAATACTCACGATAATAGCTGAGGAGCCCCAAGTCTCTTGTTTTGTACTAGCAAAATCTTAAAATTCAAAGATTAGATAGTCCTCAGGAAATACTCAGTATTTCATATATGTTTGATTTAACCCCAGTTGTTGGCCTGATTCCACATGAGGGAGACTCTAAGTGTTAAAGAATGAAAGTGTAGTGTCCAGTTTTCTGCAGGAATTGAAAAGTAAGATTTTCCCCCACTATTTGAATTGTTGCGCTATGAGCTATTCTCTTGAATACCAGAGAATAAAGTAGACAGTTCTTCAAAATCCGTCCTCACCCCCAAATTTCAGGGGTCATTCAGCGATCATTGAAACACTTGGGTGGTTGTGAAGGACCTGAGGAGGATTTGAGCAAGACAGATCACCATACATATCAGATACTCTTTTTTCACTTAAAAAAAAAAAATGAGCATACTTTATCCATGTGAAATTCTAGTTTTAACTGTGACTATATAGAATCTCTGTGAAGCTTGTTGGGCTGTGGTATTTTTCCTTTACTTTGTTCTTGATTGCTGCGAAGTGTAGTTGCCTGCTGTTTAAGGCAGCTGCAGTTGAGTGCGCCCAGAAGTGGTTGATTCTATATTTAGTAAGCCATAGGGTTTGTAAAGCATTTGCAAATTCCTTCGGGATAAAATGGTTTCTATAAATGTAACATTTTTAATGAAACTATTATTATCACCCATTAGAGAAATATAGCAGCTAATATGGGTGGATTTGTGACAAGACAGAGGCACAAAACCTTTTATACTTAAGAGTACACTGAGTGTTTTACATACTTAAAATTAATAATGTGAATCCTGTTTTTATACTTTTAATCTTGAATTGCAGAGCTTTTACTCAAGTGTTTACCTTTGGTCCAACATTCCGAGCAGAGAATTCTCAGAGCCGGAGACACCTGGCAGAGTTTTATATGGTAGAAGCAGAGATTTCTTTTGTTGAGAGTCTTCAAGATCTCATGCAGGTAGGTATGCAAGTTTTAAAACAATTTCTGAATAACAGATATCTGTGAGATTGAAATGCTTCTGTGTACATCTGTGCATTATAGGTGTTCATGGAGTGAAGAAGATGGAGAGCTAAATTTGATAAACATTAAGTGCCTTTAAAGTACAAGAGTCAGACAGATTTAAGCTCATATCCCAGCTCTGCCATTACTTTTGTTTTGATGTTATCTAACCTTGATGATCTTTAGCTTTCTCAACTATAAAATGAGAATAATAGTAACTATTTCATAAGGTTATGGGGTGGAGTAAATGCAATAATATTTGTATAATGTAAAGCACCTAGTATTGGGCCTGGCATATGGCAGGCTCAGTAAATACTAGCTCTTGTTATTTGTTAGGCAAATAAATAAAACATCCTTATAGTTAGAGAAATGTCTCCATAGCTATATTGGAAAGCATGTACAGGAGCCAGCAGAGCTCTGTTTGGGAAGAAGAGGGACAAGAGGTACGGCCAGAGAGATAGTTAAGAGTCAGATCATGAAAGGAAGACTTTGTAAATGCCATACTAACTAGTTTGGACTTAAAGGAGAAAGAGTTCTCAGTTGGGAAAAGCCATTGTCTATTATAGTTTAGAAACATCTCTTACGTAACAATTTAATTATTTAGAGGGAGATAAAAATGGGGGTGGGAGCTTTTTTAGGAGGCTGTGGCCATAATCCAGATAGAGCACATAAGCTCTGAAGTTGGATGGACCAGGAATGTTTAGCTCCACCACTTACTTGCTATGTGACCTTAGACAAAGGAGTTAATTCTCTGAGCCTCAGTTTCCTCATCTGTAAAATGAGAGTAATAGTTCCTACTTTATGCGGTAGTTCAGAGGATTACACAGATAATATATATAAGGCACATAGAATAATAATAGGTCATGGCACTTTGTACCCAGAAATGATTGTTGTTATTATGAATTGTCTCTCCAGTACCACTAATATATTAGTTTGGATTTGTAAGTTCAGAATGTTTCAACTTTCATCAACTCTCACTTCTATTCATTTTGTATCTTTCTACTCTTACCCAGTAAATGGCCCAATTCTACTTAAAACATAAATACCACGTATATCATCAAATAGAACGGACTTACTATTTTATTATCCAGTCCTGGTTGGATTTCCTAGTAAACAAACTATAGAGCAGATTTGGGGGTTGGGATTATTGGGGAATGCTCTGGAGAACAATATCTGTAAGGAAAGGAAGAAAGCTGTATTGGGCAGAGGGAAAAGTTGAACTACAATGCATTTACAGAGGCCTTAGCTAATTCTTTGAGGAACTTTGGAGCTGGAGTGTTCATAGTTGTCCCATAGGAAGACAAGGGGGTGGTGGGCCTTTGTTCTTTCCCTGTCAAACAGTTACCTGACATGGATTAGTCTTGGAAGAGACATACTCTTGTGTAAGACAGCACTCTTGGCCTGGCCAGTTCCTGAAGAGGAATCCAACCATGAGACATCAGCAGTTAATATTCCAAGTGGAGAAAAAACTCTTGGTCCTAAAGGGGTGTTTTGACCATATCCTACAGTATCCACTTACCCCTTTAACATTTCCCACTGATTGTTCTCGGATCAGTGTTCCCCAGGGGACGTTTTTGGTTGTCTCTCCTAGGAAGTGGATGGAAGAGACGGGTGAGTGGTTGCTACTGGCATCTGGTGGGTAAAGGCTAGGGATGCTGTTCAGCATGCTAAAATGCACGGGTCCCTCCCCCTCAACAAACAATTATCTGGCCAAAAATGGCAACAGTAATGCTGTCAAGCAGCTCTTTTCTAAGTTGTGGGGATTCAGGATCTGAGACTCAACGAGGAGGCTTAAAATTCCTTAAGCAGCTTTCAGTCTGAGCATACCACCCTATTCTGTATTACTCTTTGATTTAGACAGTGAGAGTATTGTAAGCAGTGGGACCACACCCTTTACTCCCTGTTTTTGCCTTGACTCTCTCTGTCTCTCCTGCCCAAACATAGATATCAGAGAAAAGTTCCAAAGACAAAAGTTAGATTAGAATGTATTAAACATGATAATCTTTGCTCTATAATTGTATATTCTGTAACTAAATAATTCTTATTTGGTATTCCACTGAGTGGTACTCAGCACACACTGTTGAATGATATTTAATTAATTGAAATGCAAGCTTTTCCTTAAAGACAGAAGAAAGATGTGCGTCCCTGAAAATTAATCTTCTGCTTCTCTTAATTTTCTCCCTTTTATAAATTACATTCTGTGGAAATTATTATCTTGATGAAAATATGAAATCAGAGTAACAAAGGATTTTCCCCTCAAGAGGTATAAACAAATAAATATTACTATTTTTGACCCATTGAGTAATATATTTTTAAAAACATCTGAAGGTTATGCTAACCGTTCAGTTAAGTTTCTGTTTTCTTCAAATATATTTATAGAGCATAGTCTGAAAGTCAAGGTTAGAGAAGGCAATGATTTTCTTCTTCAAATGGAAATTTACTGCTCATGTGAAACACACCAGTTTAACAACCCCAGTGGTCAAAGTCTTCATCTTACAGATAGGTGTATTGTACCCCTCACTAGTACAGGCTTGGTATCCAATCAGCCTGTTTTTGTGTGTTCCCCATATGTGCCAGCTTTTGTTAGTGATTGAGGTATATGACCCTTCATAAATAATTCAGTTACTTTGTGATTTCTTTATCTCACTGTTAGATTGAAGGTAATACAGGCTCAAGGGAAAAGATCTTTAGCTTCCTTTTGTTCTTCTTTTATCAGGTTTTTCCTTACTCTTCTACAAAAAAAAAAATATATATATATATATATATATATATATATATATATATGCACATGCACACACACACACTATATAAAAAATAAATGTATCTGGTTGTCCGTTGGTAATTAAGTATGTTCCTGTATCTGGTCATATTAAGTTAATTCAGTAGATGCTTGTGCCCCACCCTGTGGGTGCCATGATAGGGTGTACCAGAAATGCAAGAGAGGAAGGGAAGATACCTGACTTTGAGGCAGCCTGTACTTAATGAATGTCTGTATCTTTCTGAATACAACGTTTAGAGGGCCTAATAGCTCCCTGACTTCAGACCAAAAATTTTAGTTTTGATTAGAAATATCTTCCATTCCACTTTTTTTCTTCTAACAAGAGTTTCTTCTGTGAGATGTCTGTGGATACTCCTAGTAGAATGAATTCTTACATACTGATTTGTGTTGTATCATGATTTGTGTTCTTTTTACTGTATGCTTTAGCAAAGCAAAAATCTACATAGATTTATCTCTCTATGTATAAAATCTATATAGGTATATCTCATTGCTCCTCTAATTTTAAAGTCAACTTTCATTTACCAGTGACTGAATGAAGCACTTCTCAAAGTGTCTTACTGTTCACAACAACTAATGTTTGTTGTATGCTTCTCTGAACCAGGTACTAAAGCTAAGTCTTACACATGGATTATCTCATTTAATTATCGTAACAATCCTGTGAGCTAGGTACCATCATTGTCCTGTTTCTACAGTGAGTATATTGCAGTTTAGAGAGATGTCAGTTTTGGCTGTTCGTTTAACATCCCGCTTCAATACTAAGTATTGAAACTATGAACAGAAGAGTCATACAGTTTTCTTTCTTTTTTTTTTTTACCCACTCTGGGAAGAAGTTGCACTGCCTCCCCAAAGCAATCTGGAAAACTGAACTAACTTGGTATAGTCCATTCAGGGATTAAGAAGCCTAATGGATTGATAGCCGCTAAAACCTGGAGATCAGTCCGCACCCTAAACAGGTTTTCATATAAAGTAGCCTACTTGTCAGGCAATTCTATGTCATTTCTCTTAGGTTATGGAGGGGCTCTTCAAGACTGCAACAATGATGGTTCTTTCAAACTGTACTGAAGATGTTGAACTCTGTCACAAATTCATAGCTCCTGGTCAAAAGGTAATTAGTTTTGTGGATAAAATCCAATCCATCTACTCTTTAAGTATATTAATTACATATAATAAATATAATTGCATTTAATAATTTTTTTTCTCTTTTCTTACCAAGGACAGATTAGAACATATGCTAAAAAACAACTTTTTAATGTAAGTAATTATACTTTCTCTGAACTTTGTTTACACTTTATCACAGTATATATTGCACTCCATTAAATTTTTATATATATATATCTCCTTATCACAAGGAAGGCCCAGGTTTTAAATGTTTTTATAGCTCTTATGTCTGGTTCCTAGGTGATAATGTTTCATGAATAAATAAGTGAATAAATCATAGCAAGATAAATGAACAGAGTAATTATTAATTGTATTAATGCAATTCAAACTAATACTGACTTTAGTGATCAAAATTGGCTCAATTAAAAAGCTTTTATTTTAATTCCCATATAATTAACATAGGGTATTATATCAGGTTCAGGTGATACAATGTGATTCAACAATTATATACGTTATTCATTGCTTATCATGATAAGTGTATTTTTAATCCCCATCACCTCCCCACCTCCCCTCTGGTAGCCATCCGTTTGTTCTCTATAGTTAAGAGTCTGGGGGGTTTTTTGGTTCGTCTGTTTTTTTCTTTGTTTGTTTTGTTTCTTAAGTCCTACATATAAGTGAAATCATATGGCATTTGTCTTTCTCTGACTGACTTAATTCTCTTAGCATTATACTCTCCAGATTCATCCATGTTGTTGTGAATGGCAAGATTTTGTTCCTTTTTTATGGGTGGGTAATATTCCATCGTGTACATATTGATACCACATCTTCTTTATCCATTCATCTATCAGTGGACACGCTTCCATAATTTGGCTGTTGTAAATAGTGGTGCAATAAACATAAGCACGCATACATTTTTTTTCAAATGAGTGTTTTTTAATTTTTTGGGTAAATACCCAGTAGTGGAATTACTGGATCATATGGTAGTTCTGTTTTTAATTTTTTGAGCAACCTCCATACTGTTTTCCACAGTGGCTGCACCAGTTGCATTCCCACCAATAGTGCACGAGGGTTCCTTTTTCTCCACATCTTTGCCAACACTTGTTTCATGTTTTGTTGATTTTAGCCTTTCTGACTGGTGTGAGGTGATACCTCATTGTGGCTTTAATTTACATTTCTCTGATGATGAGTGATTTTGAGCATCTTTTCATGTATCTGTTGGCCATCTGTCTATATCTTCTTGGAGAAATGTCTGTGTCTTCTGCCCATTTTTTAATTGGACTATTTGTTTTTTGGGTGTTGAGTTATATCAGTTTTTTATATATTATTAATACTAACCCTTTATTGGCTATGTCATTTGCAGATGTCTTCTTCTGTTCAATAGGTTATCCTTTAATTTTGTCGATTGTTTCCTTTGCTGTGCCAAAGCTTTTTGTTTTAGTGTAGTCCCCGTAGTTTATTTTGGCCTTTGTTTCCCTTGCCCCAGGAGACATATCTAAAAAAGTGTTGCTGTGGTTGAGGTCAGAGAAATTGCTGCCTGTGCTCTCCTCTAGGAGTTTATAGTTTCAGGTCTCACATTTAGGTTCTTAATCTATTTTGAGTTTATTTTTGTGTATGGTGTAAGAATGTGGTCCAGTTTTATTCTTTTGCATGTAGGTGTCCACTTTTCCCAACACCATTTGTTGAAGAGACTGCCTTTTTCCCATTGGATATTCTTGCCTCCTTGCCAAAGATTATTTGACCATGCAATTGTATGTTTATTTCTGGGCTCTTTATCTGTTCCATTGATCTGTGTGTCTCTTTTTGTGCCAGTACTATACATTTTGATTACTGCAGCTTTGTAGTACCTCTTGAAATCTAGGATTGTGATACCTCCGGTTTTGTTCATCTTTTTCAAGATTGCTTTGGCTATTTGGGGTCTTTTGTGGTTCTATACAAGTTTTAGAATTGTTTGTTCTAGTTCTGTAAAAAATGCTATTGGTATTTTGATAGGGATTGCATTAAAATTGTAGATTACTTTGGATAGTATGGACATTTTAACAGTATTTGTTTTTTCCAATCCATGAGCATGGAATATCTTTCCATTTGTGTCATCTCAAAAACCAACTTATAAAATACATACATGTAATGTCTGTCACTTTTACTGTTTCAGTCTTTTTTTTTAATTTACCTTCAATTGCTCTAATCTAATAATATATTCTAAACCTGGTTTTTTGGTGACTTTTTTAAATCTAAAGATCTGTGTTTTAAGTATAACACATACATTTTTTCTTCATTTCCACTATCCTATACAAGTAGTACTTGATATCAGACTGTTAATTCCACTAACCATACTAATCAGATAGGTTGTTCCATTTTACAGTTTATTATAAAACAAACACATACTTGATATGGAAAAAGAGCAATAAGCAATCTCTCCATAAATAATACAAATCATTTATATAAGTCTTAGTATTCGATGTATTTAGTGTGTATAGGAGTTAAGTTTGGTACTCAGAAGACTAGAAAATTGTTTCTGAACGTAAGTTGGTATCATTCTTCACTTGCTATCATTAGCTTTAGGAAGTTTTTGTTCTAAGAGAATAAAGAATTCAGCCTGTCCTGGAGAATGGTAATAAGAAAAACTTGGCATACTTGACTGAGCTGAGAATTTCAGATATCAGTGTAGACCTTCAGGCTACAAGTTAAAAGTGATGAGTCGTTGAGCCTGAATAAATAGCAAAACAACAGATGTAAGATCAGAAAAAGAGGAAATAGGAGCCCTATGATAGAGAATCGAAAGGCAGTGGAGTACAACTGAAAGCTTTTGAGGTTTTTTTTTTCTTTCACTTAAGTGTATATGGAGTATGTTAACTAACTGGAATTTAAATGAAAACTTGAAAAAAGGAAAAAACAGTGTATATTGAATACTCACAATGTGCCAGGCTTGTTCTAAAATCTAAAACGACTGTTTTAAAGCAGCAAACAAAGCAGATAAAATTCCCTTCCTTCATTGAGCTTACATTTCTGGGGAGGAAATAAGAAACAAGAAACAAGATAAATGAGTAAAACATACAGTCTGTGAGAATGAATAATACTAAGGGAGAAGAAACCCAGAGAAGAGAGAGAAGATAAGACAAAAAGAGTGAAGAGGTAGAAGTTTTACTTAGTGTGACAGAGAAGATCTCACTGAGATGATTTTTGAGTAAAGAATTAAAGAAACTAAGAGAACTAGCTATATGGATATGTGGAAAAAGAATATTCTAGGCAGAGGGAATAGCAAGTACAAAGGCCCTGAGGTTGGGCCATACCTGGTTTGTTCAAGTAATAGTGAGGAGTGGATAAGGGAAAAGGATAATAGAAGACAAGGAAAGGTGGTGGGAGGTGGAAAATCATGTATAGCTTTTTAGGTCACTGTGAAGAGTTTGGGTTTTTGCTTGAGTAAGGTAAGGAAACCATTGAAAAGTTCTGTGCAGGACTGATAAGATCTGAATTGGATTTAATAGGATCACTCTGGCTACTGGGTGAGAACAGACTTCAGGGTGAGAGCCAGCACAAGAGTGAAGATTATTAGAGTCATCTGGATGAGAGTACATGATGATTTAGACCATGTATTAGATTTATACAGAGAAACAAAACCGACATGATGTGTATATGTAAATATTTATTTTTAAGGAATCATCTCCTACAGTGTGGATCCTTGAGGAGTTCAAAATTTGATGGAGTAGTTCAGCAGGCTAGCGTCTCAGGGAAGAGTTACAGCTGGGAGTCCAAAGGCATTCTGCTGGCAGAATTCCCTCTTTCTTGGGAGAGACCAGTCTTTGTCCTATTAAAGCCTTCAACTAATTGGATGTGGCCCACACTGTGGAGAGTACTCTGCTTTACTCAGAGTCCACTGAATTAAATGTTAATCTCACCCAAAAACACCTTCACAGAAACATCCTGAATAATGTTTGAGCAAATATCTGAGTACCATTGCCCAGCCAAGTTGACACATAAAATAACCATCACCGGCCAGGATGGTAGCAGCGGAGATAGTTTTTCTATTCTGGATATATTTTAAAGATAGAGCAAACAGGATGTGCTGAGAATATTCGGGAGAGAGAAGATAAGTCAAGAGTGACTTCAAACCTTTTGTCTTATACAGCTATAAAAATGGAGTTGCCGTTAACTGAGATTCGGAAAGTGGTATCCCCCTTGGGGTAAGTTGGGAGGAGGTATCAGGATCATCGTCATGAGGTGTCATGTTAAGGCTGAGATTCTTTTCAGGTAGATGTTGGGTAGGCAGTTTCAGTGTACAGATCTGGAGCTTACAGAAGACTTCTGAACATTGCATATTGATAAAAGTAGTAAGTAAGCAGGTAGGAAAGAATTAATTTGGGCATCCGAAGGATCTGTGCTGGGGAGAGAAAACCAGAGAGAACATCTATCTAGTGAATAAGATCTAAGATGGGAAAAAAATATCCACCTTTTATTGACTATTTGCTATGTGCCAGGTAGTGATACACTTTACATACACCAGTAGTTCGTTGTATCTTCACAACAGCTCTGTGAATAGTTGTTACTGCCATTCTGTAGATGAAGAATCAACTCAGATTAGGCAAATAAAACATGAAATGGGGATTCAAACTCACTCGTCTGATTTCAAAGCTCATGCTTTTAACCACTATGCTTCATGTTATTCAAAAGGGCACTGGAATTAATGCTAGAGTAGCTGTAGCTCCTTGCTGTCCTTATGACCGTCACATATCACTTAACTTGTGCTTTGGAGTCCAGGTCTGTAAAATACTGAGGTTGGGAAATGACCTCGTGGGCTATGTCCCATCAGTCATTGCCGGCATCATCATCCATTCCACGGCGCAAATCATGGTTGTGGTTTAAATGTATACTTGTGATGATTTGTTTAGTGTTTTCAACTCCATATGGTAGGGAGCTTGTTGATTTTGTTTACTGTTACAACACCCCCCGTGCTTAGTACCTCTAACAGGAACTCAGTAAATATTTATTGAATAATGGAATGAATGAGTAAATGAAATTTGCACGACCATGGGATCGAGAGTATTCTTCTTTAGGCTAGGTCCTCTCCCTGAGGTTTCCTGTTAACATGTATCACTGTTTACTCTGGGCAGTGAATGCAATGAGCTATGGCTTAGAGGACCTGGATTCTAATTCTGGCGATACTTGTTATCAGCCATTAGTCAGTGGCTTAGTATTTTTCAACACATATTTATTGGCTACCTGCTATGAGTTAGGCACTATGCTAGTCATTAACAATTCAGTAGTGAATACAGGCAAGGATTGTTCCTTTTATGGAATTTAAAATCTAGAGCAAAAGATGAATAGTTAACTATTTGAATGAATGATTATCTAATTACAACTATGAACTTGGTTAATAGTAAATCTTTAATCATTTTGAACCTCAGTTTCCTCTTCTATAAAGTAATAACTTGTCAGTGCACCTGGGTGGCTCAGTCACTTGAGCATCCAACTCTTGGTTTTCAGCTCAGGTCATGATCTCACAGTTCTCGGGTTCGAGCCCCACCTCAGGCTCCGTGCTAACCGTGCGGGGCCTGCTTGAGATTCTCTTTCTCCTTCTCTCTCTGCTCCTCCCCCACTTACACTCTCTTTCTCAGAATAAATAAACTTGAAAAAAAGTAATAACTTGTCTATCATACGGTTTAAAGGATCTAATGACCATACTGCTTAAACAGTGTGCCAGGCTGGATAACTTAAATAAAACTCCTACTACAAAACATCTAAAAATGCTTGTTAAAAATTATAAAAAAAATTTTAAATACATTATTGAAGTCACTGGAAAGTAGGAGGAAGTTCCAGGAGCTAGAAATGAAGAGGGAACTGAACACCAGAGGGGTATACATAAATGACATGACGTAGACTTTTCTCAAGGTGTGGAGTATATGCTAGATGGAGGGGGTGTTGCTAGCTTTTGAAACCAAAGATTTTAACAGCCATAAGAGGACGTGAGAGTAGACCTAAGCATGATCAATTAGAATTGAGACACTCCCCAAAGTATACATACACATGCACACACACGCACACACAGAAGATACCATGTGACTTGTGTTCTTATACATAAACAGATTTCATTGTATTCTTGGCTACTTGTTAGGATTGTTTTTTATGAAGATATATTATTTAAAGGTCTTGTGTAGTAATTGAATTTAGCCTTTACCAAGCAGAAATAAAATTCATTTATTTTATTCTTTATAGCATTAAGGTTTTTTTAAAAAATAGAGTACTTACCTTCTTTTGCTCTTCGTTTATCTGTGAATTTGAGTCAAAGAATGCGAATAATTTTCTCTTAGCAGTTTTACTCCAACAGCTTCAGAATAATTTTCTTCATTCAACAATAAAAAATTTAAATATCAAGGTAGTTTGATACTGCATCATGCAATATCAGTGTCTGTTCCTCCTTCCTCAATGTACTTTAGAAATAACTTCTGGGAAGAAGAACTATTATTCTCTGTACATACAAAAAAAAAATTTTACTAGAGAGAGAGTTGATAAAGGCCACTAAGGATATCCAGTGTCAGAACTGTAATTTGAACTCGAAAGCTGTGCTTCAACTTAGGGTGTAGGGAGAGTGGGGCAGAAGATCCAGAATAACAAGAGATACTTATACAGAGAGTCATTTTCTTAAAATAATGTAGCAGTAACATATCACTGGCACAAAATCCTGGTGCTTCCCACTTGGCTCTTATATTTGTCAGTATAAGGAGTAGATCATCTCAAGCAATTGATGGAATAGAACAATAGAATGTCTAAGCAGGAAAGAATTATAGACAATGTAGTCCAATACCCTTATTTTACAAGTAGGAATATTTAATTTTTTTTTTTTACTGGTTGTATAAAACATTACAGAAATTTATAAAATGTTTTCCTTAAGGTAAAGTGATTTACATAGTACCCAATAAGTGGTAGAGTCAGGGAGAACTCAGAGCCCATTGTGTTGTTTTGATTGAGCATAATTAAACTTCCAAGTGTTCTAGGCATTATCTTAGTAGTTAAAAGCTTAGGCTCTGGAGTCAGCGCATCAGGTTTACTATTTATTTGTGTGAGTGATTTTTGGCAACTTACTGTCCCCTCTAACCTTCTATTCCCCTTCTGTAAAATACTCATTTAAAAATTATTACTACCATCAACACCATCACCATTGTTACCTTAGAAATAACTTGTTATGTAATACTAGATTTTAATTTGAATAAATTTTTCATCTTGGAAAAATCACTCAAAACAGCTTTGGAAGCTTCATTTGTGCTATATACATAACTCTTTCCAATTAGTTATCAGAGGTATGAACTTCATTTTTCCCTCAGTGAATAAGTAAGTTAAGTAAGTTGTGTTAAGTAAGTTAACTTTTTGAACTCAAAGTCCTTCAGAAAATTTGTAGATCTTGGGGTTTTGTTTGGTTTGTTTTGGGGTTTGGGTGGAGGTTTTTTTGATGTTTTATTGTAGATTTTTGTTTTTAATCATCCAAAGTACTGTTGCAAATGGCATAGGGAAACTGACATTTTTGTTTACTACTAATAGGCATAAATTGGTAGAACACTATAAAAGGGAAGCAGAATCTTTGGCAGTATCAAAATATATAAAAACTGTAAATGTAAATACACATTGATCCAACAATTCTATTTTTTCCATATTCAAAATTAATATGGAATTAATGTAGAATCATTTGTAATTGATGTATGTAGTCATGATTTCTAATAGTAAAAGATAGAAACAGCTGAAATGTCCATCAGTAGGTTAGTAGTTAAACTAATTAGGGTACAGCCACAAAATGGAATATTATGTAATAATTCAAAAAATGAAGAAACTCTTTATATACTGATATGGAAAGATCTGCATGGCATGTGATTGAGGAAAACAAGTGTATATGGGAGGTATACTGTGGCTGTCATCTGTTAAACAAGATTGTATATTAATATTTGCTAATAGGTGTATGAAACTCTGTGGAAGGATACACAAGAAACCAATAACAGTGTTTGTATGTCAGGAGTGGAGCCAGGTAGCTATGAGACAAGAGATGTATGCTCTTTTAAACATAGTGATTTTTTTTTTTTTTTACTATGTTCATATATTACCTATTAAGTTAAATTAAAACAAATGCTTGGCTTGACTTGCTTTAGACATGAGAGTTTCTTACTGAGATAACTAATGGTATTTTTCCTAATCAGTCTTACAACCCTGAGCATGTATTACAAAGCCCTGACTATGGCCTGAAAGACTCCATAAGATCTGACCTCTGACTGTCTCTCCTATCTAATTTCCTGACATTCCTCCCCTTGTTCACTATGCTACAGGCACACTGACCTTTTTGTTCCTTGAATGAGCCAGACTGTTCCCTCACTTCAGGCCTTTGTACTTACTGTTCCTTTTGCCTGGAATACTTCCCCTCAGATATTTGTATGGTTCATTTCCTTATGTCATGCAGGTCCCCAGCTCAGTGAGACTTTTCTTGGCCATCTTATTTAAAATAGCACCCCCAAGAGGTGCCTGGGTGGCTCAGTCAGTTAAGCGTCCAACTTTGGGTCAGGTCATGACCTCATGGTTCATGAGTTCAAGCCCCGCGTCGGGCCCTGTGCTGACAGCCCAGAGCCTGGAGCCTGCTTCCAATTCTGTGTCTCCCTCTCTCTGCCCCTTCCCTGCTCACACTCTGTGTGTGTGTCTCTCTCTCTCAAAAATAGATAACATTAAAAAAAAATTTGTTTAATAAAATAAAATAGCGTCCCCAAATATCCTTTGTCTTCTCACCTTGCTTTATTTTTCTTCACAGCTCCAATAGCACCCTGACATGATATTCTTTATGTTTATCTTTCTTCCCACCCACCATCCCCATCACACACCACACATCACACCACACACACACACACACACACACACACACACACACGAATATCTGCTCCATAAAGGCTTTGTTTTTATTTACTATTTCTCCAGTGCCTAGAATAATGCCTAGCACATAGTAGGTGCTCAATAAATGTATATTGTATGAATGAATGATGACTTTATGGAAAGACTTTTGCTCTTTCAACCTCAATATTTTATACCTTTTATTAGGGCATTGGCATAGCATGAATTCAGAGAAAATCTTTACTTGCTTAAGTGACTAGTTCCTCTGTGTACACTACAAGTAGATCAGGAATAGGATTATTGAATGGCTATTTCTCTTCATACTGATCAGACTCTTGTACGATTAGATCAGCCTTAATTTCTGATTACTCAGTGATGATTTGTTTTTAATCATTCTTGATTACTCAATAACCACTTGGTACTCATTTGTGACCTCAAAGATTATATGGGAATAGGCCTTTTGTGGTTTTCAGATGGACTAACTAACAACATACCATTGCATTGACTTTTCTCTGCTTTTATCCTGTTCCTTTCCAGCATTTCTTATACTGAAGCAGTAGAGATCTTAAAGCAGGCATCTCAGAACTTCACCTTCACCCCAGAGGTAGTATTTTTATTTACATTTATATTAATACTTATATGTATCTTCCCCTGCTCTTGTCCTTATCATCTGTCATTAACAATGCTGACGTGTGGCTCAGTCGGTAGAGCATTCAACCCTTAACCTCAGGGTCGTGAGTTCAAACCCCATGTTGGGAGTAGAGCTTACTTAAAAAAAAAAAAAAAAAAGAATCCTTTAAAATAATCTTATTTCTCTTATTAGCAGTGTTTAGTATTTGCTTATCTTTCGATTGGCCTTTTTTTGATGTTTGCTTAACCTTGTTGAAACAGTTAGAATAAATAATAATTTTGAAGTAGAATCCTATCCTTTATAATAGTCATGACTAAAGGGTTATAAAGAAGTTTCCCAAGTTTAGGAAGGTGAAAATCCTTTAAGAGAATGGTAACATATTCAGAGAGGTCACATGACTTATCAGTGGGCATGCCCATAATGTTAGAGGTGAGTCTCCTTGTTCCTATGTCAGAGCTTCTTCTCTATAATTAAGGTATTGGCAGACAGTAGGAATAATATAATGTTAAGAATTTCTATAATGACTCTATCTTCAAACTATTCCATATACTGTTCCTATCCCCAGTCCAGTCAGATCCTCTTATGAGTTATAATAGTTATGCTTGTTATATTTATAATCAGTTAATTTGTATAATTTTTTATTTAATATTTGTCTCCCACCCTGGAAGCTTCATGAAGTTGGGGATTCTGTTTTTCTCACCACTATGTTCAGTATCTAGCTAGCATGGTACCTGGGATTTAATAGGCACATTAGTATTTGTTGAATGAATAGATAAACAGTGTTATTAAATATTCATCAGAACATCTGATATATGAATTGACTCTTTTATTAAAAAAAATTCACTGAGAGAAGCCATCTAGCCAGAGATAGACTGAATATTAGGAATATTATCTTTCATCATTTAATTTCCTGTGACTTAGGAACAGTAACCGTAGAAGAAGCTGTAGGCGATATTAATAAAAGCCATGATTTTGAAGTCCATTTTTACACACTGTGGGAAGTGTACTTTATTTTCTTGCAGATGCAATTCATCTGCTAAATGCCGCTCCCCAAGATGGGGGACAGAAAGCATAGTGTTTATCTACTGGTTTCAGTTTTCATCTCTCCAGGCCTTCGGATGTTCTCATAACACACCTCTCTGTTTCACTTATCTGTGTAACCTCAGCAGACAGCTCCACACATCACTGATACACAGAGGAAGCCCTTGGAACTGATACAGGTTATTTTCGGGTACTGCATTGTGTATTTCAGCTTTGTCTTCTCCTTTGATAACTTCTTTTTTCTCACTACAGTGGGGTGTTGATCTACATACTGAACATGAAAAGTACCTGGTGAAACACTGTGGCAACATACCAGTCTTCGTCATTAATTATCCATTAGCACTCAAGCCTTTCTACATGAGGGATAATGAAGATGGCCCTCAGCACACAGTAAGAAAGATCACTAAATAAATCAGGGTTGGTCATCTCAGAGTCTGGGCTTTTCCCTTGATTTAATTTCATTTATCTTTTGGCATATTTTACAAAATTATATCCATCACTTGACCTGTCTTAAAGTAATAAAATTTCTCAAAGCACCTCTAAAAAAAAGTGTTCCTACAGAAGATCTCAGTGTTCTATAAACATATTTCCTCCTCTCTGTCGCATTATGTCCTTCTTAGTTTAGCAGATGCAAATGTAAATGTGTTTTTTGTTTTCTTTTTTTTTTTTAAGTAATTGAGAGGAAGTGGCCCAGAGCAGTGTTGAACAGTGGCAGGTCTACCGTCACGTAAAATACCGAGAAGGACTGAGGGGCGGAGGGATGCGGGTAGGAAAGGAAAGCAGTGGTATGATCAGGCGGAGGAAGAGCTTCCTTGGCAGAGCAGGAGGCTCAGAGTGCTTTGGTTTGGCTGTCACACAGAAATGGTGAGGCTGAATCTGGAGGGATCCGAGAGGGCCGGGCAGATTCGCCCGTCACTCCTCTTCTGACTGTCTCTTCTCTGTCTCTTCTCTGTCTCTTTCTCTGCTTTTGCCTCTCCTGTGCTCTGTCCTTTTTTCACCCTTAACTTTCATTGCTTTTTATTCTTCTGGTTTACTTTTTCCTTTTTTTCTTTTTTTTTTTTGTGTGTGTCTTTATCCCACTCTAACAAAATTAGCTGTAATATAAAATAAGAATATATTTTAATCTTTAAATACTTATTGAATAGTTAAATACTTAATATCGTTAATGGTAAAAGTCTGTGAGACAAATAAATTATGTTTACCTCACAAAAGGTCTAAGACCTAAACTTTGCTATCTGGGGCTTTTCACTTGTCTCTAGATAAATACCAATAGAAAAATTATATCAGGGCCCACTAGTAAATAAAATGCCTTCATCTTAGGAATACCAGGTTCTCTATTTGAATGTATTACCTGTTTTCTCTATATATTATAGTATTAGTAAAATAGCATTAGCCATCGATTAATAGATTCCTATCAGGCGACACTACATCTCATCTCTGACTTGCCAAGAAACTTATTTCTCCCATTTTACAGATGAGAAGCTGGGGTTCAGGGACATCGATTGCACTTCCCATGCCTGCATAGGCAGCGAATGACAGAGTTGGTGATCAGATCTGACTCCCTCTGGCTCTGAAGTCTGTGTTCTTTCCTACTCTGTCATACTACCTCAAAGCCATAAATATAAAATTACATTGATTTTACGCATCCCACCTTTTCACACAACGTTATCCAAAACCAGTGAGCGCACAGTTGATTTATGATTCTTATTTTCTCTTCTCCCTACCAACCTTCTGGTATAATTGATTATGAGAGAGGAATTGGCCCACAGGTCAGCAGCAAAAAATAGGAGAGACTAGGACATAGATTACCCAGTCCTAAAAAATTCAGTATTGAGCCTACGTCACAAAACAGAACTGCGTCCATATGTGTTGGCTTTTTTATCACTCTATCCCATCCTGCTTCCACCTCGCCGCTCCCCCCACCCCCATACACACGCCATGTAGTGTTTGCATGTAACTTCCTGACATTCAGCACTTCTCAGACATTCAGTTGTGCACTTCTTAAATACTCCTTCTCTCTATTATAATAATAATGTGGCATGGTGACAGCTGGTGACTACACTTGTTGTGGTGAGCATTGAGTAATGTATTTCATTGTTGAGTCACTGTTGTCCACCTGAAACTTATACATTGTATGTCAACTATACTTCAATGATTTAAAAATCAATTCAAAGTTTTTTAATTAATAACTTTGCCACTTTATAGACTTTCCTGGGTTACCCAGTCACCTTGAGCCTTCCTCTTCTGAATTTCTGTAGCATGTAAAGAATTAGTAAAACTGGTAACGTTGTGTCTATTTTTTGTACTCTCTGTATTAGTTTTCCTTTCTCAAATGAAACTCTTCTCAGGATGGGAATAAGTTTCTTATAGCCACCATGGCTTCTACTACTCATTCTTCATTCCCTCTGTGACTTCCACACCTGTCGTACCACTGAAGCAGCTCTTTCTAGGGTCAGTAATAACTGTCATGTTATTAAATCCACAGACTTTAAAAGTCTTAATTTTTACTTTACCTCTCGGCATTACTCAGCACTAATGGCTTTCTTATTTTGAAATTTTTCTCCTCCCTTGGCTCCTGTGACATTGCATTCTCCCAGTTTTCCTCTGTTCTCAGTGGTTTATTCTTTCTCAGTCTCTTATATAGGTTTGCCCTCTTCCATCGATCCAGTGGATGATGGGATTCCTCAGGGCTCCATCATAGATCTTTTTTCTCCTCGGGTGATTTCATCTGTACTCACAGCTTAATATTTATTTTCAGACAACTCAGACAGTCCTGTCTCTAATCCATACTTCTGCTCTGAGCTCTTACTGCCATTTATATATCTCAGAGGCATCTCAGCAAATCTAAAACTTACCCACGATTTCTACTCTTCTCCCCTCCTCCCACCAAATTTGACCTTCTTTCAATGTTCCCTGCCATCTAAGCAAGCCATATACCAGCCTCGTCTTTGAAATCTTCCTCACTTCCCATATTCAAGCTGTTATGAAGTTGTCATTTTTATACTTTTAAATAAATCTCAAATACATCCGCTTCTCCTCATTTCCACTTTTACCTTTTTAGATTAAGGTACCATCATCTCTTGCCTGGTTTATTTCAGAAGCTTCCTGACTGGTCCTCCTGTGTCCACTTTTTCCTCCTCTGAGTCATTTCTCCCCACTTCAGTGTAGGCCTTTAGAAAATGTGAATCTGGTTATGTTATCTCCCCTCTTAAAACCATTCAGTGGCCTCCCATTGCTTTTTGTACCAAAGTCAGAATCCTTTCTTTGGCCCCTAGGCCCAGTATCATCTGGCTGCTCCTGTCTCTCTTGCCTGATGTACTATGCTGCTCCCCTTTGCTATTTCTGCTACATTCACATCACCCTTCCATGTCTTCAGACATGTACTGCTTTCTCTCATCATGGTATCTTTGCACAGTGTTCCCTCAACCTAGAACAATTTTCTTTACCTAAGTAATTTTGCTATTTCTCCAAATCTCTATTCAGTCATCATTTCCCCAGAGAAACCTTCCATGACCCTCCAGACTGAGTCAGAGACCACTGTTAGACATTACAATGGTACCAGATTAAATTTCAGACCCAGAGCTACTAACTCTTCTTTTTTCTTTTTAATTTTTTGTTTACATTTATTTTTGAGAGAGAGAGAGCGAGCACACAAGCAAGGGAGGGGCAGAGAGAGAAGGAGACACAGCATCTGAAGCAGGCTCCAGGCTCCGAGCTGTCTGCACAGAGCTGGATGCGGGGCTCAAACTCACAAACCGTGAGATTATGACCTGAGCCGAAGTCGGACACTCAACCGACTGAGCCACCCAGGCGCCCCAGAGCTACTAACTCTTAATTCATCATAATCCTTAACACAGTTGTAATTTTACATTTATTTTTATGACTGTTTAATTAACGACTCTTCTTTATGCCACAGGACTCGTGGACCTCCTTTTCACTCATCGTTGTATCCGTAGTACCTAGCATAATGCCTGGAGCGTCACAGGCACTTGATACCTATTTGGTGATAGATTGGGTATTGGGCAGATGGATGAATTGACCCCGAGACAGTTGTAGACACACAGTGGAGAAGTAGTGAGTGAGTGACTTCATTTGCTGAGGAAACTTCTGGGAAGCCAAAGAACAGCTTTTCTCTAAACCTCTAGAGTGACGGTGACATATTGTATAAAGGAAAGTCCAGTGGCTTTAGAATCACTCTTAGGTTCAAGTCCCAGGTCTGTGTGTTATAGGCCATGTGATCTTAAGTAAACCACCTAATTTCTTTGAATCTTAGTTTCCCCATCCATAAAAAATAAGATGATAATCTTATTCCAGCCTTGTGAAGATTAAATTAGATAATCTAAGAAAAATATCTAGCACAGTGTTTGGGGTGGCAGGTAGTCAGTAAGTGCAAAGCTCTCTTTCCTTCTAAATTTTGATACAATCTTTATTGTGATAAAGCACAGTAATGTTAAAATAATGTGTTTTGCAACATCAAACATGCTCTTACACAAGATTCTTTAAAAAGCCATTCTCTGATAGACTGCAGTCGCAAACATTTCTTCCCTTATGACAAGTCTCTAATAATGTGGTCTCACAGTTTGAAAACTGAAAGTATTATAATGGTATTTTAGTGTCCTCATATAATTTAGACAATACTGTAATATATAGCTTCTCAGAGCTAAATTATTAAAGCATAATGTAGTTAAACTATATATATATATATATATATATATATATATATATATATATATATGACATAGATTACAACGTTGATTTATTAACATCCTAGATTTCAACCCACTTGTATAGGGTACCTGCTTTCATCCCCTACTTTATTTTTTTCAATGGTGAATGAACAGGCTTTGGGCCAAATAACTAAGTTCTGTGTTTCTTTTAGTTGGGCTATAATAACAGGTTGTGGGCAGGGTTGTAAGAGTTTCTGCACTGGGTGCAATGCAATGTAAAAAATTCAGACAGACATGTTTCATAGGTGCCGTCCCTGGGGAATCAAAAGAGAAGGGTAGAGAAACGTTTAACCTGCATCTGTAACATTTGACCAGAGGTCATAAATAGTACAATTGTGTATTTTTCCAGTTGTTGTTCCTTTTCCTTTCTTTTCACCCCTTCCCCACCCCCTCCAAAAAACGAAAAATGAAGATAGGCACTATTATTATAATGAAAAGTACACTGGACTAAGGAGTTAATAGTGCCGGGCTTGAAATCCAGCTATCTTACTAGTTAGCTATATGACCTCAGTCAAGTCTGTCCAGTGTCTGAGCCTCACTTTCTCCCTCTGTAAAATCAGAGAATTGGATTAGATGACTCCACTGTACTAAACAGCTTTAAGATCATCTGTTTTCAAGTAGCATAAGTTTTTCCCCACTTGGATATATAAGAATAACTTGTAAATTAGTAAATATATTTGCTAATTTGAAGGACACAGATCATGGGCCTAAATAAAATGAATCAAACAGGCAAAGTGCTGTATTTCCCTGGATCTGGGTCCCTAAGTAAGTCCTCCAAAGACCAGTGCCAAGTATTCGGTTAGGGAAATGGCTTTGCAGAGAAGAGGATCTTTTCGTTCCAACCATTGTGATCAGGAGAAGGTAACTGCCCAGCAGTCCCTGGTGAGATGCCAAGATCACCAGGTAATGTTCTAATTTTTTAAATTGTATCAGTATTACTTAGCAAATCATAAAATCTTAAGCATTAGTGGGCATTCAGTAAAGTACATACTGTGAAGTTGACTTGGAAGGAGTAATAGTCAACCAAAGGATATCTAATGAATTCCCCTGGCTGGTGTTAATTAACCAACCTCCATCAAACCAACAGAAATAGCAATGAAGGGAATGGCTAATTTTTCTCATATCTAGGACTAATGACTATCCAGGGCATTTATGTCAAAGTTGAAAGTATGCATTTTACTCCATCTAAAATGCTCCCAGACCAGCTAGCCATTTACTAGGCAAAGTCCATTTTTGGCCATTGCTACCTGCAGCCCATTTGAATCTTTACACCATCTCATCTGGAAGGCTCTCTTTCCTACCTGTGCCTCTTTGTTTTTAGGGCACAATACTGTCTGTCAGCAGTGAGAACAAAAGTTCATAGAGGCTGAAACCACAAACAGGTTTCCTGTGGTTTGTGGAACATTCTTCTTCTCTTGATAATAATACGTAATGTTCCTCCATTGTTGGTAGCAGCCTATGAGAAACTGAATAGGGAGGTGTTCAATTTGTGTTTTTCATTAATAGTTAAAAATACTGAGGTAGGAAGAAAGGTAGCAGAGGAAGGGATATTAACCCCCCCCCCTCAAAATTAGCATAGAAAAGGTAATGTATTAAAGGCCTTATTCCTGTCTAGCCTAGTTTGTTTTTTAATTCAAGGTCTGCATTTTATTTTCAGTGTATTGATTGAAATCAAAGAGTAAGAGTCAAAGGGAGTGTCATAAATAGAGACCAGGGCTTGTGGAGCTTGAACACCAGCACAAACTATTTCTAGACAGTGTGCCGCTGCAGCTGTGGGACTTAAACCAAATAAAAACTCACGTACAGTGGAGGAGGATGTGTCCAGCAGCATTCTGGCCTAGAAGATGTGTCCAAAGTGGAATAAGTTTTGTTTAGGACTAAGGAAGTTAGCGAAGAAGGTAGTACAATTATTTGTAGCCTTCATTGTTACCATGTAGGAGAGTGAAAGTTCAGCAGAACTAAAATCTTTCCCCTTCTTTCAAGTCTGCCGAAGGTGCATAGGAACAGAAGTGCTCACATTTGGTCAAATTTGTGAATTAAGAGGACTTTCTATTGTGTAGCCTAATTTTCACTTTCCCTAATGAAGGGCAGGATTGCTTGGCCCTAGCTCTGTAAGCGAGCCTCAGTCTCCCATAAACCACAGACATGCCAGCCCATAAAGGCAAATTGTAATCACCAGCTAATGTTCTAGGCAACTTGCTTGTTTCCAGCCTGTTTGCACTCTAACCCCCTACCACCCTTCACTTGGCAAACACACAGCCAAGTTTTTCTCATTAGTTCTTAAGGAATTTGTGTGATTCCCTCCATGTTTTACAATTTGTGCACCTTTATGTCATGATTTATATTATATCTGTATGTTCCCTTTACCTCCACTAGATCCCTGGAAAGACCCTAGTATCTATAGTAATTAGCTCAGTAGTTACCAGGGGGAGACACAAGATAGAAGAATCCTTCCGGGAACCTCAACCCTAACTAAAAGGTATGGAAATTTGAAGGGGCTGTGTTAGTAATCTTTAGGGAATGCAGTATTTTTTATATCATATCAGAAGAAAGTGCAGCTGTGTGTATACCAAATGTAAATGTCTTTGTTTATAGTTGAGGAATACTTTGCTCGATTATATCTTCTCAGAAAGTGTGTAGAATCTCTTAGAGAGATGGGAGGATATCATGATAAAAGGAAAGCAGGAAGTATAATAATCTGACAGGGTCAAAAGGAAACTAAGCATATAGAAGAAGAGAAGGGAAGAAGGTTATATGGAGGAAGAAGAGAAAACAAGGCCTTTGTGGACCTTTCTTTACAAAGAGATGAATCTGTCCTTGATAAAAAAGAAACGGTACCCTTTGGTCTTGGAACATCCACGAGGCATTGTGAAGGGATGCCTTACTCAAAAGGTACATCTGTCTTAAGAGGAGAAGCAGCTTTACTTTTTGTCAAGAAAACATAACGTGAAATTCATCCACCTGGAGGTGTGAATTTTCAGACCATCCAAAGAATGGACATAGATGATGTATGTATTCCCTTCATGTCACAAAATTAGGAGTGATATGGGACTTGATCCAGAGGTCTTCTAAAATTTTTATTCAATTAAAATAGGCTATTTTGTTAAGTTCTTTCCTATTCTGGTAAGTTCTTTCCTTTTGCTTGATACGTTCCTCTCCCAGAGTAGAGTGGAAGAAAATAGGAGAACTCTATTCTGACCTTAATTGTAGCTAACAATGAGGATTTGGCTGGGAGAGTGGAAGTGGAAGGTGAGGGAGAGGGGAGGAAACAAGGTAAACTTTTCTAATGTACATAAGTAGCTGCCACTTCTCCCGAGATTGTACTTCCCTGCTCCATCAGCATGAGTTATGTGGCTTGTATTGGCCAAAGAATAGTGAGCAAACGTGATCTACATGCATTACTCCTCGACAAATGCTTTAATACATAGTTGTCTGTGTTTTTTTTCCATCTGCCCAGTCAGCAATACCTCATAAAGAGGACTTTTTTTTTTTTTTTTTTAATCAGCTTCAAGCCAGGATGGACATGTAGCATAAGTTTAAAAAAGCCAATTCACTGTTGTAAAGCATTGGTTCTCAGTCAGGTGTTATTCTGTTTCGTCTCCCTACCCCCAACCCCCTGCTCCCATGCAGGAGACATTTAGCCATGTCTGGCAACATTTCTGGTTGTCAGAACTAGGGCAGTGCAACTGGCATCTGGTGGAGAGAGGGCAGGTATGTATGTAAATATCCCACAATGCACAGGACAGACCCTCACAACAAAATTATCTGGCCAAAAATATCACTAATGCTGAGATTGAGAAGCCCTGTTGTAAACTTCTGGGATTGCTTATTACTAGCTTATTAGCATAATCTAACCTGTCCTGACTAATACAGCAACTACCACATTAATTTTATAATAGCTAATGTGGAAATAACTGGGCTTAACCAGTTGGATGCCTTCTTTATTAGGAAGACAGGTTTAAAGAAATCCAGGGGGGGAAATGTAGATATTGTACTATGGCATAAGATTTTGAAGGTGGTTCAAAAGATTCAGAAGCTACCAGTTCTACAACTATTACTGTGCAGTTGCAAATATTCTAGATAAGCAAAAATTAAACAGAAAGGTCTAAAACCAGTATGGTTTCTCCAGTGAACTCAAATATTAAAATAAAGGAGGTGTTTTTTTTTTTTAATTTTTTTTTTAACGTTTATTTATTTTTGAGACAGAGAGAGACAGAGCATGAACGGGGGAGGGTCAGAGAGAGGGAGACACAGAATCTGAAACAGGCTCCAGGCTCTGAGCCGTCAGCACAGAGCCCAACGCGGGGCTTGAACTCACGGACCGCGAGATCGTGACCTGAGCCGAAGTCGGCCACTTAACCGAATGAGCCACCCAGGCGCCAAAATAAAGGAGGTTTTTAATCAAAGATAAATATGCGTCTTTCATGGTCCTCTAAAAATAATATACATTTTTTAAATTTTTTAATGTTTATTTATTCTTGAGAGAAAGACAGAACATGAGTGTGGGGAGGGGTAGAGAGAGAGGGAGACACAGAATCAGCAGCAGGCTCCAGGCTCCGAGCTGTCAGCACAGAACCCGACGCAGTGCTGGAACTCCCAAACTGAGATATCATGACCTGAGTTGAAGTCGGATGCTCAACTGACTGAGCCACCCAGATATCCTCTGAAAATAATATTGAAAAAAACTAAGGTTCAAAATTAACATAATTGAGACCCACAGAAAGTGCTAAGATTTACAAAGGGTTTTTTTTTGTTTTTTTTTTTTTACTTGTTTAATTGCATTAGCAGTAAGACCAAGCAGGAAATGAGTTTCTTGTTTGATTCTTATGAATGGATAGAGAAAGCAGAACAACTCCTTCCCTCATCATTGGCCACCAGCACCAGCTGGACTGTTATTTCTTGTTCTTCCATGATAGCTGTTTCTCCAGCATCTTTTTTTTTTTTTTTGAGGCAGTAGACCTTTATAGCTCTGGCTTTTAAAGCTTTGCCTACGCTAAAAGTACCAGAAGAAATTACTGCTTACCTTTGTGGCTTGGAATTGCCTCAACTTCAAAACCTTGAAGAGATACCTGGGTGGTTCAGTTAGTTGAGCTTCTGAGTTTTGGTTTTGGCCCAGGTCATGATCTCATCGGGAGATCGGCCCCCACATTGGACTCCATGCTGCCAGCACAGAGCCTGCTTGGGATTCTCTCTTTCCCTCTCTGCCCCTCCCCCACTCACGTGCACACATGCACACACTCATGCTCTCTCTCAAAATAAATAAATAAAAATAAAAAATAAAATCCTTGGAAATGATAGATTTTAGATAATCCTGTCCCTTGTTAGTAGTCAGAACTACCCAAAGATGGAATGCTATATTTCAGGGGTAGTGGTTCTCAGTCTTTAAATATTTTAAAGCAAAGACCAGAGAACCACTTGGTTGTCTATTCTTTTCTAATCTTGATTGCTTATAAGTCTAAATTTAAAACAATGTATTAAAGTTAACAGATTTGGGGGAGGCACCTGGATGGCCTAGTTGGTTAAGCATCCGACTCAGTTTCGGCTCAGGTCATGATCTCATGGTTTGTGGGTTCGAGCCTCATGTCGGGCTCCATGCTGACAGAACAGAGCCTGCTTGAGATTCCCTCTCTCTAGCCCTCTATCACTGCCCCTCCCCTGTTCTTACTCTCTCTGCCTCTCCCCTGCTCTTTCTCTTTCTCTCAAATAAATAAACCTAAAAAATAAAGTTAAATTTTTGAACACATGTCTCAACTTCTAGGATATTTTAGCCATGTCCAAAGGCAAGATACTGAGAAATAAAGATGCCAGTCCTTCAGTGGCCGTAAAAACTCCCTTGAAACTTCCCCTTTCTCTGAGAATAGGAAGGGCAACTGCAGGGTTCTGATTGGAGTCCAACTCTATTAACTATATAGCCCATGACAATTTACTCTAAGGCTGTCTTGTCCACCTGTCCAAAACTGTGTTTCATTACCTGTCATCGCGTCTGAGTCACCAAATCCACATTCTGAATTACCTGCTTGGTCACTGTACTCCCCCCAAGTTCACAGAAGAATTACTAAAATGTGGTCAATAAGCAGTGGTAGTGTGACAAAATCTGTTTGTCTTCCCACCAGCTTATTGAGTGGTAAGAAATTTAGTAAAAGTAGAAGCCATTAGTGAATTTCTGTTCTTTCTCATTCTAATTCAGCCAAGTGAAGAAAATTATACCTGATGTTTTTCTCCTTTAACGATAATAATGGGATGAGACATACAGTATTTGGAGCACATTCTTGAATTATTACATTCTTTATTAATCTCAATTATTTATAAAGGATATCTCAGTCAAAAGTTCTGAAATCAGGGGCACATGAGTTGGTCAGTCAGTTAAGCATCCAATTCTTGATCTCAGCTCAGGTCTTGATCTCAGAGTCATGGGCTCCATGCTGGGTGTGAAGCCTACTTAGAAGAAAAAAAAAGTTCTGAAATCAGAACAGGGTGATGGCTTAATAATACAATGAGGTAGAATTTAAAAAAAGAGTTTATACTATAATATGGCATTTAAAGATTAAAATGTGAGGGGCGCCTGGCTGGCTAAGTTGTTAGAGCATGTGACTCTTGACCTTGGGGTTGTGAGTTCAAGCCCCAGTTGAGTGTAGAGTTTACTTTAAAAATAATAATAATAATAATAATTGAAGATTAAAATATGCTTTATGTGGGGCACCTGGGTGGCTCATTTGGTTAAGTATCTGACTTCGGCTCAGGTCATGATTTCTTGGTTTGTGGGTTTGAGCCCTGCGTTGGGCTCTGTGCTAACAGCTCAGAGCCTGGAGCCTGCTTCAGATTCTGTGTCTTCCTCTCTGTGCCCCTCCCCTGCTTGCTCTCTCTCTCTCTCTCTCTCTCACACACACAAAAATAAATAAAAAATTAAAAAAAAAAAAGTTTAATTAAATAAATAAAATGTGTTTTATGAATTCCTAATCTTTCATTTGTTGCATGCTTTTTTAGTTTTGTGCCTTTAGATTCTTGATGTTAATAATGCTTACCTGCCCCACAAAAAAGAATTACCAGATCACAAAATAATATAGATAGCAAATAAACCTTCTCAAAAATTAAGTATTACTAGTAAATAAATACAAATTAAAATATGAAGCTACCATTTTCCCCTATTAAAAGTTTTCTGTTATTTTCTTAACACAAAAGTGTAATACATCCTCATTGTAGAAAATAAAATACCAGACAGAGAAAGAAGAAATCACAGTGGCAGCATAATTAACATCTCATTATTTTAGATGCCAATCTTTTTTTCTTTCTGTGTCTAAGATTTATCTGTCATCTCCTATTGACATATGCTTGAACAAAATTTTGTTATTGTAAGTAATATCGCAACAAATACTCTATGCAGTAATCTTTTCTGTTTTTTTTCTTTTTTTTCCTGTTTTTCGTTTTTTGCTTTTTGTTGTTTGGTTTTTTTTGCATCTCTGATTATTTTGTTAGGACTAGTTCCTAGAACTGCCACTGCCAGGTCACAGCATATGGATGTTTAAGGCTTTTGATTATCTTCTCCCAAGTTGCTGACCAGAAAGGTTTTGTCAGTCGTGGGAGAGTAGTGGCTCATGTATCTTCTAATCCATGCTGTTTATGTTGGTTTTTTGCCTTCACATTTTGATAACTCTAAAATGCTATCTCATTGTTTCAGTTTTTACTTCTTTGGTTAATCATCGGAACATTTTTGGGGCCCCTGGATGGCTCCATCGGTTAAGCGTCCACCTCTTGATTTCTGCTCAGGTCACGATCTCATGGTTCATGAGATCAAGCCCCACGCTGGGCCTGTGCCAACAGCATAGAGCCTGCTTGGGATTCTGTCTCTCCCTGCCTCTCTATCTTTCCCTTCCCTGCTTGATCTCTCTCAAAATAAATAAACAAACGTTAAAAAAATAATAATCGGGGGCGCCTGGGTGGCTCAGTCAGTTAAGCGTCTGACTTCAGCTCAGGTCATGATCTCGCAGTTCGTGAGTTTAAGCCCCGCATGGGGCTCTGTGCTGACAGCTTGGAGCCTGGAGCCTGCTTCAGATTCTGTGTCTCCCTCTCTCTCTGCCCCTCTCCTGCTCACACTCTGTCTGTTTCTCTCTCTCTCTCAAGAAATAAACACTAAAAATAATAATAATAGTCAGAACATATTTTACAAGTCCTACCAAAATACTACAAATTAAAGAAAAATCTTCATTGTCAAATTATTAAAGAGAAAACAAACAACACACACCAAAATATTCAACAACAAAAAAGCAGTTAAATAAAAACTGATAACTTCTTTTTTTTTTTTTTAAGTTTATTTTATTCATTTTGAGAGAGAATAGGGGAAGGGCAGAGAGAGGGAGAGACAGAATCCCAAGCAGGCTCCGCATTGTCAGCACAGAGCCCTACACAGGGCTTGATCTACCCCTCCCTGGCAAAGTGGGACTTTCCCTAGCCTGATTTTCAAAATAAAGAATACAACATCTAAAAACAAAAAATGCAATTTATTCTGCATGGTGATAGGTGATTTTTAATATCTCATAATTTTTAATACTTGCCACATTTTTTGTCACATTTTTTATAATTAACATACCACATTTGTGAAGAAAACACATTTAAATACATTGCATACATGGTGCAAGAAAGGAGAGGTAACTGTCCAGAATTTCTGTATCATTTATTCTAACGATTATATTAAAAATTTGATTTTGAAACCACGTCAACAGATAACATAAATAATATTCTGGTAAGCAGTTAAATAGCCAGTCGCCAAAATGTTAAAAGTTCCACTTGCTTGAGAAGCTGACAATTGTTGGAATCCTCTGAACGTGTGAGATTGTTTATAGTTTTTTCCTTTTTAGGTTGCTGCTGTTGATCTTCTGGTTCCTGGAGTTGGAGAGCTCTTTGGAGGAAGCCTCAGAGAGGAACGGTACCATTTCTTAGAGCAGCAACTGGCCAGGTAATGATCAGACCTAAAAGAAACAAAGTTCAGAAATTGATGATGAGGCAGTCTTGGCAAAGTAACAGAGAAGAGTGAATGAGCCTCAGCGCCTGACTGACCTGGATCTCAGATTCTTTGTGGCCTTGAGCAAGTTGTTATGTGACTTCTCTGAGTTTCCCTGTCTTAAAGATTGGAACTGTTATGTGAAATAAGGCCATAGTGTTACTTGTCCACTAATTTGTATGTATCTCTCCCTATGGAAATTGCTTTAAAAATTTTTTTTTAATGTTCATTGATTTATTTTGAGAGAGAGAGCACAAGTGAGGGAGGGGCAGAGAGAGAGAGGGAGAGAGAATCCCAAGCAGGCTCCACACTGTCAACGCAGAACCCGACACGGGGCTCCATCCCATGAATTATTTGATCATGTCCTGAGCTCAAATCAAGAGTCAGACGCTTAAGCACTGAGCCACCCAGGCACCCCAGAAATTGCTTTTTTAAAAGTTAATGATAGAAGCCAACCTTAAAGCTTGTCCTTCATTTTTTGTCTTCTCTGTGTGCTTTTTTATTTACTCTAAATTATGATTGGGGACATAAACAAAGACTCCTATAGGGACATAAAGACAGACTCTGAACCAGAGAAAGGATAAAGCTGGAGAAAGAAAGATACTAAAAATATCCACTAAACTAACATTTAGAATAAGCAGTTTTCCCTTCCTTGGGTTTTCTGCTATGTAAGGGTCTTGATTAAGCTATTTGAATAACTTATTTTAACTTGCTGTTTGAGACCTAGAAATTAATCCATAAAATGCAGAAAATGTTTTGGAGATGAGAAGTAGAGAATTGTGTTTCTAATTGAACTACCACTCCTATGCATGCGTGGTTTGCCAACAAACCACAATGACTTCCTAAACTAACCAAGGTTATAAACTTCTGTTTTCCATGGTTTCCACTTTTGCTGTGCCAGACTTTAAAAAAAAAAAAAGTTTTTCCCATGCTGAAGGCTTAATCCCACTCTCCTACTCTCCAGATAATACTGGGTTTCAGAGTAACCTGGAAAAGCCATAATACTTTGAAAATATCCTGTAAAATTAGCCATTTGTAAGTTCTTCTTTTCCTAGTGGAGAAATGCTTAAAAAGTTGATGTTTTTTCCAAGATCCCAACCTATAAATCTGTTAGGTAACTTGGTTTTGTAATCCCAATCATTTGAACTGCTCTATTTGGTCAGGGTCCAGAAGAAAGGGAATAAATATGTTCTGGGAGGCTTCTTTTTTGTTAGTTAGGCCCCTAATTCCTTACTACTATAATGTTAGAAAGTCCTGGGAAAATTGTGGAATTGAAGTAAAGGTCAAACTCCTTAGATGGAAAGAATTTTAAGATTCTCTGGGGTTTTTTTAAGCACAATAAAAATCACACATGGCAAGAAACCTCATCTGTTGAAAGATTAATTGGTCTGTTTTCTTTGCTTGCTTCCTTCCTTCAGGAAACCTTTCCTCATAACATTACATGTTTACCTAATATCTGATTATATCCAAATTTATCTTTCCTAATGAAATGGTTATATGTGTTTCCCTATCTTAGGGTTATATCTGTGACTTCTGTTCATGTTTTCTGTATATCTGGTTTTTTCATAGTCTTTATCACTTCAGATGCACTGTGATCCCAAACATTTTTTTAAAAAGCTGAAATTACTTTTTTTTTAAGATTTTATTTTTAAGTAATCTGTACACCCAACGTGAGTCTCAGACATAACTACACCTAAGTCAAGAGTCGCACACTCCACCGACCGAGCCAGCCAAGCTTTAAAGGGCTGAAATTAATTTTCATGAATACTAAGAGCTTAAAACTTTATTAGCGTTTTTCAAATTGGCCAGAAAACAATTTTCAACCATATTCTGGAGGCAGAATCTATATTGTTATTTCAATGTTACAGAATGAAAGTTGTGTCTTTGTGTTCCTTCTGTGTGCCTCCCAGCACCCATAATTATGGTGCTTTTCTTATGTCACAGGACAGTAAGCTCATCTGACATGGACCCCTTCTTTTGGGCTCTGGACTATACTTCCTGTAGCATTTGTTGTCTCTGCCACTCACTTGATAACACCTTAGACTATTGGATACGTTAGCTTTCTTACCATATTAAAGGTTCAGCTTCTCAACTGTATTGCATGTTCTTTGAGAGCACAGGTTTTTGTGTGTACTTCTTTATAAAGAGCACTTTGCATACAACCCAGAATAAATGTTTGGTGGTTAGTATCTTTATCTTCTTGCCATTCTCTGAAAGAATTTTGTTATTTTCCTCTTACAGATCAGGACTAACGGAAGCCTACCAATGGTAAGAATGTGACCCTTAATCATTCTTATTATAGCTGTTTGGTCTGATTGTTACACAAGTTTTACGTGTATTCCCAAGGCACTGTGAAACATTGTTAAGAAAAATGAATAGTTCAGTTCTCAGATTATTTATTGTCTTTGAATCCTGGAAAAATAGTAATGATAGTGGCTGCCGTTTATTTATTACTTATTGGGTGCTGCTGGATAACTGTGTTAAAATTTTAATGTATATTTTCTTATGTAATTATCATAACACCCTGCGAGTTGGTTACTATTCTTATCTCCTTTTTATTACCCCTCCAGACCTAAGGTCTAGAGATATTAACTAACTTAACCAAGAGCACACAGAAACATGGAGCTGGGGCTTTTTTCCTAACCATTATGCTTCAGTTTCTCTGTGTGTGAAATTAGAGTTTGAGCGAAGTGATCCCTAAAGTCTGTAGAAATCTGTGCTGTGTAGGAAAGAGCACTTGTCTGCATTCATACATTTACTTCTCCAGAATTGCTCTGGTTTTCTTTCTGCAAACCCTTTCTTCAAGTACTTTTGAATACATACCAATTATGTACTTATATTTTTATATAGTAACTTTCCTTCAGGATCTTGGTGTAATAATACCAACAATATTATTAATTCTTCTGCTGTCCTCAGGAGAAGGAAGGGTCAAATTGTACACTTGCCTTTTGAAATACCTAGATTACAGAAGGGCAGAAGCCTAAAATGATGTGCAGGTCATGACCCTTAAATGCCTTATTATTTACCAATAGTGACTTTATTTTCTTATTTTTTATTTTTTCAATATATGAAGTTTATTGTCAAATTGGTTTCCATACAACACCCAGTGCTCATCCCAAAAGGTGCCCTCCTCAATACCCATCACCCACCGTCCCCTCCCCCCCCCACCCCCCATCAACCCTCAGTTTGTTCTCAGTACCAATAGTGACTTTAGACATACTTAATCTCTCTGAGTCTTGGTTTTCTTGGCTCTGAAATGGGATGATAATATCAACTTAAGAGGATTATTGTGAGGATGAAATGAAATAATATAGGGTAAGTATCTACCTAGAATAGAACCTCAGTAAAAGCTAGTTTCCTTTCCCCTTTCCTTTGTTCTGAGTCTCGCTATGAGGTAGATGAGCCTCCTGATTGAGCAAGCTTATGTGTTTTGCCTGTTTTTGTCTGTCTACAAGATAATCTTCATAGTATGCAAAAACTAGCTAAATACAAATTTTAATTATTTGTTAAATAAGTGTAGGCCTTTCTGGTCTTACTCATTTCAGTACTATTCTTGTCCCAGCTAAAGTTTTCAAACTCTTAAGATCTCTAAATATAAATCTCTGTTATTCTACTCTGCTTCCTTTTATCTGGTAATCACAGTATTTTAAAGGTGGAAGGGATTTTAGAAATCTTCAAGTCTGCGATCTCTGCTAGTGTTCCACTACATTGTGAGTAACCACCCCAGGTGTCTAAAGATTTTACTCACTTCCTATTTCTCCGTGCCATATGCAAATAACATCTGTAACTAGTCCCACAAATTTTTGTGCCATCTCTTCTGTAACCTGGCTGCCGTAGAATCAGTTTAACAACAATCTAACAAATACATATTCCTTCGAAAACTTGTTTTTTAGAAGTGGATTTTTCTATATATCAAAGCAAGGGCAAGAAAAATGCTACAGACTAAATCCATCTGCTGAATTCAGTTTCCAGCCATTTATGCCAGTGTTTTGACATCGATGTATGAGAAATTTAGAGCCAGCTGAAACTATTGCTGGACTTTTAGCAGCCAGCCCAGATCCTGCAGGTGTTTGTGGCAGGTGGCTTGATAGGCCTTTCATCTCATTTTCTCAGTATATCAAAGTATGCCCTGCCCCCATGCCTTGTAAACTTGAAGTTAATTCAGCTACCAAACATTTCATTTACTCAAGATTGTGCTTTTTCCATTATTCCTGATAGTTCTTACTGGTCTGAAGTTTTATACTAGATACTCCTGTTCATTGATCCCTCGCTTGGTGGTAACTCACCCAGTTGCAATTCCTCTTTTATTTTAGAAAGATCCATATTCAATCTTAATTGCCTAAAATACCAATACATGTGGTCATTATTACTGATAGTGGGTAAATTAGGTAATAGTCTTTATTCTTGAGGATCCAAATGACTACCGGCTGTGGCACTTAAGTTTTATTCTGGAAGTGATTTTACAAATCATTCAAGAAGCTATAAAGAAATCCCCCACCAAATGACATAATAAAAATACCTGTAAAGTCTTCCTCCTCCTTCCTTTCCTAAAATAAATTTATGACAAGCCGGTGTATTGAAATCTGAGTTTGAATCATGGCTGTACCATTTTCTAGCCACATGATTTTAAATGGGAATAGAATTAGTATAGCTAGGTTTTGTAGGCTATCTAGCCTTCCAGAAAAATGGATTTGGACATACTATACTAGGTTTGAAGCACAGGACTGGAAATTTCACTCTAGCGTTCAAGAGTATATTTTTGTGCCTTCAGACAACAAATCTTCATGGAGGAAGCATCTACTCCAGAGCAGACAGTAGAGATAAAATGGTTGAATAAGGCACAGTTCCTGTTCTTGATAGAGCTTACAATCTAATACAGAGGGTATCATTTTATAACCTATCAGGCAAAACTCTTCACTCTTCTCTCTGTATTGAACAACATGATTTTAGTAGGGAAAAAAAAGCATTAACAAACAAAAATAGAAGAAGAATATATTTTCAAGAAAATTAATAAAGTTATTAGAACATTTTCTGTAGCCTCATGAGGCAAATTTTCTGCATATAAGTACATAAATAACTTAAAAAGGATCAAGTGACCAAAGCCTATGAATGCATGACAGGAATGCTATTTGAGTTACCTTGGACAGCTCATTATAACTTGTTCTTCACCTGTCTTTGGAGGGAAAAGATTTGTTTACTACTGTGATGTAGATCATGGTGCCTGGGTGGCTCAGTTGATTGAGTACCAGACTCTTGATTTCAGCTCAGGTCATGATCTCATAGTTTGTGAGATCAAGTCTCATGTTGGGCTCTGCTCTGACAGCACGGAACCTGCTTGGGATTCATATTCTCTCTCTCTCTCTCTCTCTCTCTCTTTCTGTCTCAAAATAAATAAACATTTTTTAAAAAATGATGTAGATGGTAACAAATGGCTGCAAAATATTTTTGAAATGTAAAATTCTATCATGACATCTGATACAATACAGCATCTAATAGGTGATGATTCTCTTTTCAAAATCAGGTATCTGGACCTCCGTCGGTTTGGATCTGTACCACATGGAGGCTTTGGGATGGGATTTGAACGCTATCTGCAGTGCATCTTGGGAATTGACAATATCAAAGATGTTATCCCTTTTCCAAGATTTACTCATTCGTGTGTTTTATAGCTGGAAGACCAGTTAAAGAAAATCACGCTGTGCCAGAGGTACTGCATGTGAATGTGCATATAAGAGAATACATGTTTGAAGTATAGAAATGCAAAAGTTTTCAATATGTAATTGTCATGTCCTAAGATATGACCTATGAAAAATAGAAGTGATCATGATTTTCTTAGAAAGTTGAGAGCAATTCATGGAAAAATGAACTCTCTCAAAAAGATACTTGCAGCAGGTAGAATCTCAAAATCTTATTATGTCAATTAAGAAGAAATGAAGAAACTGAACTGTGGTCTCAGAGGTCCTTTCAGACTCTTAAGACAGGATGAGATCGTGTGTTTTACTTTGTCTTTAATCATTAGAGCACTGCTCTTTGTGACCTCTGAGAAACAACTAGGAGCTAAAAATAAAATGTTGGATCTTTTCTCCCTTTCCAATTAATCTCTGATAAATGCCCATCTTATTCTCACCGTTTTACTAAACATTACAGAAGAAAATATTCCTTTTGGGGTCTTTTTTGAGTTAATATTAAGTTAATGTTCTGAATTGAAATCTTTCATCAGACGGGGTGCAAAAAGTCACATTTAATAACTGCTGATCTTTAAGTATAAAAATAGCAAATGGGATGTATTAATTATTTAAACTAATGACTGTTGTAGTTTATAGTAGATGTTTGTAACTTCTCTAATAATAAAATAGATTTTTGATACCTCTGAAAGAAAAATACAGATATATTTTTAAATTCCATTTGACCTTTCCACAGTGAAAAGTGGAAGAAGGTATTTCCAGTGTAAGATGAGCATGCAAATGTAGCTAAACCTGAAGGACGGGTAATTTTGGACTCAAAAGGCAATATTGTCTATTAGAGTTTTTGTGAGGATTGCTGATTTGGGAATCTGAGACCTGACAACTGTAGCACTTTACGTGTATGATTTGGACAAGCCGTTTACTCTGTATGAGCTCATACATCATTTTCCTCAGAGTTGATACAACAATTACATGAAAGTGTGTGTGTGTGCATGTGTGTGCACGCACACACACGCACGCTTAAAACTGAAATACTACACAAATTTTTTTTAACTCTTGTAGTCTTCATTGAGTTACATATCTATGGACTTACAGCCAAATTATATGCTCAGTAGAATTTATATGTATCAAATAATGGTAAATGGCATGCATGCCTAAATAATCAATTTTCTAAGTCTCATTAGATAACTTATCTGAGGTTATTTCCTGATGAGTTTGTATGTGGACTTTATTTTATCCTAACCCAAAGCAAATGACTGAAAGGAACTGCCAAACCTTAGAGCTGGAAATCACAGAAGCCACTAAGATGTTCTCATGACCAAACTTCTGCCTGATGCAGAGAGAGCCTATACCTGGGCAGGCACTTGTTGGCAAAGAGCTCAGTATCCCACAAAATAGCTCATTCCATTTCTGAATCTGTCTCATTTTTCGTTTTTGCGGAGCTAAAATATGCTTCCCTAGAACTTTAATCCCCTGGGCTCAGATACCAAGTTTAGGGCAGGACAAAAGAGATAATTAGAGCTTTCATAAGGCTTGCCTCAATCATGGGCTAGAGAGATAAATTCATTTGTTTGTGTAACAGATATTATTTGAGCTTACTCAGTATGCCAAGAATGGGGCTAGGTGGTAAATAAATGATAGTGAACAAAAGAGAAATGACCCATGCCTTCATGGAATTTACAGTCTATTAGAGAAGATACACAATCAGTAAGCAAACAAATGTATTTCAAAATATGACATATGCTATAATATTTTATAAAGAACAGGGCAAGCATAGGGGCGCCTGGGTGGCTCAGTCGGTTGAGCATCCGACTTCGGTTCAGGTCATGATTTCGCGGTCTGTGAGTTCGAGCCGCGCGTCGGGCTCTGTGCTGACAGCTCAGAGCCTGGAGCCTGCTTCGGATTCTGTGTCTCCCTCTCTCTCTGCCCCTCCCCCGCTCATGCTCTGTCTCTCTCTCTGTCAAAAATAAATAAACATTAAAAAAATTAAAAAAAAAAAAAGGAACAGGGCAAGCATAGATAACTTTGCTAGAGAAGGTATCTCTGAAAAGGTGATATTTAACCTTAGACCTGGAAGATAAATGCAGAAACCATTTTAAAACATTTGCAACATCAGTCAGTATTGATTTGACATTCAAGTCTTGATACTGTATTAATTTTGTGAAGTGAGAATCAGAGACTCTCACAGGCCCCCAACCTGAAGCACTAATATTTTCCCAGGCTCTCGGGCATCATGTCTCCAGTGATTTTTGAGGAACCAGATAGAATTATAATGTTAATATGATGGTGGGGCATCAAAAATAACAGTGGTAGAAAGAACAGTGAATCACAGAAACCCCAGGTGCTGATCCCAGAGCCACCATTGATTTAGCTGGAGAGTGTTAATCTGGTACGATCATCTTTGTGCCCTCCAGTTATTTCACCTGCAGAACTATCATTTCGAAATAGATCAACTCTAAGGATTCTTTTTCTATCTCTTAATCTTTCAGGAATCTGTGCTGGAGATAGTCACTAATAACAATCGATTTAGAGTCTAACTTATACACTTGATTTTTAGCACATGTCAGGTCTCTGAAAGTGTACAGTGAAGTCAAATCACTGAAAGTTCTGCAATAGACTTCAGTGTGTTCATTGTGTGTGTGCGTGGGGTGGGAGAAGGTCCTCCTCAAATAAACATCGTTCTTGCCTTTTTGGTAAGTTTCAGCAGTGTATTTCCCAACTTTCATACTTACTTGTTCTTTTCCTCTACGGTTGATCACACAGTGAGTATCTGGTTGAAGCCAAACACTTGCCACTCATCACAAGCCTCAAAATTGACATCTTTGACTCATTACTTTTACCGATAATTGAGCAACAGCAAATACCGGTGTCAGACAAAGATCATGAAAATGCCAAAACTAAACTTGCCGGCAGGGCAGACGGCATCTACAGGGAAAACTTTAAAATGCCCACTTGTCAGCTGCTATATGAATATCCAGATTCTGCAGAGAAGCAGCATTGTAGAATCCTGTGTAGAATGAATAAAAGTCAAGGACTACCCACGCTATAATATTATTCTTATAGGGCTTAAACTGTGAGTTAAAAGGTGATTTGAGGGTGTTAACTTCTGCTTGAGTAACCAGTTTCCAATGAGGGAAAAATCAGATTCTGTTTTCCCAAGATTTCCAAACGTCACCTCAAAATAGCAACCCCAGCCACCCAAGAAAGAGTGTGTGTATTTTAAAACTTAGAAATGGTTTTTCCATCATTAATTTCCATTCTCATTTCAAATTTTGCATTAGGTGGGGAAAAATAGTTACTTTCCATCTGGCTGTCCTCTGGCCTGGTGAGGTTGTGCTGCTATTTATTCATTCATTCATGTATTTTTTTGGTCTCACAAGAACTTAATTGTGTGAGTGATCCATTCCAGATCTAGACATAATTCTCCCACCCTCTGACCCAGCCCAGAGACTGACTGTCACAGAACAGCAAAGGGACTGTTTGACCTTTTGTCCCTCTCAGACAGTATCTGCCAGAAGCGTCCCTCTACAATGTTATACATTCATTCTCTCTATAAATTGAATCTGGACATTCAAGCATGACTGAACAGGCACTGAAGATGCAATTGGTGAGATGGATTAACTCTACTCTTCTTTAAATCTCTTGTTTCAGATAATTATAGATGAAAGATGCTTATTTGGATCGGATTGCTATTTATTCATATATTTATTTTAGTAAGTGGTGAGGCAAGAACATAAAAATGCAGAGTTGAAAGACAAATTGGCCTGGATTGAATTCATAAGAAATGCGTGGGGCTTGTTGGCTTCTGATCAATATTTGTATTCAGTCTGCAATCTTAAGTATGTATAATAAAAAGAAAACAGGTGGGAGTAATATCTGACTGTAGTTTCTTCCCAGTGTATAGTCCAAATTAAAAGGCATTCAGGACAAAAAATAACCTTAATCACCTGACACAAAAATGATTACGATCTGTCCACAAGACAGATCTTATTAGATCATGACCAACACACCTCCAGAAACTTACACATTCTGCCATTACTGGAGTCCTGAATTACTCCTCTGATCAGCTAAGGTTCCAGGTAGCTCTTGGGCATTCTAGTTAGCTCCAGTTTGGTTTGGAGTCCAGTGAATTTACAACCACTATTAGCACACTGTGTGGGAGTTTCCAGGGGAACTTTGTAAAGAAGTCAGGAGTTTGGGTGGTTCTTAAACTGTTATTCAGGCAGCTATTGAGTTAACATAGTTCATGACTCTTCTGTAACTTCCTGCTACATCTTTACTGTTCATAATTATTATTAGTAATATGACTATCAATTGAACATTGCTTTACAGTTTATAGAATTTTTTAATGTATTCACAATGTATTATGAACCTTGTTCTTTTGTAGCTTACTATGCCTCAAATTCATTTGGTTTAATAAAAGATTAGTTTGTTATGAAGATTGGTTATTAGGAATTCCTAATATCAAGGGAGAGTAAGACGGCAAATAATGTCCACCACTCTTAGCCTCCAGAGAAACTGAAAGCACAGAGCTTTATGGTAACCAAAGAAGTTTGTATCTTAAGCCTCAGAGTTTAGTGGACATGTTGCAAAACACACACTTTGGCTTCTGATTTCCTTGTTTTACACAGGGGGGAGAGTTGAGAGGGTGAGGGAAATGACGGTCGAGTTCAAATGCATTCTAGCACAGAGAAGCACTGGAATAAAGGGCCCTGGACCCAGCAGTGTACTTAAGCTCACTGTGTCTCTCTCTCTCTCTCTCTCTCTCTTTTTTTTTTTTTATGTGTTTATGCTCATATTTGCCTTACTTACCCTCCTCTTAGGATCATCCTAGAATATACATGGAAAGATAGATGCAGGAACTTTGGTGGGGATTATTAATATCCTCCCCCAAAGTGATCAGCCTTTAATATGTCAAGATGATGCTCTGAGAATAGAAACATGGTAGGCCCATCCAGCACAGGTTTTATCATGCTACAAATACACATATGCACAGCTAGAACTGTATTCTGCAAAACCTGGGCCATTTGCAGCTGTGACTCTTTGACTTATAACCTTCTCTGCACACTGGTTCAACAATAACTGCTTTGCTCTTTTCCTAGGATCCTGGATTTCAAAATCTCTTAAAGATCATATTTCTTCCCCTGTCTGTGATGTATAAACTGCCCTCTCTTGTATTTTCCCAGCTCCTGGTAGTTTACCCTGTCTCTTCAGTGAATAGGAGCTCTCTACTTAAGGGAGAACTTTTGCTATCCTTGGAGAATTCTGACCTGATAATACCCAAACCTGCCTCTCTCTAGCAAATGTAATAAGGAACACAGGAACACCATTTCTTCTCCCCAGCCTTCTCTTCTCCAAGATAGAATCTCCGGGGCTGCACCCCACTAGGTTATTCATCGGGCAGTGTATTCTTAAAGTGGGCCTTTCTCTTGGTAGAGGAATGCTTCCCTCCACTGTCCACTCAGCTACTACCCAAGTATGCTGTGATACTGGTTTTGATACTAGAAGAGCTTAAAAGTCTCCAGTGCCTCCCTTCCAGCTGTCTTACATCCTCTAGTGGTTGCCTGTATACGTAATAACTGCTGAGGAATCTTAATTACGGTTTCAAAATGTTCAGGGCAATCCCATCCCCCTCCATTTGGGGATTGCAAAAATGGATTTGGGTCACATACACGTTTGTTGTTGAAGAACATTAAGTTTTTTCACTGAAGATTTCCACCAATTCACATGATCTTTGCACTGTCCCAAAAGGCAGGAACTCATTCCTGTACAGTTAGGATATAGCTGGCCAGTGATCTCTTTAAGTGTGATTTCCATCTTCTACATTCTGTACTAAAGGTTTTCACATCGGGAAACTGTTGGGTCATATTCCTGCCAGAAAATGTGGTGGAGGTTTAGTGTGTTGGAAAAGATATTAGACAAAGAAAAGACCTTTTCTTTTTTCTTTTTTTTTTTTTTTTTTTTTTGAGAGAGAGAGAGTGTGGGGGTGGGGGGTGTGTATGCACACAAGCTGGGGAGGGGCAGAAGGAGAGAGAGGGAGACAATGTCAAGCAGGCTGCACACTCACTGCGGAGCCTGGAGATCAGCTCAGGGCTCATTCTCACCGTGAGATCATGACCTGAGCTGAAATCAAGAGTTGGACGCTTAACCCACTGAGCCTCCCAGGCGCCCCTCTGACTGAAGTCTTGACACTCTGCTTTTGAACTGCGGAACCTTGAGCAAGTGATTTTATCTGTGGGTTTGGATAGGCATCTGCAGAATGAGGGTAGTGCTTATCTTACAAGTGTTGTGAGAAACAAAACTGTGTGAAAGGGTTCCCTAAACTGAAAAGACTGCACAAATATAAGATCTCCTGAGGGAAACCTTTTTAAAACTCAAACAAACAAAAAAAAAAAAACAAAAAACAAAAACTGTATCAACTAAAATATCTATTGCATGTTGAATGAAATAGTTTATAGCCATCAAAAATTATGAGTGAAAATGTGTTCAAAAAATGTTAAATTGTAGTTTACAGTTACCAGTAGTGTAAAACCTGTGTACATGGACTAGAAGCATACGGGAAAAAAATGAGATCAGCTATTTCAGGGCAGTGGAATTGAGTGACTTTTTCTTTTAAAACCTCTTTGGTGTGTTCAGTTCAGTTCAGTAAACTTACTGAGCACTCAAACTGCCAGGTGCAGTGCTAGACTCTGCACATACAGAGATAAGTAGGACATGTGCCTTGCCTCAGGGACTCCCATTGCAGATGGTCTTGGCCAGAGTTTATTGTGAATAAGAATCACCTGGGGAGCTTATTAAAAATTTCAGGGGGCGCCTGGGTGACTCAGTGGGTTAAGCATCCAACTCTTGATTTTGGCTCAGGTCATTGATCTCACAGTTCATGAGATTGAGCCCCCATATTGTGCTGTGCTCTCTCAGTGTGGAACCTGCTTGGGATTCTCTCTCTCCCTCTCTCTCTACCCCTCCCCTACTCACGCACACATGCGCTTCCTCTGTCCCTCTCTCTCTGTCTCCCCCAGAGTAAATAAACTTAAAAAAATTATTTAAAAATTTTCAGATTACCTTGGTTCTACCATAGAAAGTCTGATTCAGTAGATGGAACAGCCCGCAGTTTGCGTTTCTTAAACAGTCACCCTGAGTGATCCTAATGTAGGTGGTTTAATTCCATGCTGTGAGAAAGCTTCAGGGAGGTTTTAATATTTTTACAGTAAAAGGTAATAATTACACAAATCTGCTCATTGAAGAGCATACTATTTTTGATTGTTCTGCCTGCACCTTGGAGCTGGTTTTTTATGCCTCTGTACCAAGGAGGGAAAGCCAGCCCACAGAGTGATGTTACTCTTAAATCCATGCAGCATGAAGCCTTCCACACCTCTTGACCTAGATCTGTTTTCCTCCCTTTCTTGTCCACTGCCTCCCCCATGTTTTTTCCCCCTGTGCATCTGTATCTCTCCCGCTCTGATTCTTCCAATGCCCAGTAATATATCAACATCCAGATTCTTCCCCTTCCTTTTTCCAACCTATCCCCCCCGCCAACCAGACATGTCAATTTTATTGAAACAAACATGTCTGCTTTACTAACTTGTTCTGGAAGGCTCTTATGTATGGTTAGTATTTCTCAGAAAACTTAGGAGTGGGCTATTCACTGATCAACAACCACAAAATTATCATGTGTGGAAACTTCTGTGTTTTGGTGCTTGACTGTCGCATAGCTCTTGATTAACTTTTTTCCATTGGGTTAGCCGTCCTCAACAGATTGCTGTCCTGCCCGTCGAGCTGGAGTATACCCTGCATTCTGACACAGCACTGCTTGTCTCCACATGCCTGTGGATGGGCTTGGGTGGCTTTCCCAGGCGACACACCTGTCACCACTTAGTCACCTAGAATCAAAATAATACAACTCTAATCACACTGAGGCTGTGAGGCTTTATTTTAGGAGGGGTGACACTCCAAAATGCAACTAGAGTTTCTACGTTTTCACATGTTTATGTTACTTGTACTTCAAGATACCAATGGTTGGACAGTGGCTTCCAGAATCGCTCCTTTCATTGTGCTCCCTGAGAACCATATGCAAATACCAGCCATCTTACACTGCCATTTGTCTTCTCTGCAGGAAGGAGAGCTCCGTAACACAAGAGAGACCGCATCCATGTTTGTATCTGCAGTGCCCTGGAGAGTATCCAGCACATAGTGGGTACTCATTAAAAAACTCTTGAATGAATTAGGTGTCATCGAGGTGTCCAAAAAAAACCCAAAAAGAAAAGGAAAAAGAAATATGTCCATCAGACAACAGGGAAATTCTCCTTAAAAAGTAATTCCCAAACTGGTGTTTCCCTCTTTATGTATCTGAAATATTTCATAAAATTTTAAACTAGCCTTTTCAGCATAAAAATCCAAGTCTGGAGCCTTTGCCTGAACATAGAACAAAAAGTTAAAAATTAAAAGTATGAGTTCAACTGGTAATTTATCTTTAGGAGCTGTTACTGAACGTGAGTTTCTAAGGTGTCTCTCCTGGTGTTGCTTCTAGAGTACAGTAACTAAATAGAGTTCTCAAGAACTTCGCTCTACTGTTCATCATTACAAAACCAGCACCGACCCATGTCCTTGCACACAGTGAGTGCTTAGTAAATAACAAATGAATATATTTGATTGAGGGGAGAAATTCACAGCAAGTCTCAGATGAACTCAGAGTTGCTCAGATTTTCAGTTCATTACTGCTAACTCAGTGCCTGTCTCTGTGGGGCACCCCAAAACAAGAAAAACCTAAGAGCTCATAGTTTTAGTTCCCATACAGCTGGTTGATAATTCTCTGTGTTCCCACAATCCTTTGAACATACCTCTACCACAACATTGTCCACACACTACTGTAGACCCCTGCCTACCTATTTCTCTCCCCAGAAACACCCTGAACTTCTTAAGACCCTGGTCTTACTCATCTCGGTGTCCCTATGCTGAACTCATGGTAGTAGGTTCTCAGAAAATCCTTACTGAGAATTAAATAACAAGGACATAAATGACCTTTCCTAAGTAACATGTATTTGAATATATAGTTTGCATTTGGATAAGAGTATATGCCTTTCTAAGTGTTTTCAGAGTTTCAAATGATAGGTACTGGGTAAGTCCTGAAAGAAAGTAGATCAGTTTTCATGCCTCTCTTAAATACTTGGTAAGGTGTCAGTTTAGTTATCAAGCCCATTCCTGCTCTGAGAATCACTGCCCCCACCACACCCTAGCCCATGGATGCCCTGCAGACATAGTGGGGACAGGAGCTTCCCTTGCTGAGTGGACTGGCAGTGGATACCTGACCCAAAATGGGCCAGTATCATTTTCCCTTGGAAAAGTGGGATTGAGAACACTAGAAAGTCTGGACTGGTTGCTTGAACCAGGAATATATAAACTTAGGAAATGCAGAGCAACCATGTGCCTCAAGAGACAGAGAAGGCAGTCTGCAGAGAGAAATGAAGGCACATGCTCGGAGATGAAAAACCAGATGGCCTGTGAGAGACAGACACACACATCCAAACTGGCTGCCTAGTTTTTGCTATATTTAGTCCTCAGTTACTAACCTTCCTGAGGCCAGATTATTCAACTTTCTCTTGGGTTCCATGGGATGTGCCTCTTTTTTTTTTTTTTTTAAACCAATAAATTTCCTATTTGGGCTTAAGGAAATTTAAAACAGGTATCTGCTTTTGCAACTAAAAGAGAACATTAATACACTCTCTGATTTATGGAAAGAATTCTCATTACTTTTTGTTGTTGTTGTACTTCCATTACCTTTTAGTCATATCCCCACATTATCCCAGAGTACATGTTAATCAGGAAATTATTTAGATGAGAAATTTCTGATAGATAAGATGCCATAGGAGGATAAGTGAGTGACATATTTGCTTTTCAAGTGTCTTGATACCCTGAGTCACAAAGACAAAACAAATGAATAGATGCTTATTTACAGAGGGGGGTTGGACAAATATCAGACCTTTTTTGAAGTACAAAATCAGATTAGAGAGGTTTTGAAGAACCAATACATTTGGCAGCTTCCCAAGGCATCTATTTTTGAAGATTCTTTCCAAAACTATATAAGAATGGCTTTTGTCATAAGCCTTAGCTGGGTTTCAGACTAGCCAAAACTGCCAACTGTAAGAGACTAAATAAAAGAGCATGTGTGCCTAGAGCAAGCCAGACCCTGCTGTTGGCCGGCCATAAACAATGAAAGTAAGATAAAAGATTTTGCTCTTCAGAAACAGTTCCAAATGTGTTTAGAGTTTTGTGTACCATATTCATTCAACCCTGGCATGCCGCACCCTGAATTTAGTCCTCGCTTAAAATAATCATTTTGAAAACATGCATGGAAAATAGGGAACTGGGAACTGCTAAAATCATCATTTGGTTCCGGAAAATTTTTTCTGAAGAAAATCTTCGGGCTTTTTCCTAGAATGTTACGAAAACGTTAACTTATAATGATTACTGCCAACATATTTCTAATCATTCTAGGAAAAGAAAACAGCAACAAATAAGTTTCCAGCTCTTTGCACAGTCAACACTCTGGACCTTGGAGAAGCTTGCATGTAATTTGACTGCAACTACTTTCCTTTTTTAGTTAATTGTGTTAAATGTGCCTCATAACTCCTAATCCCGGTGGGGCTGTCATTTAGAAGGGGCTGGGGGGAAGCTGTTTTAATTCTGGCTTTTGTTTCAGCCACTAAATGTAATACCACATGATTGTTGACCCAACGGTAATCCAGTTAAAAAACAGTCTTCAGAGTTACTGCATCATCAAAATTAACCCTGATTACATCAAATTATGTTGAAAACAGACCACAGCTGTTTGCCCTGTTGAAGCAACTGCTTGAGAGCTCATCCAGAAGATCTATCTGGGTGTCAGGAAGATACATTTTGTTTTTTATCTTTGTTTCTCATCACAAATGTACGAGGGAAACACTATGTTCTTCCCAGGGTGCTTGGGGGGAGTTGAAAACTTTGTGATCCTCCAGAATCCAAAATCTTCTTAATTCCAAAGTAGAAGAAAACCAGATCTTTTAAGGTTTCAGTTTTCTATAGAAAGGACGTCAGAAGAAGGAAATGTAAATCTATTGAGTATTGCTCTTGTCAGCAGGAAAGAAATGGAACTTAACTGCAGAGAAGGATGGCGGGGCCTCCTCTGGTAGGCTGCGTGCAGTCATATGCTAGGGATGGCTCATAACCAACCCATGAGCGCAGACGGTGGTGAAAAATTTTGCAAGCTGGTTGCTAAAAAATAGCACTATTAAAATTAAATAATTTTAAATGGAAAGTAACAAGAATCGGAGAAGATGGGAGACAGATTGGAACTCTCATACATTGCTGGTAATGCAAAATGGTGTAACCACTGTGGGAAACAGTTCAACCATTCCTTAAAAAGTTAAACACACGGGTGCCTGGCTGGCTCAGTCCGTAGAGCATGTGACTTTTGATCTCGGGGCCATGGGTTTGAGGCCCACGTTGGGTGTAGAGATTACTTTAAAAAAAAAAAATTAAGCACAGAGTCACCCTATGATCCAGCAATTTGACTCCTAGGTATATACCCAAGAGCAGTGAAGATGTAGGTTCACACAAAAACTTGTACACATATGAATGTTCACAGCAACATTCATAGTAGCCAAAAAGTGGAAACAACTGAAATATCCATCAACTGAAGAATGAATAAATAAAATGTGATACATTCAGTCAAGGAAATATTAATATTTGTAATATTGCAATATTTGCAATAAAAAGAAGAACTGATGTATGCTACAACATGAATGGACCTTGAAAATGTTATAGAAAGTGAAAGAAGTCAGACACAAGAGGCCATGGATTCCAATTATATGAAATGTCCAGAATTGGCAAATCCATAGAGACAAAGTAGATTAGTGGCTGCCGGGGGTTCAGATTAGGGGAATGAAGAGTGGCTGCTAATGGATATGGAATCTCTTTTGGGGGTAATAAAAATGGTCTAAAATTAGATAGCAATAACGGTTACATAACTCCGTGATATACTAAAAACTGAGCTGCACACTTTAAAAGGGTGACTTTTATGGCATATGAATGATACATTAATAAGTTAACTCATAAACTTACAGTTAAATAAATTATATGAAAAACAAAGGGAATAAGTAACCAGAACTATCAGTTACTAATTCACTACATTTTCCTGTTATCTCTGCTCTATTGTATCTTTATTTTGGAAGTACTAAATAAAGATATATTATGAGCATCCCTTAACTGTATTCATGAACATAAAGTCTATAGCTTGAAATTGGTCAGGAAGGTGGGGAGGGTATAGTATTAGCACCACAAAAATTGTCGTATACTACAAATCAAGGCTACGTCCACTACAACCACCAGTGAGCCAGGTTTTAAACATTTATCAGCACAACACTGGTTGTATGGATCAGATAACCATTGTGGGTACCTCTGGTAGAAATAAAATGAGATGGTCTCCTGTGGCCTTTGGATCCCCAACAAAAATACTAGCAAATCTACAAAGCCACTATACATGCATTCATTGCAGAAGAAAATGACATTTCTGGTCAGCTGTTAGAAGAAACTCAACTTGGACTCAGGAGACATATGTTCTCCTGTTTTGCTAGTATTGTGTTTGGGTACAAGGGGCTAAGTGATAGAGCACCTGTAGTACTGTCACAATGAGGCCAGATATCAGACAAACCACAAATGATTTAAATCTTAGCCCCAGAGAGGAGAGTATCTGGGGAGTCTGCACAACAGTGTCGGGGTTTGGAAACCAAAAGTTAACACAGTTACTTCTCTGGAGCCTGGAGATAGGAGTCAAAAGGTCTAAGGAGCCGTTGTTTTAGAAACTACCCCAGGATTTCAACCACCTGTGAACATGAAACTGCATAGGATTACCTCCACCTGCTCAGCCCCTTCCATGAGACCAGTCACTGTGGATTTAAACACTCTAGCTGCTTATAAGTACCTTCACAGATCCTGTTTTCTGGTGTGGATGGATCAGAGACTTCTGGATGCTTCAGGAGTCCACAGCTCCCAGTTGTCATCCATTAAGGGTTGTTTTTTTTTCATTCTCACGACATTTAGCGAGCATTGATTATGTGCCTGGCACCATGCAGAGAGGCTTTAGGGATACCACAAACGAGGACGACCCAGCCCTGCTCAGGTATTTGCAGTACAGTGTGATAACCTAATTTATATATGTGCAATGTGAATTCAAGAAAAACATGAACAACTGTGCTGAGGTGTGGGGATGGTGAGTTTTAAGGAGAGGGGTCTTGACATATGTTCAAGATCCAATCCAAGGTAGAAGTTCTCTGAAGGAAGTAAGAGGCCATCATGCAAAGTATGGTTTGGAATACCAGGGCACTTTCTCAGGAACCTGACAAGTCTTCGTTCCTGGGAGAATATGATGAATCCACAGCATGGTTTCTGAATACAATGAGGTACCACCCTCACCAGTGTCTGGAGAAATGTCCCAGAACGCTTACTGCCCCAAAGCAATTAGCACAAGTTCTAATTTTTCACAAAAGAGAAATTAGGAAACGGGACTTGCTCCAACTTTTCCCATAAGAAAGTTTATTTCCAGAATATCTAACACTGGGTGTAATGTCAAGTAACTCTCAGACTTTTAGCAGCTGCAGACAGGGAGGAAACCACACTATTAGGTCTTCAGCCACACCCCAAGCCCACTTTCAGATCTCTGTCCCATCCAGATGCCAGAAATTGATTTGAGTAGCTCACAGTAATTAGATGGAACTAAGTGAGCTCAAAGCATCCGGGGTTAAAGTGGCACACACCTCAACATTCATGGGAGTCCAGGGTCCTGAAAGTCACCAGCTGAGGTGGCTCAGCTGGCCACAATGACCTTAGCAAGCAGCACTCAGCTCTGAAATTAACCTGTCAACTAAATTGAAGGGGAGAAAAGGCTAGGCCAGGACACAAACATCCATCCCCACCCCCGGTCCAATCACTGACGTCAAGCTTGGCGTGGGTGGTATTAATCATGCCAGCCTGGTGTGCAGTTGAGGACAGCTCTCCTTCCAGCCCTTCCAACCCGTTCCTGGGACCGTTCCATCAGCCATGCACCTGCCGCTGGCCACAAACCCTCAACTCGCAGACAGGCACGGATGCAGGCTGTTGCTGACGACACTCAAAGCCAGAGTGCACCCTTTAGAACACAGGCTTGGGTGGGGGAGGGGCGGGAGCAAACCCTCGTGCCCGTGCTTTCGTCCCAGGTGTGCAGTTCTCTAATCTCTGCAATGCTTCCTCCAGAGAAGCTCTCACCATGAGATGGTCATTTCCTGAGGATTTAATGAGAATATAGGATTAATGACCCAAAGCACTCTTTGCAGCCGGTCATTAATTCCCCCCAGGAAATACCCATGGTCTTTAATCAAAATTGCCTAAATTATAGACTAGTGATGCGTGTCCTCACAGGTTTGGGGGCTGCGGGGGGCGGGGGCTGTCATCCCTACTGGTTCCAATAGATGGCGCCTATCTTCATGTAAATAAACCACTCCTAATTCATTTCTCACTTCTCACCAGCGAAACCAGAGGGCATTAACAACAACAAAAAACAGCACGCAGTGGAGAGGACTTAGTGAAGGCCCAGACAGGAACGTTCTGTTCAAGGGCTGTCCCCAGGCCTGGCACACATCTCAGGCTCAGAAGACTGAGGCACACCAGGGTGCAGCCAGAGACCTTAGCAACAGTCCAGCCTCCTGTGTGCAGCCTGAGCTGGGTGCTGGCAGCTAAGTAATGAGAAAGGTGGGGTGAGGCACCGAGCACCAAGAAGAGGCCCTTTCTGTAGGCTTTGGGGAAGGAATGGGATGTTCAGAGAAGACTTCTCGAAGCTGATACAGGTTTCCCAGACTATCCACAAGTTTGCTTTATGCCCCTTCACTTTTACGAAAGACCTACATTACTGCTTGTTTTGCTCACCAACAGAATTTTCACCTTTTGGTGATGGTAATTGCTTCTTCACTTTACCCCATTTCAGCTTACCAACAGGTTTCATGGGAACACACCCCTCTTGGATTGCAGGGGTGGAGGGAAACCTGTACTCTGTAACTGTTGTATTTCAAGGCCCCTCCTTTCTTGGCCCACAAAACACCAAACTTTTCTTTTTCCACATGGAATTGTAAATAATGGGGAGGAAAGAGTCTTTTGCAAAACAATTTAAGAGCTTCTGGCAGAATGCAGCCCAACGCCCAACTAACCATTGCTGCATCTGCTGCCAGTCTGTCTTGAATCATACACATATCAAAGGATATGTATCAGAAGACTACTCTTCTAGGGAAAGATGAGGCATATGTATGCCTGACTTGCATCATATACCTTCAGCTGCAGACAATCCATGCAGATTTCTCAGACTGCAATCCCTGAGACTTGGCACTATGACTCAGATGTGAATGAAGTCAGAAAGATTGCTTTATTTTGGTTGGGAGTCGCCGCCTCCTGATCGATTTGGCAGGCTTGAGTATTTTGATATTTGTCTCAGGGTTCCAAGGTACTAAAGCCAGAGGTTAAAATGGCCATAATTCTAGTGGCGGCCCTTAAATGTGGCATAAGGATCGCTCAATCAGAAAGCTAAGGCAGCTCTGATCCCAGCTGTAGCCTGATAGCTCTGGCTCTACATTCAATCCAGCAGGATAGTGAAATGAGGGGTGCAGGGGAGCTGACTTCTACCTCTCATGATGCTTAGAAAAGCTGGCAGATAGTAAAGGATTTGCTTTTACAAATTGATTAAAGTGAGTGAACTTTCTCCAACCCAGGTATAAAACCAGAACGATGTCCAACAGCTTGAAACAACTAGCTTCACTGAACAGAAACTGGAAAATGGACAAAATAGCCTTAGTCCAACGTGGTGTGGAGAGTGTGAGATGCTGTGTCTCCTACTTACCTGCCCATAGCACACTTCTCTATGGATAAAATGGATTACGACCCACTTGGCTCTCCATTGTACAGGCTTTGGCACTTTAGGCTATCTGTAAAATGGGAATAATACCGCTCGCCCAATTTGTAGATTTGTGAAGACAAGTAAGTAAACAAGGAATGTAAAAGCGCCCAGCACGTATTAGTCTGTTTTCATCTTCGCTTCTCCCGCCAAGGGGGTGCGAGAGTTAATGAAACTCTTGCTGGGAAGCGGATCACTTATTTCAGCCAGAACCTGACCCACTGAAACCTGAAACTCAGAGTGCATAGGAAACGCGAGCAGCCCTCGGGTCCCTTCCTGACGACCCTCTGTGAAAAATCGATTAGCGATCGAGGGCGCGCAGACCCTTCCCTTCACCCCACCCCCGTTCCCACCAGGGGCGCGGCCGCATCCCCGGATTGCTGTTGAAGCTTGAGGGCGGAAAGCAAGACCCGGGGGCGCGGCTGGCGGCCGGCCGCCGGCCTCGGCGTCTGCTCAAACCTCGGGCTTCCCGGGTCCCTAGAGGCAAGGCGGTGTTTGCGTCTTTGAAGGCGGCCCGCCGGGGGGCGCGGTGGGCTGTGGGCGTGGCGAGCGCGCGCCGCCCTTTTTCCTGCTGTGGCGCCCCCACCGCGGCCCGGCTGGGAGTGCGCGCGGGCGCGCGCGGGGAGAGCGGGAGCGCGCGAGGCAGCCGGGCCCGCGCCGCGCCGCCTCGTCTTCGCCCCGCGGCCGCTGGCCGCCCCGGCCCCTCCCCTCCCCCGTGAGCTGCGCACCGCCGGCCGGCTGACCCAGCGGCCCGCGTCCGCGCCCTTGTCAGCCCGACCCCGCGGCGGGCTCCAGGCGGCCGGCAGCATGAGCGGCGGCGGCGACGTGGTGTGCACCGGCTGGCTGAGGAAATCGCCTCCCGAGAAGAAGTTGAGGCGCTATGTGAGTGCGGGCGACGAGCGGGTGCGGCCGCCGAGGGCGCGGGTGGAGGGCGCCCCGCGGCCTGCCCAGGGGCTGGGGGCTCCGGGAGGGGCGTCGCCGACGGAGAGGGCGGGCCCTGGGGGCCCCGGGGGGCGAGGAGCGGCCCGCGCGCCCCGCGACTCGGGGCTGTGTGGGGCACCTGCACACCTGTCACAGGTGCGCGGCCGAGGGGCGGAGCGGGCGGGCGGGCAGGTTGAGGCTGCGGCTCCTTCTTCGCCCGGCGGGCGCGGCGGCAGCGCCTCCCCAGCCAGCTTCCCTGTAAACTAAATACGGTATCGAAGTTTGTATTGATTGTTTTGGAGACCGAGAGAGTTGATTCCCGGGGCTGGGGGACCATAGTAACCCCGAGCGGCTTCAGCCTGCAGGGCTGCGGGAGTGGGCGAGAAAGGGGGGCGCAGGCTGCGGGGCGGCTCGGTCCGGCCCCCACAAAGGGCGAGGCCCCTCACACCCTTTCCCCCTTCCCTTTCTCTGCCCGCCCCTCCCGGTGACCGCCTGCTTCCTTCCAGTCCACAGCCTCTGCATCACGGGCAGCGTCAGCGGCATGTGCAGCTCTTGTATTAAGTGACTCATTTGTTTGTCCCCCTTCATTCCGTATGTCTCTCACAGACATCCCCTCACCCCATCCCACGATGGTGACATTGCAGTTTGGTCTGGTATAACTGGCCGGGATTTTGTGTCGTCCTTGGTGTCTGGGGTCGGGAGAAATCAAGGTTCTCAGTTGCCAGGTGGTGCTGACCGACGGTGTTTACCGAAATCGCTGGGACAGCTTCTCCCTTCCAAGTGAGAAACTGGCAACATCGAGCGAGGGGAAGGTGGGATACAGTCTGGTGCCGCCTGGTGAAGAGGTCTGGCTAACCGCCCCTCTCGTTCCCCCCCCCCCCCCCATCCAGTGCCTGCCTGGTGGGGTCAAAGTACACGATGGTAGTAATTACAATCAACTCTGGGCCGTTTGCAGGCGTTTGGAAATGGAAGTAAGGTCGGTATAAGGTGTCAAGGTCTCTCTTCTGTTCCGTTTTCACTTCCTTTGAAATGCCCTTGTTAAACTGACTCCTGGTGCTGGCCTCTCTGGGATCATTCCCACAGCACGAAAGTGAGCTGTTGCCTTCCAGCTGCAGTGCATCAAGGGAACTCCGAACAGACCCTGCCCTCTGTCAGCTGCACCAGTGGCTGTCCATGGGGGGAGAGGCAGAAGCTTAGCAGAGTTTCCTGTCTTGGCTCCCCAGATCAGAACTGAGGGACTTCTGGCCTCTGGATTGAGGAAGTGACATTCTGTTTTTCAAAGGAAATGTTGTTGGGGAGTGCAAGTGTGTGTGTGTGTGTGTGTGTGTGTAAATGAAAGCAGGCTCTTATTTAAATCACTTGCTGGGAAGACTCTAACAGTGACTTTTCAAAGTGGACCTAGATTTAAAATACAGTAAAGATGAGGCAATGGAGGGTTCATCTTCGTTCTTAGGTTCGTTTTTCAGGGATGTCCAAGGAGCCAAAGCATTATAACTGCCAGGAAAGAAACGTTCCCCCTTTTCAGAGTTGTATCAGCTCATTAGAAAAGGTGAATTTTTATATTAGGTTAAGGATGAGTCATTTGCTATGGATGTTTTTATAATTATAAAAAACAAAACAAAAAGTTTTTGGCCCCAAAGAGCTTAAGAAAGCTATCAGTCGAAGTGTAATAACATACCAGCTAGTGGAATAGAGTATCCACTGACAAATGTGACTCTTAATTTTCGAATTAGAGCACTACCCTAAAGATCCTTGAAACTTTGCTTTTGATACAGTTTGCAAACAGTTTGACGCCATATCTCTATTTGATGACTACTTCAACTCTATCACCCAGACTCTCTTTACGACCCATTTCTTTGGTATTTTTGTTCCCAAGCAACTTTAGCTCAAAAACAAGTTTGGAGGCTTTGGGGTCAAGCAACTTTTTCACCCATTTGAAGTACTTGACATCTTACAGTCCTATGATGACCTCACCCGCTTTCCCACTTCCTTGCAGCTCCAGCCCATGGACATCTGATCAAACTACTAACAACTGCTCTTGGGCTTGGGTGTAATGTGTTCCGTTGATATGACTGGAACTGAGTGCGAGCTCAGTTCTCTTAGTTGAAACTGGACTGAGTTGTCTGACCCCAAGCTCTTGGGGTTAGAGTCTGCCTTTACATCTTTTCTTTTTGGGCATTGAGAATTTCTGCACCTTGCTTTAAGTTAAAACTTTGCCAGTTCCCTGTGTTCATTAGAGAGCCAAATTCATTAGAATCAAACTAGGAAACAAGTTATTTCCCAGCCTCGTTACTAAACACACACCCTAAAATAGCTGCTTATTCTGGTATATACAATAGCCATGTGGTATCATGGATTAAGTCTCCATTTTAAGAATATATCACATATCTGAGATCAAGGGAAAAGAAGTTCATGAAATAGATTGCAACTATTTACAATGAATTTTAAAAAACCTCTCTCTAATTTGAAGAGGTGGTAGGTTGAGGGAGGAAAAAACAACTTGAAGCCATAGCAAATGTTAGCAGGGATTAGGTTTAGGGATGTTTTCGTCAGCCTTTTCTAATTTATTAAGCATAAGAAGATGTAAAGATCTATTCAGTATTGCTGTGCACTTTGGGGGAATTACAAAAAGTGACCTCTGGAAAATGGTGAGTATTGCCTCTGGACTATCATCATATGGATGCAGTGGGAGGCTAGCGGGAGGAACAGCCCTCCCATCATGCTGTAGTGTGCATGTGTATGAGTGTGTGTGCATATACATGCACACACATATATAAGGCAGAAGCCAGATTTTCTTGAGGAAAAACATTTTATGACCTACACTGCTCTGTAATTTTCTATTGATTTCACTGGGGTAAAAGAGAGAAACTATGGACAGCCGCACTGCCCTCTAGTGGCTAATTTGGAGAAAATTGTGTAGTGATTCTAATGAACAACTGCTTTGAGGAAACTAATTGTTTATTAAGTCAACTTGCTTATTAAATATCTGTATCTCTGGATTTGATGCTCGGAATAAAAATTAAGCCATCCTGTCAGTCTTAGCAGATGACCTTGCCTTCTCCACCAAGAACATTGAAGCTATCAGAGGGTAGCTGTCTGCACACACTGCAACCAGATTTCCAAATTTACCTGCATCTGCATGATTCCTTTCCTTTTCCCTACTTCTTAGAGTAGATGAGGTGCCCCTTCTAACTGAGCAATCCTGCTACCTGTGCTTTGGATCATATCCCATCCTATCTCTTCAAGTCATTATTACCCTTTCTGTTATGGATATTCTGTGTCTTCCCCTCTCTACCTATTTCTATCCATTAACATGTAAACACACTTCCTTTTAACAGAATCCTCCCTCAGTATCCCATCCTTTCCTTCTCACTGTGCTTTCTGCTTTTCTTTAGAGCTAAGCTTCTTCATGGTTGTTTATACTGTTTCCATTTCTCCTCCCTTCTTGTCAGTTGGTTCCAGTCTGAAACCTACTTTGTCATTTCACAAAAGCTGTTCTCTGAAAGGTGCCAGTGATACCCAGGTCACAGAATTCAGAGGTCTGTTTTTTCACTTCTCATTTTAATTTCTTCACTGCTTAGTCATAGTAGACCACTCACTCTTTCTTGAAGCACCTTATTCTTAAGTGATATGATAAATGCCTGACTTTTCTCCCTTGTGGGTTTTTTTTTGTTTTTTTTTTTTTTTGTTTTGTTTTGTTTTTTGGCTACTATATGTCTCTTTTGCTAAATTGACCCTTGTTACCCAATCCTTAAAGTTTGAAGCTCATTTATGGTCACAGTGGCTATGGTCTAGGCTCTTTTCTCCTTCTCAGTATTTTGTCCATTCTCCTGGCTTCAGTTATCATTGCATGCTGGTTGTTATCAAGTTAAATTTCCATCCCAGAGTTGTGTTCTCAACTCCATATACGGTTGTTAACTGGACATCTCTACTCGAATGTCTCCCAGTCATCACAAACTCACCACACCCAAAACTAAACTCTCATTCTTCATTTCTTCATCCCATATCTGCTCAATAAATGGTGCCACTGACCACCCACTTGCTCAAATGTGAAACCAGAATCAGCCTTGACTTCCTGTCACCCACTATTCCACATCTAATCGTTCACCAACCAAATCCACTAGTGCTATCATCTTAATATAGTTTTCTCTACACTTCTCCCTCCCCACTGCCATGACTCTTAATATTGTCATTTTAATAGCTGTCTGTTGATGGCTTACTTTGTGGCAAGCACTGTGCTTAGACCATTGATCTTTTAATTTAATCATTTTAGCCCTATGAGGAAGGAATGTGACTTGTCCAACATCACCTGGCTTTGTCCCAAAGCCTAAGCTTTTGTTGTTGTTGTTGTTGTTAATTAAACTTTTACTCTGAGGTAATCATAGGTACACATCTATTTGTAAAGATAGTAAAAAGAGATATGTGTACTCTTTACTCACTTTCTCCTAATGGGAACATTTAGCAAAACTATAGTGCAATATCACCATCAGGATATTGATAATGATAGACTCAAGATACAGGACATTTCCATCTCCACGTGATCCCTCATGTTGCCCTTTTATAGTCCCATCCACTACCAAGGCATTCCCACCACATCCTTAGCCTGTGACAACCACTAATCTGTTCTCCATTTTTATGTTTTATTATTTCAAGAGTCTTATATAAATGAATTTGTAAGTTTGTAACTTTGAGGGATTGGCTTTTTTCACTCAGCATAATTCTCTGGAGATTCATCCAAGTGGCTGTATATATCACTAGTTCATTCTTTTTAATGCCCGATAGTATTCCATGGTATATGTACCATAATTCATTTCTCAAACTGTTCACTTACTAGTTTTAACTTACACTTTCTTATGGTAGATGATATTGAACATCTTTTCAGATGAATATCATCTGTATGTCCTCTTTGGTCAAATGTCTTCCTTTAAGTCTTTTGTCCATTTTCTGTAAGAATTGTTTGTTTTTTGGTTTTTGGTTTGTTTGCTTTTTTAAGTTTTTATTTAAGTAATCTCTATTCCCCCTGTGGGGCTTGAACTCAGGACCCGGAGGTCAAGAGTTGCATGCTCCTCCGATTGAGCCAGCCAGGTGCCCCTGGAGTGTTATTTTTCTTATGGTTGAGTTTTGAGAGTACTTTATATGCTCAAGATACTAGTCCTTGTCAAATAATGTGGCTTGCAAATATTTCCTCCCAGTCTATAACTCGTCTTTTCACCCACTTCACTGGGCTTTAGGAGAGCTAAAGTTTTTAGTTTGGATGAGATCCAGTTTATCAATTTTTCCTTCTATGAGTTGTACTTTTTTTTTGGTCAAGTCTAAGAACTCTTTGCTGAGCTAAAGCTGCAGAGCTTTTCTTCTTTTCCCTAAACATTTTTTAGTTTTAAGTCCATGATCTGTTTTTTAGTTAGTTTTGTAGGAGATTTGAAACTTTGAGATTTTTTTGGTGGTGTTGTGTGTTTTTGGCAATGGACGCCCAGTTGCCCCTGCACCTTTTGTTGACAAGGCCATGCTTCCTTTATTGAATTGCTTTAGCATCTTGGTCGTAAATCACTTGGGCATATTTGTGTGGGTCTATTTTCTACTCTGCTCCATAGTTCTACTGCCAATACCACATAGTCTTGATAACTATAGCTGTATGAGAAGTCTTAAAATCTGGTAGACTGATTTCTCCATTTTATTCCTGATCAGGTTAATCTTAATTTTTTTTTTAAGGTAAATTTGAAAAGTCAGCCTATCATTAGAAAATTTGAATAATACTAAAATACAAATAAAAATTACCTGTAATCCCATTAGTCTTGAATTTTTCTTTAAATTTGTCTTTTCAACACGGAATGTGAGTGTGACAAATATATTAGTTTAATAATTTATCAAGCAGCCATTATATGCCAAGCACTCAAGTTCTGGGACTATGCAGAAGAAGAAGAAGAAGAAAAGGCTTCCTGGAGAGGTGGCCATGACTAGAAGTAAGCCAAAAGAAGAAAGTCTTCCAGACACTGAGACCACAGACAGTGGCGGCCAGTGGCAAAGAACTGCAGAGTGTGTGCAGGGACACTAGAGTTTGGTGTTGCTGGACCATCTACAGGGTGATGCAGATAATGGCCTATGAGGCTGAAGAGGTAGACGAGAAAGAACCTGTGGGTTGGAGAACAAGGGAGAGGTATAGATAGCCGACAGGTACATGAAAAGGTGCTCAGCATTGTTAATCATCGGGGAAATGCATATCAAAACCACAATGAGATATCACCTCACACCTGTCAGAATGGCTATAATTAAAAAGAAAACAGTATGGAACCTCCTCAAAAAATTAAAAATAGAAGTATCATATGCTCCAACAATGCCATTTCTGGGTGTATATCCAAAGGAAATGAAAACAGGATGTTAAAGAGACATCTGCACTCCATGTTCATTATAGCATTATTCACAATAGCAAAGATATGGAAACAACCTAAGCATCCTTCAGTGGATAAATAGATAAAGAAGATGTGTGTGTCGTGTGTGCGTGTATGTACACACACACACACAAGAATATTATGCATCCATGAGAAGGAAGGAAATCCTGCCATTTGCAACAACATGGATGGACCTTGAGGGCATTATGCTAAGCGAAATAAGTCAGAGAAATACTGTATGATCTCACTTATATGTGGAATCTAAAACAGCTGAGCTCATAGAAATAGTAGAATTGTGGTTACTGGAGATTAAGAGCATGGGGGAAGTGAAGAGATATTAGTCAAAGGGTACAAACTTCCAATTAAAAATGAATTAAGTTATGGGGCACCTGGGTGGCTCAGTCGGTTAAGCGTCCGACTTCAGCTCAGGTCATGACCTCACAGTCTGTGAGCTCGAGCCCCGCGTCGGGCTCCGCGCTGACAGCTCAGAGCCTGGAGCCTGATTCCGATTCTGTGTCTCCCTCTCTCTCCGCCCCTCCCCTGCTCACACTCTGTCTCTGTCTCTCTCTCTCAAAAAATAAACATAAAAAAAAATTTAAAAAAAAAAGAATTAAGTTCTGAAGATCTAGTGCACAGCCTTGTGATTGTACTTAAAATACCATGTCGTATACTCAAAAGTTGCTAAGGGAGTGGATGTTAAATGTTCCCATCAGAAAAAAGAAATGGTAATTGTGTGATGTGATAGAGGTGTTCGCTCATGCTGTGGTAGTATGTCATAGTGCGATATACAAGTGTGTCGAGCCAATGTTATACCCCTTAAACTTACACATGTCAATTAGGCCTCAGTCAAGCAAAGATAAAAAGAAGAAGGAGAAGGAGAACAACAACAAGGAAATAGGAGGTCTTCAGAAATAAGCAAATCTAAGATTTGCTCATCCTAAGAAGCCAGAGCTTTATTACAACAGACTCTTTGAGTGTTTAAATAAAATTTCTGTCTGGTCCACATTCCTGGGACAGATAACCAGGCGGACATTCCTTTAGCGGCTTTCTGTTCTGTGGTCCTAATCACTGGATTGATTCTGTGATAGTGTTTAACATCAAAGAGACTGCTCTAACCCAGGGCCGGTCTCTGAGCTTCTTGTTACTAGCATTGGATCACAGTTCCTCATTTGGAATCAGCCACATGCCTATCAACAGATGAAGGAATAAATAAAATGTATTTTATATAAATATATACCATGGAATATGATTCAGCTCAAAGGAAGGAAGTTCTGACACATGAACATTCTACAACATGGATAAATCTTAGTGACGTTATGTTAAGTAAAATAAACCGATCTTGAAAGGACACAAGCTATATGATTCCGCTTTATGAAGCACCAAGGAGTCAGATTCATAGAGAGGGAAGGTAGAATGGTGGTTTCAGGGAGAGGAGAATGGGGAGCTATTGTTTGATGAGTACAGAGTTTCAGTTTTGTAAGATGAAAGCAGTTCTGGGGGATGTGTGCTGATGATGATAGCACAATAGTGTGACTACTTCATGCCAGTGAACCGTGCACACTTAAAAATAGTTAAGATAAATGTTAGGATACGTGCATTTTAGCACAATTTCAAAAGAACACAACTCATTAGTGAAGGGTTAGTACGTGGCCCAGCTAATACTTCTCATCCAAGGGAAAAGACAGGATAGAATCCCTATATCCCTGAATGCGTATGGAATGTCCTTTCAGGGATGTCTGAGGACCAGAGGCAGTAAAATTGTACAAAGCAGGAATGCATGAATGCACGCCTGCTGCTTTGCTTAATGAAACAACTTTGATGTTGCTTTCTATTTCTCATTGGCCTTTCTCAAGCAGGAAGGGAATAATGGAATATGGTAACCTCAAGCTTATAGGAAATGCTGAGAAATAAAGGTTCCCAAGCAGGCTATTGCCTTCATCCAGTTAGTGTTGACAAGCATTTATAGAGTATGTTTTGTGTCCTTTGTCTTCCCAAAGGAATAAATCAATTCTCAACACTGGCTTCAAGGAACCAGCAGTCTAGGGAGACCAGAAGTATAGATGTGAAACAGAGCAATGCCCTTGTATAGAGATATATGGTCCAGGTAGCAAGGATGTTCATGAAGGCAAGAGCTCTGGGCATGGAAAAAGATGGCAGGGCTTCCTGGAGTAGGAGTTGTGGATGTGAGTCAGACTCGAAACATCGGGGCCTAGGGATGAGCACTGGGTGTTGTATGGAAACCAATTTGACAATAAACTGCATATATTGAAAAAAAAAAAAAAAAGAAAGAAAGAAAAAGAAACATCGGGGCCTAAGAAGGAACATAGCAGTTAAAATGGGAAAGGGGTAGTGCACATGGGTGGGGGGGAGGCAGTGAAATTCCATCCACAGTGGAGTCTTTAGTGGAAATCAGTGGTTTGAATAGTAAATAGCCGTGGGGATAGTCCGTGAAAGACTGGGTGATACAATGACATTTATTAATAAAGCACATCACTCTAACTCAGTGAGTCTCTGCCTCTCAGATAGCCACTCCTTCAATGGGAAATGTCAGTCGTATGTTGACATTGTTTGTATTCAGAAGATCTCTTTGTATTTCAAGGGCCTTTGGGTCCCTAAGCAAATGACTTGATTCTCTGAGCCTATATCCTTGTCTATGAATCTGGTGTACTGTTTCTTCACAGGGTCTGAGAATTTATTAGGATAACAAGTGAAAACAATCTTAGTACAGTGTCTAGCCCAGAGTAGGTATTGAATAATGGAGAATGTGGCAGGAGGGGCTGGTGTCGATTTGCAATTGTTAACCCTCTCATAGGAACTCCGAACGTGAACATGAGGGTCTTCATGTCCTTTTCAAATTTGGGCCAGACCTGAATTTTATATAACATCAGAATGTAAGTGGAACCCCCAAGCTAGATATTCTGTCAACTCTAGGGAGTTAATCCTTTCCTGAAAGGAACATCTCACGGCTCTCCTGATCTCAGAGAAGGGAAGCAGAGCCACATGGTTATTTTATTTGCCTGAAGCTGTCACTTGGACCAGTCCCCGGGGAACGAGTGTGTGCTAGGGGATGTAAGATCAATGTGTGAGATTCTGGAGCCCAATTTCAAAAATGTTGGAAAAACTTCCCAGTAAGTGGTAAACCCTTTAAGCTCAGGTGTCTCCTTACCCTCCAGGAACCCCTGAAGTAAGCCCTCTTCTTGGCTTGTTTTTATGGTGTTGTTTCATAACCCCGCATTCTTGCATCAGGCTTGTATCAGTCTCCTTTTGCTAGATTACGAACACACTACCTGATGATATAAGCTTCCCACTTAGAGCTAGATGAAGCCTTGTCCAGTACTAGCTACAAGGAAGGCAAAGTTGCCGTCATTTATTCTTAACAGCTACCTCCCCTGCCCCCCAGCTTTAAACTTGTTTCTTTTTGTTCATTGGCCAGTTGTGAAAAATAAGAGAGTGAGTTCCATAGTACCCTTCAAAGCAGTTAATTAGGGTATTTTTAGTATCATTATGAGCTCACGTATTTAGATACATTTGATGTGTTTGAATCTTTTCAAGTTGTTTTACATTTTAAAAGATTTTACTTTTAAGTAACCTTTGTACCCAACTTGGGGCTGGAACTCACAACCCTGAATCAAGAGTTTTGTGCTCCACCAACTGAGCCAGGCACCCCTCTTGGTTATTCTTATTGATGTGCATGTTGTACAATCTTTAGCCAGTGACTGAAGATATTTAGGTTGGCTTCTCAGTCCCTTTGACATGATCTTACTAGTATTCGATGGTTTGTTATCTGGTGTGACAAGATGTTTCAGGTTTGTTTTGTACATTGCCTGATCCAGACCTGAGATTAGCCAGTTCCTCAAAGAATCCTTTTCTTTCAGTAAAAATGTTATCCAGAAACTCAACACGGGCGTTAAGGGGCTCTTACTGCTTGCTGGGTTGGTCATACATATAATTTTACATGGTTATAAGCAACATGAACTGTCACTTGTATTCTGCTTCCCCTGCCCCCACAAGCTACCACTGTGAATATTTTCACTTCTACATAGTATTTTTCCCATATTTAGTGATGAAAAATTTCAGTCATACACAAAAATAAAGAAAATGTTCTCATGATCACCAATTCATAGTTTGAAATACTATCAAGGTTTTATCCTATTTGTTTTATCTATCCCTTTTACTCTTTCTTTACTGGAATATTTTAAAGCAAATCCTGGGCACGTACATAATAAGTCTTAAAAAAAATATCATGCAAGTGAACGTACCATATCTTATATACACATGTCCTCTGGTTAGACATCTGTGTTACTTCCAGTTAATTCACTGTTATATGCTGTACAGACCTGTTATAGAGGTGGAATTTCTGAGAATTTCATCCCAGCTGATGAGCCACAGCATTTGGGTATCATACACTATCACTGCAACTCACTTGGAAGATTTTCTTGGACTGGCTATCAGTGTGTCTTTCCTTAGCCTGCTTTGGAAGAATGTTCTGGTTGGAGCTCTGTTGGCTTGCAAAAGCAAGGAAAAGTGTTAAGTTTTATATATAGTAGACAGGCTGATATCCTTGGGAGGATTATAGGAATGCGTCTGTTGCTTTGATCTTTTGATACAGTTTTCTAGAGGAAAAAAAATGGATAGGTGTGTATACTGTATACTTCTTTGGATACCAGCAGAGGCTACAATGTGTTGAGTTTAATGCCCTTTAGAAATCTTGCAGGGATGCCTGGGTGGCTCAGTCAGTTAAGCATCTGACTTGGGCTCAGGTAATGATCTTGCGGTTTGTGAGTTTGAGCCCTGTGTCGTGCTCTGTGCTTGCTGACAGCTCAGAGCCTGGAGCCTCCTTCAGATTCTGTGTCTTCCTCTCTCTCTGACCCTCCTCTGCTTATGCTCGTGCGCGCGCTCTCTCTCTCTCTCTCTTTCTCTCTATCTCAAAAAATGAATAAACATTAAAAATTTTTTTTTAAGTCTTGCAGAAATTACTGTCAATAACAAATGGTAAGAGTGTACAAAGTACATAGTATTCTCCTCCTAGTTTATAATCTTGCTGGGGAACATGCCTGAATTAGTATGTCAGGCAGTACAAATGGCAAAGACAAGTGCTGCTGGAGCAGAGGAGAGATGGCTCTCGTGTGGTCAGTGAGTTCAGTTTCACAGGACCTATGTTTGTATTTTACTTGCTGGGTAATCTGCCATTTCACATTGCTATGCTTATTTCCTGATACATTCTTGGGACTCATTTCACGTGTCACCTTGTGGCCGCCTTTGATCCTGCCCTCCCCATCAGAAGCCAGCCTCTTCCTGGCTCTTGTGTTGTTATTTATGCCCTAGTACCAGTGACTGTTGGTTTAGCTTCTGGAGAGCACCCCATTCTTAGTTCACCCTTGTAGCCCTGGTACCTAAAGCACAATAAGTTACTGGTTGTGGTAGATAGAGCATGCGACCCCTGATCTTAGGGTTGTGAGTTCAAGCCCCATGTTCGGTGTGGAGCCTACTTAAAAAAATAATGAGTTATTGGTTGACTAGTACTTCCTGTGCTTTTAGGTTTTGAATAAACATTACTTTAGGATTGGTTATGTTTCTTTGGAGACAAAAGAGCTTGAGCTGAAGTGGATTGAAGGTGCAATTTTTTTAGCAACAAGTTTTGAGAACTTTCATAGGATAGGCTATTAAAAATTTATTTTTTTGTAATACTTAAATTTCACTCATAGTCAACTTACTGCAAACACAGGATTACAAAAAACAAATAGCAATATGAATAAGGAGCACCTGTAATACCCCTACGATGGTGTAAACATTTTTTTAGTGTTTCCCAGTCTGTTTTTTTCTATATTTGTATGTGCTTTGTACATTTACAAAGAGTAAGACCGTATCACCTCTTGTGTGCTGCATGTTAATACACTGAAAATATTTCCCTGTGTTACAAAATAGTCTTCTAAGGCATGGCTTTTAATGGCTGCTTCAGCAAAGTAACATAACCCAACACTTCTCAAGTGTGTGGCGTATAAAGACACTTTAAACATCTTTACAGATTTTTGGTGTTGAATTAAATGATCTTTATTATTATGTCACGAAAGTGTCTATAAACAAAAACTGAGATACGAATGTATACTTCTTAGCTCTTCTACAATTACAAAACCAAAGTAGATTAACAAAGCTTCAGAACCAATATACTTCGCATTAACAATAGTGGGTATTTTGCTGAAATTAAATTGCTCCTTGAGATGTGAATATGGCCCTTCCTCCTCTGGAGTCTGTCTGTTCTGTGCCCCATTCTTCTCTCTCATCTCATTTCTGTGTTTGAACTACAGTGAAACTTTGGTCTGTTTAGGAAACCGTTTGGCTTTTAATTGGTATGACCACATTTATATACCATCACCTCTGTCTTTTCTCATTAGTCATTAGTGTATGAAAATTAAAAAGCATAATACTTGATATTAATAGGATTATGAATGCAAATGCTGGTAATCAAATAGCAGCATTCTCTGGTAAGATGATCATTCAAATGATCTAGATTATGTTTATATATTTTAAGATCACCCTTAAGGTGAAATCTTGAAAACTGTTTGAAATGGATTTGCACATCCCTGGTAATATGCCGCTGGGCCCTATATTGAAAAATCCTGGTGTGCTATAAAAGGCGTGTCCTCTGGGATTAGTCCTGGGTTAGAAGCCAAATTGAGCCTCCCACATGCTTTGCAGTCTTGAGCAAATTTCTTTGTTTCAGAGCTCTGATTCCCTAATTTGTGAAGTGGAGATAATGGTAACTTTAACCAGTTAATTGAATAATTTTAACTCAGAGGGGTGTAAACATGAATGCTTATCTTTGTCCAGTCAGAACTCCCAATCGTGCTTTATCAAGATCTTCTCCTCTACGGGACAGATCACTTGATACCTTTGGCAGAGGCCACAGCCTTCTGGTCACTCTGGGTTATTGAAAGTCTACCATTTTAAAATTTCAGTATAGCTAATCAAAAGCTTTTCCTACTCCTATTACTGCCCATACTTGTGGTTCTGAAGATATGAAGTGGAAGAAGGTAGATACTGTTTATTTTTACACTCCTCTTCTCCGTTCCTCCCTTTGGAGAGTATAGGGATGGGGGAGGGATGGTCTGGGATACTTCTGCTCTGCCTGTTCTGGGCTCTGCCTCTTCTAGGCTCCAGTTCTGGTGTGTAGGGATGGGCAAGAGGGAAAGGGACAGGGATAAGTGTCTCTCTCTCTCTTTTTAAAGTTTATTTAGAGAGAGAGAGAGAGAGAGCGAGCGAGCAAGCAGGGGAGGGGCAGAGACAGAATCCCAAGCAGGTTATGTGTGTCAGCCCCAACTCAGGGCTCAAACCCATGTACCATGAGATCACGACCTGAGCCGAAATCAGGAGTTGGGTGCTTAACCACCTCAGCCACCCAGGCACCCCTTAAATGGCTGTTGTTGGGTCCTCCTTGATGGCATTTACTGTTACCTGACCAGCACTGCCTGTGTGTGTGCTCTCTACACTTATGAGTTCTTGAGAGGGTAGGTTCTCTAGACCTGGAGAAGAAACTGGTGTTAAGTTCTTTCAGCCTCTGTCAGGCCAGTCCCTCCCTTTATTGTACCCCACAGCTGGGCCCCACTTGCTCGTTTGACAGCCCTCTTGGGTGGGGATTTGATAAGAGAACTCAAGGCCAACAATTTCCATGGGACCGCTTGACCCAGGGGACTCACATCCCTGCCAAACAGTGGGGGAATAGCATTGGTGCCCCTTCGCACTCCATTTCCCTCTTCCCTGTCCAGAATGGCACAGGGAAGTTCTGTAAGTTAACTGCCTGAGCAGATAATCGCTAAGCATTATAATTTTTAAAAATTCTTGCCCCAAGCCTTTTTTTTTTTTCGGCACCTCTAATCTGTGTAATGGATTCTCTTAGAAGAACCCTCCGTAGAGAGAGTACCACCCCAAAACACACAGCACTACCTGCTAGGGCATGGTTTCCCCTCCTCCTCTCTACTCTTCCTTTGTGTAGTGTGGAGGGGAGAGAGGGCAGTGCCAAGGCACAGGTGATGGTTTTATTAGCAGGTGTCATACTATAGCTTCTTAGCAAATTCTTGAAATAGTCCAGCCCCAGTTATAGACTGCTGTCTTTACCTTGTGGGAAATTTACCTCCTTTCTAATCTTAGCTGTGCATTCTCTTTGCTACTTTTGGGAGCAGTGGGAAAAGCCTCAGTCAACATTCACTTATATGTCTGCCTTATAGATTGCTGTAGTATTAAATATGATAATGCCAGGCACATGGTGAGCACTCTGTAAATGGTAACTGTTACACTTAATGCAGTACCAAATTTATTTGATGCTAACGTTTGGCATTTAGGTAGTTTATTATTTTTTGCTATTCTAAATAATGCTGTGATGATCTTTGTAGCAAAGATTTGTATTCTTAAGATAATTCCTATAAACGGAATTTCTAATTCAAAGAGTGCAGTTATTTACAAGTTTTTGATACATTGTATCAGACTGCCTCTCAGAAAGGAGAAAGTTTTAGTTTCCCTGATTCTCCTCCGATACACATGGTAAATTTTTGAAAATACTTCACAATTTGACAGGTAAAAAAGTAGTTCCTTCTTCTAACTTTGATTTCTTTGCTACCAGTTTGAATGCATTTTCACATATTATGGACTCATATTTTATAAAGAGTTGCATCTTCAAATGATAGGTACCTTCTGACATAAATGGTTGCTATAATTGGGAAGGATGACTGTGAGTGGCTTTGGGTGTGGTAAAAAGGGAACTTGGAATGACCTGAACAGGGAATTTCCCACAGTAGGGAGGGAAAAGATTGACCAGACCTGACCAGACTTCTCTTACTTAGCCATTCCCTTCCTAGACCTGTTTAGCTCTGATTCCATAGATTCCGCCCCCAGGCAGCCTTCTGATCTTAATTTGGAAAGGCCTACCTAAGATGTCACCTACCTCGTGCCACTTCCTGATTTACTTCTGATAGAGATTGTCTTCCCACATCATCTCATTGTGCCTCCTTACAGCTCTTGTGACATTGCTATGTGACTGTGTTTTTAGATCTCTCCCCTTAATTATGTGCGCTCCTCAAAGGCAGTCATTTTTCTTTTTTAACCTAGAGTTTGGCACATAGGCACTCAAGCAGGAGATAAGGCGATGAATAGGAATCTTCCTTGCTCTCTGGTAACTCACAGTTTATCAAGGAAAATAGACATCTAAACTTACTAAATATCATGGAGAATATTCTGCTACACTAGAAGTTGAGCAGCGTGTTGCAGTGAAGGGGGGTACGACGAGTGATTCTACTTGGAGTGGAGCAGAATGAGGGAGGGCTCAGGGAATGTGACAGTTGAGGAAGGCTTTGAAGAACGAGTAGGAGTTCATCAAACAGATGGGCAAAGAACCTTTCAAGTAATGAGAACAGCCTAACTAAGGATGCAAGCACGTGAATGTTGAGGGAAAGTGTTTGGATGGGGAAAGGATTAAGAATGAGGTCCAAGTGGCCCACTCTGTTTTCCCTAGGGACCCCAGTGTTGTTACCTTTACTCACCATGATCTCTTTGCTTTGCCTGGAATTTCTTCTCTCTCCCCTGAATCCTTGGACCCTATCAATCATTCTGCAAAGCTACTGAGTACCTCTTGTTTACCATATGCCAAGGGAAAGAGGCAAAATTGATTTCATGGACAGCTCTGAATGGCATCATGGGAATGTCAGCCCCGTACTGAGAATATAGACAAGAGAATGATGTCTTACCAAATTCTTTTTGGACGACCCAGATTATAGCTTTTTTTTTTTTTAATGTTTATTTATTTTTGAGAGAGAGACAGAGTCCGAGGAGGAGAGGTGCAGAGAGAGAGGGAGACATAGAATCTGAAGCAGGCTCTAGGCTCCAAGCTGTCAGCACAGAGCCCCATGCGGGGCTCGAACTCACAAACCATGAGATCATGACCTGAGCCGAAGTCAGACGCTTAGCTGACTGAGACACCCAGGCACCCCCTTCATGGCCTCTTTTAATGGCCCAGGCTTAGAAGTTACACAGTGTTACTTTTGTCATACTCCAGTGATTGAAGGAGTCACAAGCCCACTCAGATTCACAGAGAGGTAATAACATAGACTCACAGCCTCTTGGTAGATAGAACATCAAAGAATTTGTGGCTGGACACCTGGGTGGCTCAGTTGGTTGAGCATCTGACTTGGACTCAGGTCATGATCTTGCAATTTATGAGTTCAAGCCCTGAGTTGGGCGCTGTGCTGACAGCTCACAACCTGGAGCCGGCTTCAGATTCTGTGTCTTCCTCTCTCTCTCTGCCCCTCCCTTACTTGCCGTCTGTCTTTGTGTCTCTCAAAAATAAATAAGCATTAAACAAATTGTTATTAAAAATTTTTATTAATTTTTTTAATTTTTAAATTTTTTAATAAAAATTTTTAATAACAATTTGTTTAATGCTTATTTATTTTTGAGAGACAGAGAGAGAGCGGGAGGGAGAGAGAGAGAGAGCGAGCATGAGTGGGCGAGGGGCAGAGAGAGAGGAAGACACAGAATGTAAAGCAGGCTCCAGTCTCTGAGCTGTCAGTACAGAGCCCGATGCGGGGCTTGAACTCACGGATGGTGAGATCATGACCTGAGCCAAAGTTGGACGCTCAACCGACTGAGCCACCCAGGCACCCCAACATTAAACAAATTTTTAAAAAAGAATTTTTGGCCATTTTTAAATCTGTCATAATAATATCTTAATTTTTCACAATAAACAGTTTCCCATGAATCTTTCCAAAATTCAACTTCCTAAGAAGAGCTCTTTGAGTAAATATCTCATCTTTCAGAGTTTTGCCCACTTCCCTTTCGCCACCCTAAAATCTTGTTTGGTCAGGGCAGGGGCTTTGTCTGCATCATTTATCTCCAAAACCTTCTCAGCCTGAAACAGAGTCTGAGAAACAGTTGATGCGGAATACCTATTAGTGACTGCTTAATAAGAATGCCTCCCATGTCTTTGTGTGAGTATCTTCGTGGTGCCCTCTCCTTCATTGTCCAGTTTGGGATGTATCCCGGAGTTGTTTGTTGAGTTGAAACTAATTCTGTTTCATCTTTGGGCATGATGTGCACAAACCCCCTATGGAGGTTTTGATGTGTTAGCACAAAGTTCCTGTCCACTGAGAACTCTGCTTTCACAGCACACCTCTGCTGGTCTGGCCACCTCATAATAACTTCTGAATGCCCTGCCTGCCAAACTCGAGCTTTCGGGGGTGAGCCGTGCTGCCCCATGCCCATCTTTTGGCCTCTTCCTGCTGCTGCCTCCAAGCCTTATAACAGCACAGGGCTGCACAGTGAACTTTAGTAGCCTGAAACCCACCCCATGTTATGTCTGGGATAATGAGTCTTGAAAATTTCTGAAGCTCCACTGCTCCCTGAGTTGAACCTGCTTTGATGGGAAGGAGGAGCGTGTATGCTGGGAGAGGGTATGTGAATGAGAATTGTGCCTTTGTTTACCTCTTGTGCCCCTTTCCTTCCCCATGGGGCCAGAGGGGCAGGCTTCTCTGCTGCTTCCCCTTCCTAGGCTAGGGCTTCTCCCCTGTCACATCCCCCTTTCCAGCTCCAGCTGGGCTGGTAATAACCAGGAGGCACTTGATGGAAGGAGTACATGAAGAGAAACTGCTCCGCCAACAGCAGGATACAAATTAGGAAACATTTCAAAAATACTGAAGCTCAGGTAAAATTATATTCTTTTGAAGCCCAAGTACAATTACCTAAAAACTAGTGACAGACTTGCTTCCTTCCCCCAAACCGCATTTTCACAACGCCAGTACCATAAGGGTTTGGACACTTTGTATCAGGAAGATGTTGTGGGGCACCCTCAGGACTCTGAAAGAGTGCTGCCCAGTCCTTGTTGCTGACTTCAAGGAGTGAATTCTTGAGCCTCGGTTTTCTCTTCAGCAAAATTGGCATATGCTGCCAGTCCTCTGACAAGTTTAACATGACTGTTAAATGAATATTTGGATGATTTGCATGGAAACCAGTTTCCCATCCTCGTGTGCCTAAAAGTTCCTAACACTGAGTGTTTCCAAATGATGCAAATTCAAATGCCAGCCTTCTGTGGCTAAGTAAATCAGAACCTCTGAGGGATGGGGTCCATGGATGTGTGTTAAAAAGTTAATTCGTGTGACTTTGTGTGCCCACAATGAAAAACCTCTGCAAAAAAATAAAAAGACTAGAAATACAATACTGTAATAATCTGAGAGTCTTTTTATGAGATTGTCTGAGTCTTCTGTTGAAGTTGGGTTTGACCAAGTTAGATACCATTTATTTATAGCTTGCTCTTGTGGCCCCCAAAGTAGTAATAGCCTTGCCAAGCCTGGTTTCATAGATTCTAAACCCTTTGTAAACTGAGAGGGCAGGTACAAAGTGCCTCCTTATTTACATGGGCATTCGCAGCAGAGTTTTCTGTTAACTGGATTTGTGATTGCTAAGCTCTTAGCCCATAAGTGTTGTGCTCTTTTCGTTACTGAGGTTGGTGTGTGTGGTGTTAGTATAAACCAGCCACTAAAGTTGCCTGATCCTGAACTAATGCATTCGTGTGGTGGATACAAAAGGATCTATATTATCCTGAATAGAACTAAACAGTATTATCTTGTCCTTGTACAAAGTTATTGTGTAACAAATGCCTGAAATGCTTCTGCCAGGCATTGTGAGGAACTAGAGTGTTCCAACAAGGAGTCCTACTAAGCTGATAGTCCGAGACCTGTGGGGATTTGGGTAGGAGGGATAATCAGAGGGGCTGCAACTTTAGAAAGTTTCAGCTTTTTTCTTCAATAACAGCTTTGTTGAGATATAATTCAGATACTATAAAATTCACCATTTTAAAGTGTATAATTCAGTGTTTTCAGTATATCCGAAAAGTTGTAAGACCATCACCACTGTTTAACTCCAGAACATTCTTATCCCCAAAGAAAACTTCATACCTAATAAGCAGTCACTCTCCATACCTTCCCTCCCAAATCCCATGGCGACCACTCTTCTATTTTCAGTCTCTACAGATTTGCCTACTCTGAATATGTCATACAAGTGGAATCATATAATATGTGGTCTTTTGTGACTTTTTTTTTTTTTACTTAGCATAATGGTTTCCAGGTTCATCCATGATGTAGTGTTTATATACGTCATTCCTTTTTACGTCCGAATGATATTCCATTGTGTGAATATATCACATTTTATTTAACAAGTTTAATATGATTGTTAAATGAATGCTTGGATGATTTGCATGGAAACCAGTTTCCCATCCCATTCTTCCTAAAGGACCCAGTGGAATTGCTAGCTAGGTCATGTGGTAAGTCTGTGTTTAACTTTCCAAGGAGCTGCCAAGCTACTTGTCTCAGTTTTTTTTTTTTTTTTAATAATAAGAATATATTCGCACGCTATTTTTGTACTTACAAATCAATTTTAAATTACTTTAAAAATAGAACAGTAAGTATTACAGGGGATGCTAAGAGTATATGCCCAGTCCTGATTGTGTTCTCTGGAACTTGCCAAGTTCTGCTGCCTTTATAAAAAATTAAAGTCCAAGAATCAAAACAGCAAAAGAGCAACTTCCTTCTTTTAGAGTCTCTAAAAGAAAAGATGGAGAAGAACATGGGCTCGTTCTTGATGTCAGTCTCAGATGTTTCCCCCACAGTAAAATGTTAATCTTCCCTCTTCTGATTTCAGAGCATGTTGATTGATACTCTGTTCTGGCACGTTGCACATTCTGCCCAGGAGCTAGGAGCTCTAATCCTGCTAGATTCTGAGAACGCGGAGAGCAGAGACTGAGCCATGTGCTCATATTTGTGGTGCCTGTATAAAGCATGTGCTTCATATGTACCCATTAAAATTAATCGGAACTATATTAATATCCTTAGACTTTTCAAGGTGATGTTAAAAGGAAAATTGTTTTCTGATGAAGATATCCGTCGTTCACTTCTCTGTTAAGTGGAATTTCTCATTCCTCTGTTTCCACCCAAAGAGCTATGGTTTTAAGACACAGTTAACTATTTTTTTTTTTTTTAAGAAAACAAATGTAGGCAAGACTTGTGGTAGGTGTAAGATGGTTACATTGCTTACTGTAAAGCTACACTCTCTAAAGATATCCATAGCTCTGAGGGCAAAAGGTTGGTAAAGAGCACTTGGATGAAGAGAAGAGAAATTTTAAGACTATATTGTGAGCCAGGGCTGCTGGGCGGCTCAGTCGGCTGAGCATCCAATTCTTGATTTCGGCTCAGGTCATGATCTCATGGTTCATGAGAAGGAGCCCCACATCATCGGACTTGGTGCTGTCAGCATGGAGCCTGCTTGGAATTCTCCCTTACCCTCTCTTTACCCACCCACCCCCCAATAAATACATAAACATTGAAAAAATATATATAGTTCGAGCATGTGGACTTGCTTACTCATGTACAGATTTGTATGTTCATGACACAGCACACAGATGTACACAAACTCTGTATTATTGCATTTAACCTCCACAGCAGCTCTAAGAGGTAGGCACTTTTGTTTTTTCTGTTTCATGGATGAGGAACTGAAGAACAGGGAATTGAGGAAATTTAGTAAGATTTCTCCATTAGAAAAGGAAGAAGTCAGATTTTGATCCCAAGCTGTCTGCCCCCAGTGCCTGGCTGGTCTCTCTGTGCTGAATAAGCGCATGTTCTTGATCAGGTAGATCTGAGTCTGAATCTGAGCTCTACTGTTGAGTAAGAATACAACCTCAGACAAATGATCTGATATCTCCCCACCTCCTTTCGACATGGGGTCCTCGATGAGCTGTGAGTCAAGTTCCTCATTCCATTTTAATTCCTTCTGCCACTTTGTGGCATGTCTTTGCTAACATTACCCAACCTGACAGTGACAGGATGGCAGATTTCAATGGACATGTTTGGAGTTTGGTTGTGTGACAAGTAAGCCGTTCAACACGTCCTTTTCTGGCTACGTTGACACCTTTGCTTTCTCACCCCACTGAGAGACCACTGTTATTATGGACTTAATTCTGACCCAGTGGGAAATACCCTGGTAATATGAACTTGATGAGAGCTTGGGAACATGATGGTCAATTTGGTTTACTATCAGTGAAGGTAGAAAATTGTACCCCATGGGAATGCAAGCTGGTGCAGCCACTCTGGAAAACAGTATGGAGGTTCCTCAAAAAACTAAAAATAGAACTACCCTATGACCCAGCAATTGCACTACTAGGCATTTATCCAGGGGGTACAGGTGTTCTGTTTTGAAGGGACACATGCACCCCCATGTTAATAGCAGCACTATCAACAATAGCCAAAGTATGGAAAGAGCCCAAATGTCCATCGATGGATGAATGGATAAAGAAGATGTGGTGTGTGTGTATACATACATGTATATATATGTATGTATATGTATGTATGTATACACACACACATACATACACACATACACATATACATACATACATACAATGGAGTATTACTCGGCAATCAAAAAGAATGAAATCTTGCCATTTGCAATTACATGGATGGAACTGGAGGGTATTATGCTAAGTGAAATTAGAGAAAGACAAAAATCATATGACTTCACTCATATGAGGACTTTAAGATGATCGTAAGGGAAGGGAAACAAAAATAATATAAAAACAGGGAAGGGGACAAAACAGAAGAGACTCATAAATACAGAGAACAAACAGGGTTACTAGAGGGGTTGTGGTAGGGGCGATGGGCTACATGGGTAAGGGGCACTAAGGAATCTACTACTGAAATCGCTGTTGCACTCTATGCTAACTAATTTGGATGTAAATTTTAAAAAATAAAAAATAAAATTAAAAAAAAAGATTGTACCCCAGACTTTGGGAATGTGTATTTCAGAAAGTGTGTATTTAAGATCTGGTGTATCTGGAGAAGATGGCCAAAGGCTTGTGGGAACCAGGTCCTAAAAGGAGTAGTTGTAGCCTCAGAGCCCTTTTGGTGTGAGGGAAAGGGAAAAAAATATATTTATTTTCCTCTAGCTATGATATTTCTTGTGCTTCAGTGTTTGAATTCATGAATTCTGTATCTTAATCTTACCTCCCATAGAAATAGTAGTATGACTTTCTGCTTTTGCTTGAAGTCTGTTTATAAAGTCAGACCAAAGTTATATTAAATGTGTTTTTTAAGAAATATTAGAGAATCTGAGAGAAAACTTCACCATGAGTAGAAGAACCATAGGCCATAACCACTAGTTTTGATCTCATACCATTGATCCTATTGAAATTCCTTGTTATTAGTAGACACACAAATAAAATTAATGTTTTCTGCTCCTGAATCTACAGGGACTTTATTAAAATTGGATGAACAGTATTTTCCAGTGCTTTAAGCTGTTAGAAGAATAGGCTTTATACATCCAGATGGCCAACCGACACATGAAAAAATGCTCAACATCACTCATCATCAGGGAAATACAAATCAAAACCACAATGAGATACCACCTTACACCTGTCAGAATGGCTAACATTAACAACTCAGACAACAACAGATGTTGGTGAGGATGCAGAGAAAGAGGATGTCTTTTGCATTGTTGGTGGGAATGCAAGCTGGTGCAGCCACTCTGGAAAACAGTACGGAGCTTCCTCAAAAAACTAAAAATAGAACTACCCTGTGACCCAGTAATTGCACTACTAGGCATTTATCCACGGGATACAGGTGTGCTGTTTTGAAGGGACACTTGCACCCCCATGTTTATGGCAGCGCTATCAACAATAGCTAAAGTATGGAAAGAGCCCAAATGTCCATCGATGGATGAATGGATTAAGAAGATGTGGTATATATATACAATGGAGTGTTACTCTTTTCAAAAAGAATGAAATCTTGCCATTTGCAACTATGTGGATGGAACTGGAGGGTATTATGCTAAGCGAAATTAGTCAGAGAAAGACAAATATATGACTTCACTCATATGAGGATTTTAAGAGACAAAACAGATGAACCTAAGGGAAGGGAAGCAAAAATAATATAAAAACAGGGAAAGGGACAAAACATGAGACTCTTAAGTATGGAAAGCAAACAGAGGATTACTGGAGGGGGTTTGGGAGGGGGGATGGGCTAAGTGGGTAAGGAGCATTAAGGAATCTACTCCTGAAATCATTGTTGCACTGTATTTGGATGTAAATTTTAAAAAATTAAAAATAAATATTAAAAAAAAGGAAGAGTAGGCTTTATTATGGCTAAATCTAAAGGGGGCTCTTGATTATAATTGGCTGTGAAAAGATGGAAATGAGTTGATCTCCATGCATGTCGACTCGACTTTGTGTAGGGAACTATGCAGTACACAGTTATTTAAATGCTGTTCTTAGAAGGTCCATTAGGCATAAAAACATAACTATCCCTCTTGTTAATTGTACTAGGGGGAAAAAAAGGCATAATTCAAGTCTTCCCTTTTGTGGATCCAGGAAAGCTTTGTTTTGGAATCTGGAGGCCTCAGAAGGAGAGGGCTAAGGAAATGTAGGCTTTTACTGAGTACCTACGGGATGCTCCTCACTGGGGATGTAAATGGTACAGTATTTGGCTTTCAGGAGCCTGCATTAGAAGGAAATTCATCAGTCGATCAATAGCTAACCGAAACCCACTGAGAAGAGTACTGCAGTGCAGGTGTAAACAGAGCCCTGCGAGAGCACATGGAGGGGCACAGCTAAGTGAGGGGGCAAGACCAGAGAAGGCTTCATTGAGGTCTTGTGTGAAGGACATCTGGAAGCCCCAGGGGGAGACTTCATTGGAAGGGGAGAAGAAAGGTATTCTAGCCAGAGAGAAGACCTTGTGAGCCTGGTCCCCTGCCACGATGAGAAGGCAGCTGATGGGGGTGGAAGGGAGTATTGACAAGGTGAATGGCACCAAGTTAGAAAGACTCTTGTATGTTATGTTAAGGAGTCAGAGTTTTTATTCTTTAAGAACAGGGAACTGTGAAGATAGGGCATAGATTTTAATGGCCCTACCTCAGCCCTCAGACATGTGGTACAGCAGCCTTTGGTTTTATGGTCAAATAAGCTGGGAAACATTCCGTACTATATTTCTCTTTTTTGGAGATAATATGTACGTAATCATATTGAAGACTCCAAAATGATAAACCCATGAAACTTGTTTAAAACTCAGTCAGATGTGTTCAAACGTGTTTCTTCCTTTCTCTTTTTTCTTTCTTCTTTCTTTCTTTCTTTCTTTCTTTCTTTCTTTCTTTCTTTCTTTCTTTCTTTCTACCTTTTAGTATCATGTTTAGGACTTCTGAAATAGGGAAAGGAGAAGGAGAAACATCAGGTTTCTAGAAAAAGAAGAAGCTTGCTCACGAATCTAACAATATTTGGGGACAAGATGGCAGTTAGGGAAGGGGAGCCATTTTCTAAACCAGAGCACTGGTGTGAGGTAGTCTGGATTCTTATTCTGGCTTTGCTGTGAAATATGCTGTATGTCCTTGGCCAGTTCCCGGTCTAGAGACTCTTTGTCAAGACACAAATAATGCTGCCTGACCACAAGTTAATTGGAAAGCGTGTTAAGCACTTTACGCACATTAGGTCATTAAATCCTCAAAGCAAACCTAAACTTAGATTCCCATTTCTGAGATGAGAAAACTGAGGGATTGAGGGATTGAAAAAACCATTCAAAGTCACTGTCTAGTAAATGAAGTTTCTCAGGTAGGTGGGGGATGGGGCATTTTCAGTGGAAGAAACCGTGAAAAGGCACAGAAGTGAAAAGGGGCAGGCAGTCTTCAAGGAACCACATGTATTTTAATCTAGTGTGTAGCCCACTTGAAAGAATGGTAGGAAGCAAGAAGGAAAAAGGTTTGTTTAGGTCAGGTCATAGGGGGCCTTTGAATTTTATTTACATCTTATTGTGTAGCCATTATGGCATCTTTCTCATTTCATTTTCCAAGTAAGGGCTCATAAAGGTCTTACTTATTCAGTGTTCATTGATTCTCAGATGGTATATATTTAAACATATAGTTTAAATATTATTTTATGTAGTGCTAAGAAGGGAAAAAATGCCTTAATGAAAGAGTGCTTTTAGACTTACTTGGACATGGAATTATAGTGGTCTCTGTCTTACATAAACAAAAAGGGAAGTATAGATGAAGTATGTTGGTAAAGGATTCCTAAAACTTCTTGATATTTGATTCCAGCCTTGAATCACTTTCTGACTCATTATCCACATTTTTCCACTTTTGTCCTCTATGCCATCAAGAACATTGAAGGTACAACACTTCTTTAAAAAGTTCCATTATTATTCATACTTTACTTCCAAGTCACTGACACATATTCTGTCGGTTTCAGCGCTGGCATTTTCTTGATCTTACCAGAAGATCTTAACAAAAAGTCTTCTCCTAGCTACTGAGATTTCTATTTCTCCCTGAAACGAACCTTGAATTGTTTATTCTGGCTTGTACTTGAGCAGTCACAGCACCAGAAATGACAACCAAGTACACCTTTGTTGACAGCTATGTCCCAACTGGAACGTAAGAAACATTCTGGTTCTGATATTAAAATATTCAAGAAAAAAGGAAATTTTACAATTAATGACATATAGTAGCTTACTGAAGGTCACACAGTGATAGAAGTAAGCAGGACCGATATTCAGAAGTAAGGAATATGGATCCTGGAGCCAGACTGCCCAAAACCCCCACTTGCAACCTTTGTGACATTGGGCAAGTTTCTCCACCTCTCGGAGTCAATTTCCTCATCTGTAAAATTAGGATAGGATAGTAACACCTGCCTTAAAGAGTTGTTGAGAAGAAAAAAACTGCAAAACACTTGGGATAGTGCCTGGTACCTAGTAAGTGCTTGTGCACACGCGCTCTCTCTCTCTCTCTCTCTCTCTCTCTCTCTCTCTCTCTACATGTATAATATATATAATCTTCTGTTATTATATATGTATGCATATATTTACATGTATATGTATATATGCATATATGTGTGTGTGTGTGTGTGTATATATATATATATATATATATAATCTGCCAATAACATTTTTGAGAGAATCAATATCTGTGGAACATTTATATCTTTGGGCCTATTTAATAGATGGAGAAACTTGAGACTCAGATCAGCTCCTTCACACCCTCACAGCTAGTGAGTGACAGACCTGGAACTTGGGACTTCTGGTTTGATTCATTGCTTTTTCCATTGTTGTACTTTGTCTCCCTTCCTACTGGTTGTACCGGAAATATGGAGACAGGATTGTATCCTTTGCATTGCTTTGCAGGGCTAGCCAATGGTCAGAGTGAATAGTGGTCTCAGAAAAGACATTCACTAGTGCCCCTTACTTGCAGTCCTGGAGGAGTTACCATCTTTGGCTGCCAGATTGATGTGTTGACAGTTTAGGTATATCTAGACATCACAGGGCATCCAAATAATGCTCTCCCTAGTACTGTCTATAAGATTGGAGCTGCTTTGTGTTCTTGAGCATCACTGGATTTCTGGAATGAAATCCACCTAGTGTGAATGTTTCCTAATGTTAAAAATATAGCAGATAAACTGGATCTGGCATGCCAGATGACCACTTGGACCCTGTGATCTGAAGGATGGGGCATGTCAGGGCCTGTCTCCTCCCTGAAGAAGCCACTGTAACTTGCTTCTTGTCAAGAATGTGTAAGGGCTCCTGTGTCACCTGTCTGCAATCATGCCTGGTAGACTATTTATCCATATTTCTGCTGTTCTTTGTCTAAGCAGAGAGAATGGGGGAAAGAAGGGAAAAGTGAAGACAAAGTCTCTGGAAAAGCAGGATCCATAGAAGAGGCTCTTTTCTCCTTCCTTCTTCCCCCCAGGCTCAGCTCGTCCAAGAATAAGCTGATGCTGTTACCATCTTTCCTTTCTTCCACATTCCTGGGGACATGGGGTATAATTAATTATCTGGGGGCCACATCTTTCTTCATTTGTTACATTTTGCTCTTCAGTGTCCCCTTTTCACCGGGACCCTAAGTCATCATTTGCCTGATGTTGTCTGACCAGGAGATTGAAGACACAGGTCAGCATAGCATACCAGGGCTCAGCTGAGGCCCTGACAGGAACCTCCCTCAGCACCAACAAGTGATGGCAAACATATTGGTGTAAGAGTCTGAAATGCAGATTCTATTTCAGAACCGAAGGGCTGGACAAAGACAGGAACTAAACAAGAAACCTTGGCTTCTGGTCAGTGCCACATTCAGAGACAAGGTATTCCTCATCTAAGGTCCCACAGCATTTCTCTCCAACTTCTGTTCCTCAGCAGAACCTCAGAAACGTATAGGTGCATCTTCTTTTTATAGCCAGATGCTTTTCCAGGAAGGTAGAGGCTTATTTTCAACAAATGAATTATATTTAGCTTAACTTGATGTCATGTGTGGTTGTGGCTGAAAGACTGAGCTTCAGAGTCAGACCCAAATGGTTTTAATCCGGGCTCTTCTGCCTAATAGCTATGTGTCTGAGGAAATGTACTTCATCTGTTAAGCCTTGCTTTCTACAGCTACAAAATGGGGAGGAAAATAATACATATCACAGGGCCATTGTATTAAGAAATGATATAGGGGTGCCTGGGTGGTTCAGTCAGTTAAGCATCCAACTCTTGATTTCAGCTCAGGTCATGATCCAGTTCCACATTAGTCTCGAGCCGTGTGTCAGTCTCTGTGCTGAGTGTGGAGCCTACTTAAGATTCTCTCTTTCTCCCTCTGCCTCTCTTCCCAGCTTGTGTTCATTCCCTCTCTCTCTCTCTCTCTCTCACTCAAAAAAAACAAAAAATGAAAAACAAATACTTAAGTGTCCACTGTGTTTATACCCTCAGTTGGATGTACAGGGATGCAGCAGAGGATAAGAAGGTCTCTGCTGGGGGACGTGGGTGGCTCAGTTGGTTGGACATCTGACTCTTGGTTTCAGCTCAGGTCATCATCTCACAGTTTCATGGGTTTGAGCTCCATGCTGACAGTGCAGACCCTGCTTGGGATTCTCTCTTTCCCTCTCTCTTTGCCCCTACCCCACTTGCACTGTCTCTGTCTCTCTCAAAATAAATAAACTTAAAAAAAAAGTCTCTGCCTTTGAAGAAGTCTGTACTTTATACATGAATAATAAAAACTAGTACTTACCCATGGGAAACTATCTAGTAACACTCTATATGGGGCCATCTCCTAGACCTTGGGCATGAAACTGAGCAAGAGACAAGGTGCCTGACAGTGGTACTTACATTCAGGTTGGGGGGTGTGCATTGAAGGCAAAATTATAGCACAGAGGGTATTAGGAAGTATGTATGTACAGGGTACAGTTTCAACTAAAATAGGGAAGGTTTCTGAGAACTGACATTTGAGCAAAAACTGAAACGAGATGAGGAAGGAACCATGCTGTTGTCTGGAACAGGAATTTCAGAAAGAAGGAACTGCAGGGACAAAGCCTCTGAGTCCAGGGAGCATTTAGACAGCCCCAATAAAGGGAAAGATGGTAGGAAATGAAGCCAAAGAGGTAATGGAGAAATAGAAAACTTGGGCCATTGTGAGGAATTTCCTATTAGCCAAGTGAGGCAAGAGTGAAATAAGCATTATGAAGGAATTAAGTGATGAGCTAATTGGATAAAATATTCAATATATAAATAAAATACTCAAAAATCAAGTCCCTCAAACACATTTTCTTCATACTGTTTTTATGTATGTCTGGATTGAAAATTATTTATTGTCCATGATTTTGGAGTTTTATCCTTAAATTTTGAGGTGGGAGAAGTTCCAGTTCTAGTGATGGTAAAGTAGATTTTATCAGATTCAATCTCCAGGGGGAAAAATTATAAGCTCTCAACAAAATATATTTTAAAAAATGATTGTTTGAAGTCATTTAAGAGCAAACAGAGCAGGCAAAAACCAGAGAGGATTTGACTCGTAAAATAAGGGATAGACGTTGGGTGACAGCCACGGTTGTGCGGCTTTTCTTTTGAGGGTATTCCCTAAGGCCGATGGCTGGAACTCAAATTGAAAGCTGAAGACTTTGGGATTGACAAAACACTAGGAGAGGGTGAGGGAGAATCCTGGAAGAGGGGAGCAACAGAGTCTATTTATAAACACCCCTCAACTATTTGGTTGACCTCTGAATTGTACACGGGTGAGTGAGATCTTCAAGGCCTAAGGAGGAAACAACAGCTGGAGGGCCTAGTCTGCTGATCTGATATTTCAGCTGTTGCCCAACAGGGAGATAGATTTTATAGTCAGAGACCTGCCAGGTTGGAAGGGCATGGGTAAGTACTTCAAGTTTTCAATGAGACCTTGGAAGGGCCACAACTTGAAATTACAGAGGCTGTCCCCAGACAACGGAGGGAGTCACCTTAGGACTAAGGGCACACCTTTCCCAACAAAGTACAACATAAAGCCTCCACAAGTTCGAGGTTATCCTTTAGTAATTCAGCTGCCTGCTAGACATAACTCACTCTTCAGAGAATGATAATGGAATTCATAATCTCTTCAATGTATCATCCAAAGTAAAGATGATTCAACATGTGAGGAAGCTGAAAAATATGTCCATGCTCAAGAGAAAAATAAGTTTTTAGAGACCTACAAACAACCCAGGTGTTGAAATTCAGAGACAAGACCTTTAAAGAAACTATAAAAGGGGTGTCTGGCTGGCCCGGTCAGTAGAGCATGCAACTCCTGATCATGGGGTGGTAAGTTCAAGCCCCACATTGAGAGGAGTGTTTGCTTAAAAAAAAAAAATAAAATCTTTGGGAAGAAAAAAGAAACTGTGGTAAATATGTTCATGTGTACAGCAAAAAAAAAAAAAAAAGGTTACAGTAGGGGAATGGATAGGGACTTTCAGTAAAGATTGGGAGATTTGGGGGGTGGGATCCAAATGGAAATTCTGGAACTAGAAAAGATAATATGAAATAAAAAATTAATTAGTGGGATTAACAGAACCTGAAGAAAAAAAGACAGGAACAGGAAAAATGACATAAGTTTAAGAGAGATTATTCAAACCAAAGTACAGAAAAAAGATTTAATAGAAAATAAATAGAAGCTCAGTGACTTCTGGGATAGTGTCAAGAAATCTAACATATGTATAATTGGAGTTCCAAAAAGGGTGGAGGTGGAGGAGACTAGGGCAGAAGAAAAATTAAAACTGAAATTTTGCCAAATTTGGTCACAAACAGCAACCCACAAATCCTGGAGGCTCAGTTAATTCCAAGCAGGATAAATGCAAAGAAGGACATGCCTAGGCCTATCATGGCCAAACTGCTTTAAAAAGAAAAAAGAAAAAATTGTGTAAATTTTTTTTTAATGGCCCAAGAGGGAAAGCACACACACACATACATGTTACCAGAATGATAGTCACTTTTGTCAGAAATAGTGGAAGCCAGAAGATAATGTAATAACATCGTTATAGTCCTAGAAGAACACTATCATTTTAGACCCTATACCCAGAGAAACCTTATGTTTTATATGTAAGGGCAAAATAAAAACATTGTCAGATTAAAACAAAAACAAAAATAAACTGAAAAAAATTACCAGATGACTGACCCACAATATAAAAAAAAGTCTAGAAGAAATACTCCAGGCTGACAGAAATTAGTACCAGATGGAAAGTTAATTCTATAGGAAGGGAGGAAGGGTTGCCAGAAGAAATGATAAATATGACTAAATCTAAAAAATTATTTTTTTCTTGTCAATTTATAAAAGTCAGTTGACTTTTAAACCAAAAATAATAACAGCAGTGTATTTGGGGGGGTTTGTAACATACATAGAAGTAAAATGTATGACAAATATAGATAAATAGATAGGTAGATAGATATAGATGGCACAAGAATGGAATAGGGTGTAAGTGGAATTTCAAGTTTCTTTTTTTTTTTTAACGTTTATTTATTATTGAAAGTCAGAGAGAGAGCATGAGCAGGGGAGGGGCAGAGGGAGAGGGAGACACAGAATTTGAAGCAGGCTCCAGGCTCTGAGCTGTCAGCACAGAGCCCAAAATAGGGCTCGAACTCACAAAGTGCGACATCGTGACCTGAGCCGAAGTCAGACACTTAACCGACTGAGCCACCCAGGTGCCCCTGGAATTTGAAGTTCCTTGCATAGTGTGATGAATTCAGGATGTGTATTATAATCTTAAGAACTAGCACCAAAGAAAGAAAGATGGAGGGGGAGAATAAGGAGAGAAAGGCTTAAAAGTTTGATTGAAAGAAGAGAGGAGAAACAAACAGAAATAAACTCTACTTAAACCTGACTATATCAATAAATATATTGATATATTGAATATAAATAAATATTCAATTTATAAATTTTATATATTGAATATAAATGAGCTAAACTAATTAAATGACCAAGATCATCATGTTGGATAAAAATTTAAGACTCAACTATAGTTGTATATCTCAATTTGGAAAGGAAAAAAAAAGGATTATGTAAGAATGTTTATAGCAGTTTTATTCATAATTGTCAAAAACTGGAAACTCCCAAATGGGCACTGTATTCCACAACTATAGAATTAATTTTCTTTTCAAATATTCAAGTAATACATGTTCAGGTATTACATGTGAATCACAGCTAAGCTTTTTTGATTATCAGTCAAATGAAGTAGACTATGGCACCCTTCTTTTGTAAGTCAGGAAACAAGTGTCAGAGAAAGATTGGTCTTGTCCAAGATGGTAGTCTTGATGAGAGGGAGGACATTCTCACAAGGAAGATGAACAGTGAACATCTGTTCGACGTTAAAACTGTTCTTTCTACTTAAGAGCTCAGAGTGAGTTAGAGTATTAGATCTAGAAGCCAAGTCTCTTGAATCCTAGTCTAGAGCTATAAATCTGTATCATTTTCTTAATATACTCTAACAGAAATTTCTATAAAAAACCCATTTGCTCACCATTGTCAGTCTAACCAGTGGGAATCTGTTTTATTGGTCAGCTGAGTGATAAAACCTTGTCCTGATGGAAAGTTTTACCTTTTTAAATTTTCCCATTATTTTGAGTTTATGCTTACTAAGGAGGAAGCCAAGGCAAGGAGATAGCCAAGAACATTTTAATTGAGTCAAGTGGGACATGCTTTAATCAAGAGTTTGGTGTTACAACTTGTGGAAAATGCCTTGCTATCTCTTATTCATCTCGCCAAATCAGCATTTCAGTTTGGTACTCATGAGTGTTTAGAGAGTCATTGATGAACTAACTAGATTTCCTTTGGAGAATAGCTGAAGCTTCTGGAGGACAACAGTCTTAAATGAGACTGAAGAAGTATGAGATCACAATAGAAAATAATAGGAACAAAGGGAGTTATTGATTGATGATTCATAAATCTAGATAATCTCAAACACTTGTTTATTCCAGCTTTCCTTGTGGGTATACAGTGAACACTGTTGATTGCTTCCCTTATGTCCATTGCCCCCTTTCTCCTTCCTGGCAGCACCTTAATTTCTGTTAAGACATCTCTGTTGTTCTGGGGAAGGCGGCTCCATCTACCCTTAAGATTTGGCCAGTCAGCCATTCCATTCCCCTGGCCACCATGATTATTTTGGATTGGGCCTGTGGCTGAAGCAACTACGATCTGAGCAAACTCTCATGGTGTGGTAATGTGGGTGTAATTTTGTTTGATCAGAAAGTGACTATCAATCATGACCCTAGGCTTATAAAAGAGTTCACCCTAAGTGGATGTGCAATTGGAATGAAGGAGGTAAGAGAACCAGGGCCTTCCCATCAGGGCTGCTGTGAGGGTTGAATGAGATCTCATCCATAAAGCACCTTGAAGAAAATCTGGCATAAAATATAAATTCATGTTTTAAGGACTTTTGAGTTAGTAATGACAGAAACTACTTCAGACAAACTTTAAAAAAAAAAAAAGGAGAAAGAAAAAGAAGAAATGTATCGGTATAATATTAAGCTGAGAAAATTGAAGAAAATGTGCTAGCTATCTGGGCAACTCTAGGGACTTTGGACCTAAAATCATATTTCAGTGCCCCCAGCACTCTCCTTGTGTCCTATTACTGCCTGTCTGTGGTTGCGTTTCTTTTCTCTAGGTGATAAGAAATGAAGGTCACCAGCAGCCCCCAGTCTCCCCATCTTTGTGACCCAAAAGGCAAGGTCCTTACTCCTGGAACTCCAAAGTGAAAAATATTAAGGAAGGTTTCTGACCTCTTGAATCAAACATCCCTGGACCAATGGCTATGGCCAGAGTAGGGCCATATGTGCTCCACCTAACACTCCCTAGGTAGGTGTGGGGCGCTATGAGTGGTAGCCCCACCCAGAATCATGTTTTCACTGCATAAAAAACAATTTCCCCCAAATGGTGCTAAATAGTAAAACAGTGTCCACAGTTATTGAGTATTGCTTTTCTTTCTAAACAGATTTATTCTCATCTGTCTACTGGGGGCCAGGCAAGGAAAATAGGAAGTGAGGTTGGTTAAGTGTGAATTTTATTGTTCACTCACTCTATAGTAAGAAACCTTTGCATGTATTAGCCTAATTCATCTCATTTCATCTTTTTATTTTAATATTTATTTATCTTAGACTGTACACACAAATGGGGGTAGTGGGGGAGCAGAGAGAGAGGGAGAGAGAGAATCCGAATCAGGCTCCATGCCGCACCGCAGAGCCCGATGCAGCTCCATCTCATAAACCCATGAGATCATGACCTGAGCTGAAATCAAGAGTTGGACACTTAACCAACTGAGCCAATCAGGTGCCCCTCATGTCATTTAATCTTTGCTGCAATACTGTGTGGTAGATACTATTGCCTTTTCAGCCAGAAGACAAGATCAGGCTAAGAAACCAGCCCAGGAACACAAAATACATATGTGATAGAGCCAGCAGCTGAAGCGGGGTCCACTTGTCTCCCCAGTGTACCACAGTCCTCCGAATGAAGGAAGAAGCTATACTTCCCTGGTCAACCCTCGTCACTCTCGTCCTCCCTCCGCATCATGAGCCTGCATTAGAACTTGAAACCTAGGTTTCTCCAGACCTATAAGGACATTCTTGTCTTATCTCACAGCAGAGAAAGGATGTGCTCCCCATCTTACACACTAAAGTGCTTGCGTGTTGACCTGGAGAAGCTGGAGAACACATTTCTGAAAATGGCTTTTTACTTAAAGTGGTGAAACGGTTGTAGCAAGAGCTGCGTGGCCTATATTTGAATTCCACCACTTAGTACCTGGGCAGCGTATTCTGTGCCTCACGCATGAAGTGAGGCTATTGATAGAACCTAGCTCACAGTGTTTGTTGTAAGGATTAAATGAGTTGATATATAAAGCACTTAGAACAGAGTGTGGTACACAGCATGTCATTTATCAGTGTTAGCTCTCTATTAGAAGTGTTGTGGTTTGTCGTCATTAGTGAGCTCTTCTGATTAATGCCAAAGCAGGCGGCCTTTTTGCTTAAGGAATCTTCATTTGGCTAGTTGGGATCACATCTGAGATGTATGCGCTTGGCTCTCAAAGGGGTTAAACCTGTCCTAGTGTAATCTAAGGCAGAAATAAATTACTTATGATCTGGAAATACAGTTGTAAGGGGGAAGCAGTCTCCCTGTCTCATCCTCTTCACACACCTATTATTAACATTTCCCCCATTAATGTCCCCTAATCATATCTACATGCTGATCTCCCATGGACAGTCAGTGAAGTGGAGTACAGTGTCCACAGTGAAGAGCTAGGACAGCATGGCAGAACTCCAGGGTTGCAGGGCCCTCAGAGAGAATTTGAAGAGCACTGTATGTGACACATCAATCACTAAGTCATGGGGAAATGGAGGACTGCTTACTCTCACTGACTGGGTAAGCTTGATAGGTTGTGGGGTGGCCCAGTGCTGGGGCTCTTTCTCTGTCTCTGTGAAGCTCAAATCAGATTAGTACCTGATTCAGGGATTGGATCTGAGTCATTTGTAGTTGATAAATCCCAAGAGTTTGCCCCTACATCAGCAGCCTCCATATGTTGTTAAGCTGTTTAGTGATTGCTCCGGTCTGTTTATGAATCTCTCTTTGTAATTTTTCCATCTATTTGCTCTACAGTTAAATGATTTTTCCACGTAAAACATTTACAGCAAAAACTTCCCCCATGTCTCTGCAACTGAAAAGACATTTTATTCAGAAGCAGAACCTTGGATTTTTCAAACTGTATCTGGATCAAAAGACAAAAGTCAGCCTACTTCAGAATCAAAGTGAACACTTGTAGACTTTGATTTCAAAAAGCTCATAGGATGGATGAGCATATTTTGTAATAGTAGTTTACTCCAAATACCTGAATGTTGCCAAGTGTGCAGTGTGTGGCCTACCCTTTATTACAAATATTCCTGTGTGTAAAATAGAATTCTCCTTACGGCAATGAGAACAACATCTGACTACATTTGGTGCTGTTCTTGATAGGAGATCAAGCTTAACAACTGCATTCTGGCATTTGTTCCCCTTCTCACCCACTGCTCGTTGTATGCATAGAATGAATAAACCCCTAGCATGTTCTTTCTTGGTTCTTACTTCCCAGATGTGTCTACCCACTCACTCGGAGAGAATAACGGGTCTCACCTTCATACTTCAGTAGAACAATGTGTATCCTCCCATTACAGTACTTACCACATTACATAACAGTTGTGTGTGATCCCTCTCCAGCTCTGGTGGAGTATCAGAATCTTGAAGATAGGTATATTCTCATTCATCTTTGTATTTTTGACATTCGGCATGATGCCCAGCACATAATAGACATTCAGCAAATATTTGAATGAATCATCATTTTATACATAAAGAAATGGATGACTAGTGAGGTTTAATGACTTTGACAAGTCAGTGTAGAAATAGGCCTAGAACCCAGTTCTTAAGTACCCCCTCCCCCAGCCTCATCTTGGGTCTTTCTGTCATAGTAGGTGTTTGTGGACACGGATAGTAAAGTCCTACAAAGACATAATTTTATAATGAGTTCAGAAATGGCACAACAAAAGCCAAACTTATGACATACAAGATTGTATTGTATTGTAAAGCCTTTAAATTTTTGTTTTTCTTTGGGAGTTGAGATGAGGTCATGAGATCAGACAGACACAGTAGTCGAGCATATGGAAAATCTTTATTGAGGAAGTGGTATTTTTAAGTTACAAAACTAAATTGGGATCAACTTGACTTTTTAAGTCACTTACTGGAACGTGTGATTGCACTTGGTCTGTTTATCATATGTTACATTTCGGTATTAGTTCTAGTCAGACCTTCTGATTTGTCAGATCCTTGCCAAATGGTCTCATAGAAGGTAACCTGGGACCGGAATGTTTCACTTAACAAAAGCCAGTCCTTCCACAGGCATGTGTTGATACCAACTGTGTGTCAGGCACTGTGCTAGGCTGGAGCAACAGAGAAGCCCCTTGCCTCACAGGAGCTATTAAGTCCGCTTTCCTCCCTAAATTGAACTAGTGCACAAAGTTGTAAATTTTGTGAAAGAGGTATATGTAGGTAACCTAACAACAAAGGAGTGGGGGTGGAAAGGCCCTGTCAATAACAGTAACAATCATAACTACATTAATTGACTATCATGCCAGGTACTATTCTAAGCAATTTTGCATGCATTACTTAAGTATTTGCTTTTGTTTTTCGAAGTTTTCCTTGTCTTGGGCCCCTTCAGTATATTAAAGGATTTTTATCTCTGCATTCAAACCTTTGACCTTTTTTGTTTTATGACTTGGGCTGTATTATTTGATCAGAGAGAGTCATTACAACCACCTGGCAGCTTTAGAACTGGATGTTTATATAGTGTATATAACAGGGAAAAGTTATTCATATCACTGTTTACTATTTCCCCCTTACTTTCTCCCTGGTTTCCAAGGGGCATGGGCTTTTGCTTTCTGGGTCTTCTCCCAGAACTCTACTTTGTTCTAGTAGGCTGAATGGGGCAAAAATGTCAAAATTAGGAAGACACATAATCTCTGTAATAAAAAATTAAAAGATGAAGAGGAAAGAGAATGCAGATTTACAACTGGGTTTGAAGGTTGGGGGCAGGGTAGGTTGGTGAGTGGGAGACCCTTGAACAACTGTAGTAATTAGTGAGAGATAAAAAGTGTGGATTATAACTTTGATTGCTTTTATACCCATTGAGAAATGCAAATAAAGACTGGAATTACTTTTTTTTTTTTTTTTTTTTTTTTTTTTTACCTTTGATTGCTGGATTGATGGCTCTAAATACCATTCTGCCCAGGACTAAGGTAATTCCATCGTTGGGATTTATTCAGGTTACACTTACCCTGTCTTTCCACTTTAGCTGGCTTTTTGTCCTTTCAGTGCTTAATAGTTTTTCTGTTTAGGCAAGTAACTGATGAAAGAGGAATTCTTACATTCTTTTTAAGAGTTTTTCCTGAAAGGAAAATTTTAGAGTGAGTCTAGGGAATAACGCAAGCCTTATGTATCCACTGTTGCATCTTAAGGGGATGGTCGAATTTATCTGAAACAGTTATTTTTTGCCATAGGATCAACTAAGACTTGGATATCTTTCTTACTTCAGTCCACTCTACACACAAGCGTATGTGTTGTTTGGGACTCAATTAATACATCTACCCGGATTCCCTTCGTTCTGCCTGACCCCCCAGACCCTAGTTGGCTTGCAAAATGGCTAGTCTTAGCTGCTGCTGCTTTTGCCATATTTCCTAACACTGCTGGCTGTCTCGGCCTTCCTCTGAGTGAGGGCTGGGCTCTGGTATAGTCTCTGTTGTGCCCACTGTGGAAAGAGCCACAGCAGCTCAGAGACCGAGGCTCCATCTGACCAGACTTAAACGGGTTCTGGCTGCTCCTACCACTTCCAGATTCAGAGGTAGAGTGTGTTCTTCCCCAGTGAATATCCAGAGGGGCTGGGTAGCACTGACAAAGGCTAGGTAGCCTGACAAAAAAAGTTGGAAGCTGGGGAGGGAAGGAGCCAACCAGTAAATTGCACACTGTCTGCTTTTTTCCTCCTCCCCTCCCCATGTCCTCACACACACTATTCTCAGATACAGTAGTTCTGTATAGTTTATCCTGAAACATTCTTGATCTTGCAGTTGGTTGTGTTTTCATGTTAACCTGTAGCCAGTTTATTAATACATAGCCTTGTGTTTGCTTTCCTTCCTACTCTGTCTTGCTAACCTTTATTCCTTCTGTGCTCTGGGATTTCAACACCTGAGTAAAAGCCAGGTAAGTTTTGCCGTAGGCTCTGTTTTCTAGGGAACCTGGACAGGGTAGTATTCAATGAAAAATAAATATCTTTTCCATCTCAGACCCTTGCCCAGTTTACCCTTGTTATTTTCTAATGTATTTAACAATATAATAGTAGGTAATATTTGAATGCTTATGTGCCAGACTTTAAGTCCTTATGATTAATGTACACCACAACCTTATGAGATAAAATAAACCACGGAGATAGTTCCATTTGAACATTCAGAGATCAATTGCATTTATTTTTTAAAGGAATGACTATCACTTTTGTTAAAATAACACATATTCATTATAAATCGAGAATGGTGAAAAATCCAGACAAAGCAAAAACTCACCCAGATCTCACCCCAAATAACCATTAAGTAAATAACATTCCATGCAGTTCTCATGAAACTCTAGTTTTCACAACAACTGTGTAGTGTTGCATAAATGTAAGTGCCTTTGTTATTTCCATCATTTGCTGGCATATGAAACATGTTTCTTTCCCTCTAGTCCCAAAATTGCATCCTGATATTACCTTGTGTCAAATGCACATGTATTGCCAATGGAAATCTCTGGGCCAAAGCAAAAGATACTCAACAGCAAGGTGAACTGTGATTTCTCTGAGGAGAATGAGAATGCAAAATACCATAGAGATACAAGTTTCACATCCTAGAGTTTTATTTTTTAAATGCTAATTCATTTTTTGAGAGAGGGACAGAGAGTGAGTGGGTGAGGGGCAGAGAGAGAAAGAGAGAGAGGAGACAGAATCCAAAGCAGGCTCCAGGCTCTGAGCTGTCAGCAGAGCCTGACTCAGGGCTCGAACTCATGAATCGTTAGATCATGACCTGAGCTGAAATCAGACACTTAACTGACTGAGCCTCCCAGGCACTGCAAACATCCTAGAGTTTTAGAACCAAAGAAACCATAGGGGATCAGAGGTACATTTAGGGTGATTCCATTACATTTTTAAAAAATTTTTTTTATTTTGAGAGAGAGAGAGTGTGTGTGTTTGTGGGCAAGGGAGAGGAGCAGAGGGAAGGAGAGAGAAAGAATCTCAAGCAGGCTCCACCATCACTGGATGGTGGATCTGGACGTGGGGCTTGATCCCATGACCCTGGGATCATGATCTGATCCGAAATCAAGAGTCAGACGTTCAACCAATTGAGCCACCCAGGCACCCCCATTCCATTACATTTTAGATTTAAATTTTGCTACACTAAGGCATGGCTCAAAAGTAGTAGAGGCACTGATTTATCATTAAGATCATGTACACTATAAAACCACCCCAGATGAAGGGCAACAGACCCCTATTTTGAAAGCAGGGGTGACTCAGTTTCTAGTGTAGTGAGTGCCACTGATTAAGAGAATCAACTGGAGACCAGCAGGGATGGAGTGTTCCTGGCACTGGGGATGAACTACTTAACTTTGAAGATGATTTTCTAGGACCTGAGGTGAAGATTAAAACTTTTACAATGAAATTTTTTCTTGTTTTCTTTTTTTGTTTGTTATGCTGTATAGTTCATTTCTATAGGTGTAGAGTCATTTTCATTAAATATCAGCTTCTGGGGCGCCTGGGTGTCTCAGCTGGTAAGGCATCCAACTTCGGCTCAGGTCTTGATCTTGCAGTTTGTGGGTTCTAGCCCCGCTTAGGGCTCTGGGCTGTCAGCTCAGAGTCTGGAGCCTGCTTCAGATTCTGTGTCTTTGTCTGTTTCTACACCTCCCCCACTAGCACTCTGTCTCTGTCTCTCTGTCTCTCTGTCTCTCTCAAAAATAAACATTAAAAAAATTTACAAAATAAATACCAGATTCTATTAGACTCCACTGTTTCTTCTCTGACTTGCTATGTACAAATACTGAAATTCTTGCTTTGTATAGTGTGCTTTGTTCCAATTTTTATTAAAGCATTTGCTTATATTGTGGCTACCTGTATAGTAATTGGTGTACATTTATTTTAGATTTTAGCATGTTTTTTCATCACTAGTACCATATTTCACTGATTTCTGGGCAAATGTGACTTAGCTATAAAATCAATGTCTAGTAGAATTTTTGAGTCAAAGCATTTAACAAAAGTTAAAGTGAATTTAAATTTTAATAGATGTTGTCAACTCACCTTTGAAAGAAATGATGAGAAATAAAGAATGACTGAATGGGTTCATTTTTTTTCATATATTTTCAAGGTTTCGGGTTTATTTGGTTTTGTTTTGTTTGCCTAGAATAGGCATAAAGTCCCTGTTTTGAGAATTTGAGGTGACAACTTTTCTGAATATCTTTCCAGATAGCAAGCCTATTTCAGAGCATATGGGAATTAGTCACATTAATGAGCAGTGTTAATCTGTTGATTGATCAAACAAACCAGCAAGGCAGTGGCTTAGATAACATTGCTGTTTGTGGACTTTCTGGTTGAAGAAAGAAATCTTGCCATTCGTAGCGTCCACAGGACAGTGTAGCCATAAGTGCTGTGAGAAATCAAGAAACAATGAGAGAATTAAGAATACAAATATTCTGGGGTATTTTCTGAAGGAGGCTTTCACCTCCTTGATGCTTGCCCAGACCTCCTTAGCTAGAACTCTTTCCTTCTCAAGTCCTGTAGCATTTAGTTTAAGACATTTGTATATAGTGACTATGTCTCTAAACCAAAAATCATGGTACATTGTTGTAATACAAAGATCATAAGCTGGTATCTTTGGCCTGAATTCCATCCACAGACTGTCTTTCTTTGCCTGTAGAGTTTTAAACAATTTTAATCAGTTATAGGTTATTAAAAGGTGAGAAATTTTACATAAAATTGTCAACGTCCAGATCTGGGAACACTGGGCCTAAATTTTTGCTTTGCAGCAATTAATTAGAAGTGTGAGGCAGCTGCCCACGTTAGCCAGAGCCTATAGGCTTTTAGATTCACTGTATTCTCTCCCCTCCCCCACCTTGGATCACCTGTGTATATACCTGCTTGGCTTTTTACCTCTCTCAAACGTATGCCCTCTGAAGGCAGGATTTTTGTCTGTTTTGTTCCACTGCTTTTTCCTCATGACCAGAATGTTGTCTGGCACATAGTAGGTTAAAGAATATTGTTTTCTTTTTCTTTATTTTTTTAATGTTTATTTATTTTTGAGACACACACACACACACACACACACACACAGAGTGTGAGTGGGGGAGGGGCAGAAGGAGAGGCAGTGGGAGACACAGAATCTGAAGCAGGCTCCAGGCTCCAAGCTGTCAGCACAGAGCCCAATGCAGGGCGGGAACTCACCACAAGATCATGGCCTGAGCCAAAGTCCGACGCTTAACCGACTGAGCCACCCAGGTGCCCCAAGAATATTGTTTGATGGAAAGAATGAATTTTGACTCTTGGTCTAACTTTATGGGGGGCAATGAGACAAAGGTTTTGATTTTCAACTCTTCTAGAGAGGGATAATGTTCCCCTTAACCCTTTAGGCATTATATATGGCTTAGCATTATAAGAGACCTGCCTTGTAGTATTTTGTATCCTTAATAATACCATACACATAGTGGATGTTTAAGTATTCTTTGAATGATTGGCAGAATTTTTAAGTTTCTCATGAAAAAGAACTTTGTGGGGGTGCCTGGGTGGCTCAGTCGGTTAAGCGTCCGACTTCAGCTCAGGTCACGATCTCGCGGTCCGCGAGTTCGAGCCCCGCGTCGGGCTCTGGGCTGATGGCTCAGAGCCTGGAGCCTGCTTCCGATTCTGTGTCTCCCTCTCTCTCTGCCCCTCCCCCATTCATGCTCTGTCTCTCTCTGTCTCAGAAATAAATAAACGTTAAAAAAAAAATAAAAAAGAACTTTGTGAATAAAGGCAGGGATGTTAATGAATTTGTTCTAATGGGGGATCATGAAATGGCACATTTGAATTTCCAGCTATATTTTCTCCAGACCCTCAGCCCCAATTATATTCTGTTCACTATCAGAGTTTTGGACAGTCCTGACCCCTATTCTTTAGTAGCAGGATAAATTACTCTTCCTTCCTTACTCTGTGCCTACTCTTAGTACTTATACTCTCCTGGAGAACTTGTCTCCTACCATCAGTCTGTGATTTCCACATAGTCTGTTTGGTTTATTTTTGTGTACCCAACAGCTAATATTTATAACATCTGTGCACCAACTCTGTATAAACACTGTGCTAGGAATTTACGAAATGTTTGAATTTAGTTCCATTGGTATTAGGAGTTGAATTAAAGCTTTTACACAACTTTACAGTTTATAAAACATTTCTGTATTGTCTCATTTGATCTTGAAATCAACTCTGAGAGCTGCAGATGAGAAAATCAAAGCCAGAGAACCGGTGACTCGTGTAGAGTCACAGGGCAGGAGTGACTGAACATCCAGGCTGCACTTTGCCAGTTAGTGGCTGAACATTCACTAAATTATGGTACATAGATAGGAAGGGATAGAATTGTGGAAGACTTGTCATTCTTGGCTGAGCAGTTTGGACCTGTGTCTTGAAATAAGGGAAAGGGAAATGTTTCTTGATAACTTATTTTTGGATGAGGGCTCTTGGCCATACAAGGCTTTATCCCCTCAATCTGGACGACAATAGCATTCCTTAGGGGGGTGAGAACGATGATGAGTATTCATTAGTTGCTTGCCTCACCCAGATTCCATTCCTACCTCCCAGAATTTTCCCTGTTTCCACCCAGCTCTTATGTACAATCAATTCCAATCAGTGGCTGTACTCTACTTTTTGGATCAAGGAATACCCCTCCCTTCTCTGTCTTCCTCCTTAGGGCTTTGGATAGGAGTCCTTTAATTGCTGTTGACTAAAGAGCTGGAGGCCAGCCCCTGCATACCGGGAATGCCAGTGGCTTTGTTAGCTGAGGAGGGCACTGCATTAGTACCGCCTGCCGCCTGCCTGCTAAATCCCAGAGCAGGTGGAGGAAATCTAATTAGCACTTAGTAAGCTAAGGCCTCTTGGAGAATTTCTGATAAAGAAAAGGTCAACGTAAAGGAGAAGGAACACAGAGAGACTTCGTTTTCCTAGTGCGAACTTTCTGAAACGGATTGGGTATGGAATAAGCTAGATTCTAATCCTTGCTTTACCAGTGGCTTTTTGGCCCCTGGCAAGTCCCTCTATTTATCTGAGGTTTCATTTTTCTGGTCTGTGTCTACTCCTTTGCTAAACCGTCTTTCCTAAACAAATATTTGTTTTGTAAGAGTAGAAGGAACCTCAGATCATCAATTCACTACCACCTGGGAAGTTTTTCCCAGAATTCACATTCACATCTCACTCTGTATCAGTAGATACATAGTAAATATGTACAGTTTGGCGAGTTTCCCAGGAAAATTTTATAATATCCTTGGTTTATGCTTTTTGGAGAACTTAGCCACAAACAGCAGGCTTGAGGCTAGCAGAGTGTTTCCTCTGCACATAGTAGTTGCTCAGCGATATGTTTGGAGGGGACTTTTCCTGGGATGTCAAGTGGGGAGCTAGAATTGGCATTCCAATTAGAAGCAATAGAGAGAAGCACATTATAGACCATCCCAAGCATTAAGTATTTTACAAAATGGGGTTGAGAGTTGTTATTGAGTGTGAAGTCAGTGGTAGTTGTGACTAGCATTAAAAAAAAAAAAAATAGAATAGAGAATAGCATGCATTGTATCCAGTAAGGACATCTAATGAAACTTAAATTTATGAGTACTGTGCTGCAGTTTTAAAAGAATTTCTTGTTGGATTGTGGTCAAGGCCATCCATCTAGATAGATATCTGTATTGAGGTAAAGAGACTCCATAGGGGGAAGGACTGTCAAGAAACCATGTGGAAAAGACACCAGTCTTTACCCACGCTGTTTGAGCAAATCACATTTTCTTCTGAATTTCATATTCTTATTTCTCATTGCCCTGAATATCCTCTGCCTGACTCCCCCTGTCCCTGCCCTATACACACATCTACTTGGCAAGACTTAAGTCAAATGTCCCTTCTCTAGCACATGCCTGATTCTAGAATATAGTGGGTACTTAGAAGTACATGTTAAATGAGAACTTTCCGTCAAATTTCCAGGTGCTTTGTTGGGAGAGGGGTCTCCACTCAAACCTCTATTTATAGCTTTTTAAAAGATATATTTCTGTTTCTCTTCTCCTGGAGAACAGACACTGCTTTATTAGTCTGTGTATTCCCAGTACTTAATATAGTGCTTGGTATATAATAGGTGCTTCATAAATGTTGGAATATTTTTGAAGGGAATGTGTAAAGATGATTCAATAAAACACTGAGCACTTACTAGGCATGTGGTAGGTGCTGGGATAGATAAAAAATATGTATAAAAGAACAACATCTTCCCCTAAAGAGCTTAGAGATTAAGAAATTGAAGCATAAGCACATAGAGTTGCTGACAAAGTCACTAGTATTAGTGTCTGGCTATAATGGTCACTGTGCAGATAAGGTGTAACTTACCATTTTTACATTTGTATATGGTCACCAAAACCAGACAAGAAGCATGTTTCTCTATCCTGATTTATTTTCTCAGGAAGTGAGTGAGAAACCTCGTTTCCCGTGTGATCTAGCAGTTCCAAAGTGCATTAATTTGAGGAGCCAAAAGGAGAGCCTCACCCTTTTTATATCAATTATTGAAAGGTTGTTTAAAATCTCCCATGATGATAATGGATTTGTCAGGGATAGCAATTCTTGCAGTGTTAGCAATTTTTGCTTTATATATTTTGAGACCAATATTTTAGAATTAGATATCTTCTCTACCTTTGAACCTCCTGTTTTTGCAAAGTGACCCTTTTGCTTTAATGTCTCTTTACTTAATATAAGTCATATAACCATAGTGTCATTTTTTTTGAATAGTATATATGCCTCATATAATTTTTTCCAAACTTTGACTTTCAACCTACTTGTGTTCCTATATTTTAGGTGCATCTTTTAAGAACAGTATATAGCTCGATTGTGTTTTTGTTTAGCCTGACAGTCTTTGTCTTTTAACTGAGAAGTTTGGGTAATTGATGTTTATTATGGTTAATACAGCAGTGCGACAGTCTTTGTCTTTTAATTGAATTTAATTGATTAACATTTATTGTAATTAAGGAAATATTTAGTTTTATTTCTCATACTGTTTTGCCTTCTGTGTGTTCTTGCCTTTTGGATTAAGTATTTTACTGTTTCTAATTTTATTTTTACTCCTCTACTAATTTGGAAATTATACTCTGTTTGCTTTGTTAACATATTCTATTATGCAAACTTACAAAGATTTTTAAATGTGTAATAGATAATACTTTAACATGGTTTTAATGTCAAATATTTTGAAAGGTATACTATGAAGAGTATAACCTCTTTCTCTCCCCATCTGCTTAATTCCAATCCATGTGTGTGTTTATAAAATATATATATATATATATGTGTGTGTGTGTATATATATATATATGTATGTTGCCCTATATATTCAACATAGATTATAAATATAAATACAAATATGTAGATACTCTCTTTAACTATTTCATACAAATGGCAGCATAAGGCACAATTTTATGTTTAGCCTTTTTTACTTAATAGTTCATCTTGATACTCTTTTCCATGTTAGTACATAAGGAGTTTCCTTCTCTAGTCCTTTCTTTTGTTTGTTTTTTTTTAACCGTCAACTGGTATTTCATTAATTAATGGAACCATAACAAAATGTCTTTGATGGACATTTACATTGTTTTTCAGCTTATTCCTTTAAACAGATCTGCAAAATGTACGTATGTCATCGTGCACATGTATTAGTTTGTCTCACAGTAAATTTCTAGAAAGGAATTTCTTGGTTAAAGGATAAATAGTATTAGAATTTTAATATACTATATGTAACTTTGCCACAGTACCCTCCAGAGGGTGTGTAATTATTTCTACTCCCACCAGAAGTGTATGAAAGTGTCTGTTTTCCCACAGTTTTGTCCACATAGTTACTGAACTTCTGGATTTTTGCCAGTCCAATGAAATAGTATTTCAGTGTAGTTTTAATTCATATTTCTTTTTCGGTAAATAATTTGTTCATATGCTTTGCTTATTTTTCCACAGAGCTGTTAGTCTTACTAATTTATAGGACCTCTTTAAGAGATCAGCCTTTTATAATAAAAATTGCAATTTTTAGAACAGTATTTATGATTCTAACCCAGTTTATCATTTCTTTTCTTGCTTTGCCTATAGGGTGTGTGTGTGTGTGTGTGCGCGCGCGCGCACACATGTGTGTGCGCACATGTGTGTACACACTTGTGTGCTTGTTTGTTTATGTTGCCATGCAGGATTTGTAGATTTTTGTGTAGTCACTCTAACGATTTTTCTTTTTTATGGCTTCTAGACAGCATGTAATAGAATGAGTTTCCCACTTGGAAGTTATAAAAGAAATTGTACTGTGCTTTATTTTATTACTTTTATAGTTGCATTTTATATTATGTTTAAATCTCTGCTTTGTTTGAAATATATACTGATCTGTGCTTAGAGGGACAGATTCACCTTTGTCATTTAAATCTCAAATGCCAAGAGACTCTTAAAAACTGAGAACAAACTGAGGGTTGATGAGGGGTGGGAGGGAGGGGAGGGTGGGTGATGGGTATTGAGGAGGGCACCTTTTGGGATGAGCACTGGGTGTTGTATGGAAACCAATCTGACAATAAATTTCATATATTGAAAAAAAAATAAATCTCAAATGCCATCTTAAATCTTTTTCGCACAATTTGAAATGCCACATCTATCACAACCTAAATATTTTATGCATTAGTACCCATTTGTGGATTTACAATATATTAAATTACAATGGTTGGTCTGTCTGTATATATGGCAACACACTTTGTTTTAACTAATGAGGTTTTATAGTATGGTTTTATCATATAGTTGCCTAAGTTTCCCGTTACTGATATTCTTGTTTATTTTTCTGTATGAACCTTAATAACTACCTTTTGTATTTAAAAAAAAAAAGTTGGTATTTTTACTGAGTTCATGTTAAATTTATAAATCCACTTAGGGAGAATGGAGCTGTTATTAGCTCATACATTCTACTTTGGCCTAAAGTAATATTCTTTCTGTATTAGTTTCTTGCAGTTACTATATAAAATTACTACAAATCTGTTGGCTTAAGACAATAGAAATTTAATCTCTCACAGTTCTAGAGGCCAGAAGTCCAAAACAAGGTGTCAAAGGGCTGCGCTCCCTCTGAAGACTCCAGAGAGAATCTTTTCTGTGCCTCTCCCGGTTTCTAGTGGCTCCAGATGATGGTGGCTCTGTCATTCTGTTCTCTCTCCATAGTCACATTGTCTCCTCCTCTTCTGCGTCTTCTCCTTTGTGTGTCTGTTCTAACTCTACCTCTCCTTCAGAAGAGTACATGTGATTGCATTTAGAGCCCACCTGGATTATCCAGGGAAAGTGCCTCCTCTCAAGATCTTTCACTCAGTCACATATTTTGCCATAGAAGACAATATTCACAGGTTCCAGGGATTAGAGTGCAGATGTAGGTTTTGGAGGAACCACGATTCAATACACTACACTATCCTTCTGAATTACATAAGAATCATAGAATAAACTCCTACCACTTCTCTTGTGTTCTTGTTCTCTAATATTTTAATTCTATCTTGTTTATTTATAACCACACCAGTTAAGTAGTATTCTTGTTTCACACTGGCAGTGTGCAGATTTCCCACATATTTATCAATATCTTTGCTCATGTGTGTTTCCTGTTAGTTTAGATATTCCACATGGGATCATTTTCCTTCTTCCTCAAGTACATCCTTTAGAATTGCCTGTAGTGATGGTCTGTATGTGGCAGTCTCTCTGTTTTCTCTGAATGATGGTTTTATCTTTCTTTTGTTGTTGAAAGAGCATTATTAGCTGTAGACTTCTGCACTGACAGTTAATATTTTTAAGATTTTATTCTTAGAACAGTTTTGGGTACAGAGCAAAATTGAAGAGAAGGTACAGAAATCTCCCATATGACGCCTACCCTTACACATGCATACACTCCCCTGTTATCATCATCCCCCATCAGAATGGTGCATTTTTTAAAATTGCTGCACCTGCATTAATATAATCACACAAAATTACATCGTATATATTATGTACACACTCTTGGTGTTGTACATTCTGTGGGTTTGAACAGATGCATCATGACATGCATCCGTCATTATGATATCCTACAGAATATTTTCACTACCCTGAGAATTCTCTGTGCTTCTCCTATTCATCTCTTCCCCTGTCCCCTAACCTCTGGCAACCATTGATCTCTTTACTGTCTCCATAGTTTTGTTTTCTCCAGAATGTCATTTGTTGAAATCATATAGTTTGTAGCCTTTTCAGATTGGCTTCCTTCACTTTGTAATATCCATTTAAGATCCCTCTATGTCTTTTCGTGGCTTTTGATAGTTTATTTTTTTTATTGAGTTATATTTGACATAACATTGTATAAGTTGAAGGTGTTCAACATAGTGATTTGATACATTTATTTGCAGTAAATGTACATATAATTGCCATAGCAATGGCTAACACCTCTATCTTGTCACATAATTATCATTTCTCCTGTGTTTGGAATAGTTTGTGTCTTTTTAATGCTGAATAATATTTCGCTGTCTGAATGTACCATAGTTTACCCATCCACCTTTTGACATTGTGGTTGCTTCCAGGTTTGGACAGTCATGAATAAAGCTGCTATGAATATCAGTGTGAAAGTTTTTATATAGACATAAGTTTTCATCTCCTTTGGGTAAATTCCAAGGAGCATGATAACTGGATCATATACTAAGAGTATGTTTATTTCATAAGAAACCACCAAATTGTTTTCCAAAACAGCTGTACCATTTTGCATTCCCCATCATCAGAATTCCTGTTGGCACCACCCCACCAGCATTTGGTGTTGTCAGTGTTCTGGATTTTGGCTATTATAGTAGGTGTGTAATGGTATCTTATTGTTTTAATTTGCATTTCCCTGATGGCATATAACATGCAGCATCTTTTCATATGCTTATTTGCCATTTGTTTATCTTCTTGAGTGAGGTATCTGTTAAGGTCTTTGGCCCATTTTTTAAATCAGGGTATTTATTTCCTTATTGTTGAGGGGGTTTCTGATTTTATTTTTATTTTATTAAGTTTTTTATTTTAATTTCAGTCTAGTTAACATACAGTGCTGTATTAGTTTCAGGTGTACAATACAGTGATTCAACAATTCTGTACATTATTCGGTGCTCATCATGATAAATGTACTCTTTAATCCCCATCACCTATTTCACCCCATTCCCCACCTGCCACCTTTCTGGTAACCATCAGTTTGTTCTCTATAGTTAAGTGTGTGCTTCTTGGTTCACCTCTCTCTGTCTCTTTTTTCCCCCCCTCTTTGCTTGTTTGTTTTGTTTCTTAAATTCTACATATAAGTGAAATCACATGGTATTTGTCTTTTCTCTGACGGACTTACTTGTGTTAGCATTATACTCTCTAGCTCCATCCATGTTGGTGCAAGTGGCAAGATTTCATTCTTTTTATGATTGATATATATATATTGATATATATATATGTATATATATAATTTTTTATGATATATATATATATATGTAATTATATGTGAGAAATATATATCACATCTCTTTTATCCATTCATTTATCAATGGACCCTTGGCTGTTTCCATAATTTGGCTCTTGTAAATAATGCTGCAATACATATAAGGGTGCATGTATCCTTTTGAATCAGCACCTTTGTACTCTTTGAGTAAATAGCCAGTAGTGAGATTACTGGATCATAGGGTAGTTCTATTTTTAATTTCTTGAAGAACCTCCATACTGTTTTCCACAGCGGCTGCACCAGTTTGTATTTCCACCAGTAGTGCAAGAGGGTTCCTTTTTCTCCACATCTTCACTAGCACTTGTTTGTCATGTTTTTGATTTTAGCCATCTGACAGGTGTGCAGTGATATCTCGTAGTTTTGATTTGTATTTCCCTAATGATGAGTGATGTTGAGCATCTTTTCCTGTGTCTGTTGGCCATCTATCTCTCTTCTTTAGAGAAATGTCTGTTCATGTCTTCTGCCCATTTTTTAATTGGATTGTTTGGTTTTGGGTGTTGAGTTGTATGAGTTCTTTATATATTTTGGATACTAACCCTTTTTTGGATATGTCATTTGTAAATGTCTTCTCCCATTCAGCAGCTTATCTTTTAGTTTTGTAGTTATTGCCAGATATTGAATTCTTGTATGACAATTTTTTCTTTCAGTACTTTAAATATATCATTTCACTGCCTTCTGGCCTCCATGATTTCTGATGAGAAATCAGCTATTAATCATTTTGAAGATCCTTTGTATACAATGAGTCCCTCTTACTTTGTCTTTTGACAGTTCGATTTTAACGTGTCTCAGTGTGGATCTTTTTTCCCCCTTTTTGGTGCAGAAACCTTTTATTTGGATGTAGTCCCAATAGTTTACTTTTGTTTTTATTTCCCTTGCCTTCAGGAGAAATATCTAGAAAGATATTGCTACGACCACTGTCAGAGAAATTATGCCTGTTCTCTCTTCTAGGATTTTTATGATTTCAGGTCTCATATTTAGGTCCTTAATCCATTTTGAGTTTATTTATGTGTATGGTGTAATAAAGTGGTCCAGTTTCATTCTTTTGCATGTAGCTGTCCAGTTTTCCCAACAACATTTGTTGAAGAGACTGTGTTTTTCCCATTGCATATTCTTTCCTCCTTAGTTAAAAGATTAACTGACAATATGATTGTGGGTTATTGTTGAGTTTTAAGAGTTCCTTTGTGTATTTATCAGAGGCATGTGTTAAAAATATTTTCTCCCTGTCTGTGGTTTGTCTTTTCATTCTCTTGACATTTCTTTTTTTTCACACATTGAAAATATTATTCTGTGGTCTTCTGGATCTTGCTGTTGAAAAGTCAGCTGATAGTCTAATGCTGTTCTTTTGTAGGTGATCTCTGCTTCTCTTTTAATATCTTAATTTTTGTCTTTGGTGTTCTTAAGTTTCATTACAATCTTGCTTGACATTTGTTCAACTTCCTGGATATGAAGATTGGTGTTCTATCAGTGATTCTGGGAAAATTGTCAGCTGTTAGCTATTTGAATAATGCCTTCCTCCATCCTCTTTAACTCATTCTTGAACCTCAGTTAAAAGATTAGACCCTTTTACTATATCATCTATGTCTCTTAAACTCTCATATTTTTCATGTCTTTATTTCTTAGTCACATTCTATGGAATTTTTTTGGATCACTCTTCCAGTTCATTGTTTTGTTTTATTGTTTTGTTTTGTTTTGTTTTGTTTTAGCTGTGTCTAATCTGCTGTTTAACCTGGCCATTGACTTTTTCATTTTAATTATAATTTCATTTCAGGAAGTTCTGTTTGGTTTGTTTTCAAATACACTTGTGTTTTGTTTTTGTTTTTTATACTCTCTTGTTCCTTGCTAATTTTTGGCAAGCCTCTCTTTTAAATATTAGAATATAATATTCATAAACCTGTTATATTGTGTATCTAATTCCAATATCTGAAGTCTTTGAGGATCTGATTTTACTGTCTGTTTTTCCTGATTCTCATTCATGTGGCTTATTTCTGGGTGTGTGTTTTGTGTTTTGTTTTTAAGGTCTAATGTTTCTTAAGACTTTAACTGTAGAAAGTATGTGAGACCTGAGTTAAGCTTTTATTCCACCAGAAAGGATGAGGAGTTGCTTCTACCAATAGTCTGAAGACATAACTAACTGGACTACTTTTAGATCTTCACGTAAGATTGCATGGATTTGGGGGCACGTTGGTTAAGCGTCTGATTCTTGGTTTCTGCCCAGGTCATGATCTCATGATTGGATTCATGAGTTCAAGCCCCACATCAGGCTCTGCGCTGATGGTGTGGAGGCTGCTTGGGATTCTCTGTCTCCCTCCCTCTTTGCCCCTCCCTCACTCACACTCTCTCTCTGTCTCTCTCAAAAATAAATAAACATTAAAAAAAAAAAAAGATTGCATGGATTTGGTCACAAACCTTCACTAGAGCCAGCTTTTAGTTAGAGATTCTAAGAGACATTTTTCCTTCTCTACTGGTTAAAAGAAGACAGTTTCTTTATGGTCTCTTTCAGTGCTACAGGTTTATTTGTGATTCATCTATGCACCAAAGGTATAGTCCCTTGGTATCCCAAGTGTATAAGGGGCTTCATATATGATTGTGAGCCCTGAGCTTTGCCTTCTATTACCCACACCCAAGCAATCATTGCACACCCCTATCCCAACCACTGGAAAACCCTATTCTGCTTTTGGTCTGTATGATTTTGACTACTCGAGGCACTCCATATAAGTGGAATCATAGGGAATTTGCCCTTTAATGTCTGGCTTGTGTCACTTAGTATAATGTTTTCCAAGTTCATCCATGTTGTAGTGTGTACCAGAACTTCCTTTGTAATGTGGCTGAATAATCCAATATATGAATAAACCATATTTTCTTTGTCCTTTCATTGCTGATGGACATTTGGGTTGTTTCTGTCTGCTTTCATTTCATTTGATTTTTGTTCTGTGTACATTCCTTACTTCACAGTTCAGCATGATGCGTTTTAAAAATTATTTTTTAGGAATATTTTATTTAGCTTTTTATTTTTCATTTTTATTTATTTTAGAGAGAGAGCATGCAAACAGGGGAAAGAGTTGGGGAGGGAGAGAGAGAGAGAGAGCAAAAAAGAATCTTAAGCAGGCTCCACGTTCAGTGTGGAGCCCGACATGGGGCTTGATCCCACAACTCTGGGATCATAAGAATCAGACACTCAACTGACTGAGCCACCCAGGCACCCTTATGTAGCTTTTTAAATTGTTTTCTTCGGGAGGGTTAATTAAGAGGATCTAACCACCTTACTCCTGGAAACCAAAGTCTTATACCTTCTATATGAAGACCAGAAGACAACTGCAGAGAACACATTTTTTACATTCTTTCTTTTATTTTTAATTTTTTTTTTAACGTTTATTTATTTTTGGGACAGAGAGAGAGCATGAACGGGGGAGGGGCAGAGAGAGGGGGAGACACAGAATCGGAAACAGGCTCCAGGCTCTGAGCCATCAGCCCAGAGCCCGACGCGGGGCTCGAACTCACGGACCGCGAGATCGTGACCTGGCTGAAGTCGGACGCTTAACCGACTGCGCCACCCAGGTGCCCCTACATTCTTTCTTTTAGGCCACTAAAGAAAATTCTGAGATTTGTGGCAAATTAATATATAGTTTTATATGTTTTAGTTCTTCCCTGGAAGTCTGGTAGGTAATTTTTTCCTTATCTATGAGAAAACCTTTAGAATATCATAAGAAAACTCATCTCTTGCTTGTAGGATTTGGCATTCCTAGTGTGCTTTTTGTGCCAAACTCTACCCACCCCTGCATGCCCCAATATCCAATGGTGGCATTTGAAACTTTTACAAAGATATCAAAATCACAGACTGAGCGAAAAGCTTTCATTCTATCCTCTCTCCTCTGCCACTGTGTCTTGAAGATGAGTTGGCCAAGGTTAGGTGACGGACTCAGGTTCATAGAAGGAGTCTGTGACAGTTAGAACTTTGGTTCTGTCCAAGTATAGCATGTACTGCTATGTCCTTTCTCTATTTGGGGAGACTCTCTGTGATCTGTTAATGAGTTCAGAGTTTGGTCTTATGAGAAGTTGCTATGGATTTTGATGAAGATGATCTGACACTGATATATGGGTCAGAGTAGAGGCAAAACTCCTCATCAGATTAACTGCTTGAAGACCAGAGTTGACCTTTCGAATTTTACTCCACTCCTGTCTCCCCTATTCATAGAGTCTTTTTAGATAATAGAATGTTAGAGCTGAAGGAACCCTTGTGATCTTTTGGTCCAGTCCCAGATTGCCCTCAAGGACCTTTTGGGATCTTCTGCCTGGGAGCTTTGCTATTCTTTATAGATGAGAAACTGAAACCTAAAAGATGCAAATGATTTCCCCAAGGTCACATAAGGTGTTCATAGCAAAGCCAGACCTATACCCAGGTGTCCTAATTCCTATTCTAGCAGAGGATTTCCATCACACTAATGAATTTAACTTTATTCCTGATCTTCAACGATGCTCTGCTTTCACGATCTGTGTTTTAAGATTGTGAAATGTCCTAGGGGTGGTTTGACTTTGAGAATAAGCCAGAACCTGAAGGGTTAATAGAAATTGAACAATGAAGGGAGCTTCTTTCCCCTCTCCCTGACTGAGGAGCTGCTGGGATGTTTCACTTGCACCGCATGTGTTCCATTATGGTATAATGATGTAATTACCAGTAATGCTGCTAGAGTAGTGGTGGAGAGGCAGCATTAAGGAAAAGACTAGCCCCGTTCTCTCCTAAGAGCCATTTCAGCCTACTTCAGTCTATTAGATTGAAGATGCTGGAAGGCGAATGGCTTCAGCAGAAGAAAAGGTCAGATTTAAAAGCTTTTCTGGGCACGGTATTTATTGTTGCTTTTTTGACCTTCAGAAAAATCCCCTGTGTGTTTGTCCTTGATTCTTGCCTTTCCCATTAATGCTTGAAAGCTGCATTGCTGCTGGATGGGCCAGGTCTTTGGCATAGATGGTTTTGTATGCAGTGTTATTTGAGAAGGTATAGCCCCCATCCAGATTTCTAGGCCTGTTGCCTTTCATACCATTATAGTGTCAGAAGTCTTTTTCATTCTTGAATGTTTTAGTTTTCAGTATCTCTGTATATATATGTATAAAATATTATGTATAAGTTACATATATATTACATATGTAATATATGTAAAATATATATGCATATATATACAAACTCTTCTGTAAATCTACTTAGATGTAAACAACTTATGAGATAATACTTTAAAATACAGAAGAATAAGAAATAAGACCTATTACCTTGGGCAGATCACTTAGCCTTTCTGTGCATTTCTTCTGAAACATATAGCCTGCCACCTGATGATTATGAGGAAGTAATCATGGTCTTGGAAACATGACAGACACTTCCAAAAGTCTTCCTGTTTGGAGATGTAGGGTGTGCCCATTATACTTTCAGTGATGTCATATACCTGCTGGAACCAAGATACTGAGCTCATATGGACTATGAGACATACAGAATGGGAAGGTGTCAGTTCCTACTCTCAGGTAACTTTACCTTTATATATTACTTTGATTAACACAAAGGAAAACATTGGTTAGAATTGTAGAAAAGTAGGGGCACCTAGGGGGCTCAGTTGGTTAAGCATCCAATTTTGGCTCAAGTCATGATCTCGTGGTTCATGAGTTCAAGCCCACATTGGGCTCTGTGCTGACAGCTCAGAGCCTGGTGCCTGCTTTGGATTCTGTGTCTCCCTCTGTTTCTGCCCCTCCTCCACTTGTGCTCTGTCTTTCTGTCTCTCAACAATGAGTAAACTTTTAAAAACAAACAAAAAAAAAGAATTGTGGAAAAGTAGTTTTTATGTAGGTTATAAGAAGGCAAAAAAAAAAAGTTTTGCTTACCTCAGTGCTTCTCAGAGTGAGTTCCCTGGATCAGTAGCATCAGCATCATATAGGTGCCTATTAGAAGTGCAAATTCTTGGAGCACCAGGGTGACTCATTTGGTTGAGAGTTTGACTCTTGATGTTGGCTTGGGTTGTGATTTTGTGGTCCTGGGATAGAGCCCCTTATCAGGCTCTGCACTGGACATGGAGCCTGCTTGGGATTCTTTCTCTCACTCTCTCTCTACCCCTCCCTGGCTTTGGCATATGCTGTCTCCCTCTTCCTCAAAAATAAACATTGAAAAAGAAGTGCAAATTATCAAACCCCAAGCTAGGCCTACTGAACCATAAATTGTAGGGGTGGGAGCCTATAATCGATGTTTTATAACCCCTTTAGTGATGGAGATACATACTGAAGTTTGAGAACCACTGCCTATTTTATGACTTAGTATTGAGCCATTTGATAATGTAAAATCCTTTATGGTTGTCTAGAGCTGCAGTAACCACTAGCCACAGGGATATTTAAATTTAAATAAACTAAAACAAAGTAAAATTCTAAATCTAGTCTATTGGCTGCACTGCCACATTATAAGTGCTCAATAGACATACGTGGCTAGTGTCTACCATACTGGATAGTGCAGATGTAAACATTTTTGTCATCATAGAAATTAATGGTGAGCTCAGGGCAGTTGTCCTCAAACTTTGGCATGAATCAGATCACTTGGAAGACTTAGTAAAACATAAATTGCTAGACTCCACTACAAGGATTTCTGATTCAGTAGGTCTGGGGTTTGGCTAGAGAAATTATTTTTCTGATTTTTCTAAATTTCCAGGTCATGCTGATGCTGCTGGTCCAGGGAGCACACTTTGAGAACTGCTGGTATAGAGTAAGGACTCTTGACCTGAAACCTGTAAATCTTTTATAGTTGAAAACAAAATATTGCATATATCCACATGATAAAAGTTACAGGAGGGGTGTCTGGGTGGCTCAATCAGTTAAGCTTCTGACACTTGATTTCAGCTCAGGTCATGATCTCAAGGTTGTGAGATTGAGCCCCACATCGGGCTTTGTGCTGACTGCATGGATCATGCTTGGGATTCTTTCTCTCTCTTTCTCTGCTTCTCTCTCAAAATAAATAAGTAAACATTAAAAAAAGGTTATTGGATATAAGGCCTATACTTTCAGTCTCATAGTTTTTGGCTCATAGTTTTTGAAAGAAAAGCTTTTTTTTTTAAGTTTATTTATTTTGAGAGAGAAAGAGAGAGTGAGTGCACACAAGTTGGGGAGGGGCAGAGAGAGAGGGAGAGAGAGAGAATCCTAAGCAGGCTCCACACTGTCAGCAGAGCCCCATGTGGGGCTTGAACTCACAAATTAAGATCATGACCTGAGCCAAAATCAAGAGTCAGATGCTTAACTGACTAAACCACCCAGGTGTCCCAAAAGAACTCCCATTCCTGACACTGCATCCCTATCCAAGCATTCATCATGGCTTGTGAGATGGTTTCAGACAGGTGTTCTGGATCCATGGTGGGCTCCCAGAGGGACTCATGCATCCCATATGTTTGTTCAGAGCAGGTGCCACTAACCACAAAGTCCGTCAGTCAGCATGGGGCCAGTGAGGTCTAGAGAACAAATGAAGTGCTTAAAGGTCTTTGGGTCCAATCCAGAGATGATGGCTCTGTGTAGAAGGGGCCAAACCGTTTCTCATATGACAGGTTGTCCACCGTGCTCATGAGGATGTAAGGCTTGATCAGCCAGCCTTCCTTCAGCTCATACAGATTTAGCTGGAACTTGAGATGCTGGGCAGCAGTCTGGACCTCAGTGGTGAGTCTGGCCAGGCCTATGTATAGCCGACCTTCCAGGGAAAGATCTTCTGGAAGTCTGTGGTCACCATCTGGGCCTGGATCCCTAAGTGCCTGTTGGCAGCAATGACCACACAGTTCTCCCCCTGCATGGCTGTGATGGTCCCTCCGTTATAGGACATAATATACAGGACTGCGATGTACTGGGACCTCCAGTCACCACAGTTGCAGTCAACCAGCTAAGGCCAGTTGAGGCTAAGCAACCACTCTTGCTGCCTACTCTCTCAGGTGGGTCAGCAGATCAGTCAGGAAAACTTTTGGTCACACGTAACAGAAAATCTGAGTAAATTACAAGGACATTGATGTTCATGTAGCCCAGTAAGAGGGAGGAAGCTTCAGGGTTCTATCATTGACTCAAGCATGTTACCAAGAAAAACAGGCACTTTCTTTCCCCTTTAGAAAACTTACGTTTTTTTGGTCAGAACTAGGTTATATGCCCACCTATCTAGTCCAATCCTGGCAAAGGGAAATTGATTTGCATAATTGCTTTAGACCAGTTGTGATTCAACCCCTGGGGCTGAGGGGCAGGGGGTTTACCTTTCCCGTGACCATGAAGTCTCTACCAGTTCTCTGAACAAAATAGTTCTGTAACAAGGTACAAAGAGAGAAATGGCTATTGAGTTGATAGGGATCTGTGTCTATCTCTGCGAGTGACCTGGAAAACATTAGGAACATCTGTTCTGCATCTTTTCTGCTCATGATATGCTTTCAACTTGCTAGACACAAGTAGGGCCTGGATATGCTCAGCTGTGAAGATTTACTTGGCTCTCTTCTCTCATACCTTAGGATAGGTCTGTGAAACAGTTCTGCTTGTAATGGGGATGAGGTGGGGTAGGATTTAAGAACTTGATCCAGGCCTCTGGGAATTAACATGAAGTCAGCCTGAAAGCTAGCCCCCCTCTGACTTTGGCCCCCGATTCTAAGAAGAGCTCTTGTCTGGTTCCTTTTGGCCAAGTCCTTCCCTTGCACTTTGATTCTTTAGGGATTCCCATTATTCTTTTTCTCTCCCTAGTCCTCTGACAGCTAGAGTGTTGATCCTGAATTTTGGGAACAAACACTTGGATTCTGCTGCCAGACTGTCTGCATGCCTGGATCCCTGCTTTTCTCTTCCCATCCATATGTTTCAGATGCTCTGCTAAGTAAAGAGATCATGTCTTAAAGTGTATAATTTGAGTCTTCCATATAGAAACGATCAACAAAGCATTGGGAATTAATGAGATCATTGAAGAAGACATAAGGGGAAAGAAAAATGCTGAGAACAACCACCCTAGCCTACTGAATCAAATTAAGGGCATGATCATCTATGTTTTTATCTGTGAACTCCACAAATCAGTAGGCCTACCAATCACACATGAATCAACCCACATCAGTAGACCTAATAGTGTTCCTTGTGGCCCTAGGAGTCCAGAGAGTTGCCTGACAAAAGGGATGATGGCAGCTGAGCTGGCAGAGCTCTCCCACCCCGGGTCCTCTATCCCCCAGAGCTCAAATTTATTTTTTTGTGTTATGGTTCTGCACAATATTTTGTATGTAAAAATAAAGGTTTACACTTCTTAGAGCTCCAGACCTGGAAGCTAGAAACAGGTGCTAGGCTGTAAACATGTGAAGCAGAAGCATAGTACTTTGCTGTTTTAGGAGCAAGGGATCAGACCCCTTTGTTCTCCTCTGGTTTTGAGCTGACTGTTGCCTTATTTAACAGCTGGATACAGTACACAATTGTTTGCAGAAGTCCTGCAAGTTTGCTTCCTTTAAAAGCTTCTTCCGCAACTTCCCTGCCCCCATCCTCCCAGGACAGAAGTGGACACTGGGGGAGAATGTTTCAGTTCCCCTGCTGGGTTGTGGGTCTTTCTTTCACACCCTGTCCAGATCGTCTAGGGAATTTTTACTTTGCAAAGTTGCTTACCAGAAACAATTTGGCAGAGTGTAGTTTGGGGGAGGATGCTCTAGTTAAAGGAGCACAAAAGCACATGTCCCTATGACTTCTTACCATGTGTGAAGAAGGGAGCAAAGGAGCTTTAGTAAAATTGCAGTTCAAACTAAATCGGGAGAGGAAATGGAGAACAACCAAAAATACTGCAGTTTGCAATAGGGCATCTAATCTCTGGTTCTCTATGCCACACACGAAGGATTATGACAGAATTTCAGTATATGTTTGTATATACTGTTTGAAAGTTTTTGTCTGGGATTATAATATACTAGTACACTGAAGTTGCCTGTTTTTATAGTATAAATTTCAGAAAGTGAAGCTTGGTTGTGGGGGAATAAAAAGGCAACAGAGCAATTCTCAAAGAGGAAGTGCATGAGAATCTGAGGGTTTAGGGGGAAGATTATTTTTGGTTATAAACGGAGGGCCTTTGTTAAAAGTTGAAAAACAGGTTTAGTCCAATCTTCTGAGACTCTGAGAGGGACAGTGACGTGACAGAGTCTCTAACTTAATTATACAAAGTTAATCCCAGAACCCAGGTCTCTTTACGCTCTGTCCACAATGTTGGTCCCAGTGCCGAGCCGCCCCTCCAGGTCCTAGTTTCCCATGGCCCATTTTCTGCAGCTCAAGGCACCTTCTTGTTGGCCTGGCTTCAGGGGAGATGGGCTACAGCTGGTCTGAAATAGGAAGACTGTAAATTTATTTAAACTTCCAGCATGATCCATTTGCCTTACTTTTTCCACTGTGATGAATGAAAATGTAGACAAGAAAATGTTTCAGAAGATGGATAACTCAAAGAGAATAAGGAAAATGCAGAACAAGGAAGTGTGCAGTTTGTTTTTGCTTTTAAAAAGAAGCATATTTACAGAATGTCTTTTTTTTTTTTTTACCTCTGTCATCTGTGACCCATTCGCCTGTTCAGCCAAGATATTTTGGCTTTTTTTCCCTGGGAAACCAGTGGGTGGGTGAATATGGAGGAGCCAAGAGTTAACAAAATACCAGCAGATGCTGGAGCCGAGAGAGAGGATTGTCTTTGGCCTCACAAGCAGAGCTGCACCCCATTTCCCATCCTCCCAGTCTCCTTTGAAGTAGACTGCTAAAACTCCCCTGCTTGAGAGGATTTCCCAGTTCTGATAAAGGAAATCTTCACTAACACTTCCTGTCTCTGGGCCATCACGGCTCTGCCTTTCTGAGGATGCCCTAAGCACTGTAGGAAATAATAGCATTGTCTTTGAAGTCAGGCTTACTGTTTTGAATCCAGATCCATCCTTGAATCTAACTCTACCATTTACATCTGGGTGGCTTTTGATGAATTTCTTAAATTTTCTGAACCTGTTTCCTCATCTGTAAAAGAGCCAATAGTGCCTACCTCTTCAAATTTGTTGGAATTAAATAAGATAATATATGTGAAGGGCCTTATGTTACCAAACACCTGATTGATATTCAATAAATGAAACACTTTATTGATACTAAATTACAGGGCTTTTGCAATACCACCCTTTTACGTACAGCTTTTTGTTTCCCCTGTGACCAAGAAGTGGGCAGTAGTAGCTTTTTAACTTGATTCTAGTGGCAGGAGAGGCAAAGTGAATTAATTTTTTTTCCTTATCAACTTTAAGGAATAACGTACACAAAATAAATCTGTTTAAATTCAGTGAGTTTGACAGTTGCTCAGCCCATGAAATGACTACTACAGTCAAGATACAGAACATTTCCCTTAGTCCCCCCAAATTTCTCTTGTCCCTTTGCAATCTGTCCCTTTCTTTTTCCTCAGCCTCAGGCAAGCATTCATCTGTTGTCAGATGAGTTTGCATTTTATGTGAATAGAATTATGTAATATACACACTTTTGGTTTGACTTCTTTCAGCATAATGTTTTTTACCTGTGTCCATGTTGGTGCACAGGTCCTTTTTATCACTGAGTAGGATTCCAGTGTATGGATATACTACCTATTGATGGACTTTGGGGTTTTTTCAGTTTCTGGCTATTTTAAATAAAGCTGATAGGAGCATTTATTTGCACATCTTTGTGCGGATATATGTTTTCATTTCTCCTGTGTAAATACCCAGGAGTCAAATGGGCTGGGTCATAGAATAATTGTTTCTTAAACTTTTTAAGAAATTGTTTTCCAGACTGGCTGTACTATTGTACATCCCCAGCAACAGTATGTGATTTTCAGTTGCTCTGCATTCTCATCAGCACTTGGTATGGTCAGTCTTTTTAATTTTAGTTTTTCTGATGGGTTTACAGGTAATAGTGTATAACTGTGGTTTCAATTTACTTTTTCCTGATGTCTAATAATCGTTTGCATCTTTTCATGTGCTAACTGGCTTTTTGTATAGCTTCTTTTGTGTAGTCTCTGATTAAGGCTTCTGATCATTTTTTATATGGTTTCATTTATCTTCTTGTTAACTAAGTTCTAAGAGTTTTTTTAAATGGTCTGGATACCAGCTTTTTGTAAGGTAGAAATAGCTGTAATTTTTCTGTTGGTGTGTGAAAACATGTATTTTCTTTCAGTATGGCTTGCCTTTTCATTTTCTTTAATGGTGCCATTTGAGGAGCAAAAGCTTTGAATTTTGGTGGTCTATTCTATTTTTCTTTTATGATTATGTTTTTTGTTTGTTTTTCTGCCTCAAAGTTACAAAGATTTTTCTCTTATCTTTTCTTCGAGGAGCTGTGAGTTTTAGCTTTTACACTTAGATCTATGATCCATTTCAAGTTAAATTTTTTATATGGTGTGAGGTAAGGATTAATATGGAAATTATCTTTACAGTGTTTTATGTATCAGGAACTCTATTTAATTCTCAATAAATAAGTGTTCTAAGGTAATTATCCCTCATTTTAATGATGAGGAAAATAAGTCTCAGAAAGATTAAGTATCTTGTTCAAATCTTACAACCAAGATTCAAGTCCATGATGGCCCAATGCCAAATCTCATATTCTTTCTACTCTATTACACTGGCATTTTGTTTTCAATATTGAATTGGAATCTGTATTTTAAAAGCCCAGCTGTAACCTGTGAGAAGGGTATAAAAATACGGGATGACGCTGCCATTATCAGGACATTCATATCCCCAAGCACAACCTTATGACATTAAGTATAGCAGGTATATTGGAATTAGGGCCCGGGGCTCCATGTCAGGCCATTTGCTTAGGTCTGTATTTCAGAAGCTATAAATACAACTCTCTTGGTGCTCTCTTGACAAGAAACCTTATTATGAGTTCTTCTTCCATTTTACAGCGGTCCATCTGAAATATGAAGTTAAGTGCCTAGCCACACACCCAGTTAATCCTTAAGAGCACCCAGCTGGATAGCTGAGTCTCACTGTGTTTTGCTTCAGTTTTTATATTTGGAAAACAAATAATGAGTCAGTCTCCCTTCTCTCCCTCTCTCTTCTCCACCACCCCTTCTAAATTCTCTTAGATTCTGTGGTCACACTAGGTAAGTATCTTTTCCCTAAAATATCCTTTGAGCTGTGACAGACTCATGTGAGAGGAGAAGTCCCTTACTTTCTGATATTTAATTCCCCCCTTCCCCTTTGAAAGAAAGGTCTACTTAAGGCTCTTTGTTTTTGTCATTTTAGAAGAGTCTGAGTCTTACTTATTAAGACCATTTTGTTTCTTTAAAAAATATATATGGGAGGGTTTGTGAAGATAACAGCTGTACCTCTCTGTTCTTGCTTTTCAACAATGTAGCTTTGGTAAATTCACTCCTTCTTTCTTTCTTTCTTTCTGAGGCTGTATGGTATAGGGGGAAGAGCACTGAGTTTTGAAGTAAGAAGTTTGTAGATTTGAATTCCAGCTCCAGTATTTACATAGGCAGCAAATCACTCAATCTCTGTGAAGTTGAACTTCCTTTTCCTTGCCTGTAAAATGGGCATAACAAGTGCTCTATGGATTTGTCATAGAATGTCTATACGATGTCTGGCACATGTGTGTGCTTATATTATCTCTTTCTGTTCTCCTCTTCTATTATATCTCTTTCCAAAGAATAAACACTCTTTTTATGGGATACTTATAAATAGTCTGAAGAAGGGGTGTTTGAGACTTGTAAAGGATGTTTTTTAGTACGGAGCCCTAATTTAAGATGCCTTAACAAATATACTGCTTTGTTTAAGCTGGGTAGTCTTATATCAAAGTCCAGCCATGGAAGGTGAAGCATTAAATTCATTCTGCCTGTTTTTTCCCTTGAGGCTTCCAAGTAGATTATCCTGGGTCTCTAGAAGCAAACTCTACATCTGAGTGTTTGCTAATGAGAAGCTTATCTTCTGGGCAGAAGCCTAAGTTGGGAGAAGAATGGAAGAGAAAAGATAGTCTATTTGGCTAATACAGACAGGATCAAGTATAGGTTAATGGGAAGAAGGGAACCCAGTTTAGACATTTGGGAGTACCTCCATCTTCTGCAATATAGCCTCCAAAACATGAATCTCTGTGTCAGTGGTGGGATGGGGACAAACCATTGTCTCTCAGTAACTTCTGGTTACCACACCTTAAAAGTAGCCTCATTTTCCTGTCTTCCATGGGAGTCGTCTTTGCATTTCAGTCTGAGGAGTCGGCCCTTCACCCATTAAGGAGTCTGGGGTCTCCCCAGTCACCATTTCAAACCTGTCCATCCTTTGAGATACAATTCAGGGTTTACCTCTTCCAGGAAGCCTCCTTTGGCTACACTGCCAAGCTGGATGGTTCCTTGGCCATCCTAAAGCATTCAAGTAGCCTTGAGAATCTTAATCTGTGAATATTTAATAAGTATAAACTGTGTGTGTTGGGGAAGGGAGATTGTTTACAGAGATAGATCAGATGTAGTACCAGTGCCTGGCACTTACACTTGACTATTCCTTGTACACTTGTGTTTCCTCAACTGGATTCTCAAGCCTCTCAGAAGTCTGGTGATTACTTAACTCTAACCTAAATCTCTCCTAATACGTATAAATGTAGCTCTAATTTCATTTCATTTGCCCAGGCTTCATACTGTCTATAATTTTGGATATAGTTTATCTCACTTCACATTATAAGTTTTAAAATGCTTGTTATAAGTTTTGAAGATAATTTAACGACTGCAATGTGATTCAGCCATTAAAATACTTTGTAGCACCAGAATATTGGATCCTTAGCGTTTCTGGATAAAGAACAGGGGCATCATTGTATTATTAAGGCCCCTTAGTCAGACTTATCTTACGCAGCTTACCACTTACACCAAAAATTCTATTTTTCTCTCTTTAACTGTATATAGAATATTTTGGCTTTCCCAAGTAAGATGAGATAATTAGTCCATTCCTATCATAAGGTATGTATTGTGTAACTAAATAACATTTACATTCAGATTTCTAAAATAAGTCTTAAGTTTCACCTGGGGATTGATTCTAAGAATTAAAAACTAATAAATATCCTTTTCAGTATTACAATTATATAAATATTTACAGCAGAGAAGAATTGCATAAGTTGACCCATAAGAAGAAAATAAAGTTCTTTGGTACTAAACCCGTGACACTTAAACGAGACTATTTCAAACATCAAGATCAAATAGATTCTCTTTCTACATTCCATCACTTGCCATATTTTCTTTGCTTCATATTTACACCTTGTCTTTGTTTTTTGTTTTCTTGGGAGTTTTGGACTGCCTTTTTTTCCTGCCTGAAGAAAGAAGCATCTGCCTTTACCTTATGACTAACATCAGTTGGCTTCCTAATCATACTGTTTGTTTTAGGGAAATAACTTTCATCTTTTATTATTTTTTTTTACATTTTATTTATTTTTGAGAAAGAGAGCACAAATGGGGGAGGGGCAGAGAGAGGGAAACACAGAATCCGAAGCAGGCTCCAGGCTCTGAGCTGTCAGCACAGAGCCCGATGCGGGGCTCAAACCCATGAACCGTGACATCATGACCTGAGATGAAGTCAGTTGCTTAATCGACTGAGCCACCCAGATGCCCCAACTTTCATCTTAACACATTCTTCTCTAAGTCCACAGAGTTCCTGTTTTAATCTCAAAGCCTACTATCATTACATTGAAGTCCTGGGTTAAATCTCCTTTCTTGTACCCTATGTCATCTCTTTCTTAGAATCCTTTTTAACTTTGCCATAAAGCATCCCTGAAAGCATCTTTCAGAAAGAGTGCATAGAAGTTAGACTTTCTATGTTCTTGTGTGTCTAAACTGTTTCTACCCAACTGGTTCTTTAGAAAGTTCTTCAATTAATCACTGATTTCTGCTCTTTTTCCTGACGTTGCTCTCCTTATTCTTTGATTCTGTGATATCAGTTACAATAGCTACTAGCTATAAGTGAGCTAGAAATCTGGCTCATCTGAATTAAGATATGATGTAAGTATAAAATACAAATCAGATTTCAAAGAACAAAAAGACAAGATAAAATATCTCATTTTTACATTGATTATATATTGAAATGATAATACTTTGGATATACTATTATAATTAATCCTATCTGTTTCTTTTTACTTTTTAAGCATAAAAAGAAATTTCAGAATTATGTATGTGGCTTGTATTACATTTCTTTTGAACAGTACTGCTCTGATCCCCAGCATGATACCTTTCTAGGCCTTATCAAGAAGCAGCATTGGCTACTACATGCATCTTTTCCCCATGTTCCTTTACCTGGCTTCCTTCACTTGGGTGGGCTGTAGATACATCTACATTGTACCACATCTACCAATGTAATTCCATCTACTTCCCATCTTTTGAAAAGTGTTAAAAATTTCTGGTCTAGGGGTGCCTGGCTGGCTCAGTCAGTAGTACATGTGACTCTTAATCACATGTCAATTCAGAGTCATGAATTTGACCCCTCCCATTGAATGTAAATATTACTTTAAAAAAATAATAAAATGCATTAAAAAAAATGTTCTGGTCTGTTCTTTTTCTTTATTCTTCTCTCCCACCCTAAGCACAGGTATTCGTTTATTCAGCCTTGTACTACTTTGTCATGTCTTTGGAATCTGGGAGGGAGGAGAAGTAAACATATTTTCAGTATTTCAATTGGGTAACAGAAGATTTTAGTGATTTTTTCATTATTTTGAACAACAGTATGATGGTCATCTTCATGCGTAAGTCTATCTGCATCTCTGGATATTAAGATGGATTTATGAAGTAGACATACAAGTTTAAATTATATGATTTTTTATGGATATTCATATATATATACATATTGACACATTTATTCCCCCCAAAAGTAGCAATTTATGTTCTCAGTTGATAATTCAATAAAAGATAGGAGCTGTTATCCAAGAGGTCCCCAGATTCAATCTGAATCCTCTTATTTGGGCCTTTTATCTCAGCTTTTGTGGAAAGCATGGCCTGTTTTCTGAATCACTTAACTTTTATAAACCTTCATTTTCTTATTTGTAAAGTAGAGATAATCATACCCTGAAGTAATGTATATGAATGTTCATTTAAAGCAATATGTTCATTAATTCATTTCCGTAAGTGTTGAGAGCTTCCTATGTGGACTGCTATACTGGGAACTGTGGGGGATGTCCAAATGATATAGACCCTTACTTCAAAACTAATTTCTTATGGAAGAAATAAAGTGGGTTGTAGGGAATGCCTGGGTGGCTCAGTCGGTTGAGCGCCAGACTCCGGCTCAGGTCATGATCTCACCTCACAGTTAGTGGGTTCGAGCCCTGCATCAGGCTCTGTGCTGACAGCTCGGAGCCTGGAGCCTGCTTCAGATTCTGTGTCTCCCTCTCTCTCTGCCCCTTCTTGGCTCACTCACTCACTCTCAAAAATAAATAATGTTAAAAAAACTTAAAAAATAAAGTGGGATATAGGACACATTCATAAGAAACTATAACACAGGTCTTTTTGTGATTTGTAAGAAGAGGTACAGGCAAGGTGTTAAAGGGGTTTAGTTGAGAAAGTTTTGCATTCTACTTAAAAATCAAAGGAAACAGTCTAGAGGAAGTGGCATTGAAGGTAGTCCTTGAAGGAGGAATATAATTTCAATGTATCTGGGGAGTAAGATTGGGGTACATAATGTGTGAGGATGAGCCCAAGCACAAAGGCACAGTGGGGAGTTCTGGGCAGATCAGTTGACAGTGGTCACTCTTGGCAGAAGACAAGGAAAAATTAGGGGTAGAAATGTTTGTTTCTCTGAGTATCCTTATTTACATGTGCCACAAAATGAGGTACTCCCTATATTTATTTCTGCTGTGTTTCGATAGGGAAGATAGAGAAATCATTTTAAGCTGTTTTAGCTCCGACCAGAATTGAGTAGGCGAAGTCCATCTTGTCCATAGGGGCAAGAACACAATATATTTACACTGGCCTTTCTCTCCCACAGAAGGCGGAAATTATGAGACATTTGAAAACAGTTCTGAGACTATGACACATTATATTTATCTAATTAAATAATAACTGGCTTCAGAAATTTTAAGGTGGGGTCAGAGGAAGAAAATTCTTGAAGAATAACCAAGACAAATTAGAAGGTGGCAATAGAGAGTAGTGAAGGAATTAGACCTTTGGTATCATCATGAAAAGGTAAGAAGTTTTGTGAAACAAAGATAAGGATCCTGCTTTCTATCCTTCTTTCTGGCCCTCTCCCTTCTAGGACTTCACTTTTCAACTCTTGTTTGTTATCTTCAGGCTGTTGTCTGACCATCTAGAATTATTTTGAGTATTACCCTCCTCCCTCCCTACCACCGTGCCCACGATTTTTCATCCTCAGCAACATTCAGTATTCTCTTTCTTGTTGCCTATAAAATGAATTCAAGTTCCAATGCCTGATATTCAGGGCACCCCCCAGCCTATCTAGCATCTCCAAGTTGTATTTACCAACTTACTTTACATTGTACCCCAGTACTCTAACCTTGAGTCTATGATTTAACATCTCTCATCCACTTCTTCTAATAGAAGTGTCTAGTTAATTTATTTACTCAACAAACATTTATTGGATGCCTGTTATGTAGTATTTCTTCAGTAGACTTTAGTTAAGTAACTGCTGTGTTTCAGGCCTTATTTTAGGGCCTGTGAATAGAGAAATAGGAAAGGGGATAATGTTGGTAAATGGAAAAAGACCCCGAGACATAACTGGGGAATCTTGTGTAGCATACAAAATGTAGGTGTGACAGGAGGTACCCATGTAGTGTTCCTTGAATAATCATTGCCTTCAGCTATGCTGAGCTAGATCACTGGTACACACTGTGGTCAAGGCTCAGGTAGCATTTAGGTTCAATTAAAATACATTGCCAAAAGGAAATGATGAAAGAAGTAGCTATCCTGATCCTGAACTAGAGTCATCAATATCAGAACTACAGATGGTTTCTTAAAAGACTTCACTCTTTCTGATTTACCTTGTCAAAATGATCAGCAGTTTCACTGTGTTTACAGCTAATAGCACTAGTAGGGCCCTTTTCTTTAAATGGTGACTCCCAAAGAACAGATGCTCAGAAGCTACCATATGCTTGCCTACCATATGGGCTCAGTCCCCACCCTAAATGAGTCTTGTTCCTTCCTGCCTCCATGTCACTGTTCATCAGTTTGGTGAGGAGAGATGATTTGGAGCTACAGCTGGGCTTGAGACCTGTAACCTTGGGCAATTTTTTTTTTTTAAGTAGGCTCCAGGCCAAACATGGGGCTTGAACTCACAACCCTGAGATCAAGAGTCACACGCTCTACCAACTGAGCCAGCCAAGCGCACACGCGCGCGCACACACACACACACACACACACACACTTTTTGTCTTGGGCAATTTTTTTTAACTGATTAAATACTTTGAGATGATGATGATAATAATAATAATACTTGCCTTTCCCCGTGTCATCTGTTATAAGGTATCAATCATTTATGTGAAAGTACTTAGCATAGTATCTGTCACATGGAAAGTACTTTCTTTCCTCCATTTCCAAGGGAGCTTCTACTCCTTTCCCCATCTCTATTAAAATTCTGCCCATCCCTTATTGAGCCCTTGTATCTCCAGTAAAACTTTTCCAGTAAAAACTCAGATGCAAGAGATAGAGGCTGTCTGTTGTGTCTTTGCTTTGTAGGATTTTAGCTTTTGAAGAAGGAGTTTTAAGTTGTAGGGGGAAATGGCACAGGAAAGGGTAGATGTCTGAACAAAATAGCATTGTATTTGGAAGCAGGAAAATAAGGGTCAGTGAAAGACAGTATGCAAATGATATAAAAAAAGGGTGTCTTATCACTGAATGCAAAGTGATTGATTTTTAGCCCATCTTATTCCAGCAGGCCAGAGACAAAGGTTGTCTCCAGTTCCTAGTATTAACCACAGCAAAGGGGCGACTCACTCCTTTTTATTCAGTGAGAGCTAGCTACCAATCTCCTGGATAACTCTGAGCTTTTAGAATTTGATGCAACATCTTGATTAGAACTGGACAGTCTATAGATTTTTCTAGGAAGGCCTAGCTTGGTCAGCAGAATAGAAAGCATCCAGAATGACATCAGTTTGGCAAGCTTTGAAGGGAACAATTAAAGATGGCCAACACAACTGCACGTTCTTTTATTTACCATTTCACACCTGGTGCAGTCAGGAAGCTACATTTAAAAACCAATTTTCTTCAAAAACCAAACCAAACCAAAACAAAACAACAAAAAAAACCCCCAAACCCTGTAGTCAAAAAAGTACTCATTCACTGGAAAGCCGGAAGGATTCATTCTTTGGAGCCGATTGTTCACATTTGTAGAATTTACAGTTTTGTAGATGGAAGGGGCCTTTGAGTTGAATAGGGTCTTGAGAAGGAAACAAAAGGCTCTTGCTTTCTGCATGAACAGAGTTCATTCACAAGACAGTTTTTCTTGATCTACGAGGAGTGATTTCAGACAATTAGCTAATTGGTTGAGGGAGGTGACCTGTCAGCTTTGCAGAGAGGATGTCTGCTTTTAGGGACCCACATAGAGAAGACATCCTAAGCTTTCTATGACAGCCAAAAGCAACCCCATTAATCCTCCTATGTAATGGCCAGTCATAACCACAGATAAGGAGTGCATTTCACTTGAGAGTAAAGCCATGAAAACCCGACCAGCTGCCAACAGCTGATCACTGTCACCATCAGCTCAGTGTTGTTTTAGGCTTTGAAATATTTCTGAATGATCTTTCCAATTTGCTCTATTGTAAGGGGATAAGTGACCCTCCAGAAACAGTGTACTGTTTATTTTTAAGTGTTATCAGATGCTTAGTTTGTTGAAATGACACTTGCCTATTGTATAGAAAACAAGGGCAGAACTCATTTGTGGCCATCTTGAAAGCCCAAATGGGTGCAGAAAATGAAAGGGGAGATGGAAAGTTTCTGTAGGTAAATGTTAAATTTTTCTGGATTTCAAACATGAAAGAAATTCAGAATGGAAGAAGAAGGTCCTAGAGTGCTAAGAAGGGAATCACGAGAAGATAACTTATTGGGTCAATAAGTTGAATCCCTTTGCCCCTGGTCTGAGAGCCAATGAAATTGGTGTCATTGTTTTTTTGAAGCATATTATTAAGATGTATCCAGGATATAAAATTTTACGGTAAGAATGGCTATGACCATCATAGGAGGAGCAGTCCCTCCAAACAAAACAACCACTGGACTGGTCATTAAGACACCTGAGTTTTCAGAGAACACGTGCACCCTTGTTAGTGTCATGTAAGAGTCAGGGTTTTGGATCTGTCATACATGGGCTTCAGTTCTGTTTGTGTCACTTACCTACCTTATAATCTTGGTTAAGCACATGGGAAGTATATCAGGAATATTTTCAATTTATTAAGCTAATGGAGAGTGGTTTAAATCACCACCACATTACAAGAATTCTATGATAAGCAGTTGCCACCTTAGTTTTAAATACTCAGTGTTGTGCTTAAAGATGCTTATTCTTTGTATCTTCCTATTCAGCCTTCCGTAACATGCTGGCTTCTACTTTGTGGAAACAGGAAAATCAAAATGGGCCCCAGCAGATTTCTGCTTATGTCTCATTGTACAAAATGTGGCACACGGATACCTCCATTTACAAGAAGGGCTAGAAAAGGAAATGTTCTGCTTCTAGACTCTGTAATGAAGGCAAATAAGACAGAGATTGTGAATGGGTGTTACGTTATCCAGCCAACACTGCAGTGTTGGCTCAACATTCAGTTCATGGTAAATGCTGTGATGATGATGATGATAACAGATAATCCCCCTCATGCTCTTCTCAAGATTCCACTGATAGGATATTAAACATTTTACACTTTATGAAGTAATTTTACTTACCTGTGTGAAGAGTTTCTTGGTGGTTATTGTTATTGCGTGTTTGGAAGTTCCTTGATGATTGATTCAGAGAAGAAATGTCAACCAGGAAGGATAGCATAATCCAGGCCTTCACATTGACCTGGCCCAGCTCCAGACCTCCAGCCTTTCTAGACCACCCAGAACCACAGCAGTTGCTCACCACTCTAAACTCCTAGTATCACTCATGTCTGTATGCTGCTTTATATTTTTTAAGTACACATGGCTTCTTAACTAGATTTGGAGCTCCTTAATTTCAGGGTCTGCATAGAATGTGCCCTCTGGAATGTACAGAGGAACCCAATTGCTATTCATTTATTTACAGAACATTTTCTGTTTCTTGCTGTTACCTGGATGTGAGGTACTGTAGTTTTGGGGCGTGATTAGAATGATGGTTTTCTGTGGGGGAGGAATTTATTTTCTTTTGCTCAAACCTCTACCATTTTTTCCTCCAACATCCCCCTTCTTGCTCTTCTCTCCTAAGAGAATAGTAGGGATTCTCAGGGGATGAAGTACATCATTCCATGTTTAATACTCTTTGATCTCTTCTTAACTAAGTCTTAACTTTGCCTTAACTCTGAGGAATTTTGCCCTACTTACTCTAGTAGGGCAAAAATTCCTGCCCCTCACTGCCATCTGGGAGACTACAGCCAAAAGGAAACCCTTTTGGGTTTCTTCTTTGGTGTCTTTTGTACACTCTGCCACTGTTTCTGTATCTTTTTGGAGAGTTGACTCAAGAGGCAAATAGAACTGGGCAAGGAAATCAAACCCATTAAAATCTACAATAAGATGTAAATGATTATGTGACCCTTTGCTGAGACCAAATGCTAAGAATGTCTAGGATCTTGGAACTTGAGGATATTAAATGAATGTTTAACAAATAGTTTTTAGTAGCGAAGCCAGTTGGAGAATCCTTTTGCCCAGTCCAAGGTGCTTTTAACATTGTTCTCTGCTAGTGCTATGGTCTTCAGAAGTCCATAGTGGAATGTAGATGCCAGAGGAAACATGGCCAGATTTCTGAACACTTGAATCCAGAGGAGTTCTTCTCGTTGCCTTGACTCTGCAGCTTTAGAAGTAGAGATGAGGGTAGTTGCTAACATATTTTAGTTTAATTTATATCACTTCCTAAGTCACTAATCCAACTTATTTGTTTTGTTTCTAACTGCACAAAAGCCAAGAATTTCCAAACATCATTTTTCTCCTATCTTTTGGCCACTAATTTCCCCATGCTTTATATTCCTGACCGATGATGGCTGTTGTTTAAATATAGCAAATGAAATGACAGCTGGGGTACCTATATGTCCTAAGTTCTAAAATAAACTTAATGTGCAGATATCCGTAGACAAAACAAGACTCAAAATCCTAATTATTATCTATTAATATTATGAAGCATTTTGCCAGGGCTTGGGAGATATGAGGTGTCAGTTAATTACCATCCCACTTTCTTCTTATATAGAGAAAAGGAAGAAGGAGTAGAATGAAGGTATTGACTCAACTCATGGCTGCTTAATAGCTCCTAAGGTGTAGTCTGAAGTCGGAAATCTAGGACTGCTCTTTGCAATGAGAGAAATCTATATCCCCAAGGAGTCTGTACAGTGAGAAAAGAGAAAGCCGAGGATCATAGATCATTCGTCTAATATCCTCATACAAGCATCCCCACAAAGACTGAAAAGGAGCACAGAGGTGCAGGAAGTTGTGGTATAAGATAACCCAAAGGATTTGGGAGCAGCCTTCAGGAAAGGAGGAGTACTTGGCTGCCTCACATGCTGCCAGGAAATCAGTGAAGGTACGAGCAGCAACAACAAACGTATCCCTAGGATTTTACAACAAAGGAAGTCTCAGATCATCCTTGATTTAAACAAAACAAAGAAAAAAGTGCTGTTCTCCCAGCCCTGCCTCCCTAGCCTCGAATCACAGAGGACCACCTACAGTTTCTTTTCTAATGTACCTGCACATCTGGCTCACACTGTGTATAAAAAATAGGATACTGGAAGATCTTTGGCCTCACATTGTTTATTATAAACCTGGAAGAAGGACTTACCGTATGTGTCTGTGTTTGAAGGATGATTGGTGATAAGATTTTCCTTTGTAATTAGGGCCCCAAATTTCGGGGTATGAGGACTTATAAATTGCTCAATTAGGAAGTGTGCTGATGGAATGGCAGGGCAATGAGCTCTTCAAAAGTTATGGCAGGTCTCTGACAGCCCAGCACTGCTCCCCTCCCTTCTCTTATTTGTGGAACCCATCTTCCCTATCAGACTGTGAAGTTCTTGATCCATTGTTGTTCGGTGCTGGGAGGGGGGCAGGGATTACACCAATTTGGGGCTCAATAAATGTTTGGCAGAATTAAGCTTCTGGAAGTATAAGAGAAGGGGAAGGAGAAGGCTTTGAAAGCAAACTCCTGTCTTCTTCAGATTTCTGCACTGGCCTTAGGACATGGAAGGAACTCCCCAGGCCTGCTTCTGCCTCTGAGCACCTACTTGCCTCTAAGCATCGTTTTCAGAATCAAACAGCACTCTCTTATAGCTACCTATTGGTCTCCTAATGTTGCATATTAGTTGCCCTAGTGTTCAAGCCAAGCTTTGACCTGACATCACATATGCCTTCAAGGGCAAATCAGTTTCCTTGCATTCTACTGCCAAACTTGTGCAGGTCTTCCAAGCTTTTAAATCTTACTAACTCCTGGCTCTTTGAGGTTTATGACTTAATAGTCTGCCTCACGGTTCATGAGTTCAAGCCTACATCGAGCTCTCTGCTGTCAGTGCAGGGCCCACTTTCAGATCTTCTGTTCCCTTCTCTCTCTGCTCCTCCCCTTCTTGCACATGCTCGCTCGCTCGCTCGCTCTCAAAAATCAATAAAAATAAATAAATAAAATTCACTTGAAGATACAATATCATTTACACTACCTGTCTACTCTCATCACCTTTTGTGTCAAGCTATGTGTATAAGGTACTGGGGTTCCTACCTTCAGTGCTATGATGACTTGTATGAATAAAGAGCCTTGAACACAGTATGGACTTGATGCATGTTAAATGGAAATTTTAATCACATCAGGTGCCTGATGAGCTTTTCAGGGGAATAAAGCCAATGCTAAGTTGATGTCACTAGGTTTGAGGGTGGGGAGAGCTTCAAGCCTGGCAGCTTCCTCAGACACTTCTTGAAGAACTAAGGGCCCTCCCACTAGCATCCAATAGCCTGTGTATTTTTAGTCCTCACTTTTCATGTAAGTTTCCCGTTAACCGCTTGCAGGAAATCTTTTCTTGGACATAATCTGCCCATTTCCTGAAGTCTTCCTCTCTGCATTGTGTCAGTTTGGGGATGAATCAAGTCAGCAGTTTTAGAGAGTGTGTGTTCTCTTCCCTGCCGCAGCCTCCCCCTTTTGTGGAATACCAGAAAGCTGCCTTTCTTGTCTGTTTCCAGGGGTGAAGAGAGGAGGGGCAAGCCCTTGGTGTGTGTCAGCCTCTTAGGCTGCCTGACACAAATGTCCTTTTGTATGTGGAGGGGGGCATGTGTGTGTTTTTCCCCTTCCCAATGGACACTTTCATTTATTAGGTCCGGATGGTGTCCTCAGAGCTGTAAACAATGGTGTAGGAGATAAAGAGCTGCCTTAGTGAGGAGGCTGTGGAGGCAGCAAATGGCTTTTCTTCTCTGTCCCCCACTCCCTTTGTCCATTGTGAGTTTCATCTGATTTGAGCCAGACTAGGTACCTCTGTCATCCCCTTCTAGGGCTGGAGCAGTATGGACACTGGGCCTTTTACCTCAGAGACTTCAAACTTGGAGAAAGGTTTTCTATGATAAGGATAACAATCCCTCATGTTTGTACAGTGTTGTTTTTAAACATGTTATGTCTTTTGAGGAAATGAAATTTTTACTTTGTTATCCCTTAAGAATTTAGGATCAAAAGATCCGAGTTTGAGTGCTGACCATTAGTAACTGTGAGACCTCAGGCAAGTTATGGAGCTAATAACAGTTCCCACCTCAGAGAGTGTTCCAAAGTTTAGATAAGAAAACGTATGTAAAGTGCCTGCCACATCGGAAGTGCCCAATAAAAAACAGAGCTGGTGGGAGAGGGTGTTCAATGAGATAACGGAGATGAATACACTGTACATGAAAATGCTAAACATCTTAGTTACTATCTGATTTGAGGTCTGAGAGTAAGCATTTTCTCTCCCCTCTAAAGCTTACCCCTGCACCTGCACTCTCATTCTGACCTTTCCTTACCTTTCTCAGACACGGATCACTATGGGCTCTTCTTTCACATATTAGCACAGATCTGCTATCTGAAAGCAAACCACTGTCTCTCCAGGCCAGCCTGTCACCCAGTGTTTGGCACAAGGCAGGGTTCAACAATTACTTGAATAGATACTCATAGTGAAAAACTTTGAAATGCAGCCCCTTTCCCATTCACAGGGGCCTGCCCTTAGTCACTCAAACTTGTTTTTTATTTTTATTTTTATTCTCATACTCTGGGATCAGTGCGAGAGATGGAAACCATTCCAGATACTTTGAACAGGAAGGAATTTAATAAAAGGAATTAGATGCTTACCAAATGGTATGAAGAACTAAAGCTAAGTGTTCTGGTCTGGGACTCCATGAACGATTTGTCTCCTCACCCCCAATACCCCTGGAGTGATCAGTCTAACACCCCACCCCCACTCAGTCAGTAGCTGTGAACTAGCAATTGACAAGTCAGACTGGAGAAGCCACTGCTACAACTGCCCCATGGCACTCTGGAAACTGGAAAGTACGTAAAACTCTTTCATGTCTGGACCCTTGCAGCCAAGGGAACAGAAAAAATGGTCTTCCCTTTGCTTCCATTTTGTATGAGTGCAAATAACTGGCAGATTAACTGCAAGTGAATCTGGAGAAGGTGATTTTTTTTTTTTAGTTTTCCAGTATTTCCAACTAGAAGGGAGTGGAGTAGAGGTTGAGTGAGCCAAGTTATCATATACCACACCAGCTTCATCTCAAGAGTATTTCCGGTGGCAATATGACAGAATCAAAGCTAGATGAAGGAATACAAATAAGTCCCAATGAATCAACTTGTTACCTTCCAAGCGCAGAATCACTTCCACAGAATGTGTTTTGGATCACGTGTCTCTATGGGAACTCTTCCATATCTCTCCTTGGCCCTGAAAAGAGCCTGCCCCAGCCAGCTTTCCTTGTAACCCATGGGATACACTCAACAAATGTTTGAATGAATGCCCTCTGTATTTGTCAGACGCTGTTCTAGGCAAAGAGAACACAAAATCAAAAAGAAAAATAAGGCTCTGCCTTTAGGAAGTTCTTGGTAGTCTAGTAGGGTGATACAGAGATGAACATAGTTAAAAAATTATCAATGCTAAAATGAAGGTATTCTCAAGAATACAGTTGAGAGGTGCACAAATCAGATTGGGAGATAAATGAGGATAAATACAAAAAAAGCTATCTGTATTCACACAAAGAGTTAAATGTAAAGGATTTTTATTTTTTATTAAATTTTTAAATCTTTATTTATTTTTGAGAGAGAGAGAGAGAGAGAGCAAGAGAGAGAGAGCAGGGGAGGGGCAGAGAGAGAGGGAGATATAGAATCCGAAGCAGGCTCCAGCCTCTGAGCTGTCAGCACAGAGCCTGTCACAGGGCTCAAATTCACCCACCGTGAGATCATGACCTGAGCCGAGGTCGGACGCTTAACCAACTGAGCCACCCAGGCATTTATGAAGGATTTTTATTAATATTAAGAGCCTACGAGCCTAGCTTTATAAGCTTAAATATAATGTCTTTTTCTCCATCACCAAATCTAAGACACAAGACCCCCAAAATGTTCTTTATTTTTCCCAACATTTTTTAATGAAAATGTTCAACCATACAGCAAAGTTGAAAGAATTTTACAGTGTATTCCTATATACCTACCAATTCAATTCTGCCTTTAATATATCACTATATTTACAGTATCACCTCCTATCCATCTATCCATCCCTCTGTCCACCCATTATCAATCTTACTTTTAAAAGCATTTAAAGTAAATTTCATACAGTGTATTTCTTCTAAATATTTCAACATGTATATCATGAACTCATTAACTAGAGCTTAGCATTTTTTAAATGTTTTTCTCTAAGGTAAAATTTACATGGAGAGAAATGCCAAGATCTTAAGTGAGCATTCTCTAAGATGTGACAGATGTGTGGACCTGTGTAGCTCAAACACCTATCAAGCTATAAAACATTACCATCATCCCAGAAAGTTTCCTCATGAGCCTTTCCAGACAGCCACCCTCACTTTCCAGAGGCAACCATTCTCATTTTTTCCCCACCCTAGATTATTTTTGCCTATTTTAGAATTTACTGGAAATGGAATCTTACAGAATGTGCTCTTTTGTGCAAGGCTTCTTTCACTTCACACAATACTTTGGACATCCATCCATGTTGTAGATTATATTGATAGCCCATTCTTTTTTGTTGCTGAGTAGTAGTCCATTGCATGAATGTACCACATTTGTTTTTTGTTTTTTGGGTTTTTTTTAATCCATTCTCCTATGAATGGATACCTGGATTGTTTCCAGTTTGAGGCTATTATAAATAAATCCACTCTGAACCTGTAGTGTGCTTTTTTAAGAAAATACTTTTATTTCTTCAAACTGTTTCAGGTTTACAGAAAAATTGATAAGATAATACAGAGAGTGCCCATCTACTCCACACCCAGTTTCCTCTGTTATTAACATCTGACACTTGATGGCCTTTTTAAGACCCCCTTTCGCTTAGTGTTTTTGGCTGACTGTTTAACGGATTGCTGTTTGGGAAGGCTGCAAATGCAATGCCACCAGTAAATAACCTGCAACAGGAAATCACTTCTATCATCCCATTATTGACCCAGGATTTCTTTTATCGAGTAAGTTGGAATTATGGATGCCTAATGGTTGGTATGATACGTGGTTGCTTAAGGAATGGTTCAAGGTCAGCTCCTTAGGTTCTTGGGTCTGCAGATGAGGATCATAGGGCTTATGTCTTCATCTGCACTAGCAAAGGATCACCCTACCACCACACTTCCTGTCTTTTTCACTTCTAGGCTTTCCTCTCACCTCTGAAAAATCCTCAACAAGTTTGTAAGATTTTTTTTCCCAAAGCACAGCTTATGATTATAACAATTAATATTTATATTACACTTGCCAGTTTATAAAGATCTTTAACATCCATTTCTTCTTTACTTCAATCTAGAAAGGTATATATTATGCTCATAGAGGAAATACTAAAGCTCAAAGAGATTAAATTACTTCTCCAAAGTCACGCTGCTAGTGATTACAGTTTAGGATATAAGCCCAGCTCTATTTTGCTATTAAATCCTGATTGTTTTTTTCTTTATATCGTATTCTTTCTACTCAAACTTTTGGGCCTTGACATTCTTTTTCAAGGCAAACCATTAGTAGATAATTTAAGACCCTCTGTGATTGAGACTCAACCTATTTTTTTCATTCCCATCTTTTCCTGGGCTCTAGAAACAGTCACTTGTTTATTGTTTCCTGAACAGTTCATGATTATTGCTACCTCCGTGCATTTTCATGATGTCTTCCCCTTTACATTCAGAATATTTTTTCTTCCATCCTTCATCTCTTGTTATAAGAATTTGTCTTGGAGCATATATTTCATACTGTAAGGCTCATCTTATATATTATTACCTTCCCATGAAGCATCCCTTGATCACTCACTTCCTGCCACCATTCCTTTCCTACCACTGCCAATTCCCAGCATGAAGTGCACGTGTCCCTATCTGTTCATCTATTAGACTTTGAGTGCCCAGCAGACCTATTCCGTATTCAGTTACAAAGATGATTAAAACATGATCCCTTGAAGTTGCTTACAATCTATTAGGGGAATTAGACATGTACAGAAGTGATGATAATATAATGTAGGGATTAGAAACTGACCCAGCTATAGATTTATTGAGTTTCCCACTGCATAACCAGAACAGATGCTCATTGTGTATTCGTAGAATTGTATTGAATAATGGACATAATATTTTTGGGCTAACTAGGAATGACCTTGAGCATAGGCCAAGATGGTGGCTTACCTGCTGTGGATGAAGAACAGAGAAGGGGGTCTCTGCCCAAGTAAATTTCAGTCCACCTTCTCATTAGTCTCCATCCCATATGGTTAGAACTCTGTCTTCTTTGGACATGTTTGAAGGTAGCAAACTGAGTTCTTAGGTGACTTAAACATTTTCTATAATATCATTTCATCTATTCAACAAAAGTCAGTGAGTTCTTAGTCTATGTTATGTCTTTGAGAATGTAGAGATAAACAAACTGTTACCCTCAAGAAGCTGAAGTAGCTCAGAGCAAAATGTAGACATCGTCACAGACAAATAATGAAATAATCTGAATCTTTTTGAGATAAGAACTAATTTATTTTTTAAATCTTTACTTAAATTCCAATTAACATACAGTGTGATCCTGGTTTCATGTGTACAATATAGTGACTCAGCACTTCCACACAACACCTGGTGCTCATCACAACAAGTGCCCTCTTTGGTCTGCATCACCTGTTTAATCCATCCCCCTACGTCCTCCCCTCTGGTAACCATCAGATTGTTCTCTATAGTTAAGAGTCTGTTTCTTGGTTTGCCTCTCTCTCTCCTCTATTTTTCCCCCTTTGCTTGTTTGTTTTGTTGGAATAAGAACTAATTTAAAGTAATAGTTTCTTTTCTTATAGGAGAGCTCTTCAAAGTGCTTTCATGACCATAATTTCAGTTATTTGCTCTTCATGTAGCCTTTTTTTGAGAACCCAGAGAAAAACATTAGTACATGTGATTCAATAGATTTCACTACTATTATTGACCTGTGACCACAATATATCATTTCATTTTATAAGGAAAACCAAATAAACACAAAAACAAAATCCCCCTGAAGGTTTATCAGTGTGAACTTAAGTAATTTTCATATTTGAATGGAATTCATGTGTGCTAATCCTACTCTGGTATCAAGTTGTGGTGATTTTACATAAGACATTTACCTGAAAATAACACCTTTTCTACCTCACAAAGTCGGAAGTATCTTCCACAAAAAAGTAATGAAGTTCTTCAGACACTCATGGAACAAGCTCCAACTTAATTTGAGTGGGAAAAGTGAGCCTCAGTTACACTGTATGTATATATATATATACATACATATATATATGTATATACATACATACATATATATGTATATACATATATACATACATACATATATATGTATATACATATATACATACATATATGTATATGACCATGTATGTATACATCGTATATGTGTGTATATATACATACATATATATGATCATTTGTATAAAAATGGAAATATTATATTTACTGTTACATATATGAAATGTATTTGAAATGAAACACAAGAAACTTATAACAATGATTATTTCCACAAAGCAGAGTAGGATGGCTGGGTTAGGGTGAAAGCAGACTTTTTATAGTTTGCCATTTTAGACCTCCTGATTCCTGAGCCACATTACTTCTTCCCAAATACAGTGTTTAAAATGAAATGAGCAAAAATGGTTTGGGGATTCTTTACTATGAAATTTCATAGGAATAAACTACTGTGAATATTGTTTTTAATTCACAATGTTATTCATTTCATTTTTTTCTAGAAAACTCCCCCTCTGAGTGTAATCTCTATATCTTTTGACTTGACTCGTGACAAAGTAGTGGCTGTCAGGGTGTTGCTCAGTCACGTAAGCACGTAAGATTCTTAGAAATCACACACTTCAGGTTGATAGTAGTTTCTGTGGTCAGGAAGAAGGCACATAAGAGCATAGATAGAGTTCTTAGAAACCTAGCCTTATAAACTTTCGGGGCTAGAAGAACCAGAAGTTCATTCCAGTCTACCCCTCATTGTATGTTTGTGTGCCCTCTGCAACATTCCTGCTTAGTGGTCATTGTCACTCATTGTTGCTCAATATTATTAATAGAGATGCTGGCTACATCAAAAAGGGCCTCAACTGCATGATCTCTTAGCGATCCTGGAAGGATCACTGGACTAGAAGTCAGATTATTTGACTTCTAGCTTCAGCTCTGCCCCTAATTCACTATGTGGCCTCAGGCAAATCACTTTCCCTCTCTGGTTCTCTGTTTCTTCATTTCTAAAATTAGGGCATTAGACCATGCCAGGGATGGCAGGCAGGTATGAGGCTTGGTGACTGCCAGTTTTCCCTCCTTGCCTATGACGGACATCACAGTTTCGGTTCCTTTATGAAGTCTCAGACTCTTCAGAATGCACAGATTTCCAGACAATCAGAACCAATAAGTGGAACTAGGATGGGACTCGGCAAGTGAGATGAAAGTCATTTCGTTCCAGCTCTGAGGTTCTCAAGCAGAGGCATGCTGGTAAGTGTTTAGCAACAGATTCTCAGGAAAAAAACAAAACAAAACAAAACAAAACAAAAAAAGGAAGAAGAAGAAGAAGCAGCTGCCCTGATTTGTAATACCTGCCAGTTTCCATGTTAGAAACACTCCCACCATGGCTGATTTCCAATTACTAAGGTGACATTAACTGGGTTGCAACATATCTGAAAATTTAACAGTCCACTTTCATGAGCTCTGGTAGAAGCTGACTCTTGCACTGTAAAATCAATGACTTTGGATTAACTGGTCACAGTCATAAGTGGAAAAAATAAAAAGAAATGACCATTCTCCCTAGGGAATTTTTTCCCTATAAAGGGATTATATAGTCTTTGGGCTCTGAAAATACTTGAGTGTCATGAGACCTTGGGGAAATTATTTTACTTCCCTGAACCTCAGTTATACTGTCTGTAAAATGGGACTAAGGATTCCTATCTCACAGGATCATAGTCAGTAATGAGAGACTGCACATAAGTCACTTAGCACAGTGTCTAGAACATTATCTGACCTCTCGAATATTCCCCTCCCCTTACCATTGTGGGAGGCTGTTATGTTAGATTGTGTCTTTATCTTTAACAAACTCACAAAAGGCAAGCCATTGCTTTCCCTCCAGCCCTTCTGTTTTTCTAACTAAACATTCCCTTGACTCCCTTGACATTCCCTTTTCCTCTGTCCCCCCTGCTCAGTGTCTTTAATCTTCTGTCTGAATGGTATACAAATATTTAACCTTACTTATTCTTAACATTCTATCTGTATTTATCTTCTATCCAGTCATCTTTTGCTAATCCATGCTGCCAGGGATTATAGGCATCCTTGTGGGTAGAGACCAACCCTGTGTAAGTCTCTTGGATTACCCTCCATCACTACACCATGAGCAAGTAAGTGCTAATAGTCAGTACTCTTTCATCAAACTCATATCAAGGCTGTTGCCAAAAGGAGCCCCTCTTACATGAGTACCAGAGGAGGCTGCTGAAGATCCATCTAGAGTTTAGTTGACAGACACCGAGTATGTGCTCATGACCCAAGAGCTGACAGCAGGTAGAAATAAATTCACAACTTAAGGACATATCCTTTTATTCTGCAAGTAGAGTACTTTTGAAAAGTTGTCCAAAAACAAAAGTTTAGCTAAAATATACATATATTCTCCAGTATAATGTTTATAAAATAAGAGGTGTCAGAGGAAACATGGTGTCATCTGTGTGCATCTGCTAATTAGAACATCAGTTCTTCCAACACTGAATACAGATACTATGCTCCAGAATGTGCGAGGGGCTGGGAGGAAAAAGATAGGAGACACGGTTGTGCCTGCAAAGGAACTTAAAGTCTTTTTTTTTTTAATGTTTATTTTATTTTATTTTATTTTGAGAGAGAGGGTGGGGAGAGGGGTAGGGGCAGAGAGAGAGGGAGACATGGAATCTGAAGCAGGCTCCAGGCTCTGAGCCGTCAGCACAGAGCCTGATGCATGGCTCAAAATCACAAACCATAAGATCATGACCTGAGCTGAAGTCAGATGCCCAACCAACTAAGCCACCCAGGAACCTCAGAATTTATAATCTTTAAGCAAGAGATGTCAGCCAACAAGTATAACATACGGTGTTGAGTGCAGGAAGTCACAGAGGCAGTACGTGTAGTGATTTCCATTAGCCTAGGACTGTGCCAAAGTATCCTGGAAGAAATCATGTGAGAAAATTCTTTACCTTTCTTTCCTCTCTTGTGAGAGAGCTTAGTACTATGCTAGGCTCAATAAATCTTGATACAAGTGTGATCATATCTACTCCCATTGCCTCAGTTACCATCCCTGTATAATGATGGGTTTCCAAATCTTTATCTCCAGTCCATGTATGCACTTTGAGGACTAAATCCTTGGCCTACAGTACAGCCCCACAAGAATACCTTGAAGACCCTCTACTTCTAGATCTTTAAAATTGAACTCTGTGCCACCTACCCTGTACCACATTTCCTCATGCTCCAGGAAAACTGTTAGTAGATGTCACAGTTTGCTCAAGCCAGAAGCCTCAAAGTCATTCTGGCAATCATTAAGAAGTTGATTCTAGCTATTAAATATCTCTTTCTTAGGGCGCCTGGGTGGCTCAGTTGGTTGAGCGTCCAACTTCGGCTCAGGTCATGATCTCACAGTTTGTGAGTTTGGGCCCTGCATCAGGCTCTGTGCTGACAGCTCAGAGCCTGGAGCCTGTTTCAGATTCTCTATCTCCCTCTCTCTCTGCCCCTCCCCCACTTGCACTGTGTGTCTCTCTCTCGAAAAGAAAAGAAAAGAAAAGAAAAGAAAAAAAAAAGAAAAGGAAAGGAAGGAAGGAAGGAAGATCTCTTTCTCATTACTTTCTCTCACTCTCCATTGCCCCCCATAGCCTAAACCACCATCGTTTCTCACTGGGACTATAATAACCTCCCAGTGGATGTGCCTGACCCTAATCTTGCTCTTCTCCAACTTTCACACAGCAGTCAGTGATCTTTCCAGAACATAAATCCAGTCATAGCATTCCCCTTTTTAAAACTCCAGTGCTTAGCATGGAGTCCAAATTCCTTAACTTCTTCCCACTGGCTTTTTCTGAGCCCTTCAATAAGGATAAGACCCTCTTGCTGTTCATTCCATTAGCACACGATATTTCCCTTCATCGTAATATTTATCAAGCTTCATTATGGTTACTTGTTTCTTTTTTTTTTTAATTTAAATTGAAGTTAGTTAATACATAGTGTGATAATTGGTTTCAGGAGTAGAATTCAGTGATTCTACACCCAGTGCTCATCCCAACATAATTACTTGTTTCTTATTGATATCTGTGATAGATAGCAGGCTTTGAGGTCAAGGACCATGTCTGTATTGTTTACTGCTATGCCCTTAGCCCCTAGCATAGTGCCTGGTACATGACAGAAAACTGAATGTGTAAATGAGTTCATTATTTTACATGATTTTTAACTAATTATTTGCCATCCTGTAAAATGAACAGAAAGCCTTTAATGTAACTTGTTGGTAAGTTTGGTTAGTCATGTAGTGAATTTACTTATAGCAGACCTTCTTTAAGTTGTATACTTAGGTGAGAGATTGTAATTTTTGTCATTATATCTGGTTCTTTCAAGAGCCTAGAGATCAGCATTACAAAGCCTAAGGGAGAGTTAGAGGAGAAGACACAAGAGGGAAAAAATCTGAAGAACAGAAACTTCACCACCTTTTTTTCCTTCTAGTGCTATAATATGTATCTTCATGCGTATATCATTTTCTTTCCTTTGAATTATTCCCTTAGTCACTTGCCAGAAATGAGAATTACTGGGTAAAAGGGGATGAACATTTCTAAGGCTCTTGAAATACTGCCAAATTGTTTCCCAAACACATCATATCAACAAATAGCTTTGAGCAATGGACAAGGGTGTCTGCTTAATAACACTCTTATCACCACTGGGAAAGGTCATTAAAATCTCTTTTACTAGTTTAATAGCAGGGGGACAGGGTCTTCCCAATTCCCTTTACTCAGCATTGGGTCTTCTCAATGGGATTCTTCATGCAGCTCCTTCTGAAGGAGCATCCTGCCCCTCCAAGACTTGTTCAGAAGCTGTGGGGCTCACCGCCTCAGTAGCGTCTGGAGCACAGCATCTCCCTTGTGCCCCGGGCTGGGGGAAGGGGGAGGAGGGGAGAGAAGCAGCGATGGAGGGAAAACATAACACAGACCACACCATTGTTAGGGGATGAGGTCGCTGGGATAATGCTGTTAGAAGGGATGAAAAGAACGATTCTCCATTCTTGATTGTTGTGATTCCCAAGGATGAGCCAACAGCTCCAGCACTGGAAGGGATGGGTCTTTACTGCAGCCAGATGCTCCTTTTTCCAGTGCTGCCTTCCATTATTTCTGGAAAGAAGGGGGGGGGGGGTGGGGGTAGCCTAGCAGCTGAAACAGATTAACTTTTATGCCTGTTTCTTCCCTTTGAGTGATTGCCCTGGACCTGGGGACATTCAGAATTAGTCAGAAACTGTTTAGAACTAAGAACATGGTTCAAGGTCCATGGTGTATAAGAGCCAACCTCCTGGAGTTTGTGCAGCATTCCTGCCTTTAATCTATGGGAGCTGCGAGAGGCAAATAGAGCTTCCTTTCCTCTCTTTCCCCACTGCCACTGCCTTCGTTCAAGCCTTCATCCTGTTTTGTCTGAGCCACAGCAATAGCTTCCTGTTTCCCTTAATCTAGCCTCCATACACTGTTACTAAAGTGATATTTCTACCATGCACGTCAGATCTTGTCACTCTCCAGTTTCAACTGTTAGTGCTTCCCCACTGCCTTCAGCATAAAAGTCAAGCTGCTTTCCCCAGCTTTCTGGGCATTTAGAAACCAGATCCCAAAGTGCCTTTCCAGACTGACTTTCACCTTTCCTCTGGACTGTGCTCTGCCTAGCATGTTCATTCTCTGCAAGGTGCTCCCTGGTATTGGTCTTTTGCCCTGTTTGCCCTTCTGCCTCTGTCCTATCTGATTGATTCCTTCCAGGTCTTTGCATCTCTCCTCAAAAAGCAAGCCCCCTCAATTATCATTACAACTATAGATTTTTCCTGGGTTTCCCTTAGCAGGGGAATCGCTCTGTTCCTATCACCCTGTAGTGGCACTTAACATGTAGATCACTATCTCTGCATTTGTTTCTCCTGAATCAGGAACTATCGCCTTCCTTTTCTGTATTGGTATTTGTGAATCCCCAGCCCCTGCCACAACATTTTGTGTATAATAAATGCTCAGAAATGTTTCCTTTCCTTCTTTTCTGCTAGTCTATTCCTAATCTGTCATTGACATTCAATGTATGTTTATTTTTAAAGTTGAAATGGTATAGGGGCACCTGGGTGGCTCAGTCAGTTAAGCACCTGACTTCACTCTGGTCATGATCTCACAGTTCATGGGTTTGAGCCCTGCATTGGGCTGTGTGCTGGCAGATCAGGGCTTGAAGCCTGCTTTGGATTCTGTGTCTCCCTCTCTCTGCCCCTCACCCGCTCACACTCTCTCTCTCTCTCTCTCAAAGGTAAATAAACATTAAAAAAAATTTTTTAAGTTGAGACGGTATATAATGTAGTTTCATCTTTTTTTTTCCTCTTTTTTTAAAGCCCAGTGAGGGAAGGAATTCACTCCAGGATACACAGCCAGATTTAGTGGCAGAACTGGGGAGCTCTAATTGTTGGGGCTGAGTTCCTTAGGTGAACTGAAAAGAACCTTGAAATAAAGGATTATGTCAAAGGAAAGGAACGAACTAACAAGGTTCATTGCTAAGTGTTTGTTTGTTTTCCTGAGGGCTTCATATATGTTACTTTATTTTTTATTTTTGGAAATGTATTCCTTTTTTAAATTGTGGTAAAATACATAACATAAAACTTACCATCTTGATCATTTTTAAGTGTACCCTTCAGTGGCATTAAGTGTATTCACATTGTCGTATAGCCACAATCACCATCCACCTCCAGAATACTTTTCATCTTGCAAAACTAAAACTCTGCACACTTAAAAATACCTCCCTATTCCCTCATCTTCCAGCCCCTGGCAGCCACCATTCTACTTTTCTGTGTCTATATATTTGACTACTTCACACAAGTAGAATCAGACAGGACTTTTATTAAGTATATAGTCCTCAAGGTTCATCCATGTTGTTGCATGTGTCAGACTCTCCCTCCTTTTTAAGGCTCAATACATTCCATTGTATATATACTGCATTTTGTTTCTCCATTCATCCATCGATGGACACGGAGTTAGTTTTCCACATTTTGGCTCTTGTAAATAATGCTACTAACACCTGTTTAAGACCCTACTTTCAGTTCTTTTTAGTATATACTCAGAAGTGGAATTGCTAAGTCCTATAGTAATTCTATTTTTAATTTTGGGGCGAACTGTCCCACTGTTTTCTGTAGCAACTGCCCCATTTTATATACCCAATGACAATTGGTATCATCTATCATATCAGTGTGAGGTGGTATCTCATTGTGATTTTTGTTGGCATTTCCCTAATGATTAGTAACGTTTGGCATTTTTGTGTACACCATTTGTATATAATCTTTGAGGAAATATCTATTCAAACCCTTTGCCCATTTTTAAATCAGATTTTTTTGTTATTGTTATTAACCCCTTGTCAGATAAACGATGTGCAGATATTTTCTCCCACTTGGGTTGTCCTTTCACTCCCTTGTGTCCTAGGATTCACAAAAGTGTTCAATTTGGATGTAGTCCAGTTTATCTATTCTTTTCTTTTTTTGTTTGTGCTTTTGGTGTCGTGTCCAAGAAATCATTACTAAATTCAGTATCATGAAGATTTGCCTCTATGTTTTCATCTAAGAGTTTTATCGTTTTAGGTTTTACGTGTAAGTCTTTGATCCATTTTAGTTAATTTTTATGCATGATATAAAGGTCCAGTTTCATTCCTTTGCATGTGAATATGCAGTTTTCCCAGCACTATTTTTTGGAAAGATCCATGTTGCCTCATTCTATATGCATGATAACCCTGGGTGTTACAATTCTTTCATGGATGAGAAAAGAGAAGTTAAACTATCCCTGAGGACACCCTAAAACCAGCCTCCTTTGTAAACTGGGCCTGCCAAAGGCACAGAAGAGGGGGGAAAAACCCATTTATGATACAAGGTTAGAAGAAGAGGGGAAAGGAGAGAAAAGGGGGAAAAATTGCAGCTATCCCTGAACAGAACTATGCAGTATGTTTAGAGTTCACTTGAGAGCCTCTCCCCTTCTGCCCTTTTTCTCTCCTCTGTCCTCCTCTGTCTGTGCTTCTCTGATCCTGTCCCTTTTGAAATTACTTTGAGAGGGTCATTAAAGCTTTCCCATAGTCTGTCCCCAACCTGTTTTCTCAGCCTTATCTGCTCTCTCCCTTCCTGCAACTGTCAACCTGTACTTGAGCTGCTCCAGGAACAGGCCCTACCTTGACACACCATTGTCATTTTATTCATGCTGCCTTTAGTGCATCTCATTATAATTATATTCGTATTTGTATTGGTATTATATAGACATTTTTAATGTTTGTGAATGTGTGATCATTCAGCGTGTGCAATATAGTCTTACTTTGAGGGATTTTTAAAAGATCATGTGACATGGTTTTTGCCTACCAGTGACTGTGGTCTAGCTGGGAGAAGACAAAATACTTTTACATGCATTTTGCATTTTACTACTCTATATACATGTAGTGCTCACAACATTCAATGAATGGCAGGGAGGATTGGTTTTACCTCCATTTTCCTTGTAGGATACTAAAGAACAGCAAAGTTTAAGGGTTCGGCTACATAGGTGGAAGATTAAGGTAGGACTTGAAACTATGTGACTAACATATTACTTTGGAAAAAAAGGCTTGAAGTACAATCACAATGCTTTTGCCTTAGATTGTTGGCAATATTAATAGCCACTCCTGATTTACATGTGAGTCCTATGTAAAGGACCTCATGTGATTCCTGTCTGACTCAGGCACTCTGTGAATGCTTCCTTTACTTCTCCTTCCCGGCCCTGTGCTTTTATGGGTGAATTACACAGGACTTGATACTTCTAAGTCAAGAGGCTAAGGAAAAACCCAGTTAGGAATAGAGCACAGAACTCTCTCGTGTTTTTCAGACAGTGAGTTCTTTTCAGTTACTCTTTCTGCAGCCTTTCTTGTGTTCTGTTCAACACCTTTTTTGTGGTAGGTAGATTTACGTTGGTAGGATCACGGAGACGTAGTTGAAGCTGATCTGTACTGACGTCTTATTTTCAGTTTGTAGACGCCCCAGGGCACTCATGTGACAAATGGTGCTGTGTAAATTAAGATGCAACTGAGGGTCTCTTCAGTGTTTCTTGAATTAAGTTTATTATGTGTGGTAATTTGCTCCTAGAGGGTTTTGTTGTTATTTGTTGTAGTGACTGTGGCAGTAATGAGCCTGCTCCCAGCATAGCTTGGCACGTGCCGTATGGATGGTTTATTTGCATTTGGCAGGACTCCATGGTGTACCCTGAACAAATGAATCAGCCTTTTGGGGGGCTGGGGAAACTGAATCATAGGGAGACTGTGAGTCCCCAGTGATCCTGAGAAGGGGGAATACCAGAGAGTTCTGTGTTATGTTCCTAACTGGGTTATTCCTTAGCCCATGGAGTATCAAGTCCCATGTAATTCACCCATAAAAGCACAGAGCCAGGAAGGAGAAGTAAAGGAACCATTCACAGAGTGCCTGAGTCAGACAGGAATCACATGAAGTGCTTTACACAAAACTCACATGTAAAGCAGGAATGGCTAATAATAGTTCAACAATCCAGGATTATGATCCAGTCTCAGGACTGTCTGCTTTATTGTAGTAAACACTTTATCCGGCAGCTGCACTGACCTAAGCCATTTGAAGAACTTAAAAAAAAAAAAAAAAAAAAAAAAACCCTTCAGAGTGGTCCCAGAGCCAACACACTAAAGCTTGTACACATCTGATTGTCACAAACAACCTTGTAAGATAAACAGAGAAGGTGATATTTCTTCATGAGTCAGTGAGGTCATGGAACTTGCCAGGGTCACACAGTAAATAGCAGACCGAGAATTGAACCCAGATTTTCTGATCATTGCTCAGGATTCTCTGAGATTTAACGTGAAATGGTGTATCATAATTTTGTATTTGCAGCTCCGGTGCCTACCTCCCTTGTTGAGTCTTCATAAGTCAGACCTGGAAATTTGCAGAAATTCCTGGCTGGGAAATATAAGGCAGGTCTGAGTTTGAGAGAGGAAGCCTTGGTTAGCAAGAAGACCCTGGAAGACAGAGTCAGAAGTCCTTGCTTTGCCACTTTCTAGTTTTCTGTCTACAGTTGAGTTACTTAGGTGCTTCGTGCCCCAATTTCTTCTCTTTAAAATGAGATAATCTAGTAACTATTCATAGGATAGTTGTAAGGATGAAATGAGTTAATGTATGTAAAGTACAGGACACCGGAGTGGCTCATTTGGTTAAGCATCCGACTTCGGCTCAGGTCATGATCTCACTGTTAGTGAGTTCAAGCCCCGCGTTGGGCTCTGTGCTGACAGCTTAGAGCCTGGAGCCTGCTTCAGATTCTGTGTCTTCCTCTCTCTCTGCCTCTCCCCTGCTCATGCTTGTGCACACTCCCATACATGCTCTCTCTCTCTATCTCAAAAAATAAGTAAATAACATTAAAAAAAATTTTTAAATAAAAAAATATATGTAAAGTGCTTAGTTCAGTGCCTTGCACAAAGTAAATGTATTTAGCTTTTATTACTATGGTAAATACTACACATTTTGTAAAAACCGCAAAAACTAATCTCCCTCTTTCTCCGTACTTTCTTATTGAAGAATTATAGGGAAATAATCTATCCACTCTTCGGCTTCTTCCTTCTCTGCCTGCTTGTCCTCCTCCCTCTCCACTTCCTTCCTGTCTTCTTTCACAGGACAGCCTGGCTCAGAGATTATAGTAAATACCAGGGGCATTCAGTTGATCACAATATCCATTTGGTTCAGGGCATCTCATATAATGTTCTGCCTTGTGACATCGGCATGGAAGAAGAATTGTTTCCAGGCCTCGAATTGGGAGGGAGGTTGGTTTTCTTAGTCACATGCAGCAAGGTATGAGTCAATCCAGAACTGGACAGCATTGTTTATCAGATAGAATCATGTCGAGAGGACCCTCCTCTACCTATTCCCTCGTGTCTCCCACTCCATCTCGGGACCATCAGATGTCTGGCTTCCCCATGAGTTGGCTTGACTGAACTTGTAGTAGGTATGTCTCTCAGGGCCCACTACCCCCTGTCTGATTTCACTTCTCCCTCAGTCCTCCCGTCTCCAGCTTTCTGGGTGTCTGGTTACTCTGCTCAACTAATTCCATCTTGGGTATTTGTGGAAAAAATTAATACACATATGGAGGCATTAAAGAAGCAATATAAAAAGCATCTCCAAGTCAGTAACATCCTCCGCCTGGCCCATGACCTGGCACAAAAGCAGTGGCTTAATGAAAATTTGTTGAGTAAATTATTACTTTGGGTGTAAAATTTACTCTCCTAACCATGTGTTTGAAGCCTAGTTCGAATACCACTTCCTTTGTAAAAACTGTTCTCATATCAAATATAAATTCTCCCACTTTTCTACTCTAAGAGAACTTTATAGGGAAGTTTATGTATGTAGAGTTTATACTATATTCTTTATTTAGGGAAAGAAAAAAACTAAGCTTTCATATCTAATTCTCACAAGAACTGTGTCAGGATTATCATCTTCATTTTATAGCTGAAGACACAGAGGCTTAAGTGATAAGAAAGATCCCAAGTTTATGCCATTCATAAGTAGTAAAGCTGACTCCAGAATTTACTTTCAGCTGTTAAATTATTTCTGTTGGAATATATTCTTCAGGTGAATGTGTATTTTATTTGGTTGTGGCCCTGTTTTAATTTCACCACTAAAATGGAAGCCCCTTTTAATCTAAGGACTATCTCTGTCTCATATTGTTGCATATGCTTCCCAGAACTTCACACATAATAAGTGTTTGAAGGTAAAGTGCTGATTTTAACAAGGCTCTTCGATGCTGCAGTCAAAGGGGTGACCAATGGCAGAATTTCGTAGAAAATCAATGCAGAGAGAAAAAAAGTTTTAGGGAGGAGACAAACTTCTTTCCCTGTGTAGAGCTCCCTATTGGCCCTTCTTAACTTTTTAAGATGGACTCTAGAGCATAACCCTCTGGGTCCTCTTTCTGATAGTTTATGCCCCGCCTGTGAATTGTACCACTAAGTAGAGCCTTCACCCATTCTCATACCTGAAGCCACAGCTCTGACACATGACATAGACTCAAGAGAACAGTGACGGTCCGATGCAACCAGTCCTGGGCCAAGGTCCTTCAGGGCTAACTGAGACTCATCACTATTAATATCTGAGTTTCTATTAATAGTCTCTTCTCACTGTGAGCTAATTTAAATCTTCTGTTCTCTAAGCTATTCTTAACTAAATGTTCTTGGGCCTGGGCCTGGTTCCCGGTTACAGATCATAACTCTCCATTTTCGTTTTTTGTGTTTGCAGAAATAATAGGAATTCTGCCTCTGTTGATCCTCAGAGGAGAGATGGGGCTCTGTTGGAATTTGGGGTGGGACAGTTCTTTGTTATACAGAACTGTCCATGCATTGTTTGAGGTTAGTATCGTGTCCCCTGTCCTAAATAATGCCTGTAGTGGTCCCCAGACACTGTGACAGTTTACCCTTCGTGAAGTACACTCACAAATTTCCAAACCCTCGGAGAGTGGGCAGTTTTGCTACTGGTTGAAAGCCACTATAACCAGACGCCTATTTCTGCCACCTTGATTCTTGTTGACTTAATTCCCTATCCAGGTTCGAACTAGGAGTGGGGACGTTCCCCTCTACATTTTGAGAAAAGGTTTTCGGCTTCTACAGAACGTTTTTTGTGTGTGGAGAGCAAATTAAGACTCTGAAATAGGATCTCTTGGGGGATTGGGCTCCTAAGACCAATTGAATGTCACTGTTACTCAGTCAAGACAGGTCTTAACCACACTGTTTGGGGGGCAGTAGGTAAAGAATGAGGAATTAACTGTTAATGAGTAAATTAGTGTGGGGTTTCTTTTGGGTGGAAGATAATTAGGGTGGAATTAGGTGGTGGTAATGGTTGCACAACTTTCTGAATATACTATAAGCCACTGAACTGTGCACTTTAAAGAGTGAATTTTATGGTGTGTGAATCAGATCTTAGTTTTTAAAAACTGCATTGTCTGCTCTTCTTAGTATTTTCCCCACCTATCACCCAGTTTCTCAAGCTTGAAACATAAAAAATCTTACAGTCAATTTCGACACTTGCCTTTCCCTTAGTTTCCATTTCTAATGGGTCTCTAGGACCTAACCTCTTCTTTTTTTTTTTTTCTAGGACGTCACTTCTAAGTAATTCTTGATCCCCCTTTTCTGCCTCTGTCCCTGTTACCAAGGACCCCAGTCAAGCTCTCTTCCCTTACCTGTATTATTGTGACCATCTTAATTTCTTTTCCTGTCTCTAGACTCTGCCCACCCTCATCATCCTTCCAGGACACTTCTAACGATGTCTTCTGCAACATTTTATTGTATAATACACACACAAAAATGTATAAAACATACATTATAATAAAGTAACCGCTCATATTACTATTACTCAAGTCAAAAAAATTGACAGCACCTCAGAAATCCCTCTGATTTCTCTTCATAATCATATTCTTCTTACTTCACTCTGGCCCCCTCCCCCGCCCAAGCATAGCGACTTTTGTGCCTTTGTTTATAGTTTTACCATGAGTATGTGTATTCCTAAACAATAGTGTTAGTTTTGTCTATTTTTGAAATTTTATTTACTTATTTTGAGAGAGAGAGCAGGGGAAGGACAAAGAGACGAGAGAGATAGAGTGAGCAAGAGAGAATCCCAAGCAGGCTTTGCACTGCCAGTGCAGAGCCCAATGCAGGGTTAAACTCACAAACTGTGAGATCATTACATGAGCTGAAATCAAGAGTCTTAACTGACTGAGCCACCCAGGTACCCCAATTTTGTCTATTTTTGAACTTTATATAAATGAAGTCACATTTTCAGTCTTGTTTTCTTCTCTCAACTTTAAGATCCTTTCATGTTGTTGTGTGTAGCTCAGTTATATTTATTTAAAACCTAGATCTGATCCTGTTTCTTCCAGCCATCTAGATGGTTAAGTCTACTTAATGCTACTTGATGTGGCAGCATTCCAGGCTTTCTGGGATAAGATCTGAACCTGCCTCCCTAGCCTCATTTGCTGTGACCTCCCCACGCTCTACATCATTCTTTTAATCACACAGAGAACTTGCTGTTCCCAGAAGATGCCATATATTTCTATGCCTCTGTGTGTTTAAAATATGGAATGTCTTCCTACCCTCTCCTCCTTGCATATTCTGTGACTCCCTTCTCAAGGTACAATAAATCATTCTCTTTCCTATGTTCCATAATTTGTTACGCCTTTCTCCACTTTAACACAATTTGTCTGACTTAGGATAACTGAAAATGGTTGTTGAGCATGTAAAGTGAGCCAGGTACTGAGATTGGATTGGTGCTAAGTAAATGCTCAGTAAATGTTACTTTCTTCCCCACTTTGCATAGTGGATGTTCAGTCCTATAGTTGAATTTTTTCAGTGTGCCATCATTCCATCTTTAAATCAGCGGTCCAGGATACTGTGAGCTATCTACTCAGGAGCATCTTTTTGAAACCTTTCCTGATGGTCAAATTTCTGGCTGATGTGAGCAGTCTGTCAGGTACTTGGAGCTTCCAAGAGGCTTTTGTGCCTAAAGAGAAGTACTGTCATCTATGTATAGTTTGTTTACTGTTTAACTTCAAAACTTTGAAAATTTTGAAATTTTTTATACATTTTTACATTAGTTACTTATATACTTGTTTACATTTTCTTAACATAACTGCAGTTAGAAGTTTGATTTGGCATTTCTCTTGAATACTTCAAAAACCTTAAATAGTAGATAAGACATAAACAAATACATTGATCACAAATCTCTTTTTTTTAAGTTTATTTATGTATTTGAGAGATACAAGGACAGCACAAGCAGGGAGGGGGGGAGCAGAGAGAGAGAGAGAGAGGGAGAGAGAATCCCAAGTAGGTGCCACCCTGCCTGTGCAGAGCCTGACATGGGGCTCAAACTCACGAAACCATGAGATCATGACCTGAGCCAAAACCAAGACCCAGACACTTAACCAACTGAGCCACCCAGGCACCCCTGATCACAAATCTCATTTGTGTATTTATGCTTAAAACATTAACACCTTGGGTTTAATTAATTTCTTCATTATTTTTGTATTTATTTGCATTCTCTTCTCTGGCATCGCTATACTTATTTTGATAATCTTCCCAAGATTTAAGTTATAATTTTGAGTTTCCCAGGGAAATAACCTTTCCCAGAGAAATGACAAGAACACAACCTTATCAGGGTCTCAGTTGGTTAAGCGTCTGACTGTTGGTTCCGGCTCAGGTCATGATCTCATGGTCTATGAGTTCGAGCCCATCATGGGACTCCCCTGCTGATGGTGTGGAGCTGCTTTGGATTCTCTGTCTCCCTCTTTCTCTCCCCCTCCCCTGCTCACTGTCTCTGTCTCTCTCTCAAAAGTAAATAAATATTTTAAAAAAGAAAGAAAATAACCTAACCAGAATTAAAAGGGAAAGAAACACCTTTTCAAATTGGCAAAGTCCTGGTGTCCAATGACAGACTAGTTGACCTTTGGCTGGGGCACATGGCTTGGTTGTTTTCTCAGTGTTGTAGACCAACCACTGGTTAGGAGGCTGAACTTCCTTTCTCTAAATGAACTTCAGTTACATTAATGCAGCTTTAGTTAATGACTTTCATATAGGTTTTACTTTTTATTTTTTTAATGTTTATTTCTTTATTAGAGAGAGACACACACAGAGATAGAGAATCCCAAACAGGTTCTGCGCTTGAACGCACAAAGCTTGAGATCATGACCTGAAACCAAGAGCAGACATTTAACTGACTGAACCACCCAGGTGCCCGGTTTTACTTTCTTAAATTTTAATATATATTCCTTTTTAAAAAAAAAATTTTTTTAATGTTTATTTATTTTTGAGACAAAGAGAGACAGAGCATGAATGGGGGAGGGTCAGAGAGAGAGGGAGACACAGAATCTGAAGCAGGCTCCAGGCTCTGAGCTGTCAGCACAGAGCCTGATGCGGGGCTCGAACTCACGGACCGCAAGATCATGACCTGAGCCAAAGTCGGACGCTTAACCGACTGAGCCACCCAGGCACCCCTAATATAAATTCCTTGAAATGAGGAATTTTTTTAGTTTCTTGCTTGGCCAGAGTTATAAAATACCGTCCAGTCATTATGGTGTCTGAGCCAATGTTAGCGTTATTCAGAACTTACCTATGCCTCAATATTATGTCATTATAATTAGTGATGCATGTAGGGCAGTGGTTTTCAAAGTGTGGTTCCAGGACCAGCAATATCAGCATCTTCTGGAGACTTTTAGAAATGCAAATTCTCAGACATCCTCCCCCCCGCCCCCAACTCCAGACCCTCTAAATCAGAAACTCTGGGAATGGGGCCCAGAAATAGGCATTTTAACGTGTGTCCTATAGGTAATTCTGGTACATGTTTTCCTCTTTTTTTTTTTTTTTTTTTCCTGGTGCATGTGAAAGTTTGAGAAGCATTGCTAGACAATGAGAGAATAGGAGTTCATGGAGTTAGCCGTTCTTTGCAAGCTGAAGTGTTCTCTTGGGATGTACTACTGCACCCTCATTTCCCTTGGTCAGTGTTTATGACCACCAGCGCTCCTTAACTGTTAGATCCCCTCCCCCTTTTGTTAGTGATCTGTGTGACCACCAATGCTGATCAGTCCTTCCTGTTGTTTGTATAATTTCTACTTTTTCTTGTATTTTTTACTTACTCATAGTTCCCTGTATTGCTTCTTTCTTTTCTTACACTGATATAAACAGATACGCATCTATACTTTATATCACATATATTGCTTAATAGAAGAGAGGAAATTTCCAGTGTATTCACTCCCTTCTCAATAAAATCAATAAAAATATCAAATCTGATTATAGTCACCTTTTATACTTTATTTTTTGCCTTTTATATTAAAAAAAATCTTTGTACACTTTACTCCTTTAAATATTATGAACTCATATTTTCACAGGGTGAAGTTACTTTTAAAAGGTTACAACGTGGACATTGGGAATTCCTTTAAATCTAGTCCTGATTTTCAGCAGTCCTTAGTGTTTTTCCTATACAATTTAAAGCAGCCCTTGCTTTTATTATTGAATAAACGCATTCAGACCTATCCTAATTTTTTTTATTCCATAATATGGAATCCACTCCCCTCCAAAATGTTCTGATTCCATTGGCAGAGAATAATACGAAGGACCCACATTCAAGACTGGAGGTGCACATGTGAGGCTGTGGTGTTCACACGCCCTGCTCTCATGGGCCACTCACAGTGACTGGAGTTGGAAAGTTAATTTTTTTTTCAAATTTGAGTTTATATATGGGTTCCATACCTGACTTTCCCTAGAGTGTGTGGTTTTATTGACCCTGTTTTACATAGATATCAGGCAGTATTTTTAGCTACCACTGTGGTCTCTTTGCACTAAATTATGCCCCAATAACAGGGGTGTTTAGAGGCACATGACCAAAACAATGAGATGATAAAAGTTTATATTTGTACATAACCCTTTTTTAAAAACATATATCTTACCCTATATTTTCCTTCTCTATAACCATGTAAGGTACCTGGAATTTGTTCCATTTTACAGATAAGGAAACCAAGGCTCACAGAGGTTAAGTGACTCATCAGGGTCACATAGCTAGTAAGTGATATCTGGAATTTGAACCTACACAGCTTCATGCATTACCATGCATCTTTTCTGTCTTTTGTTTTCAAAAAGGTTACAAAACACTTGTGCATCTAAAATAACATAAATAATATTCAAAATGAAGCTTGTAGCCATTAACCAAGACCTGCTTACACATGAAATCTCTATTTATAATCCTTTTAGAGAAATTTTCTATTCCAGTTGCTGTATGTTGATAGTTTTAGAAAGTACATAGGTTTGGATTTGGTTGGGATTGATTATGATTAATGCAGATTAAGAAATCATCTTATATTCTGGTTTCTGGAAAGCTTATTTCAGTTTAGGATATAGTACAGTAAAGTAGAAGGTTCTAACAAAAGTTAGAACAAGTACTAAATTTCTAAGTATAAGTCAGGCATGGTGGACAGGTATAAATTTAATATAAGGGTACACATTCTAGATATTAAACTACCGGAGTTGATTCTGTATTTTTGTCTGCTGCAGTGTAACATTTTTTGCTCAGATAAGGGTTAAGGTCAGAAATGGTTTGTTTCAATCATTGAGTTTTATTTGGAAAGTCACCAGGGTTGAGCCTGGGAGGTACTTGACTTTTCCTTGAGGCAGCCATAGCTCCCCAATTGCAATCTGTGAACTTGTGCTCTGAAGTCATGGAAGAAATTGAATCTTGGGAAAGTAGCTGGAGCCCCAGAGGGTACCATGTCACAGGGTCAGGATGCCTCAAGATGGAAAAATTACCTAAAAACTGAGTCCCTGCTCTGGTATGTATTATTCAGCTCTCTTATTCACTCAGACAAAGGTGGAGAGGTTGCCTAGAAATAAAAGGATTAGGTGGTTTTTACTTCCTAAGATGAAAGGTCCTGGCACTTCTAGTTCCTGAAGTAGTCAGTACCTAACTCCACACAGACAACTCTGAATCAGAGAAATGACTACCATTAGGCATGCAGTTCTTTTTTTTTAAATTTTTTTTTCAACGTTTATTTATTTTTGGGACAGAGAGAGACAGAGCACGAACGGGGGAGGGGCAGAGAGAGAGGGAGACACAGAATCGGAAACAGGCTCCAGGCTCTGAGCCATCAGCCCAGAGCCTGATGTGGGGCTCGAACTCACGGACCGCGAGATCGTGACCTGGCTGAAGTTGGACGCTTAACCGACTGCGCCACCCAGGCGCCCCAGGCATGCAGTTCTAAAGCAGGCTTTGGGACACCTGGAGCCTAGTGTGCCACTTCCTCTTCTCATCAGGTCCCCTGTTCTGCATTCAGGATTCATTCCTATCTTCAACCCTGATCTCCAATCTGGTATCCGTCTAAAGTAAATATAAGTTGTCGTAGACCCCTACTAGGAAATTTGGGAAATTTAAGAGATAGGTTGTATACATATATCAAATCACCACAATGTACACTTTGAATATCTTACCATTTTTATGTCATTTATACCTCAATGAAGCTGAAAAAAATTTCCCCAAATTAAAAAATGCATGTAGGACTCAATTTAGAATAAAAGACTTTTTGTGTCCTGTCTTTAAAAAAAAAAATACTGGTATAATGATATGTGGCATGATAAAAAGGAGACTTGGGTTCTTGTTCCAGGTCTGTATGGAACTTCCATTCATGAGGTTAGTAGACCATTACTATTTTCTGGATGAATGTTCCTTGACCTACAGAGTGATGATGATACTCCTTTTCTTGCCTTTTCATAAGACAATTTTGAAAATATGGAAAAGAAATGCATACTCTGATAGCTTATCAGTACTGGGTCTTCAGCCAGCATTCAGTTTAGCTTTTGCTTTGTGAAGGGGAAGATAGGCATGGTCCCTGCCCTTCCAGAGAGTTCCCCCAAATGCATTTGTGCAGAATCTTAAAGGATTAGTAGTATTTTACAGGGAACATCTCAAAGGCACCAACTACAGGGTTTCTGGGTTAAAGCAGGTTATTCCTCCTGGAATCTAGGATATTTGTGGGAGTAAGAATAAGAATAGAGAGAGGGAATGGTGTAGAAGGCAGTTACAGGAAGTAGCTTGGGTCAAATAAAAGAAGGTCCAGAGATTAGTTGGAAAGTTGTACTGTAGCCCAGTGCCTCCCAAAATTTCTCATATCATCATATAATATATATTCATATTCATTCATATACACTTTTCATTGTCAGGCTGCTTTCCTTAGTGTTGAAGTAATCAAAACCTTTCAGTAATTTGGGCACACTCTCATTGGTTCAGAGTGCCGCTAGGCAATAAGGAGCCTAGTTAACAGACCAGGAAAATTCTCTCTTCTTCCATCTCTCCAGAATCCCAGATTGTGATGGGATTTCAACTCTTTAGATTCATGCATTAGGACTTGATATCTGTAGAAACAGAGTACATGAAAAATGGATCAGCCATCACTACCGATTTTACAAACCTTGAAAGATAAGCTTAGTAGTTGAAGGGTCTGGAAAGTGGGGAGGAGATGGATAGTGATTGCTAAGGGATATAGGATTTCTTTTTGGGGTGATGAAAATGTTCTGGAATTAGATAGTAGTGATAGTTTTACAACCTTGTGAATATACTAAAAAACATCATTGAACCATATACTTTAAAAGGATAAATTTTATGCCATGTGAATTGTATCTCAATTTTTTGAAAAGGGTAATATGAGAATATTATGAGCAACTTTACCTGAGTAAACTTGATAACTTATATGCAGTTAACAAATTCTATGAAGGATGAAGCTGACACTGAGGAAAGTAAAAATCCAAATAGCCCTTGTATTTATTAAATTACTTAAATTCTAATTAAAAACCTCCCACAAAGAAAACTCCAAGCCTGATGACTTCTCTGGTAAATTCTGTCTAACATTTAAGGAGGAAACGATACCATGTTGTTTCTTTCCAAATTGATCTCTAGATTTAATGCAATCCCAGTAAAAATCCAGCACTTTGGAGGTTTGTTTTTTTGATAGAAATTGATAATCTGATTCTAAAATTTGTATGGAAATGCAAAGGAACTAGAATAGCCAAACAATTTTGAAAATGACTGAAATTGGAGGATTCACACATTACCTGATTTCCAGGTAATTTCCAGGTAAACTGAAGTAATGAAGACAGTATGGTACTGTCATAAGCATATAGAGAGATAAATTGAACATAATAGAGAATCCAGAAATAGACCTACATATATTTAGTCATTGACTTGGAACAAAAAAGCCAAAGCAGTCTCAGAGAGAGAGGATATTTCTTTTCCGAGACACTGCTAGAACAGCTGAATATCCATTTGAAAACCATGGACCATGATCCTTATCTCACAGTCTGCACCAAGATGGATCATAGACATAAATGTAAAACTAAAATTATAAAAATTCCAGGAGAAAACAAAGCAGAAAATCTTTTTGTCTTGGGATAGAAAGGAGTTTTTTAGAGAACAAACATAAGACAGAAAAATGTCAGAGCTACTAAAAAAAAACAATAAATTTGATTGCTCAAAATTAGAGGCTTTTGCTCATTCAAAGACACCATTTAAAAAATGAAAAAACAAGCCATAGACTGGGAGAAATATTCTCAGTACAGATAACTGACAAAGGACTGTACCCAGAAATATATAAAGAACTCTTACTCCTCAGTAATAAAGCAAAAACAAACAAACAAAAAACCTCAATTTAAAAATGGGCAAAAGATTTGAACAGACACATCACAAAAGAAGATCACGACCAATAAGCACATGGAAAATTGCTCAACATCATTAGTCATCAGGGCAATGCAAATTAAAAACATAGTGAGACACTACTGCACAGCCACTAGATTAGCTGTAATGGCGTAGTGTTTTGGAGAAGCTGAATTCTCATAAATTGCTGGTGGGAACACAAAAATTAACAACCACTTTGTAAAACAGTGTGACAGTTTCTTACAATATCAGGTATATGCTTACCATGTGATGCAGCCCTTTCATTTATAAATATTTACCTAACAGAAATTAAAACATGTTGACAAAAAGACATGTGCATGAATTTTCATGGATGCTTTATTCATAATAGCCCCAAACTGGAAACAACTTAATTGTCCATCAATAGGTGAATGGATAAAGAAATTATGGTACCTTCATAAAATAGTATACTACCAGCAATTTAAAAACTACTGATGCTTACAGCAATATGGATGAATCATAAAACTTAATGTTGTATGTAAGAAGCCAGCCATGAAAGAATATATGCTATATTATTCCATTTCTATTATATTCTTGAAAAGACAGATCTAATTTATAGTGATAGAAAGTAGATCAGTGGTTGCCTGTGGCCAGGGTGGGGAGTAGAAATTAACCTGGAAATGGCTCAAGGGACCCCTTTAGGGTGTTGGAACTATTCTGTCTTAATTGTGGTGGTGGTTATATGGTATGTACATTTGTCATACCTGAACTCTTAAAATGAGTGAATTTTAGGGGCGCCTGGGTGGTTCAATTGGTAGAGTGTCCGACTTCGGCTCAGGTCATGATCTCGCAGTTTGTGAGTTCGGGTCCCGCCTCGGGCTCTGTGCTGACAGCTCAGAGCTCAGAGCCTGGAGTCTGCTTCAGGTTCTGTGTCTCCCCCTCTCTCTGCCCCTCCCATGCTCATGCTCTGTCTCTGTCTTTCAATAATAAATAAATGTTAAAAAAATTTATAATAAAAAATAGGTGAATTTTGTTGTATATAAAATTTATTGTATATGCCACTATAATTTTGACTTTAAAAAAACCAGGAGGAAAGGGGCAGCTGGGTGGCTCAGTCAGTTAAACATCTGACTCTCGGTTTCAGCTCAGGTCATGATCTCGTGGTTTCGTGGGTTCGAGCCCCACAGCAGGCTCTGCACTGATAGTGTGGAGCCTGCTTGGGCTTCTCTCTGACTCTCCCCACCTCTGTCTGTCTGTCTGTCTGTCTCTCTCTCTCTCTGCCCCTTCCTTGTTCACGCTCTCTCTCAAAATAAATAAATTTAAAAAAAAAAAGAGGTTACAGTGGGAGAGAGCCAAAGCATAAGAGACTCTTAAAAACTGAGAACAAACTGAGGGTTGATGGGGGGTGGGAGGGAGGGGAGGGTGGGTGATGGGTATTGAGGAGGGCACCTTTTGGGATGAGCACTGGGTGTTGTATGGAAACCAATTTGCAATAAATTTCATATATTGAAAAATAAATAGAAAAAAAAAGAAAAAAAAGGGGGGGAGGCATTAGCCCAGAGGTCATTCTTCTAACACTGTATAAAGACTTATAAATTAAAAGAAACCTTTTAAAAGAGATCATATAGAGCCCATGGAATTGTCTCTGTATAGGAATGTGTTTCAGATACACATACTTCATGCAGCTGGATTAATGTCAATTAGAGCTCCCAGGAGGCAGGTGGGGCATTTATTTTGATCACCTGAACTAATCTTCGGAATTAGGTTGTTTGTCCTTCCATCCTTTGAATTACTTTCCTGCATTTATATTGAGTGGTATGATTAGGGAAGAGAAGCCAGGCTCTGGAAGAGCCCCATGCCCAGTTCATCCTGTACTTTAGAAGTATCTCTTCAGAATATTTGCTCATGACCAGCAAATTCCAGAAAGCACTGGATTTTGTGCTTTTGCTCACGTATATCTACAATCTGAGCACCTTAGGGAGATTCAGTCTGGTACGGTGGAGTAAGAAGCCCTGCCTGACATTACCAACCCTTTGTGTTTTCCTGTGGCTTAAAATGTCAGTAATTGAAAGGAAGCTGCAGATCCATAGATAGAACATTCACACTTTATAAATGAGGACTCTGTGGACCAGAGCAGTAGTGTTCTCCCCAACCTGGGTTCACATGCCCAGTTAAATGACCAGAGAGAGAGCTAGAAGTACACCCCAGATCTCCATGACCCAGTTATTCTTTCAGTGCAGCTCACTAAATGGTAACCACATTTCATTAACCACCATTAACCATGCAGTTCAGTGTTTCTCCGAATGGGATTCTTGGACATTCTATTGTGGAGATACTTGGGGTTTGTGTCCGGGACCCCACTCAAGACTAACTGAGTTTGAATCTCTATCGGGCCTGGTACCTGGGGATATCTGCATTTGAACATGTGTCTCCGAAATTCAGATACACACTGAGGTTTTGAGTACCTCTGTTGAAGCAAGGAAGTCACACAATCAGGTATGTGTTTAGGAAAGTATGAAACCAGGTCTGTAGGGAAGCCAAAGCCCAGGAGCCTTCTCTTCTCCCATTACTTGAAGTGGGGGAGCCTGATGAGAGAAGCCTTTGTCCTAGAGGAAGGGGAACAGTGTAGCTATATTGATGGGCATGATTTGTCTATCCTTCCTCCAACGTTGCCCTGGTTTTTTGTTTTTTGTTTTTGGTAACCTTTGCTTAATTCAGGGCTTTAAATACAACTTAGAGCATTCAAGGACATGAGAAAGAGGTTCCTCAATGGAATGACCTTTGTTTCTCCAAAACACAAAGGGCTGGCAACAGCTCATTTGTTGTTTTGTCAATGGAAGAGGTAATTCCACTAATGGTTTCCATGAGTCCCCTGCAGAAAGATTGACCTGGTCTTTGGGAAATCAATCTCATACAATTTAGTCAATGTAATCACTCATACGAGGCTCTCTGGTTTCCCAGATGTGACATTCTCTCTCACACACATGTCCAATTCATTTTACTCCTTTGTTTTTGATGCATTTGAGGCAAAGAATGCCCAAAATGCATTGTGATAGGCTTGTCAGAGAGATGTGGCTGTGGTTCTCACCCTAAGCCATGACATAGCCCAACTACTTGCTCAGGTAGGAAATCTTAGGAGTCTGCCTTTATACTTCCTTCTCCCATATCTCCCATATTCGGTCTGTTGCCAAGATTAGGCATTTCAGCCTCTGAAGTATATCTTGGATCTATATGTCCTTTGCCACTGTCCTGGTCCAGATCACCATTATTTCTTGAGAAGGTGTGTATTTGGCCTCCCTGCTCATGCTCTTTGCCCTCTACACTGCATTTGCCACAAACTAAGAAATGTAAATATGAAAATAAAGTGTAAAATCGTTCAGTGGTCTCATGTTTATTTAAGACCACCATATAGATTAAATTGTGAAAGTTCCCTTCTTAGAAAAATTTGTTTATTTTGAATGAGAGAGAGACAGAATGCATGAGCAGGGGAGGGAAAGAGAGAGAGGGAGAGCAAGAATCCCAAGCAGGCTCCACACTGTTAGCACAGATCCTAACATGGGGCTCCAACCCACAAACCGTGAGATCATGACCCAAGCCAAAGTCAAGAGCTGGACCCTTACCTGACTGAGCTACCCATGTACCCCAAAATGTGAAAGTTCCCTTATTTCTCTTATATACTCCACTCTCCTCCACAGAGAACCACTGGTACCAGTTTGGAATACTTTTCTAAGTGTTTGTAAAACGCAGGAGTGTGTGTGTGTTTGTGTGTGTACGTACATATATGTATACTGTACATACACATATATATGTGGTGATGTGTATACATATGAGTTCATAAATAGGATCATACTACATTGTTCTCAAGCTTGCTTCTTCAATTGCTGATATGTCAATTTATTTAATTATATCCCTGTTAAGGGATCTTCTATTTAAGATAAAACCTAAACTTCATTAAATGACCTACAAGGCACCATCATCATCTATTGCTGCCTTTCCCTCCTCCTACTCTCTGCTCTGCTCATTATGCTCCAGCCATGACCTCCTGTCAGGTCCTCCCTTGAGCCAAGCTTTATTTCTTCTCAGGACCTTTGCAAATGCTTTCTTCTATGCCCAGGCAGGCTCCTCACCTGAGTACATGACAGTGGTTCCCACAGGGTGGCCTGGGTCCTTGAAAACATGAACACATACTTACACCAAGTATTTACCCCCTGAATTTACAAGTATCCATACTTTTTAAAAAATGTAGACAATTGAATTAATAAAATAATTGAGTTAATGAATTCATAGTAGTTTTTATCTATTAGCTAATAAATACTATAAAATCATTATTGCTCTATGGGGGAATTCTCAAATTCTAAATTTTACATTAACATTTGGTATCAAGAACGATTGACCTGTACACTCAAAAACTAATATAACCTTGAATGTCAGCCACAACTTAAAAAAAAAAAGAAGTGATTGGTATACAGAAAAAACATAAAACTCTGCACGTGAAGCCCTTAAAATAATCCCAGACCACTTTTCCAGTAATTTCCTTTTCACAGTTTTTCATCCTCCTTCCTTCAACTTTACCAACCTTAGCTTTATTACTTATTATTTGAACGCCCCAAGGTTTTCCATATGTAGTCATTCCTCCTAATCACAGATTTCAGATTCTGCATTTGCAAATTCACCTACCTGCTAAAATTGATTTGTAACCCCCAAAGCAAAACTCACAGTGCTTTCTTTCATGATCAGGCACAGATGTGCCTGTGTGCAGAGCACTGGAAACTTTCAGTGCCCCACACACACATTCCCCACCGGAGGTGACAGAGCGGTGCTCTGCCTTCTTGCTTCAGCTCTCATGCTCTTCCCTCCATCTGTTTAATGCCATGCTTTTCACTGGTGGTTTTGCTGTTTATAAGGGCCCCAAGCATAGTGTTCTGAAGCTCAGGAAAATTGTGCTGTGCCTTATGGAGAAAACACGTGTATTTACAACTTTCATTCAGACTTGAGTTACGGTGCTGTTGGCTGAATTCAGTTAATTCAGCCTGAATTCAGAACTGAATTCAGTCAATTCAGTTAATTGTTAATGAATCAACAATATATATTAAATGAGGAGTCTTTAAACACAAACATGAGATAAGATTATATCGGTTGACAAAAATATTGTGACCATGGGCTTGCAGGAAACTAACCCTGTTTTTCTCCTAGGAAAAATGAATATGCGTTCAATAATTTAGTGTTCATGGTGACTTTATAGGTCATAACTACTGTGAATAACAAGAGTTAACTGCATGCATATTATTGTCTTTTCCTGAAAAAGCCTTTTTCCCCTCCAGCCTTGTTTCTGCAACTGCAAAACTCCACTTATCCTCCAAGACCCAACCACAATGTTGCTTGTGCTCTTCAGCTTTCCCTGACTCCTCCCAGGTAGAGTGGTTCTCTGCTCGCAACCATTAGCAGAGTCCTGAGCTCAGAGTACTGAGCTACCTGGGTACTATCTTGAAGGACCTGGCAGTGATCTGTTGGATAAATGTTGATTGAATGATTGAAAGGAGGAAGGCGACTAAAACGGAATAGGAAAGAAATTGAAAGCGAAGGAAGCTGAAAATGGATTGAATCATGAATATGATAAGAGCATGTGGGAAGGACCCCTGAGTTACCCTTGTGGTAACAAACTGCTCTGGGTGTCAGTACTGGACACACGCTTAAGACCTGTGTTGACCAGATATTGACTTAAATTGCTTTAAATGAGAAAAGTCACCTAAGCCTACAAGGGGGAAACCTGGGCTCAGGATCAGCTTGATTTAGGACTTACATTTCATCAAGATCCATCTTTCTAACTTGACACTCTTCAGGTTAGCTGTTCTCAGACTCCAAATGGCTGTCCCTACAACCTCAGGCTCATATCATCACAACTTTCTGTCCAGTGATAGAAGCCACTTTGAGTCAAAGACAGACTGGAGGCCTGGAGTTGAATCTTAATGACTGTTAAGACTGGCTTCGATCATGTGCCCATCAGTGAACCAAGGATCCCATGATCTCCCCCCTGAAGCCTAGGGTTGGAGTCGGTTTCACATAAAAGTGATCTTTCATATTTATGATGTCTGTGTGCCATCTCTCCCAGGATAGAGGTTGTTAGAATCCTGGAAGTGTTACATTAGCAGGTCATCTGACAAAAAGGTTTTGTTTGTTTTTTTCCAAAGAGGGACAAATAGATATTCTTTTTTTTTTTTCATATACCTTTCATTGAAGAGTTATAAAGTACATACCATGTACCAAGTACTTTGCTAAATGCTGGAGATACAAAAGTTCCCTGACCTCAGAATGTAACAGTCTTGTGATAAGATAAGGTTGATTCCATTCCCCAGGAACAAATAAGGTTCATTGGAGTAGAGAAACTTCATTACTCAGATGGATGAGTCTGGAGCATGTAATTATGCTTCCCTCTCCTGGGGGATTTGGATTTGAGGAATGGAAATAATTATGGACTAAGAGCTGGGACCTGGATTCTAATCCCTCTATTGCTGTCACCAACTTTGAACTTCACCTTTCACAGATTCTCTGGCCAGTGTCTCAGTATAGTCAGCAATTTATCTGTATTAGCTTCTCAAGTTCTTTCTGGACCCTAGCCCTGACCCACCACAAGATGTAGGGCAGATCTCTGCCAATTGTTTAATCTCAATGAAACTCATTTTTCTCATCTGTGAAAAGGGGATCATATTTGCCTTACAGCATTGATTTGGATTAAATGTGATAATGGATAGAAAGCACATGATATATAGGAAGAGCTCAGCAAGTGCCATTTTTCCCCCCTCAGGAAAGTCATAGTCATTTTCCTCACATAGTAAAGTCACTATGGTCTAGAGTAGTTGAAGGATTCTTAGAGGAAGAATAGCAAGAAGCCCTTCCTCACTCAAGAAGTGTTCCTCCAGAAATTTGTGACCATTACATGATCCACTGGACTCTTATTGTTTGTTCTTAACTGTTATGGGACAGAAGATTGGCCTGGTGTACTTCATGCTGCAGTGTATAGAGATGTGGTTGTGCCTCACATACTCGCAAGTCAAATCAAATTCTTCTATGTCTTTGTGATTGTTTGAACTGGAAGTTTCACTAAAAGAAAGGTGAATGAGTGTGTGTGTGTGTGTGTGTGTGTGTGTGTGTGTGTGTGTATGCAATTGTGATGTTGGTGACATTTTTTTTTTTTACATATAAAGCAAAGAATTTTTGAAGATGAAAATATGTTTTTAGTATCCCTAATAAGTTCAGTCAGTTGATACCATCCAGGAACCTCAGATTCTGAGGTTATATTATAACTAACTATAATCCTCACTTGACAGGACTCTCCTGGTTTATTAGTACTTTTGGGCTTCACTCTCATCAGAAAGAGGGAAGTTCAAAGGACACACCCATTTCTAGGAGTTACACAAAACCCTCTTCCAAGAAGTGTCTTGACCTTTCTACAATTTTAACCACAAGGCATGTGAGATTTGGTATCTAGAAAGATGATATGAAGCTCAAGAAGTCCTTAGTCATCAAAGAAAAGTTCTGTTATCTTCAGTTGATACCTAAGGCAAGGCAGAAAATTCTGGGGTTTTGGAAACGTTTTCAGCTGTTAAGGCTGAAAATGCAAAGGGGTTCTAGTTAACAGTTGGTTATTTAAAAGCACACATCCCTGTGTTTTGAGAATCTAATCTGAGTGAATGAGGTGTTACAATATTAGATTTTCTTGGTTACTAATACATAAGACTCTCAAAATTGGAAGAGACCTTAATCCCTTGTCTGTCTGTTGATCCACTGATTGAGGCCCCTTTCAGTCCCCCTTCTCACCCTTAGCCTAAGCCAAGGGTCGGCAAAAATATCTTGCCCAATACAACTTTTTCTACCTAGTTTTATTGGAATACAGCCATTCTTGTTTGCTTACAAATTGTCTGTGGCTTCTTCCCTGCCATTATGGATTTGAATAGTTGTGACAGACTATATGTCCTGCAAAGCATGAAAGAATTACTCTCTGCCCTTTACAGAACAAGTTTGCTGACCCCTGGCCTAGGCTGTCTTGTCTTCAGTATCCCCAATGCTGAGTAGTTCCCCAGTTTCCAAGGGCCCTGCTTTGGACCACTCTTTCAGAAAATTCTTACTTACACTGAGCAAAAATCTGCTTCTCTGTAGTACATGCCTGTTGGCAGTAGTTCAACTTTAGAATGTGGGATCACCCAAAATAAATCAAATTGCTCTTCCACATGTCAGCCCGTTATATCTTAGAACATTATAATGATGACTCCAGGCAGAAGCTCACTGAATCCTAGTACTATAGGATTTCAAGTCCCATCACCACAGCCAGACCTGAACATAACATCCTATGCACTGTGGCCAGTGTAGAGCTAACTTGCCCCCCCCCCACCACCACCACCTAAGGGTTCTAGGTGCCAAGAACAACAGGAGGAAGTCATGGCCTCATTCTACATGCTACCTTGGAATCTAACGTAAAGAACAGAGACAGGTTCATATGGGACATGCACTCCTCTCAACACTGGGAGTGATGCAATTTCCAGGTCATGTGTACTCACATGTGGTCTAAATGGTTGTGAAATGGTTTTGGTTTTTTTGACTGGATTTGGGTACAAAAGGAAAACAGTCACTTCTGTTTCATCAGAGAAGATGGTGGTGTTCTCTTAATCACAGACACAAATGGAAGGTTCTAACTTTCCTGAGAGTAGGCCCCTATACCCTATACTCTTTTAAGCCCCATTGTTGAATAAAGTGACTTGCATTGCCTTTCCCTTTCTGTCTCCTTGTCATTTTCTTTCAGGATGGCAGATTACTGCAACAGCTTTCTAAATAGTTTTTTCTGCCTCTCATTTTTCCTTTCTGTGGCTTGTCTTCATCATTATGCCAGATAACAGCACAGCAACAGTTACTTCTCTGCTGATCTATACTCTTCAGTGGCTCCCCATTACCAATAAAAGAAAGAATTTCTTAGCGTGGTGTAAAGGGTTTCCAGGACCCCTGAGCTCTTCTTTTTCTCCTTTTCTACACTTTTAAAAGAGACCATTCCATATTTTCTGAACTTGTCTTACCTTTTCCCATACCCAGACCTTGGACATACTGTGTCCTGTAGAAGAAATGTCCATTTCTCCTTCCTTCCCCAAACTATTACACCCTATCTTCTTCATTGTTCATATTCATTCATATTCTCTTTCTCCCTTTCTCTCTCCATGCCCCAACCAAATTTGATTACCTACTTCAGGGGTCTAATAACATTATATATTTCTTTATGGTACTTCTAAAAATTTGCCTTTTTTAAAAAATTAAGTAGGCCCCACCCCCAACATGGGGCTTGAACTCACGACCCTGAGGTCAAGTGTCAGATGATCTACCGACTGAACCAGGCAGGTACCCCAACATTTGCTTTTCATTTTAGGGACATGTGTTCATCTCTTTTGTTCCTGCAACATTGTAAACTCATAAGTTACTTGAAAGTAATTAATCTTACTCTTTTCTATATCCCTCAAAACATTTAGCAGAATTTGTGCTTGTTTTACTGAATGCTACAAAGGAGCTTGTTGATTTGGCATGAGCAGTGAAGTAGCAGGAAGAGCTGAATAGAAAGAAGTAGTTAATTTTGAACCTGAGAAACTGAAGAAGAGTCATAGCTTTAACCAAAAGAGGCAGAATTCAGAGCAGTTGCTGATGTGTGATGCAGGGCAAGAAGGAAGAAAAGATAATGCCTTTTTTTTTAAGTTTGTTTATTTATTTTGAGAGAGAGAGTGTGTGTGAGCATTGGAGGGGCAGAGAGAGAGGGAGAGAGAGAATCCCAAACAGACTCTATGCTGTTAGCACACTGAGCCTGATGTGGGTTTCAAATTCAGGAACCATGAGATCATGACCTGAGCCAAAACCAAGAATCAGACTCTTAACCGACTGAGCCACCAAGGTGCTCCAATAATGTCTTCTTAATGGTGATTGGGAAGAAAGAACATGGAGTGGAAAATCTGGGGGTCTTCTATAATGATAACTCTTCTGCCAATTTCATGATCTCACGAATCTCCTTGGACTGCTTTTAATTCAAGAACTATGTACTTGGCACCTATCATGCCAAGGTTGGTTCTAGGTGTGTTTACGTTTTTTAATTTTACTTATTACTGTATGCAATATTATTAGTTTTGTATTTTTCCCCTTTTATATGCCTGGTTATTGAGGCTTAGGAAACTTTAAAAAATTTCTCCAAGTTTATAGAGCAAGAACAAGGACTGTAATTCGAGTCTTTTCACTCTGAGCTCAGGCTTTTCTCATCCCACTCTATAGCATCTCAGTCCTGCTCTCCTTAGTTCTGTGCATTTGTGCCCCTTGCTTTGAGTTTGTGTTGCTCTGAATTAATAGGTTTTTTTCTGCCTGGCTGGGTTGTACCAGGAATTAGGAAGAAAGAGATACCCTTTTAACTCTTCATATTGTCTATTTGACATTTTTAAGTGGCTTAATACAGCTTATTATTGAAAACAAGAAAAAAACTCATGGTGAGATGTTTAAGCATAGAAGTATGTACACTTATGTTTTAATGAAATTTAGCTAGTTCACTTAGTTCAATGAATAAGAGCACTCATGCACTGCAGGAAGGCCCTGTGTGAGGTTCTGTGAAAGGGGAAGACTCTCTGTTCTGAAAAAGCTCTAGATGTTGGAACCTTGAATGAAGGATGATCAAAAGTTGTGACATTAGAGGACAGCATTCAAATATAAGAAAAACTTTGGACAATTTAGACAGGGAAGATTGGGACACTTTTCAGACAGGGAAATCGAGCGTGTGAAGGTAGAAAAGTATATTTAGGAAACAGTGAAAAATCAACTTGGTTTGAGTAGTAACAGTGTGTGTATATATATGTATGTATGTATGTATATATCACATTATAAATAAAGGAGTGTAAATGAGATGGGAATGCAGGTTTGAGCTGAATCGTAAAGGCTCTAAAACTGAGCCCCAGAACTCGAGCCCATCAGCAGATGGAATGGATAAACAAAATGTGACATCTATACATAATGGAATATTATTCAGCCTTAAAAGGGAATGAAATTTTGACACATGCTACAGCATGGATTAACATTGCAGACCTCATGCTAAGTGAAATAAGCCAGTCACAAGAGGGCAAATATTGTATGATTCCACATATACGAGTAGTCCATTTCACAGAGACAGAAAGTATAATGGTGGTTTTTAGGGACAGGGTATAGTGGAGAATTGGGAATTAGTGTTTAACAGACATAGAATTTCAGTTGGGGAAGATTAAAAAGGTGTTTATGGCTCTACAACAATGTGAATATACTTAATGCCACAGAAATAACTGTACAATTAAGTAGTTAAAATAGTAAATTTTATGTTCAGTGTATTTTACCACATTGAAAATAAATTTAAATTTTTTTAATTAAAAAAAAACCCTAAACCATAGAATTTGAACTTTGCTATGCAATTGACAGGGAACCATTAAAATTTTGGATAGTGGGAGGAGTAACGTGATCAGAGTTTTGCTCTGATTAAACTGGAAGATTAGGGGCACCTGGATGGCTCAGTCAGTTAAGTGTCCAACTTTGGCACAGGTCATGATCTCATGGTTCATGAGTTCGAGCCCCACATCAGACTCTGCTGTCAGCACAGAGCCCACTTTGGATCCTGTCCCCCTTTCTCTGCCCTTTCCCTGTCATGCCCCCTATCCCCCTTCTCAAAAATAAATATTTATAAAAACTAGAAGATTAAACTGGATGCATTTTATAAGTATTTAATTAGGAAACTAGCACGGCAGTTCACGTGTACATAATAAGCACTTGAAATAGAGCAGAAACGCAAGCATGATATGGGCGTTTCTTTTTTTTTTTTTTTTTAACGTTTTTATTTATTTTTGAGAGAGACAGAGTGCAAGCGGGGGAGGGGCACGGAGAGGGGGACACAGAATCTGAAGCAGGCTCTAGGCTCTGAGCTGTCAGCACAGAGCCAGATGCGGGGCTCGAACCCACGAACCGTGAGATCATGACCTGAGCTGAAGTCGGACGCTTAACCAATGGAGCCACCCAGGCTGGGCATTTCTGAAAAGTGTTGCAATGAACATACTTATGCATGTATTTTGGTGGATATATGTACATAATTATTTAGGGCATGTATCTAGGAGTAGAATTGTGGCGTCCTGGGGTATATGTTCAGCTTTTGTAGATACTGCCATAGTTTCCCAAGATGGTTATACCAATTTACACTCTTACTAATACGGTATGGAAAGTTTCAGTTTCTCCATATTCTTCCCCATGCTTATTACTATCAGTCTTTGTTGTTATAACCATTCTGGTGGTTGTGTAGTGGTATTAATTTGCATTTTGCAATGACTAAAGAAATCAAGATCTTCTTTTATGCTTACAGCCTTTTGGATGGATGTCTTTTGTGTAGTGCCTATTCAGATCTTTTGCCCATTTTTCTATTAAGTGGTCTTTCTCCTGCTAATATGTGGAGTTGGGTTTTTAAAAATATATTCTGAATAGGAGTCTTCATGGATATATGTATTGTAAATATCTCCTCTTACTCACTTGGTTTTTCATCCTCTTGATGGTGACCAGACACTAAGTGTAATGTAATAACATTGATCACTTTTTCTCTTGTATTATTAGCAACTTTTGAGTATTCCACAAATTTGTGTAGCCCAAAGCCATGAAGGCATTTTCCTCTAAATGCTTTATAATGTTGTATCTTTCACATTTGGATTTATAATGATCTGAAATTAATTTTCATATATAGCATAAAAAAGGATTAAAAATCTTTTGGGGCATCTGAATCGTTCAGTCAGTTAAGCACCCAACTCTTGATTTCAGCTCAGGTCATAATCTCACAGTTTGTGAGTTCAAGCCCCATGCCAGGCTCGGCATTGACAGGAGTCTGCTTGGTCTCCCTCTGCCCATCCCCTGCTTGTGCACTCTCTCTCTCTCTCTCTTTCTCTCTCAAAAATAAACAACCATTTAAGAATAAAAAGAATCTTTCTTCATACTTACCAAATGACCTATCACCGTTTATTGAAAAGACAGTTCTTTTCTTTATAGCACTGCAGTATCAACTTTTTCACAAATCTAGTGATGAAGTATGTATGGGTCTGTTTCTGGAACCTTCTGTTCCAATGGCCTATTTGTCTATCTTTTAGGTTTGAGCTGCTTTTAGTCTTCTAAATAGACAAGGCTTTCCTCCTAGTGGTTACCCTTGGTTATACCCACCTAGCCCTAGAAATGGAAAGTAGAATGTATTAGTTATTTATTACAGCATAACAAAAGGTTTAAAACTTACTGGCTTAAAACAACAATAAATATTATTATTTCTTAGGGTTTCTGTGAGTCGAGAACTCAGGACCACTTTAGATTGGTGGATTTGGCTCAGGGTCTCTCATTAAATTACAGTTAAAAAGTTGCCTACTGCTGCAGGCATCTGAAGGCTTGGCTGGGGCTGAAGTATCTGCTTCTAAGAATAGCTCATTTACATGGCTGGCAGGAGGCCTTACTTAGTTCCTCACCATGTGCACTCCTGGGTACTGCTTGAGTATCCTCACAACATGGCAGCTTATCTAAAGGCAAACAGGAAAGAAGCTATAGCATCTTTAATTACTTAGCCTTCAAAGCTGCACGGTCATTTATGCAATATGCTGTTGGTCATCCTTATTCAGTATGGGAGGGGACTACATAAGGCTATACTGGAAAATAAGACCCATTGAGGGCTATCGTGGAGGCTGACTACTACACAGAAAAAGAGGAGAAGCTTGTTGGCATCTTAACTTTATTGTTTCTCTGGGAACTTTTATTCCCTAAGGCCTAGAATCATGCCTTGCCTGGACAGCCTACAATCCCTAGAGCTGGCATGTAGTTTGAAAGGTTTGGAAATCCTGGTGAGTCTTGGTATTTTGTGGTGGTCCTGCTCAGAAGTCTGAACTCTGAAGTTTATTCATATTTTCACAGTATGAATCCCTAAGATCCCATCCCTATCCCTGACTGGAAAAGATTGAGGACAGCTGGATCTGGTCATAGTCGGTAGCCAGCTGTTAACCTTTCTCTCCATGATCTTAATTTTCTTCTCTGAGAAATAGTCCTTTCCTCCTTATGGTTTTCTTCAAATACATTTCCCATCTGTGAACATTCCAATTCTCTTGTGGATCAGTTTCCTTTTAATTAACTTTATTTTGAGATAATTTTAGTTTCATATGTAGTGGTAAAATTAATACAGAGACCCCACATACCCTCTACTAGTTTCCTCACAATGGTAACATCTTCTGAAACTGTACTACAACATCACAAGAATGTTGATATTGATACAGTCAAGATCTAGAACATTTCCATCACCGCAGGAATCTTTCATACTGTCCTTTTATAGCCATACTCACATCTGTCCTACTCCAAGCCCCTCCTTTAACCACTGACAACCACTAATCTCCTGTCCATTTCAAGAATGGTACATAAGTGGAATTGGGCAGTATGTAGCATTTTGGGATTGGCTTTGTTGATGCTGCCTAACTCTGTGGAGATTCACTCAAGACTTTGCATGTGTCAATACTTTTTTTATTGCTGAGTAGTATCCTATGGCATCACAGTTTATTTAACCATTTACCTATTGAAGGACATTTAGATTGTTCCAGTTTGGAGCTATTATAAACAAAATTTATATAAACATTCATGAAAAATTTTTGTATGAATGTAAATCTTTATTTCTCTGGGATAACTACCCAGCAGAGCAGAGCAGTTGCTGTGGTGTATAGGAGTTGCATGTTTAGTTTTTTTTAAATGACCAAACTGTTTTCCAGGGTGGCTATATCATTTTAGATTCTTTCTTTTTTTTTTCTTTTTTTTTTTTTTTTTAGTTTATTTATTTTAAGGGTGGGAGAGAGGGAGAAGGAAAGAGAGAATCTCAAGCAGGTTCCATGCTTTCAGCACAGAGACTGACAAGGGGCTCAATCCCACGAACCTGCAAGATCATAACCTGAGCCAAAATCAAGAGTCAGACACTCAACCAACAAAGCCACCCAGGCACCCTGATCATTTTAGACTCTTACCAGCAATATTGAGTGACCCGTTTTCTCTGCCTCATTGCCAGCATTTTGTGTTGTTGTTATTTTAGCAATTCTGATAGATCTGTGATATCTCATTGTATTTTAATTTCTGTTTCCAGAACAGCTAAAGATATTGAGCATCTTTACATGTATACAGATTTACCCTCTGTATATTCTCTTCAGTGAAGTGCCTTCCATTTCTTTTGCCCTTGTCCTAATTCCCTTTTCTGACTGTTGAGTGTGATAGTTTTCTATATGTTACCAGATATTATTCTTTGTTGAATATGTGGTTTGCAAGTATTTTCTCCCACTCAAAAGCTTCTCTTTTTATCTTTTTTAAAATTGTTATTATTTAAGTATATTTGATATGCAGTGTTACTAGTTTGAGGTGCAAAACATAGTGGTTTGACATTTCTATACATTATGCAGTGTTCACCATGATAGTGTAGTTACCATCTGTCATCATACAACACTGTTACGGTATTATTCCCTATGCTATACTTTTCATCTCCATGACTTATTTATGACAGAAAGTCTATACCTCTGTGTCCGCTTCAACTATTTCACACATTCCCCCCACCTCCACCCCTGTGGCTACTACCAGTTTGTTCTCTAATTTATGAGTCTCTTTCTGGTTTGTTGCTGTTGTTTATTTGCTTGTTTTGATTTCGAGATTCCACAGGTAAGTAAAATCATATGGTATTTGTCTTTCTCTGACTTAATTCATTTAGCATAATACCCTCTACGTACATACACATTGTTTCAAATGCAAGATCTCTTTTAATGGGCAAGTAACATTCCTCTGTGTGTGTGTGTGTGTGTGTGTGTGTGTGTACACATCTTCTTTATTTATTCATCTATGGATGGACACTTGGATTGTTTCCATATCTTGGCTGTTGTAAATAATGCTGAAATGAATATAGAGATGCATGTATCTTTTTGATTTAGTGTTTTCAGGGTTTTTGATGGGGGGAATGGTAAATATCTAGAAGTAGAATTACTGGATTGTATGATAGTTCTATTTTTAATTTTTCGAGGAACCACCATACTGTTTTCCGCAGTGATTTCACCAGTTTAAATTTTCATCAGCAACACAAGGGTTCCCTTTTCTCCACATCCTTGCCTACACTTACTATATTTCTTGTCTTTTTGATAATAGCCATCCGAACTGGTGTGAAGTGATATCTCATTGTGGTTTTATTTTCATTTCCCTGATGATTACTAATGTTGAGCATCTTTTCATTTTTGTCTGTGTTAACTATCTGTATGTCTTCTTTAGGGAAATGTCTATTCAGATCCTCTGCCCATATTTTAATCAGATATTTTTTTCTTTTGGTTGTTGAGTTGTATAAGTTCTTTATTTTTTTTATATTAACCCTTTGTCAGATAAATCATTGGCAAATATCTTTTCCCACCCAGTAGGTTGGTTTGTTTTGTTTTGTTGATGGTTTCCTTCACTATGCAAAAGCTTTTTATTTTAGTGTAGTCCCACTTGTTGTTTTTGGTTTTGTTTCTTTTGCCTGAAGAGAAATATTCATAAATATATTGCTAAGGCTGCTGTCCAAGAGACTACTGCCTGTGTTTTCATTTAGGAATTTTATGGTTCCACATCTCACGTTTAGATCTTGAATCTGTTTTGAGTTTGTTTTTATAAGAAATTTCTTTCTTTTGCATAAAGTTGTCTAGTTTTCCCAGCACCATTTACTGAAGAGACTGTCTTTTCTCCATTCTATATTCTTGCCTCCTTTGTCATAGATGAATTGATTGTGTAAGCATGAGGTTTTTTTCTGGGCTCTTCATCCTATTTGATTGATTTGTGTATTTATTTTTGTGCCAGTATCATACTGTTTTGATTACTATAGCTTTGTATTATATCTTGAAATCTGGGATATGATACCTCGAGCTTTGTTCTTTCTCAAGATTGTTTTGGCTGGGGGTGCTGGGTGGCTCAGTCAGTTAAGCATCTGACTCTCAGCTCAGGTCATCATCTCACAGTTCATGGGCTCAGGACCCATGTTGAGCCCCGTGTCAGGCTCTGCACTGACAGCATGGAGCCTGCTTCGGACTTTCTCTCTCTCCCTCTATCTCTCTGCCGCTCCCCTGCTTGCTCGCTTGCTCTCTCTCTCTCAAAATAAATAAACATGTTTTTAAAAAAGATTGCTTTGGCTATTCAGGTTCTTTTGTGGCACTATCCAAATTTTAGTATTATTTGTTCTAGTTTTTTAAAAATCCTTTTGGTATTTTGATAGGGATTATATTGAATCTGTCCTTTGCTTTGGGTAGTGTGGACATTTTAACAACAATAATCTGTCTAATTCATGAGCATGGTATATCTTTCCATTTGCTTATATCATCTTCTGTTTCTTTCGTTAATTTCTAATAATTTTCAGAGTATAGGTCTTTGCTTCCTTGGTTAAATTTATTCCTAGGTATTCTTTTTGGTGCAATTGTAAATGGGGTTATTTCTTAATTTCTCTTTCTGCTACCTCATTATTAGTGTAGAGAAACACTAATACACAAAACATTTCTGTATATTTTGTATCCTGAAACTTTACTGAATTCATTTATCAGTTCTAATAATATTTTGGTAAAATCTTTAGGATTTATTATGTATAGTGTCATGTCATTAACAAATAGTGAAAGTTTTATTTCTTCCTTACCAATTTGGATGCCTTTTGTTTCTCATCTGATTGGTGCCAGCTAGGACTTCCAGTACTATCATGAACAAAAGTGAGTGGGGTTCCATGGTGTAATGGTTAGCACTCTGGACTCTGAACAAAAGTGGCAAGGTGGACATTCATTTTTCCTGATCTTACAGGAAAAGTATTCAGTTTTTCACCATTGGATATGATGTTAGCTGTGAGTTTTTCAAATATGGCTTTTATTATGTGGAGGTGTGTTCCCTCAAAACCAACTTTGTTGAGAGTTTTTACCCTTCATTTTGTTAATGTGATGTATCACATTGGTTGATTTCTGGATATTTAACCATCCCTGCATCCCCAGAATAAATCCCACTTGATTGTCCCGAATGATCTTTTTACTGGATTGTTGAATTTGGTGTGCTGATATTTTGTTGAAGATTTTGGCATTTATGTTCATCAGAGATACTGGCCTAGAGTTTTGTTTTGTAGCCACTTTTTCTGGTTTTGGTATCAGAGTAATGCTGGCCTCATAGAATGAATTTGGAAGCTTTCTTTCCTTTTTCTATTTTGTGAAATAGTTTGAGACAAATAGTTATTTACTCTTCTTTAATGTTTGGTAGAATTAACTTGTGAAGCCATTTTGGCCTGGACTTTTGTTTGTTGGAAGGTTTTTTGTTTTTGTTTTTAATTACCAATTCAATTTTTTTTTTACTAGTAATCAGTCTGTTTTGATTTTCTGTTCATTCTTGATTCAGTTTTGGAAGATTGTGTGTTTCCAGGAATTCATTCCATTTCTGCTAGGTTGTACAGTTTGTTGGCATATAATTTTTTGTAGTAGTCCCTTACAATCTTTTGTATTTCTGTGGTGCTGGTTGTTACTTCTCCTTTTTCATTTCTAGTTTTATTTATTTGAGTTCTCTCTTTTTTTTTTCTTAATGGGTCTGACTAAAAGTTTATCAATTTTATTTGTCTTTTCAAAGAACTACCTCTTGGTTTTGTTGATATTTCCTCTGTTTTTTTAGTCTCACTTCATTTATCTCTGCTGTGATCTTTATTATTTCCTGCAATTTACTAACCTCAGGCTTTGTTCATTTTCTAGTTCCTTTAAATGTAAGGTTAAATGGTTTGAGGTGTTCTTTTTTTTTATTTGTTTCTTGAGGTAGACCTGTATTGCTATAAATTTCCCTCTTAGAACTGCTTTCACTGCATCCCAAAGATCTTAGGCCATTGTGTTTTTGTTTTTATTTGTCTCCATGTGCTTTTTTTAATTTCATTTTTTAATTTTTTATTGACCCACTGGTTGTTTAATAGCATGTTGTTTAGCTTCTATGTGTTTGTGATTTTTCCAGTTTCATTTTGTTTTATTTTTTATTGTAATTGATGTCTAGTTTCCTTACTGTTGTAGTCAGAAAAGATGTTTGATGTGATTTCAATCTTCTTAGGTATACTGAGATTTTTTGTGTCCTAACATGCAGTTTTTCCTCAAGATTGTTCCATGTGCACTTAAAAAGAATGTGTAGTCTGCTGTTTTTTGATAGAATGTTCTATACATATGTGTTAAGTTCATCAGATCTAATGTGTCATTCAGAGGCACTGTTTCCTTATTGATATTCTCTCTGCATGATCTGTTTATTGATGTGAGTGGAGTGTTAAAGTCCCCTACCATTACTGTATTAATTGTCAACTTCTCTCTTTATGTCTCTTACTCATCGCTTTATGTGTTTAGGTGCTCCTGTGTTAGATGCATAGATATTTACAATTGTTATATCTTCTTTTTGGATTGGTTGCTTTCTCATTATTTAACACTTGTTTGTCCCTTGTTACATTGTTTTCAAGTCTATTTTGTCTGATACACGTATTGCCATACTAGCTTTTTTTTTTACCCCCTCATTTCTGTTTGCATGAAATATCTTTCTTCATCCCTTCACTTTCAGTCTGTATGTGTCTTTTCATCCTCTTAAAGACTTTTGCATAGCAAAAGTTTTACATTTCATTGAAGTCTAATTTATAAGCTTTTGCCTTTTATGGATTCTGTTTTTGGTGTCAAGTCTGAGAACTCCTTCTTAGCCCTAAACCTGATAGATTTCCTCCGTTTTTTTGTCCTAAATGTTTTCTAGTTTTACATTTAAGTCTATCATTCATTTTTAGTTCTTATATAAGAGGTGAGATTTAGATTTAGTTCTTTATGGATATCCACTTGCTTCAGCATTATTTGTTGAAATGGCTGTCTTTCTTCCATTGAATTGCTTTTCACCTTTGTCAGAAATCCGTTGGGTGTATTTGTGTGGCTCTGTTTCTGGGTTCTCTCTTCTATTCCTTTGTTCTGTGTGTGTGTCCCTCTGACAGTGCCACATAGTCTTGAGAACTGTATGTGTATATATAATAATTATTGGAATCTAGTGAATTAATAGCCCCTCTTTTATCATATTTTTCAATTTTTTTACACTTTCTTTTCCTTCCTATATACATTTTAGTGTAATTTTCTTTACATCTGTAAAAATTCTTGATGAAATTTTGAGATTATGTTAAACCTGAGCATCAATTTGGGGAGATGTACTATGTTGAGTATTCTCATTCATGATCATGGTATTTGGTTTTTTTTTTCTTTCTTCAGCATTGTATAGCTATCAGCATACATGTCCTGTGCATATTGTTAGATTTACACTTATTTAATTTTTTTAAAAACAAACTATAAATAGCATTTTATTTTTATTCTCTATGCCCACATGTTCACTGCTAGCATATTGAAGCAAATTGATTTTTATATGTTTATCTTGTATCTTGTGACCTTACTTGACTCATTAGTCCCTGGAGATTTTTAGCTCTTTTTTTTCTTTTTTCTTCCTAATTCCTTGGGATTTTCTATGTGGAAAATCATATCATCTGCAAATAGGGACAGTTTTTTTCTTCATTTCCAAACTGTATGCCTTTTATGTCCATTTCTTTATTGTCCTCACTAGAATTTTCAGCAAGAGTGGTGAGAGTAAGCAGACATCCTTGCCTTGTTTCGGATTTTAGGGGGAAAGCATTCATTCTTTCAATACAAAGTAGAATGTTGGTGTTGATCTTTTGTTGGTGCTTTTTATCAAATTAAGAAAGCTCCCCCCTCTTCCTATTTTTTAAGTGTTGTTTTTATAAATAGGGATCAAATTTTGTCAATTTTTTTTTCTGTATTCATTGATATGACCATGTGGTTTTTCTTTAGTCTATTACTATGGTGGATTACACTGATTGATTTTTGAATATTGAATTAGTTTTACATCCTTGAGATAACCCTCACTTGGTTACGTTATATAATTCTTTATATATCTTGCTGATTTCTCTTTGTATTTTATGTTTAAGTCCATGATTGATTTTGACTTAATTTTTGTTAAGAAATTTTGTATAGATATAAGAACAGTCTTGAAAAAGCTTTCTTTTTCAGGTAACATATTCAGGTCCCATGTTCTCCTTGCATTATGTGTCAGTAATCCAACAGTAATTTTTCATTCCTGTATCATGAGACACTTTCAAGCTGAAGGCCCCAGATTTCCTTATAAATATTTAGTACATGGTCAGGGACACCTGGCTGGCTCAGTTGGAAGAGCATCAACTCTTGATCTCGGGGTTGTGAGTTTGAGTCCCACATTGGGTGTAAAAATTAATAAATAAACTGAAAAAAATAAAAATAAATAAATATTTATTACATGGTCAATGTTCATATCAGAATGAAGAGAACAAGAGAGTAAAGAACTCACATCATATAGAACCCACACTATACCTTTATCTTTCTTAATCTCTTTGCTGTACTTCTCTTGCTGTCCTCCTTTCCTGCTTCTGTGAAAATATATATATTTAAGTTGCATTTATTAGCTTGAGTAAATTAATATATTGATAGAATGAAGAAAGTCAATAGAACTTTATTGAGCTCTCATATAGACCAAACACTTTTCCAAGTAACTTTTGGCCAGAAAGGAGCCTAACCTCAAGATGTTCAGAGCTTAAAGGGGAGGAAGATATATAAATAACTGAAATGCCAAAGAAAGCACAAATTAATAAGAGAGTATAAGACAGAAGCACCAGCTCTACCCAGGGAAGTTAGTAAAGCCCTTCCAGGGAAAATGATACTTCAAGCTGGCACTGAAGGGACATAGGAATTTTCTAGATAGACAAGGTGAGGGTAAAGTCATTCTAGGAAGATGCAGTAGGTTGTGCAAAGACAGGAAGGCATGCAATTATCTGGTATATTTGGAGAATAATATGTAATTTGTTATGCACTGTAGTAAGTTCTGTAAGACCAGGAATTCATGCTGTACGCTCAACATCTAGAATATTGCCTGTAGCATAGTAAACACTAAACAAATACTTGTTGGATGGATGGATGGATGGATGGATGGATGGATGGAAAGAAGAAAGCAAGGAGGTATAAATGAGGCCAGAGAGATAAGAAAATTTCAGCGATAAGGAGCCTTGTTTAGTAACATTTAGCAAAATGCCTACCATCAAAATTCATAGAAGGATACAGATGTTGTTCATAATATACTTGGGAAGAAACAATAAATTCCAAAATATCTGTAATATGTTGTAAAAAATGACAGGCCATAAAAACTACATAAAAAGTGTTACAAAGGTTCAGAAGAAGTAGAGGTCCATTTCAGCTGAGAAGATCAGAGAAGTTGTCATTGGAGCTAGACTCTTTGAAGTTGGTTATACTTGTGTTCTCAGTTGTTTGATTTAAAAAAGAAATGTGCATAGACTTGGAGAGAAATGGTGTGGCAGAAGAGGGATGGGAATTTGGGACTAGACTAGACAGCCTTGCCTGCTTGGTCATAAATTTATCAGCATTTTATAAGCAGTCATTTATCAGCCTACACCACTTCCTTGGAAGCAGAACCTGACAGGCTCCGATGTTATCTGTAGTAAACACCTTTTTCTTGTTTATGTGGGTGTCTCTGTGTTTGTTTATGCTTGTACCTGCACACCAGTGATTTGGAGACAGCTCTTTCTGCAGAGACCAGCACTGAAGGGGACACATCAACTGAAACACAAGCTAAACTATTAACAATACCTTTTAAAAATGCACCTTGCTACTCACACACTTCCATGTATATGCATGCACCTGCTACATGGACCACAAGCACACCCAGAGTTCTATAAGCCAATGACCTGGGAAAGATTTTAGGTGACTGTAAATATATAGTTCTTATTTTTTGTTTTCCTCAGCTTGATTCTATCTGGCCATACCTTATATTCATTTTGAGGTAAGACTTATTAAGCATCAATTATATCCCTGTAACCTACTGGATGCTGTAAGGAGTTCATGTAATAAAATAATTACTCATTAATCCAATACATAGTTATTGATAACCAGCTGTGTGTCAGGCACTATTTGAAACACTGAAGATGCAGCATGGGATTTTAAAAAATCATTCCTTGTGTTTACATTTTGAGAGGTAGATACAGACATTCAACAAAAATGTGGCATTTTAGATGGTGTAAGTACTAGTAAGAGCAGTGTTGCAGAGTAAGGGGGAAAGAGAGTGTGAGGGTTGGGTGGTTAAGAATGGCTGCCCCCATAATGGGATATTTGAGTAGAGACTTGAAGGAAAGACGTCTGGGGGAAGAGTATTCCAGGCAGAGGGAACACCCAGAGCAAAGACGCTGAGGCAGAAGTATGTGGCCAGTGTGGCGAGAGCAGAATGGCCAAGGCAGAGCATGGCTGGAGATGAGGTAAGAGGTGTTGGATGGGGGAGAGTTGACCGTCACATCAGACCCACTGGCCATTGTGCAGACTTTGGTTTTTACTCAGAGATGAGAAGCCTTTGGGGATTTTGTGCAGAGAAGTGACACAGTCTGATTTACATCAGCTTCCATGTTGAGCATCAGTTGCAGGATGAAAGGGTAGAAGCAGGAGGACTACAGAATGGTGGGCTAGACCGAGTGAACTGTTTGAACCAACAGGATTTGTTGTAGATGTGGAATGTGAAAGAAGGGAGTCCATGATGACCTCTCACTATATGTGGTCTGAGCACCTGGAAGGCTGGAGCTGCTATTAACTGAGACGGGAAAGATTGCAGGAAGAACAGGCTTGGAGGATGTAAAGAGCTCAGTTTTGAGCACACTGGGTTTAAGATGCTTATTAGTGAAGAGTTGGGTATAAGACTCTGGAGTTCAGTGGTTGGACCTGGGATGGAGAAATACATTTGGGAAGTACAGCAATTAGATGGTCTTTAAAGCTGTGAAACTGAATAAAATAACCTAGGGTGTGGGTGTAGAGAGAGGAGAGACAGAGACTGAGAACTGAGCATGGAAGCATTCCAATATTTAGAGGTCAGGGAGATGAGAAAGAACCAGCCCTGGAGTCTGAAAAAGAGGCTGGGGAGGAGGGAAGTTGAGGGTGAGCCAAGGGAAGAAGGTGCTTCAAAGAGGACAGAATAAGCCATTATCAGGTGTTGTTGAGAGATCAAATAAAACCCAAAAGTTGCTTTAGCAGCCTTGAAGTCTTTGGGAACTTTGTTACGCAGTGGTGGGACAGCCTGATTAGATTGCTTTCCACCAAAGAATGGCAAGAGAGGAGACAAATGTCCAGTAATATAGAAAACTCTTTGAGGTTTTACTCTAAAGAAAACTGGGCCATCACTAGAGGGGAACATGGGATTAAGTCAAGCTTTATATTTTTTCCCCATGATGGCGGATGTTAGTGTCCTTATGGGAATGATCCTAGTAGGGAGGGAAAATGCACTGCTTCCAGAGAATGGGAGAATCATACAGTGGTGGCGGTCCCCTTGTAGGTGAAAGGGGGCACACAAATGGAAGGATGTTGGCTTTAGATCGGACGAACTGTGAATGCTCCCTAATAACAGGCTACTTTGCTTCAGATGCGGGCAGATCAGTAAATTTGGTGATGGAGCATATGTAAATTCTCTTGATTGCTTATATTTTCTCATGAAACCAAAAAGTGGCCATGTTGGACATTTAGAGACAGAGAAGCTCAGAAACAGTAGCCAAAGAGCAAGAGAAAATCTTAGACAAGGTAACTGAGATAGAATCTTGGGGCAGCCTGGGAGCCCACATCTACAAATGACTTAACTACAGCAAATCAGTAGTTAAGCATAGCCTCAACCCAAGGCTATTACATGCAGCATCTTTTTACCACTTTGTGTGGTGTCTGCTCACAGATTACTCAGTCTTATTGAAAAAATGGAATATACAAGACAGGATAAGAGAATATGTGATCAAGTATTAAATTCTATAGTATGAAATGATACAAGGAGTTTATTCATTCAGTGATACATATAGAGTATTTAATATGTGCAAGGCCCTATTACAAGTACTTGGGCTATTGCAAGGAGCAAGACAATGAAAAAAATCTTAGAGTTATGTGCTTCAGAGAAGTTTTAAGTTATTTTTTAAATTTTTTATTTATTTTCAGAAAGCAAGAGCATGAGTAGGGGAGGGACAGAGAGAGAGGATGAGAGAATCCCAAGTAGGCTCCGTGCTGTCAGCACAGAGCCCAATGCCGGGCTCTGTCTCACAAGCTGTGAGATCATGACCTGAGCCCAAGTCAAGAGTTGGACACTTAACTGAGCCACCCAGGCACCCCCCACTTCAGAGAAGTTTTAGAAGGCTTTCTAGGTGATTCTTCCAAGGCACCATCATTTGCTTAAAAAGCACAATATACTACACACAAATTAGAGAATTGTTTTTCTGCTGCTGGCTGTGTGTGATACTGCTTCTTTGCTTCCACTCACCATGACTTGTTGGGGTCCCTATCCATATACTGAGATGCTGTGGTTTTGCAAGTTCCACCCTGACTAACAGTACTATGAGTTTGAATCTGTATTCCAGCATAGGGAATAATTGCACGAAAATGTCTTAGTCTCCATCTAATTTCTTAATCTAAAAAATTGGAATGCCACATCTCATTTCAGAATGATAAGACCCTGTTCCATAGTGAAGTGTTGCGCTAACACACATTCTGAGATCATCCTCCATTTTTTAAACTGTGGTGAAGTATGAAAGAGAAATAAGGGCCATGTTCAGCCTGCAGGTGCAACAGTCCCCATCCTTAACCTAGTGATTTCTGAGCACCTGTGAGAAGCTTTGAACTAACTAATGACCTTTTTCCCCTCTTTTTCCTTCTTCCTCCTCAGGCCTGGAAGAAGCGATGGTTTATCCTGCGGAGTGGCCGGATGAGTGGTGACCCAGATGTTCTGGAATACTACAAGAATGATCACTCTAAGAAGCCCTTGAGGATCATCAACCTGAACTTCTGTGAGCAGGTGGATGCAGGCCTGACCTTCAACAAAAAGGAGCTGCAGGATAGTTTTGTGTTTGACATCAAGACCAGTGAGCGCACCTTTTATCTGGTGGCCGAGACGGAGGAGGACATGAATAAGTGGGTCCAGAGCATCTGCCAGATCTGTGGCTTCAATCAGGCTGAGGAGAGCACAGGTAGGAGAGCAAACAGGAACCTTTTTCCCAAGTGGCAAGGTGCTTCCTGGAGCAGGCTTAGCAGTTGGGACTAAGATGAAGGCCTTCAGATCCCTTGAGCAAGGACAGCCCACTGCAGCTAAAAGCGTTCGTCTTTGGCAGAGGAGTAATAGGCAAAGAGTAAGACTGTGAAGGGTTTGATCAAATACTAGAGGAACCCCTGGCTCTAATTACATGCAAATGGGAAACAGATATATTGAGGTTATGAGGAAGCTAAAGGTACTTTGTGGTATTTCTTCAGGTACCTCAACACCACTCCATTTCTCAGCCCTGCACCTTTCTTCCCTTCCCTCAGCTTTCTAGCCCTCTGTGCTCTCTTACCCACCACTTATCCCAGAGGGCAGTGCTCACCTTGATTCCTTCTCTGGTCCACCTCTGTGTGTTCTAGCCCATCTATTTCAGACCATCCTGCACAGCTACACGTGCCACTTTTTTTCCTTTGGGTTTGGGGTAATTACCGTTGATATATAATCCAGTGTTCTTTTATATTCACTTGGGAGGGGATAGGTGAGAGAGGGAAATGCCGATTTATATTCGGGTCTTGTTGACTTTCACAGAATAGTAGCCCAACTTTTGTAACTGAGTTTTGAGTTGCAGAAATGCCCTTTGACAGTTGTTTGGGTTCATCCCCAAACTTGGGGATGATTGAGAAATAGGTTTTTATGTTTGGGTTTTTTTTTTTTTCCTGAGGCAGGCGGAGAGCTTAAATCAGTAGTTCTTAAACCTGGTTGCACAACAGAATTAAAGGGGAGCATTTTTAAAATGTTGATGCCAAGGACCCATGCCAGATCAGCTCACTAGGAATCTCAGGGGTGGGACCTAGGCATAAGTGTCTCTTCACAGCTTCATTCTGAGTAGCAAGCATCCGAGGCTCAGCAACCATTTTCTGTAAATATTTGAAGGCCAATTTTTTTTGCAACCCTCTAAAAACATACAAACTGGAGCTCCTGGGTGGCTCAGTCTTTTAAACATCTGACTCTTGATTTTGGCTCGGATCATGATCTCACAGTTCATGGGTTCAGCGGTGTAAAGCCTCCTTGGGATTCTTTCTCTCCTCTCTCTGCCCCTTCCCCACTCATGTGCACGCGTGTGCGCACTCTCTCTCAAAATAAATAAATAAGTTTAAAAAAATAAAAAAACACAGAAACCATTCTTAGCTCATCAGCAACATCAACATCATCTGAGAACCTGTTAGAAATGCAGATTCTTAGGATCACCCCAGCCAGACTTACTGAATCAGAAACTCTTGGAGTAGGGCCCAGCAATCTGTGTTTTTACAACCCTCCTGGTGATTCTGATGCACGATTAAGTCTGAAAACAGCTAGTTTAGACTCTTGCTACTTAGAGTGGGGTTGGGGAACCCAAAGCATCAGCTTCTCATGGGAACTTCCAACTCTGATTTGCAGAATCAGAATATATATGTATTTTTAAACTTATTTTGAAATAATCTTAGACTTTCAGTAGAGTTGCAAAAATTGTACAGTAAGTTCCCATGTGCCTTTCCCTCAGCTTTCCCTATCTTACTCAACCACAGTACAGCTATCAAAACTGGGCAGTTAACATTGGTGCAAACCTTTCAAGTACAGTATATTTGGATTTCACCTCTTTTTCACCCTTGTCTTGATTCCTTCAGGATTCAGCCCAGCATACCACATTAGATTTAGTGATTATGTCTCCATATCTCCTCCAATCTGTGACAGTTCCTAAGTCTTTCTTTTTTTTTTCTTTTTTTTTTTTTTGACTTTGATCCTTTCAAAAAGTATTGGTTAGATATTTTGTAGAGTGTCCCTCAGTTTGGGTTTATCTGATGTTTTCTCATGATTAGATGGAGGCTATAAGTTTGGGGGAGAGTACACAGAGGTGTGCCTTTCTCACATTGTATCAGAGGGCACGTGGTAGCAGTATGTCTTATTACCTACTGATCATGTGAACCTTGATCTCTTGGTTAAGGTAGTATCTGCCAAGTTCCTCCACTGTAAAGTCACTGCCTTTGCTTTTGCAATTAATAAATATTTTGGAGGAAATACTTTAATGATCAATTATCCTATGTCTCCTTAAACTTTCGCCCACAAATTCTAACACTCACCAATGGATGCTCGCAGTCATCATGTGTGCAACAGTGATTACTGTGGTATTCTAATGGTGGTGTTCTGGTTGCCCCAAAATCTGAATTTTATTAAGATCTCCAGGTGATTTGTATGCACATTAAATTTTGTATACAATTAAATTTTGGGAAGCCCTGGTCTGGATTACTCATTCCCAAGCCTCTTGGGTCATCTGAATCACCTGAAAAGCTCTTTACCTTTTAAATTACAGGTGGTGATTCAGTAGATCTGATTTTAGGCTAAGGAATCAATAGTTTCTAGGGGCGCCTGGGTGGCTCAGTCGGTTAGGCATCTGACTTCGGCTCAGGTCATGATCTCGAGGTCCGTGAGTTCGAGCTCCGCGTCGGGCTCTGTGCTGACCGCTCAGAGCCTGGAGCCTGTTTCAAATTCTGTGTCTTCCTCTCTCTCTGACCCTCCCCCGTTCATGCTCTGTCTCTCTCTGTCTCAAAAATAAATAAACGTTAAAAAAATAGTTTCTAAAGCCCTTTCTACAGAAGGGGAGAAAATATTTCTGGGTCCTATACCTGATAAAGGTCTAGTATCTAGAATATAAAAGGAGCTCTTACAAGTCAATAACAGCAACAAAAAGATGACCACATTTGAAAACGGGCAAAGGAACTGTGTAGACATTTCTCCAGAGAAAATACGTAGAATAGATGGCCAATAAGCACATGAAAAGATGCTGAACATGATTACGCATTAGAAAATGGAAATCAAAACCACAATGAGATACCACTTCATACCCACTAGAATGGCTATGATCAAAAAGATGGACAATGACAAGTGTTGGCAGGGGTGTGGAGAAACATCCATTACTCATCCATCCCTCTGCATTGCTAGCAGGAGTGTAAAATGGTACAGCTACTGCAGAAAACAGTGTGGAAATCTTTCAAAAAGTTAAACCTACAACCCAGTAATTCTCTTCCTAAGCATATACTCAAGAGAAATGAAAACAAATGTTCACACAAAAACTTGCACACAAACGTTCATAGCAGCACTATTCATGATGACCAAAAAGTGAACACAACCTGAATTATCCATCAGGTTAGTCCATTATCCAACAAGTAAACAGTATGTGGTGTGGTGTGTGTGTATTATTTAGCCATAAAATGGAATGATCTAACATTCCATGTTGTACATTCTACACATGCATGAATCATGAAAACATTGTGCTAAATGGAAGAAAACACAAAGCATCACATAGTTTTTTATTCCATTTATTTGAAATGTCAGAATAAGAAAATCCATAGAGACAGGAGATAGATTGGTGGTTGACAGTGGGAGAATGAGGAGTGCCTGCTAACGAGTATGGGATTTCGTTTAGGGGGATAAAATGTTCTGGGATTTGATAGTGATGATGGTTGTAAAATTTTGTGAATATACTAAAAACTACTGAATTTTGCATTTTGAAATTGGGGAAATTTATGATACATGAATTATATCTCAGTTTATTTTTTAAAGTTCCTAAGTTGATTCTGACAGCCACCCAGGTTTGGGAACCCCCGTCCAGACTTGGGGCCAGCATCATGAGCATGAGACCTATGCAGTCTCACAGGGCTCTACCCTTAGCCTTGCACTTGGGTAATGCTGTACTGTCCCCATTTTGAAGTCCTTCATTTTTTTTTTTATAATTGTTTAAGGTGTACAGTGTGATGATATGATACATGTGTATGTTGCAAAATGATTACCACAGTAAGGTTAGTTAACACATCTCTTATCTCACATAGTTAGGATTTGTGTGTGTATATGGTGGGAACTTTTAACACCTGTTCTCTCAACAATGGTCAAATATATATTATAGTATTATTAACTATAGTCACTATGTTGTACATTATATCCCCAAGACTAATTCGTTTTATAACTAGAAGTTTGTACCCTTGATCTTCATCCCTTTCCCCTGCCTCTGCCCCTGGTAACCACCAATCTACTCTCTGTTTCTGTGAGTTTGTTTTTTTTTCAGCTTCCACGTATTAAGTGAGGTTATACAGTATTTGTTCTTCTCTGACTTATTTCACTTAGCATAATGCCCTCAAGGTTCATCTATATTGTCATAAATGGCAGGATTTACTTATTTTTTATGACTGAATAGTATTACATATGTATTTATAAAATTTCCTTTATCCATTCATCCATTAGTGGACACAGATTGTTTCCATGTCTTGGCTATTATAAGTAGTGCAGTGAATATGGGGGTGTAAATACCTCTTCAAGGTGATTTCAGTTCCTTCAGATATATACGCATAATTGGGATTGCTGGATCATATGGTAGTTCTATTTTTAACTTTTTGAGAAACCTCCATACTGTTTTCCATAGTGGCCGTACCAATTTATGTTCCCACCAGTAGTCACAAGGGTTCCCTTTTCTCTACATCCTTGCTCACAGTAATCTCTTAGTTTTTGATAATAGCCCGTTAGCAGGCTCTCTCATTGTGGTTTTGGTTTTATTTGCATTTCCCTGATAATTAATGACCTGTGCCTTTTCAGGTGACTGTTGCCCATATGAATATCTTCCTTGGAAGAGTGTCTATTCAGATCCTATGACCACTTTTTAATTGGGTTATCTGTTTTTATTTTTGTTTTTGCTATTGAGTTGTAGGAATTCCTTATGTACTTTAGATATTAACCCCGTATCAGATATTTGAAAATACATATCTTCTTCCATTTCTTTGATTGCCTTTTCATCTTGTTACTTTTGCTGTGCCAAAGCTTTTTAGTTTTTTTTTTTTTTTAATGTTTATTTAATTTTGAGAGAGACAGAGCATGAGTGGGGGAGGAGCAGAGAAAGAGGTGACACAGAATCCAAAGCAGGCTCCAGGCTCTGAGCTGTCAGCACAGAGCTGAACGCGGGTCTCAAATTCACAAACTGTGAGATCATGACCTGAGCCTAAATCGGATGCTTAACTGGCTGAGCCACCAAGATGCCGGAAAGCTTTTTAGTTTAATGTAGTTCCATTTGTTTAATTTTGCTTTTCTTATTTGTATTTTTCATATCATATCCAAAAAACTCCTTGCCAATACCACCATCAAGGAATCTTTTTCTGTGTTTTCTCTTGGGAGTTTTATGGTTTCAGATCTTACATTTATCTATCTGTCTATCTAAGCATGCACACGTGAGTGGGGGAGGGGCAGAGAGAGAAGGAGAGAGAATCCCAATCAGACTTTGCACTGTCATTGCAGAGCCAGAGGCAGAGCTCTATCCCAAGAACCATGAGATGATGACCTGAGCTGAAATCAAGAGTGGGATGCTCAACCAACTGAGCCACCTAGATGCCCCTAGGTCTTACATTTAAATCTTTAATCCATTTTGAGTTAGTTTTTGTGAGTAATATAATATAAGGGTCCAGTTTCATTTGTTGCATGTCAGTATCCAGTTTTCCTAGCACCATTTTTTTTGAAGACACTATCTTTTCCCCACTGAGTATGCTTGGCTCCCTTGTCAAATATTAGTTGACCATACATGTGGAGCTTTCTATTATGTTCCATTGATCTGTGTGTCTGTTTTTATGTCATACCATACTGTTTTGATTATTATAGCTTTGTCATATAGACTGAAATCAGGAAGTGTGACACCTGCAACTTTATTCTTCTTTCTCAGGATTGCTTTCGCTATTTGGAATCTTTTGTGGTTCCATATGAATTTTAAAATTGTTTTTCTATTATTGTAAAAAAAAATGACTTTGGGAGGGGTGCCCAGTTGTCTCCACTGAGTGTCCGGCTTCAGCTCAGGTCATGATCTCTTGGCTTGTGAGTTCGAGCCCCGCATCAGGCTGTATGCTGGCAGCTCAGAACCTGGAGCCTGCTTCGGATTCTGTGTCCCTCTCTTGCTATGCCCCTCCCCCACTCATGTTCTGTCTTTCTCTCTCTCTCTCTGAAGAATAAACATTAAAAAAAATTTTTTTAATGACATTGGAGCTTTGATAGGGATTTCACTGAATCTGTAAATGGCTTTGGGTAGTGTGAGCCTTTTAACAATGTTAATTCTTCCAATCCATAAACATGAGATACCTTTCCATTTATTTGTGTTGAAGTTCTTAACTTTTGAACAAGGAGCCTCATTTTCACTTTGTACCAGACTCTACAAATTATGTAGTCAGTTGTGCCTGGACTAGATGTCCTGTCTTAGCAATTCTGTGATTCTGTTCTTCCTTGCAGATTATGAGTCTGCATTTACTCTTAGGATCTTTGGTATAATCTTTGTTTCCTGAATGGAATTTCCCCAAATTTCTGTCATTTATAGGCTTCATGAATTTTTTGTTTTTCCCTTTATTTTATTCCTGATGAAAGAATAAAAAGCTTATTGGGGAAAAAAGGGAGAGAGAGAATAAAAAAGGAATCAAAAGAACAGGAGGGAGGGGCATCTGGGTGGCTCAGTCGGTTAAGCATCCAACTTCAGCTCAGGTTGGATCTCACAGTCTGTGAGTTTGAGTCCCATGTCAGGCGCTCCACTGACAGCTCAGAGTCTGGAGTCTCCCACTCTCTCTCTGCCCCTCCCCCATTCACACACTCTCTCTCTCTCTCTCTCTCAAAAATAAAATAAAAACATAAAAAATTTTAAAAAAAGGCAGAAGGGAAAAACCATAGACTTAGCTCCCCAACCCCAGTCTCCAAGCTTTCATAAATGTTAGAGATAGGTCCAAAGAATACCTCAGCTTAAAAAAAATAATAATAGGTATGATTGGGGAAGAAAGTAATCAGAAAGCAATTGCTTTTTTTTATTTAAGTTTTTAAATTTTAATTCCAGTATAGTTAACATACAGTATTATATTACAACATAGTGATTCAACAATTCTATACATTACTCAGTGCTCATCATAATAAATGTACTCTTTAATCCCCATCACCTGTTTCACCCATTGCTCCCCCACCTCCCCTTTGGTAACCCTCTGCTCTCTCTAGTTAAGAGTCTGTTTCTTGATTTCTCTCTTTTTTCCTATGCTCATTTGTTTTGTCTCTTAAATTCCACATATGAGTGAAATCATATGGTATTTGTCTTTCTCTCACTGACTTTTTTCACTTAGCATAATGTACTCTAGATACATCCATGTTGGTGCAAATGGCAAGATTTCATTCATACACATAGACACACACATGCATACACACATACACACACCCCACATCTTCTTTATCCATTCAGCTATCGAGGGACATTTGGGCTACTTCCATAGTTTGGCTGTTGTAAATAATAGTGGTGCATGTATCCCTTTGTATTAGTGTTTTTGTATTGGGGGGTAAATACCCAATAGTGTGATTATTGGATTGCGGGATAGTTTTATTTCCAACTTTCTGACGAAGTCCATACTGTTTTCCACAGTGGCTGCACCAGTTTGCGTTTCCACCAATAGTGCACGAGGGTTCCTTTTTCTCCACATCCACGCCTATATCTGTTGTTTCTTGTGTTTTTTAATTTTTTCTTCTTGTATTTTTTATTTTAGCCATTCCAACAGGTGTGATGTGATATCTCATTGTGGTTTTGATTTGCCTTTTCCTGATGATGTGTGATGTTGAGCATCTTTTTATGTGTCTGTTGCCATCTGGATTTCTTTGGAGAAATATCTGTTCATGTCTTCTGCCCATTTTTTAAAAAGTATTTGTTTATTTTGAGAAAGAGTACATGCATGTAAGCTGGGGAAGGGCTGAGTGAATCCCTGCGTTGTTAGAGCAGAGCCTAACACAGGACTTGATCTCATGAACTGTGAGATCATGACCTGAACTGAAATCAAGAGTCAGATGCTTAGCAAACTGAAGCACCCAGGCGCCCCTCTTCTGCCCATTTTTTAATTGGATTATTTGTTTTTTGGGTGTTGAGTTGTATCAGCTCTTTATTTATTTTGGGTACTAACCCTTTATCAGATATGTTATTTGCAAATGTCTTCTCCCATTCCATAGGTTGCCTTTTAGTTTTGTTGATCGTTTCCTTCACAACAATCAATTTTTATTTTGATGAAGTCCTAATAGTTTATTTTTGCTTTTGTTTCCCTTGCCTCAGGACACCCATCTAGGAAAAAAAGCTGCTACAACCAGTATCAGAGAAATTACTGCCTCTGCTCTCTTCAGGGATTTTTTATGGTTTCAAGTGTCACATTTAGGTCTTAATCCATTTTGAGTTTATTTATGTGTATGGTGTAAGAAAGTGTCCAGTTTCACTCTTTGGCATGTGGCTGTCCAGTTTCCCTACACCATTTGTTGAAGAGACTGTATTTTTCCCACTGCATAGTCTTTCCCCCTTTGTCGAAGATTAATTGACCATGTAATTGTGGGTTTATTTCCTGGGTTTTCTCTTCTGTTCCATTAATCTATGCGAGCAAATTCCTTTTAATTGAATTATTTCCTTGTGGGATTAGAGGTGTTCCTACCAAGACAAACATATCCTTGAGATATAACAAAAATTACTCTTGGTGCAAATATATTTTTTTAATCACAAATTTAAAAAGGAATTATTATCTGGATCCTTTTATTGTATAGGATTTAAGTACAGTTCAAATGCAAATATGTAGAACCACATATTTATCTAGGCTTGTTTTCTTTGGTAGGAAAATTCATCCATTCATGCACTTATTTTGTGATGGTCCTTGTCACAACCACTGAGGTTACAAAGATGACCAGTAGAGTTCCAGTGCTCACATATCTTAGTCTAGTGAAGGGGGCAGACCTCTAACCAGGCAGTCACGGGGGAGTACTGTAATAGAGGCATCACCAAGCATGGAGACACCAGCCTGTACCACCAGCTCAGTGAGGGAAGGGAGGAGGGAAAAGTAACAAATAATCAAGTCAGTATTTTTCCACTACCCTTGTCTTTTAAAAGATATATTCCCTTAAACCTTCAACTTCTTTTCTTAAGGGGGTTATTTTATTAGATGCCAGGTAGTTTCATTACCAGAGCAAGGATATTGTCTGTGACAGAAGTTTTGGATTCTTTGTGAGATCTTTCTGAGGGAGACAATAGGCTTTTCTTCCATCTCATAGGAGAATTTACTGTGTTAAAAGATCCGGCCACCTAATGGCTTACGTTTTAATTTAGAGACTTTCTTAAAAATGGATTATGTCTATAAAACCCTCAGATAAGGAATTAAAGCCTAATCACCCAAATAAGTGGGGTTTTTTAACTGAGAGTCAGGAATAGAGGAGAAGCAGGAAGGAAATTAACATTTGATTACCTACTTTTATTTATTTCATTTAATCACTTTTTTCAACTGTGTTTCCATTCTTTTCTTTTTTTAATTTTTAATGTTTTCATTTTTAAATATAATTTATTGTCAAATTGGCTTACATACGACACCCAGTGCTCATCCCAACAAGTGCCCTCCTCCCTGCCCATCCCCCACTTTCCCCTCTCCCCCGTCCACCATCTACCCTTAGTTTGTTCTCAGTCCTTAAGAGTCTCTTATGGTTTGCCTCCCTCCCTCTGTAACTTCCCCCCCTCCCCCATGGTCTTCTGTTAAGTTTCTCAAGATCCACGTATGAGTGAAAACATATGACATTGTCCTTCTCTGACTGACTTATTTCCATTCTTTTCAAATAAGGAGAATGAGTGCTTCTTCTTCCCTGCCTAGCACTCCAGGACCCCAGCTCTTCTCTGTCCTTCTACCTGCCTCGGCTGGGTTCACATGGGCTCTCTGTCATCTGTCCCTGAGGCTTCCGTAATACAACACTGCTCTCGTTTTGCTGGGGTTACTGAGAATAATCCAGTCTCTTGGGTGTCAGTGTCAGCAGCCTTCTTATATGGAAAACACCCGGTACTGGCGCCTAACCCTCAGTGGCCACAAAAGAAAATAATTGGAGCTATATATTGAGCGTGTACTCTATGTGAAGTAGGAGCTCTGCATAAAGTTTCACTAAAACTTCACATGAATCCTTTGAGGGAGGAACAGTTTTGACCCAAAATCACACAGCTAGAAAATGACAGCCAAGATTCTAGTCTAACCCAGGTATGACTTTGCATTATAATATGCTTCCTCTTGGGGTGCCTGGTGGCTCAGTCGATTGAACCCCTGACTCTGGCCCAGGCCATGATTTCATGGTCTGTGAGTTCGAGCCCTGCATCAGGCTCTGTGCTGACAGCTCAGAACCCAGAGCCTGCTTCTCATTCTGTGTCTCCGTCTCTCTTTCTGCCCCTCTGCCACTCATGCTCTGTCTCTCTCTCTCAAAAACTAAATAAACATAAAAAAATTTTTTTTAAGTAATATGCTCTTTGTCTCTTACCTCCTGGAATATAAACATCTGCCAGAACCAAGCCCAGATATTGCTGCCTCTTTGGACCTTATGCGTTGGGCTGGAAGCACTCTCTGACCCCTTCCACAAGGGGTCCTACAGCTGGCTCAGGTTTCCCTCCTCACCAACCCATATTGCTCAAATCCTTCCACTGGACTGTCCCAAGAATTTAGTAAACTCTAGGGTTTTAATCCAGTCATCACACACTATTGCTGAATCTGTAGGCTGGGGGTAAGGATACCTGAGTTTGAATCACAACTCTGGGGTTATATGAACAGGTCATGTGATTGAAATCCCAGTGTCTTTTTGTTGAATAGAGATAAAATTATCTTCTCCCCCAGTGACTCTGCTTCTCTCTGGATTCACCAAGACAGACCTCAGACCTCTGACAGCCACTTCGGTTTCATAGTCCCCAGAGGAGTATTGGCCTTGTGTTCTGTGCAGAGCTATCCCCTGGGGCTGTGCAAGGCTGTATCCCTGCTCACTGCTTGATCCTGGAAACATTCCATTCCATGGGAAGCCTCCTTCAAGCAGATATACCCTTTTTCCTTCTTTATGTAAGAGTTGTGATGGGACCCATTTAAAAAAAAAAAACACTTCTGTTTTTCACTTTCGTCTGGAAGAGGTTCTATGGCAGATGGAGTCTTAAAAAAAAAAAAAAAAAAAAAGCCTTATTGCCACCCCCAGCTTCTTCTTTCTACTGCCACCCTCCAACTCCTCACATACCCTAGCCAAAAATGCCTAGGATAAAAGCTGTCTAGGATCAAGAACAGACCAGGAGTGAAACTGAGTCTAAATATGGACATAAGGGTGGAGGAAACTCTGTCCAAAAGGAAACCAGGGATGATGCTCCAGAAGGAAAAGCAATTCCAAGAATATCAAGAAGGTTTCATATCACATGTGTAGAGTCTGGGGGGGCGGCAGGGGGTGTGCGCGCACAGATGTACGCACAAGCACAAAAATAAGAACCCCATCTTCCTCTGGGAATCAAAATAGCCTTCAGTCCCCAGAGTAAGGGAGCAGGAAGCTTCTGTGAGCTCTGTTTATGAGCAGGCGAGTCTGAGTCCTCACATTTGTGGCCCAGTTGTGGGCAGCTGTCCCTGACCAGATGCACCACACACAAAAAGAACCAGCCATCAGCACAGAGCTTTGATGAATTATTCATGGGCTCAGGAGGCATCCACTGTTAGGAAGCCCTCACCCCTATCCTTTGAATCCTCCAAGGCGAGGACTCCTTCCCTTTGTCCCCTCCCTCCTTTATGTATTCAGTAACTATTCTGAGGCCTGCACAGCCATTTTTACATGGACTCTGAAAGGCACACTAGCTGTACTTGAGTCCCAGCTCTGTGATTTATTTGCTCTATGATACTGAATAAGTAACTTTATCTCTTTGGGGTTTCATCATCTATAAAGTGGAAGTGATGCTCCCTCTCAGTTGTTGGGAGGAAGGTAGGACAATAGTTGCACAGTGTGAACAATACCTGCTTGGTTCACTGTTTTCCCTGTAGTGGTTGTGGTGATGATGATTTTTATATGTTTAGGTCAAGATGAACAGGATTTAAGTATCTGGTGTCCTTAGAGAACTTGACAGACTACAAAACACTTATACAGTCTCCTTTCAGTGTAAAGAAACAAACAAAATAAGATAGGGCTGCTAGCATTCTTCCTCTTGCACGGGTAAGGATGCTAAGGTTTAAATGGTGCAGAAAGCAGTGTTGCTGAGGCTAGAATCCAAGGCTTTAACTCCGTCCAAGGACTGTGTGCTCTAACTCCTCATTAGTCCTAGCTGTGCTTCGCAGACCTGTTTGCTACAGCTTCTTGTAAGCCACAAAATAGCCAGCAGGGGGTAAAAGCAGGAAGTTTCTACGTCACTGAGAACTGACCATTTAGAAAGTAAAGCGCTGTCTATACATTAATATTAAACTTTGAGGGCTAAATTAGCAAGGTAGCATAATCTATCTTGTTTAATTTTATTTTAATTCAGGTATAGATAACATACAGTATTATATTAGTTTCAGGTATATAATATAGTGATTCAACACTTCCATACAACACCCAGCGCTAATCACAAGTGCACTCCTTTATCCCCATCACCTATTTTACCCATCCCCTCCATCTACCTCCCCTCTGGTAACCATCAGTTCTCTATAGTTAAGAGTCAGCTTCTCGGTTTATTTCTTTCTTTTCCTTTCTTCATTTTTTGTGTTTTTTTAAATTCCACATAGGCATGGAATCATACAGTATTTGTCTTTCTCTGACTTTTTCTGCTTAACATAATACATTGTAGCTCCATCCATGTTGTTGCAAATGGCAATATTTCATTCTTTTTTATGGCTGAGTAATATTCCATTGTGTATATATACCACATCTTTATCCATTAGTTGATGGACACTTGGGCTGCTTCCATAATTTGGCTGTTGTAACTAATGCTGCAATAAACATAGGGGTGTATGTATCTTTTAAAATTAGTGTTTTTGTCAGGCGCCTGGGTAGCTCAGTTGGTTAAGCCCAACTTCAGCTCAGGTCATGATTTCACGGCCTGTGGGTTCAAGCCCCACATGGAGCTCTGTGCTGACAGCTCAGAGCCTGGAGCCTGCTCCAGATTCTATCTCTGTCTCTCTCTCTCTCTGCACCCCCCTACTCACACTCTGTCTGTCTGTCTCTCTCTCAAAAAATAAACATTAAAAAAATTGTTTTATTTATTTTTTTAACATTTTTATTTATCTTTGAGAGACAGAGACAGAGTGCAAGCAGGGGAGGGGCAGAAAGAGGAGGAGACACATAATCGGAAGCAGGCTCCAGTCTCTGAGCTGTCAGCACAGAGGCCAATGTGAGGCTTGAACCCACCAACTGTGAGATCATGACCTGAGCCGAAGGTAGACGCTTAACCAACTGAGCCACCCAGGCGCCCCCCAAAATTTTTTAAATAAAATTAGTGTTTTTGTACTCTTTGGATAAATACCCAGTAGTGTGGTCACTGGATCATATGGTAGTTCTATTTTTAACTTTTGAGGAACCTCCATATTGTTCTCTGCAGTGGCTGCATGGTTCGCATTCCCACCAACCATGCGTGAGAGTTCCTTTTTCTCTACACCCTCACCAGTACATGTTATTTAGCACAATCCATCTTAGACTAGCTAACAAACCACTAGAACTATAACTCAGGGAGTGTCCTTAGTAATTCTTGAAGATTTTGAAATAAGGCCTGGGCCTCCTCCATATGCTATGTATCATTTTAGCTCTTTCCCTTCTTCTGACCCCCCTCACAGGAGCTTCATGGCAGTCATATGCCCAGCTCTGTGGAATAAGGACTTCTCAGAGTTCCAACTAACTGTTCTTTATCTCTACCACAGCTTTGAGTTAGGCTGCCCCACCTTTAAGTATTTTGTAAATACTGAAACTTCTAGTGATCCATGAGTTTCCCTAGTAACTCAACAGCAGAATTGCTTTAAGTCCTGAGTCCCCACTGGATGCTTTTGGGAAATCTTCAACCTTCAGTGGGAGACTATTATCAAGGGCAGGAAGGGGGTATCTTCAAACAGCTCCTTCCTTTCCAGAAAGAAGGACTGGTGCCTTAAAGGTCAGGGCCCCTTATTCCAGCTGGACATTGGACAGCAGGGAGGGCTGTGGTGGAGCCAGGCAGTCCACCCAGATGCCCTCTGGTGACCTTGGTCCTTTCCCCCAGATGCAGTGAGTGGGAGAGCCATGAGTGGAGGAGGGCAGGGAGGAAAGAGGCCTTTCTCAGAGACCTCACCCTTTCTCTCTTCTTATCCTTGGGAGGACCATCTCCTCCCTTGTTCCCTCTCCTACCTTTTGCTCTTGGTGGTTTTGTTTTTGTTTTGTTTTGTTTTGTTTTGTTTTGTTTTGTTTTGTTTTGTTTTTTGACCGAGCTCAGATCCCCCAGCTCCTCTGGGGGATCCTTATTGGAAGCTTAGAGCAAATGTGGGAGGTAAAATGTAGCTTCTCCTGAGGCTGACAAGTTCCTTGAGGAGCAAAGAACAGAGTAGAGACTGACCCGGGCCCCAGCCCAGAGGCGGAGGCTGCTGTCTGAATCACCCACCCTTTTTTTCCACTGAGACAATGAGGAAAATAAACATCCAGACTAGTTTCCAGCCAGATCTGAAATCCTCATGCCTTTTTTAAAAAGAAAAATGTTATTCTAAATAACTCTGAAATACCAGGCCTTCATCCTCCATCTTTTTTTGTTTGTTTTCTTTTGTCTACAGCTGGGTCTGCTCACACTGAGAGTAGGTTTTGAGTTGGGACATGAACTCCATAAAATCCCCACAGGCACCCCTGTGCTCTTCTGGAGTAGGCTCCAGCCCAGGCCTACAGGGAGGCCCAGCCCCCCTGGAGGAGGAGAAGGCGTCCGGGAGAAACCCAATCCTCTTCTTTTCATTCTGAGCCTGGATCCCTCTTCCTGCTTTCCCTTTCGTACCAGACATGCCCCCTCACCAGCCCCCAGGCAGCCAGCATGGATTAGGTCTAGTGTTTACCTGCCAGAACCCATAGACTGCTAGAGAGGAGAGCACCTCATCCCGACTCTTCAATCCCAGAAGCCTCTGACAGCTCTCAGACATCTCTTGAGACGTCCCCCCATTTTTGTTCTTTGAGTTGCTTCTGATTATCTTTAGAGAAGGAGGGTAATTAAGTATTGTTGAATTGGTCCCAGACCAGATTCCAAAGCCCAATATGAGTCTATTTTTCTTCTAGAGATAGAATTATGACTTTGATTTTAGGGGTAAGTCACCTTGGGCCTCGGAAGATCTTGATTATTTAAACATCCACTCACATACAGCTCTTTGTAGGATTCTGAGCTCAACAAAATCAGTAGGCATGGTCATCTGTCTCTAGGATATGAATTGGGAGTCAAAGTCCTGGTTTTAAATTTCAGCTTTGTTACTGATTCAGTGTGTTGATCTTAGTTTCTTCAACTATAAACTAAAATTGGAGACCAAAATGGTAATTTTCAAGCTTTTTTCTTTGCATTGCTTGTTAACTGTATCTTGCATGGAACATAACATATAAAACAGGTGAAAGGAAGCCACCTTGAATATTGCAGGGGACAGAGAGTCAAGTGCTGCCAGCTGGAGGTGGACCCAGAAGGCTTGCCCTCTCTCACTCCCATGGTGACCCGGGAAGGCTGGGACACAGTGTAAAAATATTGGTCTGCTGCAAACATGCTAAAAAAGTACAACGATAAACAAAAATAAAGAATTTAAAAAAATAAAAACTCAAGATGGATGATGTACTAACTAGAAGAGACAGGGTGTGCCACTGACCTAAATTTCATTTTACATAGCTATCATTTGTTTATTGTTTGCTTTTATTCACCATCTCCTCATCCCTTTTGTGGATGAAGTCAGTGAACAAAATTCTTCATGGCTGGTGAATCATATTAGCCAAAACACTCAGTCAAGACAGAGAAGGGAATAGATTTCATAGAATGAGAAAATTCTAGAATATGAGGTCTTGAAAATGCCCTTAGAGAGGGTTTAGTTCCAAACTCCTCAAATAACACAGTATCCAAAGGTCAAAGGAGGGGAGCTAATTTGCTCAAAATCCTACAGCTAACTGGCAAGGCTAGAACTGGCACCTGGGTTTCGTGGCTTCCAGCTAGTGTTCCAGACTATGGTGATGGTGATAGCATCTAACATTTACATAAGGCTATATAATTTATAAAGTGTACCTACCTACACTTTATACACATGTGTACATACATACATATATATATACACACACACATACACACTGATCTAGAAGGCCACTTTAATACAAAGAGCGTAGATCTTGGCATCATATAAATACATGAACCCACAACATTGATGACGTCAGTCTTAACACAGGTAAGTTAATTTGCTTTTCTGAGCCTCAATTTCTGTACACTAAAATAGAAACAAGACATTCTTCACAAGATCATTATGAAGATTAGATAAGAGCCCACTTAAATTACACAGCACAGGGTTTGGTACACGATAAGTGCACACTGAATATCTCTTAAACGTGTAGCCCGTAAATCGTCGTTGCCTTCCCAGTGATCTTCACAGCGGTCCTTTGAGTATATGCACCATGCTCCTCTTCTGTCCCCCATACTGAAACATCCTAAGTAACACTGTCTCTATTTTACCCAAACTCCAGAACATTTTTACTGAGCGTGATTAGCATGTTTATCAGATAAACCTTGCTGACTTCCTTGATTTGAGATACATTACACTTAATTTATTGAGGTGCTCAAAAACAAATGTGTCTATTTAAATGTACTAATACTACTACTAATAAAAGCTAATATTTACATAGAGCTTACTATGTGCAAGGGACCATTCTGAGTATTTCACAGATCTTAACTCATATAATCTTATGAGATAGATACCTATTATTATTCCCATTTTACAGATGAGGAAACTGGGGCACACAGAGGTTCAGTAACTTTCCCTAATTCACACAACTAGTAAGCAAAGGAGCTGGGATTCAGACCCAGACAGTCTGGTTCCAGCGTCCATGCTCTTAACTATTAAGCCCATATCCTGAAATTCCAGATGCAGTCCTTGCCTCAAGTCATCAAAGTCCCCGTACAGAGTCTTCAGCACATGCACAAAGTCCTGGGAAAGACTTCCCGCTGCCTTTGCACTCTCTTGACTTTCTGTGGCTTTGCCAAGGTAGGCGCTCTCCTTATATTCCTTTAAGAGGACATCACACAGAGTTCTTGCTGCTTTTAAATTAAACCTAAGCCAGATTTTCCTCACTGACCTAAACCATAGCTTCCATTCCCTCTGAATCTGGGACAAATGTTCTTACGCCCACTAGAGTCCCCATAATTACAATCATGGCTGACAGGCCAGCTGTGGGACTTGACCATTAGTGAATACATTTTCCCTTCAAAAAATCCATCAGAGCAATGGCCCCCTGGACAAAGGCACCAAGGACATATTTCTCAGATGACTGGTGATCTGAGTGTAAAAGGCTTTGGACTGAAGGACTAGAGGACTGGGTTCTAATTCTGGGTTTGTGGTTTACCTGCAGTATGAACCTGGCCCAACCACTTGTTCATCAAGCACTGTTTTAGACTCTGAGGCTAGGAGTTCAGGTTCTCTGAGAAGCAGATGCAAGATGAGTTAAGACCTGCAAGGGATTTATTGGGTGAGACACCTGTGAGGGATAATGGGAAGGAGTGGGAGAAGGGAGCAAAGCCTTTCAGTGGGGTACAGGACTGACACCTGTGACAGAAGGCAAGGAGAAGGATTAGACTGCAGTACAGTTCTAGGACAGTTTCCTCTGGATCAGTGAACGTTCTCAAGAGAAGGTCTCTGATTAAAGGAGTCTCGTGTCTCACAGGAACAGGCCTGTAGCAATACTCCTGCCATTTCCTTTGACACTGGATGAGAATGGCTATGGGGAGTTGAGGGATGCAGAAGGCCAGCAGCTGGGGCCATCAGTCAGTTCTGCCCACATCAGGAGACAGAGAGGCAGAATTTTATGGCCAGCGCACTGAAGCATCAATGGTGAATAGAACATGTGAGGTTCAGACTCTTAAGGGAGCTCACAGTCAAGTGGGAAGAGACAGATGAAAAACAAAATGTTTAAGTGGTAGCAATAAGTGCTTTGATGAGGAGAAGAAGACAGAGTAACGTGATTAGGAGTAGCTTGAGGTCAGATGATCAGAAAAGGCCTTTCTGAGCCTTGGTTTCTTTATTGGTCCTATTAAAATAGTTTTGTTTTGGTTTGTTTTTTTTTTTTTTTTTTTTTTTTTTGCCCATTCCAGTGGATATTTGTGTAGCACTTATAATTTATAAGTATATGCTCCTCATCTACCCTCACATATTGCTGGATAATAGAATGGTCCTTCAGCTTGGTGTGTAAAAGACTTGGGCTTGAGTCCTGGTTTGGCATTTCCTGAGAGCTCTAGATCACTGAGTAAGTCATTTTATTCCTCTGAGTCGTAGTCTCATCTTATGTTAAATGAATCTGGAAAGATCACTGCCCTGCCAACTTTGTAGGGCTGTTATAAATGTCAAAGTTGTCGAGAGCAACCTACAATTGGGAAATAAAATTATAATAAAAATTTCTTTTACAACAGCTTCAGAAAATAAAGCACTTAATTCATTTAACAAAAATCATATAAGATCTCTGTACAGCAAATGACAAAACATTGCCAGGAGAAATGAAGAAGGACCCAGTAAAGGGAGAGAGAAACCATGTTGTAAAGTAGAACATTCACTAATGTTACTGTGTTGTTTCTCCCTGGATTGATCTATAGATTGAGCCCAATCTCTGTCATAATCCCAGCATGCTTTTTTTGTATTAATTATACCAAAGCAAATGAGAAGGTACTGTATACACATAGGAAAGTAGTACTGTTTTATCAAAGAGTATGTCAATAATAATTCTGACCCTTTCCAGTCATAATATGGTCCTTTTTTTGAGAACTTCAGGGAACCATGTTAGATTATTAGGTGGAAGCTCTTTTCACTGTCCTCAGAAGTAGAAAAGTCTACTCAAACTTAGAATGTTTATTGTTCTTCTAATGAGATGTATTACTAGAAAAAAACACTAAACCTGAAAAATAAGGGACTTACATTCTTTCTCAGGAATACCAATCAGTCACTGGTAAGAAAATATTTGGTCTCTCTGGACCTTAGATTTCTTATCAGTAAAATAAAATATTAAACTAAGTGATCTGTTGGTCAGTTCCAGACCTGTGCATCTGTGATATGGAAGAAGAATAAACCATTATGGATCAGAAAGAACAATCTGGTGACTTCTCTCCAAGCCTGGTTCAATATAAGTTTATCATGTTACTTTTGTGAACCCTTTAATTCCATATGCTAACCAGTGACTAGCATGTTGTTTGTGCCCAAGATGTACTAAAATGAAAAAGAACAGGATTTCTTATAATTATACTAATGTACTTTCCAAACTGGCTTTTCTTGTGATTCCTCCTTTTGATTTTTTTCAAAGCATAGGTTTGGGATTCATTGGTCTTGGTTTCAGCCTCTGTCTCCTTAATGATGAACTTAAATTAGATGCTAATATTTTGAAAGAGGACATGGTTACACAAATCAGAATGACAGTTTCTAGTCCAGAGGTTGCCAAACTTCCTCTGTAAAAGGTCAGATTGTAAATATTGTATTTACCATTATGTTCTCTCACAAGTACTCAACTTCACTGTTGTAGCACATAAGCAGCCATAAACAGTATGTAAATGAATAGCTGTGTTCCAATAAAACTTTATTTATAAAAACAGCTGGTAGGCCCAGTTTGACTTATGGTCCATAGTTTGCCACCCCCTATTCTCATGTAATAACATACCTTGACAGGCCTACCAAGACACATTTACATATGGTCTTAGGTGTTGGCCTTTATAACAGTGTTAAAAAGACAGCAAGCACTTCTGGGATGCCTCGGTAGATTAGGCAGTTAAGTGTCCGACTTGATTTTGGCTCAGGTCATGAACTTGCGGGGTTCTTGAGATTGAATCCCACATCAGGCTGTGCACTGATAGTGCAGAGCCTGCTTGGGATTCTCTCTCTCCCTCTCTATTTACCCCTCCCCCATGCATACTCTCTCTCAAAATAAATAAACTTAAAAAAAAAAAAAAAAAGCGCTTCCTTTTGGATCCAGCAGAAAAAACCTAGAGTTGTTGAGGCGTCAAGATACAAGACTGGAAGATGAGTAGGAAAACTACATATATGAAGCCAGGAGACTGTTGTGACACCAGGACTGGAGGCAGCAACTAAGAAAAGCTGCCGGTTAGAAGTTGGGTGCTTCCAGGCTCTTTGCCTCTGGGGTCCTCTACGTACCTCACAAAGGCCAGTTGAGTTCATTTGTACTTCCCGGCACCAGTCCTGGCTATGATCAAACCCTGAAGATCTGCGAACACCAAGCTTAAGCTCTTCTCCCATGTCAGGCCACCTTCCACCATGGAGTGCTGAGGAAGGACCTCCCTCTGTGATGTACTGATGTGCAGGGACCGTGGCATCTCTTTACTCCCTGGGACAACCCTACAGGTTGCTGTTTTACAAACTGTACAAACTAGGACTCTTAAGTTTTTATTTTAATCTTTATTTATCTTTGAGAGAGAGCAAGCGAGTGAGCAGGGAAGGGGCAGAGAGAGAGAAGGGAGACACAGAATCTGAAGCAGGCTCCAGGCTCTGAACTGTCAGCACAGAGCCCAGTGCAGGGCTCGAACTCACAGACTGTGAGATCATAACCCGAGCCAAAGTCGGATACTTAACCGACGAACCCACCCAGGTGCCCCCAAACTAGGATTCTTGGATTCACACGCCATCCTTAGGTCCCACAGCTAGTAAGCTAAGATTCAGATTTCAAAATCCATGTTCATTTTCCATACCACACTGCCTCTCCCAAATCCACAGTTGTACTTCAGGTAATGCTCGGTCTCCTGAGTCCCTCAGCCTCCCCACCCAGAGCAGAGCAGTGTAGGGTATTGTTCTGGTGATTTTTGCCACTGCTGATGATTCTTGATAAGCACCTTCCATTTTAGGATCTGACACTTGTGCTTCACACTGGTTGCCAGTTGTCTCTTAAGTGAAAGTCAGTGTAAAAGAAGGCAGGGGAAGCTCACCTCTTAGGAAGTTGTTTAGCTTAACTTACAATGATATTTTTGTGGGAATGTCACAAGGGTCAAATGCATCATTGCAATGTGAGCTTGTGGTGCCCACTAGATAGACTGATTCCTATGGGAATACCATTAGGTTCCCAAAGTTCCTTGGGGGAGGGCAGAAGTGCTGCCTTGAAGAGAAATAGGGTCTTTCTAAATGCAGTATAAACCCGTAGAGCAGGGACAAGATCCATTCTTTCTGATGGGCCTGCAGCCCCTGCTGTAGTACCCACAGTCAGTGCTCATGACCCTAAGTAAATGGCAGGAGTGCTTCATTCCCAGTATGAATTAACTCTCCGAGCGGGATGCCCAGCCAACCCAGCCCCACTCCAAGGAGAAGGAGTAAGGTCTGTCACAAATGAGGTCCGGCATACGTAGGTGCATACATAGGTGTGGCAGGTTAGGGGAAAACAAAACTTGTAACCTGATCTCCTCTAAAATGAACAGGACAGGGCATGGCTAAATATAGATTGGCTGCCCTAAAACAGATATACACACAAGCCAGAAAACCTCACAAAGTGATAATTCTTCCCACCCTACAAGAATAGTTTACATTTGGATCCTGGAGCTATTCATTCATTTTTTCTGACCCAAGGAAGAATAACCCACCACCGTGGTGTGTTTATTGAACACCTTGTTCTCAATCAGACATTTACTAGGCACAGAGCATTGTGCTAAACACTGTCAGAGAAACAGAGATGGGCCAGATCCCGGCTTCTACCAGCTCAGTACCGACTTTTGTGTGACAAACTTGTGAACTCCAACACAAGTAGAATAAGCAGCAGAATGAGGTACTATAAAAGGTTTAGAGGAACGCATGATTAATTCTAACTGGAGACCTTAAGGAGAGCCTGGAATTTGCTCTGGCCTGTAGTTTCCCCTCTGTAAAGTGAGGATCCCAAGGGCAGATGATGGTTATGTAAGGATATGTGGCATGCCTCTCGGCTACAGTCACTCTCTTTCCCTCCCCTGCACCCTTCACAAAATCAATTTCTGCTAAAGCGTACTGAGAGATCCTATATGTCAAGGTCAGGATGTTCTGACTTGGCTCTCAGAGCCCGTTGGGGCAGGCGGAAGAGTGGGGGAAGTGTTCTTTCTCAGATCCTTCCCCAGAGAAGGGGATGCATCAGGCAGCCTAGTCTTACAGGGTAGTCTCACAGCCTAGTCTCACAGGGTCTTATGTTACTGCCTGTCTCTGCCTCCCCTTTTTTCTTTCTCTGTTGTAGTTTTTATAAACCACTAGAAGATGTATTTTTGAGCTTGGGGAATTATTTATACTAGTCTTTAGTAGTTTAGTCCAGCGAATGTTTACTTACCATGCAAATGTGAGTAACATAATAAACTCATGACAAAATAACAGTCCTGCCAGTCAGTGTCCTGGTGATGAGATCCCCTGACTTGATTGCCTCTCCCCTCCCCTGCACGTTATGGGGAGTACATCTTCATTCACACTGATACATCGTTCTTTCCGTGTGGTAGAAGGACCCCTGAAGGAGGAGATCTGAATTCTTTTTCCAGGATTCAGGTCTGCCCTACCATGTGGCTTTGGACAAGGAGCCTCACCTTTCTGGGCCACAGTTTCTCCAATTGGAAATGAGAGATGTGGGTGAGTGGGAAGGACAGTGGTGATAAATGAGCAGTTAGACTCCAGGGCCCTTTCTAGTTGCCATATTATGTGAGTTATCGTATAGAATGAAGCTATTTTGTGTTTGGCCTTAAATTTATGAATAATTCCTCTAATTATGATGTGTGCCGGATGATTCTCAGGATTATTCACCTTAAATAATTTCTTGTGATTGTGAGTTAAAATGAACTGTTGATCCAGTCTTGCCCTCAGCACCTGTCAGCATGCTTTTGTTTTTAGAATTCTCCACCCTCTGGTCCCTGTTCTTTGGTTAGCTTTCTGCAGGGGGCCACTCACCTTGTAGAATCCTATACTATTCTCTTTTCAAAATGTGTTCATTGACTGCCTTCTCTTTGGCATTTGACAACATGAAAAATGAGGTGCAGAGAGATTAAAAGTTTTGCTTAGGTCCCTGTGGTAAAATGGTTTCTGACCCATGTTTCTGAACCCACATCAGGGCCTTTTCTGTAACACATTTTCCTTTTGGACCCTAGATAGATGATAGAAAAAGCCAGTGAGAACAAGGGTGGCTTTCAGTTTGTAATTTTGATGATGCAAAAAAAAAGATTTTTGGAAGAATTTGTGTTCTCATTTGGGTCTCTGAGTTTGCTTTGCCCCTGATTTTTCAGTTGACCTTAATTCTTCTACCTGTGTCCTGGAATTAAGAACCAGACCTTATTGGGGTGCCTGGGTGTGTCATTCGGTTAAGCATCCAATTCTTGATTTGGGCTCAGGTCATGATCTCACAGTCATGGGATTGAGCCCCATGTTGGGCTTTGTGCTATGTGGAGCCTGCTTGGGATTCTCTCTCCCTCTCTCTGCCCCTCCCTCCAATGCATGCTCTCTCTTTCTCTCAAAATAAATAAACAAACATTTAAAAAAACAAAAATAAATAAAATAAAAAGAACCAGAGATTATTAAAAGCGAAACCAGTTGATCTTATTCTATCTCTGTGTAAATATGTCTCATGAGGTCTTACATGGAACAGCTCTCTTACGTTTCCCAAAGACGGCTTTTATGTATATCCCTGACCTAATCCAAGTTCTTCCTTTTTTCAATAGAGAAAATGAGTCCCAGGAAGGTGAAATGGCATGCCCAAGATCACTCAGCCGGTTAGAGCAGAGCTTGGCCTAGGCTGTCATTCTGTTAGTTGACTCTGCCTTTCATAAAGCTAATACCGTTCCTCACTCAGGGATCTCGTGGGAGCTCTTTTCTCTACATGAATGAAAAGAATTGGCTTTGAAGAAAGTGAGGTCTGTTTCAGATAGGCTCTGATGCTTTCTAGCTGTGTGACCCCAGAGCTCATTATTAACTTCTCTGAGCTTCAGTTTCTTCATCCAAAAAGAAGGAAACAAAATGGAAATAATAATTTCTACCTCGCAGAGTAGACTAGACACACATAGTAGGTGCTTAGTAAATGGCAGCGATGATTATTATAGTCAGTATTGTCCTTTTTGGTCTCCTTCCACATATAACATCATACAAGTTATAGTTGGAACTAAAACAGACAACAGTTACCTTCCACGCATTCTCTGTTGCTTGGAAAGCTCCTCCATACCTCTCGGCCCATTTCAAGGTGGCAGCATTTCCACATGTATTACGGAATCAGAGCAGGCACTTTGCTAAATGCTTCATATGTATGATCTCAAACTACGCGGCAGCCCTGGAAAACTATGTATTTTACCTGTTGAACAGGTGAGGAACAAAGAGGTTTGTGTAACTGTCCAAGGCCACAAAGCAAGGATTTAGCAGATCCAGGCTTTGAATCCAGCCTGGGTCCCAGCATGTGCTTTGGTCTACCACTTTATGGGTTCTGATACCCACTGAGGCTTGGGGCAGGGATTTGGGGAGAGAGAAGGATAAAGATAAAAAGGGCATTGAGATAAGGGAACCAGTCATTATTTGGCCAGTCATCTTTTCCAGAAACTCCCGCCAACTGCCCCTTTCCTGCTCCTGTTATCACTAGCCAGTTGATGGCTGGGCTGGGCAGGGCTGGGTTGGGCTGGGCCCCTCTACTAAAATCCTTCAGAGCTTTCCTGTTCTAGAGTTTTGCAAGAAGGTGGGCGGAGTGTTTGTGCACTGGGCAGGCTTCCCAGGGGTGATTGTGGAAAGGAAGGGGAGTGATTTTTAGGGCCCTAAAAAGAAGCCAGGAAGAAGAGGAAAAAATAAAACCCTTTTTAAAAGAAAACAAATTGACTCAAGCATTTTCTGGCATTATCTTTAGTCTAGACATGGAGATAGAAGCCCAGGCCTGGAGTCTGGAAACGTCCATTTTCTTCTTGCTATATAACTGACCTTCCTAATGACCCAAGACACATCATTACACCAGCGTTATAGCCACATACCAAAAACAGCCCAGCCACACGCCTTTAGCATTCTTTTCTTCCCTTCAAGAGGTAGCCAGGCAATAAAAACAAATCCTATGCACGTTTTATGCAACTGCATGGATTTGTTTTCACACCTGTGGGCTTTTTAATTCACCTTTTACACTTTGGGTCTTTTGACCCCAAACATGACTTCTTGATATTTTGTTTTGTTGAAATTCCTACTGTCTTGCCATGATTGTGGGGTGAACCCCCCTGAACAATAAGGTTGGAGGACAGGCAGGGAACTGAAGATAGGAAAGGGAGAATGTCTCTTACTCAATCTATTTTAGTAAGGAGTGTTCAGTATTCTCTTTAGAGAGGAAATAAGCTAAAGGTCAGATGTATTTAATTAGACCATTAATCTCTTGCACATAATTAACACTTCATACTTTGCAAAGTGTTTATACGTGTGTGTGTGTGTTTTTAAATGCACATACCATACATCACCCATTTAAAGTATACAAGTCATTGTTTTTTTAGCATGTTCACAGGGTTGTGCAACCGTCACCACCATCTAATTCTGGAACATTTTCATTACCCCAAAAAGAAACCCCATACTCATTAGCATTCACTCCCCATGCCCACTCCCCCATCCCACCCCCACCCCTGGGAAACCACTAGTCTGCTTGCTATCTTTATGGATGTGCTGATTCTAGACATTTCACGTAAATAAAGCCATATAATTTATAGTCTTTTACACTGGCTTCCTTCACTTCGCACAGTGTTTTGGAGATTCATCCTGTTGGGGCATGTATTAGTATTTCATATGGCTGAATAATATTCCATTGTATAGCTATATCACATTTTGTTTGTCCAGTCTCTACCTCTGTCATCACAATGGTGTTCTCCCTATGTGTCTTTGTCGGCCGTTCTTATAAGTACACCCATCACTATGACCTCATTTTAACTAATTAGATCTGCAAAGATGCTATTTTCAAACAAGGTCACATTCTGAGGATCCATGTAAAAGTGAGTTTGGGGGGGGGACACTATAGCAAGCAGAAATGAGATTTTGGCAAGGTTTAGTCCCAAAACAGCTTCAAAAGAGCTTTTCTGGAGTGGCAGATCATTATGGAGCTGACTGATTTCATAGACATGGCTTTATATTTGTAGAATGGAGTTCCAAGTGGGCCCAACTCATCATAACCCCTACTTCATCTTATTAGCAGACCTTGAAAGCCTCTCCTATTTTGACCACAAGAAACAGGCATATTTGGTTTTGTGCTAGTAAAAATTATTTTATTCACTCAACAAGTATATATTCAGTACCCACTGTGAGCTGGAACTGCTTTAGGCAGCAGGAATACGGAAGTGACTAGAATACCTTTTGAGAATTTACAGCATGCAGAGTTGTCCCGACCCTTTGTGCAGTTCATTCTTATGACCATCTTATGTCTTGTTGCATTCTTATGACCATCTTATTGCAAACTGAGACTCAGGTGAAGTGGTTTCTCCAGCTCTACAGTTTTCTCAGATTTGATCCACAGCCTGAGCAGAGGGCTCCAGCCACGAGGACAGGTCACTCCTCTTTTATACAGATCCACAGTCCAAGCATGCAACGTAGGGGGCATGCGGGATATATGGGTGCCAGGCAGGAGAAGTAGATTGTGACAGAATGGCCTTTCTTGTCAGACTTGGGAACCCGAACTTTATTCTGAAGGCAGTGAGGAATCAGTGAACGTTATTGAGGGAGTGTGGCCTGATGCTACATGCTTCGTTTGTCTAACCAACACATGTTTATGGACTTGTGTCACATACTGGGCTTGATGCAAGGGATAAAAGTGTTAGAAAAGAGACAGTGTCTCTGCCCTCACTGAGCTTACAGCCAGATATATGGAGTGATAGGACAGAAAAGTTACTATTTTCCTAAAATTCTGTTTGAAACACAAGGAAGGATTGGTCAGAAACAAGGTTAAAGAAATAAACAGAAAAATGGTTTTAAAAGAGAGAGAGCCTTGTACGTTGTCCTGAGGATAACAGGGATCCACTGAAGAATTTTAAGCAGGGCAGGGACATAGTGACATGGTGCGGTTGTTGACAGACAGAGAGGGGTTGTAGTAACACCTACATTTCTGGCTCAGCTGATTGGATGGTGATGTTGATGTGCTTCACGGAGAAGCAGGACACAGGAGGAGGAGGAGATCACTGAGCTTGACCTGCTTGTGGGACATCTGAATGGAGATGCCCAACAGGCATCTTAGATGAGAGCCCAGGAAAGAGAACAGAGTTAAAGATGGATTAAAGAGTTAAAGTTGTCATCACCTGGCTGGAAGAGAACACCCCGGGAGAGTGTCCTGAGTCAGTGATGATAGAGGAGGCTCTGGGGTGAAACCCTGAAAAATGCATCCACTGAAAGGGTGGCAGAGGTAGAGGAGTCCAAAAAGACCACAGGGGAAGGTAGAAGCGCACCAGAGGCTTCCTCTTGGCACCTTCCCTATGTCTTCTCAGGCCGCGGCTTTGCCCATCCCTGGCTCCATGGCTACTCCATCCTCTAGCATAAACCCTCTCCCCTCTGCCATTAGAGAGTTCATCTTGCAAATCTAATGGAGTAATGAAGCCATTGATTCTGTTAACAAACATCCAGTTCACTACAAGACCTGTAATGGGAATTCATTTTGGAGGTCAATACAGCTGTCGATGGAACAGTTTTTCCCCAGAGGCCCATGGCTTTTCTGTTGTACACAGGCAGAAGTTGTTCTGCCTCGCATCTGTAAAGACTGGGGACTAATTAATGCGATAGAGCACTAACAAGCTGGTGATCCTGCCTAGGGCCATGAGAAGTGTACTAAAATAGGTCAGATGATGGGGAGTAGAAACAGAAGTATGTCCCCTCTGAAAAGATTTGACTAGCCCTAGCAAGCCCCCATCACCACCCCTGAAATGTCATCCCCCACTAGCTATCACATCACCAGCAATTACATCTTTAAAACTTTATTTCTTTTGAACAAGAAGTTTCACTATGGAATTATTGTGTGCTCCATGACTTTTTTTCTCCTTCCACAGACTAAGAAATGTCTATGCGCCTGGCCTTTATTAGGTGAATCCTGGGACTGTAGACATAACAGCATCAGGCACTGTTCATAGAAACAAGGCCAGGCAGGGAGGCAGAGTGACAGTGGACATAATGAAGCACAGGCCAAGTGCTATTGGCAGCCAGAAAAAGGACTGAGTCCAGGAAGGTTTCAGAGAGAATATGATATCCGTGTAGGGTCTTCAAGGCTGCATATGAGTGCCAGTGGAGTAGAAGTGAAATCCAGGCGGAAGGAACAGCATAAGCCATGAGAAAGAGTTGTAAAAGGGCCTGGTGTGTCTGGGGACTGATGAAGCTTCCGAATGCCTCGGGTACAGGAGGAGAGAAGCAGGAAGTAGGTCAGACTGTGAAAGGCCTTATGTGTTACGCTCAGGAACTTGGACTAGGCTTGGAGAACCAGCCAAATGAGTAATGCCCTTGGCTGGGAGGGTAGTACTCTCAGCTATGATCTATCTTTAATACCTTGCTGCTTTTCTAGCACAACAGAGGGGAGTTTAAGATGAGAATTCAGAGAAAAAAGACCAATTGACACAGAGTGGTGGGCACAAGAGTTGGGGAATGGGGAACATCATTGTCCTCAGAGGACTTGGAAGGGCAGGCAGGAGGAGCTGGGACCAGTCTTCCATGGGACAGTCTGCTGCAAGTACATTTCTGCTTTTATCATTTACACAATAAGGTACAGTCCAGGGTCTGAATCAATGAGTCTTCAGGAAGCAAAGCTCATTTAACAAAGCCAGCCTTAGCTTTGACAGAGGTGATGACAGCAGGAGCCTCCAAAGAGGAGGAGGGCAGTGGCACTTACTGCCCTCCCTCTGGAGAAGGGCCAGAGTCACAGTCCTGAGCCATGGACAGCCACACCTCCTGGGAGCAGGGCCATCACCATCAGGGTTGTGAGAGGGAGCAGACTCCAGACGACTCCAGGAGCAGTGCCGAGGGACAGGGCATCTCCGTTTCCACCAGGAGGCCACAGTCTTTCACTCAGGCAGACAGAGAAGGAGCAGGTGTGTGAGGGGGAGAGAAGGCTGCTGCTGGATCATTGCCTCTGCTTTTAATATCTCTTCTTCCTCTGACATCCCACTTTGGGATAAGGCCACTTTTCTTCCCCTTTTCAGTCACAGAGCTCCTTCTCTTGTTTCACAGACTCCCTGAGAAACATGTCCTCTGCCAGTCATGGCCCCCGCTCTTCTCCAGCTGAGCTCAGCAGCTCCAGTCAGCACCTTCTTCGAGAACGCAAGTCCTCAGCCCCATCGCACTCCAGCCAGCCAACCTTGTTCACCTTTGAACCCCCTGTGTCCAACCACATGCAGCCCACCTTGTCCACCAGTGCGCCTCAGGAGTATCTCTACTTGCACCAGTGCATAAGCCGGAGAGCGGAAAATGCAAGGTAGGAGACTGCTGTAAGCAGCAGTGGGGCAAGCACCCACTCACAGGACCTAGTCGCTTTCCATCCTACAGTTTTTTAATTTTAAAGACAGGGGAGTGAAATGGTTTCTCTTCTCAGGTGAACAGACGTATTTATTAACAGAGCATCCTTCTTTTGCTTAGGTAACCTTCACATTTTATTGCTATACAGTGATAATTGGGTTCCTCCGGAACCCATGATCAGAAACGATGCTATAAAAATGTTTTGTTTAATTTGGAGGAAAAAAGGCACTAGGGGCTAGAGTTTCAGAATTAGGGAAAAAATCAATTTATTTGCTGGCATTAAGAATATATCTATAAACCAATGCTTTCAACAATAGCCAAATTATGGAAAGAGCCTAAGTGTCCATCAACTGATGAATGGATAAAGAAGATGTGGTTTATATGTACAATGGAGTACTACTTGGCAATAAGAAAGAATGAAATCCTGACATTTGCAGCAACATGGATGTAACTGGAGGGTATTTTCCTAAGTGAAAGGAGTCAGTCAGAGAAAGATAGATATCATATGTGTTTACTCATATGTGGATCTTGAGAAACTTAACAGAAGACCATGGGGGAAGGGAAGGGGAAAAAATAGTTACAAACAGAGAGGGAGGGAGGCAAACTGTAAGAGACTCTTAAATACAGAGAACAAACTGAGAGTTGTTGGGTGGGGGGAGAGGGGAAAATGGTTGACAGGCATTGAGGAGGGCACTTGTTGGGATGAGCACTGGGTTTTGTACGTAAGCAGCAAATCACGGAAATCTACCCCCAAACCAAGAGCATGCTGTACACACTGTATGTTACCCAACTTGACAATAAATTATATTTAAAAAAAATATATAGCTATAAAATCTTACACTACTCAACAGATCCATATCTCACTTTTGCTCTAGAGCTGCACTGTTCTGCATGGTAGTCACTATCCATACGTGGTGATTTAAATGTGAATGGATTCAAATGAAATAAAATTTAAAATTAAGTTCTCAGTTGCACTAGCCACATTTCAAGTGCTCAGTAGCCACATGTGGCTAATGGCTGCTGTACTGGACAGCACAGATAAGGAAGCATCTCATCATCACAGGAAGTTCTAGAGCAAGGACTTCCTGCTCGAGAATAATGGTCTTTGTATTTCTGGCACCAATCTCTCTCACAGGTGTGGAGCCTGTAGATATTTTTATTACCTTTTATTCCCATTGCTAGGGTAAGCAAAAGCACAGAAATGATGGACTTTGCCAGAGCTTGTTCCCAGTTACTACCATGGCCAGCAGGCTACAAATCACATTTCTTAATTAATTTAGAAATACCTAATTTGTGTTAACAAAAATTAAGGCAATTAGAGAACTATGTATCACGCCATGGAACATTTTCATGTATAATCTCACGTGACCCAATCAAAGGCACTGAGAGGTAGCCAGTCTAGCTCCCTTCTCCCCGCCTCATAGATGAAGAAAATGAGGTTCACAACTAAGAAGTGACAGAGGTAGGGCTAGAAACCAGGTCTGCTTGTTTCTGGTCCTAGACTCTACACTGCACGATTCTGCTTCTGGGTCTCTGAGTCATTTACCATCACACAACAGAGGCTCCCCGCACTCGGTCTTAAGGTTGTCTCAAATGCCCATTTTCATTTGTTTCAGGATTCATTCATTTGTGACCTTTTAGTAGTTCGAACACGATCAACTTAGACATAAGGAGCTGAGTTCTTTAAAAAAAAAAAAAAAAAAAAAAGGACGAATTAGCCAAGATCACTGAACTAGTTAGCCGCAGTGCTGTAAATAGCACTGATTCTCCTGAATCACACACCCGAGACAGGCAGTGTTGTGTGACCAGAAGCAGATCACAGGCTTTGGAGTCCATCAGATATGGGTCCAAATTCAGGTTCTGCTACTTTCCTTGTGATCTAATTCTTTAACCTCCTGAGCTTCCATTTCCTTATCTGCAGGATGGAAGTAATGAATTCTGAGGTTTACTGATGAGCATAAAATGACAGAACACATATACCCGGTAGTGCGTCCTCAGTACATGTTAACGTTTCTTCTCCTTGTGCTGCATCCCCCTCTCCTGCACCTGTGATTGCCTGAGATTAGAGAGGGGGAGGTCTTCAAATCATAGTTCTATCGAAAGACAGTGTACTTTCTCTTAATGCCTCTCAAAGTGCATATGAAATACCTGGGAATCTGGTTGAAATGCTGATTCAGTGGGCCTGGAGGGGGTCCTGAGATCTTGCCTTTCTGCTAAACACCAGATGATGCCAGTGCAGCATGTCTGTAGATCACACTTCAAGTAGAAGGCTTTATCTAATATTGACAACTGCCACCACCCCCACTCCGATGGTGCTGCTAAAGCAGCAGATATAGAAATGTCTCTGCTTGAACTAGCAGTTGTGGCCCACTCTCTGCACCTCCTCCTCCTCTGTAAAACCTCTGTTAATTTTCCTAGATGAAATTTATTTCTTCCCTGCATTCCCACAGCAATTTTTTATTCTCTCTCACACAGCATTTGGAACTCTCTGCTTCATATTATGGATATTTATATTAATATATTTCTGCATTTTGTGAAGACAAGACCAAAGGCATATAGTAGGTGCATAAAAAATATCAAAATATATTTCTTATAGAGAGTCAACATATTAGGGGAGACCAGACTTGTCTGGCAGCAGCTGGGGAGGCAGCTTTACTGCGGGCTTTTCTCTGTGTCACTGTTTTCACTTGTGTGGGTGTGGGAGCAAGAGAGTGATGAGCAGGATCTTGGAGACTTTGGGAAAAAATAAGTTCAAACAATGTTTGCAGAATTCCCAAGTGATGGAGGATGGGAAGGAAGCTTTCTTCGGTCCAGAAACACCATATAGTTTCTGGAAGTGTTAGAGTAGTTTGCATGATACTAAACACACTGTGGGGCACCTGGGTGGCTCAGTCGGTTAAGCATCCGACTTTGGCTCAGGTCATGATCTCACACTCTGTGAGTTCGAGCCCTGCATCGGGCTCTGTGCTGACGGCTCAGAGCCTGGAGCCTGCTTTGGATTCTGTGTCTCCCTCTCTCTGACCCTCCCCCATTCACTCTCTGTCTTTCTCTGTCTCAAAAATAAATAAACATTAAAAAAAATTTAAACATACTGTAACAATTATAAACTCCAAACACAATATAAAAAAGCAACTGTTCAAGCACTGAAGAGCAATCAAAAAGCAGGCAGAAACTGAGAGATTTGACTCTTCCAAGGAGCTAGCAGCATACAAAGACATTAAAATATGTATGTTAATTGCTATAATATGTGGGGGTAGGGGAGGAGGGACTGGATCCTGAGTGAAGAGATGGTGAGATTCAGGAGAGAGCTAGAAACTCTGAAAAATAACTGAGAGGTTCCAGTTCCTGTGTGGTGGCAGAAACACTCCCTCCCACTGGTCACAACTGAACACTGTGGACAAAATACAATTACCCTGTCATTGTTTTGAGTCTAGAAAAATAAAATGAGGCAAATTATAAAGGGGAGAAAAATTTGGAGCTGCAGCTACACAGAGACATATTTCTGTATCTCATGGAATTTCCCTGAAGGCGGGCCTGCTCACCCAGCAGCACAGCAGAGCGCACAGCTGAAACTCTAATGGAAATCCCATATTTCTTGGTAGAGGAACCAGAAAAGGAGCCCTTTGGGGGCTGGAAAGGAGTAGAGTACCCAGAGTGAAGACAGTTGGAGAAGAGATTTCCTAATTCTGGGTGTGAAACCGCACAAGTTTCAGGCTCACTGTGAGCTGCATGGATGTTGGACAGACCACACCAGCACAGCAGAGGTTTTGAGAACTACACTGAGATTTGCACTCTGACACACAGAAGGAGACACAGAACTTGGCAGCCTGAATCTAACCACGTAGGTTGCCTGCAAAACAAAATCCTCCACGTTCTCCAGAGGATTATAACAGAACCCAGAGTCCACACAGCATAATATCACAACATTAAGTATATAATCCAAAATTTCTCAGCATACAGAGAACCGGCAATGGGTAACTGGTTCTCAAGGGAAAGCACTGATGCCAACTCCAACATAACCCAGATGTTGGAATTATCAGACACAAATTTAAAAGCCTGTATTATAACGATATTCCATGTGATGAAGGAAAATGCATTTGAAATTAAGGGAAAGAAAAAAACTATGAACCCCCACGTTTATATCCTGCAAAATTGTTCTTTAGGAATGAAAACAAAATCAAGAGATTCTCAGAGGAAAGAAAAATAAGAGCGTTTCCAAGAGATCAGATTTAAAGAAGTGATAAGGAAGTTCTTCAGGCTGAAGCAAAATAGTACCAAAAGGAAACTAAATCTTCAGGAAAGAAGGAAGGGCAGCAGAAATAGGAGTTATCTGCATAATTTTCCCCCTAAGTTCCTTAAAATATGTGAGTGTTGAAGGCAAGTATTAAACATTGTCTGGTGAGGTTTTCACCTGGTTTTCACTCTTCAGCCAAAAGTGCTTCCTTTGCCATTTCTTCCCATATAAGTCCCCTTTTGACATGTTCTCCCAGTTTTCATTTATCTGGAAAGATCTGTATTTTACCTTCATTTCTGAGATATTTTTGCTGGATATAACATTCTGGAATGATAGTGTTATTTTCTTTTGGCATTTTAAAGTATGTCATTCTATAGTCTTCTGCCATTCATTGTTTCTGATGAGAGGTCAGATGTTATTTTTATTCGTAGAATCCTATGTGCTATGTATCTTTCTTCCTCTGAATGTTTTTTTTTCTCCTTTTTAAAAAAAATTGTGAAATACACATAACATAAAATTTACCATCTCAGCTATTTTTAAGTGTACAGTTCAGTAATGTAGAGTACTTTCTTCCACACTGTTATACAGCCAATCTCCAGAACTCTTTTCATCTTGCAAAACTGAAACTCTCCACCCACTAAAAATTCCCCGTTTCCCCTTTCCCCTACTCCCTGACAATCTTCTTTCTACTGTCTGTATGAAGCTGAATTCTCTAGGTAACTCATATAAATGGAATCATATAGTATTTGTCTGTTTGTAAGTGGCTTTTTTCACTTAGAATAATGTCTTCAAATTTCATCCATTTTATAGCATATGTCAGAATTACCATCCTTTTTATGGCTGAATAATACTTCATTGCCTGTATATGCCACATTTTGTTTATTTCCCCCTAAATAGACACCTTGATTGCTTCCACCATTTGGCTGTTTTGGATAATGGGGCTCTGTACATGGGTGTACAAATACTCTTCAAAGACTCAGCTTTCAATTATTTTGGGGTACACACAGACATAGACTTGCTGGGTCCTCTGGTGATTATATTTTCTATCTTTTGAGAAACTGTCATACTGTTTTTCATAGTGGCTGCACCATTTTACAACAGTACACAAGGGTTACAGTTTCTCCATATCCTTGCCAATATTTGTTATTTTCTGGGTTTTTTGATAGTAGCCATCCTAATGTCTATGAGGTGGTATCTCACTGTGTTTTTATTTGCACTTCCCTTCCATAATGATTAGTGATGTTCAGCATCTTTTCATGTCTTGGTGGCTATTTGAATATCTTTGGAGAAATGTCTTTGTAGGCCTCTGTCCATTTTGTTTTTAATCTGGTTGGTTTGTTGTTGTTATTGGGTTGTAGAAGTTCTTTGTATATTCTCGATATTAACCCCTTACCAAATATATGATTTACAAATATTTCCCCCATTCTGTAGATTACCTTTCACTCTGTTGATTGTGTCCTTTGATGCCAAGAAGTTTTATACTTTGATGTAGTCCAATGTATCTATTTTTACTTTTGTTGCCTGTGCTTTTGGTGTCTATATAAAAACATCGTTGCCAAATCCAGTGTCAGGAAGCTTTTCCTCTTACATTTTCTTCTCAGAGTTTATAGATTTAGGTCTTATGTTTAGGTCTTTTATCATTTTTTTGTTAATTTTTCACATATGATCTAAGGTAAAGATCCAACTTCATTTCTTTGCATACAGACATCCAATTTTCCCAGCACCATTAGATGAAAAGACTCCACTGGATTATTTGTTTTTCAGGTGTAGAGTTTGGTGAGTTCTTTATAGATTTCGGATACTATCCCTTTGTCTGATATGTCATTTGCAAATATCTTCTCCCATTCCGTTGGTTGCCTTTGTTGATTGTTTCCTTTGCAGTGCAGAAGCTTTTTATCCTCATGAAGTCCCAGTAGTTCATTTTTGCTTTTAATTCCCTTGCCTTTGGAGATGTGTCAAGTGAGAAATTGCTGCAGCTGAGGTCAGAGAGGTTTTTTCCAGCTTTGTCCTCTAGGGTTTTGATGGTTTCCTGTCTCACATTCAGGTCCTTTATCCGTTTTGAGTTTATTTTTGTGAATGGTGTAAGAAAGTGGTCTAGTTTCATTCTTCTGCATGTTGCTGTCCAGTTCTCCCAGCACCATGTGTTAAAGAGATTGTCTTTTTTCCATTGGATGTTCTTTCCTACTTTGTCAAAGATTAGTTGCCCATACATTTGTGGGTCCTATTCTGGAGTCTCTATTCTATTCCCTTGGTTGATGTGTCTGTTTTTGTACCAATACCACGCTGTCTTGATGATTACAGCTTTGTAGTAGAGACTAAAGTCTGGGATTGTGATGCCTGCTGCTTTGGTCTTCTTCTTCAGTATTACTTTGGCTATTTGGGGTCTTTTGTGGTTCCATACAAATTTTAGGATTGCTTGTTCTAGCTTCGAGAAGAATGCTGGTGCAATTTTGAATGGGATTGCATTGAATGTGTATATTGCTTTGGGTAGTATTGACATTTTGACAATATTTATTCTTCCAATCCATGAGCGTGGAATGTTTTTCCATTTCTTTGTATCTTCTTCAATTTCCTTCATAAGCTTGCTATAGTTTCAGCATACAGATCTTTTATATCTTTGGTTATATTTATCCCTAGGTATTTTATGATTCTTGGTGCAATTGTGAATGGGATAAGTTTCTTTATTTGTCTTTCTGTTGCTTCATTATTAGTGTATAAGAATGTAACTGATTTCTGTACACTGATTTTGTATCTGTGACTTTGATGAATTTATGTATCAGTTCTAGCAGACTTTTGGTGGAGTCTATTGGGTTTTCCATGTATAATATCATGTCATCTGCAAAAAGTAAAAGCTTGACTTCATCTTTGCCAATTTTGATGCCTTTGATTTCCTTTTGTTGTCTGATGGCTGATGCTAGCACTTCCAACACTATGTTAAACAACAGCGATGAGAGTGGATATCCCTGTCGTGTTCGTGATCTCAGGGGGAAAGGTCTCAGTTTTTCGCCCACTGAGGATGATTATTAGCTGTGGGCTTTTCATAAATGGCTTTCTCCACACCCCAAAAATAAATAATCCAGTGAAGAAATGGGCAGAGAACATGAATAGACACTTCTCTAAAGAAGACATCCAGATGGCCAACAGGCACATGAAAAGATGCTCAACGTCACTCCTCATAAGGGAAATACAAGTCAAAACCACACTGAGATATCACCTCATGCCAGTCAGGGTGGCTAAAATGAATAAATCAGGAGGCTATAGATGCTGGAGAGGATGTGGAGAAACGGAAACCCTCTTGCACCGTTGGTGGGAATGCAAACTGGTGCAGCCACTCTGGAAAACAGTGTGGAGGTTCCTCAAAAAATTAAAAATAGACCAACCCTATGACCCAGCAATAGCACTGCTAGGAATTTACCCAAGGGATACAGGAGTTCTGATGCATAGGGCACTTGTACCCCAATGTTTATAGCAGCACTTTCAACAATAGCCAAATTATGGAAAGAGCCTAACTGCCCATCAACTGGATGATGGGTAAAGAAGATGTGGTTTATGTACACAGTGGAATACTACTTGGCAGTGAGAAAGAATGAAATATGGCCCTTTGTAGCAACATGGATGGAACTGGAGAGTGTGATGCTAATTGAAATAAGTCATACAGAGAAAGACAGATACCATATGTTTTCACTCTTATGTGGATCCTGAGAAACTTAACAGAAGACCATGGGGGAGGGGAAAGAAAAAAACAAAAAAGTTAGGGAGAGAGCCAAAGCATAAGAGACTCTTAAAAACTGAGAACAAACTGAGGGTTGATGGGGGGTGGGAGGGAGGGGAAAGTGGGTGATGGGCATTGAGGAGGGCACCTGTTGGGATGAGCACTGGGTGTTGTATGGAAACCAATTTGACAATAAATTTCATATTAAAAAAAAAACTTATTGAATAACTATGTCATACACCTGAAGAAAAAAAAAAAAGACTGGCTATTCCCCCATTGAATGGTCTGAGCAACTATGCTGAAAAATCATTAAATCATATACATGAGGGTTGTATTCTATTCCATTGGTCTAGACATCTATCTTTATGCCAGTGCCACACTTTTAATTATTGTAGCTTTATAATAATATGTTTTGAAATCAGGAAGTGTGAGACCTTTCACTTTGTTTGGAAGATTGTTTTGGCTATTTGGGCTTCTGACAGTTTTATGACTTTTTTCTTTGGCTTTCAGCAGTTTGACTACAATATTCCTAGGTGTGTTTTTCTTTGTTTAGGCTTCATTTACTTTCTGATTCTATTTGTTTCTATTTTTGATCCAGCACAACAAAATTACCAATATTTCTTCAAGTTTTTTTTTTTTTTTTGCCCCATTCCATCTCTGCTTTCCTTCTATTCTTCATAGGTTAGACCACTTGATACTGACCCAAATATCACTGATACTACTCATTTTCAATAATTTTTGGAGGGTAATTGAAGTACAGTCACTGTCAATATGTATTAACTTTCCTCATGCCCCTTTATAATCCATCCTTCCCTCTATCTCATTCCTCAGGAACTACCAACAATATTTCTATCACTACATTAGTTTTCATTTTCTAGAAGATTACTTGAGTAGAATCATTATAGTATTTACTTTTTTCCTGGCTTCTTTCAATCAATGTAATACTTTTGAGATTTATCCATGTTGTTACATGGATCTTTAGTTGTTCCTTTTTATTGCTAAGTAGTAATTCAGTGTACCTTTATTTTTTTTAATATATGAAATTTATTGTCAAATTGGTTTCCATACAACACCCAGTGCTCATCCCAAAAGATGCCCTCTTCAATACCCATCACCTACCATCCCCTCCCTCCCACCCCCCATCAACCCTCAGTTTAGTCTCAGTTTTTAAGAGTCTCTTATGCTTTGGCTCTCTCCCACTCTAACCTCTTTTTTTTTTCCTTCCCCTCCCCCATGGGTTTCTTTTAAGCTTCTCAGGATCCACATAAGAGTGAAAACATATGGTATCTGTCCTTCTCTGTATGACTTATTTCAATTAGCATCACACTCCAGTTCCATCCACGTTGCTACAAAGGGCCATATTTCATTCTTTCTCATTGCCACGTAGTACTCCATTGTGTATATAAACCACAATTTCTTTATCCATTCATCAGTTGATGGACATTTAGGCTCTTTCCATAATTTGGCTGTTGCTGAAAGTGCTGCTATAAACATTGGGGTACAAGTGCCCCTATGCATCAGAACTCCTGTATCCCTTGGGTAAATTCCTAGCAGTGCTACTGCTGGGTCATAGGGTAGGTCTATTTTTAATTTTTTGAGGAACCTCCACACTGTTTTCCAGAGTGGCTGCACCAGTTTGCATTCCCACCAACAGTGCAAGAGGGTTTCCATTTCTCCACATCCTCTCCAGCATCTATAGTCTCCTGATTTGTTCATTTTGGCCACTCTGACTGGCGTGAGGTGATATCTCAGTGTGGTTTTGATTTGTATTTCCCTGATGAGGAGTGACATTGAGCATCTTTTCATGTGCCTGTTGGCCATTTGGATGTGTTCTCTAGAGAAGTGTCTATTCATGTTTTCTGCCCATTTCTTCACTGGATTATTTGTTTTTTGGGTGTGGAGTTTGGTGAGCTCTTTATAGATTTTGGATACTAGCCCTTTGTCTGATATGTCATTTGCAAATATCTCTTCCCATTCCGTTGGTTGCCTTTTAGTTTTGTTGATTGTTTCTTTTGCTGTGCAGAAGCTTTTTATCTTCATGAGGTCCCAATAGTTCATTTTTGCTTTTAATTCCCTGGCCTTTGGGGGTGTGTCAAGTAAGAAATTGCTGCGGCTGAGGTCAGAGAGGTCTTTTCCTGTTTTCTCCTCTAGGGTTTTGATGGTTTCCTGTCTCACATTCAGGTCCTGTATCCATTTTGAGTTTATTTTCGCAGTGTACCTTTATATCACAATTCATTTATCCATTCCTGTGTTGAGGGGCACTTGGATTGTTTCCAGTTTTAGCTATTACAAATTAAGGTGTGTTTGTACATACACAGCCACTAAAAAATCGCGGTGTACACATTTGCTTCATTTCTTTTGGGTAAATACCTAGAAAGCCCGGCCCAAAACTGACAAAGATTATGAGAATGAAAATTGGAAGTCTATATGCCTTGTGGATACACACACACACACACACACACACACACACACACTAGGAATAATTTAAATATATTAGGGAATATATGTGTGTATACATCATTAGGGTTAAGACATCATGATAAAGTGGGGCGCCTGGATGGCTCAGTCAGTTGAGCATCCCAGCTTCGGCTCAGGTCATGATCTTGTGGTTCATGAGTTCAAACCCTGCATCCATCTCTGTGCTGACAGCTCATCGCCTGGAGCCTGCTTCAGATTCTATGTCTCCCTCTCTGTCTGCCCCACCCCTGCGTGCGTGCGCTCACATGCTCTCTCGCTCTCAAAAACAAATATTAAAAAAAAAAAAAGCCATCATGATAAAGTAGTGCTCATCCCAGGAATGCAAGGTTGGATTGATATTAAGAAACCAACCAGTTGGGGCGCCTGGGTGGCTCAGTCGGTTAAGCGTCCGACTTCAGCTCAGGTCACGATCTCGCGGTCTGTGAGTTCGAGCCCCGCATCAGGCTCTGGGCTGATGGCTCAGAGCCTGGAGCCTGCTTCCGATTCTGTGTCTCCCTCTCTCTGCCCCTCCCCCGTTCATGCTCTGTCTCTCTCTGTCTCAAAAATAAATAAACGTTAAAAAAAAAAAAAGAAAAAAAAAAAAAAGAAACCAACCAGTGTAATACATTACATCAGGAGAATAAGGAACAAAATAATATAATCATCAGCTTAGTAAATGCAGAGAAAGCATTTGACAGAACTCAATGTTTCTCCATAAAAAAATTTCTCAGGAAGCTATAAATAGAGGAGAACTTCTTCAAATTAGTAATAGACTTCTGAGGATAACCAAAAGCTAATATCATACCTAACAGAGAAATCTTAAGCATACTCTCATAATACTGGAAACAAGGACAGAATGCCTGCTCTCACCACTTCTGTTCAACATTGTGCTAGAGAATCTGGCCAGTTCAATAAAGGGACAAACAGGATAAAAGGCACAAAGATGAGAAAGGAAAAAATGTATGGCACAAAAACAGACACTCAGATCAATGGAACAGAATAGAGAACACAGAAATGGACCCACAAACGTATGGCCAACTAATCTTTGACAAAGCAGGAAAGAATATCCAGTGGAATAAAGACAGTCTTTTCAGCAAGTGGTGCTAGGAAAACTGGACAGCGACATACAGAAGAATGAACCTGGACCACTTTCTTACATCATACATAAACTCAAAATGGATGAAAGACCTAAATGTAAGACAGGAAGTCATCAAAATGCTCGAGGAGAAAGCAGGAAAAAACCTCTTTGATCTTGGCTGCAGCAACTTCTTACTCAACACGTCTCCAGAGGCAAGGGAAACAAAAGCAAAAACGAACTATTGGGACCTCATCAAAATAAAAAGCTTCTGCACAGCAAAGGAAACAATAGCAAAACTAAAAGGCAACCGACAGGATGGGAGAAGATATTTGCAAATGACATATCCGATGAAGGGTTAGTATCCAAAATCTATAAAGAACTTATCAAACTCAACACCCACAATCCAAATAATCCAGTGAAGAAATGGGCAAAAGACATGAATACACACTTTTCCAAACAAGACATCCAGATAGATGGGTAACAGACACATGAAAAAGTGGTCAACATCACTCAGTATCAGGGAAATACAAATCAAAACCACAATGAGATACTACCTCAGACCTCTCTGAATGGCTAACATTAACAACTCAGGCAACAACAGATGTTGGCAAGGATGTGGAGAAAAAGGATCTCTTTTGCACTGCTGGTGGGAATGCAAACTGGTGCAGCCACTCTGGAAAACAGTATGGAGGTTCCTCAAAAATTAAAACTAGAACTACCCTATGACCCAGCAATTAACACTACTAGGTATTTATCCAAGGGATACAGGGATGCTGTTTTGAAGCAGCACATGCACCCCAATGTTTATAGCAGCACTATCAACAATAGCCAAAGTATGGAAAGAGCCCAAATGTCCATGTCCATTGATGGATGAATGGATAAATAAGATGTGTGTGTGTGTGTGTGTGTGTGTGTGTGTGTGTGTGTGTGTGTGTGTAATGGAATATTACTCGGCACTCGAAAAGAATGAATTCTTGACATTTGCAACTATGTGGATGGAACTAGAGGGTATTATGCTAAGCGAAATTAGAAAAAGACAAATACCATATGACTTCACTCATATGAGGACTTTAAGACACAACAGATGAACACAAGGGAAAGGAAGCAAAAATAATATAAAAACAGGGAGGGGGACAAAACATAAAAGACTCTTAAATATGGAGAACAAACAGAGGGTTACTGGAGGAGTTGTGGGAGGGGGGATGGGCTAAATGGGTAAGGGACGTTAAGGAGTCTACTCCTGAAATCATTGTTGAACTATATGCTAACAAACTTAGATGTAAATTTAAAAAAAAAATTAAAAATTTTAAAAAAAGGAAGATGTAACACTGTCTCTATAGGTGACTTGATTGTTTATATAAAAATTGTAAAGAGTCTAAAAAAAACTACTAGAATGAATAGTGAATTTAGCAGGGTCACAGGATAAAGGATTATTATATAAAAGCTAATTTTTACATACTAGCACTAGCAAAAACTGGAAAACGAACTTAAAAAAATTCTCTATAATGATGCCAAAAAACATGGACTACTTAGGAATAAAAAAGACACGCAGGACCTCTTCACTGAAATCATTGTCACACACTGTTGTGGGATATTAGAGACCTAAATACAGACAGTGATAGACTGTAGTTATGAATTGGAAGACCCAATATTATTAAAATGGCAAATCTTCCCAAATTGATCTATAATTCCACTGCAGTCCAAGTAAAAATCCCAGTAAGATTTTTCATAGAAATTATTAAGCTAAGTTTAAAATTCATATGAAAATACAAACAATTTAGAATAACCATGATTTTTAAAAGAACAGCAACAAAATTAGAGGACTTATACTCCCTAACTTCAAGACTTACATCAAACAAATGTTCATCAAGACGGTGTTGTATTGATGCAAAGATAAACACACAAAGCTCACTAGAACAGAATCGTGAAGCCTGTGTGCGCACGGGTGGCCTGTGTTGACAAAAATGCCAATAGGGAAATGAAAAGTCTTTTCTCTTTTACAGAAAAAATTATTTATTTATTCAGAGAGAGTGCATGCATGAGTGGAGGAGGGACAGAGAGAGAATCCCAAGCAGGCTCCACACCCCGTGCTGAGCCCAACACAGGACTTGATCTCACAACCGTCAGACCATGACCTGAGCTGAAATCAAAAGTCAAATGCTTAACTGACTGAGCCACCCAGGTACCCCAGGAAAATGAAAGTCTCTTCAAACAGTGGTGCTGGAACAGCTGGATATCCTTATAGGAATTTTTAAAAAAATTATTGATATCACACTACTCAAAAGTTAAATGTGTCAGAGACCTAAATGTAAAATCTGATACTGTGAAATTTCTGCATGAAAACATCTTTGTGATCTTGAGGCAAGCAGAGATTTTTATAATAGACTACAAAAGGCAAGAATCATAAAAGAAAATAAATTAATAAAGTAGTGTAATCACAATTAAAACTTTTGCTGTTCAGAAAACTCCATTAAAAAACAAAATGTCAATTCACAAAACATGAGAAAATATTTGAAACAAATATATCTGACACAGGATTTATTTCTAGAAAATATAAAGAACTATTACAACTTACGACAACCCATTTTTTTTAATGGGCAAAAGATTTGAATAGACACTTCACATAGAAAAAGATACAGAAATGGCAAATGGAAGGATGCTGGATCACCAGGGAAATGTGAATTAAAACATCCGAGCAATTTTGCTTCATTTCCACTGGAATGGGTAAAATGAAAAAGACTGACAATACCAAGTATCGGTAAGTATGTGGATGTACTATTTCTGACATTCACATTACATATTAGGTGTTCTGGACAAAAGAAACAATGCTTTACAGTTTACAAACCACCATCCCATTAGTAACCTCACTTGATCTCCAAAATAACCTCATAGGGTTACTTCTAAGCAGGGACTTGTAAGCGAGAACCAGCTCGTTCATCTCTGCCTAGCATAGATATAAATATGTCTGTTGAGATTATTATAGTGAAACAGTATTTACTGAGGCTAATAACCAGCCATCTATCTATTCCTTTTTTCATTTATGGGGGAACTCCACATGTTTTACAGTAAATTAAGCACCCTAAAAGATAAAACTATGAATTATTTATCAGGACGTTTACTTCAGTTTTACTCACTTGTCTTCCTTCAAGTACTGGATATGCATTCTGGCCAAAATGACTTCGTTCCTAAAATCTAGCTCTTGCACTGAACAAAAATAACTAACTCCTCAAAAGTAGTAACTATTGCCAAGGAAGGAGTTTTAAACAGACACCATCAAGAAAAGCAGAGTCCTTTCAGTCTTTGAAGACCAATTAGTGTCCCTGGATTTATTTTTGCCCTCCAGCCTTTTAAAGGCCTCATTTCAGATTCTAGACCTTTGCTGTCTTCCTATTTCAAGCAGTCTGTTCAACCTGTAGCGGGAGATACATTGCGGTGAGTCACATGCCTTAGAAAGCTGTAATTCAAGGGTGGGGGGAAGAGAAATTTCAAGTGATGAGATTCTAGAATGAAAGCGTTACTGACCCTGCAGCAATATTCTGCAGAAATATGGTAGATTAAAAATAAAATCAGAGGGGCGCCTGGGTGGCTCAGTGGGTTGAGCATCTGACTCTTGATTTCGGCTCAGATCACAATTCCCAGGGTTGTGGGATCGAGCCCTGTGTCAGGCTCTGCATTGAGTGGGTAGCCTGCTTCTTAAGATTCTCTCTCTCTTCCTCTGCCCCTCTCTCCCATTCGTGTGCTCTAAAATAAAAAGTAAAAAAAAAAAAGTGAAATCAGAAATGTCACTGACCAAAGACCTTACCTTTGGTTAATCATTTCTAAGACTTCTCTGACTCATTCACCTGAGGGTGGCTTTGACTGACTAAAGGCAGAGAACATACAACTTTTAGTTTCATTTAGTTTTATATATATAAGTTTGCTCTGTAACCACAATGAGAAGGCGGGCTCAAACCTGCAGCCAGAAGGGTTTGAGATACAAAGATCACCTCACTTCTTGGAGATTGTGAAACAGTGTTTTCTGAGTTTTCTTCCCTCATTGGAAGGATCCACACAACCCATGTGGGACGGGTAAATGCAGAAGGATGGTCCACATGACCTCTTAAGATTGCCAGTGACAGTTACAGAACTAAATGGTGGTTATTTTGCTTACAATCATTTGTGTATTAGCTTTCCTTAAATGGGAACATACCCATTAAAAATCAAACTGGGCTCTTCATTGTTAAGGTACTTGGAGTCTAGAAGGGTGAAATCATGGTGTTGTGCCGTACATAAAATTATATGGAGAAATGCCAAAGAACTATTGCAAAATAAAGTGCTGAGGAAAACTAGGAAACCGTTGATAAAAGATAAGGGGGAGGTTTGGGGTAGGTATTAAGACCAGAGCATGAGTAAGAAGTGATGTGATGATAGCGACACCCACCAACAGCCGCAGGAACGGGAGTGAGAGGCACTGAGCGCGGGCTTGAGGGAGTATGTTTTCTCAAACTTGTCTCTGCTCCGCTACGCATCCATCACCTCCCTGCACAACTCGGCCATTTACTGTTTCTCTTGTGTGATATGTGAGGGCCATAGTTGTCTGTCAGAACTGTGAGGATGTTCCTTTTATGAGGCCTCCATCGGCCCACAGCCCTGCAAGAGAAGCCTCTCTCAAAACCCACCGCTTCCAGGTGCTCATCCCAGGAAAGCAGCTCAGGACCCCACAGTGACAGAGGCCTTGGGGAAGGTTGACATGAGCCTAGTAAAGGATGAGTGCTCAGAAGTGCCCTCCTGCTCTGTGCAGGGGACAGAGGGGACAGGCTGTGGCATCACTCTGAGCAGAGTACCCAGGCCGGTGCAGACCCAGTTCTGCTGTCCTAGCACGCAGCTTCCAGCAATTTTGTTCCCCTTATGTAACTCCTTTCACTTGACTCTTGAAGTAATGACCGTCCCCTCCCCACGCATTGGCATGATCCGCCACATGTCAGGCACTGTGCCAGGGCGCAGGGGCAGGTGGAAGCGGTGAGACCTGGCCTCGAACGGCTTTCACAGGAGGCGAGTGAGTGCTCTAGTAGAAGTACAGTGCGTGCTGGGAGCAAAGGGGAAGGAGTAATTAAAGTGAAGAGGAGAATTAGAAGGCCTGTCACACCTTTGTGGAGCAAAAGCACTTTTTTTCTTTTTGTACTTTATGTAAAATTCTAATGCATCAAGGAAGCTTTCCAGAGAAAGGTAAATAATGCAAGCGCAGGGCTGGAGCATAGACCACATGGGACACGTTTAGGGACAAGTGAGGAGCTTAGTAACTGAAGAGGAGGAGGATGGGACAGCAGGACGTTGGGACATAATCTAGTGGGTCCTGAAGGGGAAGGTTTTCAGTCTGCTGATCCAGAGCGTGGCCAAGGTCAGGAGATGGGCCAGCAGCACTAACACTTTTGTTTATTCATTCGTTTACTTATATGTTCATTGACTTGTCCATTCAGCAATCATTTATGCATCATTCCCCCTGTGACAGCGCTAATCCAGGGGCCGAGGAAGGAAGAATATTAAGACACAGTTTCTTTCCTGGAGGAAATATCTCCGTCTGGTGGAAAGGACAAGTACAGTGGTAACTGACCCAGATAATGATTGCTACCTGCTCCAAGAACAGAGTTGAGCAAGTGATTGATTATGTTTGGAGGTAGAGGATGGTCAGAAACAGCTTTAAAAAGTGTGTCATTTGAGCTGAGTTTAAGGGATAAATGGGAGCAGGAGCTCGCCAGATTACAGCGGGAAGCCTTTCAGACCGCATGAACAACACAACAAGCCCCAGAAGCTTGGCTGCGTGGGGCACACTAGGAACAAGGGGAGTTAGCTGAGTGGTTCCAGATTTGGAGGGGAAACAGGGAGGAGAGACTAGAGACGTAAATTAGATCTGGAATATGGCTTAGTCCTGAAGGCAGTGGGACAGTGTTGAAAATGTGTAAGCTGGGACGTCAGGAAAGTAAATGTCTGTAGGATGTAGGGAGGATCAGAGAGGTCCCGGCAGACTGTAGGGAGATAGATGTGTTACTAGCCCTTTCATTTATGCAGAAGAAAAGCCAGGAGGACCGGAACTGGGGTGGATTCGGTAGGACCTGATAGGGTTATCGAGTGAGAAGTTATAATGTGGGTAACTCCTGGGTTCCTGGCTTGAGTGAGTGGTGCATTCCTAAGACTGTTGAGACAGGAAGAAGATGATGAGTTCATTCTTGAATAAGGTGAAGGTTGGAATAAAATTATGTGAAACATTGAACAATGTTTTAGGGTTACTGCAGGATATGTGTGATGTGCTCCCCACCTCCCACCCCACCTTAAAATCTTCCAGGGGCTCCCCTGTTCCCAGCAGCCCCAGCCTGGGCCCTCCACGTCACCGCTCAGCCCTACCTCCTAACACTTGTTCCAGCCTGAGCAACTTGCAGTTCCTTTACCTTGCTAGGTTGTGTTCTACTTCTTTATGCATCTAACTAGAACACCTTTTTCCTTCTCTTGCTTTTTGCCTGGCCTATTTCGAGACTCACTCAAAGGTAAGATCTTTAAAGAAGCTTCCCCTGACATTCTCTACCACCACTGCCAGGGAGGGCTAGTATAAATCTGCCAAAAGCCGAATGCTCACCCACGTGATTGTAATGAGTTTGTATGTATGTCACCTCCTCTACCACTATGTCCCCCAGGACAGGAGGCATCTGTGTATCTACTGTTCCCAGCCCAGATGGAAAATAGGACATCAGTAAATGTTTGTTAAATGAACAGATCCCAGTGCCAGTGGGGGCATCCAACCTTATATCTACCGTTGCCCCCCCATCCTTTATTCCAAGCCCTCCATTATCTAAAGGCTAGTTGTTCAGTCATCTAGGCCCATGGCCCTTGGCTTGGTTATTTGTGTGAAATGGAATAGGAAAGGAGAAAGAACCCTGAGGCCTAGAGAGGAGGGCCACTAAAGGGTTGGGGACTGAAATGGAACTCCCCAAGTAGTCAAGGATGCAAGTTTACAAGAGCCTAGCCTGGCCTAGACTAGCCCTGTGAGCCTTCCTCTTTCTAAACTACTGGGCCCTATTTTCTATCACCATCTGGTGGCCACATCTATAAATAACAAGCTCCCCAAGAGCTAAAAGAGCTTCTATAAGGCAGAGTTCCATGGATTGGCCTCAGAGGGCTATCTATAGCTCCTCACCTGCCCCAGCTGTAACGTGCATATTTGTATGTATACAAGATTTGCCTCATGCAAGTAAGAAGTGCAAAGAACTTTCATTTTTTAGTTATTATTTACTTTATTTTACGTTATTTTAGAGCGTGAGCCAGGGAAAGGGGCAGAGATAAAGAGAGAATCTCAAGCAGGCTCCATGCTCAGTGTAGAGTCTGACATGAGCCTCAATCCCAAAACCCTGGGATCATGACCTGAACCGACTTGAGCCAACCAGAAGCTCAACCGACTGAGCCAACCAGAAGAGCCAAGAACTTTTAATCAGATTCTTAAAGAAGCTTATAGCCTCCAAAAGGCTGACCGTTGGAAAACCGACACTCACATAAAATAAGTGATTTGTTTGTTAGTTTGTGACACCAACTTACGGTTTCTTTCCACTGTCTCACGGCTTTTGTATACAAATGTATGTATTCTGTGGTCCTTACAGCAGCAAACAAATCGGTGGTATAGCCGTCTTATTTATCTATCCAGAAGGTTGAAGGGTAAGAGCGACCTCGGCTAATCACAGCCGGCTGGGGGTAGAGGGAGGGATAAGTGCTAACACCATTGAACATCTATATATTAGACATACTGGAGTCGAATTTCTAAACAGCCTTCAAAGTATGTTTTGTTCTTAATGTTTATTTATTTTTGAGAGAGAAAGAGAATGCATGAGCAGGGGAGGGGCAGAGAGAGAGAGAGAGGGACAGAGGATCCAAAGCAGGCTCTGTGCTGACAGCAGTGAGCCCGATGTGGGGCTCAAACTCACAAACCATAAGATCATGACCTGAGCCGAAGTCTGAAGCTTAACTGACTGAGCCACTCAGGTGCCCCTAAAATATGTTTTTAATCATCATTTTTGTAGATATATTAACTAAAGCTCAGAAAGACAAAGTGCCTTGCCCAAAGTCACACAGCTAGTAAATCAAGAGAAACCAGCCTGCCTCCTCAGCCTGTTTTGCCTCACCAGTCAGCCACACAGGGCTTTGAACGAGCCAGTTTGTGTCCCCGGTAGACGGTCCTGGCCCCCTTTAACCTGCCCCGTCCCTTCCCTTTTTCTCTCTCTTAGGAGTGCCAGCTTCTCTCAGGGCACCAGGGCCTCGTTTCTCATGAGGAGCGACACAGCTGTACAGAAACTTGCCCAGGGCAATGGACACTGCGTCAATGGGGTCAGCGGTCAAGTCCACGGCTTCTATAGCCTCCCCAAGCCAAGCCGGCACAATACAGAATTCAGAGACAGTACCTACGACCTCCCCCGGAGCCTGGCCTCCCACGGCCACACCAAGGGCAGCCTTACAGGCTCTGAGACCGATAATGAGGACATATACACCTTCAAGACACCCAGCAACACTCTATGTCGGGAGTTTGGGGACCTCCTGGTGGACAATATGGACGTTCCAGCCACCCCACTCTCAGCCTACCAGATCCCTAGGACATTCACGCTGGACAAGAACCACAATGCCATGGCAGTGGCCACTCCTGGGGATTCGGCCATAGCTCCCCCACCCCGGCCCCCCAAGCCGAGTCAGGCAGAAACACCTCGATGGGGCAGTCCTCAGCAGAGACCTCCAATCAGTGAAAGCAGCAGATCCGTCTCTGCCGCTGCCACCATCCCCAGGCGCAATACCCTCCCGGCGATGGACAGCAGTCGGCTCCACCGAGGTTGGTGTAAACCCCAGCTGCGACCCTGGGGAAAGGGAGGGAGCGTGGCAGTTCTCAGTAACGTGCTAGCCTTTGGTCATCCATACCGAGGAGACCTAGGCCCACCACAGGTTCAGGCGTCTTGTACCCAGACCCTTCCCAGCTGGTGCCCCAGCGCCGGAGGCTGGTAGGAGACTCTGCAGTGCAGGAGTGTGGCCGACTCTGTCTGAGAGAAGTTACTATTGTACTGAAGGAGGTGGAACATTCTTGGTTAACCACAGCATAAGTTATTATGGGTTTCAAAGTCCAAATCACAGTATTTGATTCATTTTTATATAAAACCAAAGACTGAACAAATAAATTTAGAGGACCATTTCAAACTGGAGCCAAACCTATGTGGGCTAACAGACTATTAAAACAAATTTTGAGCTATTAAATATTTTCTAAGCCATACTTGAATTTCTTTGGTTAAAGTCTGAACGTCTCTCTGAAGCATATACATTTCCTTGTCACTGACTCCCCCTGAGCACATTCCAGCTCTGCATAAGCCACCTCTGTTTGATGAAAAACTATGGTAATATTAATCTTTCATTTTCATCTTGCTGGATAGCTTGCAAAGTCTGCTCTTACCCACCCTGTTGCTGAAGCCACATAGTGAGCCTGAGAGTTTGGGGGGACAAAGCCTCATAGTCTCCCATTTCCCATGAGGCCTGTGGTAGTTAAGAGACTTATTCAGGGTTGCAGAGTCCATCAGTGCCAGAAGTGGGACTTGGACCCGGGGTCCTGAGTCTCGGCACAGTACTCTTTCAGTCTGTCAGCTATTCAATCAATCACCTTGTGCTTTGGAATTGAAATGATACATATGTGTATAAAACATGTCCCTACCCTTCAGAGAGCTCACATCTAGTTGGGGAAATAAAAGCACATAAAAATTAGTCAAGTATCCTTATTCCTGTAGTATCTGTACGAGTAATGACCTGAGGGAGTGGGACAGGCATTCGGTGGTATAGGAGTTAAAGGAGAGGCGCATACCTGTAGGAGGAAGTAGTTCAGAAAGGATCCTCTGTTGGTGCCAACACTGGAGCTAGATCTAGAAGTCTGGGAGGAATTTTTGAACTGAGGAATGACATGATGGAAGTAATACCCTATCACTTGGGGTTGAGGGTAGTATCTTCTGGAGTAAGACCCTGAGCAACACTGGTGAGGGTTTGGGGAAGTGTCAGCACATGGATCAGCTGGGAGTGCGTGTGAATCTTCGTTCCTGTCTCGTAGCTTCTTCCTGTGAATCCTACGAGTACCCCCAGCGAGGAGGAGAGAGTGCAGGCCGGTCTGCCGAGTCCATGAGTGATGCGGTCCGTTCTTTCCTGGTGAGTGGGGGTCAGCCAGGGGTCCTCAGGCCAGCCCAGCTGGGCTAAAGTTCACACCCCATGGAACAAGGGAGTGGTGGCATCTCCCTCATAGGACCTTGCCTAGTTCCTTGCCTCAGTTCAGATCCCTGGGTTTTTAGAAAGTAAGATACAGGTGTCTGGTGTGGAAGTGTGCTAGACTACAAGACTACCAGCCCTGCCAATAAGTAGGACAGGTCTAGAATGCAGAGGACCTGGGCTCTGAGGTCCCACCTGGAGGAGGGCCTATGGTGTGAGACTCCGGGTAGGGGCAGTGCTCGGTCAGTCATGGTGGCAGAATTATGATTTGAGTGCAGGATCCCGGGCTGGCCTCTGGACAGGGCTGACCACGACTCTGCGACAGACTAGGGCCTGGCCTCATGCCCATTGGAAAGACCAGACATTGGGTAACTAAAGCAGAAGCAACTTAGTTGTATGTGTGGACAGACAGGGCAGGAGTTGAAGAAAGGCTATAGCCAGGGTTCTTGCATTGTGCAACACGGCGGTCACACTGAGAGCTGGACTAGGGAAGCGCACCTGGCCAAGACCTCGCCAGCCAGGGCCAAGCTTTACTTTATGCTCCTAGCCCTGCTAGGGCTTGAGACTCTGACCTGCTAATGGGGAGTCTGGACTTGAGGTGGAATAAGGGTTCTAGACCAAACCTGTGTGGTCAGTGGCCTGGGCCACCGGCAGCCTTGGTCAGACACCCAGAAAGCCTTGTGGACCCAGCCACCAAGGGTACTTATTCGAAAGATTTATTGAAAATTTTAAGTGGGTCACAAGGGATCATGGAAACTAGAAGGGACCCACAGACTTGATTCCTTTCTGCCTCCCACTGCACTTTCTACTTGGTCTTCCCAGGCAGCTAACTCAGATACCACTTCCCTTTTGCCTTGTATACAAATTCTCACCCCTTCTTGTTTCTTCATGGTAGTTACTGCTGTATTTCTTCCACTCTCCCTCTAGCCAGGGAAAACAGTTGTAGGCCGATCAGATAGCGCCAATTCTGAGGACAACTACGTGCCCATGAATCCAGGTTCCTCCACCCTGCTGGCCATGGAGCGAGCAGGTGATAATTCCCAGAGTGTCTACATCCCCATGAGCCCAGGACCCCATCACTTTGACGCGCTTGGCTACCCCTCAACAGCCCTTTCTCTGCACCGGGGCCCCAGCCGAGGGAGTGAGATCCAGCCACCCCCTGTCAACCGCAACCTCAAACCTGACCGGAAAGGTAAGTCTCCTCTTTCCCCTGTCCCATGTCTGGACAGTGTCCAAGAACCATTTTCACTCATTTGCATTCATTTGGGGATCGGGTGGATCCTGAACTTTCCTTGCAAGGAAGTGTTTAGTCTCTGAACCCCCGAACTCTCACACACATACACAAACACTCAGGTTCATTCCAGTGGGCTAGGGACCAGCTACTGGAGTAGCCTGGGCAGGAGTGCAGCATGAGCAGGACAGGACACATTCGGGTTGCAGTTCTGCCACCTGCCAACATGGGGTTAGAAGCAAATCATTGTGCATCTCTGAGCCTTGTTTCTCACTTGAGAAATGTGAATACTTGCCTCCTAGAGCACTGAGGGACACAGGTAACATACCTAAAAGTGCCTTATAAAGTAGGAGATGCTGTTGGAGGATACGGGATGAGTATTAAATCTGGGAGGAACAATCTGGTGTCAGACCCAGTGTCCCCATTTTGGATTCTGAAAATATTGCTACAGTGCAGAGAAAATATCATTTGGGATCTGAAGGCATGGCTTCAGGGCCTGTCAACATAGGCAAAGATTATAGAACCTGCTGAGCCTCAGTTTCCCTGCTTACAAGTGGGAATACGAAAGTACTTATAAATATACTTGTGTGTTATACGTAAGCGTGTGTATGTGTGGCATTATCGTGTGGCTGATCATTTGACTTTCTGTTCCTGCTCCAGCAAAGCCAACACCACTTGACCTGAGAAACAACACTGTCATCGATGAGCTCCCCTTCAAGTCACCTGTCACCAAGTCTTGGTCGAGGGCCGTGTGAGTTATCTGTTTGTGGATGCGGGACCTGGGAACAGGGCTGTGAGGGCTGGCCAGGGCAAGGGTGGGGTCCAGAGAGCTGCATCCCGATGCTGATGCTGGCGGTAGCTGAGCAGTCTCTTGGTCTCTCAGGGCTGGGTTTCCTCATCTGTGGAGGGGGAGTGATTGTACCTGTTCTGTATCAGATCCGAATGTGATACTGGAGGGTGGAGCTGCGAGGGTGGAGACAGAACTGTCCCCCTGAGTTTACTCTGTCTTCTCCCTACCCAGTCACACCTTCAACTCCAGCTCCTCCCAGTACTGCCGCCCCATCTCCACCCAGAGCATCACCAGCACGGACTCCGGAGACAGCGAAGAGAACTACGTCCCTATGGTACGTCCTCTGCGGTCTGCAGGAGTGCCGCCCTCAGACTATCCTGGGACCACCTCAGTTACCCATGATTTGTGATTACTTTGCTGCTGCAATTCTTGAGCACAAGTGTGTCGAGCACTGTGGGGTAATGATAGAGGCAAGGAAGACACGGTCTCTGCCCTCCAGGAGGCCATGGTTTTAAAGGGCGGGGAAGGTCTGCCACTCATGACTGTGACATGGGTGGCATGGTCAGTATTCCTGGAGAGCCAGTGCTGTGGGGACACAATTGTGGGATGGGCAGTCATATCGAGCTGGGGAGAGGGAAGGCGGCCGTGTAGAAGGAGGGAACACAGAGAATGACCGTTAACTATGGCTACAGGTGGAGGCTGTGCTGAATCCAGATCATGAAGGACCCTGAATGCTGTCTTGGGAGGTCCGGACTTTCCTGTGGGGCACAGGGAGCCCCAGAAGGTTTAGCAATCCAGGCGATTAGAAAGGGGCTTCAGAATAGTCATAGGGAACATGTAGAGAATAACTAGAGCATCCTTTAAAGTTGACTTCTTTCTTCTTTCCTGTTAAAATCTTTGTGCTGCTGTCACAAACATGAGCAAGAATGTGAGCATAAGCATTTTTAAAATTTTTTTTAAACTTTATTTTTGAGAGGGAGGGGCAGAGAGAGAGGGAGACACAGAATCTGAAGCAGGCTCTGAACTGTTAGCACAGAGCCCGACGTGGGGCTGGAACTCACCGACCACGAGATCATGACCTGAGCCAAAGTCGGACACTTAACCGACAGGGCCACCCAGGCGCCCTGAACATAAGCATTTATTGAGTTATCTCCTCAGGGGTGGCCAAACACACATAACATGACTCACGGTGGTGAAGGCCACGGTAGAGGTATAAACACAGGCAGCACAGGAGAAGTTTCCTCCCTGAGATTTTCACTGAAGAGGGAATGGCTGCCCCGCACCTGGGAGTTGCTGCATGCATAATGAAAAAACGAATCAACCAAACAGTAAGCAGCCAAAAACAGAACATAGGACTTTTGCCATTCTCATTAGAATATGACTTCAGGAAAATCGTAGACAAGTTGGTCTTGATGGAGACAGGAGCCTAGAGCGTATCACTTGTGCAGCCCAGGGCTGAAGCCGCCCTGCTCAGATCTGGTGGGAGTGAGCTGCTTTCGGGTGACGGCCCCACGCCGGGCCAGGGTGAGGAGCTTCAGAGAAGCAGGTTTGGTACAACAGAAGACTTTCCAACCTGCAGGGCATAAAGGAAATGTGCCCCTTCTTAGGGGCCAGCAAGCCAAGGCCGGGTCGGTCAGGGAACCTGAGGAGATCTGGCCCGACGGCCCAGAAGGGAGGTGGCCTGGCACAGTGGGAGCAACACAGGTTTGGGAGTTAAAAACAGACCTGGCTCCCATCCCTGCTCATGAACTGTACGACCGTAGGCAAGTCACTTTGCTTCTCTGAACCACAGCTTTATCTTTGCTTTAAATAAACAAGAATAGTAATAATACCTACATCACAGGATTGCGGTGAGGGCTTAAATGAGAACATGAGAAGTCCCTGGCCCTGGTGCATGACTCCAAGCGGGCACTCTCCTCCCTCCCAGAGATGTGTGTATTCCCAGGTGGTGGGTTACTCTGTCTCCTCAACTGACTGATGGTTTTTCCTTCCTTTGTGATAGCAAAACCCAGTGTCTGCGTCTCCCATCCCCAGCGGCACCAGCAGTCCGGCCCCTAAGAAGAGCACGGGCAGCGTTGACTATCTGGCCCTGGACTTCCAGCCGAGCTCCCCCAGCCCCCACCGCAAGGTACGGGGCTCGGTGGGAGTGGTGGAGTGCCCAGCTGCCGGCTACTCTACCGCTTTTCGTTTAGTCTGGGTCTGAGAGGGCTCACTTGCCTCCTCTCTCACACACATGGGTGCTTGAAGTCCCTAGGACCATTTCAGCCAGTCCATCCCCCTTGTACAGCTGAGCAAATGGACCCACACCAGGACACAGGAGCTGCCCAGGGTGACGGAATGGGATGAGCTCCTCTTTGAAAACTCACTGTCTAGGTGCATCAACTAAGTGCTTCTGCTACGGGGACCTGCAGAGAGGATGCCTGGGCCCCGGAAAGCCCTGCACAGGAAGCCTACTTAGCTGCCGGGTCCAGACGGCTGGGTGGCCGTGAGAGCTCCCCGCTGGCTGCTGCTTGTTGGCACCCAGCAAATTCTTTCTGGATGAGTGGCCACAGGGAGGTGGGTGGAGGCAGAGATGGAAGACCTGGGACCTCTAGGAGTTGGGAAATCAGGAGCGCTGACAGGAGGCTGTTACATGAGCAGGAGCGATGATGCAGTTTGGGCTTTAAAGGCCAGTTTCAGAAAGAGAATACAGGCTCCTGAGGCCAGTCAGGGTAGCAGGCAGAGGCCCATCCCTTCTCCCTTTGAGGCAGCTCACAAAGAGCCCCCTTACTGACAGCTCACAGCACTTCCCATTCTGTCCTCAGCCGTCCACGTCCTCTGTGACTTCCGATGAGAAGGTAGACTACGTTCAGGTGGACAAGGAGAAGACCCAGGCTCTGCAGAGCACCATGCAGGAGTGGACGGACGTGAGGCAGTCCTCGGAGCCTTCCAAGGGCACCAAGCTGTGACACAGGGGCCACCAAGTCTGGGGAGGCGCCTGGAGGTAGAGTCACCGGAGCTGGCTCCTCCCCGTCTGTCTGCCCCCGCCCCCTTCTCTCCAGTTGTCCCCTCCACTCTGGCCTTCAAAGCACTTGATGTCAGGGACCCTGAACCCTTCTCCTGGGAGGTGAGGGCCTGATCAAGGCACTACTCTGCCCACTCAGGGCCCACCTTTGATTTTTATCAGTAATGGCCATCCTCTACCCACCTTAGTTAGAGCTATTGCCAAAAAGCATCCTTCAGCCTCTTTCTGTCCTTTAGACCTAAATACCTACTAGGCGTTGGGAGGGGCTGGGGCTCTGAGCCAGATTCCACACCTCACATACGGTCTTGGCCCTCAAGCCCTCTTCCCTCCAGCTACTGGGCTACCTCTCCTTAAGTCCCACAAGATGCCACGTCATCTCGCTGGTCCAAGGAGCCCAGGACCAGCAGACCAAAGTGGACATGGACTTCTTCATCCTTGTCTTTCTTGGTAGGGGAGAGGCAAGGCCACCAAAAGATGGAGTTGAGAAGGAAGGTTAGAGGTGGTCTTGAGGGACAGAGGAATGAGATCCCAGGTGCAGAAGGCAGTTGATATGGGCAGGGGCCTCCTAACTTTGTAGCTGTTGTAGGTTGGGAGAGCCAGAAGAATGAGGACAAAAGGAAGGAAAACGGGAGGATAGGCAACCAGAAACAAGGGGCGGGGGGGTGACAAGGACCCTGTGGAGCTTACAGGCCCTCTTCCCTGGGCGTACCCGCTAGAGGAGGCTTCGACGGTGCTGGGTGTGCAGTGGGGGGAGGCAAGTGATGCAGGGTCGGGATGGAGCGTGGGGTGGACTGGAGGTGCTTTAGGGCCGTATACCGTAGTGGGGAGGGTGCAGCAAGTGAGTTTGTGCAAGACAGGCGGTGGGGGTGGGCAGATGACTGACAGATGGGAAGCAGGGTAAGGATGGTGGAGGTGGACAGTGCCTGGGGATGGAGAGAGGAGCAGAAAGCGAAGGAGCCACGTGTGCAGGGCAGACCGAGGGCAGCGGGGAAAGCAGGCAGGGGAGAGTGGTGTCCCCAAGGATGGGTAGGAGAGCAGGGGCTCGTGCCAGGGCCCAGTGGAGGTACGAGTGTGGTGCCGGGAGCTCATAGTGCTTGCCCGGTTCGTCTTACAGCTGTCGCTCCCTACTAGCCCAGTGCCACGATGGGCTCAGACCTGACCCTGCAGGGTACAGGAGGCAGGACCTTACCCCCAGGTACTTTCTGGCAAGCTGGGGAGGAGGGACCCAAATCTTCCAGAGTTGCAGAGTAACTGGGCAGATCAGATGTTTCGTCCAACCATCTTCCTTTGGGAAAAAAATAAAAGACTTCCCACCCTGCCTGCTGGAGGTGGCTACCGGTCACCTATCAGCCCTTGCGAGCCCACACCTGGCCCTTCTCTAAGAAGCTCTGACCTGGCGGAAATTATTTTCTCAACAGTAGCCCGTCTCCTAACTCAGCTGCATTTCGTAATGCCTGCTGGGGCCAGGTTCTGGAAACACAGGGATTAATCAGTTTGTGCGCTTGAGAAGGCAGGAGGGCATTGGACATTGGTAACGGCTGTGAGAGACTGGACATATTGATGGAGAGCACAGGCAACAAGGCTACTTCTTCAGGAGGTTGGTGCAGATCAGGCCGGAGGAGGTGGTATCTAGGAAAAGGGGGTGCCAAAGATGGAGTTTTCTAGGGGAGGAGGGCAGGGCTGGGGGGGTCCAATGGAGGAAGAAGGAAAAAAACTTGGAAAGCCTTTGGGAGTATGGGTCCAATCCTTCCCAAGCCCTGGGGCTGGTGGCAGTGACCTATACCGTGTCCTGTAAGGCCCTCTCCAAAGAGTCTCCTAGGGCAGAGCGTTTAATGGTGCTCCCCCTTAGCCCCAGGATGCCCTAATGATGTCAGCACTTTTAGAACGTACCACAATGTGAATGAAATTGGCTGCAGTCTTTAGAAGCGGAGGTGTTCAGGTCTGATGTCCAAGGAGGCCTCGTTCGGGCTCTTCGTTCCTGTACCTCCCAGACCCTTGGGCTGGAAGTGGGGGAGGAGGGTAGAGATGGCAGGAAGCATAAGGGGAAATGGGCCTGTTGAAGGTGGAGACTCCAGCTCACAGGCTTCAAACTGTCAGGTGACTAGTATACATCTGTCAGTTCTGTTTAAAAAGCTGATCAATGGCCCTCTCCCTGGTGGCCTGGCAAGGATAGACCCCAGGTTGGGGATGCCTTCCCAGCTGGCACAGCTCCCACGAGGACTCCTTGGGCCCGGGGCTCCACCTCTGCAGAGTTCAACTGGAGCAGGAACAAGCAGAGTGGGAAGGAGGGTTGCAGAGCGATGGGCAAAAAAAGCCAGGTGTGAAGGGGCCACCATCTTTGAAAGGGTGTTAGATTAGCCCCTGAGGCCCTTCCGCGCTGAGCTGTGCTAAGGGAAAACTCCCTGCTCTGGAACATCTTTCCCAGGGTCTGGCTCACCGGGGAGGGGCAGCACCCAGAGTATTAATCAGTTAACCCAGCCCCCTCCCCGAGATGGACTTCAGTGACGTCTACATTGGAAACCCTTCAGCTATGCCCTGTTCCTAGGAGAGAAGCACAACTATTCTGGAGCGAGTGGAGCAAGGGCTCCACTCCAGCCTGCCCTCTGGCCCCTTTATTTGCTGCAGGGCTACAGCCTTGGCCCCAAGCCCTGGCTGACCAGTCTCTCCCCCTGACCCCCTTTGGACAGAGCTCTGGACTCAAGAGGACAGGGTGGAGGCAAGTTAGCACTTGGTCTACAAAGAGGGAAGCGAGGCTGGGCATGTAAGCTCTGAAGCTCCCTCTTCTCTGGAGGATGGCCTGAGGGGCCCCCTGGAGATTCAGGATGTCATGTGATAGTTGGTGGTGTGTATTCTTGTGTGTTGGTTACACGTGTCTTGAAATTTAGAATCATGTCGCACAGAATTGTCTATCTGTTGGGAAGAGAAAATGGGCTGGCAGCCCAGTCTTAGGTTCTTGCCCTGTTAAGACCATTTAAAATTGACATTTAATTTTTCAAATCACTGTTGGTGCCTAATCACTTAAGTTATTAATTTATTCTGTTTTCTTTAAAAAAAAAAATTTGTAACATGTATTTATCCTCTGTGAGTAGGGGTGGGGTGGGAGCGTGTTCCAGTGGGTCCTGTTTTTGCTGTGGTGACACATGGTACAGGCCTGGAGCTTGCAGGTCCCTTTTTACTGTGGTGTTGGAGCAGGACAACAATAAAGTCCATTAGAAGCAAATGGAGACGGCTGCTGGAGCTTGCCTCATCTGAAGGGGATGGAGTCCACACGCACTCACACCCAGCCTGGGTGCTCCAGTGGGCACCAGTTTGCTCCCTTTCACTTTAATAGTAAGTAACTGGGCACCTGTCCTGACTGGGAACAAGAACGAATCCTCCTTACCTTGGAATTTGTATTCCAATGGTGCACAGAGCGTAGAGAGGAATTCTGAGAGTGACTTGGTCTCTGACAGACTATGGGTTCGGCTTCTAGTCCACCAGCTCCAGGGTCTGTGACATTTCCACCTCCAGCACCTCAGCACAGGCCTAAGCCCCTGGCCACACCACTGCCTCCCTCCCTTCTCTGCCCTCTCAAAGACGACGGGCAGCGTTGGTGGAAAGAACTCGTGCATGCCTTTCCAGCTCCAAGAATGAGATGGCATCTGGGGAAGGACCTGGGTGCAGGCCCAGGGAGCTGCCTCCCACCTTTCCGGGCCCAGATGTGTCCCAAGAGGGGCCACACACTGGCCCCAAGTACTCAAAGGAAGGCGGTAACAGCACTAGCCAGTTCGGGGCAGTCTAGAGCTCTCAGGGTCTGAAAAATCCCCAGATGCAAGGGCTTTGGCTTCACCTGAGAGGTGAGTCCCTTGGACAGTAGCCCATAGGGCAGCCCCCAGCCTGGGCACCTGTCCCGCCTCTCAGGATACGGAACGTGTTCTCCCTTCTGCCCGCACCCGAGTATGCCCCCCACCACCGGTCCCACCCAGCTCTGCCCTCTGGGCAGAGTCCTCACCTTTGACTTAAAAGCGTGCGTTCACCTCCCATGGCATGTCACTACTGCCCAGACACAGCAAGAACCTAAGGGCATGGCAGACATCACAGCCACTGAGGCAGGAAGAATGACATCTTTGAAGGCTTCAGAGAACCTATTTTTATTCCTGTTTGAGACCCTGAGTCTCTCCTCTCCATTTAGAAGGGTACAGCAGTGTCAGGGCACAATGAGGTCAATATCTGCTCCTCTACCAAACCACCCCCACCAGCCCCCAGGCCGCACTCTAAAGCCAACTGATGAGGAGCTGAGCCAGCCAGCTTTCCTCAGGACGGACAATGGCTTCACGAGCAACACAAACACATTTGCAGTAAAATAAGGATTCTCTATCTTCACCAGAAAGGGGATGCAAAAGGTGGCATCTCAGGCACTGAGGCAGGCTAGGGGGGAGGGGGACTGGGGAGTAAGGGTCTCCCGCTGTGACGAGGGGACTGTCCTCCCCTCTACGCGCCACTGTTTGGTGTGGAGGGAGACCGTCTCTGATCCTGTGCCAGGCTGCTTCCCACCTCCACTCCTCTCAAAAAAGTACAACGGGTGCAGGCAACCACACACAGTGCCTCTGAAACCCCCCTCAGAGAAACAAGAAGGTGGCCACCGCTGTGACACACAGGTCCCCACATGCTGCTCTGCTTTTTGTAGTAGAGAGCAATAGGATTGTCTGAAAGGAGCTAAAAGGGAAATGCTACTTGATGCCAAAACACTAGAGCTGTGGAGTTCAGCCCTGCTGGGGAGACAGGGGGGACGAGGCCCAGACAGTGTCCATCGAAGCTGCTTCAAGTTGACCAGGACACTTGGGTGTAAAATCTTAAAGGGGCTGATCCCAGTGTCAGGGGCTTGGGGCTCACCTCCATATCCGAGTCTCTGCAGACCCTTCAGGCTGAGGACCGGTGTCCCAGAAGCTTCCTCTCCACCTCTCCCGCCTCCTCAGACCCCACCTGGCAGAGCACCTCTGTCCCCACCCAGTTCCCAGAGGGAAGGGGTCAAGGCCTCCCCTGAGGTTTCAGGCTGGGGAAGAGTCCACATTAGAAGACCAGTCTGTGGAAGTCCCCGCCATTGCCACCTGCAGGATTGCAGCCTCCAGGAGAGCCTTCGTCCTCATCCTTGTCTTCATCGAAGCCCCTCCCCCAGTGCGGAGATGCTGGGAGTGCAGAGATGTAGGCCGCCCTGCTCCGTGCCTCCTTCTCCTGCTCCTGGAAACACAGATGGGGCGGGGGAGGCTTAACATTCAGGCTCTGAAGCCAGAGTCTTCCCCTCACTCCCTGCCCTACTGCTGTCCAGCACAGCATCTCTGAGTGTCTCCCACGGCCCCTGGGGCCACAGCTTCTGCCCAAGGAGTGTTCCAGCCCAGTGGGAGGATGGGTTGGAGAGGATCCATCCTTCTACCCTGTATCTCAGCTTCAAAACCCTTCCTCCTTCTCCCAGTAAAATCTCTCAGCCCCTCGGTTTTATAAAAGAAACGCATTCATACAAGACTATGAATAACCAACAAGGGCCTGACATGGCACCAGGGAGGAGGGTCCAGGGACTGAAAGATCAGGTCACAGCACACAGGGACCTCTCCACAGGTTTCCTGATGCAACTGTCCAGCTCACTGCCTCTCAAGGCATTAAGAACAAACTCACCGGTGAGACACGTCTTCCTCAGGCTGAACTGAGGCCAGCCTCACGGAGACTCCTTACCGCTGGCCCTACCTCTGACAGCCCAGCAGAAATGTACAATCAGGCCTGCTATCCCCACTCAAAACGCCGACTACCTGGCACTGAATGTCCACGGGTCCTGGTGCGACTACTCTGCTGTTCCAGCTGCTAAGTATTCTGATACTGCCCCTGACTCCAAAGAGGGGAGTAGATGGCACATGAGAAGAGGTTTGGGGCAGGGTGGCCCCCGGGTACCCCTGGAAGCCTCAACTCTTCATTCACAAAACCCCGTGTTGCTCCTTTAGGTACACGAGACAAACGTTAACAAATAATGGAAAGTCTGTTCCTCTGAAGTTAAGGATTATGTCTGTCTAGTCCACCAACATATTCCCAGCACAAAGCAGCTGATAAAAGGACAGCAGAAAAAGGAGATGGGACACCTGGGTGGCTCCGGTCATGATCTCACAGTGAGCTGGAGCCCCCTGTGGAACCTGCTTGGCATTCTCTCCACCCTTCCCCTCATGCAAGCTTTCTCTCTCTCAAAATAAACATGAAAAAAAGAGATGGGGGCGTCTGTGTGGCTCAATTGGTTGAGCTTCTGACTCTCGATGTGGGTTCAGGTCATGATCTCCACGTGAGGTGCAGCCTATTTGGGATTCTCTCTCTGGCCTTCCCCCCCACCGCCCAACGTGTGCTTTCTCTCAAATTTTAAAAAGAAAAGGAGGACACAGGGGAGCAATAACGCATCCAAGCTGCTGGTTGTGTGGGAAGCCCTCCACCCAGGAGCTCAGCCCCAGCCCAGGAGGGCCTGCTCACCTGCAGGTAAAGGATGTTGTCTTTGGAAATGGCCTCCATCAAGTCTTTGTGGAGCATGGGCTCTGCCCGACCTCTGGGAGAGCTCGGCTCGGTCTCAGGCCCCGCCCCAGGCCGCTGCCGGTAAAAGAGCACGTAGGCCGTGTCCTTGGGGAAGAAGGAGGTGACATTACTGACGGACTCGAAGGAAGAGAAGGACACCCGAGTGTCGTTGAACAGGTACCACTGGTTCTCGGGCTCGGGCCTGTCCGCAGCGCCCAAAGAGGGGGCCGGGCGGGCAGCGCCCTCGCGGGCATAGCAGTAGTAGTGGCCGCTCTCCGAGGACACTCCCGAGTGCACGACGACACTGCAGAGGTCGTAGGCCTGGCCGCGGCCCCCGGCCAGAGGCAGGCGGAGCAGCAAGGGGATGGAGACGTCGTCCAGGATCTTGCGGCGGCGCATGGAGCGCAAGTCAAAGGAGAAGCGCAGCAGGGTCAGGATGAGGTAGCGCGGCCCCTGGCTCAGCTCCACTGCCTTCTCGGCGTCCTGCAGCGAGGCACAAGGCTCGCAGTAGTAGCGGTTCTCCGCCGTCAGCCGCTCGGGGGACAGGAAGTAGTTGACCAGGTCCAGGACGGACCGGGAGCCCTCCCCAGCGGCGCCCCTCCGGCTCCCTGGCCCCGTGCCGTCCTCTTCCTTCTCCCTTGCGGTCTCTGCCTCCTTCTCCTTCTCAGCCTTCTCTTCCTCCTCTGCCACCGCCTCCTTCTCTTTCTCTTCCTCCTCCTCCTGCTCTCGGGGCCTCTCCTCCTCCCGAGCTTCCTCCTCCACTTCCTCCTCCCTCTCCACCTTCTCCTCCCCACTGATCTGCCCCCCAGGTCCCTGGGGGCCCAGACCTTCAATGTCCAGGACAGCAGTGGGGGCGTCCCCCGTGACACAATGTTTCCTCTGCCTCCGAGAACCCACCCTGCTTGGAACCTGGGCTTGGGATGGTGACGGGGGGCCCCCGACCCCAACGTCCTCTGCAGGGAGCATCACTGAGCCCAGGCGGCGGCGGCGACAGCGGTCGGTGGGGGGGAAAGCGAGAGAGAGGTCCGTGAAGGCCTCTTCCCTGGAGGAGACGTTGAGGCAGTGGAGGCAGCGTATCCGAGTAACAATCTTGCCTCCGAACATCTTCTCCACAGAGGTGGGACTTGGGCTGGGGGGCTCCTCCGGTGGGGAGGGCGAGCTGGACTGCTTGAGCTTTTGGCAGATCCTGGTCCCCGTCTTCTCCTCCTCGTGTAGCCTGGAGCAGAGAGCGCAGGGCCTTCACACACAGGCACAGATCCTTGCCCCGTGCTCGGGCCTGATTTGTGCCATCTACCTTATCTGCAGGCCACACGTTTAGATGTGTGCATGCGTCCGCACAGGGACTACACACAGGTGTGCAAAATGTCATCCATGCACGTGCACACTCACAAGCCAAGCACATGTGCCACATACCCCCCCCCCCATACAGACACACAAACCTGCCACACGAAGACAGGCCGTACCTGCGTGCACGTGCCCCCAGAGCTATGCTGAACACGCGCCCCTGCACTCAGGCAAGCACAGCACACGCGTGTGCACATACTAACCCCTCCCCGGTCATACACGCAGACCCTGCCCACCCCTCACAGGCCTCCACACACATTACGCTTTCCACAAGTGCAGCGTGGCACCCGTTTCCAGGAGGAGGCAACAGGGCCGGAGACACAGGCTATCCCACAGGCACCCTTCTCCAGCCCTGAAGCCCCCATGCAGAGCCAGGTCTGGCCGCCCTCACCGATCCAACAGGTACTTCAGGTACTCAGAGCAGTCCTGCTGGGTGCCAGGGCTGAACCAGGGTGTCCAGGATGCAGACAGGAAATTCTCTGGAGAAATGGCAGGCCTCTAGGACCAATGCAGATGAAAGACAGGGTCAGGAGCAGGAGGCCACTCACTAACCAGCTTGGCCAAGTGCTAGGCCTGAGGGTCCACCTGGGGATTCTCTGTCCCAAACATCTGGCCTCCTCTCTGAAGTCTTCCCCCCTTCCTAGTTGTACCTGACCTGACCCATCCCATCCCACCAAGGCCATGCAGCCTATGAGCATGGCATTAGGTTCATGGAGAAGAACAATCCTCTAAGAACTCACTCTTTCCCAACACATCTCCAGACCCTTGTTCAATGCCATTCCTTCTGCCTAAAATACCTTTCCTCCATCAAAAACTTAAAGAGTTCAAGTCCCAGATGTGCCGACGCCTGTTCTGTGCCATCTTCCCAGTGATCCCCTCCACCATCACAATTGTTTGCTCCCCTCCCTCCCTTGCAAGCATACGACACACTGCACCTCCCTCTGTTTGAGCACGACCGACCGTTGTTAGCTGCAGGTCTGCCTCCCCCAGCAGACTGGGAGCTCCGTGAAGGCAGGAGCTGTGGCTGACTCACCTCCGTGGCCCCCACAGGGCCTCACATAATGCTTGGCTAAGGGCTTTAGGTTCCATGAGGGCGGGGACCATGAACAAAACAATTAACACCCCTCAGGGTGACTGGCAGTGCAAGTGCTCCAAAATGACAGATGAGCAAAGCAGCATCTAATGTGAGGGAGTGAATCACTGAGGGGAGACAGGTGGGCAGAACACAGAAGGGGCTCAAAGAGACACTCCCTCTCCTGTCCCACAAGGCACTAAATCGGCCATGAACCCGTGCCAGCCCCAACCTGGGGCTGAACAGCTTACATCAGGAAGCAGGGACTTAGAGCCAGATGCAGACAAGTCCTGGGGAAGGGAAGGGTGTCAGACCAGAGCCTCCTCTCCACCACACCCCAACTCCCCCTGCACTCACCTGGCTGTGCTCCAGGAAGGCAAAGAGCCACTGCAGCTTGGTCATCAAGGGCTGTGAGTTGTTCTCTGTCAATCTGAGCACACAGTGTCTGAAGCTTCAAAATAAAGCAGAAGCATCCAGGTAAGCCAAGGGCATCCAAGGAGCCCCTACTCACCCACAGCACAAACAGGGCAGCCAGTTAAAGGCAAAACAGCCATTTCAATCTCAAGTCTGCGTCAGGGGCCGGGGAAGAAGAGCAGATGAATAACCCAGCTTAGACCATGAGGTGACCCCTTCAGCTCCTTCCAGTTCAGACAGCTCATGACTCCAAGTTCAAAGATTCAAAGGTGCTAAGATCCTATGGTCTTGGAGTTCTAAGGCTGGAAGTCTCGGGCACGCACCAGAGTCTGTGCCAGTATGGATCATCACCAGCCACCACAGCCATTCACGCCCGTCTCCTCCTTCCCTCGGAAATGGTGTTCAGACCTACCCAGAGCAGCAGGCCTTGCTCCAACCTTGACCCTCCAAGTCCTCTCTTACAGCCCCTTCTTAGGGCCCCTGCACCATGGTCCTAGGACGACGCCGAGCGGTTTCCCTGCCTTCGAGTGAGGGCAGGGGTCAATGTGAGGAGTCTGCTAAATAAAGGGGACACAGTGGGGCCAGACTGACTCCCAGCAACAAAGTATGATCCTGGAGGAGACAAGATCATACCGCTGACACCCGCATTACTTGGAACAAGCCAATTCTCAGGCCTCACCTCAGCTGCTGTTCTCACAAGCAGCTCTAGGCAAACAGGTCAGGCATCTTTCCAACCTGAGCCCACTGCATATAACAGTGTTATCAAAGTGTGGTCCACCTACCTGTCTGCCACAAAGTTTAAGTTCAGAAGCTGAGTGAGCATTTAGGAACATGTACCCACAAACTTTAATTTCAGAAGCTGAATGAGCACTTAGCAACATGTATAGCGATCTGACCTATGAGCATATAAGCCCATGGTCTTTCTCCCAGTAAGTCATCTGACCATATTTTACAGAGATTTAACAGTCTGAGCAGACTCTAAGCTGGAAAAAAATAATCCTTCACCAGGTCTGAGAAGTATACGTGTTAGGAAGTGCTAAAGATTAGCTCCAACCTCCCCCTAGTGTATCTGAAGCTCAGAGAGGAGAAACCAATTTGAGGTCATACCATAAGGTGAAGCAAAGCTTACCTGCTCTATTACTTTTTAAAAAGATATCTAAATGTGGTGATGAAAGAGGAGTCAAATGGATCAACAGAATATAACAGAGAACCTAGAAATAGACCCCCACAAATATAGTCAACTGACCTTTGACAAAGGAGCAAAGGCAAAAAAAAAAAAAACAAAAAAAAAACAAGGAGCAAAGAGTCTTGTCAACAAATGGTGCTGGAACAATTAAACATCTACATTAAAACTAGAGAGAAAGAGAGAGAGAGAATATCTATCTATGAGGCACCTGGGCAGCTCAGTCAGTTAAAATGTCCAACTCCTGATCTCAGCTCAGGTCATGATCTCACAAACCGTGAGATCAAGCCCCAAGTCGGGCTCTGCACTGACACCACAGAGCCTACTTGGGATTCTTCCTCTGCCCCTCCCCTGCCCGTGCACTTGAGCTCTCTGTCTCTCTCAAAATAAACAAACTTATATATACCTGACATCACAAAAATTCACTCAAAATGGATCACAGACCTAAATATAAAATGCAAAACCATAAAATTCTGTGAAGATAACAAAGGAAAAAACTATATGACCTTGGGTATGGTGCCACCTTTTTAGATGCAACACCAAAAACGGAATCTAAAAATACAATTGACAAACTGGATTTCCTTTTAAAATCTTCTGTTAAAGACATTATCAAGAGAATTAAAAGATAAGCCAGAGACTAGGAGAAAATATGTGCAAAAGACCTATCTGATAAGGCATATTCTCCAAAATGTACCAATAATTCTTAAAACTCAACAGAAGAAAACCAATGACCGATTAAAAACTGGGCCAAATACAGGGGTAGTGAGGGTCCAACACAGTGGTGTAGTAAGGTCCTGAACTCCACAGACACACTCCATCTACAGCTACCTATGGACTGTTTCCCTCTGAAAAAGATCTGAAGTCTAGAGGAACTGCTTCTCCACAACAAAGGAGAGAAGGGCCACACTGAGATGCTAGAAGATGCAGAAACACTGTCTTGCAAACGCCCCCCCCCACCCTCGGGGGCAGAGACACAAAACTGGGAAGGACGTCACTAGACAGGTGCTTCTCCCAGGGAACAGGGGAGTCGATGCCTCCCATCTGGCAGCCAAATGCCTGGGATCTGCACTGGAGAGACGAGCCCCCAGAACATCTGACTGGGAAAACCAAGGGTCCCAACGTGCTACAATAAACAAAGATTCCCCTCTTAGAGGGCTTGCCCTGAGATCGAGTGAAAAAACAACAGTTTGCAAAGCGTCTAAACTATATGTTAGACAAATTCATTTGCTGATCTGGGGACAACAGCTGGAGGAGCAGGGAACAGCTGAGATGCTCCCTGGAGACGGAGGCACTGGTGGACACCACCGCCTCACTCCACAGAGACTGCTGGCACAGGCGGGCAAACTCGGTCCTGGCACCCACCCACCACCTTCCTGGACAGGAGAGCAAGCAGGATCATGACACCTGCTGAGGCCAGAGAGCACAGGTGATGGCAGTGTTCCCCTGCTCCCCAGCTGGGGCAAGCAAACACAAATTGTCACAGAGTTCTCCCACTCCCTGGCTAAAATCTGCTACTGCAGGCAGATGCAACAGTCCTCCCCCAACCCCGCCACCAAAGCTGGCATGCGCGCAGAGACGGGGCACTCTCCCACCATACTACTGAAGTCCAAAGGCATATGCAGTCATGACATTTTTCTGTTGTCTTTCTGAAGCCCCCCCCCACCCCCCGACCCTGACATGTCTGGCTGCCTTGCTAAAGTGAGTAGGTATGCACAATCCACACAGGAGACAGATACCACTTGATCGACCGGTGCTGGTGGCCCGACAGGGCTAGTGTTAGTGAGTTCCACAGAAAGGTAACAAACAGAAAGACTGTTCTTGGCAGGCTACCACCCCCAGGGCGCTGTACAGACAACAGACTGAAACACAACCCAATTCTTCCTGTGAAAAAGGCCAAATACTTAGCCCAGAGCATCAGCCTAAGGGAAAGGCTTCGGGTTTTCCACACATCTGGAGGCTAAGAAGGACTTCCAGGGAACAGAAGGAGATGCCATCCTCACGCACAGCCTTCATCTCGCTACCTAGACACAACTCCCAGAAAGGAGCTTCTATGCTTGTCTGGAGCCGAAATTTTTAAAACTGCTGTCCAGGAGACACCTCCAGATCTCCTGGTCTGGAGGCCAGCAGGGACTACTATTATAGCAACATAGGGCTGAATATATTTGTATACTTAAAAGCCAATGCCCAAGAGTCTGGCTTGGGCCCATCACCTGAAACCAGGTGGTAAATGAGATCCCTCCCCTTAGATCACTGACTGGTCTTGGCACACCCTCATATAGGGTCATATTAATAGGTACATATCAAGAATAAACCAGGTGGTTTAGAAAAATCACAAAAGTTCTTGATGAAAACTCTCAAGAAAGTAGGGATAGAAGGATCATAACTCAAGATGAAAAAATCCATATATGAAAGACCCACCACTAATATCCTCAATGGGGAAAAACTGAGAGCTTTCTCCCTAAGGTCAGGAGTATGACAGGGATGTCCACTCTTAACGCTGTTGTTTAACGTAGTGTTGGAAGTCCTAGTCTCAGCAATCAGACAACATAAAAGAATAAAAGGCATCTAAATCAGCAAGGAAGAAGTCAAACTTTCACTCTTCACAGATGACATGATACTCTCTATGGAAAACCCAAAAGATTCCACCAAAAAACTGCTAGAACTGATCCATGAATTCAGCAAAGTCACAGGATATAAAATCAACACACAGAAATCAGTTGCATTTCTATACACCAATAATGAAACAACAGAAAGAGAAATCAAGGAATTGATCCCATTTACAAATGCACCAAAAACCATAAAATACCTAGGAATAAATCTAACCACAGAGGTGAAAAATCTATACACTGAACACTAGAGAAAGCTCATGAAGTAAACTGAAAAAGGCACAAAAAAATGGAAAAATAACCCATGCTCATGGATTGGAAAAATATTGCTAAAATGTCGATACTACCCAAAGCCATCTACATATTCAATGCAACCCCTATCAAAGTAACACCAGCATTCTTCACAAAGCTAGAACAAACAATCCTAAAATTTGTATGGAACCAGAAAAGACCCTGAATAGCCAAAACAATCTTGAAAAAGAAAACCAAAGCAGGAGGCATCACAATCCCAACTTCAAGCTGTCTTACAAAGTTGTAATCATGAAGACAGTATGGCACTGGCACAAGAACAGACACTCAGATCAACGGAACAGAATAGAGAACCCAGAAATGGACCCACAAACATATGGCCAACTAATCTTTGACAAAGCAGGAGAGAATATCCAATGGAATAAAGACAGTCTCTTCAGCAAGTGGTGCTGGGAAAACTGGACAGCGACATGCAGAAGAATGAACCTGGACCACTTTCTTACACCATACACAGAAATAAACTCAAAATGGGGGCGCCTGGGTGGCTCAGTCGGTTAAATGTCCGACTTCAACTCGGGTCAAGATCTCACGGTTTGTAGGTTCAAGCCCCATGTCGGGCTCTATGCTGAAAGCTCAGAGCCTGGAGACTGCTCCAGATTCTGCCTCCCTCTCTCTTTGCCCCTCCCCTGCTCATGCTTTATCTCTCTCAAAAATGAATAAAAATGTTAAAAAATAAACTCAAAATAGATTAAACCTAAATGTAATATAGGAAGCCATCAAAATCCTAGAGGAAAAAGCAGGCAAAAACCTCTTTGACCTCAGCCACACCAACTTCTTACCCAACATGTCTCCAGAGGCAAGGGAAATAAATAAAAGCAAAAATGAACCATTGGGACCTCATCAAGATAAAAAGCTTCTGCAAAGCAAAGGAAACAATCAGCAAAACTAAAAGGCAACTGACAGAGTAGGAGAAGGTATCTGCAAATGACGTATCTGATAAAGGGTTTGTATCCAAAATCTATGAAGAATTTACCAAACTCAACACCCAAAAAACATAATCCAGTGAAGACATGGGCAAAAGACCAGAATAGACACTTTTCCAAAGAAGACATCCAGATAGATGGCTAAATGACACATGAAAAAATGGTCAACATCACTCAGTATGAGGGAAATACAAATCAAAACCACAATGAGATACCACCTCACACCTGTTATAATGGCTAACATCAACAACTCAGGCAACAGCAGATGTTGGCAAGGATGCTGAGAAAGAGGATCTCTTTTGCATTGTTGGTGGGACTGCAAGCTGGTGCAGCCACTCTGGAAAACAGTATGGAGGTTCCTCAAAAAATTAAGAACAGAACTACCCTACAACCCAGCAATTGCACTACTAGGTATTTATCCAAGGGATACAGGGGTGTTGTCTTGATGAGGCACATGCACCCCAATGTTTATAGCAGCACTATTGACAATAGCCAAAGTATGGAAAGAGCTCAAATGTCCATCGACAGATGAACAGATAAAGAAAATGTGGTGTGTGTATACACACACACACACACATATACACATATACACAATGGAGTATTACTCGGCAATCAAAAAGAATAAAATCTTGTATTTTGCAACAACATGGATGGAACTAGAGGGTATTATGCTAAGCGAAATAAGTCAACCAGAGAAAGACAAATATCGTATGACTCCACTCATGAAGAATTTAAGATACAAAACAGATTAACATAAGGGAAGGAAAGTAAAAATAATATAAAAACAGGGAGGGGAACAAAACATAAGAGGCTCTTAAATACAGAGAACTGAGGGTTGCTGGAGGGGCTGTGGGTGGGGGAATGGGCTAAATGGGCAAGCGGCATTAAGGAAGACACTTGTTGGGATGAGCACTGGGAGTTAGACACAGGGATGAATCACTGGAATCTACTCCTGAAATAGGAGTATTGGTATATGCTAACTATATGGGTGTAAATTAAAAGATTAAAAAAAAATTTTTTTTTTAATTACGAAAGTTCAAGAGATGACCAAGAACTAGGGCAAAGGTGAACAAAAATCACCAGAGGCAGCTATTTTACCTAATACATAGAAATAAACACACACACAGAATCAAGCGAAATGAGGAAACAGAACTGTGCTCCAAACAAAAGAATGAGACAAGCCTCAGAAAAAGACCTTAAGGATATGGAGATAAGTAATCTACCTGATAAAGAATTCAAATTAATGGGCATAAAGATGCTCACCAATCTTGGGGAGGAGTGGATGAACAGTGAGAACCTCAACAGAAAACCAGAAAACATAAGGAAGTACCACACAGAAGTCACACAGCTGAAGAATACAACAACTCCAAAGAAAAATACATTAAGGCAGCTCAATAGCAGAATGGATGAAAGAAGAAATCAGCACGGGGTGGAGCCAAGATGGCAGAAGAGCATGGAAGTTTTTCGTGTGTCTCGCGTCCATGAAATGCAGCCAGATCAACACTAAACCATCCTGAACACCTAGATAACTGATCTGAGGATTAACACAACAATCTGCACAACCTGAACCACAGACCTCAGTAGGTACGTGGCGCGGAGAGGTGAACTGGGGGAGAGAGAAGCCGCGGGGGCAGGGAGCTGTTTTTGTGTGCGGAGAGAGGACAGAGATGGGGGTAGGGGGAAGAGTTTGGGAAAAGCACCCCCAACCCCGCCAAAAGCAGCTGGAGAAAAAGTGGAAAAGTAGAAACAGCCACAGGGACTGAACTAAAAAGGGAGAAAGGAGAGGGCTTAAATTCCATTAGGACTCTGTAAACAGGGGGAGCCTAGAGTCTGAAACTCCACAGCTCAATACCTGGCAGTGCTCTGATTGGAAAGGCAAATCCCCAGCAGCACAGTGGGGTCTGGGAGGTTCTCAGACCACACGGGGAGAAGTGGTTCCACCGCTGGAAGGGCTTTTGGTAGAGGCTCTGCAGCCACCAGGTCCCAGCAGCCCCCAGAGAACAACCACATTCGCTGGTGCTGGAGGAAGGTCATTGAGGGTGAAGCCTGGTGCCAGACGTGTGTTGTGATTTTCCATGATCTCTGAAACACTGCTGCTACACAATAGCGTGAACTTTTTCTGGGGCAGGCTGGCGCCTAGCTGCACTCTCTGGGCATCAGCAGCAGCATGGTCCCAAGAACCATGCTTGGCTGGCACCTGGCCATTGCTCTCAGACCCTCCCCCAGAGGATCTGAGCAAGTCAAAGCCGCAGTTCCTCAGAAGTGAGGGGTTGGGAAACAGCCATGTTTGAGATAAAACTCAGGAGGGAGGTGCCACCTGGCAACCTGACAGCTTGGTCATAGACAGTGTAAAAGCAGGGAGGGGATGGAAGCTGGAGACAAAGGATGGGTGCACGATTGCTAGTCAGGGAGAGCATAGAGTTCCAATACCAGAGACCCAATACCAGAGACTGAGTAGCTGGATGATGTCATTTTCACCCCTTGTGCATGCGCATACACACCTACAAGCCAGAACAATCCACCCCAGTAAGCTAAGTAGCACCATCTAGTGGAGAACAGAGCTGTTACACTAAGCCCCGCCCAACTGGGCCAACCTCACTCTTCAGGAACACCACAAACCTCTCCACCTGCTTAGTTTACAGGCTATAAAGTGCTTCATGGTTTGACTTCTAGGGGAAACCAATGTAATTTCAAACGTATTTCAGTCTATTCATTGGTCCATCTATTCAATTTTTCTTTTTTGTTTCTTTTTTTTCCTTGAATACAGAAAGAGAAAAAATTTTTCTCTTTAATAAAAATTAAAAATATTTTTTCGACTTCTTTTTCATATATTTTCCAAATCCTATTTTATTACATCATTTCATTTTATTCTATTTCATTGTATTCATTTCCTCAAATTTTCAAACTCTTCCTTTTTGTCTCTATCAAGCTCCTTTAAATAACCAGATCAAAACACATCTAGAATCTAACATCATTTATTTGATTTTGTGTGTGTGTTGTTTTTAATTTTTTAATTATATATTTATTTTTTACCTTATCAATTCCTTTTCTCCCTTCAAAATGACAAAACGAAGGAATTCACCCCAAAAAAAGAGCAGGAAGAAACGACAGCCAGGGACTTAATCAACACAGATACAAGATGTCTGAACCAGAATTTAGAATCACGGTAATAAAAATACTAGCTGGGATCGAAAATAGATTAAAATCCCTCTCTGCAGAGATAAAAGAAGTAAAAACTAGTCAGGATGACTATGAAATAAAATAGGCTATAACTAAACTACAATCTCAGATGGATGCCACAGTGGCAAGGATGGATGAGGCAGAACAGTGAATCAGTGATAAAGAGGACAAATTTATAGAAAGAAGAAAGCAGCAAACGGGAAGATAAAGCAATGGAACTCAGAACAGCAAAAAGGAAACAGAATTTTAGAAAAATGAAGAAAACTCAAGGGACCTCTGAGACAACATCAAGCAGAGTAACATTCATACTATAGGGGTCCCAAAAGAAGAAAGAAAGGGGTAGAAAATGTATCTGAAGAAACAGGCTGAAAACTTCCCTAACCTGGGGAAAGAAACAGACATCCAAGTCTAGAAAGCCCAGGCAGTTTCAAAGAAGATGAACCCAAAGACAGCCACAACAAGAAACATTATAATTAAAATGTCAAAAATGAAAGGGAAAATCTTAAAAGCACCAAGAGAAAAACACCATCAGAAACTGGACAGGCCAGAGGAGAGTTGGTGGGGCAGATTCAAAGTGCCTCCTGGGGCACCTAGATGGCTCAGTCAGTTAAGCATCCACCTTCAGCTCAGGTCATGATCTCATGGCTTGTGAGTTTAAGCACTGCATAGGGCTCTGTGCTGATGGCTCAAAGCCTGGAATCTGCCTCTCTTTCTGCCTCTCCCCTTCTCATACTCTCTTGCACACATGCACTCTCTCAAAAAGAAAAAAAAAAAAAAAAAACTTCCAACCAATAATACTCTACTCTGTAAGGTGATCACTCAAATTTGAAGGAGAGACAAAGAGTTTTAAAGACAAGCAAAAGCTGGGGTGCCTGGGTGGCTCAGTCAGTTAAGCATCCAACTCTTGATTTCAGCCCAGGTCACAATCTCATGGTTTGTGAGTTCAAGCTCCACATCAGGCTCTACACAGACAATGTGGAGTCTACTTGGGATTCTCTCTCTCCCTCTCTGTCCCTCCCCTGTGCACTCCCTCTCAAAAAATAATTTAAAACTTAAAAAAAAAAAAAAAAGGACTAGCAAAAGCTAAAGGAATTCATCACTACTAAACAGGCCTTACAAAAAATAATAGAGATTTCGTTAGGCTGAAAAGAATGTCACTAATTAATAAAAGAAAACACACAAAAGTAAAAAGCTCACCGGAGAAGGTAAATATACAGTAAAGATAATAGATTAATCAGTTATAAGGTACTAAGAAAATCAAAAGGTGTCACAAAATTAACTGAACCTGTAATAATTTGCTTAACATAGACATTTTAATAAAAAGATATAAACAGTGATATCAAAAACATAAACCTAGGGAGGGGAGTAAAAATGTACTTTTCAAATGTGTTCAACTATCAGTTGTTATCAAAATAAAATGTTACATAAATAGGATGATGTATGTGAACATCACAATAACCACAAACCAAAACTATACAAAGAAAATGAGAAAAGAATCTAATATTTTTTAAGAAAATGTTAAAAAGAAAAAGAAAGGAACTATAAACACAGGCAGAAGACAATTAACAAAATGGCAGTAAGTACATAATTCTCAATAATTACTTTCAATGTAAATGGACTAAATTCTTCAATCAGAAGAATGGCTGAATGGATTAAAAAAACAGTACCCATCCATATACCCTGCCTACAAGAGACTCTCTTAGAAGTAGGGACCCACAGACTGCAAGTGAAGGGACGGAAAAAAAAAAGATATTCCACACAAACGGAAATGAAAAAAAAAAGGTGGTGAAACCATACTCACATCAAACACAATGGAATTTACAAGTACTTTAACAAAAGACAAAGAGGGGCATCACAGGGTGATAGAGGGGTTGATCTAGTAAGAAGATACAACACTTATGTATGCACATAAAAAAGGAAGAAAATGACAATACAATAGTAAGGGATTTTAATACCCCACTTGCATCAATGTATATCAATTATCCAGACAGAAAAATCAATAAAGAAACATCAACTTTCAACAACACATTAGACCAGATGAATTTAACAGATAAATACAGAACCCTCCATCCAAAACCAGGAGAATATACATTCTATTCAAATGCACATGGTACATTCTGCCAGATACATCACACGTTAGGATGCAAAAGAAGTCTCAATAAATTCAAGACGACTGAAAACATATCTAGCATCTTCTCTGACCACAATCATTTACAAGAAGGTAAATGGGAGAACTACTAATATTAAACCACATATTAAAACTAAACCACTACTAGGTCACAGAAGAAATCAAAAAATACCTAGAGATAAATGAAAACAGAAATACACTAACATCTATGGGATGTAGCAAAATAAGTTCTAAGAGGGAAGCTCACGGTAGTACAGGCCTACCTCAAGAAACAAATCACAAACCATTTAACTTTACACCTAAAGGAACTAGAAAAAGAACAAAGCCCAAAGTTAGTGGAAGAAAGGAAATAAAAAAGATCACAGCATAAATGAAATAGAAACACACAATAGAAATGATCAATGAAACTGAGAGCTGGTTCTTTGAAAACAAAATACATAAATGGTGCTGGGAAGACTGGACAGCTACATGCACAAGAATGGACCTACACCACTATCTTACATCTTAACACAAAAACCAACTCAAAATGGATTAAACACTTGAATGTAATATTGTAAGCCATGAAACTCCTAGAAAAAAACACCAGTGGTAAAACTACTTGATATCTGTCTTGGCAATGTCTTTTTGGACAAGGCAAGGGAAACAAAAACAAAAATATTACATCAGACTAACAACGTGCACAGTAAAAGAAATCATCAAAAAATGAAAAGACAGCCTACTGAATGAAAAAGGTATTTGCAAATGATATATCTGATAAGGAGTTAATATCCAAATTATATCAAGAACTCACAACTCAGTATTTTAAAAATCCAATTACAAATGGACAGAGGGGGATGACAGTGGAGGACAGGTGAACGTCTGACTTTGGCTCAGGTCATAATCTCAGGGTTTGTGAGTTTGAGCCCTTCATCAGGCTCGCTGCCGTTAGTGTGGAGCCCACTTCGGATCCTCTGTCCCCCTCTCTCTTTGCCCCTCCCTGACTTGCACTCTCTCAAAAATAAATAAAACATTTTTTAAAAAATGGACAGAGGATATGAATAGATTTTTTCCAAAGAAGACATCCAGATGGCCAACAGGTACATAAAAAGATGCTCAACATCACTCATCATTGAGGGAAATGCAAATGAAAACCACAATGAGATATCACCTTACACCTGGTAGAATGGCTAGAATCAAAAAGAGAAGAGATAGCAAGTGCTGGCAAGGATGTGGAGAAAAGGGAGCCCTCGTGCACTGTTGGTGGGAATGTAAATTGGTGCAACCACCGTGGGAGACAGTATGGAGATTCCTCAAAAAGTTAAAAATAGAACTATTATAGGGGTGCCTGGGTGGCTCAGTCGTTTGAGCATCCAACTCTTTATTTCAGCTCCGATCATGATCCCAAGGTCATGGGATCGAGCGGAGTCTGCCTAGGATTCTCTCCCTCCCTCCCTCTGCCCCTATCCCCTGTTCACATACCCTTTCTACGAATCAATCAATCAACCAGTCAGTCATGAGGATGTAATATACAACTTGGATAATATATAGTCAATAATATTGTATTAACATCGTAAAGGGACAGATGGTAACTAGACTTCCTGTGATCATTTCACACTGCACACAAATGTTGAATACTATGCTGTAAACCCAAAACATAATTGTCATACGTCAATTAGAACTCAATTTAAAAAAGAGCCAAACATCTTAACAGGCACTTCACCAAAAACATACACGTGGCAAATAAGCACACTGAAAAGATACTCCCCATCATATGTCGTTAGAGAAACGCAAATTAAAACAAGATAAGTTCTGGTCCAAGATGGCGATGTAGAAGACCCTACACTTACATCCTCCAGACATATCAAATCTACATCCCTTTACAGAGCAACTCCTCCCAAAGAAGAACTAAAGGCTGACTGAACAGCTTCTGCACAGGAGACAGACCACATAAAGAACAAGACACACAGTTCACACACTACCAACTCTGTGAACTGCAGGGTGGAGGAGTAGTACTGAGGGACCACGAGCAGATCTGTCTACCCTGAGGCACAGACAAAAAACAAAACAAAACAAAAACAAAAACAAACCCACCTCAGTTTGTAACTAGAATATGAAGGAACCAGCCTTAGAACCCTGCCAAATAGCAGGGGAGCTGCTGGAACTCTCTTCAGATAAAAGGACTGGTGAGCACCACAGTTTATGGTCATTACAGCTGCGGCCATCTCGCCAAGGTGACACAGTCAGTCACAAAGGACCCTGGAAATCACCAGGCCCACATCGCTTTGGCTCCAGATGGCTTGCTAGGGTACCCGCAGCTCAGAGCACTCCAGGATGTCCCAGCTCACACCTGCTTTGGTGCCAGCCAGTCCACCAGGGCACCCCCCACAAGGAGTGCCCCAAGACTGGGGAGCCAGGGTGGCTCCATCGGTTGAGCGTCTGACTTCGACTCAGGTCATGATCTCGTGGTTTGTGAGTTCAAGCTCTGCGTCGCGCTCTATGCTAACAGCTCAGAGCCTGGAGCCTGCTTCGTATTCTGCGTCTCCTCCTCTCTCTGCCCCTCCCATGCTCATGCTCTCTCTCTCTCAATAATAAATAAACAATAAAAAAAAAAAAAAAAAAAAAAAAGGAGTGCCCCAAGACAGCCTAGCTCGCATCCTGCCTCAGCTCCAGCTGCCCCACCAGGGAACCCCACTTGCAGAGTATCGCAGACAGCCCGCCTTGTGACCACTGTGGCTTCAGCTGTCCTGCCAGGGCGTCCTTTGTGCAGAGCACCTTGGGATGCCCTGGCCCATACCCTACCTCAGCTCTAGCCATCCCAAGGTGCCCACTGCACAAAGCACCCTGAGATACCCTGGCCCACAGAGGCCATAGCTCCAGCCACCCCACCAGGATGCCCTCCACACTGAGCAACCCCAGACACCCCAGCCTGCACCCACTTCAGCTACAGCTCCCCAACCGGGGTCTGAAGTGAGTCTCTTATAGGCAGCATCTGGATGGGTTTTGTTTATCCATTCCACCACTCTATGTCTTCTGATTACAGCATTTAGACCATATACATTTAAAGAAACTACGGAGATATATGCACTTACTGCCATTTTAAAAATTGTTTTCTGGTTGTTTTTGTCATTCTTCTCTGTTCCTTTCTTCTTCTCCTGTACTCTTCCCTTGTGACTGATAACTGTTCTTAGTGTTATGCTTGGCTTTCTATTTTCTGTGTGTATATTATAGGTTTTGAGTTTGTGGTAACCATTAGGTTCACATATAACATCCTAAGTATACAGCAGTCTATATTAAGCTGATGGTCACTTAAGTTCAGACACATTCTAAAAAGAACTTTTTTACTTGCCCCACCAGATTTTACGTATATGTTGACATATAATTACATTTTTTACTCTTAATTTTATTTCTTATTATTATCGTTAAGTTTCTTACTTCTAATTATAGCCTCTTTGTTTTCCACTTTAAAGAAATCTTTTTTTTTATTTTTAATTTTTTAATATTTATTTTTGAGACAGAGAGAGACAGAATGCGAGTGGGGGAGGGGCAGAGTGAGAGGGAGACACAGAATCCAAAACAGGCTCCAGGCTCTGAGCTGTCAGCACAGAGCCCAACGCGGGGCTCGAACCCACGAACCGTGAGATCATGACCTGAGCCGAAGTCGGACGCTTAACCAACTGAGCCACCCAGGCACCCCTAAAGAAATCTTTTTAATGTCTCTTGTAAGGCCGCTTTAGTAACCTTGCTGGATAGAGTGCTCTTGATTGTAAGTGTTTTCCTTTCACTGCTTTGAAAGAAGTCATGCCACTCCCTTGTGGCCTGCAAAGAAGGTGCCCCCGGCAGGATAGGTGAAGTTTAACTGCACACTAGCTGGAGGGTGTAAGGCGCTGAGCATAGGGGAAGCCCTGATGGTGTTGTCTGAAGCCAAGGGCAAGGCAGGCTGAGGTGTCCCAGGGTGATCCATGCAAATGGAAGCAAACAAACAAACAAAAGCAGATGACAATACTTAGATACAATAAACTTTGAGACAAAGCCTGTGACATGAGAAAAAGAAGGCCATTACATAGTGATAAAGGATCAATTCAACAAGAGGTCATACTTATTGAAAATACCTATGCAGATATTTGAGCCTGGGTGGCTTAGTCACTAAGCATCTGACTTCGGCTCAGGTCATGATCTCAAGGTTCAGTTAAGATCAAGGTGAGTTCAGGCCCCACTCCATGGGAGATCGTGTCCTGCTCTGGGTAAGCATGGGCCTCACTTCGGGTGAGCCCGCTTCTCTCTCTCCCCTCTCTCTATCTCTCCCTCCCTCTCTCTGCCCCCTCATGGGATTTTCTCTCTCTTTCTGCCTCTCGCTCACTTCGCCCTCTCCCAAAAAAAAAAAAAAAAAAAAAAAAAAAGGTAAGTATCTATGCAGCCAACACTAGAGCAACTAAACAACACACTCCTCAAACAACCAATGGGTGGGTCAAGGAAGAAATCAAAGAGGAAATTTTTTAAAAACACATATAAAAACCCAACAGTTCAAAATCTTTGGGATGTGGCAAAAGCAGTTCTAAAAGGGAAGTTTATACTAATACAGGCCTACCTCAAGAAACAAGAAAACCTCAAAAAAATCTAATCTTATACATAAATGAACTAGAAAAAAAAAAGCCCACGGTTACTAAATGGAAGGAAATAATAAAGATCACAGCAGAGATAAATGAAACAGGAACTAAAAAATGCCTATCAATGAAACCAAGAGCTAGCTGTTTAAAAAGATTTTTTAAAAACTGATACACCTTTGAGCCACTCATCAAGGAAAAAAGACAGATGACCCAACTAAATAAAATTAGAAACAAAAGAAAACAAATGACACCACAGAAATACAAAGGATTATAAGAGACTACTACAAAAAACTACATGCCAACAAACTGGACAACCTAGAACAAATGGATAAATTCCAAGAAACATACAATCTTCCAAAACTAAATCAAGAATAGAACATCTGCACAGACCAGTTACTAGTAACAAAACTGAATCAGTTATCAAATAACTACCAACAAACAAAAATCCAAGACCAGATAAATTCTCAGGTGAATTCTACCAAACATTCTCCTCAAACTATTCCACAAAATAGAAAAAAAGGCTTCCAAATATATTCTATGACATCAACATTACTAATACCCAAACCAAAGATACTACAAAAAACAAAAATCCACAGGTCAATATCCCCAATGAACACAGATGCAAAAATCCTCAACAAAATATTAACAAACCAAATCCAACAATGCATTAAAAGAACGATTCACCACAACGAAGTGGGATTTATTCCAGGGTGCACAAATGGTACACTATTAGCAAACCAAAGAGATACATATTAACAAAACAAACTATAAAATCATATGATCACCTCAAAAGACAGAGAAAATGCATTTGACAAAATTCAACATCTGTTCGTGGTAAAAACTCTCCCTGTGTTACAGAAAGCATACCTCAACATAATAAAGGCCATATATGAAAAACTCACAGCTAACATCACACTCAATGGTGACAAACAGAACTTTTCCTATAAGATCAGGAACAGGACAAAGATGTCCATTCTCACCATTATTCAACATGGAACTGACATCCAAGCCACAACAGCTGAGAAATAAAAGGCATCCAAATTGGGAAGACGTTTAACTGTCACTATTTGCAGGTAACATACTATACACAGAAAATCTTAAAGACTCCACCTTTTCAAAAAACTATTAGAATAAACAAATCAATAAAGTTGCAGAATACAAAATTAATACACAGAAATCCGTTACCTTTTTATACACTAATAAAAAAGTATCAGAAAGAGAAGTTATGAAAATAATTCCATTTATAATTATAGCAAAATATTAAAAGACCTAGGAATAAACTTAACAAAGAAGGTAAACGACCTGTACTCTGAAAACAATAAAACAATTGATGAAAGAAATTGAAGACACAGGGGCACCTGAGTGGCTGTCGCAGAAGCATCCAACTTGGGCTCAGGTCATGATCTCACCGTTTTTGAGTTCGAGCCCTGCACCAGGCTCTGTGCTGACAGCTCAGAGTCTGGAGCCTGCATCGGATTCTGTGTCTCCCTCTCTCTCTGTCCCCTCCCCTGCTCACACTTTCTCTCTCTCTCAAAAATAAACATTAAAAAAAAATTTTTTTTAAAAAGAAAGAAATTGAAGACACCAAAATGGAAAGTTATTCCATGTTCATGGATTCAGAGAATTAATACTGTTAACATGTCCATGCTACCCAAAGCAATCTAGAGATTCAATGCAATCCCCATCAAAATACCAGCAACATTTGGCACCGAACTAGAACAAGCAATCCTAAAATTTGTATGGAACCACAAAAGACCCTAAACTGCCAAAAGTAGTTTTGAGAAAGAACAAAGCTGGAGGCATCACAATCCCACATTTCAACATATACTACATAGCTGCAATAATCTCAACAGTATGGCAGTGGCACAAAAATAGACACATAGATCAATGAAACAAAGTAGAGAGCCCAAAAATAAACTCACCATTTTATGGCCAGTTACCCTACAACAAAGGAGGCAAGAATATACAATGGGGAAGTCTTTTTGCCAAATGGCACTGAAAAAACTGGATAGGTACATACAAAAGAATAAAACTGAACCAACTTCTTATACCACACACAAAAATGAACTCAAATGGATTAAAGACCTAAATGTGTGACATGAAACCATAAAACTCCTAGAAGACAACACAGGCCAAGTAATTTCTTTGACATCAGCCTTAGCAATGTATTTTTAGATAGGTCTCCTCAGACAAGGAGAACAAAGGCATAAACTACTGGGAACACGCCAAAAAGAAAAGCTATTGCACAGCAAAGGAAACCATCTACCCAACAAAAAGATAACCTACTAGATATTTTCAAATGATACAGCCTGTTAAGAATATCCAAATATGAAAATAAGTTATTCAACTCAATGCCAAAACTTAATCCAATTTTTAAAAATGAGAAGATGACCTAAAGAGACATTTTTCCAAAGAAGATACAGATGGTCAACAGACACATGAAAAGATGTTCAACATCACTCATCATCAGGGAAATGCAAATCAAAACCACAAGGAAATATCACCTCACATCTGGCTGAATGGCTAGACTCAAAAAGACAAGAAATAAGCCCTGGCAAAGATATGGAGAAAACAGAACCCTCATGCTCTGTTGGTAGGAATGCAAGATGGTGTAGCCACTGTGGAAAACAGTATGGAGATTCCTCAAAAAATTAAAAAAAGAACTACCATACAATCTAGTAATTCCACTATTGGGTACTTACCCAAAGAAAACAAAAACTAATTTGAAAAGACATACACAGCTCCATGTTTATTGCAGCATTATTTACAATAGCCAAGATATGGAAGTACCCAAGTGTCCATCCATAAATAAATGAGTAGCAATGAGGTGGTATATATGTGTCTGTGTGTGTGTGTGTGTGTGTGTGTGTGTATGTATATGTGTATATATATATGTATATATATATATATGATAGATATATACAGATATAGATATATAATGGAATATTACTCAGCCATAAAGAACAAGATCTTGCCATTTATAACATGGATGGACCTAGAGAGTATTATGCTAAATGAAATAAATCAAAGACAAATGCCATATGATTTCGCTTATATGTGTAGTCTTTTTGAGCAAAAGCAGAAAAACAGACTCATAAATACAGAGAAGATGGCTGCCAGGGGGAGGGGTGCAGGGGGATGGGGAAAGTGGGTAAAGGGGAATGACAGATATAAGCTTCCAGTTATGGAATAAGTTCCAAGGATAAAAGATATAGTACAGAGAATATAATCAATGCATTATGATAGCGTTCTATAGCAATAGATGGTAGCTACACTTGTCAAACCAGTATTCTGTACAACTGAAATTAATGTAACTTTGTATGTCAATTATATTTCAGTAATAAGTAAGTAGAATGGTCAAACTCATGGAAGCAGAGAGCAGAACAGTAGTTGACAGGGGCAGGAAAGAGAAGGAAATGGTCAAGGGCATAAAGTTTTGGCTATGCTAGACAAATGAATTCCAGAGATCTACGTAAAACAGCAACAAGATACTACTACACATCTATTAGAATAGTTAAAATCCCAAACACAGAAAACACCAAACATTGGCAAGGATGTAGAGCAACAGGAAATCTCATTCATTGCTGGTGGGAATGCATAATGGTACAGCCACTCTGGAAGACGTCTCGGCAGTTTCTCTTCCTTTTTTCTTCTCTTTTAAGCAGTTTCTTACAAAACCAAACCATCTAATACAGCTATCATGCTTCTTGTTATTTACCCAAAGGAACGGACCCTTTTGTCCACACAAATTTATTTTTTTATTTTTTAATGTTTTATTTACTCTTGAAAGAGAGAGAGAGAGAGAGAGAGAGAGCGCGCGAGAGCATGAGCAAGGGAGGGGCAGTGCAAGAGACGGACCCAGAATCCAAAGCAGGCTCCAGGCTCTGAGCTGCACACAGCCCGACGCGGGGCTCGAACCCACAAACTGTGAGATCGTGACCTGAGCCAAAGTCGGACGCTTAACTAACTGAGGCACCCAGGCAACCCCCCCTTTTTTTTTTATTTTAAGTAGCCAACATACAGTGCAATATTGGTTTCTACAGCAACTTTATTCTTAATTGCCAAACTTATAAATAACCAATATGTCCTTCAATAGTCAAATGGATACTCTGTAGTTCATCCAGACAATGGAATACTATTCAGCACTAAAAAGAAATGAGCTATCACGCCATGAAAAGAAATGGAGAAGCCTTAAATGCATATTACTAACAGAAAGAAACCAATCTGAAAAGTACAAACCGATATGAAACTGTATGATTCCAATCTAGAAAAGGCAAAACTATGGAAACCATGAAAAGATCAGTGGCTGTCAGGAACTGGAGGGGGAAAAACAGGAAGATCACAGAGGATATTAGGGCAACGAAAGTATTCTGTATGATACCACAGTGATAGATACATGTCCTTTTACATTTGTCCAGACCAACACAACGTACAACACCAAGAATAAACATAAACTGTGGACTTTGGGTGATTATGATGTGTCAATGTAGGCTCATCCTTGGTTTAAAAAATAAAGAAGTATACTGGGGAGCCTGGGGGGCTCACTTGGTTAAATGCCTGACTCATAATCTCAACTCAGGTCTTGATCTCAGAGTCATGAGTTCAAGCCACACATTGGGTTCCATGCTGGGCATGAATAGCCTCTTTAAAAAAAAAATTTTTTTTTATAAGTGTATTGTTCTAGTGAGTGATATTCATATTTAGGCAGGCAATGCAAGCGTACAGAAAGTGTATGGTAAATCTCTATACCTTCCCCTCAATTTTGTTGTAAACCTAACATTGCTCTTAAAAAGGGGGAGAAAGTCTTAAATTAAGAGAGAGGAGGGATTCTGGGAAGATGACAGAGTAGTAAACACCAGGAAACTATCTCCCCACCTAGACAAAAATTGCATTGGCAGAATCGGTCTAATGTTGACTATCTGAAAACTCTAGAGTCCTCTGAAAGCTTGCACACTGTGAGGAAGGCTTCCACTGTAAACCACCATCAATTTCACCTTTGAGCACAGTAGCAAGTATCCATCTCCCAAACCCCAGCCAAATGACAGATAGCTGTGTGCATTTCTAAAAACAGCTTACACACAGCCTACAGCAGGTAGGGAGGGTAAAAAGTACTCCTGTCTTCCACATATTGGGGATCTATGCCGAGTGCTGCTTCTGATCATGAAGGCGCAAAGAGGCAGGCAGCCATTGCCACTGCATACACACACCTTACTCCACTGTTGCCAGCCCCTCAACCTCAAGCTAAAATAACTGATAGGAGATTTAAAAGGTCAGGGCTCCTCTGCCCTCCCTTACTTTTTACCTTTCCCATTTCAGGAGCCAGACACTAAAGCCTAGAACATTCAGAAACTGCATATATAGGTAAAATTAGAAAGTGGCTGCACATGCCCAAGGAAAGGCTCAGAAAAGACGATGAGGACATTATATTTACCCCTCAGGCCCATCTTCAGCACAAAGATGGCCTGTAACAATTAAAAAACAAAAAACAAACCCACAGCAAACACCGGGAAAGGGAGGGAATGTGATTTCCAGAGTTACCACATCATGAAAATCGAACATCCAGAGTTCAACAAGGAATCAGAAGACATACAAAGAAATGGGAAAGTATGGCCCAGTCCAAGGAAAAAAAATCATCCAACAAAGTATGTCCCTGAAAAAGACTTAATGGCCAATGAATCAAAGACTTTGAAATAACAGCCTTAAAGATGATTAAAAAAACTAAAGGAAGGTGTGAAGAAAGTCATGGAGACAATGTGTGAACAAAATGAAAATGTCAACGAAGAGACAGAAAACCCAAATAGAAACCAAAAAGAAATTCTGGAGCTGAAAAGAACAATAACTTAAATTAAAAGTTCAGTACAGGGATTCAAAGGCAGATTTGAGCAGGCAGAAGAGCCAGTGACCTTGAAGACAGAACAATGGAAATAATCACAGCTGTGTAACTGAAAGAAAAAAGACTGACGAAAAGTGAACAGAACCTAAGAGAACTGTGAAACACCATCAAAAGGACCAACATATACAACATCAGAGTCCCAGAAAAAGAAAGGAGGGCAAAAAAGGGGCAGAGAGAATATCTGAAGAAATAATGACTGAAAACTACCCCCAAAATTTGATTAAATACACAAATTAGTCAGGGCGCCTGGGTGGCTCAGTCAGTTAAGCGTCCAAGTTCGGCTCAGGTCATGATCTCACAGTTCGTGAGTTCGAGCCCCATGTCAGACTCTGTGCTGACAGCTCAGAGCCTGGAGCCTGCTTTGGATTCTGTGTCTCCCTCTCTCTCTGCCCCTCCCCTGCTCGTACTCCATCTCTGACTCTCAAAAATCCCCATGGTAACAACAAAGAATACAACTATACAATAATCACATAAGGAAATTAAGAAAGAATTTAAACATTTCGCTATAGGGGCGCCTGGGTGGCTCAGTCAGCTAAGTGTCCAACTTCAGCTCACGTCATGATCTTGCAGTTTGTGAGTTCGAGCCCTGCATCAGGCTCCATGCTAACAGCTCAGAGCCTGGAGCCTGCTTCAGATTCTGTGTCTCCGCCTCTCTCTGCCCCTCCCATGCTCATACTCTCTCTCAATAATAAATAAACATTAAAAAAATTTTTTTTTACATTTTGCTTTAAAAAAAAAATCAACTGGAAGAGCGCCTGGGTGGTTAAGCATCTGACTTTGGCCCACGTCATGATCTCACAGTTCATGGGTTCAAGCCCCGCATCGGGCTCTCTGCTGACAGCTCAGAGCCAGGAGCCTGCTTCAGATCCTGTGCCTTCCTCTGTTTCTCAAAAATAAGCATTAAAAAAAAAAAAAAAAAATCAACTGGACACAGAAGATGACAGGAATGCAAGATATTAGGGACAAAAGAGCTATAGGGTATGTTAAAAAAAAAAATGGCACAATGACAGAAGTCCCTCCTGATCAAATTACTGTAAAAGTAAACAGATTAAACTCTCCAATAAAAAAGCAAAGATTGGCAGAATGGACAAAAATACACAATCCAACAATATACTGTCTATGAGAGACTCACTTGCAATCCAAAGACAGCTGGAAAGTGAAAGGATGGAAAAGGATATTCCATGCAAATGAAAACCAGAACAGAGCAGAAGTAGCTGGACTACTGTCAGACAAAACAGACTAAGTCAAAAAAGCTAACAAGAGACAAAGAAGGACTCTTATATATTCATAAAAAACTCAATACAGCAAAAAGATAGTAATTACAAACATTTATGCACCAAATGACAGACCATCAAAATAGATGAAGCAAACACTGAGAGAATTCAAGGGAGAAATCGACATTTCTACCCTAACAGCTGGAGGCCTCAGTACCCCACCCACAATCACAGATAGAACAACCAGAAAGAAGATAAGGCAACAGAGGACTTAACACAATAACCACCCAGGTCTAACAGATGTATACAGAACACTCAACCCAACACCAGCAGATTACACATTCTCAAGTGCACTGAGGTCTTTTCCAGAAAGACTATAAACTTAGGCCACAAATGAGTTCTCAGTAAATTTTAAAAGATAAATATCAAAGTATCTTCTCTGACCACACGTGGATAAACCAAATTCAATAACATAAATAGAACTAGAAAATTCACAAGATTGTGGAAATTAAACAATACACTTTTTAACAACCAAAGATCAAAGACGACCTCACAAGGAAAATTAGAAACTACTTAGATACAAATGATAACAAAAACACAACATACCAAAATTTATGGGATACAGCAAAAGTAGTGATTAAGGGAGTTATAAATGCTATAAATTAAGTAGTTATAAATGCTATTAAAAAGCAAGAGGGGCGCCTGGGTGGCTCAGTCTGTTGAGCATCCGACTTTGGCTCAGGTCATGATCTCACAGTCTGTGAGTTTGAGCCCTGTGTCAGGCTCTGTGCCGACAGCTCAGGGCCTGGAGCCTGCTTCGCATTCTGTGTCTCCCTCCCTCTCTGCCCCTCCCCCGTTCATGCTCTGTCTCTCTGTGTCACAAAAATAAACAAACATTAAAAAAAAAAAAAAAAACAAGAAAGATTTCAGGGGCACCTGGGTGGTTCAGCCAGTTAAGTGTCTGACTCTTGATCTAGGCTCAGGTCATGATCTCACGGTTCATGAGTTCAATCTCCACACGAGGCTCTGTGCTGACAGAATGGAGACTGCTTGGGATTCTCTCTCCCTCTCTCTGCCCCTCCCCTACGTGTATTCTTGTTTGCTCTCTCAAAATAAATAAACTTTAGGGGCTCCTGGGTGGCTCAGGCAGTTAAGTGTCCAACTCTTGATTTTGGCTTAGGTCATGATCTCCCAGGTGGTGGAATCAAGCCCCGCACTGGGCTCTGCGCTGACAACACAGAGTCTGCTTGGGATTCTCTCTCTCCCTCTCTGCCCTTCCCCACTTGTACCTTTCTCTCTCTCTCAAAGTAAATAAAAAATAAGCATTTAAAATCAAACAAATAAATGCATAAGCTTAAAAAAAAGATTTTTTACAAATTAAAAAGATTTTTTACATCAACAACCTGGATTCACAACTTAAAGAACTAGAAAAAGAACTAAACCCAAAGCCAGAAGGATTAGAGCAGAGATGAATAAAATAGAAAACAGAAAAATAGGGGAGAAAAAAAATCAATAAAGCCAAAAGGTGGTTCTTCAAAAAGAGCCAAAAAATTGACAAACGTTTAGCTAAGTGGACTAAGGAAAAAAAGACTCAAATTACTAAAATCAGCAAGTAACATGGGGGCATTAGCACCAATTCAATAGAAATAAAAAGGATAATAAGAGAGTAATATGAATAGTAGTCTGAACAGACCAAAACTAGTAAGGAGATTGAACAGTAATCAAAAATCTCCCAAGGAAAAAGTCCTGGAGCTCATGGCTTTCGAGTAAATTCTACCAATCTTAAAGAAGCATACCAAACTTTCCCAAACTTTTCTGAAAAACGAAAAAGCAAAGAACACTTCCTATTTATTCTAGGAGGTCAGCATAACCCTGATACCAAAGCCAGCCAGAGACATTAAAAGAAAACTACAGACTAATACCCTTATGCAAACATCCTCAGCAAAATACTAGCAAACAGAATTCAGCAGCACATTAAAAGCATTCTGCACTATAACCACATAGCATTTATTCCTGGAAAGCAAGGATGGTTCAACATACAAAAAAAAATTAATCACTGTAATATACATACGTCACCAGAATAAAGGAGAGAACCACATGATCACCTCAACTGATACAGAGGAAGCATTTGACAAAATGCAACATACTTTTATGACAAAAAATACTTTACACAATAGAAGGAAATTACCCCCATGTAATAAAAGCCATATATTAAAAACCCAGAGCGAACATTAACACTCAATGGTGAAAGACTAAAAGCTTTTCCTCAAGATAAGGAACAATGCAACAATGTCTACTTTCACCTCTTCTATTCAACACAGGACTAGAAGGTCTAGCCAGAGCAACCACGCAAAAAAAAGTAAATGTAACTAAAATTATGTCTGCAGATGATATAATCTTGTATATAGAAAATCCTAACGGCCACAGTAAAAGCTGTTAGAACTAATAATTTAGCAAAGTAGCAGGATACAAAGTTAACACACCAAAACCAGCTGCATTTTTATACCCCAACAAGGAACAATTCAAAAAGGAAATTATAAAAACAATTCCAATTACAATAGTATCAAAAAGAGTAAAATGCTTAAGATTAACCAAAGAGGTAAAAGACTGCACAATGGAAACTTCACAGCTTTGCTGAAAGAAGTAGAGACATAAATAAATGGAAACACATTTCATGTTCATCGATTAAGAGTTAATATTATAAAAATGTGAGTATTTCCCAAAGTGATCTACACATTCAATGCAATCCCTATGAAAATCCAATGATTTTGCAGCAACCGAAAAAAAAAACCACATTCCAAAATTCATATTGGAATCCCATGGGATCAGAAATCATGAAAAACAATCTTGAAAAAGATTAACAGACTGGAGAATTCACACTTCCTGATGTTAAAACCTACTACACAAAGCTACAGTGATCAAAACACTGTGATACTGGCATAAAGACAAACATAGAGACCAATGGAATGAAAAACAGGTCAAATGATCTTTAACAAAGTGCCAAGATCATTCAATGGAGGAAAGAATAGTCTTTTCAAGAAATGGTACTGGGAAAACTAAATGTCCATAAACAAAAGAATGAAGTTGGCCCCTTATCTAACACCATGTATAAAAATCAACTCAGAATGGATCAAGGACCTAAATTTACAACAAAACTCTTGGAAGAAAACATAGAACAAAAGCTTCACATTGGATTTGGCAATGATCTAAGATAGGACACCAAAGTCACAGGCAACAACAAAATTAAACAGACTTCACAAAATGTAAAATTTGTGCATAACGACACCATTCAGGGTTTCACGTCAAGATGAAAGGATCCTGAACTCAACTCCTCTCACAGACACACTAAATATACAGCTACATATGGAACAATTCCCTTTGCAATAAATCTAAAAACTAAGCAACTCCTACATATCACGTGAAACAGAAAAAAACAACATTGAAATGCGTAGGAGAGGTGGAGACAATTTCAACAGAAACCCCATCCCCAGCATGGTGACCCACAATCAGGAGGGAAATCATAACCACCAGCTTCTTCCTGAGGAGGGAAGCGTTTGAACCCTAGATCTGCCACTCTAACTTTTAAGACCTGCACCTGAAGGATGGTCCCCAAAGTATCTACCTTTGAAAATCAACGGGGCTAATATCCACAAAACCAACAATGCTACAACAAACTGAGAAACTGTGCTTAAACGGCTTGCATGGACCAAGCATGGCTAACCCGCCAGGAGCCAGCAGAGGCAGCTGAGTGAATCAAGCCCAGTCTTTCTGGGAAAAAGGTCCATTTGTCTATCCTAGAAGTTCAGCCTGCAAGCAGGCTTCTAATTTAACACACATCTAGGGCCTAACGAAATATTTTCCAAAGACTGCAGAGAATAACAGGTGTCATCTCTGCACTCTCTCTGCCTCACTCCAGGTTGCATTGCCCAGAAAAGAGCTTATGCATATATCTGGTGCCCTGGTTTTTGCAGGTGCCACTCAGGGAGCACCCCTTGAATGTCTGACTCTCATGGCCAGAGAAGCTTACACGTGTAGATCACACAGGGGTGTAACAAACAGAAAACAGTTGAACTACCATATCAGGGAACAGCAGAGAGGCAGCAGACAGAAATGCACAATCTTTCCGTGAAAGAGGACTATTAGGTTATCTTCACAGATAGAAATGCCCATCTCCCAGTCCTCCCCTGAAAGAGGTTTATTTGCATACTTTAAAAGCTGCTACCTGAGGGCCTGGCTTCTAATAAGCCCTGCATCAAGAGGGCCTGAGATCCTCCCTTTTAGGACATTGACAGGTCTTGGCACAGTCTGAAGTACTGAGAGGCACCAAGAACAAAGTAGGCTGTTTGGACAATCACAATGGTTTGAGAGACAGCCAAAAAAGCAAGGGCAAGGATGAACAAAAAGCTTCATCTACACAAGGCTACTCCTTCAAGACTGGGAGGGGTGGCTGTTTTATCTAATGCATAGAAACCAACACAGAGAGTCAAGGATGATGAAGAAACAGAGAACTGTATTCCAAATGAAAGAACAAGATAAAACCTCAGAAAAATGGAGACCAGTGGGATGCCTGGGTGGCTCAGTCGGTTAAGTGTCTGACGTCAGCTCAGGTCATGATCTCATGGCTCATGAGTTCAAGCCCCACATCAGGCTCTATGCTAACAGCTCGGAGCCTGGAGCCTGCTTCAGATTCTTTGTCTCCCTCCCCTGCTCACGCACGCTCTCTCTCTCTCAAAAATAAATAAACATTAAAAAAAAAAAAAAAAGGGCAGGTAGAATAAAACAACTTGTTACAGACAAGGGAACCCTCATAAGAATATCAGCATATTTTCAGCGAAAATTTTGCAGACTAGAAAGGAGTGCCACAGGTTAAAGAAACAAAAACCCTCCTACCAAGAATACTCTACCCAGCAAAGCTGTCCTTCAGAATTGAAGGAGAGTTTTCCATACAGGCAAAAGCTGAAGGAGTTCATCACCACTATAGCAGCTTAACAAGAAATGTTAAAGGGAGTGCTTTAAGCTGAAAGGTACTAATTAGCAACAGGAAAGTATATGAAAGTATAAATCTCACTAATAAAGATAAATGTATATTAAAATTCAGAATAATATAATTTTGCAAAGGTGGTAGGTTCATCACTTACAAAGCTAGTGTGAAGGTTAAAGACAAAGTAGTAAAAGGAACTATAACTACAATAATTTAAGAGATATGCAAGATAAAAGGAAGTAAATTGTGACATCAAAAACATAAAACATGGTGGGGGATTAACTAGAGCTTTAGAATGCATTCAAAATTAAGTCATCAACTCGAAATAGACTGTTATAAATATGTTATTTTATGTTAGCATGGCAACCACAAAACAAAAACGTACAGTAGATACACAAAAGAGAAAGAGAAAGAAATCTAAGCATGCCACTACAGAAAATCATCAAATCCCAAAGGAAGAGGGCAAGAAAGGTACAAAGGAATTACAAAGCAGCCAGAAAATAATTAGCAAAATAGCATTAAGTATGTGCCTACTAATAATTACTTTAAATGTAAATGGACTACACTCTTCCATCAAAGGATACAGGGTGGCTGAATAGATTTAAAAAAAAAAAAAAGCCATCTATATGCTGCCTACAAGAGACTCTCACTTCAAATGTACACAGATTGAAACTGAAGGGATACAAAGAGGTATTTCATGAAAATGGAAACCAGAAGAAAGCTGGGTAGCTATACTTAACATAGACTTGTAGACACGATCGCAAAAAGAGACCAAAAAAAAGGCCAATATATATTCAGAAAAGGTCAATCCAAAAAGAAAACATCTGTAAATATTTATACACCAAACATAGGAGCACCTAAATATATAAGCAAATATTAACAGACCTAAAGGGAGAAATGGACACAATACAATAATAACAGGGGACTTTAATACCCCAATTCTGTTAATGCATAGATCACTGAGACAGAAAAATCAGTAAGAAAACGTTGGGCTCACATATTAGAACAGAGGAGTAGAACAGACATTTACAGAACACTCCAGACAAAAGTAATAGAATACACATTCTACTTAAGCTCATGTGGTACATTCTCCAGGACAGATCATATGCTGGGCCACAAGTCTCAATAAACTTAAGAAGACTAAAATCATATCAAGCATCTTTTCTGACCACAATGGTATGAAACTAGAAATGACTTACAAGAAAAAAACAGAAAATTCACAAATATGTGGACACTAAAAAACATGCTACTGACCAACCAGTGGGTCAAAGAAGAAATAAAAAGAGAAGTTACAAAATACCCTAAGACAAATGAAAATACAGCACACTAAATATGGGATGCAGGAAAAGCAATTCTAAGAGGAAGTTCAGTGATAAATACTTACGTTACAAGAAAGATCTCTAATGAACGAACTTTACACCTCAAGGAACTAGAAAAAGAACTAAGCCCCAAAATACGATGAAGGAAATAAAGACCAGAGCAAAAATAAATGAAACAGAGACTAAAAATACAATAGCAAATATCAGTGAAACTAAGAGCTGTTTTTTTGAAAAGATAAACAAAATAGACAAACCTTTAGCTACACTCACCAAGGAAAAATGAGAGAGGACATAAAACTAAATAAATAAAAGAGACATTACAACTGATACCACAGAAATACGAAGGATCGTACTATGAACAATTATACTCGAACAAACTGGACAACCTGGAAGAAATGGAGAAATTCTTAGAAACATACAAACTGTAAAGACTGAATTACAAAGAAGTAGAAAATCTGAACAGACTGATTGCTAGTAAAGAGACGGATTCAGTAATTAAAAACCTTCCAACAAACAAAAGACCAGGACCAGATGGCTTCACTGAATTGTTCCAAACATTCAAAGAATTAACGCCAAGCCTTCTCAAACTCTCCCCCCACCAAAAAAACAAAACAAAACAACCAGAAGAGGGAATACTTCCAAACTCATTTTATAAGGCCAGCATTACCCTAACACCAAAATCAGACAACACAGGAAAATTATAGGCCAATATCCCTGATGAACATAGATGTAAAAATCCTCAGCAAAATATTAGCAAACCAAATTCAACAATACACATAATGGTTCATACAACATGATCAAGTTGGATATATAGGAGGAATGCAAAGATGGTTCAACATCCACAAAGTAATCAATACGGCACACCATATAACAAAACAGATAAATATCATGATCGTCTCATAGACACATAAAGTATTTGATAAAATTCAATTTACCTCCTTATGAATAATAAAAACTCTCGGAGCACCTGGGTGGCTCAGTCAGTTAAGCGTCCAACTTCGACTCAGGTCATGATCTCACTGTTCATGAGTTCCAGCCCCACATCAGGCTCTGTGCTGACAGCTCAGAGCCTGGAGCCTGCTTTGGATTCTGTGTCTCCCTCTCTCTGCCCCTTCCCTGCTCACATTCTTGTCTCTCTCTCAAAAATGAATAAACATTAAAAAATAATAATAAAATAAAAAACTCTCAAAAATAGTTGGTATAAAGGAAACCTAACTCAACACAATAAAGAACATCTGTGACAAGGTCATAGCCAACAACATACTCGATGAAAACCTGAAAGCTTTTCCTCTAAGATCACGAACAAGATAAGGATGTCCACTCTCATCACTTTTATTCAACATGGTACTGGAAGTCCTAGCTAATAATTAGGCAAGAAAAAGAAAAGGCATCATAATTGGACATGAAGAAATAGAACTGTCTCTATTTGTAGACGATATGATATTACATATTAAAAAACCCTAGACTCCTCACCAAAAAAACCCTTAGAATAAATGAATTCAGTAAAGTTGCAGGATAAAAAAATCAATATGCAAAAGTCCGCTGCATTTCAATACAGTAATAACAAACTATAAGAATGATAAATTTAAAAACAACCCACATTTACAATTCTATCAAATTTAACCAAGGAGGTAAAAGACCTGTACAGTAGTCCCCACTTACCAGTAGGAGATACATTCCAAGACTCCCAGTGGATGCCTGAAACTACAGATAGTACCAAATCCTGTATGTACTGTTTTCTCCTATATATATACCTATGATAAAGCTTATTTTATAAATTAGGTACTGTAAGACATTAGCAACAATAAAATTATAACCACATACTGTAATAAAAGTTATGTGAATGATCTCTCTCTCTAAATATTGTACTGTATTCACCCTTATTCCTATAATGATGTAAGATGATAAAATGCCTATGTGATGAGATGAAGCAAACGGGATGAGACAGGCATTGGGACGTAGTGTTAGGCTACTACCCTGACCTTCTGACAACACATCAGAATAAGGATCACTGATGAAAGAAATTGAATGTTAGGCTACTACCCTGAACTTCTGACAACATATCAGAATGAGGATCACTGATGAAAGAAATTGGAGATGAAACAAATAAATGGAAAGATATTCTGTGTTCATGGATTAGAAAAAATAATACTGTTAAAATGTCCGTAATACCCAAAGCAACTTAAAATTCAATGAAATCCTTATCAAAATTCTACTGGCATTTTTCACCAAACAGAACTACCCTAAAATCTATATGGAACCACAAAAGACTTCAAATAGTCCAATCAATTTTAAAAAAGAAAAAGCTGAAGACATCAAGATTCCGGATTTCAAACTACATTACAAAACTAAGATAATCAAAACAATATGGGACTGGCATAAAAAGACAAATAGATCAATGGAACAGAAGACAGTGCCCCAAAATAAACCCATGCTTATTTGCCCAATCAATATACAAGAAAGGAGCTAAGAAGATACAAGGGGGAAAGGACAGTCTCTTCAATAAATAATGTTGGGATAACTGGACAGCCATATGCAAAAGGATGAAACTGGACCCTTATCTTACAACATACACAAAAATCAACTCAAAATGGATTAAGATTTGCACGTAAGACTTGAAACCATCTTACTTCTATAAGAAAACATAGTCTGGGGTGCCTGAGTTACACATCTGACTCTTAATTTCAGCTCAGGTCATGATCTCACAGTTTCATGAGTTGGAGCCCCATGTCCAGACTCCTCACTGACAGTGCAGAGCTTGCTTGGGATTCTCTCTGCCCCTCCCTTGCTTGAGTGTTCTCTCTTTCAAAATAAACAAACTTAAAAGTAAAATATATACACATACATATATATATATACACACACACACATACACACATACATACATATATAATCTGTAAGCTCCTTAACATCATCTTGGTGATTTTTTTTGGATCTGACACTAAAAATAAAGATGACAAAAGCAAAATAAACAAGCAGGGCTACACAGAACTAAAAAGCTTCTGCACGTCAAAGGAAACCATCAACAAAATACGAAGGCATCCTACAGCATAAGAGAAAATATTTGCAAATCACATATCTGATAATAGGTTAATATCCTAATATCCTAAATATCCTAAAATACATATATTCCTTATACATGTAATGAATATTACTCAGCCATGAGAATGAAGGAAATCCTACAATTTATGACAATTGGATGAACCTAGAGGGCATTATGGAAAGTGAAGCCAGACAGAAAAACACAAATACTGTGTGATGTCACTTATATATGGAATCAAACAAAATAATAGATATAGAGAACAGACTGGTGGTTGCCAGAGGTGGGGAGTGGGTGAAATAGGTGAAGGTCGTCAAAAGGTACATACTTCCAGTTATAATAACAAGTCCTGGGATTTAATGTATAGCACAGTGACTACAGTTAATAATACTGTATTGTATACTTGGAAATTGCTAAGAGAGTAAATCTTAAAAGTCCTCATCACACAAAAGAAAAATTTTAATTGTGTGTGGTAATGGATGTTAACCAGACTTATCGTGGTGATCATTTCATAAGACATACTATATCAGATATAATGTACACCTGAAGTTAATAGAACGTCAAATATATCTCAATAATAAATACAACTTCAACAAAATTTTTTAAAATATCCAGATCAAAAAGGCAACCCAGATTACGGGAGAAATATTTGCAATTAATGTATCTGAGAAGAGACTGATATCCATAATACATAAGAACTCCTAAAATTCAACCAAAAAACAACCTGATTCAAAATGAGCAAAGGACTTAAGTAGACATTTCCCCCAAGGAAGATATACACATGGCCAATGAGCACATGAAAATATGCTCAACATCACTGATCATTAGGAAAATGCAAATCAAAACTACAGCGGAATACCACCTCACACCCACTGGGATGGCTGTCAAAAAACAAATGTCAGGGAGGATATGGACAAACTGAAACCCTCATGCACCACTGGGAATGCAAACTGGTGCAGCCACTGTGGAAGACAGTACAGAGGTTCCTCAAAAAATTAAAAATAGAACTACCGTAGGACCCAACTATTTCACTTCTAGACATATATGCAGAAGAATTGAAAGTAGTATCTCAAAGAGTTATTTGTACACCCATGTTCACAGCAGCATTATTCACGATAGCCAAAATGTAAAAACACTTGGGTTGCCAGTATAATAAGGTTGTCAGAGGCTGGGGGAAGGGAGAATGGGAACATGAGAAGTTATTGTTTAATTACAGAGTTTCAGATTTACAAGATGAAAGTTACATGGATGGATGATGGAAAGTTGTACAACAATGTGAATGCATTTACCACTAAACTGCACAATTACAACTGTTAATACAGTAAATGTTATGTGCATTTTAAACACACACACACACAAATTCGGGGGAAAAGATGTCCACTTCTGTGGCTGAAACTCTGAGTGATTTTTAAGCAAGCCTTATGTTGGATAGGTAGCCACTGAGAAAAAAGATTTTGTTTTAGTAGAGGGAGCAGAGGCTAAGACCAGGATGAATGGAAGTTCTATTCGGAAAGACACAATCCACCCAGGGGAAAAATCAGTTATGTTGACCAACCCTGTGCAAAACCCGTTCCAGCCCCTGAAGTCCCATCTCAAGCTCCCATCCAGTGTTGACCTTCTGCCTTGGCAATGGCCTGGAGCCCTTTGGGACCTCTCACTTGCCCCATCAAGACCTACAGACTGCAGGGAATTATGCCAGCAATGCAAAGCAAGACCCATCCTCTCTCCAAACCCCATCCCCACCCCCCATTCACCAGGGAGCCCAAAGGAGAGAGGCAGGGGCAGAGAGGAAATATGAAAGCAGCACCTACTCAGAAGCCATGAATAAGGCTTGAAGAATGCTGTTCACGTAGCATGTGTTTCCCAAATTGATTAAACCAATCTTGCCCGTGTCTGACTTGGCCATGAGCCGGGGGTAGAAACCAGCCAGCTCACTCTTCTGCGAGGTCCAGGCATCTTGCCCCAGCAGCTGCTTGATGCGGTCCTCATTGGGAACATGGAGGTCCTGAGGAGGGAACAAGTTAGCAGGATGGTGGGGACCACGGTCAGCTCTAAAAATATCACTTCCTCTGGGAAGTCTTCTTGGACTATGGCCTATCCCACCCCTACCCAAGCACACTGCCCCACAAATGTTCTCAATATATGTGTTAACAGCTTTCTGCTTCCAAACTTACTCTAGATTCTCATTCTGACACGTGGGACTTCTATATGACCTTTTCATGTCACAACTGTCTTAGGAAGGTATAAAATTCCCATCTTATAGATGAAAAAACTAAGACTCAGAGAAAAGAATTTTCCAGGGATATAGAAGGAGTAAGCAAACAATCCACATGTTCTTAGAGGAGCCCAGGGTACAGCAGACTCTAAGCAATGACCACACAGGCTCACCAGTCAACAGATTCAACAGAGTCAAGATCTCAGTCCTAATCCTGACTCTTGTCTTAACTAGCTGCCTGGCCATGGTCAGTGAGCCTCTCAGACTCAATTTCCTCATATGCATCAAGTGAGGCATATCAATTTGGCATGCCATACTCTCACTGTGCCTGTGAGTATGCACACAATGATGCTCCCACTTCTTCTACTTTTAGGTTTGCCATCAGGTTTAATTAGTCACCGCCTCCAAGCAAGATCCCACAGACAGGATGGTGGAGGGTCTTGGGGGCCTAAGGTATGGATCCCTGGTCACAGACAGGATGGTGGAGGGTCCTGGGGGCCTGAGGTATGGATCCCTGGTCACAGGATGGTGGAGGGTCCTGGGGGCCTGAGGTATGGGTTCCTGGTCAAGGGCTCAGGGATTAGCATGCTTCTTATTCTTTCTCCTCACATTAAAACGTGCACCTAAAAGAACATTACCCAGCACGGGTTCTAATGATAATCTATTTTAAAGGAAAACACCTAGGCATAATAGAGAGTTACTTAACAGATTTACATGACGTTCCTCAAAGCCCTGTCATTTCCAGATCCTAAGCACAGTCCCCAGATTTGTCCGAGCCTCCAGAGTTTCAAACCAGCTGAGCATTGAAAGCCCTAGTCTCCCCAGTGCACATCGTCTGACCACTGCAAAAGGTCCAGTTCAAGCAGTGGTTTAACGCTTCTATTTGCTCATTTCCCAAGAACATTTACCAGATCAGTCAACTCTCACAAATGTAAAAGAAAAAAAAAAAAAAAGAACTTCCAAGCCAAGATAAAAAGATGCAAGCTCGTTATCTTCTTAGTCCCTTCTTTTTTCTTCCTATTATTCCCTATCCAATTCCCACTCCACACAAAACATGAATAGGGACAAAAAGGCAATAAAAAAAAGAGAACTTCACGCATGTAGACAAGTACACACACACACAAAGATGCAAAACTATCCACACTACAGAAAAAAAAAAAACATCAAATGTCATTTTTCCCAAAGAAGGTAACTTGGTACTCTTAGGAACATAAAACCATGAAGTAAGTTTCAAGCTCCTAATGTTACTGGAAATTTATATACAATAGCTCCCTTAGCAAGTACCACAGCTCCCAGAGAAACTGCCTAAGAGAACCTTCCAGAACTTATAGAGGAGCCTTTATACAAAAAAGAATGTGCTCATGGAAGAGATGTAAAAGAACTTTATAAACAATAAAATCCAAGGTGCCTGAGTGGCTCAGTTGGTTAAGCGTCCGACTTTGGCTCAGGTCATGATCTCACAGCTCATGAGCTCAAGCCCCACACTGGGCTCTGTGCTGACAGCTAGCTAAGAGCTTGAAGCCTGCTTTGGATTCTGTGTGTGTCTCTCTCTGTCTGCCCCTCCCCTGCTCATGCTCTCTCTCTCAAAACTAAAAACTAAAAAAAAAAAAATTTTTGTATAAAAAAACCCCATAAAATCCTATGGAGAGGGGTGCCCGGGTGGCTTAGTCAGTTAAGCATCTGATTCTGGGTTTCAGCTCAGGCCATGATCTCACAGCTCATGAGTTCAAGCCTCAAGACAGGCTCTGCCCAGAGACTGCCTGGGATTCATTCTCTCTCTCTCCATAAGTAAATAAATCTTAGAAAAAATTTTTTAAAAATTCTATGGATACACTGCTCTCTTGCCTCTCAAACTAGTTTATATCAAAAGGTGTTCAAAGCCACAGGGCAAATACAGCACACCTCCCTTGGAGCTATATTCTCTAATATTCAAGGAATAAAAATGTTTACATTAAAACAAATGTTCATCATTATGAAATCCATATTTGAATCTCTGAGATAAAATGGGATTTTAGAGAAACACTGAGCTTATGTCAGGCTGCTTGGGTAACTCCCCTTTCTGGGCTCAAGTATTCGGAGGAAATGTTTGGGAAGCCCCTATCTGCTAGATTGAACAGAATCAGTCTGGTTTCAGGCCCTCCAGTCTGATCTTTCTGATGTCCCTTCCACTCTGTTGACAAACTGCGCATTCCCCTCCCACACCTTTCCCTCTGACGCCTCTGGAAAGGAGGGCTTCATCCTGCCAGTCCCCATCCCTCAAAGCCTAACTCCTATATCCCCTCTCTACAAGACTTTCCCAGATCTTCTCAAGTGGGGTACACATGTTTTCTATACTTATAAAGCCTAGCTGCCTGCACCTAGTGGTAAAGGTATTTACAGACTCACTGTCCCCTGGATCAGACCACAGCCCCTAGTGTGAAAAGCCTGGGTCTCACTCAGTGTGGGTTTCCCTCAGGGCCCAGTGCAGGGCCATGCTCCCTCCTCTTCGTTCACACCTCCAGGAGAGCATTCTCCATATGCTAATTCACTCACATATTTGCAGGACACAGAGGTCAAAACATGGTCCCTGCCCTCCAGAAGCTCACAGGCTAATAGGAAACAGTAATAGTCACTTCCCCCAGTCAAAGCCCTGTCTCCTCTGCTCATCTACCTCCAGTGACAGGCAGCTTGTGATCTAGCAAGGTACCCACTTGTATTGTAGGCAGGCTCTCTCAAATTCTCAGGCTGGAAAAACTGCCAAGACCCAAGTAAATGCCAGAGGTTTTGTTGATTGCATCTACTCTCTCTCACTCATGGTGGATTGTTCCCTTGTGTGTTTTGTCATTTTTGGATTATAAACTCATCTTTAGCAGTACTTTATCTTTGTGACTTGAAAGCATTTTCATTTCTGTTTCTATGAGGCAACTCTTGGGTATTACAAGTTCATAACCATTTTTAATGTTAGTGCCTAAGCTTACTTAGTGCCTTTGTGGAGTCCCACAACCACAAAGACAGTGAGAACTCAAACCCTAAACCCGTAAGAGAGCAGGCCAATGATAACAAAATTCATTTTTCTCAATCCTGAGCGCAAAGCCAGAAAAGTTTCCTCAACATCTACTTGACATGCATGTATTTTTTCTAGGTCGCTCATTTGCCAACAATAAAGCCTTTCTTGGGTCCTAGAATATATGGGCTTCTTAGTGCTAATGCCCTAGTGGGAGCAGGCCCTAAGCCTCACCCCCTGTCCCTACAAGCTCAAGCTACTTAGTGACTAAGGTTTCACCCTCCCTCGTTCCCTCCCCACCCCAGGGCAAAAAGAGCATCATCTCTCACTTACCTTTCTGGATTCCAGTTCTCGCTTCCTTTTTGGCCCCTGGGGATTCCCCATTACTTTCTTGCAAGCTCAGCTATGTACTTAAAAAGACGTTTGTTATATTTTAACAAGCATTTCTAGGTGTTCTATAGTGGGACGCTTTTCAGGTTATCTATCTGCTGTGACTACGGAAACGAAAGTCAGATCAGAGGGTCTATAATAAGGGCCACCACCTACCTAGACATCTTTCACCCACACTTGGACCTGTCCTCTGTATCAGGCAATGGGAAAGGGCTCAGCAACCAAGCACCCTGCTTAGGTCTCTCACTACCTGCATGACTTCGCACAAGTCACCAAGCCTCTCCAAGTCTCATTTCCCTCATCTATGAGATTCAGGTAACAATAGTACCTGCTTGTTTCTTGTGGGCATTAACAAACAAAATACATGGAAAACAGTGTCAAATGTCGCACTACCTACAAATGTTATTGTCCTAGCAACCTAGCAAGCCCAGGTCAGAATCCCCTTCTTCCCGGTAGCTTCCCCCTCCAACTGGGGATGATCCTTCCTGTCTCTGGTTCCTCACAGGTGTTTCCTAAGACACTTAGATCAGAGTGACTTCTGGGCAGGCCTGTCACCCCGCTAGGCTGCAAGCTCCTCAGTGGAGGAGATTTGTTCTGCCTCGAGCCCGTGTCCCCAGTTCCCAGCCTGGGTCTTGCACAAAGCAGAGCATCAGTAAAGCCATGTGAACACAGGTAAACAATCCCTGCTCTGGAGTGCTACAGCTGAGGGAGACAGACACACAGATAGACAGTGACAGCACGTGACAAAGGGATGTGGGAGCTGTAGAAGCTCAAAGAAGTCCTGACCCAGCCTGCAGTGGAGAGGGGGTTATCGAGAGTTGTCAGGAAAAGCTTTCTGAGGGAAGTAACACTTGAGCAGAGCCTTAGTGGAGAAGATTCAACGGAAACAGGAGCTATCCAGGCAGATCAAGAGAACAGCTTATAGTTAGAAGACAGAATGACATATGCAAAGGCTTGGAAAATCAAGAGAGGTGACCCATCTGGGGAAATGGCAGGTGTTCAGTGTGCCTGAAGCACAGGTGGGCCAGGGGAGGTGATGGGAGACAGGCAGAGACCAAATAATGGGGGGCTGTCACTAACCTGTATTAGGGTATTATGGCATTGAGCAAGGCCCAAACCAGCACCTTTTTTGGAGTAGGGCAAGGGAGCAGTGGGAGACTGTCACTCACCTTAATGGCCTCCATGACAGGCTCATACAGATCTGGGAAGCCTGGAAACCGGAAGACCATGCAATGGACCAGCTCCGCCAGCTGCTCCAGGCAGCTGGTCCCCGAGTTGGAGTCCTCCTTGACCAGAGAGGCCACCATGGGGGGGATGTGAGGGAGGAGCTGTGAGAGGAGAGGAGGATTAGGCTCAGTACCATTTACCACTCACCTGAGCCATGGGTTGGTGGTCAGTGCTGAAAATACCTAGAGCTCCTTGAGGCAGGGAGGTCTTCCACCTGCCACTGTCCCCCTTATCTACATGGGACTCCATGCTATGCAGGCAAGTGACTCTTTTCACAATACACATGACCTTGGATATCCTGCCTCAGTCTCTTCATTTGTCAAATGGGATAAATAATTCCTTCCCCACACTTGAGAGGAGGCCTGAACCCAAGCCCAGCTGATAAGCTTCAGCCAACTGGCCTTCTAGGAGAGCCTAGCCTGAGTGACCAGGACTACTCTTCTCTCCACCATCATTCTTTCACCAAACACTTACAGATCAAGCACTTCACCCTCACAATGACTTTATTCGGCAATTATTACTCCCATCTTATAGATGAAGAAATTGAGGTTGGAGAGATTACATAATTTACCAAGAACTTCCCCTATGTGTTATGGGAGAAGTAACACATGATGTGTCTGTCTGAATCCAAAGCCTGTTTCTTTCCTCTGTGCTACAGAGTGCTAACTTTCAAACCATGGGGGTGCTCTACCATAATGTCCCAGGGATGGACAGAGTCAGCCCACAGGAACTGGGAGCAGGGAGCTCAGGGGAAGGATGCAAATAAACAAGTATCTGTCCAGTCCCTGGAAAGGAACTTGTGGCAGGCTTTTGACAAATATCATCTCATCTAACACTCTCCCACCATCCTAGGGGCTTACCCTGTTCCAAGCCCTCAGAGGTAAACACCTGGCCCAAAGTCACCACATCTGGCAAATGGCAGAGATGGGACTCAATCCCAACTACTCCAATCCCTGGTTCTGTGCTTTTCCCACTGCAGCAAATCACAAAGCATGAAATTTATGCCCTGACCAGGAGCCATGAGTATCTAGGGACCCATCTGCAGATCTAGGGAAGAAAGGCAGGAAGGTACCCACCCACCCCCCCACCCCCCCCCCCGCCAAGGACTACAAGCTGTCCTTCCCAAGGGACAGCCCCAAAGATAGCAGAAAGGGCCCTGAGCTAGAGGCCAGGCCGCCCAGGTGCTGGTCAGCAGCAAGGTATAAGAAAGACAATGGGTCAGAAGTCAGACCAACTTTGCTAGAATCTTCCCTGTACTGCTCACCAGCTGTGTGTCTGGGACAAGTGATTTAGCCTCCCTAAATTGCAGTTTCCTCAGCTGAAAAACGAAAAAAGGACAGACTCTCCTTTAGGGCTGACAGTTAATATGTGTCCTGCATTTAGTACTGTGCCTAGCACACAGCAGGTACCCCAAGAACAGTAGCTGACTTCATTCTAGGGCTGTCACTCTACTATGGGCCTGTTGGGAGGCCATGCAAATTCTCTGGCCTTAGTCTCCTAAAACAACTCCTGCAAAATAGAGTCTCAAGTCTCCTCCAGTCCTAATATCCTGGATTTTAAGGTCTTGGGCTTCAAACCCCCAACCCCAATAGAGACAGCATGTCTGCTCTCCACCCAAACCATTGGGGAATGAAGGGCCGCCCATCCTCAGGCCAGCACGCAGGGCCCTTACCAGGTGGAAGGCTTCATGGGAGTGCTGGAAGGTCAGGAGCATGTACTTGAGGACAGACAAGGCAGCTCCCCGGACAATGGGGTACAGAAGCTTGGAGAAAACCTGGAAGAGAGTCCCTGGTGAGGAGTCCCCCACACCTGGGCCACAGAGGCCAAGTGTAGCCACAGGCCTGAGAGGTGATCAGAGACACCAGAGGTAAAGCAGCAGACCCATGCAAGACCAAGAACACAGACATGCCACAGATCTAGTCGATGGACAGATGGGTAGTAACACAGATATCTGATAGGAGGGATGGAGGGATGGATGGATAGACAGACCCAAAGTGACAGACACATATTCTTGAATGAGCAGAGAAATCAATGTGGGAAACCTGAGGCCCACAGAGGGGCAGTGAATTCTCCCGGGTCACAGCAAGCTTGGGTGAGAGCCCCAGTGCTCTGCCTCCCAGACCCACACTGCCCCTGGCAAGAGAGAGTGGGAAAAGCTGTAAGCCAGGGCTAGGACAGGGGCCACCAACCTTCTCAATTTTGGCGAGCGAAACCTCAATCAGGATGCTGAACTTCTTAACAGCGGCCAAGCCCTTCAACAGTGCAATGATCCACTTGTCAATGTTCTTCCCCAGGGGCCACGACACCCAGTCGATCATCCTGGTGAAGGGAGTGACAATGACACAAGGACCAGGGACGCCCAAAAGCCTGGGTGGGGGCAGCCCAGGCACTAGCCATGATGTCCTGAGACCCCACACTTATCCGCACCTACACAGAGCAGCCCTGGGATCCATGGGATGGACGAGACACCTCTGAGAACTGCAAATGAGCCCAGCACAGGCATCTGGCAGAGACTGGGGCTCCCAGTGCAGCAGGAGGTGGGACAGGCCCTCTCAACAGCCCAAACCTCACTCCCCCGCCACACACGAGGCTGCAGTGGCAGACTAGGGCTTTCAACTGTCTCTGTCTGGACCATGGGGCCCAACCACAGGAGCACTGCCCCCAGATTGGAAGCTTTGGCTCCAGCAAACCCTTGCCTGTGACCTAGACCACGTCACTTTCTCTAGCCTCAGTTTCCTCCTCTGTAAAATGGGGACAATACCTACCTCACAGGACTGTGGTATGGATTAAAAGAGGTAACAATAGCTAACTCTCATGGTATTAATTCTGCACCAAGCACTACTCCATCTGCCTTACATGTATTAACCCATCTGATAATGCTTGTATGCACACAGCATGAAGCTGCCACATAGAAGGCACTCAGGAAAATGTCACTATATCATTACTTTTGGACTCAGTAGACTATACTATAAAGAGGTCGAACAACAAAAGAATAAGGTCATAATAATTATGATGGTAATTATCACCACTGCTCTAAGCACTTTACACGTGTTATTTTATTTAATCCTTGCAACGACCCCATAAGATGGGTTCAATTACACAACATTTTATAAATGAAGCTGAGACCTACAGAGGTGCAGTAACTTGCCCAAAGTCACACAGGCTAGAAGCAGTAGAGCCAGGACAACTTACTTCTGGAGCCCACACTCTTCCCTACTAAAGACAAGAAATTCAGGAAGGCCCACTGGAGATGGTAGATCTGCACGCAGGTATGGAAAGCATGGCAGGGGAAGCATGCCAGGTGAGTGGAATCTACAGGGCCAAAGGCCTGCAGGGAGGAGGGTAGGCAGTATATTCTAGGATCACTGGACCAGCAGGTGGGGCTAGATCACAGGTTCGATGACATTCAAATGAGGTGAGGAGATATGCAAAAGCAATGAGCTGAAAAACATCCAAACTCCATTTATCATACCTGCCAAACTCAGAATGCACTTCATAATATACTTGCAGCTTCTAGTATGACCCCATGGAAGCCTAACAACTTCTGACACCACCTTTGCTATTACAGAGGGGGAAACCGAGGCTCAAAGAGTTCACTGACTTCTCCGGGATCACAGAGTTGGCAACCAACCTGAGAGCACTGCTAGGGAAAGGCTCTCTGTGTCTCCCACATCCAGTCCTAGGCCGGGCACAGAGCAGGACTCAAAAAAGTATGGATGAATGAAAAAGCATGAGGGCCTGGACCTCCTGACACTAAATCTAGCCCAGCAACCGCACCCAGTATAAGGAGAGAGACCTGATCCCCACCCAGCCTTCATCCCACCTGCTGATGGCCATCAGCATCTGAGAGTCTGTCACACTGTCATCATTGCTGAGGTTCCGGACGACACCATCCATTAGCTCCAATGGGAGGTGCTGGACCACGCTGGCCAGGGCGCTAGACGGAGGCTCTTCCTCTGGAATAGGGGAACTGGGATGAGCTTAGCAAGACAGGTAGACGCCTCACCTCCCCCAATACTCCATGCCTTCATGCTGCCAAGGAACTAGGCTAGGCTTCTGAAAAGAGCACAGAGGGACCACCCCCTTAACTCCTACAGCATCACAGCCTCCAATCCCACCTTAGCTTATTCACTCAACAAACCTTCACGTGCCCTGTACTGGGCACAGAGAAAGCAATGACCACCCCCTCACTACCACCAATTGTACCTATATAGGCAAAATCTGTAAGAAAGGGTAACATTAGGGCTGTCAAGAACAGACAGAGGGCTGTGTGACTTGAGGGAGGACATTCCAGGTGGAACCACACAAAGGACTAGAGATGAGAAAGAACATTTAGTTATCAAAATCTGTTGTCCAACTGGATAAGAGCTTATACAGCTGACCTTGGCTCTCTTTGTCCCACCAGGTGCATTCCTTTCCTCTCAACTGAACAGCCCTATAATCAGGGAAGGCACAGATCTTATTTCACTCGTTTATACTGTAGTCCAAGTACCACAATTGCCAATGGAGGACCAAGCGTTTACATTTCAGAGTTGAGATGTTCAGGCTCCATCATGAGTCCAGAGCTTCACCTCTGCCTGCCTGGTACACTTTGCCCCTGCTGCTGCCCATCTCTCAAAATCTGAATCGAAAGTCACCCTTCTACAAAACCCACCTGACCCAAAGGGCATGACGACACCACCCCTTTCCTGTTGTCTCACTCAGACCCTAGTCCTGCTTCTGGCAGCATGATCTGGGTCCCTCCTTCACCTCACCCAGCAGTCTGCTCCTGAGTGTGCCCATCACCCACCACAGGATAAGACCCACAGCAGGACCCCAGGATAGCCCTAATTAAAGTAAGGAACATTGCATTCCCCCACCTGCGCATTAGCCCCTTACACACACCTGCCACAGGGCACACCAAGCACGGGAACCCGCACCTACAGCCACCTGCCCGGCGCACGTTGGGCTCATGGAGCACACGAGCCCCCACGCCAGCCCCCACGCCAGGCCCCGCGCACACACACCTGTGCAAGAGATGACGGCAAACAGCTCCTTCAGGCAGGGCAGGATGGCAGCGGGCTGAGCGCGCCACAGCTGCGCCAGGAGCCCGCTCACCTGCTGGGCCTGCTCCAGGAACTCCACGGCACCCTCCTCGCCCTCGGCCGGACAACGGAAGCGACCCAGGCAGCGCACCAGCTGCTGGCAGAAAAGCAGGCGGTGCGGGCCGTCGGGGACGCAGCGCGGATGCCTCGCCAATAACCGGGCGACTTGCGCGCAGACCGCGGGCCCCGGGCGCTCACACACGGTGCGCAGCACCTCCCGCCGGAGCAGCGCAAACACCTCGTCGGCCGCGGGCCCCTCGGGTAACAGCTGCAGGCCGAGCTGTACGCAGGCGAGAGCACGGGCGCCCGGCGGGCCGGCGCCACCCTGCAGCAAGCGAAGCACGCGGCGCGCGCTGAAGAACTCGGCGAAGACTTCCGGGTGGTGGCGACCGGCCACGTGTAGCAGCTGGCAGCCCACGCGGCGCGGCAGCTCCTCCGCGCCGCCCACGTAGAGGCGCGCGCCCAGCGCCAGCAGCGCCAGGCACTGCTCCCGCTCCAGCGGCTGCCGCGCCGCCTCCAGCACGCGCCGCACCAGGCCCTGCTTCACACTCGCGGGGTACGAGGATGTCACCACCGCCTCCAGGATCTTGTCCATGATGCCGCGCTGCAGGGAACAGGGAGCAGGGTCACACTCTGTCCAGCAGGTCCAGTTCCCCAAGCGAGCCCCCGGAACTAAGACTTGGGGCGAGCAACCACCTCTCTGGGCCTCGGTTTTCTCATTTGTGAAATGGGGCGAGGATACCTGCCTCACTGGGAGGTATGCAGTGAAGCAAAACACAATGCCAGGCATGTAATGAGCCCCAGGGAGTTGTCGTTATTGCTGATGAGCGCTTTTAATCTCATAAAGGCAATATCTGAACCTTCCACCCCTTCCCCCACTCTTCTGCTCTCCTCTCCCCAGGCCTCCCTGGTGACCTCATCCACTCTTGGGGCAGGTAGCAGCTGGATATAGAAGCTGTTGTCCAGAACCTTGGCCAAGTCCCATCCTGGGGGGAGAAGGGAGGGGACACACACACACACACACACAATCACACCTCCAGGGAGGGAGGGCTTAGGGTCCCAAGGAAGAACAGGGAGATCCCCCCACACTTTATTCTGCCCCAAATCCACTTCTTGCCATTTCCCAAGTGAGCTACACCTTTCCAAGACTCCACGTTTTTGTGTATGCTGTGCCTTTTGCCTGAAACATCCTATCTCCCAGGACCTCCACCACCACCACACACACACAGCCAGCCAAACTCCTATTTTCCTTCAGAGCTTACCTCAAATACCCTGTCTTCAGTTAGAATATCCCTGGACCTCCAGGCGTGAATTCATCCCTCACCCTCCATTCCTACAGCCACCTGTAGCCTCTTCCTCCATTATAGCTGGGGTCACATAATTCCCTCCAATAAAGCAGAATATTTCATGCCTGTGTGGCCCTGGCTCCACAGACTTGCACGCTCAAGGCCCTCCCTGCCCCCCACCCAGCCTGATCCCACACCAGCCCCTCACTCTTGATTCACTGTGTTCTCCCTGCCACTGGGCCCTTTGCATATGCTCCTCCTTCCTTGACTCAGCCTGCAGACTTCCGGCTCAAATTCACTTCCTCAAGGAAGCCCTCCCCAACCTCTTTGTCTGGGTCAAACACCCCTGTTAACAATTTCAGAGCACCCTGTCCTTTATAGCACTTACCATGATCACTTGGATGAAGTCAGCCTCCTCCACTATACTATATAGGCTCCTGAGAGCAGGAACCATGTCAGTTTTGTTCACTCACCTAGCCCAGTGCCTGATTCGTAGTAGGCATTTGTTGAAGAAACAAATGCAAAATACGGTGAGTTACTGCTACCTTATTCCTCTGAGCCACAATAGCCTTCCCTTTCTCCTCCCTTTGGGCAGTTTCCTGGAAGCCTTTCTCCCAAGCTGACCCACTTTTTTCCTGCTTCTCATGCTGGTTCACAAAGGTAAAGCTTGTGCTCCTAACATCCAACTTTCAGCTTCTAGAAGACAGCCATTTCTTTGCTTCTTTGTATAATCCCACTCTAGGCAGGACCTGATACAAGGTTCAGTGTCCAGGTGTTTAAACTTATTAGCTCAGTAAAAGCTATTCTTGAGAGCTTTTGCTGGAGTTGGTGTGAAGACAAGCCAGACATTCACTAAATGAGGGGCCGGAAACTTTTATTCAGAACCACAGATATTGTGGGCCCCCGACTCTGTGCCAGGCCCTATGGAGATGCTCCCTTCTCTCTTCTGGCCCTTGGCTGAGACCAAGCTTCCATTACGGCACGTGTTACCAAGCAATGGGCCCATTTGTTTAAGTCTCTGTCTCTCTCACAAGGCTGTGAGCTCCTCAGGGCAAGCACTAGGGCTTCTCAGTGGCTGGCATCTCCGAGATTACTGTGGGTGAAGCCAGAGTACAGATCAGTGGTCCCCAAATACTGGCTTGGCTGCCTCAGAGTCACCTGGGTACTTAGTACAAATTCATATGCCTAGGGCCCACTCCAAGCCTCCTAGAATAATGTGTTGAACTCTTTACTCCAAATAAGATTCAACCAGAAATGAAGTCTTCTTACCATCACTGTTACTTCTGCTCTCTGGGCCTGGTTCCACCCTGCAGGGTTGTTGTTAAAGCAAATATAAAGTCCTCAGCATGGTGCTGGGCACAGGAAAGTGCTCAGAAAGTATCAGTCCCCTTCACTTTAGAAGCAAAGTCCATGCCCTTAGGAATTTCTCGTCCCTAAAAGTCTGGGGGTGGCGGCAAACACGTTGGTCAAGAGTGCCAGTGCAAGGCATAATCTCAAAAGACCTCTTAAAACTGATCTCCCTTCATCCCTGGTCCTCTCTTTCCTAGGCAGTGCTTGTGACCAACCTCCCTTATAGACCGTCCCTGCAAAACCCTACCCCTGCCCTCCAGGCCAGTGGACTTAATATGCTCTCAACCAAGGATGCCAAGAAATCCTGTTACTCAGGCAGCCAAAAGAAGCCCTAATCGATGAGATATTGACATCATGTGTGGAGGAAGAGAACCTGGGGGCAGGCAGAAATGGAGTTCTGGGACTACGGAAGGTTCTGGAAATGGAAAGAAAAACAGATTAGGAATGAGGAGTCCTACATTCTAGTGTGACCTTAGGCAAATATTATTTTAGTCTTGCAACTCATTATGTGTCCTTGAGCAAATCACATCATAAGCCTCTTTTCTGCAAAATGGGGATAAATGATATCAGGTTGAACCACATGAAAGCAAAGGGTCAGATGTTGGCAATTTCATATCATTCTACCTGAAACCTACCACATAAGATGGTTTGCACCTGGAAGCTCGTCCAGTAGCTCTTCCAGCACCTGGAAGCTCTGGCCTCAGAGATCACAGCCCTCACAGAATGTCGCAGGCCAGCCACGCAGCCTCTGTGCAGTCCGTGGCCTGGCCACTCCAAGCAAGCCCTGCCTACCTGCCCCCACTCCCACACAGGCAGTCTGAGGTCAGCTGTCACCATGGTCACCAACTAAACCCACTCAATATCTTGGGTGCATTCATGCAAAAGGGTTTTAGAGGCTTGGAGCTCACCTGACCTCATCACAGGCCACAAAAAGCAGACAAGGCCTGATTTCCCTAGGGCATGGTTGGAAAAGTGGAGGATGAACAAGAGAGAGGGACACAGCCTTGGCAGGGTGGGATAAGAACCTGCGCTTGGTCTCCCTGGGGGAGGAAGTAGCAGACTGCCAGCATTCCTCAGGGGAGGTTGGATTACTCCTCTAGGCTCTGGACAAGGAGACGGCCTGTCGGTGCTGGCTCTGACCCAAGAGACAGCTGCCCCACACCAAATGCAGCAGCACACAGCAGCTGTAACCTCCCTCAGAAGAGCCTGCATTAAAAGCATGAGGCCCAGGTTCTCTGCTTCTGAATCACCAGGTGACCTTGGGTGAGTCCCTGCCAGGCTCCTCAGTTTTTTCACCTGGAAAATGGAGACCATTTTAGCCCTGGCAGGGAATGGGACAAGGTGTAAAAAAGATGAGGGCTGTGCAGTCATGAGTCTATTCTTGGGCTATTTCGCACCGAGGGGGGAAACAGACACTGTCCGGGAAGGGGACAAGCAGACACACACTCCGGAACTTGCTGATTCTACCAGGAATTTTATCCATTAGTCCTCACTGCCAACTTAGCATTTCCCCCATCTCTCCCTGAGCTCCAGCAGCACCCAAGATCAGCTCCTCTTTACTTCTTGCCTGGACTAGTGCAGTAGCCTCCTAACTCATCTCATTCCCTGCCTCAATCCATCCTCCAATAGAGGTATGTGTTCTGCAGGATAGAGTCCAGGCTTTGAATCTAGCCCAGGCACTATGCCCCATGGTGCCCAGAGCCTTTCACCATTCTGAGGTGCTCTTTCACCATTCTGAGCCTCGGAGCCCCAAGATGGGAGATGACCACCTGACCACCCCTTAGCCTTTCCCCGCCAACGCTGCTGCTCTTCCCCAAGCCCTTGGCTTATACCTCTCATTGTCAGGCATAACAGCCTGACAGTCCCAGCAATCCCCAGTCTGCTCCAGGGCACACACTAAGCATACAGGAACATCACAATCCCTCACCCTGGAAGACCCAGATCCTTTTATCTGTCCCTCTCAGATGACCCTTTGCATTTCCACTGTGTATTGACAGGTCTCTGGTCCTGCATGGTGAAGACTGACTCATCTCCACCACCCCCAAAGCACTGTGTCTTGGGGGGGGGGGGGGTGTATAATGTCCTGCCCTGCCCCCACACCCTGGGCCCTAATTCAGGCTGCCTCATCCCTCCCCGGTCTCTCTGACCCACCCACCCTGATAACATTTTCAGATTAATCTCATTAGATGATAAACTCCATCCTGCCATGCCTTGCTCAGAACTCACAAGGCTCCCTAGCCCCTTCAGCATAAGATCCAAACTCCAGAGCTTGACATTCAAGCCCTTTCTGTGACACCTGGCTGATGGGGGGAAGGGACGGACATGAACTTGACAAACACTGTTTGGTTACAAATCTGAAGGAATTTGCACAGTGGGCTTTTCCTCCTGGCCACCTTTTGGTGATGTCCTCTCTTCTGGGAAAGGCTTCTCCCTTTTCTCTCCTGGCAAATTCTGACTCATCCTCTGATGCCCAGGTCACATGCCCCCTTCTCTGGGAAACCTTTCCTAACCCCTCTGCAATCCAAGTCTCTTTGCTTTTCTCATCCCTCAGCAGTGCCACTGGATTCTAGGTCTATCTTCTCACTAGGCTAGGATCTTCTTTGGAAATAGATCCAATCCCCTATTTGTGCCCTAGTGCCCAGCACAAGACCAGGCAGAGAGGTGAAGGAGTGCCTAGTGCCCGGTGAGAAACATGTGACAGCAAGATGAGATACAACTGAAGATATAACCAGAAAACACCTTCCAGAGACTGGCCCAGTCAGTGCCCTCTCCTCAGCCAGGTCTGGTCTTCCATATCCATAACCCCAAGACTCAAACATCAGCCAAGAAAGTCCCTACAGAGGTCACCGGACAGGACCCAATGAGGCTTTAGCCTTTTAAAAATGACTCAAACAACCAAAGCAGAAGGAAAAAACAAAAACTGTTCCTGGTTAGCTCTCAGGCCAAAAGCTCACAGAATCCAGTGGGACAGGGGAGGGGGCTTCAGGAAAGTCTCAACCTCTCCCTACCTCAGAGCACAGACGACCCTCCAAGCCCTAAGCCAGTACCTAAGAGTGGAGAAGCCCATTTCTTCTCTCTCTGACCCTCACACCCAGTCTTCCTCCTCTGACTCCCCTGGGTGCCAGAGCTGCCTGGGGAGCACTAAGCTGACCCTCCCAGCACCCTCCCCCCACCCAGATCTCTGGACTGCAATATCTGCCTCTGAATTTTTTTAACTTAATTTCTTCTACCTAAGGCAGCCCTGAAAGAATCCCCTTGCCCTACTACTGGGAGGCCCTTGCCTGGGCCACCAAACTGTCTCCTAGAAAGAAAGAAAAAAAAGGGTTTTACTGGTAAAAAGCAACAGCTCTTTTACTGAAGGGGAATGGAAGGAGAGAAAAGAGGGTAGGAGCATATATTCCCTTCTCAGAAACCCACCACAATCACTCATCCCTGCTGGGGCCACCCCTCACATGTCCCCACCCCCACCCCAGGGTTTCTGGAAGGGCGGGCACCAGGCTAACACACAAGGAGTCTCATGTCTTGTAGAGGGAATATACCCGGGCGAGGTTGCTGAGAACAGAAGCCCATTCCAGGCGGGTGCGACCTCTTAGCCCCCCAGTTTGTGCCCCATCTTAGTCCCACCCTTCCTTCCAGTTATACCGGTGCACTGGCGCCCAGCCCAGGCTGGGGCTGCGGTCACCACGAAAGGCCGGTGAGCTTCATGGTTGAGGGGGAGGGCAGGATCACCACCAAACACAATTGATGAAAGAAGATGAAGCCCAGAGAGGGGCAGCTACTCGCCCAAGGTCACACAGCGAGGCCCAAGTTGCACCTGGACCTCCCTTCTCCCAGCCCCAAACTCTGGGAGCCCTTCGCGCGTGCCCAGGGCTCTCGAACCGCCAGGGTGCAGACACTCCCCACAACCTGCACACACGACCCGACCCCCTTACCTCTAGGACCCCGGTGGCCCCAGCCTCCGAGCCAGCTCTTGGGTGGGGCGCTCAGGCCTGGCAAGACTAGGCTAGGCCAGGCTAGGTCAGGGCGAGTCCTCTGCTCCCCCTGGAGTGGGGACGCCCTCCACCAGGTCCCGCTCAGCAGGCAGGGATGCTGCTTCCACTGCAAAATCCAAACTCCCCACCCAGCTCTGTACAAGCTTGTACCCAGGGAGCTCGACTCAGCCGCGCGGCCGCTAGGCTGCGGGGCTGCGGGGCTGCGGGACGAAGCGTGGGGAGGGGCGAGGTGCGGGAAACGGGGAGGAGCCGGAGCGGGGGCCACCCTGGGAACCGCCACTCAGGCCGCGTCCCCTTTAAGGCCAGCCGGTCTCAGCTCTAGCGGGGGCGGGGCGGGGAGCTGGATGGCTCACTGCAATGCCTCCTGGGAGATGGAGTTTGCGCTAAGCGTGCCGAGCCGCAAAGAGACCAGGGAGAACTACAAATCCCTGAGCGCAGCGCGCGGGTCCCGGGCCACCACGCCCCTGGGCTGGGCTCTGGCCCTCCTCCCCCCTCGCAAAGCTGCGCTGGCCGCCCGCGGAGGGGAGGCTGCAGAGCGAGGGCAGGAGGTGGGTGCGGCGCGGCGCGAGCGGAGACTCGGGGCGCAGAGACAGCCGGTGAGGGGACGCGGGCCCAGCTGGCACCTGTCCTACTATGAGAGGTCATCTTGCCTATCTTAGCCTCGCCATTCTCATCTGTGCAATGGGGATGGCAACGCCAGAGACTGCGGGGGAGGGGGCGCTTGTTGGGAAGAAGGGGCGGAGCTGGTGGAAAGAGTCTGGCGGGATGGGGAAGGTTGGAAAAGCCCGGATTAAGAGGGTCGAGACTGTGGGCGGAGTCTGGTGGGTGGGGCAAAGAGGGGCGGAGTCTCTAGGTGAGGAGGAGAACTAGAGTGGGGTCGGAGGAGGGGGTGGCCAGGGCTGGGGCGTCAGTACTGAGAAAGCCGATAAGGCAAGCCTAGGTTAGACTGGTTGGGATGGTCCAAAAAGCATTGGGGAAAGAGGGGCGGAGACAGAGATGGAAAGGATCCTTCCCAGCCCCGGAAAGCCCAGGGTCGGCCGCGCGTTGATACAGTTTGGGTACAGGGATGCCCGAGTGGGCAAATACCCATGAATGCACAGAACAAACATCTTCCTTTCCTTGTGATAGAAATAAAGAGCCCATCCCTTGAACTCAGTGCGTCACACATGATCTCATTCAACGCTCTTACCCTGTAGAGGCGGCACCGTATCTATTTACAGGTGAGGAACAAGAGGCTTAGAGAAGTGAAGTAACTTGCCCCAAACCATAGGGCTCCTTACTCCAAAGACCCTGCTTTATTTCCTGCACTTGAGGGAGACAGAGGTTTACTCTGGAGTGGATGGCAGGGAAGAAACAAGTTTAGATGTCCTGCTGTATCCAGGTTGTGTGACAGGACCAGCTTCAACCTTTCTGAATGCCAACCTCTAAGGCAACCCTCCTATGGATAGTGTGAAGATGAAATGAGATGGATTTCAAAGCCCTCTGTTTATGCATTCTAATGGTTGAGGAGCAGGAAGACCACAGAAAGAGAGTGGTTGAAATGGAGTGCTTGTGTCTGAGGAAAACCACAAGAGGAAGCCTGAGAGTAAGCTGAGAGGATGCAGGAAAATTCTGGAAGAAGATGGGGGATGGTGGTGGTTGTTGGGAGTCTGCACCAGGTACTTTGCTGTGCAAATGGAGAAGCTGGGTTGTCAGGTCAGGTGGCTTCCCTCCAACTCACCTTTCCCTGTGCTGTGCCCTAACTGGGCAGATCACTGCAGGGCCCCTGTGTGTCACCTGAGTTTAGAAAGCACCTTTTCCCCCTACAGTGTGGGCTGCGGGGGTATTGAGCAGCCTGTGGGCTTCTTAGAGATACGAACTGGGCAAAACAGAGCTGAAAGTACATCTGTTGGGTGTGGGGACGCCAGGAACTGGGAGGTGAAGGGCGGTGCTCCCATATGGTCCCCAGGGCTGTGAGCCAGTCTTTATCTTGGTGGACTGAGTAAGCAGGGGGAAGTCTCATCCAGCTTACTGGGAGACACATTACTCACTCTGAGTATTGTCACCCTTGAAAGTTACCCAGCCATGTTCAATCTATCTTCTACACAGTGGGAATTCCTCCATTTACTTCCAGGTGGTCACCTGGGCTTGGCTTAGATTCCAAACTGAAACTTCAAGAATGTGTTTCAAAATAAAAAGTTTTTTAAGATTCAGGAGGTGGTGATGAACCTCCTTATTGGTAGATGTCAGTCTGGGGTGAAGAAAGATCTGACTAAGGGGAAGAAATTTCCTCTTCCCCTACTCTGCCTGCTTCTGGCGGGTACGAAGAGGGAAGATCTCAGCCTCAACAGAGTGGCCAGGCACTATCTAAACAAAGTAGGCTTTTGGTAAGAGGTGGAAATAAAATGTTCTGAAGATGTAGAGAAGAAAGAAAGGAATTCCAGCTGAGGGGACTGACAGATGAAAGGGATTTTCTTTTAGAGTGCAGGCAAAAGGGATGACAGCAAATTGCAGAGATCAGAGAGGGCCTGACATGGATAATGATAGTATCCACTTCATCTATGAAATCAACATGCAGAAGGTGCCTAGCACAGTAATAACTGCTCAGCCATTATTCTTGCTGCTGTTGTTACAGTCACCATCTATCCAGAATTGGCCCAGGCCCACACAGCTAAAGTGTCAGAGCCTAATTCAAACACAGGCCTGGGTGATGCCAAAGCCCCTCCGGTTTTTTGCCCACCCACAACATTTCTAAGGCCCAGAATGGGCCCCGCTTTGTGAACATGACAGGAGTTTCTTTCCTGCTGTAGTAGCAGAGACTCTAGGTTCTGGAGGAGGCAGGGGGAACAAGGCCTGAACAGCCATCTTCTCCCAGCCTGGATCCCAACACAGAAACAGGCAGGCCCGGCTCTGTGGTTTCTGTGAGTGGTGGGTCTATGGAGAGAGACCACTCGGGTTTAAATTCTGTCTCCTCCACCAACTGTGGGCTATTTTAGCTTAGCCCTGGTTGGCTCCCTCATCCTCCAAAGCACGGCAACACATGGAGAGGAAAATTACCAGATTATAATGCTTCTTGGTAGTAGTAATAACAGATGTGTTTATTGAACCTGGCTGGTTTGGGGGTCGGGCACTCTGACTGGAATTTTACATCTATAGTCCCATGAGGGAAGCATTCTTTTCTTCCCTCTTTCAAAATAAAAATATTTTTAGAATTTTCAAGGCTACAGATAAGTTTAAAGAGTAGCCTTTCACCTATATGCACCAATTCACCCTTTGCCGATTTTCCTTTTACACATACCTTTTTGCTAAACTATTTACAAATTACAGATATCTTGACACTTGACCCCTAAATTCTTCAGCATGTAACTCCTAGTTACAGAATTCTCCTACATAACCAAAATACTATTGTACCTAAGAAAATTTGAAAGAAGTAAATATCACTTAATAAACAGTATACTCACATTTCTCCAACTGCCAATCTTATGTAGTTGGGTTTTTGTTTTGTTTTTCTTTTTTGTCAGAAGTAGTCAAGATTCATGCATTATATTTAGTTATATCTCTTTAAGCAACTCATTTACTCTACATAGAGCCTCTTCTACCTGTATAAATTTGGTTATTTTATCAATGGTTATTCAGGGTTGTTGGTTTTTTGTTTTTTGTTTTTCCTTTCTGGCAACGTCGTGTTCTTCTTATTGCATCCCATCAGGAAGTGTATAATATCAGGGTCCTACTATCCATGAATGCTAAATTTGATTGTTGGTTAAGGTCATGACTGCCTGATCTCTCCATTGGTGTAATTTTTCCCTTTGTCATTAGTCTTTGGAGTGATTCCTTGAGAATGTCGAAATTGTGTGTTCCCAGTAACCTTTCACTACATCCATTGATGATCCCTGCCCGAGTTGCAACATTGAAAGTTGCAGAGTGGTAATTTTCTAAGTGTGCCATTCTTTCTCTATTTATTAGCTGGTATTCTTTGTTATAGAATAATTTTTTCCACTGTTTGTGTGTGTCTTTCTCTCTTCTCCCTGTCTTTTTTCTTCTTGGAGTAACAAAGAGTCATGATTTTTTTTAAATTCAATGTGTTATAACCCATTATCATCATTAATCTTTTTGGTATTCAAATTATTTCCAAATTTGGCCTAAGAGAGTCCCTTCAGGCCAGCTCCCGTGTTGTGTTTTAATTGCGATATGATTGACGTTTAACATTGTATTAGTTTTAGGTATACAACATAATGATTTGATATATGTATATATTGCGAAATGATTATCCCAATAAGTTTAGTTACCATTCACCACAACACATAGTTACAAAAATACTTTTTTTTCCTTTGATGAGAACTTTTAAGATCTTCTGTGTTGTTTTCACAAGATCTCATTAATCTTTCATTGCTTCTCTGCTGTCTGGCAAGAGATGTTCCAGGCTCACCTTGCACTGCTTCTATCAAAGTCCCGGAACCATCAATTTCTCCAGGAAACCCTGGTTTCTTTTTGTAGGAGATGACATTTAGAAACCAAGATCTGGAGTCAGGTGTGCTCATTGCTACTGGGGTGCTACTGATAGGCTCTTTGAGTGAGCAGAGCTAAGAAATGATGGATGGATGGATGGATGGATGGACGGACGGACGGACAGGCGGACAGGTAGAGAAGTAATTATCAGTAGATTTATTGTTGTTACAACTGGGCATCACTGTGTAGCAGTCAACTACTGCATGGCAAGTAGTTTCATTATGGAAGCTCAATGGGCAGTAATATAGGAAATTGCACAGAAAGCCCATGCCTAAAGACTCTGAGTGTATGAACTCTTGGCCAAAACCTCTGTGGCTCGGTTCAGTCTCTTGCTCAAGACCCAGATTAGAGAAGACCCCAGGCTGCCTCCAAAGGACTGTTCTCTGAGCCATGTCCAAGCCCAGAACCTTCTACAGGCCATGCCTCAGAAGTCAAGAATGCACATGAAGCCCTGGGTCAGGGACTCATTCTCTCTGCGTGGGTGAAATCAAGATTATGTGATTTGTTCTGCCAGGGTCACAGAGTTGTGGTAAAGATCAATATATATTTATTTTTTAATTGCTAATAAGTCTTTTCAGTACATATTATAAATTTCCTTCTCCTTTTTATTGTTTCAATACCACAGTTTGGAATGTCATTGCTTTATAATCCTATTTAATACATTACTAGTAGTTACTAGTTATCTTAACTAACATTTAAGGTAATTACTCTTTTTCAAATATTCTTTCAAGTTATCACTTATCAATTTTTCCAAAGTAAGATTTTAATCTTTTTTTTTTAATCCTTTGAAGAAATACTATTGGGATTTGGATTAGGACAGCATAACAACTGTAGTTAATTTTAGAACAACTTGAAGATATTTCATCTCTTTCAGAAGCATTACAAGTCTCTATTCAAATCCTCTTTATGCTTCCTAATAAAGTATTATGGTTTATATTACTGGAAGGGACACAGGCTTTGGAGAGAGACCTCATTTGGAATTCTAGCTCTGCTGCCTCTAGCTGTGTGATCTTCAGCAGCTGTCATCACTACTCTGTGCATCAGTTTTATAATCCTAAACACCGGGATAACACTCGTACCTACCTCACATCATCTGTGTGGTGTTTTAATGAAATAGTCTGTTGGAAAGTGCCTCACATAGCTCAGGGCATGTCCTTGGTTCTCAGGAAGTGTTGATTCTCTACACCCTGGTCTCTATGTAGGTCAGAATCAAATTCAGATGGCAGGTGTAAGAGCACCTTGTAAGAGGTAGGAGGGGAACAAGTGACAAATCTCTCCAAGGGCCTTTGTTCACAATCCACACTTTGCAGTTAGACAGGCCTAGACTTGAAGCCTGGCTCTGACACTGTTTGGTGCAAGTTCCCTACCTCTTAAAGCCTGAGGTTCTCATTTGCAATGTGCAGATAATACTTTTCTTGAAAGGGTGTTACGGGGCTTAAATGAGCTCATATGTATAACAGAGCTAGCAGGTATGGTACATAGCAGGTACTCAGCATTAGCTGTGTCCTGCATGAGGACTGCAGGGACACGTGGGTGCCTGGACCACGTTTTAAAGTAGGACTCTAGAGCAATGTCTTGGCTGCCCTTCCTCACAGGACATCTGCTGTCAAAGAATTCTATTTTCTGTGTCACAGAAAGGTAGAGGTTGCAGCCAGGTAATTTCCAGGCCCCAGACTGGAATTTCCCTTTGCATGGTACCAGGCTGGGCCTCAAGACCCCCTCTCATTTGGGCCACAGACCCATTCCAGAAAGGAGAGAATTCCAGCAGCAACTTCCAAGGCCCCCTGGCCTCCCCAACTTGGGCGGTCTGGGGATCAGCATGGCATAATTTCCTGGTTTGATGATTTGACACCAGCCCTTTTCTCAAACGGGGAAAGAGGGCTAATCTCTTGCTTGGTTTTTTAGTCGAGAGGCAGGCTTGGAAAGCCTCCTGCTGAAGAAACATAATTCGTTCAGTGGTGATTTCTTTTATCTACTTCCTGGTCCTGTGTGAGTTCTCATTCATCCTTTCTAATCTGGCTCTGAAAAACCTGGCATTTTGTGTTTCGTGGCTTTGTCATTAGACATCATCGGCTGCTGTTGAAATAGAAGGGCTTGGGCTTCTCAGTGGATTTGCCCTGTGTCAGCCATGGAGGCACTGTGGGCTGTCCTCGGGTCCTGTCCCCACTTCCATCGATGGGAGTGGGCAGAGCCCCAGGCCAGCCGCAGACCCACCACCCAAGGACATTTCCATCTGGTCGGGATGGAGAATAGGGTATGTGCATCTCTCACTCACATTAAGACCCTGTGGTGGGAAAGAGGAATGATCACAAGTGTTGGACCCACACAGAACTGGATTCAGATCCCAGCTCCTCCACTGACTCCTACACTTTCTGAGCCTCAGTTTCCTCATCTGTAAAATGGAGATAATAATAGTCTCTTTCACAGGGTGCTTATGAAGACATCAAATGAAGGAATGCATGTACAGCATTTAGCACAATAGTATCATTTTCTGTACTTTTCTATATGGTTTTATTGCAAATAAAATGCTACCAAGTGTTACATGAAGCTCCTCACATAGAGCAGGAGGTGTGCGCTAGGTAAGTGGTAACCGTCTTGCCAAGCAGGCTGCAGAGCAGTGTTTTTAAAGGCTGCTTCAGAGATTGTCAAACTTGTCTGAAGCTATCACAGCCCTTTATTGCTGTTACAACTCTGCAGCCTGAGTGGGCTGAGAACGGTCTCTCTGCTAGTTGGCTGTGTGTCCAGTCTCTCCGAGTCCACTTTCCTGTCATCTGCCAAACGGAGCATGATGCCTACTTTGTAGGATTGCTCCAAGAATTTAAAAGGCTGGTGAGTGTAAAGGCCTTGGATGTAGTAAAACGCCCAGTAAATGTTCATCCGTCCCACCCTGCTGCCCACCCCCCTCCCCCATCCCCATGACGCTAGCATCCGCTGTGTGCTAGGCAGTGCCTGTGCGGGGACATGAGATGTGTCTGTGCTTCAAGGAGATCACAACCTAGGCAGTGGTTTTCAACAACAATTTTTGTCACAGCTCACAGTATGAAGACATACTTTAGATCACCATCCAGTTCACGCACAAACACACACAACTGAAAAAAAAGTTTCCCAACAATATATGTAGCTGGTCACAACCCATTGTGTTGATTTCATGAGACAATCCCAATCTTGATCCTTTTTCCAGTTTATGAAGTCATAATTTACATACAGTGAAAACTCACCCTCTTGAGGTATACTGTTACATGAATTTTCATAACTTTTATAACTACCACCACATCAAGACATAGAGTGTTCCCATGACTCCAAGGTATTCCCTCTTGCCTGTTTGTAGCCAATTTTTTCCCCAGTCCAGGCCCTAGCAATTACTGGTCTGATTTCTGTCTCTATAGTTTTACCTTTTTTAGAATGTTACATAAATAAGATCACATACTTCTGTAACCTTTTTTTTTTTTTTTTATGTTTATTTACTTTCGAGAGAGAGAGACAGAGCACAAGCAGGTGAAAGGCAGAGAGGGAGACACAGAATCCAAAGCAGGCTCCAGGCTCTAAGCTGTCAGCACGGAGCCTGACACGGGGCTCAAACTCACAAACATGAGAGAGAATGACCTGAGCCAAAGTCAGACACTTAACCGACTAAGCCACCCAGGCACCCTACCTATGTAACCTTTTGAGGCTGGCTTCTTTTACTTAACATAATGCTTTTGACATTCTTCTCTTGTGGTATATGTCAGTAGCTAGTCCCTTTGTATTCCTGAGTCATATTCCATTGTATGGTTGTGTGACAGTGTGTTTACCACTTACATTTTAGTTGTTTCCAGGTTTGAGCAATTATGAATAAAGCTGCTATAACTATTCAGGTACAGGTGTTTGCATGGACATATGCCCTCATTTCTCTGGGTACATAATGAGGAGTGGGATTGATGGGTCATGCGGAAACTGAATGCCAAACTTCCACCATGGTTGTACCATTTTGCATTCTCACCGGCAATGCAGGAGACTCATTGCTCTGTATAGTCAGCAGCGTTCGGTATGATCCGATTTTTTTTTTAAGTTTATGTATTTATTTTGAGAGAGAGAGCATGGGGGAGGGGTAGAGAGGGATGGAGGGAGGGAGGGAGAGAATCCCAAGCAGGCTGTGCGCTGTCAGCACAGAGCCCAACCTGAGGCTCAAACTCATGAACCATGAGATCATGCCCTGAACTGAAATCAAGAGTCGGGTGCTTAACTGACTGAGCCACCCAGGTGCCCTGGTATGGTCAGATTTTTTTATTGGAGCCATTTTAATAGGTATACAGTGTTATCTAATTGTGGTTTTAAGTTTCATGTCCTTCATGACTATTGCTGTTGAGCTTTTTTTTCAAGTGGTTATTTGTCATCAATATGTCTTTGGTGAAGTGTGTGTTCAGATCATCTGCCCATTTCTTCATTGGGTTGTCTGTTTTCTGTTTTGAGAGCTCTTTCTATATTCTTGTTAACAACCTTTTATCAGATCTATGTTTTGCAAATACTTTCTGCCAGTGTGTCTTATTTTCATTTTCTCAACACTGCCTTTTGAAGAGGAGTTTTTCATTTGGTGAAGTCCAGTGTGTCGATTTTTTTATGGTTTGTGCCTTTTGGGTCCCATGCAACAAATCTTTGCCTAACCCAAAGTCACAAAGGTTTTCTCCCAGAAGTTTTAGTTTTCAAAAGATTTTACCTATAGGTGTGTGGTCTGTTTGGAGTTAATTTTTCCTACATGGTACGAGATATGGGTCAAGGTTCTTTTTTTTGGATGTGGATGTCCAGTGATCTGCACCTTGAAGGAGTGCAAATCAGCTCATAACATGATGGAATGGTGGGCACGGCCAGGTAGGCTGTGCAAAGGACCAGGAAGCCCCAAGAGGAGAGCGGTTAACCTAGTGGAGATCTGGGGATGGCCTTACAGACACAGTGGCTCATAGGTGGGGCCTTCAAGGTTGACAGCAGAGAAGGTGGAGAGGGTGGTATAGGGAGAGCAAAGTCAGGCAGGTGACAGCATGAGGATGTGTGCAGTGCCATCTGGAATGCGGGAGGATAGAGTGGGGGAGGGGCTGGAGGTGAGCTTGGAAGAGCAAGGTGGTCTGGCCAGGCAGTAGTGCTCCAGAAGACTGAAATGGAAGGTGGAGAGGAAGAAGGCAGGGAGCCAGATGAGGAGGTAAGGACAGCAGAGGAGAAGCCAGAGCCCAGGGAGGGCTTTAGGGATGCGTTTGAAGAGTCAGAGTGAGAAAAATTATAGGGATGAGGACTCGGAGCTGCCTCCTGGATCTTAGGCTCAGGCAGTTGAGTGGCTGAGAAGCGTTCACTGTGGGTTTGGGGGAAGAGGAATTCTGTGTCAGGCCTTCTGATACCCGTGGAACATCAAGGTGGAGAAGTCCAGGACACAGCTGAGGATACACAGGGGACTGGAGCTCAGTGAGGATCGTTGGTTCATCCCCACCTGACCACAAACCCTTCATCACACAAAGCTTTCAGTACCTCCTGCCCCGAGGTGCCAGGTCCTGTCCTCATGTGTCCTTGTGCCATTTACACCACAACCTGTATACCTGTGATGGTGGAAAATGGGGGCTTGGGTGGCTGAGCTCCATGACTTGTGGGCATGGAGAGAATACCACAGAGAGCACCTTAGACTGAGGGAGGGGGCAGGAAATCTGGCTTCTAACCAGTCTCCGCCCCGACTGCCTGTGTGGCTGACAGGCAGTGACGATGCCAGGGAGTCGCACAGCTCCGGGGAAGAGGCAGGAAGGCAGATGCTCTGCTGCTTTTGCAAGCAGAGGAATAGAAGTTTGGGTACCCACCCAAGAGCCCCCAGGTATGCCAGGTGTGCCTTGTGGCTCCCGACTATCTCCCTCCCTCTCCCCCCACCACCACCCAGTGCTCTGAGCTCTTCAGCACTAACGTACAGAGGAGATATGGGGTCTGCAGCCCACAGAACCAACAGCAAAGACAGCCCGGCCTCCCTGATGCCTGAAGCTGCTCTTTCCATGTTGCTGAGCTACTGGATAGAGCCCGGGCCTGAAGTCAAGGAGATGGGGCGCCTGGGTTGCTCAGTCGGTTAAGTGTCTGACTTTGGCTCAGGTCATGATCTCACAGTTTGTGAGTTCCAGCCCCACATGAGGCTTTCCACTGTCAGTACAAAGCCGGCTTCAGATCCTCTGTCCGCCCCCCCCCTTCTGCCTCTCCCTCACCCACACTCTTTCTCTAAAATAAACATTAAAAAAAAAATTTTTTTAACGAAATCAAGGAGAGAGACTGAAAACTAACATATGCAAATTACTACCTAGAAAGAAAAGGAAGATTCTGGAAAGAGGAAGGGGATGGCACTGGCTCGTGGGTCCATCTCCTGCCTGGGCCCTCTGTAGACAGAACTGACCAGTGTCAGCCCTGAAGCCAGAGCACCTTCCCGCAGCTGCAGGTCCCCACACAGCAGCCATCCCTTCCTCAGCCCTAGCCCCACCCCTTCAGTTGGACCTCCCCGCTGTCCCACAGCCCATCTGCTCCAGGCTTCTGCTGCCAATTTTGTAACTTCACCATGGCTCGTTTCTCTTCAGACACTCCAGATGGTTAATGCCTTTCTACAGTATCAAAGTGCCCCATTAGATGAGGAAGGAGTCATGAGGTGACCCCCTAGACAGTTGGGTGGGGCAGCTGAGCATCTCCCTCCACCAGCATAGACGGCCTCCATTTTCTGGCAGGAGTCTCCGTCCCCTGGAGTTAAGGGGGTCTTAGTGCAGCCAGCCTCCTCAGAAGACAGGCATGGTGAGGGTAAGAAGTGCTCTGGCCTGCTCATCATCCTTGCTGGGTGACTTTGGGGAAGTCCTCCCTCAGACCTCTGTTTTCCCATGTGGATAGTAAGCATGCCAGAATTCATCCTGACCTACTCCCTTAGCTCTGGGTCCATCTCCCTTGTCACTGCACCCTCACTGCCTCTTGTCTTGGTCTCCCTGCCAGCCTTTTCTTTTTGAGGGCGGCACTGGGTCCAATTCTTCTTTGTGGCCCTCACACCCAGCATCAGGGAAGGGTTGCTTAATCTGTTCCACAGGTGGGATCTTGGGAAAGTATGTTGGAAGCTGAGGGTACATCCCTTCCTTTCTAGAACCTTAAAGAGAAGTTAGACTCCAAGACTTCAGGTTGAAGGAGACTCACCAGCCTTAGACACTGGAGGCTGCAAGGTAGTGGGGAGAAGGGCTTGTTAAGGAGAGAAACGGGTAGAGAATGGGTAAAAGGTGCTCCGTGCAGAGTCCCACGTTTGCACTGAAACTCAAATTCTTCAGAGGTAGCTGGGATGTCATCATGATGGGAAAGGGCAGGCCACCAGGAGTCAAGAACGTCTTCATTGCAAGGCTAATTGTTACAGGAGGATGAGAGTCCAACAAGGGGCGTCAGAGTCCAGAGGGCTGAGTGGCCCATTGTAAGCCTGGGACAGAGATGGAAATGACACTAATCATAGCTATTCATTGTAAAATCCTTGAGATAGACTAATAATAAGAAGGCATCATTGGTACAGCAGAAGGGAGTGCTGGGCTGGGAGACGTAAATCTCAGAGCATTGGCTAGGTACTTAGAAGGTACCAGTGTTTGACTAGTAAGCATTTACGTATTTTTCTCTCTCACATAAAGGAACCTGGGTTTGAAACTTGGCATGGCCCTTCACCTCTCTGAGCATGGGGAATGAATCCTGACCGTGTTCCTCATCTGCACGATTGGGATGGATGGTGATATTGTCTAAGTCAAAAGATGTATCACCAGTATGTAAACAAATGTGTGTAAGGGCAGGTAACAGAGCATTTAGTCCAAGCACATTTTCTTTCCTTCCTTAGAGCAGTGGTTCTGTGTCTTAACTGAACATTTAGAATCACCAAGGGTGCTTTTAAAAAATACCAATGCTAGGGTATTAAAGACCAATTACAATAATCTCTGGAGGGCAGGACCCAGGCTTTGTTTTTTCATTTTTTCTTTTTTCAACTACCTAGTGAACCTGATATGCTTAAATAATGTGGCAATTATCTCATCAGGTACTAATTCATTTCAACCTCTAGGACTATAGGCTTGATCTACAATAAGGAGTTGAGAACTGTACATACATTGATGTTATGGTCTGAATGCTTGTGTCCCCCAGGTCCCTATATTGAAATCCTAATCTCCAGTGTGATGGACGTAGCACCTTTAGGAGGTGATTAGGCTGTGAGAATAGAGCCCCCATGAACAGGATTAGTGCCTTTATAAAAGAGACTCTAAAAAGAGCTCTCTTGCCCCTTCTGTTACATGAGGACCCAGTGAGAAGACAGCCCTTGCCAGACACCAAATCTGCCTACACCTGGATCTTGGACTTTCCAGCCTCTAGAACTGTGAGAGAGAAATGCTTAAGCCACCTGGTCTATGGTATTCTTTTATACCAGCCTCAACAGACTAAGACACCAGATATGGTTGGGTAATTTCTCACTTCTCTCCCTCTCTAGGACTACTTTCCAGCACCCCAGCCTCCTGCCATGTCTGACCCCATCACACTGAACGTTGGGGGGAAGCTCTATACGACTTCATTGGCAACCTTGACCAGCTTCCCCGACTCCATGCTGGGTGCCATGTTCAGTGGAAAGATGCCCACCAAGAGGGACAGCCAGGGCAACTGCTTCATTGACCGTGATGGCAAAGTGTTCCGCTACATCCTCAACTTCCTGCGGACCTCCCACTTGGACTTGCCTGAGGACTTCCAGGAGATGGGCCTGCTCCGAAGGGAGGCCGACTTCTACCAGGTGCAGCCCCTGATTGAGGCACTGCAGGAGAAGGAGGTGGAGCTCTCCAAGGCTGAGAAGAATGCCATGCTCAATATCACCCTGAACCAGCGTGTGCAGACAGTCCACTTCACCGTGCGGGAGGCACCTCAGATCTATAGCCTCTCTTCCTCCAGTATGGAGGTCTTCAATGCCAACATCTTCAGTACCTCTTGCCTCTTCCTCAAGCTCCTTGGCTCCAAGCTCTTCTATTGCTCCAACGGTAATCTCTCCTCCATCACGAGCCACTTGCAGGATCCCAACCACCTGACTCTGGACTGGGTGGCCAATGTGGAGGGCCTGCCAGAGGAGGAGTACACCAAGCAGAACCTCAAGAGGCTCTGGGTGGTGCCAGCCAACAAGCAAATCAACAGCTTCCAGGTCTTCGTGGAGGAGGTGCTGAAAATTGCTCTGAGTGATGGCTTCTGCATCGATTCTTCTCACCCACACGCTGTGGATTTTATGAACAATAAGATTATTCGATTAATACGGTACAGGTAAAAGGACCCCAGGAACACTGAAGGAGGGGGCTTCCTAGAAGCTGCATGTCAGCCAAGGTCCTGGAGAGTGTCTCACCAGTGGTGTGAGGCAGGGCGCTTTACTAATCTGTATTAACCGCATAGCAGGACTTGATTCCCCCCACAATGCAGTCTACCTATAGGAATCCGTGTGTCCTCTCAACGGAGCTACCTTTTTCCTTGCCACTTTGAGCTACAGATGGGCAGTTTGTCATAAGTGATGTGCCTGCCAGTGTGTCCTAAAGGATGCCACAGGAGGGCTTTCTGGCTACAAAGGAATGACGAATTTTCCACAGGCTCCAGCTCTCTCTGTACCACTAGGCAGGGCCTCACTTAGCCATCTATGAAAGGAGCCCCTGTTGGAGGGAAAGGGGTGAAAACAAGAGGCTTCCTTCAGTTTCCCAGGACCTAAAGTAACCAGAGATCCCCACCCTACCTGCTCCTCTGTCCCTAGGATGCAGCCGGGACCTTGGACTTGTTTGCCCAGGGACAACCATGTTTGGCTGGCGTGGAAATGCAGTATGATTTCAGAGCTGCGTTTTGGGCCCCCCACTGTGGTGGGGAGAGATTTGAGCTGTGGCATGGCCTAGAGGAGTGAGCATCCAGGCAGGGTTCAGAAGATGGGGATATCCCTCTGGACTGGGCCAAATGTAGACATGTGGGGATTTTTCACTTCACAGGTGAGCTGCTGTCCCTGCGAAGATTTTAAAGTACCTGGAGCCAGTGCAACAGAAGGCGTTTCATAACGTGGACTGTTACATGACTTCTGTAATCCTTTCCCCAAGAATTTGAAGTATCATTGAAAGAGGTCATTTTAAATAATATTATGGACTCTCAGGGTTGGAAAATAATTTAGTGGTCGCTTAGCCCTTCCTGGCCCCCAGCACACCCCAGCCCATTTGGGGCTAAGCACCTCTCCCCAGCACCTTCAAGTGATCACATCCCTCCTTGCATACTTCCAGCAACGGGAAGCTCATCAACCCCAAGGCAGCCCCTGCCGTGGTTGGCCAGTGCTGTTAGAAAGCCCGCCCTTACATTGAACCAAAATCTGTTCTTCCACGCCCATTTTCTAGTCTTGGATCTAGACCTTCTTTCTCACTCAGAGGTATGTTTGTTTACTCTTTCACAATAGTCACCTTAAAAGGCCAGACCCTTATTCTGAAAATATTATTACTCAAATTAGGATTCCCCCTGGGATTTGTCCAGAACCAAGGTTAACCCCCTTCCCATCCCTTGTAAGTCAGCCCCATTTTGTGATCACTTCACTTTGTTTTGTGACACCCATTTCATCCGCCGCCTCACCGTCTGTGGCTCCACATAGCTTTTGACCACCTCCTGTTGGAGGATAAAGATTTGTTGCCCCAAGAAAGTGTTGCCAGAGGAAGGAGGCCAGGATATGGCAGGGCGGATTGCACCAAGGAGCCCTGGAGTTACCATAACACTCCTCTCAGAGTAAGCGTCCAGGCACTGTGACATTGCTCGGAAAGAAGTGGCCTTCTGCTGTGGTACAGTTTCTGGTCGTAACCAACCCGTGGACCTCCCTGGGATAAGGTCCAGAGCAAGACACCCCAAGCCACCACTTTCCAAGGGGTGATGAACAGTGCTCACCTCAAAACTGCACATTATGATTCATCCCTGAAGTTTGGCCTTGGGAATCTTCCCCATTGGGTAGGGGCTCTTGGACAAAACCAGGGAAGCCTAGTGACACAGGCACCCACAGGAGATGGGCTGAGGAAGGGACTTCCTATAATTACACCCTGGGAACAAGGAGCTTGTATGCTGGGCTGTGGGCAAGGCTGCATCCGTTAGGTAATAAAGGCCTTTTCCCCCTACAGTGGGACCCAGGAGTCTCTGACAGCTGTCCCAGGTCACCAGACCAATAGTACTCGGGAAGGTCACTCAGAAGAACCCAGGTTAGAACAGACACAGCAGAAGCTGTGACCACAATAAAACAGTTTATCACCACTGCCCTTTTCCTTCTCCATAAAAAGTATCTTTCTCCATCTTCTTGGTGCTTCTTAATTCAAACAGCTTGACGTTAGAGAAAGTAAAGGACTTGTGAAGCCACTAATGTGCTGTGTGACTGCGCAAGTCGCCCACCTCACTGAGCCACCTCCATTTCTTCATCTGTGAAATGCGCATAACAGTAATACATAACCCTACCTACCTCACAGGGCTGTTGTGAGGATCAAATGAAAATAATGTACGTGAGAATACAGTATAAATGATCATCAGTGTTACTATTTTGCATCTGCTTATTTATAAGGGGTGAAAAATACCCTGGCCTTGGAGTCAGGCTGACCTGAATTTGAATTCTGGCTCCATCGCTTGTTATGGAACCTTGGACCAGTCACAGGGCCACTGATTTGTTTCCTCGTGGGATAACAACCTCACCTCCCGGTGTTCTGTGACTTAGATGAGCTGGTGGCCGTGAAAATTCCTAGCTAGGCCTGGCACATAGGAACTCAGTAGATACTTGCTCTTTCAGGAAGTCATATTGGTGGACTGCCGTGCAGGGAGCACCTCGAGAGGACAATTTAGCAAGCCCACCTGGAGCATTTGGTGTGTGGGCCCCGAGGATGGAAACAGCCACAAATAAATTCAATCTGGAAAAGGCTTAGAGGACCACAAAATATGCTGTGGGAACTTGAAAGCAAGTTCCGGTCTCACAAACGGCTTAAGGGACGAACAAGCCAGGCCTCTAAGGGTAAGTTGGGTTGTGACAGCTAAGCAGGGTACCATGGGTGCAGGAAACAGCACGAGCAGAGAGCAGGGAGCCAGATGGAAAGGGTGAGCCCTCACATGTGACTCCAGCACAAGGGGAGTGACAGGTGGTGCATTCAGCACATTCGCTGTGCATGCCTCTCAGGTGCGGGCAGCCATTGCTTAGCAAAACTAAGAAAGCACATGGAGTGGTAGAGGCAGCACCATGCCAGAGGACGAGTGAGTCAGTGCGAGTGTGCACAGGGAGGCAAGGATGTGCATCTTGTGAGCCCTTCGCTGCCCGATGGTGATCCGTGATCTCAACCAGGCAGTCTAGTCTTTTGCACAGCCAAGAGCTTTGTCTCAACTGAAGGGCAATGCCAGGCACGCGTGAACTTGTCAGCTTTCCATTCCTATCCTTGGTGTGATCCCAAGCAAGAAGAGGGGCAGTCAGAAAGGGAGCTGGGGGGAATCCTAAGGCATTTTGGTGTTACCACGTCCTGAGGCCAGCCACCAAATAGGGCCCCTGCATGCTTGAAGGCCATCTCGAGCACTGCTTCCTGTGACCTTCCTATGACCTCGCACCCTCAAAACCATCTAAAGCCCTTTACCCTTTTATGAGGGGCAAACCTTGTGACTCTCTGTTCTGCCTTGAGGCTGGAGCTCCCTGTACAGAGGTGGCCATGGTTCCCCTCCCTCCCCCATATGTGCCCAACACAGCCTCAGGCCAGGATTGCGGTCACTCTGCTTTGTAAACAGATGTGTGGCCTAAAACATAGCACTTTTGTAACGGCCCCTTTGTTCACCCCAAGTGTCCAGCTTTCTTTTACAAATCATTCTTAAAACATGCTACTGTGATTGGAGGCTTGATCAAGGTCAGCCTTAGATTTCTCAGCTCATGTATCTAGACAGCCAGCCCATCCCTTTCCTGTGGTCTCTTCACTGACCACCTGAGTCTGTACGTGGGGGGAGGGGGGGCAGGGATGGCCTTGGGCTGATGGGGGTGGTTGGCAGGGAAATGAGGCCCCATGATCCTCTTGCAGAGCAAAACAACCTGATAACCAGCCCATCAAAGGGAGGGGCCGGGCTTTTTTCCAGGTCCTGTGGGGTCCTGGCTCTGGCAGCTCCATGAGCCCAGTGACCTCGGTCTCCTTTAGAACCTTCAGGACAGCGTGGCACCAAGCAGAAAACCATGGAGACAGTCTGATGCCATGTTCACCCCAGTCTGGGGCATAGGGACCAAGGGGGAGAAAAGGCCTGTGTAAGCCAGAGGCTCACTGAGCAACCCACAGCACCCAGAACCCCACTCGACACAAAAGATAACAAAACAAGCTCTCTGGCTCCACTGTCTGGCTTTGATTTCTGGGCCGGAAGTGCATGGCCAGCCAGACGTGTCTGACCCTCACTTAGCCTGGTCTTATTTCCCGCCAACTTCCCTGGCCCTCCAACCCCAATATACAAGGCATCTCAAAGCTTTTGTCAACATTTCTCATTTCGCTGGCAGCCCTAGAGTGTTCTAGTCCATTCTCATGCCACGTCTCTCCCCTAAGCCTAGGTTCCCTCTTACTGAGGTTTTGGGTAAAGGCCCAGTTGAGTCACATTGGAAATCCTCTAGAGATCCTGCCAGCTAAAGACAAAGGTTAATGGGTTGTGACATGACCCCAATTATCTCACTTATAAATCGGATACTGGATTTGCTTCATAAACACCCTTTTGTGTTTATGAACCTTGTAGGTTTATGAACCTTATAGGTTCCCAAGCTCCTTCACATCCATACTGTCCTTTCATAGAACTCTAGAATGTGTGTGCCATGCGTCTCCTCACCTGTGCCTGAGTTGTGCTTTATTGCTCTGTCTTCATAGCAAACATCTGCCCATCCTTCAACACTCTGCATAAGCCTTGCCTCCTTGGCTCCCCAAGCAGGGTTAGTCCCACCCCCTCTTTGTACCACCCTATATCTGGTGAGGACTTTTACCATCATATTGCAGCTATTCACAGTCAGCAGTTGTGTTGCTAAATATGTAACAACCAGCTCTCAGAGAAAAGCCCTGATTTGTAGCATTGGCCAGTTTCAGTGGTGCAAACACTCTCATTGTAGTGGATATCAAGTTACTGAAGTGGTATCACTGATCATCAGGAAAAAGAGGCACACAATGGGCTCTGGAGAGCCAGAGTGAGCCTGCTCCGACACAAGAACTGAGTGCCTATGAGGGCAGAAGCTCTGTCTTGCTCTTTGTATCACCAGCGCCCAGCACACATAAGGTGCTCAGGACCTCTATCATGATGTCCTCTCTTGCTCAAACTCCTTCTTGCTCCAAACTCTTGCTCAAACTTTTCCTGTAGTATAAGAAAAAGCCCAAAGTTCATAACCTTTTACAGACAGACTTCAACCTACATTAAAGAGCATAGATTCTGGAGTGAGACTGCCTGAAATCAAATCCTGGCTTTGCCACATAATGGATATGTAACCTCAGGCAGGCAAGTTACTTAACCTCTCCATTTCCTTGTCTGTAAAGTAGAGGTAATAATACCCACCTCATAGAGTTGTTGCAAGAGTTTGATGAGGAATACATCCATAGCTTTTTGAGCAGTGCCTGGAGTATAGTAAGTGCCATACTTACATTACCTATTACTATTATTATTATCGTCCTCATCATCACTTTCTGTCCTCATCTTTTACCGTGATCTTACTTGCCCACTTTCTCAGTGCCCTCTACATAATCCACATGGATTTCCATCTGCTGACCTTTGCCCAAGCCACTCACACTGCTTGGAGTGTCCCACCCTCTCCTCTCCAGTGACCCAAACCCTCCTGTCCACGCAGACACCATTCTCACCCTCCACCGCCCTCCCACTGAGCCCCTCCTCCTCTGGTTTTCCAGTGTCCTTCTGGTTGGCATCTCCATGGACCTGAGAATTGGATCATCACATGTTCTGTTTATTCATTTATTCTGTGAAGTACCTGCCACATTCTAACCCCAGAGCTGGACTCTGGGAAATCAAAGCTGAACCCAAACATTTCTCCACTGGAACATGTAAACAGATTCCAGTATTGTGGGCAGTGCTCAGGTGGAAGTCTACTCCAGGGAGACCACATAAGTGGGATCTCAAATGGGATGTCCACGCTTAGCAACAACTCCTCAAGGTACACATCACTTTACAGTTTACAAAGCACTTTGCTTCCTTTTTCTCATTTAATCCCCACAACAGCAGCTCTGAGAGAAGGAGCATAGGAGGGGCTTTTTTCAGAGATAAGGAAACTGAAGTGCAGAGAGAGAAAATTACTTTCCTGTGGCCACACTGCACGTAAGTACATGCCTGGCACATATTAGGCCCTTGGCTATTGAACTAAATGTCATTTAATTTACATTAAGTGGCCAAGTTGAGGAGAGAACCCGGTCTGAATCCTCCTTCAGGATTATTTCTACTCAACTGTGAGGCCACGAACAGAACTGGGTTTCCAAGTGCCAGGACTCTGGTCCAGGCCTTTCCACCAGCGTTCTAGGTGACCTTGGGCAAATCCCTTCCCTGTCCTGGCCTGAAAGTGTCCTTGGCAAAATGCATCAAGGGGAAGTTCAGCTCTACCAGCTAGCAGGCTCTTCTAGCCAGTGCTGGATAGAAAAATGTTCTATGGAACTATGTGAGCAGAGACCAGAAGTCCCTTGATGAGGCTTCAGGGACTGGCCCTGCATGTCTTCTCCTAGACTTTAGTCCTGTTAACGGATACTCGGTGATGGAGCAGTCCTGGGATTTTTGCATTTCCAGTGGGAAATGATGGACTCTAGCAAGTGTTGCTGGGGCTAAAACCACCAAGCAAAGTGGAGTCACTTGGATGGCGTGTCACACCACTGGCACTCCCCTCGGTGAAGTCAGAAAGCTTTTGTGAGGGTGAGGCTCATTCCCCTTCCTCCTTAGAAGAGGAGGCATGTTAGACAAGATGAGCACCCATCATCATTCCTGAGCAGAGAGAAGGGCTGCTGAGAGGACTATTAGAACATGACATCCATTGTCTATTTTTTGGCATAGAATCTAAGAGTTTTGTGCTAGAAGGAAACATAACTGACCATGAAAGGCAAAGAGGAAAGAGAACTGGCCTTCAGTCAAGCAGACCAGTCTAAACCTTGGCTCTGCTGTGTGACATTGGCAAGCATCTGAGCTCTCTGTCTCAATGACTTCATCTACCAAGTGGGGATAAAAATACCTGCATTACCTACCTGATGGAGCGATTATAAGGACTAAGTGGGAAAATGTGTGGAATGTGCCTGATTACCTCTTCTTTGCTTCCTCTCTGTACTGCTTGCTCTCCACACTGGACAGAACTCTCCTAATGCAAGGACTACCTCTTACACTTCTGTAGCCTCGGCCTTGAGCACCCTGCCTCCAAGGGGAGATTCTTGGTTCATGTTTGTTGAATGAATAAGTGAACTTCATTGCCTTACCCGTGTCACTGCAGATCTGTATGCTGTTCCTTCCCCTGGGCTATTTGGAGGCTCACTTCCCTCTGAGTTCTGCCCCTGGCACTTTCCAATGGGGAAAATGGACTGGGCCACAAAGCTGGTCAGTGTGACAAGCCTGGGTCAGCTTCCTGTGGGCTGGACCTGCCCCTCCCCACCTCCCTCCCCAGTGCCCAGCATAGGCCCTCATTTGATGCCAAGAAATCCGACTGACAACAATTAGGGCTAACACTTATGAGCCAGCAACATTCTAAGTACTTTATTGTCATGAATATTTTTAATCCTCACCAGAGCCATGTGAGGTAGGAACAATTTACTGTCTCTGTTTTATAGGTGAGTATTATGGGATCAATTGTCTCCTCCAAAATTCATATGTTGAAGTTGTAACCCCCAACACCTAACAATGTAACTGTATTAGAGAGTCTTTAAAGAGTCTATCCAGCACTGGCTAGAAGAGCCTGCTAGCTGGTAGAGCTGAACTTCCCCTTGATGCATTTTGCCAAGGACACTTTCAGGCCAGGACAGGGAAGGGATTTGCCCAAGGTCACCTAGAACGCTGGTGGAAAGGCCTGGACCAGAGTCCTGGCACTTGGAAACCCAGTTCTGTTCGTGGCCTCACAGTTGAGTAGAAATAATCCTGAAGGAGGATTCAGACTGGGTTCTCCCCTCAACCTGGCCACTTAATGTTAATTAAATGACATTTAGTTCAATAGCCAAGGGCCTAAAGAGGAAATTAAGTTAAATGAGGTCATTAGGTTGGACCCTAATCCAATGTGACTGGTGTCTTTATAAGAAGCAGAAATTTGGGAGTGCCTCAGTGGCCCAGTTGGTTAAGTGTCCAACTCTTGATTTCGGCTCAGGTCATAATCTCATGGTCATGATATCGAGCCCTTGTGTTAGGCTCTGCACTGGGCATGGAGCCTGCTTAAGCTTCTCTCTCCCTCTTCTCTGCCCCTCTCAAATAAATGAATAAATAAATAAAATAAGAAATTTGGACACAGACAGGAAGGAAAACCTAGTGACGACACAAGGAGAAGCCACCCGCAAGCCAAGGGGGGGTTGGCCTCAGAAGAAGACGACTCTTGCCAACACCTTGATTTTGGACTTCTAACCTCCAGAACTGAGGAAATATATTTCTTTTGTTTTAGCCACCCGGTCTGTGGTTGTGTTTCAGGGCCGCCCTGGCTGACTAGTGCAGTGAGGGAGCTGAGGCACAGAGAAGTAAAACAGCCAGGAAGAGGCCAAAGGGAGATTTGTAGGCAGTTGGCCCCACCACCCACGCTCTGAACCACCACCTCCACCACGGCTCCGGCCCAGAGCAGTGCCACTTCCCGAGGCTGCTGCTGCTTCTCAGCCCCACAGGCAGCCTGTCCAGCCCGGGTGGGCTCCCGGCAGCCCTTCTGTCTGGGATTCCTCCAGCTAAGTGTGGTCAGTAACACTGGGATGGGCTCGGGGCAGAGAAGAAAAGATGGACCACAATGGTGGGGTTGAGAACAGAAAACACACACACACACACACACACACACACACACACACACACACCCTTGTTCCCAGGGTTCTTATCTTCCAGAGCACGGTTCTTCTGCCTCTTCACACGGCCTTGGAATCACACCATAATGCAAACACAGTCTGATGCTCAACTCTGGCACATATCCTGTCATTAAAAACAACTACCACCGGCCAGGCACCATTGGGAGTGTTACCTATACGATCTCATTTAATCTTAACAACAATCTGAGTGGTCACTAGCATAACACCCATTTACAAGTGAAGACAGTGAGACCCACATTGATTAAATGGCCTAAGGGAATGAAGCCAGAAAATGGCAGAGCTAAGATTTGAGACCAAGTCTGTCTGATGCAGAGGCCCAGAGCCACCACGTCACATGACTCCAGGGGCCCTATTCACACAGAAGAATAGAATACAGCGTGACTACTGCACCTTGGAGTTGTGCAGTCCCCAGCCCCACAAGCCTCCCCTGTCCCCAACCTCCTCATGTTTCTAATCTAAGGATGGAGATGCCATTTCCTAAGGCCTGGGGGCCCAGACCTGAGCCTGTTCTCCTGGCTGACATTACCCATTGGGGAAGACAGACAGAGAAACAAATGATTTCCATCCAGTGAGATTCCTGCTCTGTTAGAAAGGCAAAGACGACGGGCTGAAGGGGGAACTGAGAGAACCAGGGACCACACTGGAGAGGAAACAGAGGATGATTCACCAAGGAAGACATCCTTGTGATGGGGTTTGGGGTGAGTAGAAGCTTCTTAGGCAGACAAGGAAGGGTATTTAGCCAAAAAGGACATCATGTGCAAATAATAATAATAGCTAATATTGATTAAGCATTCATTAGGTACCAGGCACAATGCTGGACATTGTACTTACATTATCCCATTCAGTTCTCACAACAACCTAGGCAATATGTACTTTAACCAGTTTTACAGATAACAAAACTGAGGCTCAGAGAGGGTGACTAACCTACTCAAATTCACACAGCTGAGAATGGGTAGAACCAGGATTGCTACCCTGATCTGCTGTTTCAAAAGCCTGTGCTCTCACCACTGTTATGTTACCATATTTATACAAAAGACTGGAGTTGAAAGTTAATAAAATAATTTTAATGTTTACTTAACAATTTCTCTGATTTTTCCAACTATTATTAATGGTGATCAGCTCTTTCTCCAGCCTTTTCTGACTAGAGGGGGTGGGGAGAGCTTCACATCCAGGGATATAGTAGACTCAAATTTGGCAGTGAGATGGGGCAGGATGGGGCAGTGAGCTACAGCAGAGCTTGTTTACATTTGGAAGATTCTAGGGCCTTGTGAAATTTTCAATATTTTTTGCTTTGCCTTAAAGAAAATCCAAACAAACTAGAAAACATTTCCTCTCTACAGGCCCCACCATTTTAAGAAAAGGGAGGAAGATCCATTTAGTGAATTCTATCCAAGTTGATCTGGTGCCCTGCTGGCCAGAGGCCCCAGCTTGAGTTTTGAGTGTTTTGTTCTGCTGTTTTTGAGGACTGGGTCAGCAAAATACAACGCAGGATTGTTTGTCTATTTTTCTCTGTTTCCTCATGACTCCCAGACAAGACTTGCCAAAACTCACTCTCCCACCAGCACTCTCAAAGAGGTCCTCTTTGGGGTGAGATGTAAGACAGAATTAAGAAAGGCTCAAGCATGCAGGAAGAAGGCTTTTCCAAACTTTCCATGCACAGACAAGGTGGTTGTGTATTAGAGAGAGCGGGGCTGGGAGTCAGGAGTCCTGGGGTCTGGCCTTTTTCTCTCACTTGCTTTGTGATGCAGACAAGTCCCTCAGCCTCTTTGGACTTGTTTCCTTGTATGTGAAATAGTGGAGTCAGCTACTCATTCAACAAACACAAACAAAGGACCTTCCACATATAGGCACCATGCTGACAGCTGGTGATACCAAGGCGTGATTTGGGGGTCACTGTTTCAGGAGAGCTTCCAGTGCAGGGCCGGGAGCAAATAGTAAAGGGAACAAAGAGGAAAGAGGGGCGGCCTCCCTCCCTGACTGGAGACACAGGTGAGGTTAGAGAAACAATATCTGGGCTGGACTTTAAAGGGCAGGTAGAGTTTGCTAGAGCCAGAAATTGGGGAAAGGCATTCCAGCAGAGCCCAGGCTCAGTGACCAGAAAGAGCAAGGCCACTTCTGAAACAGAGGCACTAGATGGGGAGGTGGGTGGGGGATAGGAATGGTTGAGGGTCTAGGCACACTACCTGACTTCAAGTCCTGGCTCTACCACTTGCTGGCTATGTGACCTTCAGCAAAGTGTTTCACCTCTCTGAGCCTAATTTCCTAATCAGACAACTGGGAAGAATAATTCTACTCATGTGATCGAGTTCTGTAAGGATCAGATGAGTCAATGCACATAGACACTTAGAACAACACCTAGCGCCTGTTACACGCTCAATGCACAAGAATCTTAATTCTTTTTTTTAATGTTTATCTACTTTTGAGAGAGAGATAGAGAGAAAGAGCACGTGGGGGAGGGGCAGAGAGAGAAAGAGACACAGAATCCGAAGCAGGCTCCAGGCTCCAAGCTGTCAGCACAGAGCCCGATGCGGGGCTCGAACTCACAGACTGCGAAATCATGACCTAAGCCGAAGTCGGACACTTAACCAACTGAGCCACTCAGGTGCCCCAGCAATGCACAATAATTATCAATACTGCTATTATTCTATGCAGACAGTTGAGGCTAGAGACTAGCTAGACCCTAGGCTAAAGGAATAGACTAAAATGTACCCTGGAACCAGACTATGAAGGATTCTGTATGATAGGTTTGTCCAATTCAATCACTGGGTGTTTCCTACGCATCTGGCACTGGGAATAAGCCAGAGACATACCCTGCGTCTAAGTCATTGCCACACAGAAGGGCTGCCAGAGGGTGTCAAAGGAGGGAAGCAGCAGAGGTTAAATGTAGTAGAAGCAATCCATGAAAGCTCATGCCTTTCACCATCATGCAACCTTTACATAACAGAAAAGGGGCCTGCCCTGATGGAGCCTGCATTCAAACGTGGACAGATACCCTCTCTTATAATTCCATGTGGCATGGCTATGCCCACACATGGGCAGTTAAGACTTGCCCTAGGGCTCAGGGGATGGCAAAACTGAAATAAATAGTAAGGACAACAAGAGTTAGATCGCCTTCAGGTCAGGTCTACTCTTCAGCTTGGAACACTGTACGGGAGGCTTCATTCTGTACATACATCAGAGGCAATCAAAGGTCCTATATGGCCTATGTAGACTGCTCCAAGTCCCAATCCCCGGAAAGAGACCCAGACAGACAGCTGGTCTTTCATTTGCCTGTCTCAGGCATATCTTTCACACCAATTTTTTCTCTTGTACTTAATTGTTCTTTCACAATTGTCTCTCACAAAGGATCATCATTCCCTCAAAGAAGAGACCTGTCCTCCCACAAGGATATGCCCATACCCTATGACTTCAAGGTATGCAGTTCCTTAGGAAAAAAGATGATAAACTGACTATAGCAGAGGCTGCTAGTTGTCCCTCAGTATCTGTTTTTCTGTACTTCTTTCTGTAAGAACTCATGAATTTTTGCCAGGCACTTATCCACCCAAAAGAAAGACCATGTTTCCCAGCCTCCCTTGCAGGTAGGTATGGCCATATGACTAAAATCTGGCCAACAGGACGTGAGAAGTGGTGTAGGTTACTTCTGAGGCATGTCCCTAAATTGAGGGAATGTACCCCTCTTTGTCCCTTCCTTCCTTATGCTGGCTGGAATAGCAGACATGTGGCAGGAGTAGCCATCATGGACCATGACATGAAGGCCATATGCTGAGGATGGTGAAGCCACAATAGAGAAGGAACCTGGGCCACTGAAATCACAGAGTGTTCTCTCAGCCCAGGACTGATGACCTCTACAATCCTATTAGAGAAAGAAATGTCAACCTTATCAGCCCATGGTTTCTTTTCACATGTAAGCAAACATAATCAAAACAAATACTTCCATCTTATCCTATAAGACAAACTCACATATAAGATTGTAGAGGATTATTTCAGTACACCAAGCCAAGCTGTGTGTCAAGAATCCCTTTCTGAAAGTTGGTCTTGCTGCCCCAAGCCTGGTCCAGTGAGCCTCCGAGGAGCTCTGAGGTCCAGCATTCCCCCTTACCCCTGGGTTGGCTCAGTTCTCCTGCCAGGGGCCAAGGCTTTGTCTGAACCCCAGCTTCCTTCCCTGGATCCAGAAAACTTCTAGCTCTGTCAGTCCTTCTGTCTATACTCTGGCCACTGGACCATTCTCTCTAGTCATAGGTTGAAACTCTGCTTCATAAGGAAAAGTTCCCTGGAACAAAGATGTTTCTTTGCCACCTGCTATGATATAGGCATTGCAGGTGAGGTATTTTCAGTATGAATTGGGGAACCGCTCTTTGACATGGCTTGCTAAAGTATTGCCTAAGGAGTCCAAGCTCTCCTGGTAAATTTAGCATTAGGTAGTTATAGCCTCTTTTGCCTACATTTTCCCACATATTAAATAGGCAGATAACTGGGAACCTCAGACTGATCCTCGTCTGTCCCCTAGCTTACATTCAGGATTTATGTAATCATGGTGTTCATCTGATAAAGGGAGACCCCCCTCTTCCCATAATGTGTGGTACAGCCCAGTTCGGTTCCATCTGGAAATTTTCAGTGTTTGTGAACTTCACAGGAAGGGGCATAAGATGCCAAAAGTTCATGGGACAAAGTGCAAAGGGGCTCCAAAGGGGCTGGAGCAGGGGAAATATTAGCAAGCTTGGCCTCCATGTTCCTTACAATGTGCCTATCGTGAGATGTGGGTTGTCATGGCAATGAAAGGTTGGCAGTTGGACACTGGAAGAAGACTGTGTCATGTTGTCATGGAAGATGAAGCATTTGAGACACAGACAGTTTGATCAAAATATACCTCACTGAGCTCAGTGGAAACCCCAGAGGTCGTTCCTATGATATCATTAAGTACCATGAGCCCAGTACAATACAAGTATCCCCAAGACCCCAGGGGTCAAGTCATCTCAAAAGGGGCTCTTAATGAGGTAAAACATTTCCACTGCAGAGACTTGGACAACTGTGCCCAGCCCCAGGCTCTAATTTGGACCCCACATGCCAGTGCTACCTTAGGTCCCATTCAAGTGGGGACTAACATGTTCCACAGTGGAATTTTCCCTCCTGTACTCTGCCCTCCTCTCTATGCTAGCCTACCAGTGAGGCCTCTGCATGTCTCCTGGTCAGGCCCGAGAAGCTGTAAGAGAGATATACACATGAACTTCATTCATTCTCTTTATTCATTCCAGTGTGCCAAATCTTCCCAATTCTTTAAGATCTAATTCAAATGGCCTCTCCTCCAGGAAGCTTTCCTTACTTCATCCACTAAGCTCCTCTTGCTATTTTTAATTACAATAATAATAATAATAATCTGTTAGGCCCTCATAAAGAGCCAGGCACCATGCTGTTATTTACAAACATAATCATTCAATCAAATCCTCACAAGGACCTCATGAGATAAGGGTTATTATGTCCATTCTATAGATGAGGAAACTGAGGCTGAAAGAGATGAAGTGCTGTGCCCAAGGTCATAGAGCTGGTAAGTGACTGAGTCAGGATTTGAGTGCAGGTGTACCTACTAACCACTGTAGTGCACTCTTTCACTGAAAATGCACACTTACTTCTTGAAACTGCCCTGGTTCTTTACCTCCATGTGCACCCTCTGTTAAGATGGGATAAATTCCAATCCACTCCAGCTTTGGCAGCCTCTGATTCTGGGATCATTAGAGGGAGCAGTGAAGGGGACACAGGGCCTTCTTGGTGGCTCTCTGTTGCTGGTTTCCCTTCTAAAAGAGTGTCCTCGTTCCTCTCCACCTCCCCTCAGTCCTTTATGCAGGGTGCAGCTTTAGAATTCCTGGACTCAGCTTCTGAATATCGATTGTTTGCAGGAGCAAGTCAGCAATTTGTGGTTTCCCGACAATGGCCTTGTGTTCTATAATAGAACCGGGCTTGTTTGCATTTCTATCATCAGGCAAGGCACAGGCCTGGGGTCTGGCCTGCCCTTTTGCCTGATGATCTGGAATTATTCTGTCATCTGTCCCAACCCTTCAGAGTGGTGAACACAGGCTGAGCTCTGCTATCAGAAAGCTAAAACCCAAATAAAACTGCAACTCTTTCCCAGAAAAGGGATCGTTATGATGCCTGTTCTTTTAAATATGTATTTTGCTACTTTAAAAGAAAAAAAGTGTGTTTAAATCCAGGATGGTCATGTTCATAAAGGGGTAGGGAAGCAAGCACCCTCATATATTATTGGTGGGATATAAACTAATGTGATTTCTTTGAAGGACTAGTTGGTACCATTTTTTTATGTTTACTTATTTTTGAGAGAGAAAAGAATGTTGTGTGTGTACACAAGAGGGGGAGGGGAACAGAGGATCCCAAGCGGCCTCCGCACTGACAGCAGAGAGGCCCCCGGCACAGGGCTTGAACTAACAAACCATGAGATCATGACCTGAGCCGAAGTCGGACACTCAACAGCCTGAGCCACCCAGGCGCCCTTGGTTGGTACCATTTATTGACATTTCAAATGTGCAAACCTTTTAATGCAGCACTTGCAGTTCTAAAAATTTATCTTACAGACATTCTTGTACATTATGCAAAAGCATATGTATAAAGATGTTTTCTCTTGGATTATTTATAACAAAAACGTTAGGAATCTAAATGGCCATCAGCTAGGGACTTATTAAATAAATAAATAATTGTTTAACCACACAATGGAACACTCTGCGGCCATTTTTTAAAAGAAATACATTTGTATGTGAAGAAATGGAACATCCTCCAAAATATACTATAAAATTAAAACAGCAAGATTCCCCTCCCTTGGGGGGAGGGGAACTGTGTGTGAAAAAAGGTGTGTGTGTGTGTGTGTGTGTGTGTGCACATATAGAACAAAATCCAGGAAAAACATTAGGAAACTATCAACATTGATTACTTCTGAGTAAAAGGCCTGACCATCTGGAGTAGGAGGGAAACTAACTACCAAGTTGAACTGGTTTGACCTGTTTCCCACATACTTATATTACTTTTACTTAAAATGCATCCAGGGGGCACCTGGGTGCTTCAGTTGGTTAAGCTTCCCGCTCTTTTCTCTCTCTTTTTTTTTTTTTTAAAGCTTATTAATTTATTTTGAGAGACACAGAGAACACAGGAGGGGCATAGAGACAGGGAGAGAGAAAATCCTAAGCAGGCTTCATGCTGTCAACGCAGAGCCCAGCACAGGGGCTCGATCCTACCAACAGTGGGATTATGACCCCAGCTGAAACCAAGAGCCAGAGGCTTAACTGACTGAGCTACCCAGGATCCCCTTGGCTGACTTTTGATTTAGGTAGGTCAAGATCCCATTGTTCATAGATCAAGCCCTACGTCCAGCTTTGTGCTGGCAGTGCAGAGCCTGTTTGGGATTGTCTCTCTCTCCCTCTCTCTCTTCCCCTCCCCTTGCACACACTGTCTCTCTCACTCTCCTTCTCTCAAAATAAATAAACACTTTTTTTAAAAGGCAGTAGGATAGGAAACATATATTCTTATCCAAACCAAACCAACTCCTGCTTTTCTAACCTGTTGCTGTCTTCCTCACTTATTCCCATAAACTGAGCTGCTCCTGCATCAAGTGCAATGCCTTGCTTTATGTAAAGTTCTGCTTTTTGTATATTTTCACGTATAGGGTAAGTAATGCTCAGTATCTCAATTTTATAGCTGAGGAAACTCAGAAAGTAAGTAAATTCCCGTGATGGTTAGTTTATGTGCTGATATGGTTATACTATAGTACTCAATTACTTAATTAAAAATGAAATCAATGGGCGCCTGGGTGGCTCAGTCGGTTGGGCGTCTGACTTCGGTTCAGGTCATGATCTCACAGTCTGTGAGTTCAAGCCCCGCATTGGGCTCTCTGCTGACAGTTCAGAGCCTGGAGCCTGCTTCAGATTCTGTGTCTCCCTCCCTCTCTGCCCCTCCCCTGCTCATGCTCTGTCTCTCTCTGTCTCAAAAATAAATAAAAACCTTAAAAAAAAATTTTTTTAATGAAATCAAATCAGGGGTGCCTAGGTGGTTCAGTCAGTTGAATGCCACTCTTGATTTTGGCTCAGGTCATGGTCTCACAGTTCAAGAGTGCGAGCCCTATGTTGGGCCCTGTGCTGCCAGTGCAGAGCCTGCTTGGGATTCTCTCTCTCCTTTTCTGTTTCCTGCTCACGTGCTCTCTCTCTCTCTCAAAATAAATAAATACACTTAAAAAAAATGAAATCAAATCTACGGACTGATGTAGTTATTTTGTAGATGTGGTTACTACTTATAATCAGTTGACTTTTAGATAATGGAGACTATCCTCAAAATCTGGATAGGCCCCATCCAGTCAGTTAAAAAGGCCTTAAGAGGAAAACTGAGGTTTCCTGCAGGAGGAGGAAATTCACCTCTGGACTGTTGCTTTGGCTCCTCCTACTTGAGAATTTCCAGCCTGCTGGCCTGCCCTACGGATTCCAGACTTGCCAACAACCATAATCCCAACAGGCAATTTCTTGCAATAAGTCAATCTCTCCCTCCCTCCCTATCTCCTCCTCTCCCTCTCTCTACAGATATACATATATTCGGCTGTAGAGAATATATGTATATATAGAGAGATACAGGCTCTGTTTCTCTGATAGAACCCTGACTGATACACTTCCTGAGATCACAGGGCAAATAAATGACACAGATGGGGTTTAAATCTATATCCATCTGTCTTCAGAGTATCTGTCTCCCCACCAGATGCCAAAGCAAGCTTGACACAACACAAATGGGTTCATGTGACCAGCCCATGTGAATCCTTTCATTGAATCCATCACCTACACGATAAAATAAAAATTCCTAGCATGACTGTGTCAAAGCCCTTTTGATTGCAGGTGACAGAGATGCAACTTGAACTGGCTTGAGAAAACTTAAGGCAGGGTAGTATGCTTTACATACTGGAGAAGTTAAGAAGTGCTGGTTTTACCAGGACTGGTTTCTCTCAAGTGCTTAGCTTTGCTTTACTTTTTTTTTTTTTTTTTTTTGATTTGTAATCTCTTTCTTGATCAGCTGTCCCTTCATAGTGGCAAGATGGTTGCTGTTGCCCCAGCCTGCACACTCTTAGGTCCAATCCTATGGAAAAAGGGAACACATTCCTCCCAAATTAAAAGTATAAAGTATAGGAAACATTGAATTTGGGGGGCTCTTTTGGTCTGATGTGGACATGTGTCACTGTTAGCAGTGATGTACTATGCATCAGTTGGCCTGGGTCTGCACCATGTGTATGGATGGGGTCTGCCCTGCCCAACCATATTGGACTGAGAATAAGGTAGAGTAGATCCCCAAATGAAAATCAGGGGTTGTTACTGGAAGTAGATGAATGAATGCTGAGCAGTCCAAAATGTCCACTTCAGTGACATCCAAGATTGGACATCACCTTGCCCTTACTCAACTCTTTCTCATACCCCAAAACTATGCTCAGGCTTTATTCAGTCACTTGCCACTCCTTGAACATACCTCAAACCCTCCTTACTCTATGCCTTTTTCTCGCTATTCTTTTTACCTAGAATACTATTCCTTCCCACCCTCCTTCTAAAAAAGATTACCTTTTTTTAAGACCATCTCAAACAATAACTTCTCCAGGAGGCCTTCGTGGATGCCGCAAAATGAATTACCCTCTCCCTCTTGTTTGTTTTTGTAGATAGTTTTGTTTTTATATAGAAGCATTGGCACATTTTTTCTGATATCATGATGATTTAACACCTGTGTAGTTTCTCCTAGTCTGTAAATTCCTTGAAGGCAAGGACAATAAATCAATCACATTCATAACCCATACAGTGCCTATAATAGTATATTGAATGCATTTGTTTGAGCATATGTTTATAAGGCATCTCTGTTCTGCAGCAGGTTCCATGCTGGGTATTGGAGAAAACACTATAGAAAAACACAACTGGATCACATTTGCTTCTATCTAAATTGAATGGCAATTCCTTTCAAGAGCCACTTAGGTATGACAGTAATAAGTGACAGTAACAAATCCAGAATTTCAACACAGTCTGACACTGAAGTGTACAATCTCAACCACTGTGCAATACCATCTTCCAATGGTTAGAGCATAGGATATGGAATCCTACAAACCTGGGTTCAATTCCCGACTCGCCCAATTCCTAGAGTATGGCCTTTGGTAAATTGTTACATATTCCCAAAACTGCAATGTCTTCCATCTATAAAGTGGGCATAATAGTTATATATACCTCATAAGACTGTGGTGAGAATTAAGTGAGTTGATCCACATAAAGCATGTAGCACAGTGCTTGGCACACAGTAAGTGCTAGGTGAATGTTTCTATTATGACATTTCCCAGAAAATTTGAGCCCCTTAGATATGGTTTGGAAGGAAAAATCTAAACAGAGATAACATAAAATAAGAATTGGATTTTGGGTCCGGGAGAACAGAGAAGAGGAAGAAGGGAGTTAAGGAACTGTGCAATGGAGTGGGAAATCTGAGGAAAAAGTCAGCCAGTGAGAAATTCTGACTGATGGCATTGACCAATAAATAATGATGATGATAATAGTAATCGCAGATACAAAATGCTTACCGTGTACGAGGCAATTCTAAGTATTTTCTATATAGTAATTCAGTTCTCAAGACAATACCATGAGATATGTACCATCATCTTTCTCATCTTATATAAATAAAGAAACCGAGCTATAGAGAAGTTAACCACTTATGTGTGAAGTTTAACAGCTTAGTGACTGGTAAAACCAAGATTGGAAACCCTAGAGCCTGATTCCTAAGTTTTTCTTCTTTTTTTTCTTTAAAGATTTTATTTTGGGAGCACCTGGGTGGCTCAGTCAATTAAGTATCTGGCTCTTGATTTCAACTCAGGCCATGATCCCAGGACCATGGGATTGAGCCCTGTGTCAGGCTCTGTGCTGAGTGTGGAGCCTACTGAAGATTCTCTCTTTCTCCCTCTGCCCCTCTCCCCTGCTTACACCTGCTCTCTCTAAAATAAATAAAATGAGAAAAAATGTTTAAAAAAAGATTTCATTTTTAAAAAATTTTTACATATATTTTGTGAGAGAGAGAGAGAGTCTGCATGCAAGCAGGGAAGGGGCAGAGAGAGGGAGACATAGAATCTGAGCAGGGTCCAGGCTGTCAGCACAGAGTCCAATGCAGGGCTCGAACCCACAGACCAGGAGATCATGACCTGAGCCAAAGTTGGACACTTAACCAACTAAGCCATCCACCACCCCTAAAAAAAATATTTTATTCTATACACCCAACATGGGACTTGAACTCACAATCCCAGGATCAAGAGTTGCATGCTCTACTGACTGAGCCAGCCAGACAGCCACCCACCCCGCCCCAGCAAGTCTTTCTTTTTAATCAGTACGCTATACAGCAGAGGGCAATTTGGGGAAGTAAAAAAAAAAAAACCTCAGAATTCAATAAAATCATCCAAAATGGGGACCAATGTTCCTGCAGAAAGATGTCCCATCACAGTGTCATTTATTAAACACCTGCTATGTGCCAAGAACTGCTTTTGGTGTTTACACTTATCACTCAATCCTCACAAAAACCTTAGGAGATAGGAACTGTCATCCCTACTTTTATTTTTTAATTTTTTATTATGGGGGGGAGAGAGAGAGTGTGTGTGTGCACACAAGAGTGAATGGGGAGTGGGGGATAGAGGGAGAGGGAGAAAGAGAATCTCAAGCAGGCTCCATGCCCAGTGTGGAGCCCAATGTAGTGCTCGATCCCATGATCGTGAGATCATGACCTGAGCCAAAATCAAGAGTCAGACACTTAACCAACTGAGCCACCTAAGGAACCCATCACCATTTTCAGATGATGAATTTGAAATTAAGTAACCTACCCAGGGCTACACAGCTAGTAAGCAGACTGGAACTCAACTATGTATGCCTCCAAACCCTCACCCCTCCCCGTACAGCAAAATTTGGCAATGACTTAAGTACCCAATAATAGAACAGTTAAGTAAGTTTGGCTGTATCTACTTCTGCAAATTCAGCTACTAAAACTTAGGATTTTAATAGCATTGGAAATTTTTCTCATGTTAAATGAATATTTTAAGTGAACAGATAAAATTGCATTTATAGTATAATCTCAGCTAGGTTAAAACATGCATTAAAAAAAGATGGAGAGGCCAGTACCTGGGTGTCACAGTCCGTTGAGCATCGGACTTTGGCTCAGGTCATGATCTCTCATGGTTCTTGAGTTTGAGCCCCACATTGGGCTCTGTGCTGACAGCTAGGAGCCTGGAGCCTGCTGTGTCTCCTGCTCTCTCTCTCTCGCTCTCTCTCTGCCCCTGCCTGCTTGTGTGCATGCTTCTCTCTCTCTCTCTCTCTCTCCCTCCCTCCCTCCCTGTCTTTTTCTCCCTCTGCCCCTCTCCCCCACTCTCTCTCTCTCTAAAACAAAAACAAAAAAGGTTGGAATTAAATATGCCAGTTGCCTCTGGGTAGTATAATTTTTTCCATGTTTCTGTACTTTTAATTTTTTTTTTATTTAAAAAAATTTTTTTTCAACGTTTATTTATTTTTGGGACAGAGAGAGACAGAGCATGAACGGGGGAGGGGCAGAGAGAGAGGGAGACACAGAATCAGAAACAGGCTCCAGGCTCTAAGCCATCAGCCCAGAGCCTGACGCGGGGCTCGAACTCCTGGACCTCGAGATCGTGACCTGGCTGAAGTCGGACGCTTAACCGACTGTGCCACCCAGGTGCCCCTGTACTTTTAAATTTTTTACAATGAACATGTAGGATTTTTATAGCCAGAAACTAATAAATGAATACTTTTTAAAACAAGGCTCTACATTTTACTTTTATTTTTAATTTTTTTTTAAGTTTATTTATTTATTTTGAGAGAGAGAGAGAGCGAACAAGCAAGCGGGGGAGGGGCAGAGAGAGAGGGAGAAAGAGAATCCCAAGCAGGCTCACTGCTGTCAGCACAGAGCCTGACATGGGCGTCAAACTCACAAACCATGAGATCATAACCTGAGCAGAAATCAAGAGTCAGACGCTTAACCAACTGAGCCACCCAGGAGCCCCTCCACTTTTTTTTTTTTTTGAGGGCCCTCCTCAGAATGGCACTGGTGGCAGAACTGCAAAGGAGATTGCATGCACAACCTCTATAATCTCCTGTGTGGATGCCCAAGTCCCAGTAGAAAAAGAACAGAACACTAATACAGATAGGGACATTTTAGCAGAGAAACCTTAGAACCTGAAACTTTCAGATTCTCCTTAATTCTCTGTTCCAGCAGAAGCAACCCATTCCCTCTTGCCAAAAGAAAGCAGTCTCTCCTCGTCTGGAGATGTTACAAAAGCTGAACAAAGGCAGGTACGTGATAAGATGACACTTGCTCTATTCTGTATCTGACTCATCACCCTCTCAGCTACCAGGCTAATAACCAGAATTGGGTATTGGCCTGGGCTGGAAAAGAAGGATCTCTGTCCTGAGAGGAGATGAGTTCTATACCAAAGGTATTTCAGGCCCTGGCTGATGCATGCTGGAAGGAAGCAAGGGAACATGTGTGGAGATGGATCTTGAAGATATTAGACTTAGGGGGATGGAACACAAGGTTGGATAGGGGAGAAAAGACCTCTCAGGGCTGTTGGATATGGAGTGTAAGCAGACACTGATTATACCAGGAGCCCCAACCACTAGGAGCTTCTGGTTAGAGTGAGGAATATGGAAGTCAAGTAATAAAAGGACTTCTAGCCCTAGCCCATTTCACAATGGTGAAATACATTCATAGACCTACCCTGTAGTTAATCCCCCAATTTTTGAGAGTGCAGATTAGTAGAGATATATTTAGCAGATATAAGAATCTTTGCATTAATTTTTTAACCTGAGGAGTAAGAGCCTTTATAGTAGAAAGGGCCAGCTGGAAACCCTTGATATTACCCAACCAGCCCACTGCTGCATCCAGCCAAGAGGGTAAATGAGAAACAACACTGCATTTAGCAGGAATTGCAGAGATTACTACCATCATAAAGGCTTAGAAGATACGAGACTATTCATCCCATTATATCCTTATTCATGTCACCTCTCTGGCCTCTGCAAAAACCAAATAGGTCCTGGCAGATGATGGTGAACTATCATAAACCTACAACTTGTAACCTTAATCGTAGCTGCCATGATGAATGTGGTATTCTAACCGTAATGTATCCCCTAGCCCTTGAAAGGTCACTATTGATCTGACAAACATGTTCTTCTCAATACCTATTGCTAAAGAGGATCAAAACCAGTTTATCTGGGGCTCCTGACGGGTTCAGTTGGAAGAACATGTGACTCTTGATCTCAGGGTCATGGGTTTAAGCCACATGTTGGGCGTAGAGATTACATAAACAAACAAACTTTAAAAAAGGATAGAAGTCCACATTCACTGTGTTGCCCCAAGTCTATGTCAACTCTCTTTCTCTGTCACAGAGTAGCCTATAGACCCCTTGATCATCTTCTCATTCCATAAAACATCCACAATAGTCCCCTAGAATAGTCCCCTACTAGTGGTCCTGGTAGATGGGATAAGAAAGGTACCTTAGATGCCCCAATGAGACTAAGTATTCCAGAGATTGGGGGATAAATCCCCCATGAAGATTCAGGGGCTTGCCATGTTAGAAAAGTTTTTAGTGGTTCAATGGCCTAGGGTATGTAGAATATCCCATCTAAGGTAAAGGATGAGTTTTTTCACTAGCATTCTTATCACTGAGAAAGAGCCATGGTGCTTGGTAGATTTTGGAGGTGGCATATCTTGGGCTACAAGTGCTGCTCTGATCCATTTATCTGCTGACTTGGAAGTCTGCCAGTTCTGTTTGAGCTGAGAGCAAGGGAGGGTTCTGTAGCAGATTCAGTCTGTAGTGTAAGTTACCTTGACACTCGGGCATATGACCCAGAAGATCTATGGGGCATAAGGGTGCTGTACAGCACCTTTTAAAAACTCTATAAGGAGGAGTGCCTGGGTGGCTCAGTTGGTTAAGCGTCTGACTTCAGCTCAGGTCATGATCTCATGGTCCATGGGTTTGAGCCCCGCATCCGACCCTGTGCTGGCAGCTTAGAACCTGGAGCCTGCTTTGGATTCTGTGTCTCCCTCTCTCTCTGCACCTCCCCTGCTCACACTCTGCGTGTGTGTGTGTCTCTCTCAAAAACAAATAAACATTTAAAAAAAATTTTTTTTAAAACTCCATAAGGAGAGTTACAGGCTTAGAGTTTTTGGGGTAAGACTATGCCTTCTGTGGCAGAGAACCATTCATCATTTAAAAACAGATTCCTACAAGGTCTTAGTAGAGAGTAATTGCTTGACCATGGGATATCATGTTTGGTAGGCTGAATAATGGACTCCCCAAAGATATCTATGTCTTAATCCCTGGAACTTGTGAATGCTACCTTACATGGCAAAAAAGGAGTTTGCAGACATAAATTTGAATCCTGAGTTGGGAGAGATTATTCTAGATTATTCATGTGGGCCCTAAATGCAATCACACATATCCTTATGAGAGGAAAGCAGAAGCAGATTTGACATGCAGAGAGAAAAGATGCAAAGTGACCATAAAGGCAGAGACTGAAGTAATGCATCCACAATCCAAAAAATGCTAGTAGGCACCAGAAGCTGGAAGAGGCAGGGAATAGATTCTCCCCTTAAGCCGCCAGAAGGAGCATAGTCCTGCTGAGACCTTGACTTCAACCCACTAACCTCTCTTCCTTACCTCACACTATGGATCTTATGAGGAAGGAGATCAGCCCACATAACATACTGACAGAGAAGGAAAACGCTCAAACCTACTTCAGAGATGGGTTGGTGCAATTTGTTGGTACTCGTCAAAAATGGACAGCTGCTTCATGGGTCAGGGGTGACTATAAGAGTTAGTGATTAAGAGAAAATCCTCCCAATGGACAGAGCTACAATCAATACTCTTGATTAACCATTTTGAGAGGACAGAAAAGTGGCCTGAGGTACATTTCTACATGTTCTCCTGATGGTTAGAGACTTGAGTGAAACAATATTGGAAGACTGGACTAAGGAAATCTGGGCAAGAAAAAGGTGGATAGACCTGTGGGAATCAGTATGTATGTCTCCGTATCCCAAGTTAATGCCCACAAGTGAGCATCTACCATAGAGAAGGTGCTCAAAAAACAGAAGAGAGGATGATCCTGCCTATGGTTGTCAGTCAGCCTCTCTCCTCAGCTACCTCAGTGTTAGCATATTGGGCCCATTTGTTGAGTGGTTACAGTGGCAAACAGGATGGGCTCAACAGGATGGACTCCCTCTTGCTAAAGCTGATATAGTTATGGTTTTTGCTAAATGTCTAAAAAGTCAGTAGCAAAAACCAGACATGATACTATATATAGAAAGCCTTTGGGGTGCCTGGGTGGCTCAGTCGGTTAGCATACAACTTCGGTTCAGGTCATGATCTCATGGTTCATGGGTTTGAGACCCAAGTTGGGCTCTGCACTGACAGCTCAGAGCCTGGAGTCTGCTTCGGATTCTGTGACTCCCTCTCTCTGCCCCTCCCCTACTTGTGCTCTCTCTCTCTCTCTCTCTCTCAAAAATAAATAAATAAACTTTAAAAAAGAAAGAAAGCCCTAAAGACTCCACTAAAAAACTGCTAGAACTGATAAATGAATTCATTAAAAATCACAGGATATAAAATCAGTGTACAGAAATTTGTTGCATTCCTATACACTATTGTTATAAGAAAACAATCCCATTTATAATTGCATCAAAAACAATAAAACATCTAGAAATAAACTTACTAAAGAGGTGAAAGACCAGGACTCTGAAACTGTAAAACACCAATAAAAGAAATTCAAGATAATGCAAAGAAATTGAAAGACATTCCATCTTCATGGATTGGAAGAATGAATACCATTAAAGTGTCTATACTACCCAGAACAATCTACAGATTTAATGCAATTCCTATCAAAATACCAACAGCATTTTTCACAAAACTAGAACAGTCCAAAAACTTGTATGGAACCACAAAAGACCTCAAATAGCCAAAGAAATCTTGAGAAAAAAAACAAAACAAAACAAAACTGGAGGAATCACAATTCCAGATTTCAAGTTACATCACAAAGCAGTAGTAATTAAAACAGTACAGAACTAGCCTAAAAATAGACACACAGATCAATCGAATAGAATAGGAAACCCAGAAATAACCCCACAGTTATATGGTCAATTAATCTTCGACAAAGGAGAATGAATATACAATGGCAAAAGGAGTCTCCTCAACAAATGATGTTGGGAAAACTGGACAGCCACATGCAAAAGAAGGAAACTGGACTACTTTCTTCACCATACACAAAAATAAACTCAAAATGGATTAAAGACCTAAATGTGAGACCTGAAACCATAAAAATCCTTGAAGAGAGCTCAAGCAGTAATCTCTCTGACATTGGCTATAGCAACATTTTTCTAGGTATGTCTCCTTGAGACAAAGGATATAAAAGCAAGAATAAACTACTGGGACTACAACAAAATTAAAAACTTCTACACAGAGAAGGAAACAATCAAAACTAAAAGGCAACCAACCTACAGAATGGGAGATCTTTGCAAATGACATATCCAATAAAGGGTTAGTATCGAAGATATATAAAGAACTTATGCAACTTAGCGCATGTGAGTAGCTCAGTTGGCTAAGCGTCCAACTCTTGATTTGATCTCATGCTTGTGGGATTGGGCCTTGCATCTGGTTCTGTGCTGACAGGATACACCCTGCTAGGGATTTTTCTCTCCTGCTCGCTCTGCCCCTCCCCTGCTCACAATCTTTCTCTCAAAATAAATAAAAACTTTTTTTTAAAAAAAGGAACTTATACAGGGGCGCCTGGGTGGTTCAGTCAGTTGAGAGTCTGACTTTGGCTCAAGTCATGATCTTGCAGTTCGTGGGTTCGAGCCCCATGTCAGGCTCCGTGCTGACAGCTCAGAGCCTGGAACCTGCTTCAGATTCTGTGTCTCCCTCTCTCTCTCTGCCCCTGCCCCGCTCACACTCTGTCTCTCTCTGTGTCAAAAATAAATAAACATTAAAAAAATTTTTTTAAAAGAACTTATACAACTCAATGCCCAAATAACTCAATTAAAAAATGGGCAGAACACATAAACAGACATTTCTCTGAAGAAGACATCCAGATGGCCAGCAGACACATGAAAAGATATTCATCATCACTTACCATCAGGGAAATGCAAATCAAAACTACAATGAGATATCACCTCATACGTGTCAGAATAGCTAAAATCAAGAACACAAGAAACAATAAATGCTGGCGAGGATATGGAGAAAACGCAACACTCCTGCGCTGTTGGTGGGACTGCAAACTGGGGCAGCCACTGTGGAAAACTGTATGGAGTTTCCTCAAAAAGTTAAAAACAGAACTACCCTATGATCCAGCAATCACATTACCAGTGTTTACCCAAAAAATACAAAAACACTAATTCAAAGGGATACATGCAGCCCTGTGTTTATTGGAGCATTATTTAGGCAATAGCCAAACTATGCAGTCAAACGCTCTGCCCCTAAGCTATACCCCTGGCAATAGCCAAACTATGGAAGCAGCCCAAGTGTCCATCAATTGATAAATGAAGAAGATGTGATGTATGTATGTATATATATATATATATATATATATATATATATATATATATATATATACACACACACAATGGAATGTTATCCAGCCATTAAAAAATAATGAAATCTTGCCTTTTGCAATGACATGGATGAAGCTAGTGAGTATTATGTTAAATGAAATAAGTCAGTCAGAGAAAGACAAATACCATATAATTTCACCCATATGTGTAATTTAAGAAACAAAACAAGCAAAGGAAAAAAGAGAGAGAGAGATGAACCAAGAAACAGATTCTTAACTATAGAGAACAAACTGGTAGTTACCAGAGGAGAGGGGAATGGGTAAACAGGTGATGGGGATTAAGGAGTGCACTTGTTATGATGAGCACGGGATGACATATGGAATTGTTGAATCATTTATTGTACACCTGAAACACTGTAACATACTGTACACCTGAAACATATAACACTATATGTTAACTAACTGGAATTAAAATAAAAACCTAAAAACAAATTAATTTAATTTAACTAAAAAAAAGAAGAAGAACTGATACAACTCAATACCCAAAAAACAAATAACCCAATTAAATAATGGGCAGAAGACAAGAACAGACATTTCTCCAGAGAAGACATACAGATGGCCAGCAGACACATGAAAAGATATTCATCATCACTTACCATCAGGGAAGTGCAAATCAAAACTATAATGAGACGTCACCTCACACCTGCTAGAATGGCTAAAGCCAACAACATAAGAAACAATAAGTGTTGACCAGGATGTGGAGCAAGAGGGACCCTCATGCACTGTTGGTGGGAATGTAAACTAGTGCACCGACTATGGAAAACAATACGGAGGTTCCTCAAAAAGTTAAAAATAGAACTACCCTATAATCCAGCAATCACACTACCAGTATTTACCCCAAAAATACAAAAACACTAATTCAAAGGAATACACACACCCCTATGTTTATTGCAGCATTATTTACAATAGCCAAATTATGGAAGCAGCCCAAGTGTCCATTCATAGATGAATGGATAAAGAAGATGTGGTATAGAGGTGCCTGGGTGGCTCAGTCAGTTAAGCATCTGGCTTAAGCTCAGGTCATGATCTTGTGGTTCATGGGTTTGAGCTCCACATCAGTCTCTGAGGGGCTCTGTGCTGACAGCTCAGAGCCTAGAGCCTGCTTCGTGGATTCTGTGTCTCCCTCTCTCTCTGCCCCTCCCCCACTCATTCTTTTTCTCTCTCTCTCTTTCTCTCTCTCAAAAATAAATAAAACATTAAAAAATTTTTTAAAAGATGTGGTATATATATTTACAATAGAATATTATTCAGCCATAAAAAATGAAATCTTGTCATTTGCAATGAGATGGATGGAGCTGGAAGTATAATGCCAAGCAAAATAAATCTGTCAGAGAAGGACAAACACCATATGATCTCATTCATATGTGGAATTTAAGAAAGAAAACAAATAAGCAAAGGAAAAATACAAAGAGAGAGGCAAACCAAGAAACAGATTCTTAACTATAGAGAACAAACTAATTGTTACCAGAGGGGAAACGGGGATGGGGGAAACAGAAGATGGGGATTAAAGAGTACACTTATTATGGATAGAGCTAGAGAGTATTATGCTAAGTGAAATAAGTCAGTCAGAGAAAGACAAATACCATATGATTTTACTCATATGTGGAATCTGAGAAATGACACAATGAACATAGGGGAGAAAAAAGAGAGAGAGAAACCAGAAAACAGACTCTTAATTGTAGAGAATAAACTGATGGTTACCAGAGGGGAGGTGGTTGGGGGGATTGGTTAAATAGGTGATGGGGATTAAGGAGGGCACTTGTTGTGATGAGAACTGGGTGTTATATGTAAGTGATGAATCACTAAATCCTACACCAGAAACCAATGTTACACGTATGTTACCTAAATGGAATTTGATAAAAACTTGGAAGAAGAAAAAAGATGAAAAAAAATTTAAAAAAGAACTCCAGTCAATAAAATGTATTTGATATGATTCTGCTTAAATAAATAAATTAAGAAAGTAAGTAAGTAAGTGGCGGGGGGGGGGGGGGGGGAAGGCCAATTGATCCAGGTTGTGGCTCTAGCACTGCAGGAAACTGGGTAGAAGAGAATATGGGTCTGTATTGCCTCTAACAACTGCAAGCGCACCTAGTTATTTCAAAATAAAACATTTCATTTAAAAAAAAAAAGCCAGTAGCAATGACCAATACTGAGCTCTCAGCATAACACCAATCCTTAAGGAAACCAGTCAGCCTCTTTGTGGCAAGTTAATTACATTGAACCTCTTCAGTCCTGGGAAGAGCAGTGAAATTATGCCCACCCTGGATATGATTTTGCCTTCCTTGCCTGTACTAGAACTACCATCTGAAAGCTTCCAAGATTCCTGAGCCCACACAACATTGACTCAGAGCAAGGGACCCACTTTTAGCAAAGGAGGTACTGACTATAGAGATCTACTGATCATACTGTATACTTCATCAGCTAGAAAAACTGTTACCAGAATTGTGGAATTTTCTTTTTTTTTTTAAGATTTTCTTTCTTTTTTAATGTTTATTTATTTTTGAGAGAGAGAGAGAGCACATGCAGGGGAGGGGCAGAGAGGGAGAGGGAGATAGAGAATCTGAAGCAGGCTCTGTGCTGTCAGCACAAAGCCAGTCATGGGGTTCAACATGGGGCTTGAACCCACGAACCGTGAGATCATGACCTGAGCCAAAGCTGAATGCTCTACTGACTGAGCCATCAGGTGCCCCTGTGGAATTTTCTGTTAAAGCTCAGTTAAGAGGCTCTACCGACTGAGCCAGCCAGGCACCCCACCTGAGCAAGTTTCTTAACCTGTCCAATGCTGTCCTCATAATGTTTACATAAATGAGATGTCTTTGTATTGCATTTAGCTTGATGTTTGGCATAGATAAATGCATGCTAATAATTGAATAATTGTCATTAATTATGTCCTAGTTCACATGGAGCTGGGCACCATCCAAAATTCTAAGGTTCTGTGGGTTATACCTTTTTTGTCTTCTTTTAAGTTACCCCCAAACCCCTAAAGCAAAGATGACAGAAACAGGCGTCCTGGCAGCAGCAAGATACATTATAGGAAAAAAACCCACTGGATACCCTTCAGCACTCAAAAATATAAGTTGCTGGCACAGTGGCTTAGTGACATCAGTGAACTAGAAATAAATGAAAACTGATCATTTAGCTCTCACAAACTCTTGCCTCTGAGGACTCATGACAGGTAGCTCAAGTTGTAAGGCCCCAAACAATGGAGAAGCAGTGATGACAAAAGCCTTACCAAGAACATGACATGGGGTCCTTAATTCCTTCAGAAATCCTACAGAAAGTTTCAGGAAATTCCAGAGACAATAAACCCGGTTAAGGAAGTGGGTGTGTGCACATGCATGCAGGATGTATTCATGCACATGCGCGCGCGCACACACACACACACACACACACCTGCTTGAGGGCTGGGAATAAATAGGAAAGGACTGATGGGATTTAATACGTAAAGCTGGTGAGGGATAAAAAGCACCTCCTTCAACATCAGCTTGCTAGGGCATTAGAGGAGGATGAGAAATGTGCAGGTGGAGAAACCTGGCATCGCTGAATAAGAACCACGGGCTAGAACAATACTAGGTTGGCCTTCTGCTTTGAAATCACTTTGTGTGCAGTAGCAAGTATCGCAGCCAATGAGGTTTATCCAAGAAGAGCTTATCACTAATGAAAACTTTTCCCAGTTCCCCACCCACCCCCCCAGTCCCTCCGCCTTGATGACTTGAAAGCACTTCTTAGCCAGGCAGGTGGGTTTTAATAATAAGCTACCCAGCAGGCTAGCCAGGTTCCCGGTGTGAAGCTTCAGATATCAGGTGGGGATTAGAATGAAGTGTGGTTGGTGGAACACAAAGGAATAATTAGAAGTCACCTTCTCATCTTACAGCCAAGGTGCAGAGAGGAAAAGACACCTGTCCAGGGATACACAGCAAGTTAGAGGCAACACTGGAACTACATTTACAGTTTAGACTCTGGATCAGCCTCTTTCTTTTTGCATTGTAAAGATCCCTGGGAACCACCAGATCAAATTAATATCAACCCCTTCATTCTTTTGTTGTTTTTTTTCAGTCAATTATTCTTATCAATTGTCAAATTCATTTACTCAATAACTGTTACTAAGGCCCCTGTGCAGGGAGCTGGGCTAACCAAAATGAATGAAATATGACCTGACTCAGACTCATGGGTAAAACACTCATAAACATACAGTTAGGTAAAGGAATGGGGAAATAATTATCTCTGCTGCTAGCTCCAGAATTCCTCTTTGGAAAGGACTTGGCTTTGTTTGGGAAAACACTTTGTGAAGCTCTTGGGTAGAAGGAGAGGCCCTGAGGAAAAAGTGCCCTAGAACTGCTCTGCATGAGAAAGGCTCTGGAAGCCGTTTGTTGCTTCTGAGAGTAAGGGAAGATCAGAGAAATGGGGGGACTGGTACTGCCCAAGGAAAGGGAAGAGGAGGAAACAACCTGTGGCCAAGTAGCCAAAGAGGACTGAAGAGGGCCAAGGTGACTCCCAGCGACTTTAAAAGATTTTCTGTGTTACCCCAAGCTCTTCAGGAAAGCCCTCTGCATTCATAAGTACTGTTGTGTGAGCAAATTTTGCCTGGAAACCACTGAAGGAGCAAAATTTCCCATCTGGATTTCAAGGTGAAAATACAGGCTGCAGGTGAGGAAGTAGGAAGTCCAGGAGAAAAGGGGATGTGAAAATGTAAGTCTGAGAATCTGCAGAAGGATGAGGGAGGGCTTCAGCTTCCACAAAGCTGTCAAATTGGGAGGCAATGGTTAGGCAAAGTCAATTTTACCTAGATTTTAAGAATCTCGGAGGCCCTAGCTGCCATTGGGGTTACAATTACAACAGCTACCAGTAAATTCTGTAAAAGAAGCCTGCCTAAAGTGCTTTAGAAAAATTTCAGACTATTTGAGATGGGTCATGAAGGAGTTGTGAGAACTTGTCACACTGGAAGAAGAGGGCATCTTGGAAAAGGGAATGACCCATGCAGAGATTCAGATGTATGAAGAGCACAGTGCGTCCAGAGAAGAGAAGTTCCATGTGGCTAGGATAGGTTTAGTGGAGGACACGGGATGAAGTGAAGCTGAAGAAGCCAGCAGGGGCCACCACAGGAAGGCCTGAATGACAGCTTCAACTTTTACCTGTAGATAGGAAGACCCACACTGTAGAAGATGACTCTGGAGGTGGTGCAGCACCAGGCTTGTGATTTGGTTATTCTCTCCTTTGTGTACCTTTATGCCTTGCACATACCTCTAATTGCTGCAACCATCACACTCTACCAGCAATTGACCATGTGTTGTGTGCTTTGGAAGATCTTGAGCTCCAGGTAGGCCGGAAACATTCAGGTGGCAGAATAATTAGACAGTCCTGAATGCAAATCCTACCTCCTCAACTTATTGAGTGTTCTTGGGCAAGTTATTTAACTGCCCTGAGCCTCAGTTTCCTCATCTGCAAAGTGGAGATAATCATAGTACTTATCTCAAAGGATGGTAGTGAAGATAAAAAGAACAGAATTGCTCAGCATGATGCCAGCATACATTAGTCCTTAGGCAAAGCAACTCTTGTTCTGATTCACCCTTGAAATGCATAGCCTAGCATACAGCCTGCACATTTTCGGCAGAAACGTACATGAGGGGGACAACTTTTGATAAGGAGGACAAACTAGACATGTCAATGAAGGGCCCTCCTACAAGAGTCTGGGTTGTTGGTTTTGTTTTTTTTTTTTTTTTCATCTAGATATAATCATTTTCCCAATATCATAAGAACGTGGCTGAGGCATCTATGGTAGTTTTAAAACAGGTCAATAAATTCTTTGATATTCCTTCCTTCAAGAGGTGGAATCTAACTGCCCTCTGCTAGAATGTGGGCTGGATTTAGTAGATAGCTTCTAACAAATAGAATAAAGCAGAAGTGACAATGTACAGCTTCAGAGACTGGGTTACAAAAGGCATTGTGACTCGCTCCTTACTGGTTCTTGGATCACTTGCTCTAGTAGCAGCTAGTTGCCGTGTCCTGAGGACATTCACACAGCCTAAGGAAAGGTCCATGTGGGGAGGAACTAAGGCCTGCTGACCGTGGAAGTGTATCCTCCAGCTCCAGTCAAGTCTTCAGTCGACCTCAGCCTCTAATTGCATCCCGACTACAACCTCATGAAAGACCCTAAGCCAGAACCACCCAACAGAGCCACTCTTGAATTCCTGACCACATAAGCAATGAGATAATAAATGTTTCTTGTGTTAAGCCATCAAGTTTTGAGGTAACTGGTTATGTATCAATAGAGAACTAATACAATATCTAAATGCAATGCTTGGAATTTGATTCTTTCTTTCTGATTTTAATTATAGCCTTCAAGTGACATGTACAATCATCCTGAGGCATAAAAATATATAATTTATTAAATTAATCATCATCTTTGTTTTGGGTTCCAAAAAATATAAGAATTAAAAACAGGGGCTCCTGGGTGGCTCAGTCGGTTAAGCGGCCGACTTCGGCTCAGGTCATGATCTCGCGGTCCGTGAGTTCAAGCCCCGCGTTGGGCTCTGTGCTGACAGCTCAGAGCCTGGAGCCTGTTTCGGATTCTGTGTCTCCCTCTCTCTGACCCTCCCCTGTTCATGCTCTGTCTCTCTCTGTCTCAAAAATAAATAAACATTAAAAAAAAAAGAATTAAAAACAAAAACAAGAGGTCAGTTGGGAAGATGGTAGAGTGGGAGGGCCTTAAGCTCACCTCGACCTACAGATACAACTAGGTAACACCCTTATCATCGTAAATAACCCAGAAAATGAACAAAAGCCTGGAAGAACAAACTCCACAACTAAAGGCAGGTAAGAGGCCACAATGAAAAAGGTAGGAAGGGCAAAGACACAATCTGGGAGTGAAAAGACTATGGCTATCAGCAGTGGGGAGGGAGCCTCACACTTCTCACACCTCAGAGCCCAAGAACAGGAAGGAGGAATCTCAGTAATATTTGCCTTTGAAAATGAGAGGGGACTGAATTTCATGAATTCTTAAAACCAGTATGACTCAAAGCCTGGAATTTTAAAAATCAGCTCTGGGAGAGCCCAGAAGGCATTAGAAAGCAGAGTCCCCTCCCTTAAAGAGACAGCACTACAAACAGCAGATAGGATACAGAACCAGCAGTTTGAAAAATGCCAGGGGCAGATGGGAAGGAGAGTGATTTGCTCATCTCAAAGCACAGCCCAGAGGGACAGGGGTCACTGGGAAACCCCTCCAGAAACAAAGGAGCTGGCAGGTGCCATTCCCCACCCCACCCCCATCCCCCAGCATAAACTGCCACCTGCAGGAACCAGAGGAGAGGTGCCCACACTCCTTACTAAACCCTGCCCCCCCCCACCCCCACACTTCACAGGATCTGCCTTTCTCAGGCAAGCTAGCCTAAGTCTTGGTGCTGTGGGCCTCTCCCCCAGAAGACCAGTGTAAATCCTGCCAACACCACATCTCCTGACCCACGCGTTTTGCAGGACCTCAGTTCTGGCAGCAGCAGGAACACATCTCCTTTTGCAAGCAGACCACTGCACACTTTGCTGCCCACAATAGGCAAAGAGAGCCTCTGCAGACAACTGGAGTGAAAAAAAAAGAGAGTAAGACTTAACAGCAGATCGCATGCAAAACACAGAGGAAACACTCCCTGAAGTGTCAGGTGCTAGGGTACAGGGGACACTGCACTGCAGGGCACTACAGGACCTCTTCTTCATAAGGCTGTTATCTTTAACAGCAAGAGAAGTAGCTGACTTTCCTAACACAATGAAACAGACACAGAAACTCAGACAAAATGGGGAGACAGAGAAATGTGTACCAAATTAAAGAACAGGACCAAACCACAGTAAGAGACCTAAGCGAGATAGATATAATATGCCTAATAGAGAACTTAAAGAAATGTTCATAAATATACTCACTGGACTTGAGAAAAGAGGGGGGAGGGACATCAGTGAGACCCTTAATACAGAAATAAAAAAGAATCAGAGCTCAAGAAGACAATAAATGAAATTAAAAATATAGTTGATGGGAAAAATAGCAGGTTATGAAGCAGAGAAACAAATTGACCTGGAAGACAGAGTAATGGAAAGTAATCAAGCTCAGCAAAGGAGAGAAAAGGAAATTATGCAAATAGAGAATAGTCTGATGGAACTCAGGGACTCCATCAAGTTTAATAACAAATATCTGCATTTTGTAGGTCAAGGCAGTGACATGATATAGTAAAAGTGCTAAAAGAGAAAAATCTGCAGCCAAAAATACTCCGTTCAATAAGGCTATCATTCAGAATAGAAGGAGAAATAAAGAGTTTCTCAGACAAACAAAACTGAAGGAGTTGATGACCACTAAACCAGCCCTACAAGAAATGTTAAAGAGGACTTTTTGAGTGGAAAGGAAAGAACATGAAAAGAGAGTATGAAAAGTGAATCGCTTCTCGGCCTTTTGGCTAAGACAAGAGGAGGGTATGAAAAGTGAAAAACACAAAAGCAGTAAAAAGTATTTCTGTAAAAATCAGTCAAGGGATTCATACAATAAAATGATATAAAATATGACACCACATACCTAAACATGGGAAAGAAAGGAGTAAAGAATGGGTTTAAACATAAGCGACCATCAACCTAACATAGATGGCCATATGCACAAGATGTTACATACAAATCTCATGGTAACCACAAATCAAAAACCAGTAATAGATATGCAAATAATAAAGAGAAAGAAATCCAAATATGCCACTAAAGAAAGCCAACAAACCATGAAAGAGAGGAAGGGAAGAAAGGATCAGAGAAAATCTATAGAAACAACCACAAAACAAGTAACAAAATGGCAATAAATACATATCTATCAATAATTACTTTGAAGGTAAATGGACTAAATGCTCCAATAAAAAGACATTAGGGTGACAGGGTGGATTAAAAAAACAAGATGCATTTATATGCTGCATACAAGAGACCCATTTCAGACCAAAAGACACCTGCAGATTAAAAGTGAGGATGTGAAGAAACATTTATCATACAAATGGATGCTCAAAGAAAGCTGGAGCACCAATACTTATATCAGATAAAATAAACTTTAAATATTTTTAAAGTTTATTTATTTATTTATTTATTTTTACTTTAACAAATATTTTACTGCCCTCACATTCTTACTGCTATTACTGCTGGGATTCATTTCAAATTTTTATTTTATTTCATTTATTTATTTACTTATTTATTTTTTTAATTTAATTTTTTTAATTTACATCCAAGTTAGTTAGCATATAGTGCAACAATGATTACAGGAGTAGATTCCTTAATGCCCCTTACCCATTTAGCCCATCCTCCCTCCCACAACCCCTCCAGTAACCCTCTGTTCTCCATATTTAAGAGTCTCTTACGTTTTGTCCCCTTCCCTGTTTTTATATTGTTTTTGCTTCCCTTGCCTTGTCTTAAAGTTCTCATATGAGTGAAGTCATATGATATTTGTCTTTCTCTGACTAATTTCGCTTAGCATTAATACCCTCCACTTTCATCCACATAGTTGTGAATGGCAAGATTTCATTCTTTTTGATTGCCAAGTAATACTCCAGTGTGAGTGTGTATGTGTGTGTGTGTGTGTGTGTGTGTGTGTGTGTGTGTGTGTACCACATCTTTATCCATTCATCCGTTGTGGACATTTGGGCTCTTTCCATACTTTCACTATTGTTGATAGTGCTGCTGTAAACATTGGGGTGCATGTGGCCCTTCGAAACAGCATACCTGTATCCCTTGGATAAATACCTGGTACTGCAATTACTGGGTCATAGGGTAGTTCTATTTTTAATTCTTTGAGGAACCTCCATACTGTTTTCCAGAGTGGCTGCACCAGTTTGCAGTCCCACCAGCAGTGCAAAAGAGTTCCTCTTTCTCTGCATCCTCACCATCTGCTGTTGCCTGAGTTGTTAATGTTAGCCATTCTGACCGGTGTGAGGTGGTATCTCATTGTGGTTTTGATTTGTATTTCCCTGATGATGAGTGATGTGGAACATTTTCTCATGTGTTGGTTGGCCATCTGGATGTCTTCTTTGGAGAAGTGTCTATTCATGTCTTTTGCCCATTTCTTCACTGGCTTATTTGTTTTTTGGGTGTTGAGTTTGATAAGTGCTTTATAGATTTTGGATACTAACCCTTTATCGGATATCATTTGCAAATATCTTCTCCCATTCCGTTGGTTGCCTTTTAGTTTTGCTGACTGTTTCCTTCACTGTGCAGAAGTTTTTTTATCTTGATGAGGTCCCAATAGGTCATTTTTACTTTTGTTTCCCTTGCCTCTGGAGATGTGTTGAGTAAGAAGTTTCTGTGGCCAAGATCAGAGGTTTTTGCCTGCTTTCTCCTCGAGGATTCTGATGGCTTCCTGTCTTACATTTAGGTCTTTCATCCATTTTGAGTTTATTTTTGTGTATGGTGTAAAAAAGTGGTCCAGGTTCATTTTTCTGCATGTTGCTGTCCAGTTTTCCCAGCACCACTTGCTGAAGAGACTGTCTTTATTCCATTGGATATTCTTTCCTGCTTTGTCAAAGGTTAGTTGGCCATAAGTTTATTTATTTTGAAAGAGAGAGAGAGAGGGGCGCCTGGGTGGCTCAGTCGGTTGGGCGGCCGACTTCGGCTCAGGTCATGATCTCGCGGTCCGTGAGTTCAAGCCCCGCGTCGGGCTCTGTGCTGACAGCTCAGAGCCTGGAGCCTGTTTCAGATTCTGTGTCTCCCTCTCTCTGTCCCTCCCCCGTTCATGCTCTGTCTCTCTCTGTCTCAAAAATAAATAAACATTAAAAATTAAAAAAAAAAAAAGAGAGAGAGAGAGAAAGAGAAAGAGCATGCAGCAAGCAGGGGAGGGGCAGAGAGAGAGAATCCCAAGCAGACTCTATACCCAGCACCAAGCCCCATGAGGGGCTCAATCTCAAATAAACAACCTAAACTTATACTTAAAGGAGCTAGAAAGAGAACAAACAAAACCCAAACCAGCAAATGGAAAGAAATAATAAAAATCAGATCAGAAATAGATGACATACAAACAAACAAAAAAACCACACAACTGAACAGATCAATGAAACAAGGAGCTAATTCTTTTAATCGATCAACAAAATTGATAAACCTCTAGCAAGACATTTTATTTTATTTTTTCTTTTAATTTTTTTTAATGTTTACTTATTTTTGAAAGAGAGAGTGAGACAGAGCATGAGCAGGGGAGGGCCAGAGAGAGGGGAGAGAAAGAATTGGAAGCAGGCTCCAGGCTCGGAGCTGTCAGCACAGAGCTGGACGAGGGGCTAGAACCACAAACCGTGAGATCATGACCTGAGCCAAAGTCAGACACTTAACCGACTGAGCCATCCAGGCACCCTACTAGCAAGACTAATTTTAAAAAGAGAGAGATAGGACCCAAATAAACAAAATTACTAATGAAAGAGGAAAAATAACAATCAACATCACAGAAATACAAGTAATTATAACAAGATATTATGAAAACCTATATGCCAACAAATTGGACAACTTAGAAGAACTGAATAAACTCATAGAAATATATCATCTACCAAAACCAAAGCAGGAAGAAATAGAAAATTGAGCAGACCAATGACCAGGAATGAAATTGAATCAGTAATAAAAAAAAAAAAAACAAAAACTCCCAAAAAACAAAAGCCCAGGACTAGAGAGCTTCACAGGTGGATTCTACCAAACATTTAAAGAAGACTTAATACCAAAAAAAAGGGGAGTTAATACCCATTCTTCTTAAACTATTCAAAAAAATACAAGATGAAGGAAAACTTCCAAATTCATTCTATGAGGCCAGTATCACCCCGATACCAAAGCCAGATAAAGACACCACAAAAAAAGAGAACTGCATACCAATAATTCTAATGAATATAGATGAAAAATCCTCAACAAAATTTTAGCAAATTGAATCTAACAATATATTAAAAAAACCAAACACCATGTTCAAATTGGATTTATTCCCAGAATGTAAGGTTAGTTTCATATTTGCAAAACAATCAATGTGATATGTCACATCAATAAGAGAAAGGATAAAAACCATATGATCATTTCAATGGATGCAGAAATAGCATTTCAAAGTGTATCCATTCATGATAACCCCCCCCCCCGGGGCAAAGTAGGTCTAGAGGGAACATATCTCAACATAATAAAGACCTCATATGAAAAACCTACAGCCAACATCATATTCAATGGTGGAAAACTGAGGGTTTTCCCCCTCTAAGGTAGGAACACAACAAGGGTGTCCACTTTCACCACTTTTTTTCACATTTTTTAAGTTTCTCTATTTATTTTGAGAGGGAGGGAGGAGGCAGAGAGAAAGAAAAAGATTCCCAAGCAGGTCCTGTGATCAGCACAGAGCCCAACAGGGGACTTGATCCCACTACTGTGACATCATGATCTAAGCCGAAATAAAGAATCAGATGCACAACCAATTGAGCCACCCAGGTGCCCCCACTTCCACCACTTTTATTTAACATAGCACTGGAAGTCATAGCCACAGCAATTAGACAACATAAAGAAATAAAAGGGCATCCAAACTGGTAAGGAAGAAGTAAAACTCTCACTGTTTGCAGATGACATGATGCTATATATAGAAAACCCTAAAAATTCCACCAAAAAACTGCTAGAACTGATAAATGAATTTATTAAAGTCACAGGATACAAAATCAATGTACAGAAATCTGTTGCATTCCTATACACTATTATTATAAGAAAAGAATCCCATTTATTGACAGCACCAAAAACAATAGAACATCTAGGAATAAACTTACTAAAGAGATGAAAGACCAGGACTCTGAAAACTAAAAAACACTGATGAAAGAAATTCAACATGACGCAAAAAAATAGAAAGACATTTCACACTCATGTTGGAAGAACAGGTATTATTAAAGTGTCTATACTACCCAGAGCAATCTACAGATTTAATGCAATCTCTATCAAACTACCAACAGCATTTTGCACAGAGCTAGAACAATCATAAAATTTGTATGGAACCACAAAAGACCTGAAGTAGCCAAACCAATCTCAAGAAAGAAAAACAAAACTGGAGGAATCACAGTTACAGATTTCAAGTTATATTACAAAGCAGGAGTAATTAAAATAGTATGGAACTGGCATAAAAATAGACACATAGATCAATAGAATAGGAAACCCAGAAATAACCCCATAATTACATGGTCAATTAATCTTCAACAAAGGAGGAATGAATATACAATGGCAAAAGGAGTCTCTTCAACAAAAGGTGCTGGGAAAACTGGGCAGCCACAAGCAAACAAAGGAAAATGGATCGCTTTCTTCATCACACACAAACATAAACTCAAAATGGATTAAAGATCTAATGTGAGACCATAAAATCTGAAACTATAAAAAACCTTCAAGAGAGCATAGGCAGCAATCTCTCTAACATCAGCTATCACAACATTTTTCTAGATGTGTCTCCTGAGGCAAGGGAAATAAAAGCAAAACTAAACTATTGACTACATCAAGATAAAAAGCTTCTGCAGAATAAAGGAATCAACAAAACTAAAAGGCAACCTAAAGAATGGGAGAAGATATTTGCAAACAATATATCCAATAAAGGGTTAGTATCCAAGATATATAAAGAACTGATACAACTCGGGGCGCCTGGGTGGCTCAGTTGGTTAAGCGTCCGACTTCAGCTCAAGTCACGATCTCGCGGTCCGTGAGTTCGAGCCCTGCGTCGGGCTCTGGGCTGATGGCTCAGAGCCTGGAGCCTGCTTCCGATTCTGTGTCTCCCTCTCTCTCTGCCCCTCCCCTGTTCATGCTCTGTCTCTCTGTGTCTCAAAAATAAACGTTAAAAAAAATTTTTAAATAAAAAAAAGAACTGATACAACTCAATACCCAAAAAACAAATAACCCAATTTAAAAAATGAACAATAGACATGAAAAGACATTTCTCCAAAGAAGACATCCAGATGGCCAGCAGACACATGAAGAGGTGCTCAATACCACTCATCATCAGAGAAATGCAAATCAAAATTACAATGAGATATCACTTCTTCACACCTGTCAGAATGGCTAAAATCAACAGCCCAATAAACAATAAGTGTTGACCAGGATGTGGAGCAAAAGGAACCCTCATGCATTGTTGGTGGGATTTAAATTAGTGCACCTACTATGGAAAACAGTATGGAGGTTCCTCAAAAAGTTAAAAATAGAACTATCCTACAATCCAGCAATCACACTACCAGTATTTACCCAAAAAAATACAAAAACACTAATTCAAAGGGATACATGCACCTCTATGTTTATTGCAGCATTATGTACAATAGCCAAACTATGCAAGCAGCCCAAGTGTCCATTGATAGATAAATAGAGAAGATGTGGTATATATAAAATGGAATGTTATTCAGCCATAAAAAAGAATGAAATTTTGCCATTTGCAACAACATGGCTAGAGCTAGGGAATATAATTCTGAGCAAAATAAATTAGAGAAAAACAAATACCATATTCTCTCACTCATATGTAGAATTTAAGAAACACATGAGCAGGGGTGCCTTGGTGGCTCAGTCAGTTAAGCAATAGACTTCGGCTCAGGTCATGATCTCATGGTTCGTGGTTTCAAGCCCCACATTGGTCTCTCTGCTGTCAATGCAGAGCCTGCTTCAGATCCCCTGTGTCCCTCTTTATGCCCCTCCTCTCCCCTGCTCACTGGCTCTCTCTTTTTATCTTGAAAGAAAGAAAGAAAGAAAGAAAGAAAGAAAGAAAGAAAGAAAGAAAGAGAAACAAATGAGCAAAGGGATAAAGAGAGAGAGAGAGAAACCAAGAAACAGACACTTAAACTCTTAACTATAGAGAACAAACTTATGGTTACCAGGGGGAAATGGGTTTGGGGGTGGGGAATAAAGAGTACACTTACCAGCAGGCCTGGATGGCTCCATTGGTTGGGTGTCCCACTCTTGATTCAGCTAAGGTCATGATCCCAGGGCCATGAGATTGAGTCCTGCATTGGGCTCCGCACTGAGCATGGAACATTTTTAAGATTCTCTATCTCCCTCTGCCCCTCTCCTCCACTTGTATGCTCTCTCCTTCTAAAATAAAAAAAACTTAAAAGAACATCTAAAAAAAAGAGTACACTTATCATGATGAAAATAAATAAAATATTTTTAAAAATAAAAAAATAAAAATAAGTCTCTAGGCATTCAGAATCCACAGAGCTGCTATACAGTTTGTGGGATAATCAAAAATCTGAGCATCCTCTGAGAGAGAAGCTTGTTACAGTGGTCGGGAGAATTTTCAGACACCAGCAATGCACCCAGAACTGAGAGCAGAATGAATTAACTCTTCAGAAAGGAGAGGCCAGATCATGTGGTTTATCAAAACCTTCTTCACCAAGTTGTGTATTGTTCTACCTGCTCAGGTTTTCAAGCTGGAAGACGCGTAGAAACAGAGATTGGCCCTTTTCAGCAATTTCTCTCTAAGTCCCAGATCTATTCATTCTGGGTGGTGCACCAAAGAAAAAGGAAGGACTCAGGGGTAGGAGAGACTGAAGCTAGAATCCTGTCTCAGATACTCACACCATTCAACAAATAAATACTAAGTCCATAGCTTGTGCCAGCTGCTGCTACTATGGTGAGTAAAAACAGACAAGCTCCTTGCCCCTATGGAGTGAATTCCTAGTAGGAGAATTTTTTTTAATTTAATTTTTTAATTTACATCCAAATTATTTAGTATATAGTGCAACAATGATTTCAGGAGTAGATGCCTTAGTGCCCCTTACCCATTTAGCCCATCCCCCTCCCACAACCCCTCCAGCAACCCTCAGTTTGTTCTCCATATTTATGAGTCTCTTCTGTTTTGTCCCCCTCCATTTTTATATTATTTTTGTTTCCCTTCCCTTATGTTCATCTGTTTTGTCTCTTAAAGTCCTCATAAAGTCATATGATTTTTGTCTTTCTCTGACTAATTTCACTGAGCATAATACCCTCCAGTTCCATCCACGTGGTTGCAAATGGCAAGATTTCATTCTTTTTGATTGCCAAGTAATACTCCATTGTGTATGTGTATGTGTATATATATATATATATATATATATGTACATATATATGTGTGTGTGTGTGTATATATATATATATATATATATATATATATATATATTTACATACCACATCTTCTTTATCCATTCATCCATTGATGGACATGGACATTTGGGCTCTTTCCAGACTTAGGCTATTGTTGATAGTGCTGCTATAAACATGGGGGTGCATGTGCCCCTTTGAAACAGCATACCTGTATGCCTTGGATAAATGCCTAGTAGTGCAATTGCTGGGTCGTAGGTTAGTTCTATTTTTAGTTTTTTGAGGAACCTCCATACTGTTTTCCAGAGTGGCTGCACCAGTTTGCATTCCCACTAGTAGGAGAATTAAGTAATCATGCAAATAAATGCAATTGCACTGTACAGGCCAGGGAGGGACAAGGCCAGGGAAGACTTCCCAGGGGGAAGTGGTGCTTGATCTGAGAGCTAATGAATTGATAGTTAAGTAGCCTAAAAGGATGTTAAAAATGATAGAGCAGGCCCAAAATGGAGTCACTTATGTGAAGCCCCACACTGCAAAACCAGGACTTATTAGTGTCAGCTCTCCCACAAATAGAATCTGAAACTAGTAAATCAGGAATTGCCTAATCAGCACTAGTTAGGTAATCTGCCTGCTAGACCCCTGCTATCCCCTAAAGGAAAGTAACCTAGCAATAGCCAACCTGCTTTTTTGCCTAGTACAACCTCTTGTTCCTGCATCTGCCTCTGAAAGTCTTTCATTTTGTACAGCTCTTCAGAGCTCTTCTCAATCTTCTAGAGTGGATGCTGCTTGATTCATGAATCACTGTATAAGATCTTGAAAGTTTACTGAGTTGAGGGGCACCTGGGTGGCTCAGTTAAGCATTCAACTTCAGCTCAGGTCATGATCTCATAGTTCTCAGGTTCAAGCCCCACATTGGGCTCTGTGCTGTCAGTGTAGCGCCTACTTCAGATCCTCTGTCTCCCTCTCTCTCTGCCCCTCCCCTGCTCGCTCTCTCTCTCTCTCTCTCTCTCTCTCTCTCTCTCTCACACACACACACACACACACACACACACACACACACTCTGTCTCTCTCTGTCTCCAAAATAAATAAACACTAAAAAAAATAAAATTTACTGACTTGAATTTTGTGGGTTTTTTTAAGTTTTTTAATGTTTATTTATTTTTGAGAGAGAGAGAGACAGAGACAGAGTGTGAGCAGGGGAGGGACAGAGAGAGAGAAAGACAGAGTCCGAAGCAGGCTCCAGGCTCTGAGCTGTCAGCACAGCACAGAGCCTGATGCAGGGCTCGAACTCACAACTGCAAGATCATGACCTGAGTTGAAGTCGGTTGCTTAACTGACTGAATCACCCAGGCACCCCGAATTTTGTTTTGTAATAGGGAGAAGGAAGAATATTCCAGATGAAGGAAGAGAATGCATAAAGGCACAATGACAGGAGAAAACGTGCATGTGCCAGAGCCTGAGAGCAGACCAGTGAGGTAGAGTGAAGAAGGTTTCAGAGGAGGGGATACATGTGAGACATATGAAGCTCAAAAGACAGGACTCGGCAATATCAGTTAGGAATACTTTCGTGGAATGAACAGACAACCTGACCAACAGTGGCTTGAACACATGAGTGTGTGTGTGTACATGTATGTGTGTGCACGTTTCCTCAGATAAGAAGTTTCCTGAGACAAGAAAAAGATAGGAAGAATTCCAGAAGTAAGGGGGATTTGAATAGGAGTTCAGTGATGCCAGGGCCAACATGAAGCTCTTTTTCCTCACAGCTGAATCCAGCTCCATGCTTCATGATCAAATCCAAGGCAGGAAGAATTGGAAAAGGGGGCAAAATCCAAGACAACAGTCTCTTTTATCAGGAAAGGAAAATCTTTCTCAAACCACCCTCCTCCCCCAGCAGACCTAACTGTGTAATCAGGCCACTTTTAGCTGCGAGGGAAGCTGGAAGTTCAACTTTTTGGCTTTTCTATCCTCTTTAGAAAAAAATGGAAAAGGTAGAAGAGGATTGGGAATGCATGTTGAGTTAGTCAATTCACAGTGAGTTTGCAAGTACAGGGTGGGGGAGTGAACAACTGGATGGTTGATATCATTCTGATTAGATAATATTGCAACATAGTGAGTTCAGTTTTGGGAATATTGAGCTTGAAGGTATATGGTAAACTGAATCCCTGGAACCTGTGAATATTACTGCCTATGACAAAAGGACTCTGCAGAAATGATTAAATTAAATTTTGAGAAAGGGAGATTATTTTGTATTATCCAGGTGGGCCCTAGATGTAATCACATGTGTCCTCACAAGAGGGAAGCACAGGGAGATCTGAGCCCAGAAAAACACTAGATGTGACAATAGAAGGAAGAGGTTACAGATGTGAGGAAGGGGCCACGGAATTCAGGCAACTTCAAAAACTAAAAGAAAATAGATTCTCCCCTCAGAGCCTCCAGAAGGAACCAATGACACCTTAACTTTAGCCTGTCGAGATTGATTTTAGACTTCTGACCTCGAGAACTGTAAGAGAATAAATTTGCGCTGTTTTAAGCTTATGCTTTAAGTTTGTGGTAATTTGTTACAGCAAGAATAGGGAACTAATGCAAGTTGCCTTTAAAACATCTAAGAGAGGTCAGTTAGGCAGTTGGATATAAGGGTCTGGAGGTGAAAGAAGAGGGCCAGGCATGAGGTCTACATTTGAGTGTCATATTCAGGTGTGTAGCATTTGAAGATGTAGAAGGGCATAAGCTCCTATGAGGAGAGTGACACTGTCACCTACATGCTGTGCATGTTTCAGCCAGATACTTAACTTCTCTGAAACCATTATTTATTGAGCCTTTATTCTGTCCTGGCACCATACAGAGCTATTTACGTGCACTCATTCAATACTCTCAGCCATTTTATGAGCTAGACACCATTTTTATCTATTTACAGAACAGGAAACTGAGGTTTAGAGAGATTAGTCATGTGTCCAAGATCAGACAGTACATGATGTAGTGAGACTAACTCCATTCCTCATGCCTTGGCCCTTATAGCCCATGCACCAGCAGCACTGGCACGATCTAGGAGTCTGTTAGTCCTACTGAATCAGAATCTGAATCTTCACAAGATCCCCAAGTTATTTATACTTTGTGTGACAAGCACTAGACTCTAGTCTGCGTCCAGAATGGGTTCCACTCTGGCAGGTGCCGCACCAAGAACCTAACTCCGAGTTCTAGAAGCACAGACGTTTTACACCTCTGCATCTTTGCTCACACCATTCTCTACCTGGAGCTGACACTTCTGTTCAGGTGCCTGCATTAGGCACCTCCAGGATTCTCAGGTGCTTTTGACTACAGCAACTCTCGGGTTACAATGCTGTCTCCTCCACTACGTCTCCGGTGCAAGATACAGTCCTCTCTCGCCTAGGTGCCCCAACGCCGGGTTTTGCCAGGCAAAATGCAGGAAACGCCAGAGCAGACACCCAGCAACTATTTAAAGATAAGTATGAAGCAGCTAACGAAACTTAACTTGTCGCCAACTTAACTTGTCGCCGTAAGAAATCCGCGCAGACACTGTCACGCCCTGCCGAGCCCTGGAGTAAGACGGGGCGGTGAAAGGACAGTTAGCGGGAGGTTTAAATGACACAGCACTAGAGTCCCACGGCCGGACTGGCTGAGCGCATGCGCGCAGTGGCCGAGGCACCGCCTCAGACGGCCTTTCCCGCATGCGCGGGAGCCCGGATGTGGATCCAGTTGGTTGAAAGCGCCGGGCGCTACAGTAATGGCCGCTCTCGGAATTGCGATGGGTGGTGGCAATTGGTTTTCGGCTTTGGCGCTCGGGGTGACTCTCCTCAAATGCCTTCTCATCCCCACATAGTAAGGGACCCGCACCACGGTTGGTCAAAGCGGGAGAGAGAAGCGAAGATGCCCGTGGGTGGGAGGAGGAAAGGGAACTTGAACGCTCACGTAGGCTCCGCTATGCTTTTGCTAAGCTTCCCGCTCCGCCGGTTGATTGTTACTTGACCTGAGAACTAGATCATAGCCCTGGATGGCTAGGTTCAGGCTTGGCGCTGAGTTAAATGTTTTTAAGCCTTGGGTCTTCATCCTTAATATGCAGATTAAGAACACTCAGCTCCACCATTCGTTCAGCTGTATTTAACAGTTGTCTGCTGGGCTAGGCACTAGAGATCCAGTGGTGAGAAAGACATTTCCGATTCTTGCCCTCGATAGATTAGTGGGGGCAGACAAAAACGAATGTTTCAGATTGTGATAGGATGTATAAAAGAAATTGACTACAGGTCAAGGCTTTACCCCTCTTTTAGGAGGTGATGTTTGAGTTAAAATTTGAAGGATGAAAGAGAATAAGCCATGTAAAAATCAGTTGAAGCATAGGAGAGAATAAGTGTAAATGCCCTGTGGTAGGAAAAAAACTCAAGAGCATTCTGGGAACAGAAAGTGACCGTTGTTGCTGAAGAGCATGATGGGAGGAGGAGAATGGCACAGGATGAGGTGGACAGTGGCCAGATCACACAGGATTAAATTGCTATTTGAAAAATAGAGGGGCAAGGCTGAAAGCATGGAAACCAGTTAGGAAGTATCCACCAAGTAATATGTATACTGTGGGTACTCAATATTAGCTTCCACCATCTGTTCATCCTTCCTAACTCTTATCCCATCATTTATCATTTCATTCCTTTTCTCCCTTCCTTCCAGGTCTCCCCACCCCTTCCCAGTTTAGGTTTTGGTTTACTGGTATCATTTGGTTCAAGTTCTTGGTGATATCCTGCTGGGTATGGAAGAACTGTATGGATAGAGTGTGCATTTATACTGATGTGGCTATGTAATTATATAAGCAATGAAATGTGTGTAGGTTTAGCAAAATGACTTACAGGGACTTAGAAAAAGGAGTTGGTCAGTTGAACTTTCTGTGCAACTGAAAATAAATAAGAAACATATCTCCGTTTTAAAAGCAAATTGGAAAAAAAATCTTTCTAAAATGAAGAAATTCAAATCGGAGTGAAAGGGAATTCTTTTTTTTTTTTTTAACTGTAGATCTGTGTATGTAAAGTAATGTTTCTTGCTTTAGTTACTTCAGGGTTGTTACTTTCAATACTGCTCTTAGTCCAGGATTAAGAGCATATATAGTTGTAGTTAATGTTCTGCTTCTCAACTGCAAAACCCTGGGATGTGAGAGGGAAGGATTACAGCATTACGGTATTACAGGATAAATGTAAATATAGTGAACAAACTGTTAACTGCTTTTTGTATACCATGTACTGGGCTAGGTACTACAGGGGAGGACAAAATGGATATGATCACTAATCCTATAAAGGGTATAGTTTAGTAGGATAACAGTTCCAGCAACAAATCAAAGTAAATATGTAATTACACAACTACACTGGTGTTAAGTGTTATGAAGAAAATTAGCCAGTAATCCTGTAGGAAAGTACTGTATGATCAAATGTTTAATCATATAAATAGAATGTATTGTGTGCAAGTGTATCAAAATTCTTTTATTTCGTCATTCACTTCACTATGCTCTTGTTATGATGTGCTGAACAGGGAACACGGTTAGTGAAAGGAAGATAAACCTGGCTGTTACTACAAAACTTAGTTTACCAATGTTTAAAGAACACAACTTTTTTATCTGTCTCATAATTTGGACCTCTTGTGTACATACTGCTAATAACATGAAGACCTTTCTCTGCACTATATGCAAATGGTAACTAAACAAAGCCACTTTGAATCCTTAAAGGTTCTTTCCAGGTTTATGACAGTAATTGTATTTACATTTCATGGTGCCTAGTATTGACATAGTGTTATATCTCTATAGTAAACAGATGAATCCATTAAAAAAAAAAGTGTTATAAGGGAAAAGAATGGGATTCTATAAGGGGACTAACTAGGGAGACTTACTTAGATTGGGTGTCAAGGAAAGTCTCAGGAATTGACATGTAATTGGAGGCCTGAAGACCACTCCCAGTACATGTCTTTTGATAAACATAGGTAAATGTATTTCTGTTGACTACTGAATATACTTAGAAATTAAAATGCTAGCTCAGTTTTGAATTGTGATTTTGAGGAATCCATAGGAAATTAAGGGGACATTGTCAGCAGGAATTTGGAGATACCTATCTCTAGAACTCAGGAAAGAGATCAAGCTTGTGCTGTGGTTTGGAAGTCATCATTATACCGTTAATAATGGAAGCAATAAGAATGAATAAGATTGTCCAGAGTAGAGTAAGTTGCATAAAAAGAGGACCAAGAACTGAACATAGGGGATCATCAGCGTTTTACCTGATGAATATTGGAATGGAAAGCCATGAAAGTTGGCTAGGAAACTCAGGAGATAGCTGACACTGGAAAGGTTGTATAAAACATTGGAAAGTGTTAATCGGGTTTTGTTGTGGAACTCGTTGACTTTGATGATGAGTGGTTAACTCCACAGGAATGTGTTGAGCCCGTCTGTATATCAGGTGCTGTTCAAGACATGGAAGGGAAATACTGCAGTAGACAAATGGGAAAAGAAAATTATTCTGAAGAGGGGAGAAAGGCACAGAATATGCCACCCCAAAATATGTCTCTTTGCCATAAGGATTATTTGGGGCTGATTATTTGGAGAAACTGCAGATACAGGAGAAGCTCTGAAAAAAGTAGAAGTTACCCTTTTAATAAGATTTGTAAGTTTTTCCTTTTTATAAGGAAAATTTATGTGAGAAAGGGGGCCTGTACCAGAAAGAGAGCTGTTACCAGAGATCACTTTTCCACCTGACTTATCTGCTGGCAGGGTGACCTTTGTGCACCAAACATCTTCTCACTTGAATTTCTTCTCCCCATTTGAAGCCCCAGGCTCCTATCCCTGTCCTTAGTTCAGGGTGGTATATAAGCCTTAATCATTTGGCCACCATTTAAACCTCATGTCTTTCTCATCTCTTTTCGGGCTCCCATATATACATATATTATTAAAATTGGCTTTTTTTTTCTCCTGTTAAATTCGTCTTATGTCAGTTTAATTCTTAGACCAGCTACAGAACTTTAAGGGTAGAAGAGAAAATGTTTCTTTCCCTGCAGGAGAGATTCTTGACTATATTTACACATAGTGAGGAATTAGGAGACATGGAAAAGGCAGGGCAGGGGCCTTTTCTCACCTTCTCCATCTGATGAACTCCTGCTCATCCTTGAAGTTCTAGCTGGTGTGTGAAGCATTTTCCAGATAATGAATATTGTTAGAATTCTTTGTGAACAAGAGTAAGTGACCTCTGAGCAATAGCCAGAGGACCTCCCTTAAGAAAGAGTATGGGATTTTGCCCAGCCCTTTAGATAACTCCAAGAACCTTTTCACTTACTTGTAGATCCCCAACTTTTCCAGAAGGAGGTCTGGCCTTCAGATAAGTGAGGTGTCTCAGGATTATGTAATGCCTGTTTGTGTTTTTAGAGGATCATGAACTGTGGCTGTATAGGAGTGTTAGTCCATTTAAAAGCATAATTTTAGAAATGTGAAATTGATAAATGTAACAAAATCTCATTTTACTCATCTGATTACTTTGAATAGCCATTCCACAGATTTTGAAGTACACCGAAACTGGCTTGCTATCACTCACAGTTTGCCAGTATCACAGTGGTATTATGAGGTAAGTTTAAATTTTCACTTTTTTGGTGGATTGTCTTTTACAGTGATGTGTGAAATCATATAAGTCTTACTGATATCAGAAGTTTTCCATGTGATTATAGCTCTAATTAATCTTTATAAAAATTGTACTTTTTCCTCAGTTCTGTCCTCTGGCACTATTAGGGAATCCCTGTACTTCAAAATGAGTTTCCCAAACAATAAATTAGAAATTATAATATTTGCCGCACCCCTTTTGAAAGAATTTGGGACTGGGAAAGAGGAATAATTAGATTCCAGGCCTGGCTCTGTCACAACATAGAAAATATATTTCATTTCTCTGAGCCTTAGTTTCTCATCTGGCACATAAAGATTAGGAATGAATTATTTCTAAGATCCTGCTAATCCCCACTATTTATGAAAAAAGAAATAATCAAATGTGATATATAGGTTTCTGATAATATACAAACCATTCTCTTCTATTATTTTTGAAAACTATGTATTTTTATTTCTGGTATGAATTACTAAGTTGCATATGATATTTCAGAAGTGTCTTGATCAAAAATAGCACTCTGCTGCAGGGAGGTTTCTTTAAGACAATCTGCAAAGTTTTCTCTTAATTCATTGTTGCTTTTTGGGTTTGTTTGTTTGTTTGTTTGTTTGTTGTCAGATCAGAATAGTCCTTTGTACCAAAAAAGCTTAAGAACAATTGACCTAAGGGACCGAGTTCTTCTCACATAATAATATTATAAGTATTTGATAGGAATGCTAAGGATCTTTAAGTAATTGCTTTAGTATAAGATAGTTCAGTTTGCATGTATACATATACATTAGAAGACATTTTGTGTGGCCTAGCAGTCAAGAGTTTGGGGCTGTGATTCCAGACCACCTCTCTGTGACTTTCAGTTCTGCCAGCTAACACCCATGCTGAGTGACTGTGGGCAAACTGCTTGACCTCTCAAAGCCTCAACATCCCTAACTATTAAATGATAATAAGTATTAGAGTGAAATGAATATGATGCTTATAATACTTAGCACAGTGCTTGGAACAGAAGTGCTCAGTAAACATTAAGAGTTATTAAGAATTAGCATTATTCATATCATGACCCTTAGACTGTAAATAAGAAGGCAGCCCCCTGTCTTCTCTTTCTCTCTGACCATTCCTTCCTTGCCTCCTTTGTTAACTTTTCCTCATCTGTACACCCTTTAAACAGCTGGTACTCTAGGGTTCTCTTTGTGGTACAGAATTTCAGTTCTGTAACTCTTTCTGGATGTTCTCTCATTTGTTCCTATAACCTTCACCACTGTCTGTTAACTTAGGATTCCTAGAACACTATTTAGGCCAAAGCTGTCTTCTTTATCAATTTATTTTAGATAAAAGAGTCTTATATAAAAGATACTCTTGTGGTACCTGGCTGGCTCAGTCAGTAGAGCATGTAGCTCTTGATTTCAGGGTTGTGAGTTCAAGCCCCACATTAGACATAGAGCTTACTAAAGGAAAAAAAAAGTATTCTTGTAATGGTATACTTCTTTGTTCTTCCTGCTCTGCTCAAAAATAACCACAAGAGCCAATAAGGAGCAAAACTCAGTTGTGGGCTTGACTATATGAGACAAGAACCTCACAGTAGGGGATAAGGCTGGAGAGGCACATGAGGTCAGGTCTGGAAGGGTCTCTCTGACATGGTAAGGAGAGTGAAGATGTGAGCAGTGGACTACCTAACTGTGACTTCAAACCTACCTTTCTGCTCTGGCTTCAGCTTAAATTGATTGGTCGATTGGTTGGGAAAGACACCAAAGAGACCCACAATAAATACTTGTGGAATGAACACAGTTGTTTTGAATCTTCATATGAAGAAGTTGGATATTTCTTTTTTTTTTCTTTAAAGTTTATTGGTTTATTTTGAGAGATAGAGAGCATGCGCATGCACACACGTGAGTGGGAGAGGGGCAGAGAGAAGGAAAGGGAATTCCAAGCAGGCTCCAGTGCCATCAGTGAAGAGCCCAACATGGGTCTCAAACTCTCAAACCCTAAGATCATGACCGGAGTTGAAATCAAGAGTCAGATGATTAACCAACTGAGCCACCCAGGCGCCATGAAGTTAGATGTTTCTATATCTGAAGAAATAGCTCTTCTTGAGAGCAAGATAGAGTTGCTCATATTAAGCAGTGTGGTAAGCAGCCAAGGGCGTTGCACCTAAGACCAGATATCATGAAACCAGCACAGGCTGACAACTCCTAGAACTGATAACCAGCAGAACCAGAAGAAGCCTGCAAAGACCCAAGACTGATTAAGCTCCTTTAAAAAGGGAGGACTTTTGCAGCAAACTGTCAGACTCTCCAGACGTTGAATACAGTGAAAGGGTCAGTGGGTCTTTGCAGGCTTCTTCTGGTTCTGCTGGTTATCAGTTCTGGGAGCTGTCAGCATGTTCTGGTTTCATGATATATGGTCTTAGTTGCAACGCCCTTGGCTGCTTACCACACTACTTGACATGAGTCACTGCTTGACATGAGTGACTCCATCTTGCTCTCTACAGCTCTGTCGTACGAGCTTACTGAGCTAATGGATTTGGAGTCAGAAGCCCCAGATTTTAGTTCCACTTCTGCCAAATATTAGTTAAGTGATGGAACTGTTTACTTGGGAGGAAATGATAGCTAATAGCCTAACTGGCTTCTCAAAAACTGTTGAGGTAAGAGAATGGCCCAGATGGAAATCCTTGAGGTCCAGAGAACCTTCTTAGCTAGATTTGGAAAGTCTTTGTGTGGGGAATAGGAGCAGCATGTAGAAAGCCTCTGAGTGGTATGGAATTGGGAATAGCAAAGAAACGACAGGGACATTTTATTTTGGAAAAATGGCCATCTCCCAGGCAGCACCTGTCCCTCCCAGTTTTTTTCAATGCTTTTCCTAGTCTCCATTTTATTTAAAGTAATAAATGTTCCAAATAAGGTAAAGTAGGACAAAACCTTTTACGCTTCTGTAGAGTAAATGGCTCTTTCAGGGTAGAGTGAACTCTGACATAGAAACTGTAGCTGGGAACTGCAGATGTTAAAGTTTAAGTTGATGTTGACTTTCCTGGAATTATATGGAGCAGTAATTTCTAAATTTGTTTCTTAAATATCTATACCCTAGCAAGAAAACATTTAAAAAAAATTTTTAAGTTTATTTATTTTGAGAGACCGAGCACATACAGGGAGGGGCAGAGGGAGAGGGAGAGAGAGAGAATCCCAAGTAGCTTCTGCATTATGCAGAGCCCGATGCAGGTCTCCAACTCACAAACCGTGAGATCATGACCTGAGCTGAAATCAAGAGCTGGACGCTTAACCTACTGAGCCACCCAGATACCCCGCAAGAAAACATTTTGATCATTTACTACTCCATGTGAGTTTATTTATAAATTACAAAAGTACTGCCTTATTAATATACTATTAAAAGTAGACATTAAACAGGATGAAATTAAAAAATAGAATTTCTAACTTTTCTTTCTCCAATTTAATAGCTCATCTTGTTTACACTCCCCATTGGAAACTTGGGATTAGGGAAGGAACTTTTCATAGAGAATTTAATGGGTGGTTTCATAGCCTGAGTACTTAAGACATACAGCCTCTGGGTTTGCCTCAGATCTGAGGCTTTCTACATGTTGGTACCTGCAGGGGGAGGAAACAAGCTACTTCTTATCTGGATCCAAAGTTGTCATTTAGCCTTACCATGAACAAAGAGCTAACAAGTAGTTTGTCAGAGTCTCTCTCACCTCATTTTATGCCACAGAGCGACCCTAAATAGTAGTCCCTATGAGCACCCAGTTAGTACCCAGTGAACCTTCAGTGCAATTCCAGAAGGAGAGGAATTTCCCATTGAAAAGAGCAACAAATACAGAGTAGGGAGATTATTATTACCATCTGAGCTCTTAGAGGTGCAAGGTCTGAGTTTAGTTTTAGGGACATCCTATGGTGATAGCAATAATTTTTTAAATGATAAATAATATTTACGGACACTTTGTTTCTGGTTCAATACTATGTAAATAGTATTTGAAATGCGTATGTAAAATTTAATGCAGTAATGAGGTAGGTACATCCCTGTTGTTTGGGTGAGGAAATGGAGACTTAGAGTAATCTAACAAAACATAATATCCTGAAGTTATATATTTCATATACTATTTCATATGATCTGTATTTTCATTTACTCATTAGTGATTGCTTATTTATTTAACTAATGATTTTTTCGTACTTAATATATCAGGCACTTACTAAAGGTTCAGAATACAGAAATGCAAGGAGTGACTTTTGCTCTCTTAATCTCAGTATCTGATAACCTATAAGAACAAAAGATAAAAAGCATTTGTGTTCTCTTTTGTCATTCATAACTGTGTTTCATATGTATTATATCAATTAACCCTCACAATACCTCATTTTACGAATAGAGAAGTTGAGTCTCTGAGACAGAACTTGAACCCGAGCTAGTGAATCATTTGTTATACCATAGCTCCCTTTATATATTTAGATGAGTAGCACCATGTCAGAACCAAGGTTATTGCAAGTTTCATTAATTTTCTTTGAAATATAGTTAATTCTATTTAAGGAAAATTGAAGACCATTATTAAATAACTTAGGAACCAGGTTTTGGTGGTCTGCTCAGTCTTACATAGAAATTACTCTATAATTTAATCATTTATTTAAAGATTTGGTTTTTTTTTTTTAATCTCTGTACTCATTGTGGGACTTGAACTCACAATCCCAAAATCAAGAGTCGCACGCTCTTCCAACTGAGCCAGCCAGGCACCCCAGGTCATATTTTGAATGCAATTTTATTTCATGTGCTTTTTTAAAGACTAGAGAGTGAGGATTTTCAGTCTTTACACCCACTTTGTTTATTCAGTTATTTAGGATATGTTCCATTTTTTTATTTTTACAGGCAACTTCAGAATGGACCTTGGATTATCCGCCTTTTTTTGCGTGGTTTGAGTATGCCCTGTCACATGTTGCCAAATATTTTGATCAAGAGATGCTGAATGTCCGTAATCTGAACTATTCCAGCTCGAGAACCTTACTTTTCCAGAGATTTTCTGTCATCTTTACAGATGCACTCTTTGTGTATGCTGTCCACGAGTAAGTCTGAGAATGTCATTTTGTGTGGAAGGTGTTGAGGACATAATACAATATTAAGTAGTATTAACTGGTTCTTCATTTGAGAGAAACAAAGCTCACATGATAGCAAATTCTAGAATAGTTCTGAACTCTGTTACTGTGTTTTAAACTGTACAGTGAGTAATTACAGTAGGTAGTCTACCTATATCTTGTGGAAGACAATGGGGAATGAGGTGGGATTACAAGGCAGAGGCAGAATGAGAGATTGTGAGTGTTCTGAGGAGTAGTCTCACGTAGAGTTCCATGACCATTTCTCCTGCTCAGAATGGCTCCATATGCTTTTCTTTCCTTTCTTGTAACTGGCCCCCAGAGGTTTCTGTGACCTACCCTATTCTTTAGGATACACACACATACATACAGCACACACACTCGTGTACACATATTCATTGTGCTGACCACCAATGGAGTGTCCATTCTAGTAAACTCAGGAAACCTTACTGAGTGCTTTTAGTTGTTGTTTCTGGACTCTTTCCTTCATGAAGACTCTTCACTAACTTAAAAAAAATTTTTTTTAACGTTTATTCATTTTAGAGAAACAGAGCACAGGCAGGGGGGAGGGGCAGAGAGAGAGGGAGACAGAATCTGAAGCAGACTCCAGGCTCTGAACTCTCAGTACATGAGCTATGAGATCATGACCAGAGCCGAAGTCTGACACTTAACCAACTGAGCCACCCAGGCGCCTTAGACTCTTCACTAATTTTAAGTTATGTTTATATTTTATATTTTTATGCTTTGCATCTTTTACTTATAAATTAATTTTAGTTGAATAGACATATATACAATGTCTTGCACAGTGACTTATAAGTAGTAAGTTCTCGGTTAATGTTGGTTCCTATTCTGTCCCAATACTTTATTAAGCCTGCTGGTATGATGTGACAGACCACCAACTGTGTCCCTTCATGACCCTTGTCACAAATGGATCATTTCTATTTGTGAGGCCCTCTACGCTGAACCCCTGCCCCATCTAGGCAAGAGTCCCTTGGCAATGTTTTAACCCCTGCTCATTCTCAAGGAGTAGTTCCCACTTGACACCTTAACATTCAATCTGTTTATGACCTAGCAAGAGTTGGAAGGGAAGGTGAGTTGTGATGTACACCTTTAAACTCAAAATGGTTGAATTGAAGTTCCTAGAGAAGGCATATAAGCAGAAGGAAGAGGGAATAGAATTCATTTCTACCTACAGTGTAGAAGGAGCACTTAAATAAGATATAAATTGTTGAGATCTATGTCCCAGTTCCCAGAACCAGTAACAAAGTATAGACAGTAACTTACTTAATTTTCTCAATTACCTTGTAAGGTTACTGTCTTTGTTGAGGAAATGGGCTCCATGGAGGAAAAGCAGAACACCTTTTGCTAACCCCTCTTTAATTGCATCTTTATTGTCTGTTTCTTTTTTGGGGCTTAGATTTCTGTTTTTGCGATTTGCCGATACTCAGACGTATTTTTTAAAATCCTTTTTCTGGGATTATACATCGTTGTCAAAATTTTGGAAAACAGAAAACCACACATGTACACAAAGTAGAAGTGACCTATACTCCTCCACTTACAGCTATCACCATCACCATTTTGCTATATATTATTTCATTCTCTCTTCTATGTCTGAATATAATTTTTATAAAATAAAAATAGGATCATAATTTTTTCATTTGCTATTGTCATTTAATAATAGATCTTGACATTTAAATGATACACATTTTTAATAAATGTTTTTAAAATTATTTGGACAATCGGGGCGCCTGGGTGGCGCAGTCGGTTAAGCGTCCGACTTCAGCCAGGTCACGATCTCGCGGTCCGTGAGTTCGAGCCCCGCGTCAAGCTCTGGGCTGATGGCTCAGAGCCTGGAGCCTGTTTCCGATTCTGTGTTTCCCTCTCTCTCTGCCCCTCCCCCGTTCATGCTCTGTCTCTCTCTGTCCCAAAAATGAATAAACGTTGAAAAAAAATTTATTAAAAAAATAAATAAATAATAAAATAAAATTATTTGGACAATCAGGAGCTATGAGTTTATGGCTCTATTTTTTTTTTTTTTAGGGGATGTTAGATCTGATAGGATTTATTTATTTATTTTTAATGTTCACTTTTGAGAGAGAGAAACAGAGCATGAGCGGGGGAGGGTGAGAGAGATAGGGAGACATAGATCTGAAGCAGTCTCCAGGCTCTGAGCTGTCAGCACAGAGCCCAACATGGGGCTCAAACTCACGAACCGTGAGATCATGACCTGAGCCAAAGTTGGAGCTTAATCAACTGAGCCACTGAGGCACCCCATTCTATTTTTTTTCAAATGTTTATTTATTTTTGAGAGAGAGAGAGTAAGTAGGGGAGCAGTAGAGAGAGAGGGAGGGATTAAATCCCAAGCAGGCTCTGTGCTGTCAGGGCATAGCCCAATGCAGGGCTCGAACCCACAAACCATGACTTGAGCCAAAATCAAGAGTCGGACGCTTAACCAACTGAGCCATCCAGGTGCTCCTCGTGGCTCTATTTTTAATTTGGCTGCTATGATATATAATTTAGAGTACCATATTATTCTGGTCTGCATTTTTTTATTATAGTTGATATACAATGTTACACTGTTATATTAGTTTCAGGTATGGTCTGCATTTTTTACACTTCAGGACTAAATAGTGTGTGCCCTCTCAACTTTCAAAATCCTTCCCTTTGAGTTTATGGTGGCTGTTTGTTTTTTTTTCATTTTACTAAATGAAGACTGTTTCAAATCAGCAGAGCTGAGAAAGAGACACGGAACTGACCCTGAGGTCTTTGTTTTTGCTGTCACCTTTTTAAGCAGTCAGGAACAGCATGGACAGTTTATCAGGAATAGCTAATAAAATATGTCTGAGTGTATCAGAGTGTACTCTGTAGTGGTATAGTGATGTTCTAATGAAGATAAAAGCTCTTTCTGCTTCCTTCCTGGTGTTCCACTGTAGGTGCTGTAAATGCATTGATGGGAAAAAAGCAGGTAAAGAACTTACAGAGAAGCCAAAGTTTATTCTATCAGTGTTACTGCTGTGGAACTTCGGGTTGTTAATCGTGGACCGTATCCTTGACATTTTCTGCACTATTCCCTTACTTACTCTGATATATACTAAGTATGAGATTAATTATTTCTTCGGTGGTAATTCTGAAATGTGAGCTGCTTTTGAAAATGGGTGTGGGGTGGGTCCGTGGGTTCCCAAAACTGTGGTTTCTATGGGTTCTCCCAACTGTACCAGACACTGATTTTTAGAGCACTTTGTTTCTGAAAAGCTAGTGGTGATATTCAAGAACCAGTTAAACCATCAGTAAAGCACTATACTGGGATTTGTTAACTGTCTTTAGATCCATCAGATACATATATCTTACATAGTTTTAGAACACATTATTCTAAATACCTTTTCTAGGAAAGGGCCTGTCTCAGTGTTACATATGGGACCAGGCAGACCTTCATGCTCTTCTACCACCTTAGATTACCACATATTAACAGGCAAAGTTCTTAAATCCAGAAGATACGAATGAAACTAAAATCTTAACGACAGGAGCCTAATATTTTACAGTTTTCATAAAGGTAGCCATGTGTGAGGAAAACACCCGCACTTTGGTTCAAGCCTGACCTGGACTCAGCTCTTAGCTATGGCATTGCAGTAGCTTTAGGCTGTGTGTAGGTTAATGGCTTTGAGCTCTGATGTCCTCACAGGTTCATCGTGAGGCTTACTAGGATTGTGTATATATACTATAAACGAGGGGGTGCTGCATGCCAGTGGCCTTCAGTAGCTGTTAGGTCCCTTCCTTTCTCATCCCTAATTTAAAAAACAAAACCAGAAAATTCCCTGTCCTGTAGCTGCTGGGTCTTTAAGATAGAAAAAGCATGGGAAAGTTTCCTGGTTTTCTTCTTAAACATAATTTTTTTATCCCTATATAATACTTGGCACTATATACATTTATTTTATTTTATTTTTTATTTTTTAAAATTTACATCCAAATTAGTTAGCATGTAGTGCAACAATGATTTCAGGAGTAGATTCCTTAGTGCCCCTTACCCATTTAGCCCATCCCCCCTCCCACAACCCCTCCCGTAACCCTCAGTTTGTTCTCCATATTTATGAGTCTCTTCTGTTTTGTCCCCCTCCCTGTTTTTATATTATTTTGCTTCCCTTTCCTTATGTTTATCTGCTTTGTCTCTTAAAGTCCTCATATGAGTGAAGTCATACGATTTTTGTCTTTCTCTAATTTCACTTAACATAATACCCTCCAGTTCCATCCATGTAGTTGCAAATAGCAAGATTTCATTCTTTTTGAAAAGAGTAACACTCCATTGTATATATATATACCACATCTTCTTTATCCATTCATCCATCGATGGACATTTGGGCTCTTTCCATATTTTGGCTATTGTGGATAGTGCTGCTATAAACATTGGGGTGCATGTGTCCCTTCGAAACAGCACACCTGTATCCCATGGATAAATGCCTAGTAGTGCAATTGCTGGGTCGTAGGGTAATTCTATTTTTAGTTTTTTGAGGAACCTCCATACTGCTTTCCAGAGTGGCTGCACCAGCTTGCATTCCCAGGCACTATATACATTTTAATTAGAGTTTGTCTAAGGTTTGACTCTGTTTATAGAAAACACATTTATGAGAAGTTCAAACTGGAGGAATATTTTTGTCTTTAGTTTACCTATTAGGAAAGCATTTGCATTTTTATATTCAATCTGCTGGCACAATTCAACTTAAATTTGGTATCCTCTGTTGTCTTTCCTTAATCTAAGTCCAGATATTCATTTCCAGTACAATGGTTTTTTATTTGGATTAATGCTACTCTCCATTGCACGATTATTTCAGGTAAATACAAAATAGGCTGATTAGATTTTTGCCCTTAAGTCTGACTTTGAGCTTTGAAAGGCAACAATAAGTTGGTGATGGGTAGACTTATTTGATGAACTGTTTTGAATTGTCAAGCACTATAGATAATTTTATTGCATACTTCTCATAAATCCCATCTTCTCTTTTGACAATAATTTTCTTCCTTTTGCGCATAGACTCTAGAAACTTGTTAGAGGGTGGCAGACCTGAAATAAACTTGTGTTGCTGTATTTGGCTGGAATCATTTACCTAGGAATGAAGTCTCCAGTTTTTACAATATAATAACTGATGGTGGGGTTTCGTCGTCAGAAGTATATAGCATAGTGTAATGGAAAGTATGGGATTTGGAATCAGAAGATTTGAGTTGAAATCCTGACTGACCCTAATGAACTGTATGACTCAGACAGGGCTCACACAAATGCATTGGCTACTTTGGGTTAGGTACATTATATATAATATCTTATTGAGTAAACCTCACAACTATTCTATGAAATTATTGTCATTATTTTCCTCCTCTTTATAGAGGAAGAAATCAGAAGTTCATATTTTGGGGTCACCTCTCTGTATGCTGGATAAGAATCCTTAGCACTGGCGTTTAGGAATTTATAGGGAATTTTGATTCACAGTCAGGTTTGGGAACCATTACTCGAAAGTAAGTCATTTAACCCCCTCAGCCACAGTTTTTGCATCCATAAAATGAAATGTACCTCTTATTACATTCTTATTTGTAAAATGGGGGCCCCCTACCTCACAGGGACTTTGGAAAGATCAAATTTGATAATCTGCTTTAAAATTCTTTGTCAACTATAAATGTCTGGATAAGTTTTTGTTTTTTAACCATAAAAAGCCACGTAGCACTTAGAGCATAATTGGCATTCAGTGAATGATTGTTAAATAAAGTTTAGCTAGACCTTCTCTGAATCTTAAGTTGAAAAAGCGGTGATCAGAGATCTGGAAACAACCCATTATTTTTCCTGATCATTCCTCACTCATCTATTCTAGAGCACACCCTGATGAGACAGTGAGAGAAGGAACCTGGCCTTTCATGGCCCCTTTGGCAGCTTCCTTGCTGAACCACAGGAACATTTTCTCATTTGATCCCCAAATTCCTGTGAGGTAGGTAGAATTCAGATTTATTTAGTTATAGTCAACTTGGGGATTTTTTTGTTGTTGTTGTTTATTTGTTTTAAATCAGAATACCTTTAGTTCTTGTAGGTAGTTTGTTAGGATCAAGTACTGTACTCGGTGCCTTCAGACTGATAGTACTATATGTTACCTGATCTCTAACACCAGATTTAGGTGGCTCTTTGGTAGCATAACATCATATGTATTCTTTCATACTCTCATCCCCAGGTCCAGGAGATGAGGGTGATTGAATTCTCTGGGCTTCAGATCTTTAAGGAGCATTGGGGTGTGTTTTTATGATAATGTGTCCTGTACCTTAGCATCAAGCTTAGTATTAAATAAATATTTGTTGCAGTAATGAACTAGGCTCAGTATAAAAACTAACTAGAATCATTTGCCTGTTTTCTCCTTATATTGCATGTAGAATATTTGCCTGAAATTTAAAACCTTTTTATTATAGCAAATTTAAATCATATACAAATGTAGAGAATATAAGAATAGCACAGTGATCTACACACAAACACACACAAGATTATTTTGAAACATATCCCAGATGATTTCATTCATTAAGCATGTCAGAGTATAGATTTTAAAATATGTATTTTTTAAATTGTGTTGAAATACACATAAAATTAACTATCAACCATTTTTTTAGTGTACAGGCTAGTATTGTTTTAAGTATATTCACATTGTTATGCAACCAGTCTCCAGGGTTTTGTTATTTTTTAATAAACTTAATTTTTAAAAATAGTCCTAGGTTTATAGAAAAGTTAACAAAGATAGTACAGAGAGTCCCTGTGCCCCTCACCCATTTTCCCCTCATGTCACCGTCTTACATAACTATGACACTTTCATAGTTCATTCTTTCAACAAGACTAAAAAACACTATTGTACACCTAAAACCAGCATAACACTGTATGGTTAACTATCTGGAATTAAAATTAAAACTTAAAAAACAAAAAGAGACTAAAAAATCAACATTGGTGCTGCACTCAGATTTCACCAGTTTTTCCACTAATGTTATTTTTCTGTTCCAGGATCCAACCAGGATACTACATCACTACATTTAGTTTACCCTGAATTTTAAAGTGATATTTCCCTTTTAAATCTCCTAGAAAAGGCATATGGAAGGAGCATTTCTCTTTGCTGTTCTTCTGCACTTCAAGCACATCTACCTCTATGTAGCCCCGGCTTATGGTGTATACCTGCTACGGTCTTACTGTTTCACTGCAAATAAACCAGGCAAGTTTTAGTGACAATAACAAAACCTTTATTTTCTTTTTCCTTGATTTGGTAGCTTGCTTCATGAGAGGATTTTATGAGGCACAACAGATATCTCTCGTTTATTGATCCTATAAACCCTTGACCATTCTGACTTTTCTGTGCTCTTGTCACACCATGAAGGTTGGTGTGCTATCAGGGGATACTTCTGGTTTTAGCACATGGTATAAGTTATGGTTTTCCATGCTCCTGGTAACGGTAATGTTCCTTTTCTGTAGATGGATCCATCCGATGGAACAGTTTCAGCTTTGTCCGTGTTATTTCTCTAGGACTGATTGTTTTTTTAGTTTCTGCTCTTTCACTGGGTCCCTTCCTAGCCTTGGTAAGTCTTTTATTTTTTAAATTAAGTAATACATGTTTTTTGTTGTTGCTGCTGTTGTTTAGAAAAAAATAATAAAACAAAGAATGTATAAAAGAAGCAAATCTACTTTTTTCTGATTCTTCCCCAGTATGACTCCCCAAAGACAGAATGGTGTTCTTTCAGACATTTTGGTTCATATTCAAATACGTATCTGTGTATTTACATGTTTAACTGTATGTCTTTCACACACATAGACACACACACTTACACACAGAATTGATGATCATTGTTCGCAGATTTCCTTATTTGCTCATTTGCTTACTTGTGACAACTTATTTGTAACTCCAAAATCAATACTAATGGTGTTGCATAGTCATTCACTGACAACATTCAAAGTGCCTAGAATATTATAGATGTTCGATGAATATTTTTCGTTTTCCCCTTTTTCCCTCACCCTGGGGTCTCCTCCTTTGCAGCTCGTAAATTCTTCCCTTATTATAATTATCTCATAGCAGTACTGGACTGGTATTCAGCATATCTTGTCCCACTCAACAGATGAGTAGGTTAGACAAGAGGAGGTTCTGTGAACTGCTCAGGATCACACAACTACTTGAGGGAACAAGGACTAGAACTTTCTACACGCTATGTCACAGATGGTTCTTTAGTTCTCTTTTTGCATTTGGAAAAGATCAGTCACTGTTTAATCTCTTTTGTACAGAACCAACTGCCTCAAGTCTTGTCCCGACTCTTCCCTTTCAAGAGGGGCCTCTGCCATGCATATTGGGCTCCAAACTTCTGGGCTTTGTACAATGCTTTGGACAAAGTGCTCTCCATCATCGGTATAGTAGCCAGCCTTCTTACTTAGACGATGGATTTGGACAAGTCATACTGAGAAATGGAAAATCCTGCTTTGTGTTTTGAATGTGGCTGAACTGTTTGTTGTCCGGCCTTGTGTTTCAGCTCTCAGAATAAACAGGGGAGCAGTTCTAGGGACTAAGGTTTCAGTGTAGTAGACAGGCTGTGTTCCTTATAAAAACCATTTGTAGCAATGAGGTTGATCCTTTGCTTTGGAAAAAAAAATACAATATTTAGACATTTTTAAAAAGTAATTTTTGCCTTGAGTAAAATGTTATTTAGCAGTTATCTCTGCTTTTAAACTTAAATGTGTGCATAAGGAAAGAAGACTGTGTAAGCTGTGACTCTATGTGTTCTATCAGTAAGGAAAATGATAGTCATGCATGAGATGAGAAGAAATGGGAAACCTAGGCTAGGCTTTTAAGTTTGGGTTGTGATAAAATAATAATAATAATAATAATAATAATAATAATGTATATCTTAAGATGGTTCTACTGAAAATAATTCACTCTAGAATAACTCACAGTAGTTTGTGAATATAGCCTAGCTTGATGGGAAATGGGGAGGATCAAGAGAAAGGTCAGTAAGCTTTGTCTGAAAAAAAATGGGCCAGATAGTAAATAGTTTAGGCTTGGCAGACCACATAAGGTGTTTTTGTTTGTTTTACCACCTTGAAAAATATGAAAACTCTTCCTAGCTTCGGGCTATGCAAAAATTAGTCACAGGCTGGGGATTTGGCCCTCAAGGTAGAATTTGCCAATTCCTGATCTAGAGTCTGATGATTTGGTTGGAGGCCCACCTGCATAAATGAGTGGCTCTGTGGCATTCTTCAAGTCACTTGATTCTTCTAGTGAATATAATAAGAGGATAATGTAAGTAACTGTACCAATGCACTATGTTGTAAGAAACATGCAATAATAAAAAAATGCTATGTTGTTAGTAGCAGGGGCATTGTAGCCAGACAGATCTGAGTTTAATTCTACCACCTATCACTTGTGTGACTTTGGACAAGTTATACATCTCTCTGTGCCTTAGGGGTCTGAAAGTAATGGCTACAAAGCTCTTGGCACAAGTAGCTGCTGTCACTGTTTTGGTGCATACTTAAAGGAAATCATAATTTGGTATTATCCCTCACCCACTGTGAATCCAGCCTTGATGTCCAAGGACTCTTACAAGGAATTTCTTAACATTTATATTCAAAAACCTTAAATAACCAGCATGGTATGAGGTATAAGGGCCACTTTCCTTGTCCGAGTGAGGAAACTAGGCTGTACATTATCTTATATATCTGCCTCTTCAAAGATGTCTTGGTCATGAATAGACACTTTTCTAAAGAAGACATCCAGATAGCCAACATGCACATGAAAAGATGCTCAACGTCACCCCTCATCAGGGAAATACAAATCAAAACCACACTCAGATATCACCTCACGCCAGTCAGAGTGGCTAAAATGAACAAATCAGGAGACTATAGATGCTGGCAAGAATGTGGAGAAACGGGAACCCTCTTGCACCGTTGGTGGGAATGCAAACTGGTGCAGCCGCTCTGGACAACAGTGTGGCGGTTCCTCAAAAAATTAAAAATAGATCTACCCTATGACCCAGCAATAGCACTGCTAGGAATTTACCCAAGGGATACAGGAGTGCTGATGCATAGGGGTACTTGTACCCCAGTGTTTATAGCAGCACTTTCAACAATAGCCAAATTATGGAAAGAGCCTAAATGTCCATCAACTGATGAATGGATAAAGAAGATGTGGTTAATATATACAATGGAATACTACTTGGTAATGAGAAAGAATGAAATCTGGCCATTTGTAGCAACGTGGATGGAACTGGAGAGTATTATGCTAAGTGAAATAAGTCAGGCAGAGAAAGACAGATACATGTTTTCACTCATGTGGATCCTGAGAAACTTAATGGAAGTCCATGGGGGAGGGAAGGGGGGGGAAGTTACAGAGAGAGAAGGAAGCAAACCATAACAGACTCTTAAATCCTGGGAACAAACTGAGGGTTGATGGGGGGTGGGGGAGAGAGGAAAGTGGGTGATGGGCATTGAGGAGGGCACCTGTTGGGATGAGCACTGGGTGTTGTATGGAAACCAATTTGACAACAACTTATATTTAATATATAAAAAAAAAGATGTCTTGGTCAGTGGCGGTAGCTTTAAGAGAGACTCATCAGACTGAAGGGAAAAGGAAAGAGGTTAATGAATACAAAATAATTTGGTAGTGTACACCTCCCCACATTTCACTGATTTTCAGTAGACCTTGTCTACTACAAGGCTGTGCTCAGACTGTCCTTGGCTGTCCTATTAGCTTGTTTGGGATGGGATTTGCATCATCATCCTCAGACTTGGTCATCTAATAAGTATTCCTTGAACACGTACGTGATGGGGATAAAAATGGATTAATCATCATTTCTGCTTTTAAGAAATCCAATACAGTGGAGGAAATGAGTGCATAAACAGATACAGGGCAGTAGGGTGAACACTAGATAGAGACATGTACAGGGTCCATATGTGTGTACCTAGCCCACAAGAAAATCAGCTCTACTTTTTTATTTAAAAGATTTCTCCCTCAGATGAGGAAGTGAATTAGGAGTTAACTTAGAGAAGTGATTAGGCCATTCTAAGCTAAGGGGACAAGTGTGGAGAGTGCTATGTCAATTCATTGTGGCCAAGCCACATTTAATCAAGCAGAGGATATGAGATTGGAGAGGAAGGGGCCAGATCATGGAAGACAGTTTATGCCATGCTTGGGAATATGGACTTTATAGGCAATGAAGGATTCCAAGCTGGGATGTGACATGGTCAGACTTGCATTTTAGAAGCCTGCTTCATTTTAGAGGTGAGAGAGAGCAGATTGATATTCATACTGTCTGCACGAATTCCCTGTTCCAGTGCAAAAAGCTGCTTTGCATCATATGATCTCAAGACCAGAGGCATTGTAGATAAAATAATAGTACAGAGTTGAGTTTTAATACAGCTCGACCTTGAAGCAACAATAAGATTTAGTAGATTTTTTTTTCTCGAGGAGTTGGTTGACCAAATATTGATAAAAATAAAGAAAATATCTACTTATTCTCTAGGTTTGGAATTGAAACTTCTTGATCCCAACAAAATTCCCAAGGCCTCAATGACAAGTGGTTTGGTTCAGCAGTTCCAACACACAGTCCTTCCCTCAGTGACTCCCTTGGCCACCCTCATCTGCACTCTGATTGCCATATTGGTAAGAATTCACCCACGGTACTCATTTCTTGAGTTTTCTCTGCTTTTCTTTTGTGTGGCTGGTTAATTTCATCTTTCAGGTTTTTCCAACTATAGGACAAATACCATAGCTGTCATCCTGCTGCAGACTGAGGTATTTCAGAGCAATTCTTAGAGTAATTTTGAACACCTTAAGGAAAGATTACTAGTACGACCTCTGCGAGAGAGATCCTTGCTGTGGCTGTTAGATCATTTGTTGATGATCTGAGGGGGAAAAAAGAAAAGCCTAGAGAGGAAGGGCCAAGGACTGCACTGTGGAGAAGGAAAACGTGTGTAGTGGGAACATCCAGGTTTCTGTTGTTGTTTTCATCCGTGGCTAACTGGTCAAAAATCCAAAGTTGCCTGGACTGCGTGGATATTTTGTCTTGATGACGACAATGAGTTAAGAGAGTCAACAGTGGCTCTTTGAGTGTCAAACATTGAATCTAACATGACTCAGGTGGTGTTAGAGGCTTCGTTCATAGCTGTTTTTGTTTGTGATCATGATGCTCTCAATTTCATGATATGATTTTAATGGCATTCAGTATAAATAACTCAATTCTACTTTAATTATACTCAGTTTTAATTTTGGTTTCTAAAAGATCAAACCTATTAAGATACCTGACCCCGCTTAATTAAGTGGCAGTGCTGATGGGTAATTAAGCTCTGCTGGCCTACTTGTTCCCATGTTCTAACTGCCTAAAACTTTCTAAAACGTCAGCCTCATAAGCTGCGTATGGAAAGTCCTAGTTTTATTATAAATTACAATCCAGCCCACAAAGCTAGGTATGTATTTATTAATATGGTAAAATCTAGTTTATTATTAGCCTCAAAATGTTTTTGAACTTTTGTAGTTTGACCTGATATCAGTCATTCATTATTAATTCTGATGAACAGAATTAATTTTTTTTAAGTTTATTTATTTATTTTGAGAGAGACCGTGAGCAGGGGAGAGACAGAGAGAGAAGGAGACAGAGAATCCTAAGCAGGCTCCATGCACAGAGCCCCCCCAACACAGGGCTCAGAGTCATGAAACTGCAAGATCATGACCAGAGCCAAAGTAAAGAGTCAGACGTTCAACTGACTGAACCACCCAGGTGCCCTGAACAGAATTAATATTAATGAGTTAAATATGTATTTCCAAAAGCCTTGTTTTCTGAGTAGGTTTTTAGTTTTTGTTGTTGTTGTTTTGTTTTGTTTTTGAGAGGGAGTCTGCATGAGCCAGGGAGGGTCAGAGGGAGAGAGAGCATCCCAAGTAGTCTCTGGGCTGTGAGCACACAGCCCGACTCAGGGCTTGATTTCACAACCATGAGATCATGACCTGAGCTGAAATCAGGAGTCAGACACTTAACTGACTGAGCCATCCAGGCGCCCCCTGTGTAGTTTTTTATAACTTCTGGTGGAGTGTTCACATGGTGATGAATTAACCCAGTGTAAGGGAGAATAGTCTAAGATGTACTGGTTTGCAGAGATGATATAAATTGTATTCGCCTGAACGATGTTTCTGTAAAGCCTATTTTGAGTGATACTGAAGTTTTATCTTTGCCTGTTGTTTCTAGCCCTCTGTTTTCTGTCTTTGGTTTAAACCCCAAGGGCCCAGAGGCTTTCTGCGATGTCTAATTCTTTGTGCCTTGAGCTCCTTCCTATTTGGGTGGCACGTCCATGAAAAAGCCATACTCCTTGCAGTTCTCCCGATGAGGTAAGCGCGTAACTCAGTCAGCCGGCATTTCTGGCAGATGTCGTAATGAGCCTGTTGTTTTCCATGTGACATGTTCAGTGGGATAGGCAAAGGCAAAGATGTACAGGAATAGATTTATACTAGGACAGGACAGGGATGCTTAACTTGGGATCGCTGGGCCTGGGAATATGCACACACAGTTACTGCTGTTTTTGTTAAGGGTACTACAGCAATTAAGAACCATGATACAAGGTGTTAGATCTGGATATTGAATGGCAGCATGGTATAGAAAAGCATAGGCTTTGGTGTCACCTCATTGGCGAAAATAAGATTTCATGGTTTCTTGTTAAGTGTTGTTAGAGTAATGATTGAGTCCATTATGGAGTAAAATTTAATATTTGTACAGAACTTCACATTTTGCAGAATGTGAGGTGGTTTTTGGTGGGGAGAAGAGGGGTTTGGTTGGGTTTTTTTCTTTTTGCATTTTTTTTTTCTTTTGAGCCTCACAGCAACCTTTAAGGTAATTAGGATACATGGATATCATCCCGTCTTAACATCTACAGAAACTGGGCTCAGAGAGTCTAAATGACTTATCCAAAGCCACACGGCTAGCAAGTAGCACAGTTAGGACTTAAACCTGAATGTTATGATGCTGGTTCCTATGATCTTTTCACTGTACCATGCTAAAAAATTAAAAATTAAAAAAAATTAAATGCAGTAGTGTCCATTTTGCATATAATTAAATCCTGATAGATAGATGATATTAGAATTAGCCTTTTTTTTCCCTTGAGATTTTTCTTAAATCTTGAGAGAAATTAAGCTCTGAAGGAAGCTTAAGCAAATTTGTCACGTCAGTATATGGCTTGTCTGGATTCATTCAGCAACGTAGAGTTTCCAAATTAAGAAATAGAACAAAACTTCTAATGTCTTTAATTAGAACTCATACTAAGCACCATCAGGCATGGGGCACTGCCCAAGAGAAGAGCTCCAGGTCTGGAAATTAAACTCCCAAGTCCTGTCTCCCTGGCTACCACCACTAGGCAGCTCCTAGTCCCACCATGTCCCTTTCTGTGAGGAAGGCAGTTACTCAGGGAAGCAAGACTCTTTTTCAATACTCCCCAATTCAGTGTGGTACATTCTTCCATCAGTTGCTTAAATTTTCCCACGAAATGAATATTCTCAATTACATTGGACTTGTAGCAAAGATCAGTATGTTAGCTTATGCATAAGCCAGTGCTAGAAATAATAGATGCCGTTTATTCAAGCTGTCTGCTGCAAGTGTAAGTTTCAGTTGTTGTTTTAAGGAATTATTATAAGAATTTTTATTTTTAGCCTTCTTTCTGTGGGAAAAGCAGGAGATGCTTCAATTTTTCTGATTCTGACCACAACGGGACATTATTCCCTCTTCCCTCTGCTCTTCACTGCACCAGGTAAACAGCTTTTTATTTTAGAGAGAGAGATTTGATTGCCATGCCTTTTTCATCAGGGCCTAGAGATCAATATATCTCATTTAAATGACCTTAAAATCTCTTGGAAGGAGAGAGCTCCTCCATGCTCTTAAATAAAACCTCTAATTTGTTCCTAATCCTCAGTATCTTTAGATGTCACAAAGATGCATCATTAAGCTCAAAAAGCATTGCTAGCACTATATAGCTGTGCCAGTGTGCTTATTATATTGCCTTGAGTATCATATATCTTTCTGTGATCAACCGAATTATCATCTGTATTTTTTTTTTCTTTTAACAGAACTTCCCACTAAAATCTTACTCATGTTACTATTTACCACCTATAGTATTTCCTCACTGAGGACTCTATTCAGGTAATCCAAAAGAGTACATTTAAAATTATGTTTGCTGTTGTGAAATGTTTATTCCTAAATGGTCCGTTAAGCCTTTAAAAAATATTTTTTTTTCAATGTTTATTTTTGAGAGAGAGAGTGCACGAGCAGGGGAGGCACAGAGAGAGAGGAGGACAGAGGATGTGAAGCAGGCTCCACACTAACAGCTGAGAGCCCAATGCGGGGTTCGAACTTACAAACCATGAGATCATGACCTGAGCCCAAAAAGCTGCCAGAATTTTTTTAGGGACAAATTACCCATAATCACATCACTCTGACATGACAACATAGTTCATGTCTTTAACTGAAGGACTATTTGAGGAGGGACTACCTAACTTAAATTAAAACCTTATATGAAAACTTAATATTAGAATGTAAAATATGCATTATGAGTAAAGCCACATAAATATAGATGCATAAAGCTAATATACATGTAGGGGCGCCTGGGTGGCTCAGTCAGTTAAGCGTCTGACTCTTGGTTTTGGCTCAGGTCATGATCTCATGGTTCAGGGATTTGAGCCCCACATTGGGCTCCACACTGACATGCGGAATCTGCTTGGGATTCTCTATCTCCCTCTCTCTCTGCCCCTCCCCTGCTTGCTCTCTCTGTCTCTCAAAATAAATAAATAAACTTCAAAAAATATTTAAAAAAAATTTTTTTAATGTTTATTTTTGAGAGAGAGAGTGAGTGAGTGCCAGCGGGGGAGGGGTAGAGAGAGAGAGAGAGAGAGAGAGAGAGAGGGAGACACAGAAACCGAAGCAGACTTCAGGCCCTGAGCTGTCAGCACAGAGCCTGACGTGGGACTCAAACCCATGAGCTGTGAGATCACTACCTGAGCCGAAGTCAGACGCTCAACCCAATGAGCCACCCAGGCGCCCCTACTTCAAAAAATATTTTTAAATAAATATATGTAAAAATTCTTGTTATAGAATTATGGGTAGAATTTTTTCTCTTCTAAACTTAATATGATGTTATGCATATAATTTTTTTAAAGCTCCTTTATGATTCATATCTGATTATGTCCATAAGCCTCATATACTTAATTATATTACAACTCAGTTCTCACCATATGACCCAGCAATTCCACTGTTAGTATATACCCAAAAGAACTGAAAAGAGGAACTCAAACAGATACTTGTACACAGTGTCCATTGCAGCTTTATTCACTGTGCCAAAAGGTGGGAACAGCCCAAGTGTCCATCAGCAAATGAATGGCTAAACAAAAGGTGGTGTATACATACAGTGGAGTACTGATCACTCAGAAAGAGGAAGGAAGTTCTGATGTGTGCTACAACATGGATGAACCTTGAAAACATGGGCTAAGTGAACTAAGCCAGACACAGAAGGACAAATACTATATAAACGCTGTAGAATAGGCAAATTCATAGAGACAAAAAGTAAATTAGAGGTTACAGAGTAGAGGTTCGGGAGGAGGAATGGGGAGTAATTATTGCTTGATGTTTCCAGAGATTCTGTTGGGGTGATGAAAATGTTTTGAAAGTGGATAGTGATGTTGGTAGCAGAACACTATCAATGCACTTACTGGGACTGAATGGCATACTTAAAAATGGTTAAATAGCAAGTTGTATGTTATTTTACCAAAACAAAAGCGTCTTGAAAACCATCAATTACCTATTGTGTAGCATTTTTTTACATCAGCGTCACAGCATCCAGCTCCCTTTCCTCCCCCAGATGCAGAGCTGGTTCTCTCAAGCAGCTTCGCTGAGGCGACAGCATGGGTAGATGATGATTGGGTAAATCTGGATTGTTGAGCTAGTGCAGTGGTATATCATTCTCCATTTTTTCTAAATGTGAAATTGAATGCACTCTTTTGACAATGGCTTTGGCTATCATTCACATCAGGACGGTGCAGGTGGGAAGCTTCAGCTGAGAGATGTTTGCTAAACCAGGATGACTTGTTTAAAATGAGACTTTTCTCTCCTTTTGTCTTCAGAAAAGAAAAACCTCTTTTTAATTGGTTGGAAACTTTCTACCTCCTGGGCTTGGGGCCTCTGGAAGTCTTCTGTGAATTTGTATTCCCTTTCACCTCCTGGAAGCTGAAGTACCCCTTTATCCCTTTGTTACTGACCTCAGTGTATTGTGCAGCCGGCATCACATATGCTTGGTTCAAACTGTATGTTTCAGTGTTGTCTGACCCTCCTTCCAGCAAGACAAAGAAACAATGAATAAAGGAACTGCTTGGATGTCTTCCAAGCAATTATTTCATGGGAAATTAATCAGAACTTGAAGAAAGTTACTGGTGGCATGAACCATTCATTTCAGTGGTTCTGTTTGGAAGACCATTCTTCTAAACTTGGCCTTGCCCAGCCTAGCGACGTGATTGTCACCATGGTGAGAAGCCACTTATCCTCCCTAAGCAATGAAGCACATTTGAAACAAATCTCGCCTTGCCCTGTTCAAGTCATCTGAGATGATTCAGACTGCTGTGCTTGCTCACAGCAAGCAGGGAGTCTACCAACAACATGATTATTTGTAGCCTGTGATGACCATTGTCAGGCTATAAGGCATAATTAGAATCATGTGCTAAGGGAAATAGAAATAAAATGCTGTTTTGTATTTCTGAACAAGAATGTTCTGGATCATTATCCGCTCCTATATTTTCCTACTGGCGTGTGCACACAAACAGGTGATGTTCTGTCCCCATTCTATACACCTTGTTCCAAGAGGTGGTTTTTGTTGTTGGGTTTTTTTTTTTTTTTTTGAAATTATACAATAACAATACTCACAAAGCAAGGGGGTGAATACTTAATGAACTGGTTTGGCCTGTCAGCATATCAACGCTTGCGTTGAGTTAAGGACATCTTGTACAGTTCATTTATTCTAACAGCAAGCTCTGCAGTTTTGATAAGGCTGCCACTTCTTAAACTTTCGTCATATGAACAAACTTAAGTGGTTTTTGCAGCCTGGCCGTGTCCTCTCCCTTCTAGAAGAGTCCTTCACACACACTTTTTATCCACGACCCCAGTTTGCCGAATATCTGCTGCACATTCAAATTCAGCCAACGTTTATCTAGCCAACACCAGGACCTTTCACACATTTTATTTACCCCTTATCCTCTAAGAAGATCAGAGTCCAAGTCAGTGGCATCCTGCGATGCTAATCCAGCTATCCCATCCCTTGAATCCACTCAACTTTCTGGAGACGTCTTTTGAGTCCATTGCAGAGATAAAGATGGAGATTTTGCCAAAGGGGGAGAGAAGCATAGCCCCTCCAGCCTGTTTTCCTCACCACAGTCCCCTTGGCACTTCGTGTTCCAGCTGTCCTAACAACTGCAAATTGCCAGTGTGCCATGCTGCTTTGTGCCTCTGCTCCCTTTCATCCATTCTACTTCCTGTCTCTCTGCTGACTTTCCTACCCTGTCATGTGATTGTACGTACTTCATCAAAATTAAACTTAACTGCTACCCTATGTATGAATATGCAGGTAGTATGGTGTAGTGATTAAGAATAGGAGCCCCAGAGTCACACAGCCTGATCTTAAATCCTGCCTCCATCATTTTTTTATCTGCAGCCAGGTTATGTAGCCATCCTTTGCCTCAATCTCCTTGTCTCTAAAATGATTACAAAAAATTTAGAATGCTGCCTGACACATGAATGTGCAATAAATATCACTTGATATTTTTAAGAATCCTTTCCTCTGCCTCAACCTTCTCTCCCCATGCCCCAGAACTGAGTACCCTCACCATGTGTGAGCTCCCATGCTGGGGAGTCTACATCTAATATTAATTCGTTTATCCTTTTTCCCCAGGAGGTACTAGCAGTTTGAGAGCAGAGACCACACTTGTCTTAATAGCCCCAGTTTTGGGCACAGTTGAATGAATGAAGCGCACCGCACAGGCCATAAATCTAAGTGTTTACTAATACCAGCATTAATGCAAGAGACTCAGCGTAGTTCACATCTTGGCCAATTGATGTGCAAGCAAAAAAAAAAAAAAGAAATTAGAAGTTGAATTTGGATGCATATCAACAAGGCCAAATTTAATCGTACTTTGTAGATTGTTCTGTGATGCCAGAACTGGAAGAGCCTATGTGGTGCAGAGATTTCCAGAATGTTCCGAAGAGCATGGGATGTTCCTGAGAGTTGCCTCAGAGGCTCTGGGCCCTGTCCCATCTTCCACCAAAGCAAATATGCTTTAATCTATTTCATATATTGGGCTTTGCATAAATTTTTGTTTGACAAAGAGTTCAAAGTCCAAATACAGTTTCTTTAAATCAACTCAACCTCAAGGGGCACCTGGTAGCTCAGTTGGTGGAGCCTCCAACCCTTGATTTTGGCTCAGGTCATGGTCTCCCGGTTCATGGGATTGATTGAGCCCCATGGCAGTGTCCTCACTGACAGCGCAGAGCCTGCTTGGGATTTTCTCTCTCCTCTCTGCCCCTTCCCCTGCTTGTGCTCTCTCAAAAGAAACAAACATTTAAAAAATAAAATAAAGCAACCTCTTACGTTACCAGGAGGGAAACTGCTCCAGAGACAGGAATATCTTGTTGGTGCCACACAGACTCGAACCCACACTCCTGCCTATGGCCCAGGACTCTCCCAAGTACCATACTTCGTATTCATATATTTAAACTTTGCAAGATGTGGCTGGCTTTCAATAACAAATTTCTAGGTTTCAGCAGTTCCTAAGTAAACCAAAGTGCTGTTCAAAATGTTTCGAAATCTAGAATTAAGTAAAGTCAAGAACAAGCTAAGGTTACCGTCAAAATTTAAATAGGGTATATAAATAACTCTTTTTTTACCTGCTGTTTAATTTATATGCAGTGTGCCAAGCTTTAAGAAGATAAAAGAAAAGAAAGATGGGAGGGACTTGGTACTCTTGCTTCCAGTATCTTTACCCAAGCAGGGGGGTAGAGCCAGAACCAGCAGGGAGCTACCAGGAAGATGCACTGCCTTTCCAGCCTGAAACTGCTATGGTGTCCTTGTTAATCACCACCTGAAGCTACTCTTTCTGAAGGAAGCACTTCAGTGTCAGCGAACTGCCCCCTACATACAGTCTATGTGGCTGTTATGCAGCTAAGGGAGCAGGAAAGCATTCCAATAAAATATGGCCTTTGAAAAACTACTCTTGAGTAGTTTGATGAAATTACATTTCCATCGTGATTGTGGTAAAAAGCAAATCTTTTGACCCCTCTATCTCATTTCTGGTGCTCCAAAGAAACAGACTACTGTGCTAATGGCAGCTGAGATTAGAGCAAACCTATAAACCTCAAAAACTTGAGTCAGTACAGCCGTTAGTATCTCACAATGAAGTCCCATATTCAGCATGCCCGTTTAATAGAAAGATCGATAAATGTACCAATTTTTCTGTTTTGGTCCCAGGAGTCAGAAATAAAAACAATAGGGGCACCTGGGTGGCTCAGTCAGTTAAGTGTCTGACTTTGGCTCAGGTCATGATCTCATGGTTCGTGAGTTTGAGCCCCACATTAGGCTCCATTCTAACAGTGTGGAGCCTGTTTGAGATTCTCTCTCTCTCCCTCTCTCTCTGCCCCTCCCCCACTCGTGCTCACTCTCTCAAAATAAATAAACTATAAAAAATATTTAAAACAAAAAATATGCCTATTTCCTACGAAAAGGACAGGACCTGAAATATACCTATGGCAGAACTCTAGAATCACAGAACTCTAGAATCCTAGAAAGGCTCTCAGATGATTACTTGGCACATTTTTAACAGTTTTCTTGACAATAAATAGTCAGTGTGGAAGTGTTCACCATGTCATAAAACAACCCCTCCCATATTCCTTAGGGCATTTAATGCTGAATTAATATTTTTCTTCCTCTGACTTTTACTAGTTAGTCTCTGGAGGAGTACATAATGAGGTCCTATTCCCATTTATGACAGCCTTTCAAGTGATATACAAAAGGAAAATCCCATATTGTGTCCTCTTTTGTTGAGTGCCAAGTACTCTTCTAGGCATTACCTCTTTTACCCTTCCTAAAACTTTGGAAATCAAATTCATTTATTATTCCTTTAAAAAAAAATTCACAGGAGCACCTGGGTGGCTTAGTCAGTTAAGTGTTCAACTCTTAATTTCGGCTCAGATCATGATCTCACGGTTGGTGAGATTGAGTCCTGCGTTGGGCTCTAGGTGGACAGTGAGGAGCCTGCTTGGGATTCTCTCTCCCTCTCTCTCTGCTTCTCCCCCATGCATGTGAATGCTTGTGTTCTCTCTCGCGCTCGCTCTCTCTCTGTCTCTCAAAATAAAAATAAACTTTAAAAAATTACAAAAAGCATATTCACTGAATTCCTACTGAGTATTTTGTACTATGCTAGGTGCTAGAGATCAAAAGGTAAACAGAGACATATTCCTGCCTTCAAGGAGTTTATATTCTAGTGACTGGAGAGTCCTGAAAGCCAGAAAGAGTGGCATGCGCTGAAGTTGGAGAAGTAGGCAAGGCCCAAGTCATGCAGGGTCTTTTAGGCCATTGTAAAGAAATTAAATTTTATTTTGAGTACAATGAGAACAAAAGGGTTTAAAAATTTCTGAATTGATTTTCATGTACATGGAGCAAAATTCAAAAAGTCCCCAGCCACCCAGTTCCCCTACCAACAGGGCAACCATTGCCATCAATATCTTATATCATTGCAGAGACACCAGACATATCTGTATGTTTATAAACACACAAACGATACCATTCCACACACTGTTATGACCTTGCTTTTTCTTCCTTAATGTATTTTGGAATTCATTCCATTATAGGTATATATAAAATTCCATCATGCTTTTTTAACAGCTGCATAATATCTGTATCTGTTATCTATTGCTGTGTAACAAACTCTGTGGCTGAAAAAGCGCATCTCTTATCTCAAAATTGTAGGTCAGGAATCCAGGCTCAAGCTTATCTGGTTCTCTGCTTTGGGGTCTCTCACAGGCTCCAGTGACACCTTGGAGCTATGTTCTCATCTCAGGGTTTGACTGGGGACAGATCTGTTTTCATGCTCACACAGTTGTTGGCAGAATGCAGTTCTTTGTGGGTTGTAGAACTGATGACCTCAGTTTCTTGCCGACTGTTGGGTAGAGGCTACCCTCAGTTCCTTGCGGTGTAAGCCTCCCCATAAGGTAACTCACAACAGAGCAGCAGACTTCATCAAAGTCAGCAAGGGAGAGAGTCTGCTAGCAAGACAGATGTATGTTATGTGATGTAATCATGGAAGTGACCTCTTGCCACCTTTGCCCCGTTCTGTATATTAGAAGGAAGTCCACATGTCCCACCTACACTAAAGGGGAGGGGATTACACTGGGCTTGAGTACCAGGAGGCAGAGATAATTGGGGGCCATTTTCAAGTCTGTCCATTAAGGTATCCATTGTATAGATGGACCATAATTTATTTAACAAGTTTCCTCTCAATGGACCTTTGTTTCCAGTATACTTTATTCTGCACATGTGCTAGGATTGCACATGTTATAGGATTAAATTTCTAGAAGTGGTTTCTGGGTTGAAAGCTATGTGCATTTAAAAATTGGTCGGGGGCGCCTGGGTGGCGCAGTCGGTTAAGCGTCCGTCTTCAGCCAGGTCACAATCTCGCGGTCCGTGAGTTCGAGCTCCGCGTCGGGCTCTGGGCTGATGGCTCAGAGCCTGGAGCCTGTTTCCGATTCTGTGTCTCCCTCTCTCTCTGCCCCTCGCCCGTTCATGCTCTGTCTCTCTCTGTCCCAAAAATAAATAAACGTTGAAAAAAAAATTAAAAAAAAAAAATTGGTCGAATATTAGGGGCATCTGGGTGGCTCAGTAGGTTAAACGTCCGACTTTGGCTCAGGTCATGATCTCAGTGAGTTCGAGCCCCACATCGGGCTCCATGCTGACAGCTTGGAGCCTGTAGCCTGCTTTGGATTCTGTGTCTCCCTCTCTCTGCTCCTCCCCTGCTTGCACTCTGTCTATCTCTCTCTCTCAAAAAAATAAACATTTAAAAAAATTTTAAGGAAAAAGATTATTTAAAAAAAGATTAGATTGACAAATTTTACTATATCAGAAATTTTTTTATTTAAAAAAATTTTTTAAGTTTATTAATTTTTGAGAGAGTCAGAGTGTGAGCAAGGCGGGGGGCAGGGTGGGGCCCGCAGAGAGAGACACACACACAGAATCCAAAGCAGGCTCCAGGGTCTGAGCTGTCAGCACAGAGCCCGATGCAGGGCTCGAACTCACAAACTGCGAGATCATGACCCAAGCTGAATTTGGATGCTTAATCGACTGAGCCACCCAGGCACCCCTACTATATCAGATTTTTAACTTCTGTGACTTCTAGCCTTATAAACAAAGTTACAAGACAAACAACAGATTAAGGAAGAGTATTTTATAACATATATAGGAAAGGATTCATATTACCTCACACAAGAAGTTTCTACAAATCATTTTTAAAAAGACAACTCCAGGGGACATCTGGGTGACTCAGTCCATTAAATGTCCCACCACTCTTCATTTCAGCTCAGGTCGTGATCTCACAGTTCGTGAAATCGAGCCCTGCATCAGGCTCTATACTGACAGCATGGAGTCTGCTTGAGATTCTCTCGCCCTCTGCCCCTCCCCCACTTATTCTCTCTCTTTCTCAGCCTCTCTCTCTCTCTCTCCCATTCTCTCAAAAATAAACAAATAAACTTAAAAAAAAAAAAAGAAGACACTCCTAGGGGTGCCTGGCTGGCTCAGTTGGTGGAGACTGTGGCTCTTGATCTCAGGTTGTGAGTTCAAGCCCCATGTTGGATGCAGAGAGTGCTTAAAAATAAAATCTTAATAAAAAAGAAAGACAACTCTAAAGAAAATAAGCAAATTATATGAACAAGCAACGAAACAGAAGGAAACTCAAATGGAAAATAACTATTTTCATTGGATAATAAGGAAATGCAAATTAAAACAACATTGAGCTCCCATTTTTCACCATCAAATTGGCAAAAATTAGTGTCACAATAGAAAACATTGCTACTTTCACACATATTGTGGATGGAAATGGAAATTGGATCAGTCTTTTCATACAGGAACTTGGTGGTATCTAGTAAAATTGAAAATTCATATATTCTGAAACTCTTTTACATGGACTTATATAATATCTATACAGAGATAATATATACAGAATGTGTAGACCTTTAAAACCACACACAAAAAATTGTTTTATATTATTTATGAATTCATTTATTAACATTAATATGGATACTAATATACATATGGAATTTAGGATCATGGTTGCCTCTAGGAAGGAAGGAAAAAGACTGGGACGTAAGGTTGAGGTCAAGAGGAATTTTAGCTTCGTACTGTATTATTTACATATCTTTGAAGGAGAATATATACAAATGTGTGCATCTGTGTATATACATCATGAAACAATAAATCTGAAGTAAATACAACAAAATGTTATGATGGTGAATATATGAGTATTTATTATATTGTTCCTTATACTTGAAGATTTTTAAAACTTTTTTTCAATGTGAAGAAGACTTATTTTTCGACATACTTAATTTGAGATGTTTGAAAGATATCCTGGCAGAGATTTCAAGTAGGAGAATAGATGTATCATTTGAGCCCAGAAGAGAGTTTGGGCTAGAGTAAAAAATGCTAGAATCATCAATATATACATGATAATTAAGGCTAAGGAAGTAGATATGTCACCTAAGGAAAGAGAAGAGATAGTAAAGAGAAGAGGACCCAGGACAAGTCTTGAGGAAATCTAACCTTTGCAAGCTGAGAAGAAATAGAGGATGGAAACTGAGAAAATGAAACCAGTGAAGCAAGAGAAAAATTAGGAGTGTGTGGTGTCCTGGAAGCTAAAGGAAGAGAGTGTTAATTGAAAGTATGAAGAGGACAACTGTGTCTAATGCTGCTGAGATGTTGAGTAAAATCAATGAGTGTGATAATGTGGAGGTCACTGGTATTCTCATTAGGGTAATTTAATTGAAGGTGAGAGCAGAAGGACATTGTCATGGGTGACCAAGATTTCTTAGACAAGACACACAAAGCACAATCACAAAGAAAGAAAATGGATAAATGTTCCTACATAAAAACAGTAAATTTCATTAGTGTTGAGAGTATCTGTGGAATTACTACAAATCAGCCAGTAAAAAAGATGATCCAATCCAAAAGAAAAGTGAATAAAAGATAAACAATCCACTAATTCACAGAAGAGGAAACTGGAATGGTCAATATTTTGAATGGTCAAAATATTCGTTTTCAATAAATATGAAAAGAGATTCAACTTTACTAATAATCAAGGAATGGCAAAACAATAACGAAATAACATTTCTACCAGTAGATTGGCAAAATCGAAGTTTGACAATGGCAACAGGCAGGGGTTGCCAAGGAAACCAACAGAATCAAGTGGAAAGCTATTAGAACTAGTAAGTGTTTAGCAAAATGCTAGACATAAGAATGACATCTTAATCAACGTTTAGAAAAAGTAATCGAATATAAGCTATCATTCCCAGTGGTTACAGAAACTACACATACCTAGAGACAAACTAACAAAAATGTGTAATAGTTTTATGGAGAAAATTATAATGTTTTAATGAGGGGTATAAAAAGAAAATTTGAATAAATGGAGACATATATACAATGTCCATGCATGAGAAGGCTCAGCATTTTAAATATATCAATTCTCCTCACATTAGTTTATAAATTCATTACAGTTCTAATCAGTACCCCCAGTGAGATTTTCCAGGGAATTTGACAAGGTGATTTTAAAAATGAGGACGAATAGAAGTGTACAAATAGTAATAATAACCACTAACATTTAGTGTGAGCTAGCTTTTGAAAAAATATGTGGGTAACATGCCCCACCAGAAATAAAAGAATATTACAAAGTTGTAGTTATTAATGACCCAGCAATCACACTATCAGGTATTTATCCAAAGGATACAACAATATAGATTCGAAGGGGCACATGCACCCCAATGTTTATAGCAGCATTATCAACCATAATTAAACTATGTCGAGAGCCCAATGTCCATCGGCTGATGAATGAATAAAGACAATATGGTATATATACAATAGAATATTACTCAGCCATCAAAAGGAATGAAATCTTGCCATTTGCAACAACGTGGATGGAGCTAGAATGTATTATGTGAAATGAAATGAGTCAATCAGAGAAAGACAAATACCATTTCATTTTACCCATATGTGGAATTTAAGAAACAAAACAGATGAACATATGGGAGGGAGGTAGAGAAGAGAAGGAAACAAACCACAAGAGACTCTTAATGATAGAGAACAAACTTGGGTTGACAAAGGGAAGTGGGTGGGAGATGGGCTAGATGAATGATGGGTACTAAGGAGGACACTTGTGATGAGCACTGAGTGTTGTATGTAAGTGATGAATCACTGAATTCTACTCTGAAACAATATTGCATTGTATGTTAACTAAAATTTAAATATAAATAAGTAAATAATAAACAAAGTTGTAGCTATTAGTGTGACAAAGGTACAGTAATTAGCAAAGAAATCTGTAGAATAAGATAAAGTTCAGAAATAGACTATGACTGTTAACCAACCCTTTTGTGGTAATCATTTCACAATATACATGTCTATCAAATCATCACATTTTATACCTTTAATTTATGTTATATCACAATAATGTCATAACAAAGCTGGAGATTTTTAATTTTAAAAAACAAATAAATAGACTATAGTATTTCTGATAGCATGATGCATAATAGAGTTGGAGTTGATTATTGGTGGGTGAGTATGATGAACTACTTAATAAATGGTGTTGGGCCAGTTCTCATGTGTAACATTCCACATACCCAACACGAAAATAAAATCCAAATGGATTAAAGACTTACACATAAGAAATTAAAACCTGGGAAAAATATATAAGGTCATATCTTTATGATCACAGAATAAAGATTTCTTTTTTTTTTTTAATGTTTATTTGGGGGGTGAGAGGGGCAGAAAAAGAGGGAGAGAGAGGATCCCAAGCAGGTTCCACACTCAGTGCAGAGCCGGATGCAGGGCCTGAACTCACAAATGATCATGACCTAAGCCAAAATCAAGAGTTGGATACTTAACCCACTGACCCACCCAGGTGCACCATGGAATAAAGATTTTTAAACAATATGAAAAACATAGACCATACAAGAAAGATCGATATATTTGACTAAGTCAATTCTTTCACTTCTGTATTACTTAAAAAATATCCTCCATAAATAATGCTCAAAATAATGCTCAAACGCAAACAAAAGATTTGGAAAAGATATCTGCTACCTATATAACAAGAGATTAGCATCAGAATATGTAAAGAATTCGGGGCGCCTGGGTGACTCGGTTAGGCGTCCAACTTCAGCTCAGGTCATGATCTCACAGTTTGTGAGTTCAAGCCCCATGTAGGGCTCTGTGCTGACAGCTCAGAGCCTGGAGCCTGCTTCGGATTCTGTGTCTCCCTCTCTCTCTGCCCCTCCCCCACTCATGCTCTGCCTCCCTCCGTCTCTCAAAAATGAATAAATGTTAAAAAAAAAAAAGAATATGTAAAGAATTCTACAAATCAATCAATAAATAAAAGACAATTCAAAGGAACAAAATGGACCAAGGATAAAACCCAGCAATTTGCTGAAGAAAAGACCCAGATGACCAATAAATCTATGAAAGACTTCTCATAACCTTTCTAATTATCATGTATATTTACATTAAAATGAGATGTTTTTCTTTTTAAAATGTATATTTAAAAAAAGGAAAAAATGCATTGTTGACCCCACATTGCAAAACGATCTTTTTTTTTTAAGCTTATTTATTTATTTTGAGAGAAGAGTGAGAAAAAGTGGGGAAGAACAGAGAGAGAGGGAGAAAGAGAATCCCAAGCAGACTCTGCACTGTCAGAGCAGAGCACGATGTGGGGCTCAAACTCAAGACAAACGCTTAACCAGCTGAATCACCCGGATGCCCCAAGTGTGTGACTCTCCATCTCAGGTTTGTAAGTTCCAGCCCCACACTGAGGGTAGAGATTACTTAAAAATCATAAAACAGGGGCGCCTGGGTGGCTCAGTCGGTTGAGCGTCCGACTTCAGCTCAGGTCACGATCTCGCGGTCCGTGAGTTCGAGCCCCGCATCAGGTTCTGGGCTGATGGCTCAGAGCCTGGAGCCTGCTTCCGATTCTGTGTCTCCCTCTCTCTCTGCCCCTCCCCCGTTCATACTCTGTCTCTCTCTGTCTCAAAAAAAATAAATAAATGTTAAAAAAAAATCATAAAACAAACAGGGGTGCCTGAGTGGCTCAGTCGGTTAAGCATCCGACTTTGGCTCAGGTCATGATCTCACAGTTCATGAGATCAAGCTCTGCATCAGGCTCTGTGTTGACAACTTGGAGCCTGGAGCCTGCCTGGGATTCTGTGTCTCCCTCTCTCTCTGCCCCTCCTGCAGTCTCTCTCTCAAAAATAAATAAACATTTTAAAAAAGAATGAAAATTGAAACTAGACCACTTTCTCACACCATTCACAAAAATAAACTCAAAATGGATAAAGGACCTGAATGTGAGACAGGAAACCATCAAAACCCTAGAGGAGAAAGCAGGAAAAGACCTCTCTGACCTCAGCCGTAGCAATTTCTTACTTGATACATCCTCAAAGGCAAGGGAATTAAAAGCAAAAATGAACTACTGGGACCTTATGAAGATTAAAAGCTTCTGCACAGCAAAGGAAACAACCAACAAAACTAAAAGGCAACCAACGGAATGGGAAAAGATCTTTGTAAATGACAAAGGGCTAGTATCCAAAATCTATAAAGAGCTCACCAAACTCCACACCCGAAAAACAAATAACCCAGTGAAGAAATGGGCAGAAAACATGAATAGACACTTCTCTAAAGAAGACATTCGGATGGCCAACAGGCACATGAAAAGATGCTCAACGTCGCTCCTCATCAGGGAAATACAAATCAAAACCACACTCAGATATCACTTCAGGCCAGTCAGAGTGGCCAAAATGAACAAATCAGGAGACTATAGATGCTGGAGAGGATGTGGAGAAATGGAAACCCTCTTGCACTGTTGGTGGGAATGCAAATTGGTGCAGCCACTCTGGAAAACAGTGTGGAGGTTCCTCAAAAAATTAAAAATAGACCGACCCTATGACCCAGCAATAGCACTGCTAGGAATTTACCCAAGGGACACAGGAGTTCTGACGCATAGGGGCACTTGTACCCCAATGTTTATAGCAGCACTCTCAACAATAGCCAAATTATGGAAAGAGCCTAAATGTCCATCAACTGATGAATGGATAAAGAAATTGTGGTTTATATACACAATGGAGTACTACGGGCAATGAGAAAGAATGAAATATGGCCCTTTGTAGCAACGTGGATGGAACTGGAGAGTGTGATGCTAAGTGAAATAAGCCATACAGAGAAAGACAGATACCATATGGTTTCACTCTTAGGTGGATCCTGAGAAACTTAACAGGAACCCATGGGGGAGGGGAAGGAAAAAAAAAAAAAGAGGTTAGAGTGGGAGAGAGCCAAAGCATAAGAGACTATTAAAAACTGAGAACAAACTGAGGGTTGATGGGGGGTGGGAGGGAGGGGAGGGTGGGTGATGGGTATTGAGGAGGGCACCTGTTGGGATGAGCACTGGGTGTTGTATGGAAACCAATTTGACAATAAATTACATATATTAAAAAAAAAAACTGAGAACAAACTGAGGATTGATGGGGGGTCAGAGGGAGGGGAGGGTGGGTGATGGGTATTGAGGAGGGCACCTTTTGGGATGAGCACTGGGTGTTGTATGGAAACCAATTTGACAATAAACTTCATATATTGAAAAATAAAATAAAATAAAATGTATGAGAAAAAAATAAAAAAAGAATGAAAAAAACTTAAACAAAAAATTTCTGCATATCAAAGGAAATAATCAGCATAGTGAAAAGGCAACCTCTGGAATGGGAGAAAATATTTGCAAATCTATATCTGGTAAGGGATTAATAGCTAGAATGTATAAGGAACTTCCACAACCCAACAACAAAAAGAACCAAATAACATGAATTTTAAATGACCAAAGGACTTGAACAGACAATTCCCCAAAGAAGATATAGACATGGCCAATAAGTTGGTGTATGAAAAGAAGCTCAACATCACTAATCATAAGAGAAATGCAAATCAAAACCACAATGAGATAACAGCTCACATTCAACAGGATGGGCCCCTATCAAAAGAACAGAAAACAGCAAGTGTAGGTAAGAACGTGAAGAACTTGGAATCCTTAGGCACTGTGGGAACATGAAATGGTGCAGCCTTATGGAAAACAGTAGAGAGGTTCCTCAAAAAAATAAAAAATAGAATTACCATAGGATTCAGCAATCCCACTTCTGGGATATATCTAAAAGAACTCAAAGCAGGACCTTGGGATATTTGCAAACTTATTTTCATTGCAGTATTATTCACAATAGGTAAAAGGTGGAAGCTACACAAATGTCCATTGACCGATGAATGGATAAAAAAAAATGTAGTGTCTACTTTTTGTGATGGAATATTATGCAGCCTCAAAAGGAAGAAAATCCTGTCACATGCAGCAATATGATTTCATCTCAAAGACATTATGGTAAGTGAAATAAGCCAGTCACAAAAGGACAAATATTATATAATTCCATACATATGAAGTATCTACAGAAGTCAGAATCATAGAAACAGAAAAGTAGAGAGGTGGCTGCCAAAGCTGGGGGGAAGAGGGACATGGAATTAGTGTTTAATGGGTGTAGTGTTTCAGTTTTGCAGGATGAAGGAGTTCTAGAGATATGATGCATGACGATGTGAATATACTTAATACTAATGAGCTGTATGCTTAAAAATGGTTAAGATGGTAAATTTAATACTATGTATTTTTTACCATAATAAAAAAGTTAAAATGTTAATATAGCAATATAAATTTATTATTACATTAAATATATCATAAACCCAAAAGTGTGTAATGCACATGTAAAGTCAAAAATAATAAAATGTACACTCATGTACCCACCACACCTTAGAAATAGAATATTATTAATACCATAAAGGCCTTATGTGTGCTTCTCCTTCCCCAGAGATAATAATCCTGAATATTTATGTTAATCCTTCTCTTGCTTTTCTTTCCAAATTTACCAACATGTGTATCTCTAAACAATGTATTTTTGCCTAACACTGAACTTTATATAAATGGAATTAAATATTCTCCTGTAACTTATCTCTTATTCCCTTATGTTTATTCCCTTTTTTAACATGACTCTCTTTTTTGAGATTCATCATACCAATGCATAGATACACCTTCCTATGAAAATACCACAATTTATTTTCTGTTTCTTCTTCTTATTATTATTATTATATAGAGAAAGAGCAAAAGCAGGGGAGAGGAGCAGAGAGAGAGAGAGAGAGAGAGAGAGAGAGAGAGAGAGAGAGAATCTCAAGCAGGCCCCAAACTCAGCATGGAGCCCTACTTGGGGCTCGATCCCACAACCCTGGGATCATGACCTGAGCCAAAATGAAGAGTCAGTTTCCTAACCGACTGAGCCACCCAGGTGCCCCTTCTTTTCTTTTTGTTTGTTTGTTTGTTTAATGTTTTTATTTGTGAGAGAGAGTGCAAGCAGGGGAGGGGCAGAGAGAGGGGGACTGAGGATCTGAAGTGGGCTATGTGTTGACAGCTGAGAGCCCAATGCAGGGCTAGAACTCACAAATTTTTAGATCATGACCTGAGCTGAGGTTGGACACTTAACCAACTGAGCCCCCCAAGGAGCCCCTTCTATTCCGTTCTTAACGGACATTTAGGATGTTTCCAGTTTGGGAGAATTATAAATGGCTATTGCTCCTGTGAATATTCTTTTTCTTTTTTTGACGTTTATTCATTTTTGAGAGACAGAGCGTGAGTGGGGGAGGGGCAGAGAAAGAGGGAGAAACAGAATCTGAAGCAGGTTCCAGGCTCTGGGCTCTGGGCTGTCCTACGTGGGACTTGAACCCATGAACCATGAGATCATGACCTGAGCCAAAGTCAGACACTTATCGACGGAATCACTCAGGTGCTTCTACTCCTGCATATATTCTTGTACATCTCCTAATCCTAGTACATGTATTCAAGTTTCTCTGGACACTAGAGTATAGGCTTAGAGTATAGATGTTCAAGGAACTGAAAACAATCTAAATATCCATCAAAAGGGTAATGGATAAATTAAATGTGACATATTTATATGATGGAATATTATACAGTAGTCAAAATGAATGAATCAGGGGTGCCTGGGTAGCTCAGTTGGTTAAGCGTTCCACTCTTGATTTCAGCTCAGGTCATGTTCTCCCAGTTGGTGAGATTAAGCCCCATGTCCAGCTCTGTGCTAACAGCGTGGAGCCTGCTTGGGATTCTCTCTCTCCCTGTTTCTCTGCCCCTCCCCTGCTCGTTTATGCACTCTCTCTCAACATAAATTAGTAAACTTTCAAAAAAAAAAAAAAAGGAATGAATCATTGCATGCAATGATAAAAGTGAGAGAAAAGAGGAACAATGAATTATACTATTTGGGTAAAAAAACATAACAAACACACATAACATGATATTAAATATATGTAAAAATATAAAAAGTGAATTGGAAGTATATATACTAAACTCATGACAGTGGTTCTCTGGGGAAGAAGAGAGAGGGGACTTAAGCTTTATTTATAGTGTTTTATTTCCTTTAAAAAAAAGGTTAAAAATAAATATGACAAAACATTAATGGTTGTGAATTCTGAGTGGTAGAATATGGGTATTTGTTATCTTGTCCCAGATTGGACTTAGAAAAATGTGGGGGAGAAGAATGTGTAAATATCATTTAAATATTTTTAAGTGTTTGCCTAAGAGTTCATTTAGTATTCAAAATTTACACAATCTTACTATGGGAAATTTTAAGTGGTTTCCCTTCTTTTGATGTAGTTTTAAAAATAAACACTGAGGTTTTTTTAAAAATTGTAAAACAGCTTTATTATATGTCATTCTATTTCCATAGGACTGATTTCCAGCTCTGTAATTACTGGATCAAAGAGTGTGAAACTTTGAAACATTTGCTGCTTTCCAGGCAACTCCCAATATACATTACCTAGGGAAATACTAACTTGAAATATTATAGATCTGGGAGTCAATTTTATGAGACACAAAAGGTCCATCCTTTATTTAATCATTCTTAACTGATATTTAATTCTTCCACTTTGGAGCTCAATACCTCTGATACGTATACTTTTGCATTAATCTCTGGTTTAATCAGCATTTATCTAGGTAAAATGTTGACCTCACTAATGAATGAACACCAAAAGAAGACATTGTCACTCAAATCAGGAAGGGTTTTCGAAAGAGAGCTGTTCAAAAGTAGAAGCTCCCCATTACTGGAGGTAGGGAAGCAAAGACTTGGCAATTACTTGGCAGAATGTTATAAATTCCTTCTTTCATTCTTCAAACCTGTGGGGAACACCTTTTCCTTGAGCTACGTGCAAGGACGTAAAGACTCAGAGGTGAAAATTTTTAGGGTGCTGCCACCCAAGCTGACTTTCAAGAGTTTGGCTAAATGATCCAATCCTGATGTTCTCTGAATTCTTTGTTGCTGGCTGGATCTTAATTTTAGGCTTTGGAAGGTGTGCCTGTGAACAACGGGAAATTCAGCAAATGAAACTAGCTTTTATGATTTTGATTAATTACGTTTCTTAGAACGATCCGTCAAACCTACTTGTGGGTGTTGGATACAAAGATCAATTCGGCCTGAAGGGCCATTCAGGGGAGGGGAAAGAGAGGCAATTCGGGCGGGGGGCGTCGAGAACAAAAAAAAAAAAAAAAAAAAAAAAAAGCAGTATCTACTAGTCTCTGAGCTCTGCTCATTTGGTGTACCCTAGACCCCGCGGTACCAAGCCCAGGAAACCCTACCCGCCAGCATCAGCGCCTGCGGGAGGGCAAGCAGCACCGGCCATTTGATAACCCGGAACTTCGTGTGCGGGGTCCCTGCAGCAGCGCGCACGGGGAAGCGTATGGGCGCTGTACCGCCCTGCGCCATGCCCTTCAGCCGGGCTCTCGGAGGAGAAAGCTCGCGGCTTGGGCCGAGGCGGTGGTCCTGGTGGTTTTCTTTGTAGTTGGCGGTCCGAGGCTAGGCCTCCAGTGGGAACGGCATCACCATGATGAGCGGACGGCCGGGCCGAGTGCCCTTACAGTTCCTGCCGGATGAGGCCCGGAGCCTCCCACCGCCCAAGCTGACCGACCCGAGACTCGTCTACATGGGTTTCTTGGGCTACTGCTCCGGCCTGATTGATAACGCGATCCGGCGAAGGCCGGTGGTGACTGCCGGTGAGGGCTGCGCGGGCGGGATCGGCTGGGAGGAGAGGGGGTCTCAGGGCTGTGGGTTGGTTCCTCCATAGGCTGCCCAAGGTCCTTTCGCTTTTCCGGGCTTTTTCACCTAACAGGCCCCGCCTCGCCTCCCTGGGGCATCCGTGTCCCGGGAGCTCTTCAGAACTCGATAGGGCCAAAGTGTTACTTGGCACTTAACAATTGAGGGCAATGAAACCCAAGGCCCCACAGTGAGTCTGTGAAGAACCCAGGATTGAACTGCCAGGTCCTCAATGAGGAAATTGAGCTTCAGAGGGGTTAATGCAACTTGCCCAAGGTCATATGGTTGTTAGGTAGCCTGTTTTTATTTTTTTTTTAATGTTTATTTAGTTTTGAGAGAGAGAGACAGCAGGGGGGAGGGCAGAGAGAGAGGGAGACACAGAATCTAAAGCAGGCTCCAGGTTCCGAGGTGTCGGCACAGAGCCTGCTATGGGGGCTCGAACCCAGGAATGGGGAGATCATGACCGAGCCGAAGCTGGACACTTAACCCACTGAGCCACCCAGGCGCTCCTGAGTAGCCTGTTTTTAGACCTCAAGTCTGTATTTGAAAGTAGTGCTTTTCAAACTTAATGTACATACTGGTAACCTGGGGCTCTTTTTAAAATGCGGATTCTGATTTATCAAGTCTGGAGAGAAGCGTGATGTTTACAAACTCCCAGATACTGTTGATGATGCTAGTCTAGAGACCCCCTTTGAGTAGGAGAGGATAAAACCACTGGGCTGTATTTTCTAGTAGCATGTCAGTGGCCTCCTGTCAGATAATGGCTGACACAGTAGCTGGGCAAAGGGCAGTGGATTTCCAAAGGGAAAAGAGGAGGGAAGCTTTAGAAGAGCTGTCTTTTTTTAAATGTTTTTCTTTATTTTTGAAGGAGAGAGAGAAACAGAGCATGAGCAAGGGAAGAACAGAGAGAGAGGGAGACACAGAATTCGAAGCAGGCTCCAGGCTCTAAGCTGTCAGCACAGAACCTGACGTGGGGCTCAAACCCACGAACTGTGAGATCGTGACTCGAGCCGAAGTCAGTTGTTTAACCAACTGAGCCACCCAGGCGCCCCTGGAAGAGGTGTGTTTGAACTTAGCTATGATTTATCGAATTCTAGGAGAGTTTTTCAGGCCTTTGAGAAGCTAGTGGAAGTAAATGGAGGTAAGGGCCTCTGAATGGGGAACAGTTTGATGATTGAGTGTATAGAATAGGATAATGAGGGTAAGAAGGAGATTTAGGTAGATCAGGGCACATTATACTCTAGGCAGACAGGAACCTTTTTAGCTTTTGAGAGCTATTGGCAGATGGGGAGTGGAGAGATGCAGTAAGCAGGCCTTGTGTTTTAAGTAGGCTCCATGCCCAACATGGGCCTTGAACTCATGACTGTGACATGAAGAGTCAGATGCTCTACAAACTGAGCCAGCCAGGTCCCCCAGGCCTTGTGTTTTGTTTTGTTTTTTCTTTTAAATGTTTATTTATTTATTTTGAGAGAGAGAGAGCACACGTGAGTGGGGAGGGGCACAGGGGGCATGGAGAGAATACCAAGCGGGTCCTTTGCTGTCAGCATAGAGCCTCACATGGGGCTTGAAATCAGGAACCCTGGAGAACATGACCTGAGCCGAAATCAAGAGTCAGATGCTTATCCGACTGAGCCTCCCAGGGGCACCAGGCCTTGTATTTTAAAAAGAAGGTCACCTTTGTCAGTGCAAAGCACTGATTGGAGCCGAGGAACTCAGTTTAGAAGAAAGCTAATACAGTGGTTCAGGCGACCAGGAATCACTTCATTTGTTCCTCTTTTGGCCACCTTGCAGCTGTATGTCATGCCTGAAGTCCAGCTTTCAGCTCACCAAATCTTAGCGTTTCCAGTGCTCAAATAGTATTGAAATCCCATCTCCCTTAGACATGACCCTCCTCCATCAAAGGAGTGGGCTTTGTCTACTTCTGCCTCTGGGGAGATGAAGTTTTCTCCCTTTTCATCACCACTCCACATTTGCCCCAGCCTGTCACAGCTGCACTTTGCAACTCGATGGCCTTGCTCCTCTCTTTCCTATCTGTGTTAGCTTGGACAAGTTACTTGGTCGGCCATTCAGAGGCAAAATTTCTTCATCTGTAAAATGAGAGTAATTAATCTTTGCATATTTGTTGTGGGAATTAAGTGAGATTCTAGAGATAAAATGCCTGGCTTACAGAAGGTACTAGACAAAGTTTCTATTCCTTAGCTGTTGTTATGCAAACAGTTTACCATATATTTGTTTGTTCAGCATTTACTAAGTTCTTTCTTTGTGCCAGGAAGGGTTACATACCAGGTATATGAGGTGAGGAATACCGTCCCTGCCCTTGAAGAGCTCCTAGTCGAGTCAGACAAGTGAACAGTCCATTATGGGTCTAGGCATGACAGATAATGTGTTTTCATAGAAGTAGGTGAGCAGAGAGCACTTTGGGAGCACAGAGGAGGTACAGATTGGAGAGATACTATTCCAGAGGAAGAACACAGTGGTCAAGAGCACATGATTTTGGGTTTGACACCACTCCATTCTACTAGCCATTCAATTCTGGGGAAGTTACTTATCTCTTTGAGCTTTAGTTTCCTTACATATGAAATAGAGATAATATCTACCTCTATGTGGCTGTGAGAACTAGATGAGATGATGTATAAAGCCCTTAACACTAGGGCCTAGGGGTTAGAGTTCCTGAGTTCCCCGGGGCTTCCTCGGTCTTGAGAACTTTATTGAAATGGTTCTCAGCAGCATTTACTGAAGCACATTATGTTTGTCTAGTTTAATGACAGTCATATAGCAGTATTCAGTAAGTATTGAATAACTAAATGTATGTAGATTACAAGGAAGTCTAAAACATGGTCCCAGGCCTTGAAAGACTCACAAATCAGACAAGCATATCCATTTAAAAGGCCAAATGGTATAAGTTTATGCATGTTGGGTAACAGCTGTGACAGAGGAGTGGGGAAGGAGAAAGATATGGTGGATTTTCAAACTATAGCCGTGGAAAGTATCTGGCATTCTGTGGGTAGCATTGGAATATTCTGTAAATGAAATCAAATTGTGCAGATCTTTTTCAAGTTAGCAGAAAATATTAAATAGAATTTTTTTCTTGAGCTTTTCTCCCATCACAAGTTCTAAACCACTGATAGTAGTTACCACTTACCTGCTCTAAATTTATAGTCAGTTGGTATCTAAGTGTCTACCACAAAATTAAATATATTTATTGATTTCTAGTATAATATATCAGTAGTTAATGGTGTTCTGCAAAGAACACCATGGCTTCCAAGTTTAAATTCACTTGGGGAGCCTGGGTGGCTCAGCCAGTTGAGCGTCCAACTTCGGCTCAGGTCATGATCTCGTGGTCCGTGAGCTCAAGCCCTGCATTGGGCTCTGTGCTGACAGCTCAGAGCCTGGAGCCTGTTTCAGATTCTGTGTCTCCCTCTCTCTGCCACTCCCCCACCCATGCTCTCTCTCTCTCTCTCTCTCTCTCTCTCTCTGAAAAATAAATAAACCTAAAAAAATTTTTTTAATTCACTTAATAAAGGGAAAACGATTGTGGAGGAGTTGTGCATGTGGTGGGAGGGAGGCCACCACTGAGAGGGAGAGAAGAGGTTAAGGAAAGGAGGACTTGGGAAGGGGCCAAACCATGCCCTTGAGGGCTGGGACACTAACATCACCATCTGAAACATTCAGGGGATCTTTTCCTATGAGGAATATACATAAGCATAGAGAGTCTAGGTCTTTGTGTCTGTGTCGTCCAGTGGCATATAGAAGAAGAACTCAGCACACTTTGCTATATTGCAGGTGGCCCATCAGGGGGAGTGATGGCTGTTTGGGGTCAGGGAGAATGCGAAAGAGCCTGAACCCTGTCCAGTCCCAGATTGTAGTACTATTTTGAATTTTTATTGTTTTACACATTTTTCCAAAAATATTTTTACACGCATTTTCTTTTGGTTTATATAATACTGCCATGAGAACGATAGGATAGGTATCATCTTTGTTTTAGAGGTAGTAAATTGACTTGCCCAAGACCTTTTATCCATTTATTAAATATTAAGTGCTGTCTACGTGCTGGTACACAAAAATGAATTAAACATTGGCTTTGCGGGGTAGTAGATAGAAATAATCTGTATAGCATTTAACATGCTAATAGAGAGGAGTTCACCCTGTTTTAACCCTGTTAAGGAAAATTCTGGGATGACTTCTTAGCAGAAGTGATGTCTGAATTGAATCTTGAAGGATGGGGGCAGAGGTTGTCTGGGCAGAGAAATAACCAGTGGGTGGTATGAGGAATTAAAAGCAGTTCAGTATTGGGCGCCTGGGTGTCTCAATCGGTTAAATGTCCTACTTTAGCTCGGGTCCTGTTCTCACAGTTCGTGGGTTTAAGCCCTGCTTCATACTCTGTGCTGACAGTTCAGAGCCTGGAGCTGCTTTGGATTCTGTGTCTCCCGCTCTCTCTACCCCTCCCTGCTTGCACTCTGTCTGTCTCTGTCTCTCAAAGAGAAATTTAAAAAAAAAAAAGTAGTTCAGTATCATGGGGTGCCTGGGTGGCTCAGTCAGTTAAGTGTCTGACCCTTGATTTCTGCTCCGGTCACGATCTCATGGTTGGGGAGTTCAAGTCCACATTGGGGTCTGCACTGATAGCAAAGAACTTGCTTGGGATTCTCTCTCTGCCCCTCCCCTGCTCTCTCTCTCTAAAAATTAATTAAAAATAAAAATAGAAGTAGTCAGTATTGCTGGAACACAATGTGTGTATCAGGGAATGTTAGATAAAGATGGAAGAGTCAGTTCATGAGAGACCTGGGAGGTCATTATCTAGGAGTTTGGTCTCCTATTGGGTATAATTGAAGGAGAAAGGGCTGACAAGCTAGGTTTGTATTTTAGTTAAAATTCCTCTAATGACAGGGTACAGACTGGGATAAGTGCAGAGTAGAAAATGAGATGAAAGGGAGATTGAGTTCCCTGAAGTGAGGCAAGGAAATATTTACAAGGTAGAATTGACAGGACTCAGTGACAGAATGTGGGGAAAGAGCATTAAAAAAAAGGAATGAGTACTGTGATTACCCAGGACTTGATTTCCTGGGTGATTGGTCTTACAAAAGGCGATTAGGAAGGAAGGAAGTTCGTTTGGGGATATGCAGGTGAACACACGTGTCAAACATTTGGATATATCTGTTACTCACCTCGGGTATCTGAGTCAGACATACTTGCAGGTCACTAGAACATGGATGGTAAATAAAACTATAGGAATAAACGAATTCTTCAAAGCAATATATGTGGGATAAGAAGAAGAGGGCTGGGGGTAGAATTCTGGGGCATAGCTAGAAAATCAAACCTGTGGTTAGCCTTTTTTAAAAGATGTTTCTGTATATAAAGTTCAGACCTTTGGATCTCCCATTCAGACTTTAAATTTTGGCTTTCCCACTCAGAGCCTGGAGCCTGTTTCAGATTCTGTGTCTCCCTCTCTCTCTGCCCCTCATGCTCTGTCTCTCTCTGTCTCAAAAATAAATAAACGTTAAAAAAAAAAATTTTTTTTAATTTTGGCTTTCCCTAGATCACATGATTTGATCCTCCCCAGTCTCATTGTAATAGGATGATTTTTTAAATCTAGTTTTCGAATAGGTACTCATACATATGGTACAAAATTTAGAAGGTAAGAAGAGAATTGATAGTGTAGCTGGCTGCTTTGGTAACCAGTAAATATGCAGATACAAATTGGTGTATGGAGACAAACCAAACTGCTTTCTGAGCATTTATAAAGGACTTCATCTCTGTCACATCACATCCTGAACAGGTCCTGGAATACAAGTTAGTTTAGATCTTCAGGATTTTGTACTTAATCCACCTTTTCCCATAAAGAAATTTATAAAACCTAAATTTGAAAAATCTTGAGTTCGTTTTGCATAAGTGAATAAATGAATGAATAAATAAACATGGATTCTATTCATAGTTATGTTTGTAGATTTAATGTTGGTTTTCATAATTGATGTCAGGGTCAAGGCTGTTTTTGCAAAAGAGCCATGTAGAAAAACCTTTTTTTTTAAAGAATGTGGAAGAAATAACAATAAATTACATATCTGAACTGCAAAGCTGTGATTTTAAATACACATTGATGGATTTTTGCTTTCTTTGCAATTTATTGTTTGAATTTCAGGTTTACATCGCCAGCTTCTATATGTTACTTCTTTTGTCTTTATTGGATATTATCTTTTAAAACGTCAAGATTATATGTATGCTGTGAAGGACCATGATATGTTTGCATATGTAAAATCACATCCAGAGGATTTTCCTGAAAAAGGTATTTCATTTATTTATTTGATTTATTATTTTTTGAAAAAGGTGTTTCAGGGGTGCCTGGGTGGCTCAGTCAGTTAAGCGTCCGACTTTATGATTCCACGGTTCATGGGTTCAAGCCCCGCATCAGGCTCTGTGCTGACTGCTCAAAGCCTGGAGCCTGCTTTGGATTCTGTGTTTCTGTCTCTCTCTGCCCTTCACCTGCTCACACTCTGTCTCTCTCTCTCTCTCTCTCTCTCTCTCTCTCTCTCTCTCTCTCAAAATTAAATAAATAAACATAAAAAAATAGAAAGGTATTTCAAGTTACCTATAGTGAACCTCTTTCTTACCCTGTATCATTTGCCCTGGTTAATCTTATACATGCCTGTGGCTTCAGGTACATTCAGTATTCTGTTGACTCTCACATCATTGCCTATGTATTAGGATTCTCTTGAATTTGTATATCCAGTTCCTAGCCGAGTACCTCTGTGTCCCTCAGACAGCAAACAGATTTTATGTCCCCTCTGCCCGTGCAGACTTCTGTTCTGTGTTCTGCATCGGTGAGTGGCACTGTTGTCCACCTGGTTACTCCAGCCAGAAGCCTGGGAAGTGTCTTCCAGTCTTTCTGTGACCTCTCATTAGTCCTCAAGTCTTACCATTCTACTTCCTATTTCTCAATCCTAAACTCCCATCTCTCTCCCACTGCCACTACCCCAGTTCACACCCTTATAATCTCTTGCTTGAACTCTTGCACTTGCCTCCAGCACACCTCTGCCTTCAGTCTTACTGAAGGTCATGTCTCTGGATAAATGTGGCTATGCATAATAATAGGCATTGCTTACGGTAGCTATCTATTGCCTATTGGACAAAATCCAGACTGTTTAGGATGGCTTATTTCCCCAGGCTGAGCTAATTGCCTGCTAGAAAGACTTTGCCCATACCTTTTATCTACCACGTAACATGTACATGTCTTTCTCCCTCACTAGACTGTAGCTTCATCTTTGTTTCCCCAGCCCTCTAGTACAAAGTCTATACTAGTAAGCAATAAATAATAGCTGATCTGATGTACACAAAAACCTGTCTCATCTCCTGTCACTCATCTCCTGCCTTGTGAAATTCTGTGTCCTAAATCTGCCCTATATCCTGGGTAATGCTCAACTCTGTACCTTCTTGATCGTCCTCTTCCTCCATTTTTACCTGTCCATCTAGCAAATTCCAACCTAAGATTCATCATCTCAAAGAAGCCTTGGCCCAGCTACAGACAGGAATTTCCTCAGTACATTCTACTTACCACTCTTCAACTATGAATATGATTGTAATATAACCGTTGTCTTGTTTGTATTTTAATACATATACATAATACAGATGTACATATATGTGAAGGAATGAATGAACGAATGTAGAAAAACTTTGAACTTACATAGATTTTAAAGAGATATTTAAATATTTACATATTCACAAAAATGTGTAATATTAAGCATTTAAATTTTATTATACTAAAGGATGGTCTCTAATATCCTATTTAGCTCTAAAATTTTATTACTCTATTTAATATTCCCATAGCCTTTAGTCACATATGTGATGTTCATAGTGGATCAAAAAGGTATAGCTTTCTTTACCAATGAAGAATTCAAAGGCTAGAGTACAAAGCCATGAATAATGGATGTATCAGGGATGGGGAGTAGGCAAATGCACGTTAGCATTGGAATCTTGGAAACCGTGATTCCTAACAGACCCAGTGGCAGAGCAGTCCTCAGTCCCAGGCCTGTGGCTCATTGCCTCCTGTTTATACTAGCTCCCTCTGTCAGTGGGAGCCTGTGTAGCCTTACAGACTCATTCTGTCTCTGAGCAGCATATCAGTGGCAGGTGTGCTGAGAGCCTCTTGCACTGACAGCAGGGACATGGAAAGCTTGACCACCTCGACTCCTGGTCCTGCAGCTGACCTGTGCTCCTCCCTGTTTATTCCTTCCATTACCCCGTCAGCCAGGGCCCCCTGGCAGCGCTCTGTCCCTCTGGGCAGCCATCTGGATGTCACCAGAGTCTTCCAAATTTACCCTTCATCCAGTGAAACAGTGTCTCAGGGATTGCCAAGCTATGGTTGAGGACAAGAACCTAAGGAAATTCTTAGAGGAGTTTCTGTCTACGAGAATATTAACTGTTAATTTTTTTTTAGGAAATACGATTTTTAAAACATAACTTAAGGGGCTTCTGAGTGGCTTAATTGGTTTAGCATCTGACTTCAGCTCAGGTCATGATCTCACGGTTCCTGGGTTCGAGCCCTACATTTGGGCTCTGTGCTGACAGCTCTAAGCCCAGAGCGTGCTCAGATTCTGTGTCTCCCTCTCTCTCTGAACGTCTCCGACTTGTGTTCTGTCTCTCTCAAAAATAAATAAACATAGGAAAAAAATTTTTAATAAAAATAAAACCTAATTTAAAAATAATTTTTTTTGTGATCTTTCCTTTTTATAGATAAGAAAACTTATGGTGACTTTCTTGAAGAATTCCATCCAGTGCGTTGAAGTCTCCAAAATGCTTACTTTGGTTTCACTGATACCAGTTATGTCTGAATTTTGTGAAACATGTTTCTATGATACCTGAAGTTTATGTTAATCTGTATGTTAACACTTTGTGATTAAAATGGTCATCATGAACACTCTTGACTCCTTTTTGTCATAAGAAAAATAATTCACTGGAGAATGGTCCGTTTCCATTCACCCAATTTTAAGAAGACATCTGGCAGATTTACAGTGGAGTTTAGGTGGGGGCCCTGGGTGGCTCAGTCAATTAAGCCTCCAACTTCAGCTCAGGTCATGTTCTCACAGTTCGTGGGTTCAATCCCTGCTTCAGGCTCTGTGCTGACAGTTCAGAGCCTGGAACCTGCTTCAGATTCTGTTGTCTCCCTCTCTCCCTCCCCTTCCCCTGCGTGCTTTCTCTCTCTCTCTCTCTCTCTCTCTCAAAAATAAATAAACATTAAAAAAAAATTTTTTTTAATAAAATAAAATGGAGTTTAGGGGCACCTGGGTGGTTCAGTCAAGCATTCCTGACTTTTGATTTGGGGGCCTGCTTATGATTCTCTCTGTCTTTCTCTCTCAAAAAATAAAATGAAGTTGAGTCGAGTTAGCAAACCAGCCTGTGGGCCAAATGTCCGCTGCCAGAACGGTTTATTGGAATATAGCTATGCTTGTTTGCCTGTCTATGGTTGTTTCCATGCTATAATGACAGAGTTGAGTAGTTGTGACAGACGTTATGGCCTGCAAAAGCTAAACTCTTTAATATATGGCCGATTACAGAAAAAGCTTACCTGTTCCCAGTGCTGGTAAAAGCAAAATAAAGTAACCCAGATTATGGAGGGTTTTCTGAATTTGCAGAATAATTTGGGCTTGATTCTATAGGTGGTGGGAAGTCACTAAAGGCTTTTTAGTGGAGTAGCACAGTCAGGCTTGTATTTCTGAGCTCTCTGCAACAATCAACATAAAGGGTGGTTTAGGAGGAGACTCAAGACCAGAAGAACTGTTGGAACACTGGTACTGCAAAGGGGTCTTTGGTTATGATCCAGGGATCACCCAGGAGAAAGTGGGCTCAGCAGCTAACACTGTCTACAGCAGAGCTTGGTGTGATTAAAGGTAAAAACCCCACCTAACTGGAACGAATCTACCCTTTATCACTTCCCAAATCCAAATGTTTATCCAAAATGTGTTTGTTTGCAAGCTCAGATTTTATAATCAGATTGGTTTGGGGAGATTAATAAAATTATTTCTTCTCAATACATTATATCAAATTAGAATGAATATACGCATGTGGTTTCTGGACAAAATCAGATGAGATCCATCTATTCTCTTGGGTCTCACTTGTTAAAAATGAAATTATGTCTGAGAAATTACTTCAGAACCTAATGAAGATAGGGGCGCCTGGGTGGCTCAGGTCATGATCTCACTGCTCGTGAGCTCAAGCCCCACATCGGGCTCTGTGCTGACAGCTCAGAGCCTGGAGCCTGCTTTGGATTCTGTCTCTGTCTCTCTGCCCCTCCCCTACTCGCTCTCTTCTCTCTCAAATATGAAACAAATTTTTTTTAAGCTAATGAAGATATATATAAGTACAAAGTTTTGGGTTTTTTACTGCTACTGCAATAAATACGTTTATAGTTCACTTGTGGTTGGCAGGTACATGAGTGTGAACCATTCATCCCAAGGGACTTTGCTATGCCTTAGTTCTGGAGGGTAAAAAGCAAGGGCTAGAGCAAATACATGGTAAGGGTGGGAGAAAGTCAACCTATAATAATAGCACTCACATGCCAGGTGCTTTTGATTCATCATCTTTAATTTCCATAACAATCTTGTGAGGTAATACTATCCCATTTTATAGATGAGGAAATTTAGGCTCCGGTGAGTTGAATTAACGTCCAAGATCACATGGTAAATGACTGCCCAGAGAAAGGATGTGAATTTCAGTTGGGTCAGATGCTAAAACCTACGTCCTTTCTGGCATACCACACTGGCCAGGTAATACCTAGCCCCTCATGAAGCACTGGCCACCACCCCAAGCTGCTAAGAGGGTGAGGGGAGCTGTGAATAACAGCAGGCATCCTAACGGTGACCTGGTGCCAAGTCCACAAGCTGGTGCTCAGAGCGAGAGAAGCATCCCAGAGAGCCAAGTCGCCTTTGTTTGCTTCCAGCGGCAGGTCCAGGCCTTTCTGGTCTGCGTCAGAGCTAGCGAAGTGTTCCGTGTCCTCATCAGAGTCTGCCCTCTGCCACTTAAAGGGATCTGTGGAGAGCCGAAATTTAAAAAACCGAGTCAGTATAAATTCATACAACGTGCCTATTTAGTTAGGAAAAACAACGCAGCAGCTCATTGCTGTAGGGAAATCTGGCAATGCAGTTAGCAGTGTAAGAGTTGGGGTGTCAGAGCTGCGGTAACAGCTAGTTTCACCTCCGCGTTTCACTCACAGGGAAACTGCAAGGCAGACAGGTGAAGTTGTCTGGGGTCATACAGGGTCAGTGGTAGACCCAAGACCTGAGCCCAGACTTTTTAACTTCTGCTGTACCAGATAGCCACCATGAACATCAGGTTACGGTGTGCTCAAACATGGTGCAGAATGGCTGCTCTCGTCTTTGAAGGAGTTGGGTGCGGTTTCTTTTCTATTTTGTTGCTAAAGTTGACACTAACAAATTGGATTTTCTAGTTTTTTTTTTTTTTAATAATTTTTTTTCAACGTTTATTTATTTTTGGGACAGAGAGAGACAGAGCATGAATGGGAGAGGGGCAGAGAGAGAGGGAGACACAGAATCGGAAACAGGCTCCAGGCTCCGAGCCATCAGCCCAGAGCCTGACGCGGGGCTCGAACTCAGGGACCGCGAGATCGTGACCTGGCTGAAGTCGGACGCTTAACCGACTGCGCCACCCAGGGGCCCCTCTAGTTTTTTTTTTAATGTTTATTTATTTTTGAGACAGAGAGGGACAGAGTGAGAGCAGGGAAGGGGCAGAGAGAGAGACACACACACACAGAATCTGAAGCAGGCTCCAGGCTCTCAGAGCCCGACACGGGGCTCGAACCCACGAACCATGAGAGTTGGAGCCAAAGTTGGAGGCTTAACCAACTGAGCCACCTAGGCGCCCCTGTTTTGTTTCGTTTTTAATTAAAGTATAGTTGACACACATAGAGGGGGTTTCTCTCCAGCCCGGGCTGCAGGGTTCTAAGGTTCTAGGGCAATCCACTAGCACAGAGAAAGGGAACTGGATTTGAGTTAAGCCAGGGTACATTCATTTCCTGAGTAACCTGGGACTCTTTTTACTTCTCAGGCCCCAGTTTTTTCATCTGTAAAAGGGAATGATAGTTCCATTAGAAAATTAATATGCAAGTGATTTTTTTTTTTTTAATTTGAGAGAGAGAGCGAGGGAGAGAGTGCCATTGCGGGGAGGGGCTGAGCGAGGGAGAGAGAGAATCCTAAGCAGGCTCCACGCTCACCGTGGAGCCCTACATGGGGCTCGGTCCCATGACCCTGGGATCACGACCTGAGCCAAAATCAAGAGTCAGAGGCTCAACCCACTGAGCCAGCCAGGTGCCCCATATGCAAGTGATTTTTAAACTATAAAACTATTGAAGTGCCAATAGTTGTTTTTACTAAGACTGTTATGATTCAGTGAAGAAACAGAAACCCAGGGAAGTGAGCCAGTGAAACCAAGGCCTTAGTGGTAGAGTCAGAACTTGAACCAGAGTTGCTGACCCAAGCATTCACATACTTGCTAGTAAATGCACCCATGCACAAACAATATATGTGCACATAAGGTATGCATTCACAGGCCACCTTTCTTATTATCACCATGCAGTTCGTGGCCATTACTTACCAATTCTGGTTCCAGAGAATAAGACAGGCCTGGCCTTGAGCCCTCCCTGGTCCTGGTCTCAATACCCTGCAGTGAGGGTACCTGTCTGAGACCCAGGCTCTCCCTCTCCCACTGGGCTGTGCACTGCTCCAGCTCACCTCCCCTGGAATATCCCTCAATGGACTCTGACACCCACCAATGAGCCAGCGTTACCTTCCCTAGAGTCCGAGGCCTACTTGGCCTCTCCTGTTATCTCCTGGTATGTCCTTGTCACCTCCTCAGCTTTCAGGGTAAGGTGGGTGAGGATGTGATGAAGGCTGGAAAAGTGCAGGTGGAACTGGGCTTCCAGGTCCAGCTGCCCCAAGATCCTCTCCTCCTCATCCTTCTCTGTCTTTGCAGCTTCATTCTCAGCCTCACTGGCCCTGCCATCTGCCACCTTGGACCTCCACTCCTCTCGGGGCAGCAGCCCATGGTCCACATCCACGCGGATGGCCTTGAGCATGGTGAAGTAGTTGTAGAGATCAGGGGCCCCATCCTGGGCCTGGTGCCCGTGCACATTATACTGCATGTCCCGCAGGAGGCTGGGGATCATCACCACCTGCTCCATGTTACGCACCACGGCCGAGTACCGGTCCATGACAGTCAGCAGGCAGTTCTTCGGGTAGTGCTTGGTTTGCACCCGCATGATGGCTGCTGTTTCCATGCCGAGTCCAGCAGACTGCCCCAGAACTACGTCGAGACCATTTTTATGTCCAGAGGTGACAGCAGTTTGACAGGATGCCAAAGCCCGCCAGTGGGTCAACACAAACCTGTTTTAGGCCAATCCCAGGGCTTGGGCACCAACGTCTATATCAGGCGATCCATCTGCCCAGAGACAGACCTGCCAGCCCTCTGTCTGTCATTTCAGCACTCTGTGACCGCCTCAGCAAGCACCCGCCTCCTCCTTCACCAGCGCAACTGGCTTGTTAGAGGGAAGCTTTTCTCTTTGGCAACCAGTGTGCTTGACCCCAGGGCAGTCATGAGTTCTTTCGGGTTATCTGAGACCAAGCTGCCTCTTCACTGACTGCCTCCTTTTTTTTTTTTTTAATTTTTCTTAACGTTTATTTATTTTTGAGAGACAGAGAAAGACAGAGAGTGGGCAGGGGAGGGACAGAGAGAAAAGGAGACACAGAATCTGAAGCAGGCTCCAGGCTCTGTGCTGTCAGCACAGAGCCCAACATGAGGCTCAAACCCATGAACCGAGAGATCATGACCTGAGCTGAAGCTGGACACTTAACCGACTGAGCCACCCAGGCGCCCCTTCACTGCCTGCCTCTTAATGTACAAGTTCACTTCTTTAGCCTGGGGTGCCTCAGCTGCTAAATGAACTAGGGAGGAGGGTCATGAAATGAAACAGCTCGTTATGGGACAAAGAGCACTGACATAGGAGCCAGAAGCCCAATTCTGCAACTTCCCAGCTGCGTTTTCTGGTTGTTTGCTGGCTAACACTTATTGAAAACCTACTTCACATCAAGTTCTGCACTAAGTTAAAGTAACTTGCCCATGGCCCCATTGGAGCTGGGATGGCAGCCCAGGACCACTTCATTCCCACCTCCAGTCAGAGCTCTAGACCCATGTGTGAGGTTGCATAAGTTGTACATGTTAAATGGATCCATATCCTGATCTGTAAATTTCAGGTGTTGTGATGATTAAATAAGATAAAGCCATTGAAAGTGCTCTGTAAACCACAAAGCACGGTTCCCAGGTGCATTATCTGTGCAGATACTAGATGAATGCAGGTCACTGTCAACTGTAACCAACAATTCCAGCAGTTACGATGCTTCCTCTTCACCACCGACCTAGTCCTTTGACCAGCAGTCTTAGAAGACAATAATCTTTTGCAAAACCATGTTATCACAGTTGACACACTGCATTTGCTCTATTATTTATGAGATAATTAGGAAAACTGAGGCCCAGAGAGTGGCTCAAAGTTGTGCAACAAGTAAGTGTCAGAGTCAAGTGGAGAACAAGTCCTTCCAAGTTCTGGTTCAGGCACCTGCTCACAACACCACCTTGGGTGGAAAGATCTGCTAGGTGCTTCTGCCCCAGCAATGGGGAGAGAGGAGGAGAGCATAGGGAGGGGATCTTGTCTCACCTAAGCCACTCTCACCCCTACCTCAGGGCGGGAGTCCCCTCTGCATCACTTGACTCACTCTCTTGACTCCACTCGCCCATTCCCTACCACTCCTATGGCCAGAGATACAAGAAAGTTCATCTTTATTTCTAAATGAATTCTACCTGCCTTTAGCCCCTCCCATTAAATTAAATTGTAATATTCACCCCATCCCACCCCAAAGTTGCCTGCCTTAACTATGCTTCTGTTAGCACGACAGGGTTGTGTGAAACACCATTTCCCAGTCTTTAACTTGCTCAATCCCCACAGCAGCCCTATGGGGCAGAAAAACATTGGCAGCCCTCTTTTCAGACAAGGAAACAGCTGAAAGGAGGAGGTACTTGTCCAAGGGCTCAAACCTGACAAGATGAGGCTTGGCCCAGCTCTCCAGCCCTCAGAGGAAAACCAAGGTCGGCCCTCTCTCCAAGTGCCCTTTCTGGGCTGGCCATGCTGGAGTCATCCTGCATTAGACAGGTGGCCTTGCTTCTCCAGGGCAGAGAGGACAGCCAAGTCCAGGCCACAGGCTTGCTGTGAAGGGCAAAGCTTCCACTTTAACCTTTCCTGTATCACAGATTGTGGAGTGGAACAGAGAACATAAGCCAGCTCTTCCTCCTCATGGCTATGTGGCACCGGACTAGTCACCGCTCCTCTCTCAGCCTCAGCTTCCTCCTATGGTGTAATCATGATGACATTGATTGAGGGCTTGCTTTTCTAAGCAAAGTGCTTAGAACAGAACTCAATCCTCCCAACAATGACATGTGGCAGGAGTTGAGGAAATTGAGGTCTATGGGGGTAAAGTAACCAGCCTACGAATACACATTATTAGTCCTTAAGCAAGGAGGAGTTGAGATGAGTAATAACTCCCACCATGGAGATTACAGATGATGTTTATGAAATATCTGGTATATCGCGACCTCAATAAATTTGCACTGCCTCCTGGCATTTCTGTTTTCCTCCTTTCTGTCCTCCCAACCCCTCTTTTATTCCCTCATTCTAGGACTTTCTACATACATTTCCATTCACTGTGCACCTGTCCCAGGGCCCAGTGCTGCAAATGTTCGGTAGATACTAACTGATTAATGACCATTAGATTCACTTCTTACGGGGCACCTGGATGGCTCAGTCAGTTAAGCGTCTGACTTTTGCTCAGGTCATGATCTCACAGTTTGTGAGTTTGAGCCCCCACGTCAGGCTCTGTGCTGACAGCTCAGAGCCTGGAGCCTGCTTCAGATTCTGTGTCTCCCTCTCTCTCTCTCTCTCTCTCTACGCCTCCCCCTGCTTGTGTGTGTGTGTACGTGTGTGTGTGCGCACACGCTCTCTCTCTCTCTCTCTCTCAAAGATAAATAAATAAACGTAAAATTAAATAAATAAATAAATAAATAAATAAATAAAAGATTCACTTCTTGATACATTCTAGTGCCTTTGGTCATAATGTCCAGTCGCCTTGAAAAACAGCGTCCCTGGCTTGGCAGGAGGCAGTCGTGAGGACTCTGGCCGGTGAGGGAGCCTGAGCATCTGCAGCTACTGCTGGTGCTAACATTGAGACTCTTTTCCAGAACTGCTCCTCAGGGAAGGAGGGACGTGACATACTCCTGTTCTGACAGTCTTCATTGTCCAGGTTGCCCTCCCCATACTTTACTGCAAACTAAACTCTTAGCAAGACACACGGGCCCAAAATTACCTCCACCAGTCAGAGGGGTAAAGAATTTGCATAAAACTGTTTCCTACACTATGAGTAGAAAAAAGCAAGTTTTCTAAATTAATAGAGTAAGTGAAAGAATTTAATTTTAACAGGGTACTTAAGTAAATATTTGGTTAACTCATTTCCAGCCCTAAAAGTTTTTTTTGTTGTTGTTTTTTTTTACCTTCATTGGGAAAACCATTCTTTAAATGTTTTCTCCTCAGAAAAATGGGCTTCCTTTGTAATCGAACATCCAAGATGGCTGAGCAGCGGGTACAGCCAAAGACCACGAGCCTGGACACTGTAGTTCGGGTTTGGGGCTGCTGCCAGGCCCACTTGCAAGCAGGCACCCTGCACCCTGGGGTCCACGGTTGTAAAATGAAGGGATGGGAGCTCTCTGAAGGGAAGGCCCTTTCAGCCCTAATTGTGTAACTTCTTCTGAACCCATGTCCAGGTCCCTAAGGGCATTACCCTGCCTTAGTTCTTGTGTTTTGAACCTAGCCCTGGAAAACATGATGTGGACAGGGCTGGGGGAGCTGACCTGGCATGGTGGGCAGGCCAGAAGTGCCCTGCAAGTGGCCTGGGGCCGACCAAGGCCTCCCTGGGCCTCCTCCCATCTATTCAACGAGGGGGCCGATCTTTGTTAGAGCCTCTCCAGCTCAGACTTTGAGGGAGTCCACCTGAGCACAGGGCCCCCGTGCCCTTCTGTGTCATTCTGCCTCTGCTGTTTGTGTCCCAATCCCATCTTGGGCCAGTCTGTTCCCAGATGTGTTCCTGGACCTGGCCCAGAGGGACCGAGTGAGTGCCACGTGTGTGAGTGAGCAAATGGGTGTTAGTGAAAAAGGGAGAAAGTGAACAAATTGGTAATTAGGAGAATAAAAGGGCCACGTGAGTGAGTAAGTGCAGACCATACGAGGAGCTCTGGGAAGGAGGACACGGCCGGTGTCCAGCCAGCAGGCTACAAACTGAGGCTGCCTCCAGGTCTGCCTGGCAGATGGAAGGCCCTGGATGAAATGTTGCTGAATTAGCGGCTGCCCAGCGTCTCCGATTAGAAGACGGAGAGACGGGATCTGAGGGGATAGGCTGAACTCAGACAAGTTCTAGGAGTGAGGAGAGGAAAGGAGGAAGACAGGAAAGAAGGGACGTGGGCTCTTTTCAGGGGATTTAGTAGGGCAGAAGAGGTGGTTCTGATTCAGCCAGGTCCACTGGACTCAGGTGTCCTTGCTCTCAAGATGCCACATCCCAGGGCTGGGAGATTATCTGGTCCAGCTGGGCCACTGCAGGTAAGGAGGTCCTGGCCATGGAGAGGACAAAGGTAGCAGAAGCTGGACTAGATCTCAAGTGTCACTGAGTTTCCCCAGTCTTCCTTTCTCCCCCCCCCCTCCCCCACTCTCAGGTGGGGAAACTGAGGCTGAGTGAGCTACTTCACTGGCATGGCCTCTGCAAAGCTGACAGTGGCCTCATCCTCAAGATATCTGAATGCCCCAAGTTGGATAAACTGATATGGCCCCAGATGGTCGGGTCAAGGCCCCCAAGGGCCAGGCCAGGAACACCATGTGAATGTGGTACAAGGGGTAAGATGATGAGGTTGTGCTCTGGGACTGCCAGTGTCCAAGTACTCTGGCTGCACTTCAGCCCATGCAGCTACAGAATGGACTCAGACTATGGTTGCGACAACTTTTCTTAGGTTGATGGTTTTTTAAAGTTTATTTATTTATTGAGTAATTTCTGCCCCCAACGTGTAGCTTGAACTCATGACCCCAAGACCAAGAGTCGCATGCTCCTCCGACTGAGCCAGTCAGGCACCCCCAAGTTTTCTAGTTTTAAAAATGACTCTTTTTTGTAAGTTTATTTATTTTGAGAGAGAACACACTCAAAGGGGAAGGGCAGAAAGAAAGAGAGAGAGAGAGAGAGAGAGAGAGAGAATTCCAAGCAGGCTCTGCACTGAGTGCAGAGCCTGACGTGGAGCTCGAACCCATGAACTGTGAGATCATGACATGAGCCAAAACCAAGAGTTGGACGCTTAACCACCCAGGTACCCCCAAAATGACTTTTATACACTCATCATCATCATCATCTGATATCTATGGGCCTCAGGCTGCTTTTCTTTACACTGTTACTTCAGTCCTGACCTATGGGGGAACACATGGGGTCAAGAGTCAAGAACTTTTCTACGCCCCTACTCCCAGTACTTGAACCCCTCTGGTGTGCTCTATTCTCTGGGGTGCCACAGGGAGGCAGGAGAAAGCAGTTGGTTCCTGCTTTCCAGAACCTGGCTCCCTCTGTCACTCAGGGGACCTCATATATTGAGAGCTTATTCTGCTCGCACTGTGCTGGGCCTGGGGATATAGCAAGGCACAAAGCAGACACAGCACTCACTCAGGCACTTTATATCTACTGGGGAGAAAGCCACAAAGAACATATGCACAGATAAATATAATACTACATTGTGACATGTACTAGAAATAAAATAACTAAAATAATGAGCTAGAGCCTTGCTACTTAGTACAAGTGTGGTCTGCAGACCAGCAGCATCTAACCACCAGGGAAGGGAGTTCATCAGAAATGCAGATTCTCAGGGCCTCCCCAGGACCTATTGGATGAGAAACTGCATTTCAGCAAGATCCCCCAGGGATGTGTGTGGCCAAGGAGTCAAGCATTCACTCCAAACATGGTTATTACCCTGAGGAAGAAGAAATATCTATGCTGGGACCTGAATATTCTCAGCTTCTGGAGGATCTATCTCCCAGGCAGAGGGAACAGTCAGTGTGACTGATCATAATATATTCTCCTTAAAGACACAACTAACTCACTGGGTAACCTTAAGCAAGCCACTCCACCCCTCTGGGCCTCAGTTTACCAACTGAAAAACTGAGGAGCTGGCCTAAGTAGAGACTCTTTCAAGCAAAAAAACAAAAACAAACAACCAAAAAAAAACACAAAAAACAAAAAACAAAACCACTATCTTTTGAATGAAGGGTTTTAAGGCATCAAGAGTCAAATGACCGGCTAAGAAAGAGCTATTTGAGGGAGCAGTAGGGTCCCTTCTCTGGAGTCCTCAGGTCACCCCAAGAGGCCCGGGCCTTTTCTGTTACTCGGGAATACAGGCATGTCTGCAGTTCAAGGAACCCATCACAAACCCCACTGTTACAAAGGTTCCTTGTGAATGGCTGCCCGGAGTAGACCCAGGAAACTGGCAGGTCTTCCCATCCAGCCTCCACTCCCAACTTCCCCCCTGTCACACTCCTCCCTCAGTTCTGGGAAGACCTACTCCTTCCTCTAGCTGATGCAACCAGGTTGGGGTCAGCCTAGGGCTTCTGGGCTCCCCGAGTAAGAGGCAGAGGCAGAAGTGCTCCCCAGTGAGTCAAAATCTGGATTGTCAGAGTTGGACATAGGATAGCTATCACGCACCCAACCTCTCCTTTATTGATGAGAAAACTGAGGCTTCACCTTGTATTTCTAATCATGTATTGTTCACTCCCCTGAAAGTCCATATGTATCACTTACAATAGGGCTATATTTAAAAATTCTGCGACCAGGGGCACCTGGGTGGCTCAGTTGGTTAAGCATCTGACTTCGGCTGGGTTGTGATCACACAGTTTGTAAGTTCAAGCCCTGTGTCAGAGCAGAGCCCGAAGCCTGTTTTGGATTTTGTGTCTCTTTCTCTCTCTCTGCCCTCCCTCCCTTGCTCACGGTCTGTCTCTCTCTCTCTCAAAAATAAATAAACATTAAAAAAAATTATTTTAATTCTGTGACTAGATAAGACTAGTCACTCAAACAGAAAGCCTGTCTGTCTCTCTTCTACCTGGGAGCCCCTGAGGGCAAGAAACTGGTCTAACTCTTCCTTGTGACCCCAGGACCCCAGGAGCTTAAGAAAGTTTCCTTAGTTTGTTGACTGAAAGGATGCATGAATGAAAACTGTGGGGATCTACTTGGGTGTGCTTCCCAGGTATTTCCTCACTCCTTTTTCCATTTTTTTCATTCAACACACTTTTACTGAGCTTCCCCCAGGGGAGGCACTCAGCGGAGAGCCTACCAACAGCAGCATCCGGACTCCAGAGAGCTCAGCAGTGGTGGGGCCTTGGCTCAGCTGCCTCCTTCCAAGATGGCCAGATCCTGACAGAGGATCTCCATGAGTCACCCTTGCTGGGGGGACCTTTCGCTCTGCCCACAGAGCTGACCCACAGGCTGGGACCCAGGCCAGAGTCTAGGAGGTGACTAAGGACCCCTGCTGGGACCCTGGACAGGAGCTGGGAGGAGGCTTGGCTCGAAAAGGAGGAGACGCTGACCAAGGGCCATAAGCTCATACACAAAACTCAGCCCATGAACACACTTCTTTCAGGGTTCTCAGACCTCCCAGCCCTTAATCCACCCCCAGCCATCTCCTGGGGCCTCCTTTTCTTTCCAGCCTATGATCCATGGTGATTCCTGCTCTGGCTTCTCCATGATTCTTCCCTGTACAATCTTCCTGCTGTACACAAAATACCAGCCCCTCTCTAACTCAAATACCTTCAGTAATTCCTTGTGTTAGCTTCCTATGGCCGCTGTCACAAATCACCACAAACTGAGTGGCTTAAAGCAGCACAAACTTACTATCCCACAGTCCCAGAAGTCAGAAGTCCAAAATGGGTCTCACTGGCCTAAAATCAAGGTGTCAACAGGCTGTGTTCTTTTTGGAGGCTCTGGGGGAGAATCTATTCTCTTGCCTTCTCCATATTCTAGGGGCTGCCTGCATTTCCGGGTTCGTGGCCCCTTCCTTCATCTCCAGAGCCAGCAAAGCATTCTCAGACTGCCATCTCTCTGTTTTCCCCTCTTCCAGTTACAAGAACTGCTGTCATCACATTATGCCTAGCTGGATAATCCAGGATAATCTTCCTATCTCAAGGCCCACTGATTAGCAATCTTAAATTTTTTTTTAAAGGTTTATTCATTTTGAGAGACAGAGAGAGACAGAGCATGAGCAGGGGAGGGGTAGAGAGAGAGGGAGACACAGAATCCAAAGCAGGCTCCAGGCTCTGAGTTGTCAGCACTGAGCCCAACGCAGGGCTCGAACTCACGAACAGTGAGATCATGACCTGAGCTGAAGTGGAGGCTCAACCGACCGAGCTACCCAGGCGCAGAGAGAGACAGAGAGAGAGAGAGAGAGAGAGAGAGAGAGAGAGAATCATAGGTTCCAAGTTCAGCGCAGAGCCTGACTTGGGGCTTGATCCTATGACTCTGGGATCATGACCTGAGCTGAAATCAACAGTTGGACCCTCAACCTCTTGAGGCACCCAAGAATATATAGAATATAATTAAGTATACATACATATCATATGTATTCTATATAGTAGGATATATCCATTCCAATTTTTCTAATTTGCTGCATCTATATTTTATTTACGAATACGTAAACAGTAAATAAAAACTTACATGGGAATGAAAACACGAATTTAAGGAGCCGTGTGGGGGTGGTGAAAGCGTACTTCATGTTTATTAGGTCTTATTTCTCAGGCTGAGTCATGGGTACACGAATATTTTCATATTCATTCTCTAATATATTTGAATTCATTAAGTTCTTAAAAACAAAAACCAAAAAAAAAAAAAAAAAAAAAAAAAAAAGGAAAAGTGGGAAATGTCTTTCAGGCAGAAGTAGCAGCTTGAGTAAAAGCCCAGACACTCAAAATAGCAAAAATACCGATGATTCCTCAAGACACGCCCCGCACCCTCCTAAACTCCGCCGTAACTTCCAAAGCCTTGCTCCTCCTCTTCCCGCCTCGCCCCTTTTGCCCGGGCTCCCCCTACCGCGGCTGACTTTTCTGACCAGATAGCCCACTCCTCTATCGGATAGGCCCTCCTCCTCGCTGCGAGTGTACGCCTGTCCTCTGACCCTTCCCTCTACCGACTTGTGCCTTGCTGCAAAGAGTGCTGGCTCCGAAGCGGCTGGGCGGGGCGTTGGCCCCTGCGGCTCCCGCCAGCAGGGGGCGCTGCGGGGCAGGCGAGGACCTCAGCTTCGCAGCAGGGATCCTGACCGCCTGCCAGCCAGCCGGGACTTGTCGCCAGCGGAAACACACACGAGTTTCCAGGCGATAATTGTCCGCCTCGTCTTAATAGAAAAGTGTTGGCCGACAGGGGAGAGAGTGGGAGGAAAATCTTCTCAGCGTTCCAGGATCCCACTCACAAGATAGGCGTCATTAAGGTTTTGGAGTTATTTATTAAAGGAGCTTGACTCAGCAGGTGAAAGCACGAAAGCGATTTCTTTTTTCCCTGCCACTGCCCTTTCGAACGGATTCTGTGGACTCTTGCTTCACTGTTCCCGGATGAAATCTCGGCCAAGTCCCCTAGCTTTTCTGAGTCTCTCGTTTATTGCTGGGTAGTCTTAAGTGCAGGCCTGAGTTACAGCAAAACTCTCCCGGTTCCGGCTACCTCTGGCTGGGACACCTGGTGGCTTGGGGGGGGCTGGGCGGTCTCGCGCAGTTAGCTACTCCTGCTCCTCCCCAGGCTGCTTCTGGCTGGTTAGGGCCGGGTGGGGGAGGAGAAGGCACAGCCTGGGAGGTCACTGGCGCGTGGCAGATTCCATATGCTGACACTTTTTCTTAGGAGCACTTTGATGGGCTCCTTGAAGACCCACCCCACGCCCCGTTTAACAGCAACACCCCTAAGAAAAGCGGATGCCTCCTCCTTCAGGCTGATTACAACCCCTCGCTTCGGCATCCCTACTTACACCTCCATTCTCATTCTGCTGGGTTCCCCTTACCCCTAAATGAAAGTCCTCTTCCGCGGGGTCCTTTTCCATAAGGCCTACATTCTGCTCCTTTCTGTGGGGTCTGCAGGTGTTGCAAGAAACACAGCTGAAGTGCAGCCCCTTGCCAAGAGCCCCCCCCGCTTGCCAGCTCTCACCAGATTCCAGATCCCAGAATCTCCCCCTCCAAGATTCCTCAAATAGTTCTCCTGAAGCCTCTGTCTCCTAGTTTGAGGGGAAGGGAGGACAGCTTCTTCCGCTCTTTGGTGAGGAGTGGGTTGGAGGACAGGCAGGGTCTGACAATTCTCCAAACAGCATGTCTTCCCACGGTCCTGGGGGATTTAACTTGCTTACTGTGGCCAGGAGTGGGTGAGGACGTGGGTTTTAGCCCTGCCCTCCGTCCTTCGGAGTACTGTATATGTGGTCCAGCCTCTCAGTTTAGCGTCAGCAACTCTGCCAATGTTTCAGCCTTTGGGGCCTCCCCTGAAATTCTGAGGTGACTGGGAAAGCCTTTGTTTACATCTTATTAATTTCCAGAATTTACCGGAGAGCTGTGTCTCTAATCTCAGCCCAGAAAAGACCTCATCAGAAGATCTATTCAAAACACAAATCTGATGGTCAGTCCCCTGCAAAAAATCTTCACCCTCCAGCTGTTGCTGGAGGCATGCTGCATTTCAATTCCTAGGCTTTACGGATACTTCCCTAACCTTATGCTTTCTCTCATACCTTTGCCTTTCCTTCCACCAGGGGAGTTTTAGCTCCACTTCTCCACTTAGCTGACTCCTGTGGTTTTTGAAGACCAGAGTAAAAATGTCACCTCCTCCAGGAAGGCTTCCCTGACTGTGACACCCTCCATCATGTCTCCACTGGTCTTGTCACAAATAGTGTTTTTTTGTAATTGTCTCAGTCTACACCTATCTCCTCACTCGATTCTGAGCTTTTTGAAGGCAAGGATGATATTTGTTTTGTTAAGTATGTTTACATTTTTTAAAGTTCATTTATTTATTTTGAGAGAGAGAGAGAGAAAGTGCATGTGTGTGTTCAAGTGGAAAAGGGGCAGTGAAAGAGGGCGAGAGAGAATCCCAAGCAACATGGGGCTAGATCTCACCAACCATAAGATCTTGACCTGAGCAGAAATCAAGAGTCCAACGCTCAAGCGACTGAGCCACCCAGAGTGGTGCCCAGAGTGTACTTACATTTTTATATGAAAAATAGCTTCCAAAAAGTCAAAATTACCCATAATCCCACCACTTCCTTTTGATATCATAGAAAAGACAGAGTCTCCTTTCTCCTGCCTGTCCTGCCAATCCTAACCTCCAGTGACAACCACTTTTAAGAGGGTGGTAGGATTCCTTCCTGTCTTTTCCTGGCATGTGGGCATGTGCACACGCACACATACACATACACACAATTGAATCCTTCTTACTGTACTCCTTGGTCTGCAACTTCCATTTTCACGTAACAGTCTATCGCGGGTATCTTTCCATGTGAGTGCGTATGATTTTATCTCATTCTCTTTTCTTCTTATTGTGTGTGTGTTTATATACACACCATAAAACTTGCCATTTTGACCATTTTTTAAATTTTTTATTTATTTTGAAGTGGGGAGAAGGGCAGAGAGAGAGACGGAGAGAGAGAATCCCAAGCAGCCTCTGCTGCCAGTGCAGAGCCTGATGCGGGGCTTGATCTCACAAACCATGAGATCACGACGTGAGCTGGAGTCCCGAGTTGGACGATTAACTGACTGAGACATGCAGGCGCCCCTAACCATGTTTAAGTATGCAATTTGGCAGCATCAATTACATTCGCAGTATTGTGCAACCATCAACCACTATCAATTCCCAAAACTTTTCAACACTTCAAACAGAAACTCTGTACCCATTAAGCAATAACTCACTGTCTTCTGCCACCATGACCCCTGCTAACCTCTAATCTCCTTTCTGTCTCTGTGAATGCTGCATTCTTTTCTAATGGCTGAATATTATTCCACAGTAGGAGACATCATCATTTATTTAACCGTTCTCTACTAATGGACGTTCAAGGTGTTCCCAATTTTTTGATAATACAAACCATGCTGCAAAAAAATCCCCACGCATAATACATGTGGGAATATTTTGTTCGAAGAAAGTCCCACGAGTGAGCTGCTGGAACATAAGGTATGCGCGTTTATTTTTTTAATTTTTTTTTCCACGTTTATTTATTTTTGAGAGAGACAGAGCACGAATGGGAGAGGGGCAGACCGAGAAGGAGACAAAGAATCTGAAGCAGCTTCAGGCTCTGAGCTGTCAGCACAGAACCCGAAGCGGGGCTCGAACTCATGAACTGTGAGATCACGACCTCGGCCAAAGTCAGACACTTAACTGACTGAACCACCCAGGCACCCCAAGGTATGTGTGTTTAAAAGTCTAACAAATACTTACCACTCTTTGCATCAAAATTATCTTGAACCTGAAAGTTCTTAACTCCCATCCCCAGATATTCTGGTCTAATAAAGCTGAATTAGGGCCCCGCAACCTGAATGGCACACATGGCTGTGGGGCCTGAATCTGCTGCATTCCTGGGTCTCCAGCATCCAACCCCGAGCCTGCCCAAAGAGAGGGGGTTTCCTTTCAGGAGCAACATCCTAAACTCCAGTGCCCCTACCTTGCCAAGGCTGCCCTGGTGAGTCATGAGGCACAGTGTGCTGGCCCCCACGATGACAAAGCCTCTAAGGGAAGCTGGATTGACGGATTGTGCATCTCCCAACCTGGAAGCCCTGAGTCACTCTCGTTTACCAGGTGGCTCCCAATTCCGTGATGGGTTAGCTCTGCCCTTTGTGGGAGGCAAACTCACAGCTCATTCAAATCAAGGCCTATCAAGGAAAAGCCTGCCTTATCTCCCTGGGGGAAATTATGACTCACGGCAGGAGTGGTGGGTGGAGGACAGAAAGCCACGGAGAGAAACAGAAAAGAGACCGAAACAAGGCTGAGTCTGTCTGAGGAAAATGAAAAGGTGAAGGAAAAGAGTAGAGAGGCAGAGTAAGTAGAGAGAAAAGAGGCAGAGAGAAAGAAGACCAGAGTCAGAGGGGAGACATAGAAAGGAGAAGTGGAGGGAGAAGGAGAAAACAAAAGGAAAGAGAAAATGAAGAAGAAAGGAAAAGAAAGAGAACACAGGAAAAAGAAAAGAGAATGAGGAGCAGGAGGTGGGTGAGTTCCTTAGCTGGTGTTTTGAATCAGTCCAGAAAAAATAAATGCTCCTGCTTCAGATCCCAGGTAGACACCGGTGAGGGAAGTGACCTGGCTTTGAGTCTCAGGCCCTGCCTGTAAACCAGCTCCAGTTTTCAGTCAACTCTGAACTTGGGGCAAAAACATACTCAGACGCAGCCACCCACATGTGCCTGGATGGGGGGCACAGACTTCTAAGCCATTTGGCCACAAGGAGTAAGATCCTCAAAAAAGTGCACGTCCCTTGCACAGTGTCTTAGATGTAAAGGAGGCTCGTTGCAGTGCTATTTATAGTAAAGGAGAAAAAAGACAGACAGAAGAAAGAAATGAATTGTGACTTAACAGATCTGTGATACATTCATACAACACAAAGCTGTGTAGTCATTGCAAAGTCATTACAAAGGGTACTGCACAGCCCTTAACGAATTGGGGGATATCCTCATGATACTAGGTGAAAAAAAATGAAGTGCTTTCATGTTTAAGTTTTTTTAAATATTTATTTAGAGAGAGAAGACAGAGCATGAGCAGGACAGGGGCAGAGAGAGAGGGGACACAGAATCCGAAGCGGGCTCCAGACTCTGACCTGTCAGCACCAAGCCCGACACCAGGCTTGAACTGTGAACCCACGAACTGTGAGATCATGACCTGAGCCGAAGTCGGACGCTTAGCCGACTGAGCCACCCAGGCGCCCCTAAGTGCATTCATGTTTAAATCAATCTTTGCAAGGTATGATTCGAATTTTATTAGTGGATATGTGTGTAATGAGGGTGGCAAACCTCTGCCCTGACTCAGACGCTTCTCAAAATTCCATTCAGTTCAACCTGTGCTAAGATGTAGTTATTTTTTTGACAATCTCAAGTCCAGACCCCACCCCTTCCCTGTTAGCTCCATGGGAAATTTCCCCAAGGGAAATTCCCATTAAAGTCTTGTGGGGGTGGGAGGGAAGGTTGCTAGTCCCTGCTCTCACTAAAGAAGTCCAAGTGATTGCATTTGTAGTCTACCTGCTCCTGGTATAGCCAGGGGCCTGCCTATGAACATAGCGGCAGAAGCCATCACTTCTGCAGTGAAATCTTAGTCAGGCTCATGCCGCCAGGACCCCCTGAGCTCCTGGTCCTTGGCCTCAGTGAACACTGAAATTCCCCTGTTACTTGCCACCGGAAGCCCTGTCTGACACTCCTGCTGGGTTCGGCTGCCGGAAGTCTTCTGCTACCACTCCCCACGAGGTGTGCACAGCACCCCCCTTCCCTTGGGTTCAGGTGTCCTGGGGCTGCGTGGGAAGGAGTCCGTCAGCCGGAGGGTACACACTAGGGCAGGCAACCGGTGAGTGGGGAGCTGGATGGGATGCAGATCGTTCCTCTCTAGGGACCGAAGGAGGATGAGCAGACAGAGGTCCTGGGCAGAGGCCATGGGAGGTGCTCTTCTACAGAAGGCAGTAGTCAACTAGCCCCCACGTGTATCTGGGCTAGAGGCTGCTAGCATGCCCTAAAAAAGGGGGGTCTGGGGAGGAGTAGGGAGGATATCCAAGCTCTCGCTCAGACTGCACCAGGGAGAGGTGTTCAGGGCTTCAAGAGATGTCAGGGCAGGGGCGGGGGTGGTGGTTGCTGCCCACCAGGAGCAGGGACCTGAGGACTCAGGAGGTCTCGGGACTTGGGGCACTGCCCATGTTGCTGCTCACTTTGTTCTACCCTGTCTCTGCTTCGCAGGCTTCTGTCAGAAACTCTTAGATGAGAAGGGTCTCTGGGTGTGTTAGGGGAGTATCAAGGGAGTATTGGGGAACCCTGGGGCAGGAGTGGGTAGCAATGATTTTTTTTAAATTATTTTTGTTTATTTATTTATTTTTGAGAGAGAGAAAGAGAGAGAGCATGCATGGGGGAGGGGGAGAGACAAGAGAGAGGGAGAGAGAGAATTCCAAGCAGGCTCCTTGCTGTCAGTGCAGAGCCTGACATGGGGCTCAAACTCACGAACCGTGAGATCATGACCTGAGCCAAAATCAAGAGTCAGATGCTTAACCAACTGAACCAGTGTAACCATTTCTAGTGCAAAACAAAACAAAACAAAACAAAAAATATTACTCAGCATCTCAGAAGCTCCCCTATCTTTGGGTGGCGATGATTTTATTTTATTTTATTATTTTTTTAATATTTATTTATTGAGAGAGAGAGAGAGTGCACAAGCAAGTGGGGGAGAGGGGCAGCGAGACAGAATCCCAAGCAGGATCCACGCTCAGCACAGAGCCCAATGTGGGGCTTGATCTCACAACTTCAAGATCACAACAGCAAGATCACAACCACACGATTACAACCTGAGCTGACATGAAGAATTGGAGGCTTAACTGAGCCACCCAGGCACCCCAGGGTGGCAATGATTTTCAAGAGGGAAGTGAGCAGGGTCTGAAGAGCAAAGGAAAAAGGAAGGAAAAGATCCTTCTCCAGTCTGGGCTGATGTGTGGTCCTGAGGACTCAGCAGGAGAGCTTTGTTCACACCAGCTAGTGAACTGGCCTATGTGCAGATCTCAGACATACCACACACTTGGTGTCTTGGACCGGCCCTCAGAACTTTGTAAGCGGGTTTGTAGCCATAGGCAGCCCTGCAGAGAAAGGCAAAGAACAAGGTGTTTGCAGAGGCTCACAGATCAGACAGGGCTGGGCTGAAAGCATGAGGGCAAACAGGGAAGATGATCATTCCTGGCTGGGCTGGCAGGGTGTGTGCCCAACAGGGTCAGGGAATGGCCAGTCCCAGAGGAGTGGCCAAAATAGACACTATTTGCTCCCTGAGGTTTCTGTTTGTCCAGGAATGATTCACATGAGTTCTACTGATCAATTTTTTCTCCTCTTTTCTCACTGTGAGTAGCTGAGTAGGGCACAGAGAGGCACCATGGAACAAGCACCGCTGTAACATCAGGGAGACCTGTGTTCGAAGCCTGCTCTAGGCCATGTGACTTTGGAAAAGTCACATTCCCTCTCTGACCTAGGTTTCCTAATCGGCAAAATGGGACAACATGTACCTCCTAAGATTGTTGTGAAGAGAAAATGAGATCACCCATAATTGCATGGGCCAGGTACTTAATAAAGTTTCCTTTCCTTTGCTGCTTTGTCATTTAGCACACATTCATTTGAGACCTAGTGTGTAGCAGGCAACTGTGCCAGGCGCTGGGCAGAGAGTGGTGAACAAAACAGATATGGAAACTGGCTGCCCCCGTGGAGCTTAGAATCCAACGAGTGGGACAGACATGAAATAAACAAGCAAGCAAATACACACCATGAAGGGAAAGCACAGCGTGCTATGGAGAAGATTCTTGGTGAGACTTTAGGTAGAGTCCCCTTACCAATCAGTGCCTCTGTTTTATCTTCAGTCAGGTGTAGCTAAAAATGCCTAGCTCACAGAATTGTGAGGATGAGACCCAATCGTGTATAGAAAGTGCCCTGCATGGCGCCTGGCACATGGTGGATACCCAGTGAAGTCAGTTCCCTTCCTGTCCCAGGTCGTGATTAATTGTCAAGTGATAGCAGAGACAATGCACACACACGCACACACGCACACACACACACAGAGTCAAGAACACCTACAGGCAGGACACACCCAGGCTCACTCAAGCTACATATTTGTGGAGAGTTTAATAATGACACTCTTTATAAAGGCATGGCAGCATCAAGGAATAGAGCAACCCCTAGGGCTATTAATAGGAGGGGGGGGCTGCAGAGAGCGAGGAAGAGAACAATTACCAGAACCCAAGAGAATAGCTGGGTGGACTCGGCACCTGACAGGAGCTGGGACCTTCAGAAGAAGGGAGTAGCTGACTTATAGGAGCTGGGCAGGGAGGGAGCCGAGGGAATAAGCACTCTGACCTCAGCCTCCCCTTATCCTCTGATATCCTGATAGGCCCCCCATGGGACAAGCAAAGATGAAAGCCAGAGGCAGGGAGGCTGTGTAGATGTAACCCCTGAAGATCGGCCTCCAGGGTAGAGAGCGGAGGAAGGGTGAAATAGATCTGTAGAAACAAATGGCAAAGATAAAGCACAGGGTCCATATCCACTGGATATATATGTGGATATAAGTGATAGATATATCTTTAGAATATAAGTGACAGATATATCCGATGTAAAATGGCCTAAGTCAAAAGGGAATACCTTTGGTACCTAATTGGACATTCCAGGGATAGGGCCATAGGAATAGTTTGATCAGTGCTCAAATGATAGCTAGAAACAAGTTTGTTATCATCTCTCAATTCTACTTTCCTTCATATGTCAACTTCATTCTCAAGATACATGGAGTGGCAATATGGTGGCAGTAAAGGAGGGGTTGGTCCCCAGAGGACAACCAGTCCTTTGCAAGAAAGGATGGTGAGTAGAAGCCAGGTGGAAATGTTACACATCTCCACTACAGTTTATGTCTGAGTGCTTACCTTCCATAAACTCAGGTGACAGGGATTGGTATTACATGCTTCCCTATGGCCAGTTGGGGGAATGTGGATCACTCAGGGCCCTTCAGTCCTACCTCTGCGTTGAAGGGACCTGAAGATTGCCTAGCCCAGGGACCTTATTTTACAGGTAGCAAAACTGAGTCCCAGTGAGAAGAAGGGCATTGCACAAGACCACGTAAGTGATGTCAAGACCAGGACTTAAACCCAGGTCACATGATCTGTCCTCTATAGGACTTGTTTCTGTTTTGTTTTGTTTTTTAAGTTTTATTTGATTTATTTAAGTAATCTCTACATCCAACCTGGGGCTCAAACTCACAGCCCTAATATCAAGAGTCCACACCCCCCACCAACTGAGCCAGCCAGGTGCCCCTACAGGACTTGTTTTTTAAAAAAGAAGCAAGAAATACCCCTAGAGAATGTTTGGAGAAAGGAAGGAAGGAAAGAATGAAAGAAGGAAGTAAGGTGAAAGGGGACAGAAGACAGATATATATATTATAAGAAATTAAGACAGTATGAAAGAATATACAATGAAAAGTAATTTTCCTCCCGTGGATGACTCCTGCTCTTCTCTCCAGAGGTAATGATGGTCAAGTCTCCTGTATGTCCTTCTGGAAATTATCAGTGCAAATGCAGAAGTGTGTATACGTATAATATATTATCATTGTGTTACTATTTTGAAGACCTTTCTATATTACTGCATAGAGGTCTGCATCATTTTTTGTAGTGCATGTAGAGTAATCTAGACTATGGATGTATTCTAATTTATTCAACTAGTCCCCAAGTGATGGACATTTAGGATGTTTCTATTCTAGTCTTTTTCTTCTATAAACAATGCTGCAGGGGTGCCTGGGTGGCTCAGTCGGTTAAGCGTCTGACTTCAGCTCAGGTCATGATCTCACGGTCCGTGGGTTCGAGCCCTGCGTTGGGCTCTGAGCTGTCAGCACAGAGCCTGGAGCCTGCTTCGGATTCTGTGTCTCCCTCTCTCTCTGACTGTCCCCTGCTCATGCTCTGTCTCTCTCTGTCTCAAAAATAAATAAAAACATTTAAAAAATTTTTATAAACAATGCTGCAAAGAACATCTTTGTACACACATAGTGTCAACACCTGTGCTCTAGAGGCTAACTCTAAGAGTGGAAATGACACCCTTTAAAGAGTTCATCCTGACATCACTTTCACCAGAAGGAACCAGGAGTGATAATGTTGGAAGGGATCTTAAGCATCATCAACCCTAGTTGTCCACTTTGCATTATGTGAATGAGGAAACGGAAGTCTTGGGTATGACAGGGACCTGCTGGTAAATTCAGGCTAGACCACTATGGGTTCTAAAAGAGGCTATGGAGGAAAGAGGGAGGGGTTGGGAGTCAGGCAGTGCTGGCTCTGTGCCCTGGCCTGGCAGGGCAGGGAGTGATCAACACAACAGGCTCTGGAGCCAGGCTCTGGATTTGATCTGAACGTAGAAAAACAGCCTTTCTAAATTTCAATTTCCTCACTTGGAAAATGGAGATGATTTCAGTCTTCCCTTAGTCTTCCTTACAGAGTTGCCATGAAGATAAGTGAGATAATGCATATGAAACAAAGTTTACCTTTTATTACCATCCCCCACTCTGGGTATCTCGATGCCTGCCCCTTGCAAGGGGCATCATTGCAAGGGTTAAAAGGCCCATGAATTGGTGAACTATGGGCACACTTGGCCTCCAGCCATGCTCCGTGTCCCTGCAGTCAAGGCCAAGCTGAGCAAATTCTAACATCTACCCAGAAGCTCTGGCTGCCTCCTCCCTCCAGAGAGGAGCTTGGGTCTGGGGTAAGTCAGAGGGAGGGCTTCAAATGGAAGCCCAGCTATGCTTCCTCCCTATAGCGGTCTCCAGGGATGGGCAGTGCCTGCCCTGTGCCTGGCATTGACTGTACATTGACTCCTGGAAACTCTGTAGGGGCATCACAACGCCCATTTTTGAGGTGAAGAAAGTGAGGCTCCCAGAGTTAAGGAGACTTGCTTCTTTTTTTTTAAGTTTACCTATTTATTTATTTTGAGAGAGAGAGAGAGAGAGCAGGAGAGGGGCAGAGAGAAAGAAGAGAGAGAGAATCCGAAATAGATCCAAGCTCCACGCTGAGCCCAACTTGGGGCTCGATCTCATGATCCGAACCATGAGATCATCTCACGACCATGAGATCATGACCTGAGCCAAAATCAAGAGTCAGACACTTAACGGACTGAACCACCCAGGCATCCCAAGGAGGCTTGCTTCTAAATAAAATTCCCCAGGCAGAGCTGGGGGAGGGCTTCCTAGGGGGATGGGATCACACGTTGATTGACTATGTAGTTGATTCATTGAGGCACTACTTTGGGGTTTATAATGTGGCCTTTGCATTGACAGGCTGTCTTAGCCAAAGGTGATTAAAAAGGGACACCCCTCTTTACTCCTGTCTGACCTCCTTCTTTTAGTTCCTCCTCTAACTCAGCACCTCCCTCCTGCCCCAGGGGCTCAGGGACCTGTGAACCCTTCACTACACACCGTCCTTCCCCTCACCCTTCAGACCTCACCCCAGGAAGACTTCACTGCCCTTGCTCCCCCCTAATAAGCTCCCTATGATCTGTATGCTCTCATGATTCTTTGGTCTTTCCCCTCAGAGCACTGACCACCCTGCGTAATCAGATACTTCTTTGTGTGGTTCTTTATCAGTCTATGTCCCTGCTGACAGTGAGCCCCTGCAGCTGGCTCTTGTCCTCTGGTTCACTACTCTTTTCCCAGTGCCTGGCACCATGATCAACACACAGTAGGCGCTCAGGTACCTGTGTCCTTCCTCTCTGAAAGGGAATAGCTCTACCTGCTACCAGTGTTGTTCTGAAGATTAAATAGGACAAAGCTCTCCAAGGTGCCTGGCCCAAAGTCGGGCCGGCCTGGCCCAGCCCTGGACCATTCTCTAAGGACCTGCATATTTCTCAAGTGGGTGTGGAGCAGAGGGAAGGGAAGAGGGTCCTCATGGGTTGGCAGGGGTCTCCCCCTGCTGCCGGGCCCACAAAGGGCGCCTTGTGTGGAACTGATGGCAGGATGCCTTGTGGGACAGCTGGGCCCAGGGCTGCCAGACCTGGGCTGGGCTGGGCTGGGCACTTGGCCACAGGCAACCCTCTAAGGACCCTTTCATCTGAGTCCCAGCTGCCACTTGGCTGGCTGGCTCAAAGCCCGGCCGCCTGGAGAGGAGAGGGGCTGGCAGCTTTGTCTCAGGAAGAACAAAGAGAGGGATGAGTGGGAGGAGGGCAGAGGGAAGCAGTGCTTGCTCTTGGAATCAGGCCAAAGGGAAACAAGATCCAGTCATAGGCAACACCAAGGGGCTGTTTGAATTCTTTTGTTGCCATAGCATCAAACAAGACAGGATTGCAAAAAGCATCTCAGACAACATCCCAACACCCACCATGTTATAATGGAGAATGAAGCCCCAGAGGGAAGCAGAGACCTGCCGAAGGTGACACACGAATGGCAGAACCAGAACTAGAGCCCTGATCTCTTGTCTCCCAGGGATGGAGGAATCTGAAAGAGCCGCTTCGTCTCTGAGATCCTCAGGGTCCTCATACTTAAAGTGTAGGGAGTGCTAGTTCCAATTTTGAATGGTGAGGGTCAAATGTACTAATGGATATAAAAGGAAGATGAGGTCCATTTGAGTTGGGACTTGAAAATTGTTTTCCAGAGAGCTATGGGGAAAGGTACTCTGAACAGCAGAATAAATAAAGGCAGGAAGGCATTGACTTGCTGGTTGTATTTCAGGGAAGCCCGGACTGGGGAAGAAACAGGAAATGAAGCGAAAAGCCCAGGCTGCTTGGTCATGTGAGAAGTGCCCACTGTCTCCCTGAGTGTCTAGCCCTCCTTTCTGGGGTAATGACCCTTCAGAACTCAGCTTCCCCATGGAATTGCTCCGGCTCATGCATCTGATCAGCCTGCAGGGACAAGTTGGACCATGCAAGGGTGAGTGGGCACAGGGGCTGTGCAGAGCCTGTGGGAGGCTCTCCAGCCAGACGCGGTGGGCAGGGAAGCTTGCCTTGAGATCACAGCAGCCTCCCCGTGCTCGATCCCATTTGCAGAATCCTAATGTTCAAGGTATATACTATGCCCAGTGACTTAGTCCATTTGGGCTGTTATACCCAAAATGCCATAAACTTCGTGGCTGTTAAACAACAAACATTTCTTTTTCATAGTTCTGAAGGTTAGGAAGTACAAGATCACAGTGCTGGTAGATTTGGTGTCTGGTGAGAGCTCACTTCCTGGTTCATAGACAGCTGTCTTCTCATTGTGTCCTCAAATGGTAGTAGGAAGACTCTCTGGGGGTCTTTTTTATTTTTTTAATTTTTATTATAATTTATTTATTTTTCAATGTTTATTGTTGAGAGAGACAGAGAGAGACAGAGCATGAATGGGGGAGGGGCAGAGAGAGAGGGAGACACAGAATCTGAAGCAGGCTCCAGGCTCTGAGCTGTCAGCACAGAGCCCAACATGGGGCTCGAACTCATGAACCATGAGATCATGACCTGAGCCGAAGTCAGATGCTTAACCGCTTAACCGACTGAGCCATCCAGGTGCCCCCCCTTTAAGGATTTTTATGGTTTTATTTATTTTTTTTTAATTAATTTTTTTAAACATTTTATTTATTTTTGAGGCAGGGAGAGACAGAGCATGAACAGGGGAGGGTCAGAGAGAGGGAGACACAGAATCTGAAACAGGCTCCAGGCTCTGAGCTGGCAGCACAGAGCCCGACGCGGGGCTTGAACTCACGGACCGTGAGATCATGACCTGAGCCAAAGTCGGCCGCTTAACCGACTGAGCCACCCAGGCGCCCCGATTTTTATGGTTTTAGATCTCACATTGGTCTTCCATCCATTTTGAGTTTTTTGCCTATGGTGTAAGAATGTGGTTGAGTTTCATTCTTTTGCATGTAGCTGTCCAGTGTTCCCAACGCCATTTGTTAAAGAGACTCTTTTTCCCATTTTGTATTCATTCTTCCTTTGTTGAAGATTAATTGATCATATAATTGTGGGTTTGTTTCTGAGTTTTCTATTCGGTTCCAAGATCTGCCTCATTCTTTTTAATAGGTATATAGTATTCCAAGACATTGACAAATAAAAAATCATGGTTTATTCAACCATACCTCTAAATTTCTAATTGTTGCCACCACAAACAAAACAGTGATAAACGTATTTGTTCATATTCTTACAGAGCAGTTTTTATTTCTATTGGATAGGTTCTCAAAAGTGGGACTATTGGGTCAAATGGTGGGCACCTCTTTCCAATCAGCAAAGCTTAAGGAACTTTTTCCCTGTATCCTTACCACCTCTGGCATATTGTTATTCTTCTTAATATTTGCCAAAATGACAGATTAGAAATATCACAGCATTGCTCCTTGATTGCATTTTCTCAACCCCTACTAAATTTTGGTAACTTTAGTTATTTTGTTTTTAATTTTTAGAAGTTCTATTTGGCTTTTCTCAAATCTACTTGGGTAATTTCTTAATTTTTATTTTAGAAATAGAGACAGAGAGCCAGTAGGGGCAGAGGGAAGGGAGCGAGCGAGAGAGAGAGAGAGAGAGAGAGAGAGAGTATCTTAAGCAGGCCCCATTCTCAGCACAGAGCCCCTGACACGGGCTTCATCCCACGACCCTGAGATCATGAGATTCGGATGCTCAACCAACTGGGACACCCAGGTACCCCCAAATCTGCCTTGATCGTATCTTTTTTTTAAGTTTATTTTGAGAGAAAGAGAGAGGCAGGGAGAGAGGGAGAGAGATAATCTCAAGCAGTCTCCATGCTGTCAATGCAGAGCCGGATGAGGGGCTCAAACTCTTATGAACTGTGAGATCACGACCTGAGGTGAAATCAAGAGTCAGACGCTTAGCCAACTCTTGACAGCACCGAGGTGCCCCTTTGATTATAAATTTTTGCTCTTCACTCATCTTTTAGATAACACTTATATTTATTTAAGTCCATTAAACATTTATTGTATTTTTTGTTTATTTTTTTATTTTTTGTGTGTGTGTGTGTGTGTGTGTGTGTGAGAGAGAGAGAGAGAGAGAGAGACAGAGAGAGAGAGAGAGAAAGGATACCAAGCAGACTCCACACCCAATGTAGAGCCTGATTCTGGGCTCGAACTCACAACCATGAGGTCATGACCTGAGCTGAAACAGAGTTGGATGCCCAACCAACTGAGCCACCCAGGTGGCTCATAGCCCATTAAACACTTATTTTATATTTTATATCCAATTACCTCAATATCTGAGGTGCTTGTGAATCTGTTGACTCTTGCTCATGGCTCTTTATTTACTTCTGTAGTTTGAGGCTTTAGACTGTGAGTGTGTATTTGTTGGACTGTGTGGGTTCCTTCAAGCTTGGTGTGACTGTGGACTTTCCTCCAGGATGGGTTTTCATTTTCTTTGTCAGGCATCCGAGGGCTTTACCATTCCAGGTCCATTTAAATTAAATTCCTCGCTGATATTGCTGCTTTTGACCATTAAACAAGTGAATGTTTGGGCCCCAGATCCATTTGAGCTTTAGCCTATAATCAGACCTTTTCAGGGAAGACTTTTCCCTCCCCAGAACCAGGGAATGAAGCAGGTACAGCATTCTTCTTTGAGTGGAGAATTGTTGTATAATTTACCCTTTTATAGTCTCTGATCTGACATTCTACCCTGTGAGTATCCCAGTCTTTGTCTCCTACTTTCTCTCCTTAAAATACAGACATACCTCTTTTTTATTGCACTTCACTTTATTGTGCTTCACAGATACTGTGGGGTTTTTTGGGTTTTTTTGTTTGTTTGTTTGTTTTACAAACTGAACGTTTGTGGCAATCCTGCCTCAAGCAAATGTGTCAGCGCCATTTTTCCACAACATTCACTCACGTTGTGTCTCTCTGTCATATTCTTGCAATATTTCACTTTTACACTATGACTATATTTGCTATAGTGGTCTGTGATCAGTGATCTTTGATGTTTCTACTGTAATTGTCTTGGGGTGCCATGAACCATGCCCATCTAAGATGGCACATTTAATCAATAAATGTTGTGTGTGTTCTGACTGCTCCACTGACCAGCCATTCCCCCCCTCTCTCCCTCTCCTTGGGCCTCCCGATTCCCTGAGACACAACAGCATTGAAATTAGGCCAGTGAATAACCCTATACTGGCCTCTAGTTGTTCAGGTCAAAGGAAGAATTACACATTTCTCGCTTTATTTATTTTTAATGTTTTTTATTTATTCTTGAGAGAGAGACAGAGACAGAGACAGAGTGTGAGCAGGGGACGGTCAGAGAGAGAGAGAATCTGAAGCAGGCTCCAGGCTCTGAGCTGTCAGCAAAGGGCCCGATGCAGGGTTCGAACTCACGAACCGTGAGATCATGACCCGAGCCGAAGTCGGCTGCTTTACTGACTGAGCCACCCAGGTGCCCCACACATGTCTCACTTTAAATCAAAGCTAGAAATGATTAAGTTTCATGAAGAAAGCTTGTCGAAAACTGAGACAGGCCAAAAGCTAGGTTTCTTACACCCAACAGCCAAGGTGTGTATACCAAGAAAAATTTCTTGAAGGAACTTAAAAGTGCTATTCCAGTGAACACACGAATAGTATGAAAGGAAACAGACTTATTGCAAGGTGGGGAAAGTTTGGGTGGTCTGGATAGAAATCAAACCAGCCACAACATTCCCTCACACCAAAGCCTAATCCAGAGCAAGGCCCTAACTCTCTTCAATTCTACAAAGGCTGAGAGAGGTGAGGAAGCTGCAGAAGAAAAGTTTGAAGCTAGCAGAGGCGGGTTCCTGAGGTTTAAGTTCTCAAGCCCCAGGTTAGGAGTAGAGATTACTTAAAAATTAAAAAAAAATCTTTTAAAAATTTTTTCAAAAAAAAAAAGGAAATAAATACATTTCATAAGGCTATAGCTGCCATAGAGAGTGATTCCTCTGATGGATCTGGGCAAAGTCATTTGAAAACCTTTTGGAAAGGATTCACCATTCTAGATGCCATGAAGAACATTCATGATTCATAGGAAGAGGTCACAATTTCAACATGAACAGGAGTTTAGATGTTGATTCCAGGGGCGTCTGGGTGGCTCAGTCGGTTGGGTGTCTGACTTCAGCTCAGGTCATGATCTCAAGGTCTGTGAGTTCGAGCCCCACATCAGGCTCTGTGCTGATAGCTCGGAGCCTGGAGCCTGCTTCGGATTCTGTGTCTCCCTCTCTCTCTGCCTCTCCCCAACTCATGCTCTCTCTCAAAAATAAATAAAACTTGGAAAAAAAAAAAAAGAAGTTGATTCCAGCCCTTGTAGGTAAATTTGAGGGATTCAAGACCTCCGTGGAGAAAAGTAACTGCAGATCTGGTGGAAACAACAAAAGAACTAGAATTAGAAGTAGAGCTTGAGGGTGTGCCCGACTTGCTGTAATCTCAGGATAAAACTTGAATGGATGAGGAGTTACTTCTTGTGGATGAGCAACGCAGTTGGTTTCTCGAGGTGGAATCTACTGCTGGTGAAGATGCTGTGAAGATTGTTGAAATGACAACGACAAATGTAGAAAATTATATAAACTTAGTTGTTAAAACAGCTACAGGGTTGGAGAGGATTGACTCCAATTCTGAAAAAAGTTCTGAGGGTAAAATGCTATCGAACAGCATTGCGTGCTACAGAGAAATCATTCATGAAAGGAAGGGTCAATGGATATGGCAACTTCATTGTTGTTTTATTTTAAGACATTGCCAAAGCCATGCCAGGCTTCAGCAACCACCACCCTGACCAGTCAGCAGCCATCAGTATTGGGGCAAGACTTTCCACCAACACAAAGATTATGAACTCTGTACTGTTTTCCATAGTGGTTGTATGTTACTGAGTCAATCTTTTTTACTTTATTTTTTAGAACAGTTTTAGATGTGCAGAGAAACTGAGAAGAAGCACACTCAGTTTCCTCTATTTTTTTTTTTTAAGCTTCCATTTTTAAGTAATCTCTACACCCAACATGGGGCTCAAATCTACAGGCCCAAGATCAAGAGTTGCATGCTCTACGACTGAGCCAGCCAGGCATCCCTTCCCCTATTCTTAACATATTTCATTTGTATGGTACACTTGTTACTGTTAATGAACCAACACTGATACACTATTATTAACTAAAGCCAATGGCTTATTCGTATTTCCTCAGTTTTTACCTAATGTCTATTTTCTTTTCCAGGATCCCATCTAGAATTCCACATTACATTACATTTAGTTGCCATGTTTCTTGGTTGTGACAATTTCTCAGATTTTCCTTGTTTTTAATGACAATTCTTGTTTTGAGAATTATTGGTCAGGTATATCATGGGATGCCCCTCTATTGGAATTTTTTTAAGTTTATTTATTTATTTTGAGAGAGAGAGAGAGAGAGAGCAAGCAGGGCGGGGCAGAGAGAGGGAGAGAGACCATCCCAGGCACTGTTAGTGCAGAGCCTGATGTGAAGCTGGAACCCACCAGCTGTGAGATCATGACCTGAGCCTAAGTCGGTTGCTTAACCGACTGAGCTACCCAGGTGCCCCGGAATTTGTTTGATGTTTTGTTTTGTTTGTTTCATGATTAGATTGGGATTATGGGGTTGAGCAGACGATCACAGAGATAAAGTGCTATTTCCATCACATCACATCAAGGGTACTTACTGTCATGAAAATATGAGTCTTGATGTTGACCTTGATTACCTGGCTGAAATAGGGTTATCAGTTTTCTCTTTTTTTCCTTTGCACACTATCCTCTTTGGAAGAAAGTCACTATGCATGCACAGACCATACTTCAGGAGTGAGGAGTTACGCCCCGGCCCCTTAGGGGTTTGTTTTAACAAGCAAAATAACTCACACAACAGTTATTTTAGCTCTTTTCATCGTTGGTCATGCTTTGCACTTTTAGCAGCTGATCTGAAGTGGATAAATATCCCACACTGGCCACCAGTATCTCTTGGAGCCCACTTTCCTCGTTTGTAAAATAGGTGTTGTTTATCCTTCACCACCGTAGGATTGTAGGCAGTAGAAAGTCTCCTGCTGTCAATGTCAGTTCCCTCCGCCTCCCCCGCTTGGCTGTCTGGGAAGCCCCTCCCAGAGAGGGTCAGTGACCAGACTAGGGACTCACGGCAAGCCTGTCGGAGCCCAAGTCAACCCCGGGCTCTAACCACACCCTGGACGCACTTTGCCCCACCTGGGGGGCGTGGAGCAAAGGTGCACTTCCGCCAGTCAGCCACAAGTACCTGGCACGTGGCAGGGCTGGGCGCCCAGCCGCCTGCGGGAACGGGAAGATGAGCCTTCCCTCGGGGCCCCGCTCCCTGCGGCTCCACCGGGCCTCGCCCCCCGCGGGCCCACCGGTGGTGAGTGCGCAGCAGGGGCGGGTGGGAGGACGGCTTATTCCCCTGTCCCCGCGCCTCTGCCTTCTTTCGCTCCTTCCAGTGACCCCCCATGCGCCCCTTTGTCGGGGTCTGAGTTCCCTTGCTTCTGGCGGGCCTCTGGCTCGCGCTCTTCTCTTCTAGCTGGTTCTGGCTTTGATCGCTCTCCTTAGGCGCTAGGTGCCCCGTCCCCTTCCGGCTCAGTCCAGCCGCTCCTCTTTGACCTCTTTCCTGAGTGGGTGCTTTTGTTGGTCTTCTGTGCTTAGTCTTTGTTTTTTGCGTTTTCTGCGTGTCCCCTCTTGGTCTCCAGGCTCGTCCTAGTGCACCCCTCTTCCTTTGCCCTTCCTCCTCCCGTGTTTGGGAGCAGACGACCCAACTAAAGGCGGCCTTACCCAGCACATCCCCATCCTCTCCAGCCTGCCGCTGCCCACTGGCTGGGTCTTGAGTCCTCCAGCTTGCCTGCCTCCTCCCAGGGCTTGGTTGAGGGGAGTTTGCTGGGGAGGAGAAGGGGTAGGGGTGGGATCAGGAAAAGGCCCAGCGCACTTCAGGAGCAGAACATTCTAATTTCCGGTGGCTAGGTGCCATCCTGAAAACTTGTAGGAAGACAAAGCAGATCCAGCAGTGGGGAGACTGTGGCTCTTTCCCATAGGGCAATGGTGACATCACTGTGGTTGACACAGTCACCAGCTCAGTGGTAGGGCCGCCCTAGGTGCTCAATAAATGTCTGCATGAATTACTGAGCAAGAGGGGGAGCCAGCACGGGGCATGATGCCAGGCAGGGAAAGATTGGCTTTTATCAGAATACCAGGCACTCTTATAAATCAGTGCAGCAGGTAAGCTCCAGTCAATTGAACAGCCATTTATCGAGCATCCTGGTGTGCTGAGCCCTGTAACAGGTACTGGTGACATAAAGATGAATCTGGGATAGTCAGCTCTTAGGAACCTTGCAGCTTAATTGGGAATACAGATGAACGAATGGAATTATAAGAGTTAACTACCATGACGACAGAAGTACAGGGCCCTGTAGGATCACAAGGAGACAACCCATCTAGAAAGATTCCTGGAGCAATTAACTTGAAGGATGAGTGGGCTAAGTAAAAGGAATGTGGGTGGCAAATGAGTGAAGTCTTGGGGGCCATGGGGACCAGCCTGTTCTGGATGGGTGGGGGAGAGAGGTTCTGGTAGCTGATTGCCAGGGCTGCAAAGGGCCTTGTAAACCTCATGAAAGAGTCTAGAGTTTATCTGGAAGGGAATGCAAGGTTACCCAAGGGTTTGTTTTATTTATTTTTTACTTTTTAATTTTTTATTAGAAAGAAAGAGCAGAGGAGAGGGGCAGAGAGAGAAAGAGAGAATGTCAAGCAGGCTCCACGCTAAGCATGGAACCTGTCTCAGAGCTGGATCCCACGGACCCTGGGATCATGACCTGAGGCTAAATCAAGACTCTGATGTTCAACGGATTGAGTCACCCAGGTGCCCCTCACTCAAGTATTTAATGCAGATTAACCAGATCAGATTTGCATTTCAGAAAAATTGCTTTGGTGTTAGAGATTGGACTGGGGGAGGGCAATCAAGGGGGCAGAGGGCTGTGGAACTGACCAGGATTTAGAATCACCAGGACTTGGTTACTGATTATTTGTGTGGGAAGAGGTTAAGGACTGGAGCAGACTGCTAGATTACAACCTGGATTTCTGGCTTAGATGATTGAGATGGGGGACAATGGAAAAGGTCAAGGTTGTGGAGTGGGGAGAGATTTGAGGGACTTGGGGGACATGTGAATGGAGATGTCCCTCCATTGACTCTACTAAGGGTGACCTTAGGAAATGTATGAATGTTTGGCAGGGGGTTTTGCAGGTGTGTAGGGACCCTTTAGACTACAACTGGGTGAAAGCTAGGTCTGATTCGTCCCAGTGCCCTTAGGGAGGGCCAGCTCTGGAGCAAGGGTTCCTAAAGACTGGCTTTAGGAGACAGGCTGAGCCTGAGACAGTCTTTCTTACCCGGGAATGCTCCTTCAGGGTGATTGGTAGAAAAGGTGGGGCAGAGGGGCCACAAAAATGGGCAGATGGTCCAGAAGAGGGGCGGAAAAGAAGTCTTTATCTGCTAGAAACATACTGTAGTATTTGTGGATTAGGTAGGAGGTCTTGGATTTCCAAAGAAACTGGGAGAGTTTGGAGAAAAAAGGAGGGAAACAAGGGACAGAACTAAGAAGTTCGGGAACAAGACCAAGGTCTTATTTGGTAAACAAATGGGGCTGAGGATATCAGGGCAGGAAGCTGTTTTGTGAAGCATCTGGAAATGAGCTTCAGAAACAACATTTGAAGTGATTGGACTCATTAGACTTTCAGAGCTGGAGAGGCTTAGAGTTCTCTTCGTCCATTTTGCCTCCCTATTTCATAGATGACTAGGCTTAGGCCTACAGAAGAAAGTGAGCTGCCCCAGGCACATCGCTAATTACTGGCAGCAGTGGGACTGGATGTCGGGAGGAGTAGGACACCCATTCTGTACTGGAGTCAGACTTACAGGGGTTTGATTGCAGCTTTGACTTCACTTCCCAGCTATGTGACCCATCTTTCTGACCTCATAGGGGGACCTCCAGAGCACCTGTGAGCTTTCAGTGGTACAGGAGTGATGATGAAGCACATGGATCCATTCAAGGGTTAAAGTCTGCAACTTTGCGTTTAACTGCCTGCTTCACAGAGCCACCTCAGGGTTAACCAAACATCCTTGCCAAGGGGCCTTGAGGTTTATGGGAGAAAGAGGAAGTCACAGGTTCTGGGTTTATTTTTCTCCTGGCTGTATTGTTTGGCTGCTGTCAGAATGCATCCACTCTGTCTCCCTTCTCCACTCCAGCCGGCAAAGCTGTCCCCTGGTAAGAGCTGTTGCCATGGCAACTCAGTTCTTCCCCCATTAGTTTGGCTGCCTCTGGCTCTCTTTAGTCCAGTACTTCAATCTTAGGGGTAGAGCCCACAGACAAGTTGAGGATGAAGTCACACCTAAATGAGAACCAAGGACATTCCTGAATCCTGTCACTACTCCTGGCTCCGCAAAGACCTGTGGCACAATCTCTGGGTGGAAATGCAGCTTTCCCTCTGACGCTGCACCCATCTTTTCTGCGGCTGCAGCATCACACCGCCTAGGAAACCTTCCCTGACAACCTCCAGTGCACATCCACGCGGAGAGCCTTTGAGTCTCCCCTCTCAGCACCTGCACATTTCAGCAGTCTGTTTCCCTCTCTCCTCTGTGAACTCCTCGAGGGCAGGGACTGTGTCCTATTCATCTGCTCAGGAGGAGGCTTGAATGTAAGAGGTCCTCTCTACCTTTTTTATTTTTTTAAGCTTATTTATTTATTTTGAGAGACAGCACAAGCAGGGGAGGAACAGAGAGAGGCTGAGAGAGAGAATCCCAAGCAGGCTGGGCACTGTCAACGCAGAGCCCAATGTGGGGCTCGAACGCATGAACCATGAGATCATAACCTGAGCTGAAATCAAGACTTGGTTGCTCAACAGACTGAGCCACCCAGGGCCCCCTCTACCTTTTTCGAATGACTGAGTAATTAAGGGAGTGAAGAGTGGAGGTATTTAAAGGTTGAACACTAATTGATGTAATGACTAAGAGCACATGCTTTGGGGTAAATTGGCCCTGAGTTTAAGTTCTGAGATCATCACTTAATAGCAAGTTGATTTAGGCAATTTGCTTCAGCTCCTTAATTCTTAGTTTCTTCATCTGTAAAATGGGGATTTAATACATTCTTCACAGGAGCACTGTGAAGACTGAGTTAGGAATTGAATGTAAAGCACTTTGCACAGTCACTAGACTATGAGGTGAGAGACTGTCCTGCTTGTTCCTCACTGTGCACCAGGTATCTGGCACATCCGTATTTTAGTGACCAAGTGTGTGAATTTAATTTTATTATTTTTTTACGTTTATTTATTTATTTTGAGAGAGAGAGAGAAGGAGGGAGGGGCAGAGAGAGGGAGAGAGAGACAATCCCAAGCACCATCACAATCCCAGACGCAGGGCTCAGACTCACAAACCGTGAGATCATGACCTGAGCCGAAATCAAGAGTTGGACGCTTAACTGACTGAGCCATCCAGGAGCCCTGTACTTTTTTATTATTATTATTTTTAATTTTTTTTAACGTTTTTTTAAAAATTTATTTTTGAGACAGAGAGAGACAGAGCATTAACGGGGGAGGAGCAGAGAGAGAGGGAGACACAGAATCGGAAGCAGGCTCCAGGCTCCGAGCCATCAGCCCACAGCCCGACGCGGGGCTCGAACTCACGGACCATGAGATCGTGACCTGAGCTGAAGTCAGACGTTTAACCGACTGAGCCACCCAGGTGCCCCTTTATTATTATTTTTAATGTTTACTTATTTTTGAGAGAGAGAACACACATACCTGTGTGTGCGTACACGTGAGGGCATGCGCCAGTGGGGGAGGGGCAGAGAGAGGGGACAGGGGATCCGAGCTGTGAGCACAGAGCCCGATGTGGGGCTTAAACCCATGAACTGTGAGATCATGACCTGAGCCGAAGTTGGAGGCTTAACCAACTGAGCGACCCAGGTGCCCTGAGTGAATGAATTTTAAATAAGCAGAGTTATTCAGGAAGCTGGTTTGTAAGGATAACAATTAGTCTATCACCTCACATATAATAATCTGGTATTGTTGTTAGGTCTGTTGGCAGCACTTAGTATTCCCTAAACGCATCCTGACTCTGTTTCCACGTCCCCCTCTGTGCTTGCCTGTGGGCATCCCGAGGCAGGTACCATGTGCATCTTAACCACATCCTTAGTGCTCATCTCAAGGTTTGGCATTGAGAAGAGGCCTCTAAAAATTCCATTGACCAGCTAAACCTAACTTCCATTGACACCACACTTTACAGTTTATGAGGCAATTTTATAGCCATTGTATCCAGTGTTACTGACCTTTTCAGCACCAAGAATATTCCTGTTATTTAACCCCCACCGGCCCACATTCTGAAACACATCTATCAAACAAATTCCCTTAGTTAATTAATCAAAGTCATGCCAACCGCTAATAGGAACGTCTGACCTACATTAAATAAGATTTTATATTCCCTGGGTGGCGCCTGGGTGGCTCAGTCTGTTGAGTGTTGACTCTTGATTTCAGCTCAGGTCATGGGAACGAGCCCTGCGTTGGGCTCCGTGCTGAGCATGGAGCCTGCTTGGGATTCTCTTTCTCTCCCACTGCCCCTCTCCCTCACTCGTGAACTCTCTCTAAAATAAATAAATAAAAGAATTTGTATCCCCAACGCCCACCATGGGGTGTGGACATGTAGTAAGTACCCAAGAAATGCTTCCTGTATGCAATGAATACATGTATGGTTTCTTAGCCTCTCTGAGGCTAGATCTTAGATCTGAGCATCCCACCTTGGGAACTTCTGACTTCACAACACCTCCATATCCCCATTTTAGAAATGAGGAAATGGGCCCAGGGAGGAAAAAAGCCTTGCCCAAGGCCACAGACTTTGTGAGCATTGTCACTGGGACTTGCTTCCCTAGCAGCGTCTTGGACTAATATCCTTTAGTATTCTGTCAATGAAAATAAGCCACGAGCTCCCTGGAGGTGGCGCTGTTGGTTTCACTCAGCCTCTTGTGCCCTCAGGTATCTCCCGTCGTGGAGCTTAACGTAGGAGGCGAGTTGTACACCACCACCGTGAGCACCCTGAGAAAAGTCCCGGGCTCAAAGCTGGCAGAGATGTTCTCCAGCTCCACTAAGGCCTGCCTGGATGCAGAAGGCCGCTTCTTCATCGATCGCCCCGGCACCTATTTCGGACCCGTCCTGGACTACCTGCGCAGCGAGCAGCTGCCCACACAGCACATCCCGGAGGTGTACCGTGAGGCGCAGTTTTACGAAATCAAGCCTTTGGTCAAGCTCTTGGAGGACACGCCGCAGATCTTTGGTGAGCAGGTGGCTCGGAAGCAGTTCCTGCTGCGGGTGCCCGCCTACAGCGAGAACCTGGAGCTCATGGTGCGCTTGGCACGCGCCGAGGCCGTGGCGGCACGCAGCTCCACAGTGCTGGTGTGCATGGTGCGCACTGAAGAAGACGCAGCCCAGTGCGCAGAGGCCCTGCGCGTCTTCGAGTTTGAAAAGAAGTCGGTTGTCAAGTTTGGACCTTGGAAGGCAGCCCCGCAGGTCAAGGACCTCCTGGACTGCGTGAAGATGGACATTGCAGCCCAGGGGTACCAGGTATACTATGAACACTACTCCGAGAGAACATTACGGGCCAAGTATTTCAATTACTTTTATACATTCCTCTTCATCTGGTGGTGATCCCCAGGGGCCAGGGGCAGAGGCAGTGTGTTATGGGTTCTGGCGGGACTTAGGAAATTGAAAGTTGCCTTCAAAAGCCATCTTCCAGGGGAGCCTTGGTGGCACGGTCGCTAAGCATCGGACTTGAGCTCAGGTCATGATCTCACAGTCCATGAGTTTCAAGCCCCCCTTCGGGCTCTGTGTTGACAGCTCAGAGCCTGGAGCCTGCTTTGGATTCTGTGTCTCCCTCTCTTTTTGCCCCTCCCCTGCTGGTGCTCTGTCTCTCTCTCTCTCTCTCTCTCAAAAATAAATAAACATTAAAAAAAAGTTTTCAAAAAGCCATCTTCCTTTAATTTCATAAACAAACATCAAACAGTTTCTAAGGTGGTCTAGGAGGCTTGCCCCCTAATAATTGCCTATCCCCCTGCTGAGAATTTTGTGCTCACTGCAACTGACTCCACTGTGCTTGCCTCGTGAGGTGCAGCTGGTTCCTCTTTAAAGCCTCACCTACCTGCCAGATGCTTCCCGTCAAGTCCAGAACAAGGCTGAGGTGAGTTGGAATGTTTCGACAATGCTTTGGCTGGAGATGTGGGATGATAACAGGAAAATAACAGGATACCACTGACCTAGATAATATGATCTGAAAATACAATCTACTCAGCCTCAGCTTGTGGTCTAATCCTCTAGCCCTGTTATGTGCCTTCACGAGGAAGATGCCAAGTTCATAACTATGGTAGACGTCACTCAGATCTCCCTTTTCCAAATGCTGTGTTGACTACTGCAGCTTCACAGCTGTTTTCTCTAGAGCAGTGATTCTCAAAAGTGTGGTCCCTAGACCAGCAGCATCAGCAATACCTGGGAGCTTCCTAGAAATACAAATTCTCTGGCCCCCACCTCAGACCTACTGAATCAGAAACAGAGTTGGCCCAACAGTCTGTTTTACTAAGCCCTCCAGGTGACTCTGATGCACCCTAATTTTGAGATCTGCTCTGGAAAAGAATTGCCATCTTGCTTGTGTAGAGATAGAGAAGACTGAGCCCTTACCTCAAAGGAGGAATCAATTCTGGTGCAGTTCCTGTTCTGGGCCTCCTTGTGGGATCAGGTGAAGTCAGTCCTCATTTGAGGCCACATTCTGTTTGTTTGTTTTTAACATTTATTTACTATTGAGAAACAGAGCATGAGCATGGGAGGGGCAGAGAGAAGGGGAGACACAGACTCTGAAGCAGGCTCCAGGCTCTGAGCTGTCAGCACAGAGCCTGATGCGGGGCTCGAACTCACAAATCGTGAGATCATGACCTGAGCCGAAGTCGGATGCTTAACCGACGGAGCCACCCAGGCACCCCTTGATGCCACGTTCTTAATTAGGATTCTTCTTCTGCTGTATCCTACTTCTCTCACTCCCTTTCCCCTGAGAGCACATCCTCAATATACCACTTGCACAGAGTCTCTGTTTCAGGCTCTGCTTCTCAACCTGACAGTAACGGAACTCTAAGGAGGACATGGGTAGACATTCAACCTTTTCCAAGTCCAAGTCTGGGAGAGACGACCCCCTTCCTCTCCTGGTCGACCCTGCTAGGGTGACCATCTGTCCTCAAGATCAAGGTTAATTTTCAGGGTTTAAGGAATTACTACTATCAGGGAGTTTAAATTTAAACATAATTGCTCAGAATGGTCATTTTTTCTTATTTTCAAAAATTTCCCCATGTTTTCCTTTTGGTATTTAATATGGCTGACAATTTTAAGTGGAAAAATCCTGAATATTTGAACTTTTTATCATGAACCATTTCATTATTTATCAAGAACCTGAAAAAAAAAGTTTATACTCTTTGGTCAGTAATTACATTTATGAGATTAGATTCCCAGGAGATACTCTTTTCCATAAGAACTAAATAGGATTGTTTAAAATCTCAATTTTGTGAATTCTGAAAAGGTCAATGTCCTCCTGAAGATTTCTGCATATTCCCAGAGGGTTTGTTTTCTTATGGTCAGTTCTGGTTCTCTGCTTCTGCTGGATTCATGGATCATCTAGATGTCTTCAGCTTGTTGTTGCTGTTCTACACGATGCTCACCCAGGTTGAACACTCCTACCTTTTTCTTAATTTTTACAAATGCTGCTTCCACAAGCTATTTGTGAACGTAGCAGACTGTGGTGAATGCAGGCAAATAAAATGAAGGTAGTTTACAAGACAGAAATGCAAATAACTTCAAACTGAGAGTATTCGACACATCTGTTCTTAAAAAGTCTCAGTCACCCCCATCACTAGGAACTTTTCACTAGTAGATTGTGTTTGTTTCCTATTTTTTCTTCCCTCCCTGTTCTTGCCATGCTTCTCTGTAGGTGGGAGTAATCTTCCCCACCCCACTGACTTCATGCTTGGCTTCATGACCTAATCTGGCCAATGGAATATGCATGGAAGTGACTGTGCCAATCCCAAATTCAGGCTTTAGAAGCATGCCAAGTTTCCATCAGCCCTCTTGTGTTCTTGTCATTTACTAGGAGAAGACCACGTTCCAGTTTAGCTGCCTCTTTTATTGCTTTGGCTGTAGCCTGCATGCATGCCCATAGGATCTCACTCTCTTCCTGAACGATTTACCAAATTATTTTATTAAACAAAGGCAATTTCAACATTCCCTCCCCAATCCCAATCCATAATACAGTTAAGATAACATACTATTTTTATCCCACTTAAATTATAAAAGCAAAACAATGGGAAATAAGTCAAGCGTATTGTATTACATCTATATAATGCAATGTTATACAGCAATTAAAATTATATTTATAGAGGCTTAAAATTATTGGGGAGGAGAATACTCATTTAATTCAATGCAATTTAATTTAATTTGTGCTCCAAAAAAGGATTTATGGTGGAGGGGTTTACAGGACTATGAAAAAAAGAAATATCCAAAAATATATTAATTAAAAGTACATAAATTAAGTGGAAACTCTTAGTTGCCTACCCAATAATACCATCTCCCCCTTTCTTGTTTCCTAACAGGAGAAGCAAAATAGTAAAGCACATTAATAATGTTCAAAAAATGATCTCTGGCCATATGTAGGGGTATATGATACTTTTCTGATCTATTGGGATTAACTAAAGAAAATTAGAGTCAAAGGAGGAAAACTTAAAACTGAATGGTAAATATAACTGTCATTATGATCCGAAGGAAAACATAAAGACTGAACCCTGTGAGATTGCCCTCATGGAGGCACCCGAGTTCATAGCTCTAGCCTGGTTTTCAGGTCTACATTGTTCTCCTAGAGGACTTTTTTTTTTTTTTTTTTAATCCTCTATTTATTATCCCATCCTCTCCTCCCCTCCCCATCCATTTCTGCTCTGTTCAGTGTCCTCGAAATCTGATCCCTAGGTACAGCATGCCCAAGCCCCTTCCTGGTTGTCCAAAGACTTGGGAAGTACTAGAATGAAAGATCCATGATAACAAAGCCTGGGGAGTCCGTATGTGGATGGACCTCTTCGAGTGGGGAAAATATTTTTGTTTCTTACAAATGGCCACTAGAGGGCACCCATTCTAGAAGAGGCTCTCAAAAAATAAATGGACTCCACCATCTAACCTCTGGATGTCAGTCAGCCTCTTTTTCCAGCTCCCAACTGCTTGCTAAATAGAATCATGAAAAAGGTGGCCATGATGGCTATGAATGGGCTCTACAATATAGATTTCCTCTTACCAAAGCCAGTCTGGCTCCTGATGGATGTCCAACAGCAGATACCAACACTGAGCTCCTGATACAGTATTATTCCTGGGGAGGGGGAGAGTGAGGAAACTAGACACTTCTTGGTGATAGGTTGATTGCACTGTAAATCAGTTAGCTAGACTGCTCTGTAACAAACTGTTGGAAGCAACACTGACATTTCTAAGCAAATGGCATTGACACCTTTGACGATGTTTGCAAAACTTCTTAGGGGTAAGGAGATATACTTACATTATGAAAGTATAAATAAATAATAGTAATAAAGTTAATGAAGCTGGTATCACCGTCCAATCCTGGAGCTATCTCAGGATGATTTAAAAAAAATGTCTCCCACTGAGTTGGAAGGCAGATTTGTTTTCTGACCAGTATGATAAAGTCTCTCTCCAGAAGGCAGGTTTGCTAGCATTCCTCTTTTAAGATTGAGGGTTTCCTAAGCTCCGTGTTCTTCATCTGTGTTGCAGATCTATTGTGTGCATGACATTTACCCGCATCACCTCCATGGTGCTTGGGGAGCAAAGGGAACCAATGCAAACATGAAATTCATGCTACCTGCTATCATGTGAATAATAAACTATCTAGATCCATTTGGGCTTGTCTTCTTACCAACTGAACCTATGTGTCAAATCAACTTAGCATCTTAGGGACTGTCTGACCACATGACAACCTCCTGACCCCCGAACTTAGTGCCTTAAGGTTATAATCATATAAGGTTTTGCTCACAAAACTACAGATTGGCCAATTCTTCTGGTCTTGGTTGGGCTCCCTCATGCATCTGTAGTCAGATGGTGGATCAGCTGGGGTGGGCTGGTCTAAGATGGCCTCAGCAGGGTCAGCTTGGCTTGTTCCATCTGGTCACTCATTATTCAGCAGACTTGAGTGCACTTATTCTCATGGCAATGGTAGGGTTCCAAAATCAAACAAAAGGCCTGGGGATGCTTAATTGACTGAGCCACCCAGGCACCCCCAGAGATTCCATCTCTTAATGGAAGCAGCTTCAACGATGGATTTCAGAGGGTACACATACAGAGAGGGGGAGTATCAGAGTCATTTTTGCAATCATTCTATCACATACTGGATCCTTTCCATCAGGGAGGGAGTGGTGATTGGTCCTCACAGGAGTAGATACACATTCCAGATTTAGATTTGGCTTTCCTGCTGCTATAGATTGGATTTGTGTGTCCCTGCCACCCCCTACCCTGCCCCAAATTCATGTGTTGAGATCCTAATCTGCATTGTCATAGTTATTCCAAAGGTGGGGCCTTTGGGAGATAATTAAGTCATGAGGTAGAATCCTAATGAATGAAATTGGTGGGGTTTTTTGTTTTGTTTTGTTTTTGAGCAGCAGGCAAAAGTTTATTACAATATAAAATTAGAAAGGAAGAATAGTATGAAAGCTCTCTTTGCAGAGAGGGGATATTTGAAAGTGAATGCCCCTCTTTTTTTTTTTAATTAAAAATTTTTTTTAATTTTCTTTTTTTTTTTTTTTTTGAGAGAGAGAGAGAGAGAGAGAGAAACAGAGCGTGACTGGGGGAGGGGCAATGAGGGAGGCACAGAATCCGAAGCAGGCTCTAGGTTCTGAGCTGTTGGCACAGAGCCTGACACGGGGCTCGAACTCATGAACCATGAGTTCATGACATGAGCCAAGGTTGGACATTTAACCAACTGAACCACCCAGGTGCCTCTTTTTTAAATTTTTAAAAGTTTATTTATTATTTTTTTTTTTGTTTGAGAGAAAGAGAGTGAGCAGGGGAGTGGCAGAGAGAGAGAGAGAGAGAGAGAGAGAGAGAGAGAGAGAGAATCCCAAGCAGGCTCCAGGCTGTCAGAGCAGAGCCCAATGCAGGGCTCAAACTCATGAACTGTGAGATCACGACCTGCGATGAAACCAAGAGTTGGATGCTTAACCGACTGAGCCACCCAAGCACCCCAGGATTAGTATTCTTCTAGAAGAGACCCTAGAGAGCTCCGTTGCCTCTTCTGCCATGTGTGTACACGGCAAGAATACAGCTGTCTATGAACTAGAAAGTGAGCTCTTGCCTGATGGTGAATCTCTCTATACCTTGATCTTGGGCTTCTCAGCCTCCAGAACTGTGAGAAATAAATTTCTGTTTATAAGCCATTTGGTTTGTAGTATTCTGTTGTAGTAGCTTATATCTATCTATCTATCTATCTATCTATCTATCTATCTATCTATCTATCATCTATCTATCAGTCATCTCCTATGGTTCTGGTTCCCTGGAAAACCCTAATAATGCTTAACTGTGATGTTTTTGCCAACCCTACTATTCATGGGTATCTTATGAATTTTCATGGACATTGCTTTGCACTAAGGAACTTATTTTATGATGAAAGAATTATAGGGGTGCCTGGGTGGCTCAGTAGGTTGAGGGACTGACTTTGGCTCAGGTCATGATTTCACCACTAGTAGGTTTGAGCCCCACGTTGGGCTTTGTGCTGACAGCTTGAAACCTGGAGCCTCCTTCAGATTCTGTGTCTCCCTGTCTCTCTCTCTGCCCCTCCCCCACTTTCTGTTTCTGCCCCTCCCCCACTCTCTCTCTCTCTGTCTCAAAAATGAGTAAACATTAAAAAAAATTTTTTTTGCAAAGAAATTCTTTAGTTTTCTTAGGTACCCCACCACTGAGATGTAGCTGCTATGATAAAAACAGTGTAATGACCTTTTGCAGACTCACTTATGGGGCTAGCTGAGAGACAAAACATTGTGAATTTGGGGTGCTGTTTTACAGATTTGAGGTATATACCTTATACCAATAGCTAAAATTTAGTACCGTTTCTCCCACAGTTAGAATACATAGGTCTAGGGACTAAGGAGAGGAGGTAAGAGTGGTTCTTGTCATTTTTACACCTAATGACTCATTTATGAATTCTATTCAGAGGGTTTGGAGTATTTAGTTCCCAAGGGAGGAACAGTTCCACCAAAGAACATTGTCATTGTTCTATTACATTATAACATGTGATGAGACTGCCTCCTGGTCATTAGGAGCTCTTCTTGCTGAGCCAAAAGCAGAGAAGGAGTTATTATCTGAGTGAGTAACCCCAATTTCCTAGGAAATTGGGTTGCTGTTACACAATGGGGACAGGGAAGACTGTTTGAAGCTTAAAGGATTCACTGAGGTGTCTCATTCTATTCCCGTATGCAATAATGAAGTCAAATGAAAATATCATCAATTCAATAAATACAGTTTTTCATTTCAATATTAAAGAATGTGGAATGGGGGCACCTGGCTGGCTCAGTTGGTGGAGTGTGCAACTCTTGATCTCAAGGTTGTGAGTTTGAGTCCCACATTAGGTATAGAGATTGATTAAACATTTTAAAAAATATTTAAAAAAAGAATGTGGAATATTCTTGTTTCTATACTAGTCTGGTCCCAGTTTCCCCCTGTATTCAGTTTACTCTCAATATAAACTGAATTTTCTTTCATTTTCTGAGTGCACCCAACTCCTTCCTGCAGCCATATCTAATAATAATGATGTTAGTACTTTTAATAATTGATGCTTAGATGCACATTTAACATCTCTGAAATCAGGACACATCTAAGATTGCTGTTGGTCAATTGTTCATGTGTAGATTGGGTCATGGCAGTTCATGTTTTCATCACTTCCATTGAGCTCTGCATCTGTTGTCTTTAATTGCCATTTAATGAGTCTTCAAAGAGATTACCCTATAATTTGCATTGAAATGAAAAGTTTTAATGTGCACGGAAAGGCATGGAAACAGCAGTATGACATAGGATACAAATCTACATGTAAATAAGTTTAAAAGGGCTCTTTCAGTAAATATACATAACAAATTAAGCAATAAGACACCACTGGTTTTAATTTTAGGATTTTTTTTACTTCTTGATTCTTTTCATTTCTTAACATTTTTCTTAAATTTTTTATGTGTTACCTAAAATAATGGTTTGTTTTACTGGCATTGCTGGCAGCTTAGATTAGATAGAATATAGTAATGGTATAATAGCTGCTAACATTTACTGAAGGCACTGTTTGTAAGTGCTTTTCATTTTACTCAACACATTTGTATATGTGGTAGTCTCTGTGGTCTGGGATGCCTCTCTTTCCTGAAAAGTCACTATTAAAATTTTTTTTTTTTATATTTTAGGGGCACCAAGGTGGCTCAGTTGGGTAAGCGTCCAACTTCGGCTCAGGCCATGATCTCATAGTTCATGGGTTTGAGCCCCGCACTGGGCTCTGTGCTGACAGCTCAGAGCCTGGAGCCTGCTTTGTCTCCCTCTCTCTCTGCCCCTCCCTTGCTCATGCTCTGTCTCTATCTCTCTCTCAAAAATAAACATTAAAAAATGTTTAAATTTTTTTTTTATATTTTAGAGAGAGAGAGAGAGAGAGAGTTTGAGAGAATGCAAGCAGGAGAGAGGGACAGATAGAGAGAGAGAATCCTAAGCAGGCTCCACACTCAGCACAGAGCCCCTGATGTGGGGCTCGATCCCACAACCCTGGGATCATTACCTGAGCTGAAATCAAGAGTTGTACACTCAACCAAGTGGTGCCCCCCAAATTCACTATTTTTAAAGCCAGCACAAAAATCATTTCCTCTGTACTTCCATGAAGCATTGTAGGAATGGAAAATTTTTCTTCCCTTCTAGTTTCTTTGGCTGGCCTAGTAATTGAATTGACATAAGGCAGATCAACAGGAGAAAAACAAATTTCATATGTACAGGAGCCCCAAAGACATGAGATCCAAAGACAGTTAGGCAATTGAGGCTTATATGACATCCTGAGCTAGGGAAAAGGGGAAGAGGTCTGCAGCTTCCTTAAGAGGAGAAAGACAATTCACAGATGAGAAGAGCAAATGTCTGGTTAACAAATGTTTGCCATGCTATGCAGATTAAGTCTTTCCAATAAAACATTATCTTTGGTATGAGCACTCTCCTGGTACAGGCCCTCTAAATTCTTGTAGGAAGTTAAGGGGATGGTAAACAGCCCTTCCTGAGTCTGTTGCACCTAGATTATCTTCAGTTAGAAATAATCCACATACCAAAATGTCATATTTTGGGGTCATTATTGTGCTTCGCCCCCCCCACCCCGAGGAAGTTAGTAGGTGTGTTTGAATCACATTCCTCTTATCCAAGGACAATTTTGATGAAGTGGGGGAGGAGGGGGTCCAGAGCCAAGGACCAAGAAGGAATTCTTGAAGACATCTTTGGTGCAAAAAGGTGATTTTATTAAAGCACAGGGACAGGACCTGTGGGCAGGAGGAGCTGCACTGGGGTCATGATGGGTAATTCATTATACACCCTCAGGTTGGGAGGCAGTCAGGGATAGAGTAAGTCTCTAAGGAATTTTGGAAGCAACGTTTCCAGGATCTTGAGGGGCTAGCTGATGCTAGGGAAACACCGTTTATTGCCGATTAGTAAAACCTCAGTCATGAGACCCTTCAGATGTATATTGGGGGGCCATAAGCTTGGAGTATGATTTCAAGGATATATCTTGAGGCAGTTGAGATACAGGAAGACTTACAGGATCCTTAAGGTTGGGATAATGTTAGGCTAAGATCCTCTTTTGCCCCTAGCAAAGTGTCATCATCCAGGCAGCTGGGCTTCTAGAGGGAGGTCACTCTGCTGGCTTCAAGGACTTGTCAATGGGTTTATAGGCAGTAAGGGAATTTAATTTTTCATTTGCCTTAGGTTCCCACATTAACATGGCAAACACTTAAACCCCTTTTCTTTGTTCTTGGGTAGCCAGGAGTGTCTGAGGAGTACCACTCGGAGGGGAATGGGGCTGCTGTTGGCTTGTATTTGCCCTCAGTTTGTTCCATGCTCCCTCATCACTTTGATCTCTAATTATTAGTTTGGGTGTCTCTTCTCCCAGTTACACCGTAGGACCTTGAGGGTAAAGGCCATCTTTTACGTGTTTTGGGGTCTAATGTACTTACCACAGCCTGCCTTTTCTAAGCATCCACATGAAAGAAGGAAACAATGAACAGCTAAAGTTTAATGAAAGAGGTAAAACTTGACCTTGGGTTCCACTTACACGTGAAATACATCTTACAGTCTGCTGAATGTTTCTGCATTATCTCATTCCATTGTCACTACATCTAGGTCAGGTTAGGTGTGAGCACATTTGTAGTTGATGCTCTTTGCTCATTATGTGCCAGTCATAGTCTGAAACTTTGGTGCTTGACCCTTGACCTCAGGATTCTTTCCACTCTCCCTAAGCTATCAGAGGAAGGTTTGATTCCTTAAAGAAGGGTAAATTTCAAACAACCGGAATGAGAGAGCAAGAAAAAAATCCCATGCCAGGAGAGGGGTGGCACACAGAAAAGGAGAGCTCGATAAAGCTACAAGCAGCAAACGTGAACGGCAAAGGACGATGGGAACGCCAGCTGGGCCTCTTTTCCCTGATCGCTCAAGTGAAAGCCCTCACGCAGCTCCAGTTTTAACCTCTAGCTCTGGATCATCTAGCCTCTGCCCTTTCCCTATATACTTCCACCCTCCTTTAGCTCGACTCCTCGCCAGTCTTTCGACCACCTGCAAGCCCCCAAAGGCTCCCATTGGCTCCTCCACCCTTCCAATCCAGTCTCCTCCCACCAGAGGCACCGCCCCCTCTCGCTGCGCCTTCTTTTTCGTTCCGCAGGGGCCGGAGGTGTAGGCGGACAAATTGGGCTGCACCGCAGCCGGGCAGTCGAGCAGCCGGAAGAGGCCTCTCTTTCCCAGAGCCCCACTGCCTTGTGGGACTGTGGCGAGTTCCTCAGGCCGAGACAAGTTTTCCGGATTCCTTCACCGCCCCCCTCCCCACCCCGCCTCCCTTGTCGAGTACGGAAGCTGAGAAGGTCCGCGGGCAGTCATGGCGGCGCACCTAAAGAAGCGAGTGTACGAGGAATTCACTAAGGTGGTTCAGGTAATTTACGGAAGGAAAGGTCCCGGGACCAGTCCCGGGCGGGGAAGGTTATTCACCTTCCAGACACTTTGCCAAAACAGGCGCCGCAAACCTGGTTCGAGTGCCGACTACTCAGATGGGCTCTCTGAAACTACACTTAAGTGGGCGTGTTCGTTTGCAGCTGCTGTCGTAGTCATTATTAATATGTGCAGTGTGACACTTCTAAAAAAATAAAATTATTAGCGAGAACAAATAGCACTGTACAATTTACGAAGATGTCTTTATCCGTTATTTCAGTTTATTCGGGTTACATTAGCACCTTCGTTTTACACATATGGACTTGAAAGCTTCCTGAGGGATAAGAGGGTTCAGAGCCAATTTACTGGTAGAGCCCCTCCCAACTCCTATTTCAGAGAAAGCGCCCCGGGACGAGTTGGTTGTATGCAAAACGAAGGGGTTGAAAGAGGAGTCTTTAGAAATCTCAAAACCCAGCCAAAGCAGGTGAGGGTCACAGGCTGCATAGGGGCAGAACTCTCATAGGTGGAACAGCTTACCTAGGAGGTAGGGCAAAGTACTTTCTTCCTTTGGAGTTAAGGACAGGTGAGCTGAGCCCCTGTCAGAGCAGTGATTCTCCACGTGTCTCCTCATAGGTGTTTCGAAAGTTGAGGTTGATCCCAAGTTATCTTGAGTGTGCTGCTTCTTCGACTTTTTATGAAAATCACCTGGTGATCTTGTTAAAATCTAGATTGTACTCAGTGGGGTGGGGGAGGTGAGGCAATAATCTGCATTTCTGACAAGCCCTCAATTGATGCTGGTAGACCAAAAGCCTCCTTAGATCCGTAGAGTACCCCTAGATCCTTAGACTTCGAGGGTAGCAAGACTTAGACCATCCAGCAGGAAACTGTCCTTAAACATTTAAATCATTCCTTCATGTAAATGAGTGGTTACTGTGTATCAGGTATACTGAAAGGTGTTGAGATACAAAGCCCAATACAGGTCAGGGTCCTTCTCCTTTAGGAGCTCACAGACTAGTGGGAGAGACAGAAAAACGTATCTGTGATTATAGTACAGAGGGATGATTCCATTGAAAAATCAAGTTTTTCTTCCTGTTTTCACTTATTTCACTTACCACATCTTTGTAGCATATTCCCACTGTAGGGAAGCTTTTCTCATTTTTTTTTCTTAAAATAACTTTGAGATTTAACGTTGACACTTTGTTGCTCCATTTTATGTGAAATTGGTTTTCTTGAACTTTCAGAATGAGTCAAGATTCAGGAAGTTTTTATTTTCTATTTTTTAAAAATTTTAAAGTAATCTCTACACTCAGTGTGGGGCTTGAACTCACCACCCTGAGATCAAGAATCTCATGCTGCATGGACTGAGCCAGCCAAGGCCTCCTCAGGAAAGTTTTTATTTCACAGAGCTCCTTCTTCTGTGGTTTGCTTTCTGGAATTTTCTGGATCTGTTTCCCTTGCCCACTTGCGCGCGCGTGTGCGTGTGTGTGTGTGTTATGATTTTTTTTTTAAATAATTGTGGTAAAATACATATTTTAACATTTTAAACATTTTTAAGTATACAGTTCAGTGGCATTAAGTTCATTCACATTGTTACCCAGTGTGATTTCCTTTCTTCCTATTGTTGTATTGTGCCCACTTCTCAAGACTACTTGCCCTTCCTCCAGCATGTCATGTGTTTACACTTCTCCAGACTCTTATACCTGTTGTCTCTTTTACATGGAATGCATGTCATTTTCCCCTTTATTTTTGCTCTCACATTTTGGCTTCAAGACACAACTAAAACCTCAGCAAGAGTTTTGTCTCTTCCTCCTCTGCTTCTGTAGCAAGCACTCTGTACTTGTTTGTCTATTTGTACTTACCCCTCAGTGCTACTATAATTAGTAGTTGTTGACGTTAAAAATAGTTATTTTGCCAGCAAAAATGTATTTTTTGGGGAATAACAGAGAATTGCAATTCGGCACATGCAAGTTATGGCAAAACCATCGGCAAGTCCAGCAAATTAAGGAGAAGCAGGAAGTCAGGAGAGGGTTTTTTTGTGTGTTTTTTGTGGTTTTTTTTTTTTTTTTTAATGTTTGTCTATTTTTGAGTGAGAGAGGTATAGAGAGAGGGACTCTCTGTGGGCTCTGCATTGACAGCAGTGAGCCCGATGCAGAGCTCGAACCTAGGAACCATGAGATCATGACCTGATCCAAAGTCCTATGCTCAAATGACTGAGTCACCCAGGCACCTCCAGTAGAGGTTGTTTTGAAGGGAAAGTCTAGGGTGATGAGAATTTCTCCTTAGCTGAGTTGCAAGGGTGGTTGATTTCTTGTAGGAGAGGTCATGTGCATCTTTCCCTGTTGGGGCCTATAACTGAAGATTCTTTCCTGTTGATTCTTCTGTTGGACTCTATAATGGACAGGTCTTTCCCTAGTTGACTCTTGAGTAGTACTGTTCCTCTTTCTGGCCTCCCCTTGTATCCTCCCTCCTCAACTTTAATGAGTTTTCCCTTTATTAATTTTACACAGCGTGCATATCTCCCTACCAGTCTGGCCTATTTAAGGACAGAGATAATGCCTGCTTCATCAGTGTCCCCTGTTATGGGCGGGAGAGTCTATGTTGTATGAATGGAGGTCTCAGTTCTTGGATTTTCCATAGAAAGATTTATGTGATGATCCAAACTCGAATAAAGATGGTCAGAAGGAATGTAGCAAGCACAAAGCAGTTTATTAAGGACAGTACACTTTCAAGAAGGCAGTGTGGGCAGGCCCAGAAGTGGTTATTCCACTGGAGCTAGAGATGTCTTTTTGTGTTTGCATAGGTTATAGGTCATAGCTAGGGCTGTCTCCAATTGAGGTTGTTGCCAGTCATCTGAGGGACTCCTCCTACCAATTGGGGTGGGGGGTTTGGGCTCTGCAAGGTTCTTGTTGGAACTGTTATGGTTTATAATGAAGGTATAAATTACTCTGGGGCAGAGGTTGAAGAGGAGAGCTGCAAGTTCTGTACTTGTGGCTCTGTCAGCTTCAGGGTGTTGGAAGCCTTAGACCAGGATGTTAAAAGTCACAAATTCAGGATGTTGTGCCCTCAGGCTTCTAATGTGTCATCTGTTTGTCACTGCCTTTGCCTCCAGCTCAGGTCTAACTTCTCCATCACCCCTGGATAGACTGTAGGTCCTGGCTCACTAAACTGTTACTGATGGTTGACTGATAGCAGATTTTGGTTTGTCTTTCCCCTTACATACTCTATAGGGAAAGAAATCTTTCTCAGCTTTTGTACTGATTGGAGCCTAGATAACACTGAAGACTGAGTTTGTGTAGAATAGGATGGGAATGAGTAAGAATTTTAGGAAAAGAACTCATTTCTTCATTCTGCATGAATCATTACCATACAGTGATGAAATGAGATCTTAGTGCTTCTGTCTTTCCCTCTGCTATAAAGGTAAGGAGGGAGAGAGAACTGGTATGTAGTTAGTGCTTATTTTGTATTTGTACAATTAAAGACATAGACTTCTCAAATATCCATACAATGTAGGTATTGTGTATTCTCCTTTTATAGAAGAGGGAGAGGCCTCCCTCACTAGTAAATGGTTACCGAACCCAAATTCCTCTGCTTCAAAACCCTCGGTCTCTTAAAAAAACAAAAACAATAAAAAAAAAAACAAAAAACCCTAGGTCTCTTTATCATGCCATACTATGTTCCTGACTAGAATAATCCTAATCTTTTCTCTGTAGATATGTACATTTGTACATTGTAAAGAGGGATTGCTCAGGGTATCAAAACGATGCATTAGATGTTAAGGAAAATTATTGATTACAACATTTGCCTTATGTTAGTTATGATGTTTTCTATACCTACCAACCAGGGCCTGACTTAAGCCCTGGAGTGACAGGTTCCCTTTTAATGAACTTTTTGGCACTCATTATATGTAACAAATGCATCTAAAAAGCTTCTAATTATGCACCATCCTTGGGAGAATTGAGAAAATAGTTACTCAAATAATTTTGTGTGTCCTGTGGTTCAGATGATGATCCCTAGTTGAGAAAAACAGGTAGTAGTGTCATCATTCTCATATTGCAAATAATAAAGGTAAAAATTGTAACTTACTTAGAACAGCAGCAGAATTAGAACTCAGACGCAACTCCTAATGCTGAATAATTATTCAGTAAAGAAAAATTTGTTAAGTGACTACAGTTTGCAAGGTATTTAAAAATTTTTTTTTACATTAACCATCCTTTTAATAAAGGCAGAATGCTTTGGGTAGTCATTTGGAATTAGGGGAAGACTTTTTACTCAGTGTAAGCTGCAGACAGTTCCCATCAGTTCCAGTTTTCTCAGGAGGGAAGCTGAGCCTGCTGGGTGCCTCAGCATAGTCGGTATATATTTGTAGAATTGAGATTTCTTTTTAAATAAAGAATGGAACAGATCCTTTGTATGTCCTTTTAACCCTAAAGTTGCAACAGTCCTAAGAGATAGGCAGAACAAAATGTTAGTGGACTTACTTCACAGAGAAAGAAACAGACTTGGAGAAATGAAATAACTAGCCCAAAGTGGTAGGAGCTAGTGAAAAGCAAAATGGGGACTCATAACCTTGTCTCCAATCTAGCGCTCTTTTTTTGTGTTCATTACACTGCTTTTTCCTAAAGTTAGGTCTATTAGCTAAATACATTAGTTGGTATAAGGAAATGAGGCAGTGTTAGATTTGCAGACTCTGTGTTTTCATGTCTTACCTTCCCTACTCCCTTGCAGCAACAGCAGGAGGAAATTGCAACCAAGAAACTCCGATTGACAAAACCAAGTAAATCTGCAGCGCTCCACATAGATCTGTGTAAAGCTACCTCCCCAGCAGATGCTTTGCAGTACCTGCTCCAGTTTGCCAGGAAGCCTGTTGAAGCAGAAAGTGTGGAGGGAGTAGTCCGGATTCTCTTGGAACATTATTACAAGGTAAGATGGTCTTGAGGATCTGATGAAAGTATGTGTAAGAATTTTATCACGTCTACAGAATGGGTTAGTATTGCAAAATAAGTAAGAAGGTGTTCATTCAGCAGTCTTGTAGTGAGTGCCTTCCATGTGCCAGGCACTGTAGATGCAGAGATAAAAAAGATCCAAATCCTGAAATGAAACTCACAAGATGTATTTATTTTTCAGTTTATGTAAGTAAGGGGGAAGAAATGATTTCCAAATATTTGAATCACAGATGAGTCAGAGTTTTAAACTTCATTATGAAAATTATTAAGCCTATAGAAACGTAGAGACAATACTATAATGAACTGCCAAATACCCATCTCTGGGATTTAATAGTTAACTAATATGTTGCCAAATTTGTTCCCTTTATTTGTTTTCCTGAAGTTTTTTTTAAAGTATCATGATATTTTCCCCTAAATTGTTCAGTAGAATCTAAAAAACAGTAGAGTAGATCAATGAAACCAAGAGTTGGTTTTTTGAAAAAATAAAATTGATAAACCTGTAGCCAGGCTTCTCAAAAAGAGAAGAGAGGACCCAAATAGATAAAATCACGAATGAAAATGGAATTATTACAACCAATCCCTCAGGAATACAAGCAATTATCAGGGAATACTATGAAAAATTATAGGCCAACAAACTGGACAGCCTGGAAGAAATGGACAAATTCCTAAACACCCACACACTTCCAAAACTCAAACGGGAAGGAACAGAAAATTTGAACAGAACCATAACCAGCGAAGAATTTGAATCAGTTATCAAAAATCTCCCAACAAATTAGAGTCCAGGACCAGATGGCTTCCCAGGGGAATTCTACCAGATATTTAAACAGAGATAATACCTATCCTTCTGAAGCTGTTCCAAAATATAGAAAGGGAAGGAAAACTTTCAGACTCCTTCTATGAAGCCAGCATTACTTTGATTCCCAAACCAGACGGAGACCCAGCAAAAAAAGAGAACTACAGGTCAATATCCCTGATGAATATGGATGCAAAAATTCTCAACAAGATACTAGCAAATCGAGTTTAACAGCATTTAAAAAGAATTATTCACCATGATCAAGTGGGATTCATTCCAGGGCTGCAGGGCTGGTTCAATATTCGTAAGGGACTTTAAAAAAAAAATTATTTTGAGAGAGAGAGCATGTGTGTGTGTGCGCACACGCACACACACACATGCATGCATGGGCTCGGGAGAGGGGCGGAGGGAGGGAGAGAGAAAATCCCAAGCAGTCTCCATGCTCAGCTTGGAGCCCAACGTGGGGGTCAGTCTGACTGACCTGAGCCGAAATCAAGAGTTAGATGCTTACCGACACCTGGGTGACTCTGTCGGTTGAGCCAGAAATCAAAATACCAACACTATTCACACATGGCATTGGTCTTTTTTAATCTAGAACAAATTTATTTTTTTAATCTAGAACAAAGTTATTGTTTTGGTGGCATTGATCTGATAAACTCAGTTGTTTATAAAGTGTCTTCTGAATTTGTTTACTTGCTTAGGGGTTAACTTGCTTCTATATCCCTTTTATTTACTAGGAACTGAAAGTTAGACTTAGGTTGAGCACATTTTTGAAATGAAGATTTGTATTTCATATTGCATCTGTGAGGATGCATGTAATGTCTTCAAATGTTCACTTGCAAAAGCTTCTTTTTCCCTTCAGTCTGTTCTTTCTATAAACTATGATTATTTAAGTCTTTTATGTATGACATAAAGGGTCTTTTCCTTTACACATATAACGTTCTAGCTTAATCAGAAATGTTTGCAGTTGTCCAAAGACTTTGTGGGTTTTCAGAAACCCATGTCTTTTCACACACTGTTCCACAAACCTAGAACCCCTTTCTTCCTCCCACTGCCCTGTGATCTGGTCTGCCACTTTCTCTGCCAAACACATTCTTTCCTCAGAGTCTTTCACTTATGTTTCCTTCTGCCTAGAACACTTCCCTCAGATGTTCGTATGTCTGCTTCCCACACTTTGTTCAAGTCTTAGCTCAAATGTCACTTTTCCATTAAGGCCTTTTTTTTTGTCCCTGTATTTAAAATTGAAACGGCCTTATTCGACCCCAGAACTTCCTAGCCTCATTCCTTGATATTGTTTTCTCCATAGCACTTACCAACTTCTTATAATCTATATAATTTTCTCATTTATTTTGTCCCTTGTCTATTTCCCCATACTAGAATGTAAGCTCATCTTGAACAGAGATTTTTGTTTTTAACTGGATAGTTGATTTAAATTGACAGTGTGTGGTAAAATGTGTGTGGTTGAATGAATGAGTGTATGCTTTTGTAAGACTTTTTACTCAGTTAACAAGTGGTTATTATATATCCAGCACTTTTCTGGATACTGGACACATCTGTTAGCACATTTAGCTCTTAGTATTGCCATTTTCATCATATATGTCTCTGTCCTTTAGACTTTAAGCCCCTAAGTTCAGAGACTACAAATCTGTTTATCTCTGTCCCAGTGCCTGGCAAGGTCCCTAGAACACTGTAGGGTGTTAATAAATGCTTCCCACATGTTTTACATGAATTAAATCTGGGTTTCTGTTCTCTAGTTTTCAGACACTTAGTGACTGTTTTCTTAGCAGTATTTACCTATCTATTATATGATTATATAACTTTGCTACCACTAATCATCTGTAATAATACTTCTAAGAACAGTTAGTATTTATATAGTGCGTTGGAGTTTAGAAAGCTCTTTCCACATGTAATATTTTATTTAATCTTGATGACATCACCATTGTTATATCTGTAATCCAGATGAGGAACTAAGTTTGGAGCAGTTTAGTATACAAGGTGACCAGCTAAATAAATGGAGGGTCTGGATTTAAATCTGTTTTTTTTTTTTTTTTTTTTTTAACTTTTTGTCATGAAACATTTCAATTATATACACAAGTAAAGAGAGCAGTTTAATTTCCATGTATCCATTACCCAGCTTCAACAGTTACCATTGTGTGGCCAAACTTGTTTTATTCCCATGGCCCCCACCCCAATTCCTCCACTCTTACCTCTCCACCAGATTCTCCCTGGTATCATACCATTTTGTTCATAAATTTCAATTTATATCTCTAAACACTAAAGATTTTTTTTTAAGGCTTATTTATGTGAGAGTGACAGTGTGAGTGGGGGAGGGGCAGAGAGAGAGAGAGAGAGAGAGAGAGAGCGAGCGCGAGAGAGAATGAGCGAGCGCGCGAGAGAAGCAAGTACCATGCTGCCAGCACAGAGCCCCATGCGGGGCTTGAACCAACCAAACTTTGAGATCATGACCTGAGCCGAAACCAAGAGTCGGACGCTTAACCGACTGAGCCACCCAGGCACCCCAACAATAAAGACTTCTTTTTTTTCAAAAAAAAAATTTTTTTTTAATGTTTTATTTATTCTTGAGACAGAGGGAGACAGAGCATGAGCAGGGGAGGGGCAGAGAGGGAGGGAGACACAGAATCAGAAGCAGGCTCCAGGTTCCGAGCTGTCAGCACAGAGCCCAACACGGGGCCTGAACCCACAAACCGTGAGGTCATGACCTGAGCTGAAGTTGGACGCTTAACCAACCGAGCCACCCAGATGCTCCAAGACTTTTTTAAAAGACATAATCACAATACCATTGTCATGTCTAACAGAAAAATTGAACTCCGATCTTCTGATGTCATACCTCAGGCTCTTTAACCAGGCCATGCTGTTCATAGTAGTCTAGCAGATTGTAGCCCGAAAGGAAATGAGGAGAGATGCCGAGTGCATCCAGTTCTAGATTGATGACCGTAGTGGTTTTTTTTTATCCTCTCTTCTGTTATCCAGAAATGTGGTCTCTTATATTTTAGTAGATAAACTAGTTGGGCCTCTGTTTCTGTCCTCCAAATTTTTCTTCGGACAGGTAGCAGTATTTGGACTTCTTTCATGTGAGAGGTTCTTCACTTATACTATGTACTCGATGCTGTGGAGAATGTAGAATTGTGAGACATGTTCCTTGCCCTTTAGGGGCTAGCAGTATAGTTGGTAGATGGTAGAACAAATAATATATGTAGTAAGTAGTAAGGCTAAAGTTAATCATTTGTTCATTTTTTTTTTGTTTTCTCAAAATGCCCTAAATACTAACTCTGTGCTAGGCCATGTGCTTCATGTTGGAGATACAGAGATGATTATGTGATCCCTGATCTTAGTCTAGTTGTGTAAGTAACACAATAAATGGATAATAACAACACAGTGTCATAGGTGCTATGAAATCTGGGACAGGTTATCATGTGACCTCGAAGAAGAGGGTAATATAGAGTAGTAGTGATTATAGAGTAGTAGTGATGCTTGAGATGAGTATTAAAAAACAGATCTGGGCCAGTTGGAAAATAGGAGGAAAGACATTTTAGAAAGAAGGAGCAGTTGTGAGCAAAGGCATGGCAATGTGAAATAGCGTGTCACAGAAGAAATGCACGTGGCTCTTTAAGAGATAAGACTAGAAATCTTGAAAGGCCTTGTATTGTGTGGGTTTTGTTTTAGACAGGTCACTTTGGGATGCAGGATGGAGGAATTGGATAAGGGCAAGACGGGTGTTAGGTGACCAACTAGGAGACTGGCCAGTCTGTAGCAAGGTGATGAAAGCCTGAACCAGGAGAATTGTAATGGTGAGAAGAGCAGTTATTAGAGAGGGTTTCCCTGGAGGCAGTTTGTTTTAAGCTTAGATGTTGAGGGTACCAGGGGATAATTTCAGAAAGTAGAGCTGAAGTAAAGTATCCAGATGGATAAAGAATGTCAGTGGTCAGATGCTCTCTTCTTTTTTGTCTCATTCTTGCCTCCTTGCCTCCCTCTTACCTGCTAGGCTCAATTCTTCTGTTTTCTCTGCAGCTCTCTTGTGTTGGGAGGTCTGTGACTCCATTCCAGATTGTTGAAAGGCTACATAGCCCCCCTTCTGTCCTCTCTGACTGCAAATTATTTTTGACTAGTATTTGACTAGTCTATTGTCTCTGAAAGACAATTATTTGATTCTGTGATATTTCAGTGATTTGAAGTCCGTAAAAGAATTGGCTCTTTTTTTATATTTAAAACTGAATTGAGGCTCTCCGTTCACTCTCCAGTCTACCTTATCTCAGGAAATATTACCATTATCAACATAGGCCCTTAAAGTCAGAAACCTGAGAAAGATGGTTTACCCTTTCCTTTCCCCATATTCCCTTCCTCACCAAGTCTTGTTGATTTTACTTTCAAAATATATCATGTTTCCACTGTTACCTCAGTAATACAAGTAACTATATTTTAAAAATTTTACTATGAAATGTAACACGTAAAGAAGAATATGTAGAAAAACCTCATACAGCCTATTGATCTACCACAGCATGAACACACTGTGAAACCACGATCCAGGTCAAGAAATTGGAATGTTACCAGCTTTCCATAAGCCTCCTCAAGCTCCTCTCTAATGATTTACGTCTTTCCCAAAAGATCACCACCACTGTCCTGACTTTCAGGGTATTAACTACCTTTAAAATTTTTTTTTACCATTAAACCTGCACTCCTAAATACAATTTATTTTTGTCCTTTTTTTTTTTTAACTTCATATAATTAGACAATACAGTATGTATCTTTTTATGTGTGGCTTTTGCTCAAAATTCTTCATACGGTGTTCATCCTTATTGTTGATGGTAGCTGTAGTTCATTCATTTTTACCACAGCAGAAGATTTCATTGTATGAATATACCCTAATTTATTTACCCATTCCATTATTGATGGACATTTGGGCTGTCTCCACTTTTTAGCTATTACAAGAAACAGTGCTGTGAACATTTTTGTACAGGTCTCCTGGTATGTATGTCTTACATTTCTGTGTTTTGTATAGCCTGCAGTGAAATTACTGAGCCAACTTTTTCAAAGTGGTAGTACCAGTTTATACCCCCGTTAACACTGTGTGAGAATTCCAATTGCATGTATTTGCCAACATTTGGAATTGTTGATCTTACTCATTTTGACAGTTTCTGTGATGTGTGGTATATCACTGTGGCCTTAATTTGCATTTCTTGGATATCTGATGAAGTGGAGCAACTATAATATGTTTAATTGGGTAATGCCTGTTTATGTCTCTTGCATATTTTTCTTTTTCCTTATTGTTTTGTGTAGATTCTTTATATTCTGGGTGCAAGTTCTTTAATGGCTTTAATGGTTATATGTGTTTCAAATATCTCTTTCCTTTCTAATCCCTCCCACCTTTCCCTCTCTTTTTAGTCCCTTAATGTTGTATTTTGATGAAAAGTTCTTGATATGTCCCAATTTGACAATCTTTTCACTTATTTTTGGCTTTTCTTATCTGATATAAGAAGGGTTTGCTACCATGAGCTTATTGAGACATTTTGCTACATTGTTACTAGAAGCTTTATTATTTGCTTTCCACACATGGTATTGATTTGTGTGTATGTTGCTTGAATATATGGAAATCCAGATGTCCCAGCACCATTTATTGAAAAGAATGTCCTTTCTCCATTGTTCTGCAGTACCACCTTTGTGGTAAATGAAGTATCTGTATGTGGATATTTCAGGGCTTTCTGTTCTCTTCCATTGGTCTGTCTATTCTTATGCCAGTACCATGCTGTCTTAGCATAGCATTATAATAAATTTTGACATCATGCAGGACAAGTTCACTCACTCACCTTGCTCTAAGAATATCTTATTCTTGATCTTTTCATTTCTTTATGAATTTTGAAATCAGCTTGTGAAATTCTGCCCCAAAACAAAATTTGTTAGGATTTTGATTAAGATTGCATTAACTCTATAGTTCTGATGACATATGGGGATTGACATTTTATAGTATTGGGTTTTCCAATCCATAAACATGGTACATCCCTATTTTAATACTGTTTTATAGTTTTCTGCATAGAGGTTTTGTATATTTTGTTGGTTATTCCTAGATATTTAATATTTTATGTTATTATAAATGATAATATTTTTAAAATATCATTTTCTTTTATTTTTTTAATGTTTATTTTTGAGAGAGAGGGTGAGCGGGCAAGGGGCAGAGAGAGCAGGAGACACAGAATCCAAAGCAGGTGCCAGGCTCTGAGCTGTCCACACAGAACCCGACACAGGGCTTGAACTCACAGACTGCGAGATCAGGACCTGAGCTGAAGTCAGATGTTCAACCAGCTCAGCCACCCAGGCACCCCTAAAATCTCATTTTCTAGCAGTACATAGCTGATACTCAGAAATGCAATTGACTTCTATTTATTAACTCTTACGTCTTATAACCTTGCTAAGCTCATTTAACAATTTTAATACATTATATGTAAGTTATTTTGAATTTTTACAGATCATATCAGCAAATAATGACTTTGTTTAATATTAATATAATGATATCAGCTATCTTTTGGTTATGGTTTGCATGGTATACTACTATTTTTTATTTTCATCTTTTTTATAGCTTTTTTGTTTTAGATATGACCTGTGAACAACATGTAGTTAGTTTTTAAAAAAAGTTTTTTAAATTGATCATTTAGTTCATTACGTTTAATGTGATTATTGTACGTGGGTTTAAAATCTACCCTCCTTATTAAATGCTTTCTATTTGTGGGGCATCTGGGTGGCTCAGTCAGTTAAGGGTCTGACTTCAGCTCAGATCATGATCTCGCAGTCTGAGTTTGAGCCTTGCATCAGGCTCTGTGTTGACAGCTCAGAGCCTGGAGCCTGCTTCAGATCCTGTGTCTCCCTCTCTGTCTGCTCCTTCCCTGCTCACGCTCTGTCTCTCCCTCTCTCAAAAATAAATAAACATTAAAAAACAATTAAAATGTTAAAAAATGCCTTCTGTTTGTTTTACCTGTTTAATGTTCTTTTTTCTCCTTGTTTCTTGCCATCTTTTGAACTAATTTTTTTTTTTTAATCCTTTCCACCATCCCTCTTTATTAGCTTGGGAATTATACATTCTTTTATACTTTTTAACTGGTTAAACTAGCCATTACAACATGATTTTTTTTTAATTTGAAGTGAAATTTAAAAAAATTTATTTTTATTGAAGTATAATACAATATGAATTCTTGACCTATCCAAGTCAAATGTTATATGGCACAGTTACCATTTTGGACAGTGTGAGGACTTACCTCCTTTTATCCATCTTCCTGCCTTAAATGTGAATGTAATTGTATATTTTAATTTTCCATTTTTCACTCTGTAAGACAATGTTATTTTATACAGGCAATATTCATTTAGATTTACCTACATAGTTATCTTCTGTTCAGATGTATTTATCATTGTTTTTCTTTCTTTCTTGCATCTGAGACTATTCATCTGGGATTATTTTCCTTTTAGGTGAAGACTACCCTCTGATATTTCCATTCATTGTAAATTTATTGACATTTGTTTTTGCACGGAAAAGTTTTATTTTACTTCCATTCTTGCAGAATTTATTTTTTTGTTTTTGTTTTTCTTTTTCTTTTTTTCCTTCCTTCCTTCCTTCCTTCCTTCCTTCCTTCCTTCCTTCCTTCCTTCCTTTCTTTTGAGAGAGAGTGAGGGTGCAAAAGGGGGAGGGGCAGAGGGAGAGAGGGAGAAAGGGAATCCTGAGCAGAGCCTGGTGTGGGCCTCAATCCTCATGAACTGTCAGATCATGACCTGAGCTGAAATCAAGAGTTGGACACTTAACTGAGCCACTCAGATGTCCCAGATATCTCATTTTATTGTATTATCTTCTGAATTTTTATTCTTTTGTCTCCTTGTGCTTCGTTCTGGACATACCATTTATTCACTAGTTCTCTCTTCACCTTGTCTAGTTTCCTGTTAACCTGTCCATTTGTTCTTAATTTCATCTGTTGCTTGTGTCAATTTTATAATTTCCTCTTTTTTTCTTAAATTTATTTAATTTACATCCAAGTTAGTTAGCATATGGTGCAACAGTGATTTCAGGAGTAGATTCCTTAATGTCCCTTACCCATTTAGCCCATCCCCCCTCCCACAACCCTTCCAGCAACCCTCTGTTTGTTCTCTAGATTTAAGAGTCTCATGTTTTGTCTCCCTCCCTGTTTTTACATTATTTTACTTCCCTTCTCTTACATTCATCTTTTTGTTTCTTAAATTCCTCATATGAGTGAGGTCATATGATATTTGTCTTTCTCTGAATGACTAATTTCGCTTAGCCTAATACCCTCCAGTTCCAGCCATGTAGTTGGAAATGGCAAGATTTCATTCTTTTTGGTTGCCAAGCAATACTCGATTGTATATATATACCACATCTTCTTTATCCATTCATCCATCGATGGACATTTGGGCTCTTTCCATACTTTTTGGCTATTGTTGATAGTGTTGCTATAAACATTGGGGTGCATGTGCCCCTTCAAAACAGCACACCTGTATTCCTTGGATAAATACCTAGTAGTGCAATTGCAGGATTATAGGGTTGTTCTATTTTTAACTTTTTGAGGAACCTCCATACTGTTTTCCAGAGTGGCCCCACCAGTTTGCATTTCCCACCAGCAGTACGAGAGAGATCCTCTTTCTCCACATCCTCGCCAACATCTGTCGTTGTCCAAGTTGTTGATGTTAGCCATTCTGACAGGTGTGAGGTGGTATCTCATTGTAGTTTTGATTTGTATTTCCCTGATGATGAGTGATGTTGAGCATTTTTTCATGTGTCTGTTGGCCATCTGGATTTCTTCTTTGGAAAAGTGTCAGTTCATGTCTTTTGCCCATTTCTTCACTGGATTCTTTGTTTTTTGGGTGTTGAGTTTGATAAGTGCTTTATAGATTTTGGATACTAACCCTTTATCTGATATGTCATTTGTGAATATCTTCTCCTATTCTGTCGGTTGCCTTTTAGTTTTGCTGATTGTTTCCTTCACTGTGCAGGACCTTTTTATTTTGAGGAGGTCCCAGTAGTTCATTTTTGGTTTTGTTTCCCTTGCCTCTGGAGATGTGTTGAGTAAGAAGTTGCTGCAGTCAAGGTCAGAGCGGTTTTTGCCTGCTTTCTCCTCAAGGATTTTGATGGCTTCCTGTCTTACATTTAGGTCTTTCATCCATTTTGAGTTTATTTCTGTGTATGATGTAAGAAAGTGGTCCAGGTTCATTTTTCTGCATGTTGCTGTTCAGTTTTCCCAGCACCTTTTGCTGAAGAGACTGTCTTTATTCCATTGAATATTCTTTTCTGCTTTGTTAAAGATTGTTGGCCATATGTTTTGGGGTCCATTTCTGGGTTTTCTATTCTGTTCCATTGATCTGAGCGTCTGTTTTTGTGCCAGTACCATACTGTCTTGATGATTACAGCTTTGTAATAGGTCTTGAAGTCCGGGAGTGTGATGGCCTCCAGTTTCGGTTTTCTTTTTCTAGATTGCTTTGGCTATTCAGCGTCTTTTCTGGTTCTGTACAAATTTTAGGATTGTTTGTTCTAGCTCTGTGAAGAATGCTGGTGTTATTTTGATAGGTAATGTATAATTTCCTTTCTTTTTAAAATTCTAGTTCTCTGGTGAAATTCTCAATTTTGTCCTTATAATGTTTTTATCAAAATAAAATTATGTTTTTAACAAAATAAGCAGAATTTTTTTTCAAATTTTTATTTAAATTCTAGTTAGTTAACATATAGTGCAATATTGGTTTCAGGAGTAGAATTCAGTGGTTCATCATTTACATACAACACCCAGCACTCATCTTAACAAGTGCCCTCCTTAATATCCATCACCCACCTGGCTTATCCCCCACCGACCTTCCTCCATCAACTCTTAGTTTGTTTTCTGTCATTAAGAGTCTCTTATAGTTTGTTTCTCATTCTTTTTTTTCCCCTCCCGTATGTTCATCTGTTTTATTTCTTAAATTTCACATATGAGTAAAATCATATGGTATTTGTTTTTCTCTGACTTATTTCAATCAGCGTAATACACTGTAGCTCCATCCATATTGTTGCAAATGGCAAGATTTCATTCTTTCTGATGGCTGAGAAATATTCCATTGTGTATATATATACCACATCTTCTTTATCCATTTATCAGTCAGTGGACATCTGGGCTCTTTCTGTAGTTTGACTGTTGTTGATAATGCTGCTGTAAACATGAGTGTATGTACCCCTTCGAATCTGTATTTTTGTATCCTTTGGGTAAATACCTAGTAGTGCAGTTGCTGGATCGTAGGGTAGTTCTATTTTTAACTTTTTGAGGAACCTCCATACTGTTTTCCAGAGTGGCCGTGCCAGTTTGCATTCCCACCAACAGTGCAAAAGGGTTCCCATTTCTCTGCATCCTCGCCAACATCTGTTGTTGCCTGAGTTGTTGATGTTAGCCATTCTGACAGGTGTGAGGTGGTATCTCATTGTGGTTTTGATTTGTATTTCCCTGATGATGAGTGATTTTGAGCATCTTTTCATGTGTCTGTTAGCCATCTGGATATCTTTGGAAAAATGTCTGTGTCTTCTGCTTATTTCTTAACTGGCTTATTTGTTTTTTTGGGTGTTGAGTTTGATAGGTTCCTTATAGATTTTAGATACTAACCCTTTATCAGGTATGTCATCTTTTTCCATTCCATAAACCACCTTTTAGTTTTGTAGATTGTTCTCGTAAGCAGAATTATTTTATTTATGTAGTTAGCTTTGAGAGAGATAGAGGGACGGAGGGAGGCAGGGGCAGAAGGAGAGGGAGAGAAAGAATCCCAAGCAGGCTTCATGCCCTGATGTGGGACTCAGTCTCATAACCTGTGCTGAAATGAAGAGTCAGACTCTCAACCTACTGAGCCACCCAGGAGCCCCCGAGCAGAATTATTTTAAAATCTGTGGCTGATAACTCCAGTAAATGGATCCCTGTGGCTATGTCTTATCATTTCTCTTCATGTTATCTGATCTGCTAGCATGCTTTATTTCTTATTAGGCAGTGTATTTCCAAAATTGTTTGTAAAAATAATTTAAGACTTAGGATGACTTATTTTAATTAAAAATTTTTATTTTAGGGAGAGTGAGGGAGAGGGGCAGAGGGAGAGAGAGAGAGAATCCCACTGGAGCCTCATGTGTGGCTTGATCCCACGACCCTGGGATCATGACTTGAGCTGAAATCAAGAATCGGACACTCAACCAGCTAAGCCACTGGGGTCCCAGGATGACTTATTTTAATCCAGAGAGTATTTGTTTCTGTCTAGAAATCCAAGAAAACTTTTTCCTTTCAGGAATGAAAATGATTCAAAGCTGAGCTGCAGTCCCTCCCAAAGTCCTTGTGTTTATTTCACTCTTACTTATGCTGTTGTAGCCTTTTGGGGTCCTAATCCAAAGTGATGGGGTTTATTAGGCTGCCCCTTTTCACCCTCCTACCCTTAGCCTTACGCTCTGGCCATTGCACCCCGGCCTCACCTGGCTGTCGGAAGCACTGATTACTTTGCCGCTCATTTCTCCATTCCCTCATTTCCCTGGTTGGCAGAAGCCTGAAGAAAAAGCAGCGCCACACTCTAGGCGAACGTGCCTGGGTTCCTTCCCTGCATGATTCTTCTTTAATTTTTCATGTATCTTTTAGTTTTCTAATACTTTCAAATACACACGTGTATACATACCCACACTTACATATGTATACGTGCATACATATATATGTATGTGCACACACACTTTTTTTTGACATCCATAGTACTTTATAGTTTTCCTCAGCAGAAAGATTGGTCTGAATTCTCTAACCTTGCCCTTAACAGAAGTGGGAGTGTTGCTAATGTCTTTGGCTGGACTTGTAATATACCCTTAATTTGGCCGGACTTGTAATATACCCTTAATTTGGCTGGACTTGTAATATACCCTTAATTTGTCCCTCTGTCTGGTTTTGCCCCTTCCAATCCAAGGAATTGAGGCTGGATTGATATTTCAAATATTCAGATCTGTTAATGTCATTCTCCTGTTTATAGTTCATCGAAGGATTTTTCTTGCTCTTTGGACACAGATTATCTATCCACTTCTTTATTCAACAGTGAACAGATGGTAGGCACTATCAGAGATACTTGCCATAATTCTCAAAAAAGATGTGGTACCTGTTTGTCTCTTTAGCCTAATCTCATGTCTGTGTACATTTTAGCCACATTGCCCTTTTTTTTTCCCCCAGTTCTGGAAGTCGTGGTATTCTTTCATGACTCAGAGCATTGGTTCATTCTTTTCCCACTGCCTCAAAATAGATCAGGATCTCTTTGACCATAATATGTAGAGTTATTTTAAAGTGGTGTCTGATATGTCATATGCTTTCAGAGAACTCTGTCTTTTTACTTTGCCACTTTGTAATTATTAAGTGGACATTACTTGATAAATGTCTACCTTGCCCATTAAACTTTTCCACAAGGGCAGTTTATCCCCATGGACTCGTATGGGGTGCCTTCTAGTGTGCAGGGAATCCGTGGTGAGCAGAGAGTGGATGAATTATTTACTGAGTGAATTAAGGAGAACACTTGGCTCTTCCTTTTCTTGTATTCTTCCTTTTATTTTTATCAGAATGTACACAGGGCTTTCTTCGCATTCTTCTAGTCACTTCAGTGGCTCACAGGCCAGTTGAGGGAAGACGTGGTCACAAGTACAGCACACTGTAGTGAAGGGCATGATAACGGGTTGCACCAAGGTCCTGGGGTTGTCCAAGAGGAAGGGCATCCATGTCCAGTTCAGGGATCAGAGATAACTTCCTGGAGTAAATACACCTCCAGGGCAGGAGTGAGTGGGTATGGGAGAAAGGGAAAGCATATGAGGTAGAAGAACAATCTAAGTGGAAGTACAGAAGCTTGAAGTGGCATGGGATCACTGGTAGGGAAGTGTGGGAGCTGCCATAGTGGCCAGTCGTGGGGGGGGCCTTCGTGGCAGGCTAAGCAGCTCAGACTTCTTTTTTGTAGAAGACTGCGAGCTTTTGAAGGGTTGCATATATTTATATAGATTTAAAAATTTACACTCTTTTTAAAAATTACATTGGCAATATTTATTGTAACAAATTCAAGCACTGTAGAAGTGTATAAAAGAATGAGATTTCCCTCTGTAAATCAGTTAATAAATGAAATGTACTCTCCAGAGATTACTCTGGAGAGAATCACTGCTAACTTTTGTATGCATTTTTCTAGAGTTTTATATAAGGCATTTTATAATTTCCCATATTCTGGGTTTGTAACTTTCTTCTGCCTGGAATGCTTCTTCCCTAAATTTTCCTATGGCTCTGTCTGACTCAGTTAAGTGTCCTCTCAAAAGTTGTATCCTCAGAATGGACTTTCATCACCATCCTATTTGTAATATCCTCCCCACTTTACTCTTTAGCCTATTGCACACTTTATTTTTCTTCAGAATGTTTACCACATGAAATGATACATTTTCTTTTGCCAGTCTTACCCATTTGAATATAAGATCTGTGAGAGTAGGAATTGCTTCTGCTTTATTCAGCATTGTGTCCCCAGTAGCTAGAATGATGCTTGGCACAAAACAGGCACTCATTGTATGTATGTTGAATAAATAAATTAATTAGCATTTTAGATAGAATACAGTACTTTGGTGTGATTTTCCAAGAAGTTAAATTTTGTTTGGTAACTCCACAAATACACACAAAAAGAGAGAAAATAATATGAGCCTTCAAGACATTTTCATACAGCTTCAATAATTATCAATATTTGCCATTCTTATTTTGATGCATTTACCCCAACTTTTTTTTTTTTTTTAATGTTTATTTTTGAGAGAGAGAGACAGACAGAGTGCAGGCAGGGGAGGAGTAGAGAGAGAGGGAGACACAGAATCCAAAGCAGGCTCCAGGCTCCAAGCTGTGAGCGCAGAGCCTGATAGCGGGGCTCGAACTCACAAACCGTGAGATCGTGACCTGAGCCGAAGTCGGATGCTTAACTGACTGAGCCACCCAGGCTCCCCTACCCCAACTTTTTTGAGGTAGGGCAAATTCCAAGCAGCATATCATTTCACCTGTAAATACTTAATTATCTATGTTTAACATATAAGGACTTCTTTTAGAACTTAAAAAAATCACACTTAGTAATCCTTAATAGCAACATATACCTAGTTCATGTTGTTTTCACTGATTGTTTTAAGACTTTGTACAGTTGGTTTGTTTGAAGCAAAATTCACACATTGCGTTGGGGCCTCTGGGTGGCTCAGTCTGTTGAGTGTCCAATTCTTGATTTCAGCTCAGGTCATGATCCTCCAGGGGTGTGGGATCAAGCCTGCGTTGGGCTCTGTGCTGAGCATGGAGCCTGCTTAAGATTCATTCTCATTCTCTCTCTGTCTCTTCCTCTCTTCCTCTTTCCCCCTCCCTCCCCCCATGCCCTCTCACCATCTCTCTCTCTTAAAATAAAAGTTTTTAATTTAAAAAAAATCCAAAAAATTAAAATCTGTAGTATTTTCATCCTCTACCCTTTTTCATTACCAATGCCATTTTTTGTTTAAAAACCAGGGTATGCACCCTGTGGAATTTCCCATATTCTAGACTTAGTGCATCCTTAACTTTCATGTGTTTTTATTTGCTCTTTATGGTACCCCTGTGAATACCATATTCATAGTGGTTCAGTTCAGGTTTTATTACTCTCCACGTGAAGGATTGATGGTTAGGGAGAGGAAGGGAGAAGGGCACTAATACCTGACTGCCTCCTATGTAGCATTCCTGTGCTAGTCATTTTCCTCTCAGTGCCCTCTGAGGGTGTTGTTAGCCATATTTCACAGGCAAGCCTTAGAGAGGTTAGTTAGCCTGTTCAAGACACAGAGCTTATGTCAAGACATAGTCCAGGCTTCAGACTTAGGTCTGGCTAATTTCAAAGCCCTTTCTCTTCCCCATGGTTAAGTTCCCAAGAAAATGACTTTCCCAAGGTTGTATCCATGGTAAGTGGCATGCCAGCATTCTAGATCCTCTGACTCCATATCTGTTGCTTCTTCTCCCACTTCAGGCCTCCTTGTGCTTTGTCACTTCCTTAGAATGTAGATGGGGGTGGGGAGTTGGTCATATCTAGAAGGCGCTGCATCTTTTGAGCATACGTTTAAGTGATTTTGTCTTTGGTGTAGAAATATACGCTGATCTAATTTTACCGTTGGTGAGGTACTTTTTTTTTTCCCATTTATATATATGTGTGTGTGTGTATGTGTGTGTGTGTGTGTGTGTGTGTGTATATGTATATAGATATATGTAGTGCCACATACTGTGCTACGTAATGAACAAAAGGACATGTTCCTTTTTGACTTTGGGGGAAATCCTTCACTGTAGAAATCCTGGTGCAGATTAGAGACCACCTCCCAGTGTCATGGTAAAAGGGCCAAACTAGTCATTTCTTAGGCTCCCTTGCACCTGGGGCCCACGCACAAGCCCTAGACCCAGACAATTAGATTGACCTGCCTCAGACTTCTGATCAGGATCTGGTGGTTCAAAAGAGCAGGTAGGGTGAGAGATTCTGATGGTAGCAGCAGTGGCTGCAGCACCCAGTTTTCAGGGCCTCTGAGAGCAGTGGTACTGGCAACAGTGTGCGAGCCCAGTGCTGGTGGTGGTGGTGCACGTGGCCGCACTCATGTCTGATGTAGCTGCACAGTGGAGGAGGGACGCTTTTAGTCCTAACAGCATGTTTCTGGTGGGAAGGTAATGATACTAGGAAGGCATAAAAAATCCCCACTCACTTTGCAGTATTTAGATGTAACATTACTGATTTGAGAAAAGCTCTCTCACCTGAAGATTATAAAGTTAATTTTTCAGAAACAAAATCTTTAGAATACTGGGATCATTGAATCTCTCTTGAGATACTAGTTTGTTCCTGTTTGTTGGTTAGCTAGAGCATCAAGGTTAACAACAGCTTCTTTTGTTCCAGGAGAATGATCCATCTGTGAGATTGAAAATTGCATCATTGTTGGGTTTATTATCAAAGACTGCAGGATTTTCACCAGACTGCATTATGGATGATGCCATTAACATCCTGCAGAATGAAAGTAAGTTGCCATTTAAAACCTATATAATCAGAGCAGAAATCTTCAGTTCTGTTTGTGTAGAATTTAGAATGAGTTGTTATTGAAAGGGAATTTGGGCTCCTTGGTGGCTTAGTCAGTCAGTTGAGCGTCCTGATTTTCAGTTTCAGCTTGGATCATGATCTCACAGTTTGTGGGCTCAAGCCCTGTGTTGGGCTCTGTCACAGAGCCTGCTTGGGATCCTCTCTCTTCCTCTCTTTCTACCTCTCCCCTGCTCTATCTCTCTCAAAAATAAACAAACAAAAAAAAAAAGTTAAAAAAAGAAAAGGAATTTGAGGATAATTCAATAAAACATATATGTATATATTTACATATATAGAGATAAAATACAGTTTTGTCTCTTAATAGCTATCATTTATTGACTTTTACCAAGTGCCACAATACTTAAGGTAGGTTACATATGATGGAAGATAGATGTTATTGTCCCTATATTTTAGGTAGGGAAACTGAAGCTCAGAGAAGTTCACTGACTTGTTCAAGGTTACATTGTATGTGATAGACTGATGTTTTATATGTGTGTGATGTTCTGTTGACTGCACTAATTGAAACCATGAGAGGTGCTGTCCTGGTTGTGTGGTCTCTCATAACGTAGTTCCTAGAAAAGTGACATCTAGGTCTCACATGTTATTGCTTCATGTTTGCTTCTTGTGGATGCTCACTAAACATTATTGTCAGCATTTAGGTGAAATGGAAAAATATTCCACCTTAAAAATTTTTTTTGATTATCTAGTTTTATTTGTGCACAAGATTCTGTTAATAGAGTTACTGCCTTACTTGCCTTAATATTTTAAAATTAAATAAAAAGGAACCCTTTGTTGTTTTCTGAAAATGTTAGTTTTGTTTGAATTGATTGTAGTTTTAAAGAATAGCGTTATTTGAGTTTTGGGTATATATATTTAAATAAATATGATTTTAAATATTGGGTAGCATTTAGTTTATAAATGTGAGAGGTTATGAGAATAATAAAAGGCCAATGAATTCAGACACCATCCAGATTCATTTATTGTACAATGTTTAATGATAACAAATGTCTTACATATGTGGCCCATTGGCTGAAGTTGAGAATGTTTAAAATTATGTTAGCAACAACTTCATACTGGGGTGCCTGGGTGGCTCAGTCGGTTAAGTGCCGTCTTCAGCTCAGGTCATGATCTAATGGTTCATGAGTTCATGGTTCTTGTTGGGCTCTGTGCTGACAGCTCAGAGCCTGGAGCCTGCTTTGGATCCTGTGTCCCCGTACCGCACCCCCCCCCCCCCCCCACCCGCCCCAGCTCTCGCTCTTTCTCTCAAAAAATAAACATTAAAAAAAAAACAACAAAACTTCATTACTAAAATTTTACTTGTATTGAATTTTGACCCAAGACTTTTAATTTACAGAAAACAAAGAATATACCTTAAAAAAATTGTTTTTTTCCAGATGGGAGTATATGTTAACAAAATGCTAATATAATGACAATAAAGTAAAAATTTTAAAAATACTGCTACTTGTGTAAAACGTTTTATGTATTATATTTTATTTGAATACATTTTATATGATTGTACTTACAGTGAACATACTATTTTGTGTTTTATTATACTCAACATTACATACAATTTTTCCATGTTTCTGTATCACCTTCATAATATTTAAGGTGTTGATAATACATTAAATACCAACAGGTACAGTAGCATGTTTCTAATTTTTTGCTCTTGTAGATAGTGGTGAAAAAAAAATCCATTTTTTTAAAAGCACCAAAACAATTACATTGCCTCAGTACAAAAAGTATTCTTTTTTTTCCATGGAAAGTTCTTACAGAATAGAGTTATATACCTCTAAGAATTTCACACTTTAAGATTGGGGATTTCATACAGCCATATACTTTTTGAGCTATAAATGGTCTTATAGAGATCTTGTTTCATTCCTTCACTTTGCAGATGATAGAAACTGAAGTCCCAGAGAGATGAAGTGAGTTGGTTTAGCTAAGAGTTGCAGAACTGAGAACTTAAGTGCAGTGCTCTTTCTTGTAGACCATGGTTTAACTGAAACACTTTACCTCTAAAATAGAAACATTATAAGAGGGTTAATTTGGATGCAAACCTCATTCTGTCTTTAGAAAGAGACTCAAGGGCGCCTGCATAGCTCAGTTGGTTAAGCGTCCAGTTTTGGCTCAGGTCATGGTCTCACGGTTTGTGGGTTTGAGCCCCACATCAGGTTCTGGGCTGACACCTGAGAGCCTGGAGCCTGCTTCAGGTTCTGTCTCCCTCTCCCTTGCCCCTCCCCTGCTCACGCTCTCTCAAAAATAAACAAACATAAAAAAAAAAAAAGAAATTATGTGGTATACGTGGAAATAGTTGTTTTACTTTTTGTGAAATATTCTAATGTTTCTTATTTAATTGTCTCTGAGAGATGTGATCTACGGCTCCTCCTGCTTTCCAGTTCCTGGCCTACCTAGATTGATGGTAGAAGATAGAATGGAAGGGACCATAAAGATCATCTGGTTCAAGCCTTTTATTTCATTGCTGAGGAACATGAACTCCAGGGAGATAAAGTGACTGCTAAAGTCATCCTGTGCTTGTGGCTTAGAATAAGGCACAGACTAGAATTAAGTAAGAGTCTTTATCAGTCTAGTGTGCACTTTTAAATCCAAGAGTGTGGGCCACCCTCTGGACCAGAAGCCTTTCATTTCAATCCGTCTCCTGTATGAGCTTTGCAACTCCTTGGCAAGCACTGGACTAGGCACTTTGTGGGTGTTAGGTATCTCTGCTTCTCTAGTACATACCACACCAGCAATAAAAACACAAAGCTTGCTGTAGAGGAGGTATAATCAGAATAGTGTGGGGGCAGAAGAGAGGGTGAGGTGAGTGCTGACTGGTGGGATCTAGAAAGGCTTAGTGAAGAGGCATGTTTGGAAAGGCAGGAATGGGGAAGAGTAGTACCAAGAGGAAAGAACATGATGTTAAAAGGTAGAGAAATGGGAAAACGTGAGATATTTGCAGACCTAAATTGTTTCATGAGAGAGAAGCAGGGAGTGAGGGGCTTTAGGATGAAAAACTGGTAAAATGTTTAGAAGCCAGAGGGTAGGTAGTCTTGAATGCTGAAGATTTAGAATGTCACTTTCATAGGCACTGGGAACCATGTATATAATGTTTTTTTTGGGCAAGTGCATGAGATAATCAAGTCTAGTTTTAGGAAGATAATTTGGTGGCTCTGAGGAATTTGGTTTGATGAACTAGATTGTTTAGGGCAGAGATGTTGAAGATTTAATTATCATCCATGTGGAGATGTTCATCCAACCTGCAGTTGTAATGTAGGTCTGGAACTCAAGACAGACTAGGGTTTAAGATTTAGATTAGATTTATGATTTATCAGAAGCAAGAGTTAAGCTTAAAAAGGCTTAGGTAACTTTTTATGGATGTTATATAGACTCATTTTGTACAAATAAAGGGTGGTGGGGTAGTATTGGAGATTTCTTCACATCTGTCTTTTCTAAGTACCTTCTTTTCTTTTTGTGGCCTCTTTAATATTGGAGACTTCTTGATGATCTTTGGTTTTGCATTTACATTTAAGACCAGGCACTGAAAAACTGATTGGTAGTTCTGTGTGAAGGGACAGGACTTGTCAATTGGTAGCCTCTGTTCTAGGATGACCCTCTTTGGAGTCCTCTTTGGAGGACTTTTATTTATTATTATTTTTTTAAGTTTATTTATTTGGGGGGGGGGTGCGGAGAGGGAGAGAGAGAACCAGCAGGGGAGAGGAAGAGAGAGAGGGAGAGAGAGAGAATCCCAGGCAGGCTCCACAGTGTTTGCACCGAGCATGATGCAGGGCTTGAACTCATGAACCGTGAGATCATGACCTGAGCTGAAACCAAGAGTTGGATGCTTAAACAACTGAACCACCCAGGCACCGCTGGAGGGCTTTAAAATATTAGTGTCTTTTGTGTTTCTCTGTGGGGCCCATTCGTTTTTCCATTTTGGAGTTCATGTATCTCCTGCTAGGAAGACAGAGAAATGCCTGGCTGCCATGATTTTGGAGCCAAGGCTGCTGAAGGGGGCTAGGGAGGGGGAGAGGAGTGTCTTATTTATCAGTATGTTACTATCTCTTAATCTCCTCTTCTTCACTGTGTCTTCTCCCCAGTCCTCATTTGCTATCCTTCCTCGTCTAATTTTTGTATGGAATAAACTTCCCATTTAGGATAAGGAGGAAGGCAGAGGTCCAACTGCTTCTTAAAGAGACCTCAGATAAATCCCTGCCTTATTCCCATTTTTGTTTGCTTTTTTGTGGTTATTGCTTTAAATCTCCCAATTCCTAAATCTTTTTAGGGTGTTGTGGCTAGAATTAACTTCCTTTATAGTGATATCCTCCTCAGTAGTGTTTTCTTGTTTTCTTTTCCTTTCTTTCTCTTTCTTTCTTTCTTTCTTTCTTTCTTTCTTTCTTTCTTTCTTTCTTTCTTTCTTTCTTTCTTTCTTTTGAGAGACTGAAAGTGGGGGAGGGGGGCAGAGAGAGAGAGAATCTTAAACAGGCTCTACATCTAGTGCAGAGCTGAAGCGAGACTGGAACTCACAAGTGTGAGATCATGACCTGAGCCAAAATTAAGAGTCAGATGCTTAATAACCAACTGAGCCACCCAGGTGTTCCCCTCAGTGTTGTGTTGTGCTGTGCTGTGTTTTGTTTTCTTTTCTTCAAGATTTTATTTTTAAATAATCTCTGCACCCAACATGGGGCTTGAAGTCACAACCCAGACATGAAGAGTTGTGTGCTCTACCAACTGAGCCAGCCAGGTACCCTGCTAGTGTTTTCTAATCTGCAGTCATTTTATATGTCATGTACACCATTTTTACATATTTGTTTCACATTTATACTATGGTTTACTTAATATTTTTCTTAAGTGGGTAACTTTTTTTTAGTTAAAGAGATTCTTAATAATGGTAAAAGGAAATTAGTGTCATGTGACATCAGTAGATAGTAACTGCAATTTTTATTATGTACATTAAAATATATACATAGATATTAATGTAAAATGATTATTTGAATGCCACCTAAAATTCTTGTGTACAGCCAGCATTAAAAGAAACATATTTTGGAACAAAAAAGAGAATGTAGACGAGGAGAATCTGGCTGATTGATGATGATTTATTTGAATTTGGGTCTTTGCCCACTTATTAAACATTCATTGAGCATGTAATGACTTGTACTAGATTCAGAGAATGCAAAAGTGAATAAGACACAATCATTGCCCTCAGGGATCTTTCATTCTCGGTTTAGTCTGATATGAAAATAAATATAGTAAAGTGTTGGAGCTGATGTACAGGGTGCAGTGGAAGCACAAAGGATGAAATAGTCAATTCTCATTGTGAAAGAAGGGAAAGGTCTGTGTAGCAGGTGACACTTCAAGATTAGTAGATGTTTCCTGGCGATTGGGGTTGAGAATGGCATTGGGTGTCAGTGGAGGCATTCTAGGGAAGTTGGCCTGAGCAAAGATAGGGGGACATGAAATCATAAGTAATTGGATAAAAAGATGCTGTAGGAGACTTCAAAGAGATGAGGCTAGAAAGGCAGGCAGAGCTAGACCTCATGGAGGCACTGGTATGTATATGTGTTTGCCCTGCTAAGGAATTTGGACTTTATCTTGAAGGCAGTGAAAACCCCTTGAATTAGTTCTGTAGAGGATTCAAAGTTTTAGGCATGATCCCTTTAGGAACTTAACTTTTGGTTGAGGGGAATCAAGACTCAAAGAGAGGAACCTAGCTAACAAGAATTTACATTCTTTACATAAGTAAATTTAGTTTCTGTAGTGATCACCTTTTGAAATTATGCAACCCAACTTTCCATCTTCCTTTCTAGAGTCTCATCAAGTCCTAGCTCAACTGTTGGACACTTTGCTTGCGATTGGCACTAAACTCCCAGAGAATCAAGCTATCCAGATGCGATTAGTTGATGTAGCCTGCAAGGTAAGAACATGATGGTTAGATACAGGGTTGTATCTTTCTTGAACAGTTTGCACTGCCTGAAGAGGTAGTATGAGCTGTAAGATCTGCTTAGCTCCATCCTAAATCTGTAACTGAGAACTGCCAAAGACTTTTTATTTTTTTTTTAATGTTTGTTTATTTTTGAGAGAGAGAGCATGAGCAGGGAGGGGCAGAGAGAGGGAGATGCAGAATCCAAAGCAGCCTCCAGACTCTGAGAGGTCAGCGCAGAGCCTAATGGGGCTCAAACTCACGAACCATGAGATCATGACCTGAGCTGAAGTCGAATGCTCAAGTGACTGAGCCACTCAGGCGCCCCTGCCAAGGACTCTTAATGGTTTTCTGACCTGCCTCTTTTTTTGTTTCTTGATGTTGGATTAGGTTAAAGCTGAGTAACTTGTTATGAAATGAACTTCCTCATCCCTCCAAAAGAGATGAAAATTACAGTAGCTGCTATGTGTGCTATGCTTAATATATGCGCTGTGCTTATTATGGTACTTAGTATCTGGCTTCTCATGTGTTTCTCATAGTCCTTTAGGTAGCTACTGTTATCCTTGTTTTACACAGGTGGGAACTGCGGTTTAGGGAGTTTAACTTGCCCAAGCTTTCATAGCTAGGAAGTTGCAGAATCAAGGTATAAACTCTAGTTTCTCTGATTCTAGAACCTGTGTTCTTTTTATTATGCTTTATTGCCTCAATAAACAGATCAACTACAAAGAAACACGTGTTTGGGAAGATTTTTTTAGTTTTTTTTTTTTTTTAATGTTTATTTTGAGAGAGAGAGAGAGAGAGAGAGAGAGAGAGAGAGAGAATCCCAAGCAGGCTTGCACAGAGTTGGGGCTTGAACCCATGAACCGTGAGATCATGACCTGATATTAAAGAGAGAGAGAGAGAGAGAGAGAGAGAGAGAGAGAATCCCAAGCAGGCTTGCACAGAGTTGGGGCTTGAACCCATGAACCGTGAGATCATGACCTGATATTAAACCAACAATGAGATGCTTAACCGATTGAGCCGCCCAGGTGCCCCTAGGTTTTTTTCTAACTATAGAAAAAATACATGTATGTTGTACACTTTGATTTAATTTGCAACTTAAAAAAAATTTTTTTTTATTAATATTTATTTTTTGAGAGTCAGAGAGAGACAGAGCATGAGCAGGGGAGTTGCAGAGAGAGGGAGACACAGAATCGGGAGCAGGCTCCAGGCTCTGAGCTGTCAGCACAGAGCCCGAAGCGGGGCTCAAACCCATGAACCGTGAGATCATGACCCAAGCTGAAGTCAGTCGTCCAACTGACTGAGCCACCCAGGCGCCCCAATTTGCAACTTTTAATTAGTTGCCTTTTGTACATAATAGCAGCTTCTAAACCTTGTAAAATTGGTTTTACTTTTTTTTTTTTAAGTTTATTTATTTTGAGAGTGAGAGATTGGGGGGGGAGGGGCAGAGAAAGGGAGAGAGAGAGAGAATCCCAAACAGGCCTGGCTCTCTCAGTGCAGAGCCTGACACAGGGCTTGATCCCATGAAACTGTGAGATCATGACCTGAGCCAAAACCAAGAGTCAGATGCTTACCTGACTGAGCCACTCAGGGACCCCAAATTGGTTTTACTTTTAATCTTTTTGATAAATTTGAGAATATAAGAAGATGAGTGTGTTTAAATTAGAGGACTGTTTCTGAGGCCCAGGAAAAAGAATGTTTTGTTTCTCTTAGTAAACAACAAACAAACCCAAACAGCCTGACAAGTACAATATTAAAAGCCTTAAGTGGAAAAAAACTAAGGATTGTGTGTTTGATAGAGTAAGTATGTCTCCCACACGAGAGAACAGTGTATCTGTGAGGTTGTGCTTGTGAGAAAAGTGTCTTACTAAGTGGACTGTTGTGCTTTTAGTAACAGTTTTTTAAATTTGCTTTAAATAAACATTTTATTATAAAAATTTATACTCAAGATTAAAGAAAGAACTATATTCATAATTCACTCTCCAGAGGTAACCATCACTATCTTTTTGGTGTATTGCTTTCTAATTTTTTTCTGTCCCTAGATTGTTTGCTATTTTTTTAAACACACAGCTCTAGTCATAATTTGTGTACAGTTTTGCATTTTGCTTTTTCACTGACATTATAACAAGTATTTTATATTGTAAGTGTATTGTAAACATTTTCAATGGATGCATGATAATTAAACCAAATAATTAAACCACAGTTTACCTAACTGTTCTCCTGTTACTGGACATTTATATCATAAGCACTTTAAAAAAAATTTTTTTTTAATTTTATTTTTTATTTTTTAAAATTTACATCCAAATTAGTTAGCATATAGTGCAACACTGATTTCAGGAGTAGATTCCTTAGTGCCCCTTACCCATTTAGCCCATCCCGCCCTCCCAGAACCCCTCCAGTAACCCTCAGTTTGTTCTCCATATTTATGAGTCTCTTCTGTTTTGTCCCCCTCCCTGTTTTTATATTATTTTTGTTTCCCTTCCCTTTTATTCATCTGTTTTGTCTCTTAAAGTCCTCATATGAGGGAAGTCATATGATTTTTGTCTTTCTCTGACTAATTTCACTTGGCATAATACCCTCCAGTTCCATCCATGTGGTTGCAAATGGCAAGATTTCATTCTTTTTGATTGTAAGCATTTTTTAAATTGTAAATAATACTACAGTGAATATTGTTAGTCTAAAATGTTTTCTGTGTTTAGTTTTATTTCCTAGACATAGGTTGTCACCTATTAGAGTTGTCACTTTAATGAGTTTTTTTAATAAGTTTTAATGAGTTTTTTAAAGGCTCTTGATACTTTTTGCCACATTGGTTCCCAAAGTGTTCCAGTTTATTTGAACACCAGCAGTATATGAGAGTGCCTAATTTTACTGTGTCATTCTAGCATTGGATGTTCCTGAGTTTTTTTCCCCATTCCCCTTCACCCATTTTGCTTATTCCCCCAACCTCTCCACTTGGGCAACCATCTGTTTGTTTTCTGTATTTATAGGTCTGATTCTGCTTTTTACTTGTTTATTTGGTTTTAAAATTCCACGTGTGAGTGAAGTCACAAGGTATTTGTCTTTCTCAGTTTGACTTATTTCACTTAGCATAATATCTCTAGGTCCATCCATATTGTCTCAAATGACATGTCTCCTGCTTTTCTATGGCTGTTTAATATTCTCCCTTATCCACTTATCTATCAGTGGACACTTAGGTTGCTTCTGTATCTTGGCTATTGTAAACAATGCTGCAATAAACATAGGGGAGCATGAATTCGTGTTTTTGAACTGGTGTTTTTGGTTTCTTTGGGCAAATACCCAATAGTAGAATTACTGGGTTGTATGGTATTTCTATTTTTAATTTTTTGAGGAGCCTCCATACTGTTTCTACAGTGGTTGTACCAGTTTGCATTCCCACCAACAGTGTATGATTCATGTCCTTGTCAACACTTGTTATTTTTTATCTTTTTTATTTTAACCATTCCAGCAATTTCAGGGTTTTGATGTACATATCCCTGATGATTAGTGATGTTGAACATCTTTTCATTTATCTTTTGGGCATCAGTATATCTTCTTCGGAAAAATGTCTATTCAGATCCTCTGCCCACTTTTTAATTGGGTTGATTTTGGTATTGAGCTGTATAAGTTCTTTATGTGTTTTGGATATTAACCCCTAATTGGATGTACCCTTTGCAAATATCTTCTCTCATTCAGTAGGTTGCCTGATGGTTTTGTTTGATGGTTTCCTTTGCTGTGCAAAAAGTTTTTATTTTGATATGTTCCCTATAGTTTTGTTTTTTTGCTTTTGTCTTTTGGAGACCTATCTAGAAAAATTTTGCTATGGCCCATGTCAAAGAAATTACTGCCTCTGTTCTAGGATTTTTATGGTTTTAGGTCTCATTTAGGTCTTTAATCCATTTTGAGTTTATTTTTGTGTATGGTATTAGAAAGTGGTCCAGTTTCATTCTTTTGCATGTAGTTGTCCAGTCTTCCCAGCACCAGTTATAAAAGATATTTTCCCCACAGTATATTCCACAATATATCTGTCTTACCCAAAGTGATCTACAGATTTGATGCAATCCCTATCAAAATACCAACAGTATTTTTCACAGAACAAGCAATACTAAAATTTGTATGGAACCACAAAAGACCCTGAAAGCAATCTTAAGAAAGAAAAAACAAAGCTGGAGGTGTCACAATTTCAGATTTCAAAATATACTACAAAGCTGTAATAATCAAAACAGTATGGTACTGGCACAGAAATAGACCCCCTCATCTGTGGAACAGAATAGAAAGCCCAGAAGTAAACCCACAAATATATGGTTGGTTAACCTATGACATGACAAAGAAGGCTTGGGTATTAATGTTTTAAAATAGAAGATAAACCTGTTAATCTGGTAGGAGGAAAATGGTGTTTGTTTGTTTCAATTACTCTTTTTAAAAAATGTTTATTTATTTGAGAGAGAGAGAGAAGAGAGGGCGGAGAGAGAGAGAGAGAGAGAGAGAGAGAGAGAGAGAGAAACCTAACCAGGCTCTGCACTTTCTGGATAGAACCAGACATAGGGCTCAAACCCATGAACCATGAGATCGTGACCTGAGCCAAAACTAAGAGTTGGATACTTAACTGACTGAGCCACCAGGCACCCCCTTTTTGTTTCCTTTTAAAAAGATTATTAGTGAGACTTGATATTTGTTTTTCATTTCTGTTTCCTCTCTTGAGAATGAACTTTTCATTTTCTTTGCTAGCTTCTCATGTGGGGTTTTTGTATGTTTCTTCACCGTTTCTAGAGGCTCATAATGGAGTAAAAATTTCAACCATTTGAATGTGGTAGATCTGTCAAACTCAAGTAAATAAAACTACCTACGATGCATAGCTACAGTTACTATTTATATTGTCTAATGCCATTTTGTCTGTGATTTTGTCATACATTGTGCCTTGATATAAGATTCACATATGATAACATTCACCTTTTTTATAGAAGTAATATAAAGTATTTTCTCCAACCACAGTGGAATGAAATTAGAAATCAGTAACAAAGAAATTTGGAGAACTCCTGAATATATGGAAATTAAACAGCATACTCCTATATCACCAATGGGTCAAAGAATAAATCAAAAGGGAAATTAGAAAAAACTTTGAGATGAATGAAAATACAACATATCACAACTTATGGGATGCGGCTAAAGCAGTCTTAGAAATTTATATCTCTAAGTGCCTATAGTAAAAAAGTTGAGAGATCTCAAGTCAGTAACCTATCCTTCTACCTTAAGACACTAGAAAAAGAAGAGTGCACTAAATACAAAGCATGCAGATGGAGGGAAATGCAAAAGGTTAGAGTGGAAATTAATGAAATAGTGAATAGAAAAACAATAGAAAAAAGTCAACAAAACCAAAAGCTTGTTCTTTAAAAATATCAACAAAAATCGACAAATCTTTAGTTGTATTGATCAGGAAAGAAAGAGAGAAGATTCAGGGCGCCTACGGTGGCTCAGTCAGTTTAACATCCGACTCTTGATTTCAGCTCATGTCATGATCTCACGGTTGTTGAGTTTGAGCCCTGCATCGGGTTCTGCGCTCGTAGTGTGGAGCTTGCTTGGGATTCTCTCTCCCTCTCTCTGCCCCTCTCTCACTTGTGCTGTCTTTCTCTTTCTTTCAAAATAAATAAACTTTATTTTATTTTTTATTTTATTTTTTTGATGGAGTCTTTTTAATATTTACTTATTTAAATTATTTTATTTATTTAATTATTTAATTTATTTTTTTAGTTTATATCCAAGTTAGTTAGCATATAGTACAACAGTGATTTCAGGAGTAGATTCCTTAATGCCCCTTACCCATTTAGCCCATCACCCCCCACACAACCTCTCCAGTAACCCTCTGTTTTCCATATTTAAGAGTCTCTTATGTTTTGCCCCCTCCCTGGTTTTATATTATTTTTGCTTCCCTTCCCTTATGTTCATCTGTTTTGTCTCTTAAAGTCCTCATATGAGTGAAGTCACATGATATTTTTCTTTCTCTGACTAATTTCGCTTAGCATAATACCCTCTAGTTCCATCCACATAGTTGCAAATGGCACAATTTCATTCTTTTTGATTGCCGAGTAATACTCCATTGTATGTATATCCCACATCTTCTTGATCTGTTCATCCGTCGGTGGACATTTGGGCTCTTTCCATATTTTGGCTATTGTTGATAGTGCTGCTATAAACATGGGGGTGCATGTGCCCCTTTGAAACAGCATACCTGTATCCCCTGGGTAAATACCTAGTAGTGCAATTGCTGGGTCGTAGGGTAGTTCTATTTTTAATTTTTTGAGGAACCTCCATATTGTTTTCCAGAATGGCTGCACCAGTTTGCATTCCCACCAGCAGTGCTAAAGAGATCCTCTTTCTCTGCATCCTTGCCAACATCTGAATGTTAGCCATTCTGACAGGTGTAAGGTGCTATCTCATTTTGGTTTGGTTTGTATTTCCTAAATGATGAATGATGTTGAGCACTTTTTCATGTGATGGTTGGCCACAGTGCGAGTGGGGGAGGGGTAGAGAGAGGGAGGTAGAATCTGAAGTAGGCTTCCAGGCTTTGAGCTCTCAGCACACAGCCCGACTTGGGGCTCCAACCCCTGAACTGTGAGATCATGACTTGAGCCAAAGTTGGGACACTCAACCAACTGAGCCACCTGGGCGCCCCTTAAGATTTTATTTTGAAGTAATCTCCACACCTAGTGTGGGGCTTGAACTCACAACCCCAGAGATCAAGAGTTGCATGCTTCTCCGACTGAGCCACTCAAGTGCCCCCCCAAGATAGGCAAAGCATCTTAATTGGCATTTCTCCAAAGAAGATATACAAATGGCTAATAAACACAAAATGATGTTCAGCATCTTCAGTCATTAGGGAAATACAATTCAAAATCGCATGAGATGCTGTTTCACACCTTTTGGATGGCTGTACTTAAAAGAGGCTTGACCATACCAAGTTTTGGTGATGGTGTGGAGTGATTGGAGCTCTCCTCCATTTCTGGTGGAAATATAAAATGCCTCAGCTGCTTTGGAAAACAGTTCAGCAGTTCCTCAAAAAATTAAAGATAGACTTACTATATGACCCAGCAATCCTACTTGTAGGTATCTACCAAGAGAACTGAAGCATATTTACACAAAAATTGGTACATGAATGTTTATAGCATCAATATTCATAATAGTCAAAAGGTGAAAACAACCCAAATGACCATCTCAGCAACTGATGAATGGATAAAGAAAATACAATGGAATATATATATATATTTTTTTACCATAAAAGGAATGGAATACTGATACATGCTACACCTGGATGAATCTTGAAACCATGCCAAGTGAGAGAGCTAGTTACAAAACACTTATATATATGATTCCGTTTATATGACATTTCCATAATGGGTAAATCTAACAGACAGTTAATTAGTAGGTACTTAGGGATGGGAGAGATGGAGGGATATGTGGTTGGTAGCAAAAGGGCATCTTTGAAATAATGAAAATGTTGGAAAATTAACTCTGATAATGATTGTACATACAAATAGATCTGTAGATTGATATATGTATCTGTCTATAGATATAGATATCAAAACCCGTTGAATTGTATACAGTAACTGGATGAATTGCATGGTGTGTGACTTATATTTTAATAAAAAGTACTATTAAAAAGAATTCACTCCTTGGGGTGCCTGGGTGGCTCAGTTGGTTGAATGTCTGACTTCGGCTCAGGTCATGATGTCATAGTTCATGAGTTCCAGCCCCGCCTTGGGCTCTGTGCTGTTGGTTTGGAGCCTGCTTGGGATTCTTGCTCTCTCCTCTCTCTCTGCCCCTCCACCATTTGTGCTTTCTCTCTCTCTCAAAATAAATAAATTTTTAAAAACCTAAAAAAAATAACAATTCACCCTTTGAATTTGAATTGTGGTGGATTTATCAACATTTGTATTGTTTTCACTCTGTTGGCTATTGTGAATAATGCTGCTGTGAATATTTGTTTGAAGTTTTGGTTGGAAGTATGTTTTCAGTTTTCTTGGGTATATCCTAGAAATGAAATTGCAGGGCCATGTAAACTTACATTTAACTTTTCTGTTAAAAAACATTTTTGGGGCACCTGGGTGGCTCAGTCAGATGAGTGTTTGGCTCTTGATTTTGGCTCAGGTCATGATTGCAGGGTCATAGGATCAAGCCCTGTGTCAGTTTTCATGCTGAGCATGGAGCCTGCTTAAGATTCATTCTCTCTCTCTCTCTCTCTCTCTCCCTCTCCCTCCCTCCCCCCTCTCTCTCCCCCTCTCTCTCCCTCTCTCTCCTTCTCTTTCTCTCTCCCTCTCTCACTCTCCCTCCCTCTCTCCCCCTTCTCTCCCTCCCTCCCTCTCCCCCCCCCCCACTCTCCACTCACATACTGTCTTTCGCTCTCTATAAATAAAAAAAATAAAACGTCAACCTTAAAAATAAAATAGCCAGTTATTAAAACAAAAGAAAAAAATTTTAAGGGCATCTGGCTGTCTCAGTCGGTAGAGCATGCTACTCTTTTTTTTTTTTTTTTAAGTTTATTTATTTTGAGAGAACCAGTGGGCAAGGTTAGAGGGGTGGGGGGTGGGGGTGGGAAACAGGATCCAAAGAGGGCTCTGGCTGACAGCAGAGAGCCCAATGCGGGACTTGAATCCGCCAACAATGAGATCATGACCTGAGCTAAATTCGGATGCTCAACCAACTGAGTCACCCAGGAGCCCTGAATTTTTTTTGTTTAAATAAATTGAGTAAATTTTTAAAAATATAAAAAATACCCATAACATAAAATTTACCATTGTGACCATTTTACAGTGTACAGTTCAGTGGCATTGAGTGTATTCTTAATGTTGTGCCGCCATCACCATCATCCTTCACCCATCTCTTCCCTTTGCAAAACTGAAACTTCCCAGTCTCCCCTCCCCGCTAGTCCCTAGCAACCACCATTCTGTTTTTCGTCTTTGTGAATTTGATTATTCTAGTTACCTTTTCATATAAGTGGAATTATGCAATATCTGTTCTTTTGTGTCTGACTTATTTTCTTCCAAAAAATTCACTCTTGGTCAGTTCAGGCAGCTATAACAAAAATGCTATAAAGTGGATGGGCTTCAACAACAAACATTAATTTCTCACGTTTCAAGAGGCTGGAAAATCCAAGATCAGGGTGCCAGCAGATTTGGTGCCTGTTGAGAGCCTCCTTCTTCGTTCATAGGAGGTCACAAAGGAGCTCTCTGGAGTCTTTTTAAGGGCATTTAATCTCATTAATGTCATTTCCACCCTCATGACCCAGTCACTTCCTAAAGCTCCTAACCTCCTAATGCCATTACATCAGGGATTAGGTTTCAACATGCAAATTTTGGGGGAATGCAAACATATAGTCTATAGCATGTCCTCAGAATTCATCCGTGTTGTAACATGTCACAATTCTGTTCCTTTGTGAGGAACATACATATATTCCATTATATGCATATGCCACATTTTGTTTATCCTTTCAACTATTGAAGGTTGCCTCTACCTTTTGGCTATTGTGAATAAAGCTGCTATGTATATGGGTGTACAGATGCCTCTTTGAGTCTTTCCTTTCAATTCTTATGGTATTGTGGACTGAATTGTGTTTCCCCAAATGTACATGTTGAATTCTTAACCTTCAATGTGATTTTATTTGGAGATAGAGGCCTTTAGGGGGGTAGTTAAGATGGGTGAGGCTGTAAGGGTGGAACTAATGTTCATATAAGAAAAGGAAGAGAAACCAGGATTCTGTCTCTCTCTACGAATATAGGAAAGACCATGTGAAGACACAGCAAAGAAGATGGTTATCTGCAAGCCAGAAAGAGTGCCCTTATTGAGAACCTAATTGGCTGGCACCTTTATCTTAGATTTTTAGCCTCCAGAACTGTAAGAAGTTAACTTTCTGTTGTTTAAGACCCCCAGCCTATGGTATTTTATTTTGGCAGCTCATGTAGATTATGACAGTTATATACCCAGAAGGAGACTTCTGGGTCATATTGTAATTCTATTTTTAGTTTTTTGAGGAATTGCCATACTGTCTTTCATGGTGGGTGTATTGTTTTACATTATCACCAGCAGTGCACAGGGTTCCAGTTTCTCCACCTCCATTTCTCCTTCCTTCCTTCCTTCCTTCCTTCCTTCCTTCCTTCCTTCCTTCCTTCCTTCCTTCCTTCTTTCCTTTTGCAATAGCCATCCCAATGGGTATGAAGTGGCATCTCATTGTGGTTTTGATTTGCTTTTTTGTAATGGTTAGTGATTAGTTATGGTAAGCATCCTTTCATGTGCTTATTGACCATCTGTATATCTTCCTTGGAGAAATGAGATTTCAGCCTTTAAGGAACTCATGAGCCAGTAGTCAGGGTTATAAAAGATATACTAGAAATCATATGGAGTTTCCTCAAAAAAATTAAAAATAGAAATACCATGCGATCCAATAATTTCAATATTGGGTATTTACCCAAAGAAAACAAAAACACTGATTTGAAAAGATATATGCTACCTTGTGTTTATTGTAGTTTACAATAACCAAGATATGAAAGCAACCTAAGTATCTATTGATAGGTGAATGGATAAAGGAAATATGGTGTATATATACAGTGGAATATTATTCAGCCATAGAAATGTTGGGATCTTGCCATTTGCAATAACATAGGTGGATTTAGAGGGTGATATGCTAAGTGAAGTAAGTCCGCTGAGAAAGAAATATACAATATGATTTCACTCATTTGTGGAATCATAAAAAACGAACAAACAAGTAAAGCAGAAATGGACCCATAAATATAGAGAACAAAGTGGTGGTTGTTGGAGGGTAGGGGCTGGAGGGATGAGAAAAATGGCTGAAGTGGAGCAGAAGGTACAGGCTTCTAGTTAGGGCACAAATAAGTCATGGGGATGAAAGGTACAACATAGGGAATATACTCAGTGTTATTGTAACAGCACTGTATGATGACAGATGGTATATATGTGAGCATAGCATAATGTATAGAGTTGTTCAATCACTATGTTGTACACCTGAAACTAATAACATGTGTGTCAGCCATACTTCAATTAAAAAAGAAAAAGAGGGGCACCTGGGTGGCTCAGTCGGTTAAGCATCTGACTTTGGCTCAGGTCCTGATCTCGCGGTCCGTGAGTTCGAGCCCTGCGTCGGCCTCTGTGTTGACAGCTCAGAACCTGGAGCCTGTTGTAGATTCTGTGTCTCCCTCTCTCTCTCTCTGACCCTCCCCCCGTTCATGCTCTGTCTCTCTCTGTCTCAAAAATAAGTAAACGTTAACAAATTTAAAAAAAAAAATAAGAGAAAGAATGGGGGCCTCTGGGTGGCTCAGTCGATTAAACGTCCAATTCTTGATTTTGGCTCAAGTTATGATCTCACTGTTTGTGAGATCCAGTCCCACATGAGGCTCTATGCTAACAATACAGAGCCTGCTTGGGATTCTGTCTCTCCTTCTTTCTGCCCCTCCCCTTCTCATGCTTTCTCTATCTCTCTCTCAAAAATAATAAATAAACATTTTTTTAAAAAGAAAAAGAATTTAAAGGGATCTTGAGACCAAAAACCATTTAGGAACCTGGTTCAGGAAAAAATAACATGTAGATACAAAGCAGTAGTGATAAAGTCAATGTGGGTAGATGCAGGGTCTTGTAGGTCTTGTTGAGAAGCCATTAAAGTGTTTTGGGTAGACACTAGGGAGAGAGGTGACCTCGGATTTGCATTTCATAAAGAAGTTTCTTGTGTTATGGAGAACTCATTGGAGAAGAGGCCAGTATTGCCTAGGAGATACCAGTCAGGATGTATTGTATCCCAATTCACAGGTTATAGTAATTTGATTTAAAGTGATAGAAAGATGGAAAAATATGTATAGGTTTGAGAAATATTTAGATTAAGGAGATTTAGTGATTGAGGATGGGTTGAAGGTAAGGGAATTATTCAAGATGATTCCTAGGTTTCTGGTTTTTGTGTCAGATTAGATGCTGGTGCCTCTCAGTGAGAACAGAGAATTCTGGGAAAGCATTGCATTGGGACCAAATCCAAACACCCCAACAACTTTAAACTTAATCTCCAAATGATAAAAATAATGTAAAGGATTTCCATATATCCTTCTCCACGATTCACCAATAGTTAACATTTTCCCACATTTACTTTGTTACTGTTGTTTTGTATCTGCATGTTATTTTTTCCTGAACCATTTAACAGTAAATTGCAGTTATAAAGCCTATTTCCACTAAAGTAATATTTAAATACTTAAGTGTATTTCTTAAGAAGGCTATAATTTTTATAAATGCAGTGCAGCTCTGAAAATCAGGAGATTGAACTTTGATACAGTACTAATACTAATAGCAACCTTTATTCAAATTCTACCTATTGTCCCAATATTATCCTTTATATAAATTTCTCTTTTCTGGTCCAGGATACCATAGTGCATTTAGTTTTCATGCCTCTTGTCTTCTTTAATTTGGAAAGGTCCCTTAGCCAATCTTTGTCGTTCATGAGCTTGACATTTTTGAAGAATATAGGCCATTTATTTTAGAATGTGTTGCAGTCTGTATTTGTCTGATAATTCCTCTGTTTAGATTCAGGTTATGCATTTTGGCAGGGATACCACATAAATAATAATTTTCCTTCTCAGTTTATCATATTATGAGGCACAGATGAAGTTTGACTCGTTGATGTTGTTAACTTTGGTACTTGGTTAAGGTAGTGACTTCCAGGTTTTTTGTTGTAGAGATTTTTTCTGTGATTAATAAGTGATTTGTGGGAGATACTTTGAGATTATGTAAATATCCTCTTCCCCATCATATTTTTACTCAATATTTTAGTGACTATTAATAAATATTGCTGACCTGGTTGTTCTTTGGTCATTGCAAAATCATGATTTTCTAACTCTTACTTCTTCTGTGTTTATTAGTTGACATTCTACTGTAAATAAAGCATTCCCTCCCTTCTTTCCTACTCTCTCTTATTTTATTGAATATATTATAATCTATTCCTATCATTATTATTTTTTGAAGTTCAAATTGTTCCCTTGTATGTCTTTCAAATATAAGGTATGAGTCTGCCATATTTTTTGTTTCACAGTAGGAAGAAAGTCATGCCTTCAGGTACTCTTAACTCTTCAGTGTTCATTTCATTTTATCCTGTCAATAACCCTTTGAGGTACATTGTATAGCTAATCTTCATTTGAGAGATGAAAAATTTGGCTGACAGATTTGGCTAGGAAATTAATATTCTTTTTATATGTAGCATCTATACAACTGAAATTGGAGATCTTCTGCTTTTCTTCCTATCTGTGAAGATTTTTTCCAACTGGACAAATGTATCTTATCGTTTTTTCATATAAAGCTTTCTTAGAACCTGGTTTTAATTCTTCTTTGTCTCCATCTCACCTTTTGTTCCAGTCTCTGTTTCTATGGCAAAAGTACATTAAATTCTTAAGGCAGCATATAGAACCATACAGCCTTTTAACATTTAAAATATTATTCAAACCACTATTATGTGTGGTTTGTTAGAAGGTATCTGTATATGGGGCACCTGGCTGGCTCAGTTGGTGGAGTGTGTGATTCTATCTTGGGGTTGCAGGTTCAGGCCCCATGTTGAGTGTAGAGATAACTTAAAAATAAAATCTTTAAAAAAATCACTTGAACACAAAGTACACTGAATTTTTGTCCGTGCTTAAACACAATCCATATTGAAACTGAATGAATCAGTAAGTTATTTTTGTCTTAAGAAACTTCATTCTTAGATTTTTTTGATACACTTAACCATTGATTTTTTTCCCCCTATAGCAATAGTTTTAAACTGGTTTAGTCTGGTTTTGACATGGATTGCTCTTATTACTGGGGAAGTGGTTTGCTTACTCATTCCATTAATATAAAAATGATGTCACTATAGTGGCCTGGGTATAACACCAAAATAGCATCATCTGCAGAGCAGACATACTAGGCAGCTATTAGTGATGATGGCATGATGCAAGAAGTGACCTGTATGGGAAGGACATCACAGAACTGTAATTGCTGCCCTGAGGGTGCGATTTAGACTTCCGCTCTCTTTCGGCCTAACATTCAGTGTGCAGTAATAGGCTGGTTATACAGCACTGTTGCCTGGTTACCTTAATAGAAGCTGGAAGATTTCAGTTTGTTGTTTGAAAATTGAATGAAGTGTTTGTAACAGTGGAAACAATCTTCAGCGGCTGGTGGTTCAGTCAACAGTTATGAGAAGTGATGTTTTCATACTAAAATAGTTTGTTAAAAAATATCCTGTTTTAAGTGACAGCCATTGTCATCTTATCTGTAAGTTTCTCTTAACTTCTCAGTTTCACTGTCTTATTTTGATTGATGGTTTTGAGCTTTTACTATATATAAGGCATTTTGAGGACTTCAGGGTATGTTTCACATTTCTGCAACCTAAATAACTTGGAGGCAAGAATTAACTCTGAGCCACAGTGTTGGAGTGAACCATTTTTATAATGAGAAGTTCTGTATCTGAGAGCCTCACCCTCAGCATAGTGGCTTTTTCATCAGGTTTCCTTTGTTTTCTTCTCCAAGTAAGCTTGCCTGCCCACCCCACATTCACACAGGACATAGCTTCTCACCAAGTCCGGGTTCCCACTTAATTCAGGAATCTTCTCCAGGAGCATTCTGATGTGAGCCAGTAATAGGTGCTCACTACCTTTCATGACAGACTGCCCTGTTGTTAAACAGCCATCACTAGAAAGTTTGTGTTTGTGTCTTCCAGGTCAGCAGACCTATTTCATCCAGGTGCCCACTCTTACCTCTGACCCTTCACCATTTTCTCTGCAGTCACTTGCGCTTCTTTTCCCTACCTCTTCTCTTCTTAAGTAGGTTTGTTTGTTTGTTTATTTGTTTTTAAGTACATTCTAAGTGCTAGGCACTATAGTAGGCTCTTGTACTTATTGAATGTTTATTATATCCCAGACACTATTAGCTAATTTTACAGACAGTAATTCCTAAATGAGTTCATTTAGTGTACTCACCACAAAATTTCATGGTAGGGGATATTATTCCTATTTTTACAAAGTAAGGATTTCTAAAGACTTGTGGGGTTTAGTGAAGATCCCAAAGATACTAACTGGCGGGGCCAGCAATCAAATAGGTCTGTCTGATTCCCGTCCATGCTCATTCAGCTTTGCTATTTTGCCTCTCAGACAAGATGTGAAACAATTTATGGAATCCACTTTGTCTGCAAAGCTTCCTATGCTTCCTGGAGGCATTTTCTGAACCTGTTTGGGGTGTGGTTCAGCTATTGCTGCCTCTTTCTTTGAATGGTCTTAAAATACACTTTTCTTATGGATAATGTAATTTCTTCCTTCTTTCCTTCCTTCCGTCTTTCTGATTTTATTTTATTAAAAAAAATTTTTTTTAATGTTTATTTTTGAGAGCGAGCATACTTGGGGGTGGGGCCGAGAGAGAGGGAGACATGGAATCTGAAGCAGGCTTCAGGCTCTGAGCTGTCAGCACAGGGTCCAACATGGGGCTCGAACCCACAAACTGTGAGATCATGACCTGAGTCAAAGTTGGATGCCTAACTGACTGAGCCACCCAGTGCCCCTGATTTTATTTATTTTTAAGTAATCTCTATACCCAGGATGGGGCTTGAACTTACAACCCTGAGATCAAGAGTTGAAGGCTCTACCAACTGAGCCAGCCAGGCGCTCTTGTTTTTCTAATGTTTATGAAACAGTATGATTTTATTTTTTCTTGTGTGTGGACAGTTCAATTATTTTTTTAATTTTTTAAAAATATTTATTATTGAGAGACAGAGAGAGACAGAGGATGAGCATGGGAGGGGCAGAGAGAGGAGGAGACACAGAATCTGAAGCAGGCTCCAGGCTCTGAGGTGTCAGCACAGAGCCCAACACAGGGCTCAAACTCACAAACCGCGAGATCATGACCTGAGCCGAAGTCAGACGCCCAACTGACTGAACCACCCAGGCGCCCCGACAGTTCAGTTATTTTTAAAGTCTCAAAATTGTGGATAAGTTGCAAGTATAATAATAGGGAACTTTATTTTCCTGTGAACCATTTTAGAATAAGTTGCCCATTTGTTATGCTTGAATACTTTAGTGTGTGTTTTCCACAAGCAAAGATATTTTTCGACAAAACCTCAATATGACCATCAAAATCAGGACATTAACATCAGCATATGCTACCATTTATCCTCATAGCTCATTCACGTTTCACTGTTTGTTTCATTCCTGTCCCTTATTGGAAAAGGATCCAGTTCGGAATCACATGTTATGTTTTTAGTCACCATACCTCGTTAGTCTCCAATCTGGTATAATTCCTCAGTCTTTACTTGATTTTATGATGTTGACATTTTTGAAAATTGGGATAGGTCTTTCATAGAACCTTCTGGAATTATGGTTTATCTGATATTTCCTCATAATTAGATTCAAGTTTTCCACCTTTGCTAAGAATATCACAGATGTGGGGCGCCTGGTTGGCTCGGTAGGTTGAGCATCCGACTTTTGATTTTGGCTCAGGTCATGATCCCAGGGTTGTGGGTTTGAGCCCCGCATCAAGAGCCTGCTTGAGTTTCTCTCTCTCTCCCCCCAACTTGTGCCCTCTCTCTGTCTCTCTCTCAAATAAAAAATAAATTAAAAAAGAAAAAAAGAATATCACAGACAAGGGGCACCTGGGTGGCTTAGTTAAGTGTCTGACTCTTGATTTCCACTCAGGTCATGATCTCATGGTTGTGAGATCAAGCTCTGCGCTGGGTATGGAGCCTGCTTAAGATATTCTCTCTCCTGGGGCGCCTGGGTGGCTTGGTCGGTTAGGCGTCTGACTTTGGCTCAGGTCATGATCTCATGGTCCGTGAGTTCCAGCCCCGTGTCGGGCTCTGTGCTGACAGCTCAGAGCCTGGAGCCTGTTTCGGATTCTGTGTCTCCCTCTCTCTCTGCTCTTCCTCTGTTCATGCTCTGTCTCTCTCTATCTCAAAAAAATAAATAAACGTTAAAAAAAAAAAAAAGATATTCTCTCTCCCCCCACTTCTCCCCTACTCACATTTTTTTCTTTCTCAAAAAAAAATATATACATACGTATGTATATATACGTATATATCAGACATGTGTACATTTGATGTATATACATCACATATATATATATACACACACATCTGAGATATATATACATATATATACACATATATACACACACACACACACATACATATGTGTGTATATATACACGAACACATATATATATACACACACGTGTGTGTGTGTGTATACACACATATATATATGTATATCAGAGGAGCGCCTGAATGGCTCAGTCGGTTGAGCATCCAACTTCAGCTCAGGTCATGATCTCACAGTTCATGGGTTCGAGCCCTACGTCGGGCTCTGTGTTGACAGCTTAGAACCTGGAGCCCGCTTTGGATCTGTGTTTTTCTCTCTCTCTGCCCCTCCCCAACTTGCACTCTGTCCTTCTCTCTCTCAGAAATAACTAAATATTAAAACAATCACAGACAAGATACTCTTCTTACCGCATCCTGTTACGTGCTACACCATTTTGATTTGTCCCAGTACTAATGATGTTTACTTTGATCACTTGGGTAAGATAGTGTCTGTCACACTGCTTCACTATAAAGTTACTCTCTCATTTTGAAATGAATAAGTGTTTTTGTGGGGTGGCACTTTAGACATTGTAAATATTCTGTCATCAAACTTTCAGTTTGTGTATATCAGTTATGGACTCCGATTACTTGTTTGCTCAGTGGGTGGTAGTCTGTTACTATAATTATTTGTTGTGATGTTCAGATTTCCTGATTCGGCCAAGTGGGAGCCCTTTTAAGCTGGCTTCTGTGTTCTTTTGACTTCTCTTGTTCTTTGAATACTTCTTTTCTTTCTGGCACAATAAAATAATCCAGGCTCATTTTGTACTTTCCCTACTCTAGCCCTGGAATCAGCTATAATATATTTACTCATTGGATACATCTTCCTGTTTCTTCAGTTTTGTGTGTGTGGGTATTATTTACGCGAAGTGTTTGCAGCCTAGTTAGCTAATCATAAGAATTGGTTATTGATTTAGGATCAGTATGCTTGTCATGCGGTAATTGGAAATCTGAGCAATTCTTCATGCTGGAGACTAGTGGTACTTGGGAGTAATATATGTAAGGAAAACAGGTATTGTGGAGCTTTGTAAATATTTAAGGTACAGATGCTCGACTCTGAACATAGCACAGTTTTGAAAATCATGAAGTAATTTATGCAGCGGAATGGGGGAAAAGAGCTCTGGATTGAGTGGATGTCAGGAGTGTTTAGCTCTTCTAAATTATCAGGTTTTTTTAGACATATCACTTAATCCTTATAGTCGTGTAAAATAGGGGAGTGGCAGATTAAGGCAGGAGAAGAGAAATGGGTGTTTACTGAGGGTACTTCTAGAGACTGTTGTGATTTCAAACCAATGATTTTATAGATAGAAAAACCTGGAAAATTTGAACTTGAAGGGACTGTCTAAAGATACTTGTTTTGTATTAACATTTGTATATTATGCAAATAGCTTATTTCAGTAGCATTATACTAGATATAGCCATTATGTCTTTAAAAATACTGCTGAGAAAACATCCATATGGCTAACAGACACATGAAAAAAATGCTCAACATCACTCATCATCAGGGAAATACAAATCAACACCACAATGAGATACCACCTCACACCTGTCAGAATGGCTAACGTGAATAACTCAGACAACGACAGATGTTGGCGAGGATGCAGAGAAAGACAATCTCTTTTGCATTGCTGGTGGGAATGCAACCTGGTGCAGCTATTCGGGAAAACAATATGGAGGTTCCTCAAAAAATTAAAAATAGAGCTACCCTATGACCCAGCAACTGCACTACTAGGTATTTATCCAAAGGATACAGGTGTGCTGTTTCGAAGGGGCACATGCACCCCAATGTTTATAGCAGTGCTATCAACAGTAGCCAAAGTATGGAAAGAACCCAAATGTCCATTGACAGATGAATGGATGAAGAAGATGTGGTGTATATGTACATATAATGAAGTATTACTTGGCAATCAAAAAGAATGAAATCTTGCCATTTGCAACTATGCGGATGGAACTAGAGGGTATTGTGCTAAGGGAAATCAGAGGAAGACAAATATATGACTTCACTCATGTGGAATTTAAGATACAAAACAGATGAACATAAAGGAAGGGAAGCAAAAATAATATAAAAACAGGGGGACAAAACTTAAGAGACTCAAAGGAGAACAAGCAGGGTTGCTGGAGGGGCTGTGGGTAGGGGGATGGGCTAAATGATCAAGGGACATTAAGGAGGATATTTTTGGGGATAAGCACTGGGTGTTATATGTGGGGGATGAATCACTGGATTCTACTCCTGAAATCATTATTGCACTGTATACTAACATGGATGTAAGTTAAAAAAATAAGTAAATTAAAAAAATACTGGTGAGAAGAGCTAACATGAAAAAGATTGGCAGTACTTAAGTGTTGACAAGGATGTGGCACAACTGGAACACCAAGTGTCACTGGTGGAAATGTAAATTAGTTAAATTAGTACAACTGCTTCGGAAAACTATTTGGCTGTTTGTTATTAACTGAATGTATACATGGCTTGTGACCCAGCAACTCCATTCTTATATATCCAACAGAAGCCCCATTCAAGCTACCACAGTCATGGTAGCATTATTTAGAATAGCCAAAAACTGGAGATAACCCAAATGTCTATCAATATGGGAGAGGAAAAGTGGGTTGTGGTATACTGACAAATGGAATACTATATGGTAATGAAAATGAAGGAACCATTGCTGTATGCCATACTATGGATGAATCTTACAAACATCATATTAAGCAAGAGAGGCCAGACACGGGTTGATTTTACAAAGTATAAAAATGGGCACAATAGGGCGCCTGGGTGGGTCATTTGGTTGAACGACCAACTCTTGATTTTGGCTTGGTTCATGATCCCAGGGTTGTGGGATCAAGTCCCTGTGTCAGGCTGAGTATGGAGTCTGCTTAAGATTCTCATTCATTCTCTCTCTCTCTCTCTCTCTCTCTCGTTCTCTCTTTCTCTCTTTCTCTTTCTCTCTTTTTCTTTCTCTCACTCTCTCCCCCTTCCCCTCTCACCCTTCCCTTCTCCTTCTCCCTCCTCCTCCTGTCTGCACCTCTCCTCCGCTTGCCCTCTCTCTAAAATTTTAATATGGGAATGCAAGCTGGTGCAGCCACTCTGGAAAACAGTATGGAGGTTCCTCAAAAAACTAAAAATAGAACTAACCTACGACCCAGCAACTGCACTACTAGGCATTTATCCAAGGGATACAGGTGTGCTGTTTCGAAGGGACACATGCATCCCCATGTTTATAGCAGCACTATCAACAATAGCCAAAGTATGGAAAGAGCCCAAATGTCCATCGATGGATGAATGGATAAAGAAGATGTGGTGTATATATACAATGGAGTATTACTTGGCAACCAAAAAGAATGAAATCTTGCCATTTGCAACTACATGGATGGATCTGGAAGGTATTATGCCAAGTGAAATTAGTCAGAGAAAGACAAAAATCATATGACTTCCCTCATATGAGGACTTTAAGAGACAAAACAGATGAACATAAGGGAAGGGAAACAAAAATAATATAAAAACAGGGAGGGGGACAAAACAGAAGAGACTCATAAATATGGAGAACAAACTGAGGGTTACTGGAGGGGTTGTGGGAGGGGGGATGGGCTAAATGGGTAAGGGGAACTAAGGAATCTACTCCTGAAATCATTGTTGCACTATATGCTAAATAGTTTGGATGTAAATTAAAAAAAATTAAAAATAAAATTAAAAAAAACTGAAAAAAATAAAATTATAATAAAAAAACATTGGCCAAATAAATCTAGGTGTTAGAAGTCAAGATATTGGCTAATTTTTATGGTGGTGGAGTAGTTTATGGGGGGGGGACCAAGAGGGGTTTCCTGTTCTGTTTCTTTAGGTGCTTTTTTTTTTTTAATTAAAAAAAATTTTAACATTTATTTTTGAGAGAGCAAGACAGAGCATGAGTAGGGGAGGGGCAGAGGGGGTGGGGGACACAGAATCTGAAGCAGGCTCCAGGCTCTGAGCTGTCAGCACAGAGTCTGACACGGGGCTCGAACTCAGGGACTGTGAGATCATGATCTGAGCCGAAGTTGGCCACCCAGGCGCCTTTATCTGGGTGCTTTTTATATGTGTGTATTCATTTGTTTAAAATTCATTGAGCTGTACACTTAACCTTTTTGCATTTTTCTGTATGGATATTAAAAACTTTAAAAACTTACACATTTCTGTTTTGTTTTTAGATTTGATAGCAAATAAAATGCAGCTTACGGGCTTTATTTATTTATTTATTTAAAAGTTTATGAATTTATTTGAGAGAGACAGAAACAGCACAGACGGGGATGGGACAGAGAGAGAGAGTGGGAGAGAGAATCCCAAGTAGGCTCCGTGCTGCCAGTGCAGAGCCTGAGGTTGGGCTTGAACTCATGAAACTGTGAGATCATGACCTGAGCCAAAAACCAAGAGACACTTAACCAGCTGAGCCACCCAGATGCCCTTGGGGGCCATTTTTAAAGTACCTTCTCAGGGCCCCTGGGTGGCTCAGTCACTTAAGTGTCTGACTTGGGCTCAGGTCATGATCTCATGGGTCATGGTTTTGAGCCCCGCATCGGGTTCTGTGCTGACAGCTCAGAGCCTGGAGCCTGCTTCAGATTCTGTGTCTCCCTCTTTTACTGCCCCTCTCCTGTTCATTCTCTGTCTCTCAAAAATAAACGTTAAACAATTTTTTTAAGACGTAAATAAAGTACCTTCTCTTTATAAGGCAAAGTGCTAGCTCTTGGGAATACAGAGAATCTTATTTTCTAAGGACTCATCTTTCTTTATGATGATACATACTCAAGTAACATGATACTAGAGAGACTGGTGAGAATGTTGTGTTTGAGTCATTCCTAAAGCTGATATAATACTTTTGTTTCGGGTTTTTTATTTATTTTAAGCTATCTTAATCCTGTCCTTTTGTTCTCTCTTTTCCTTTCATAGCACCTCACAGATACCTCCCATGGTGTAAGAAATAAATGCCTGCAATTACTTGGCAATCTTGGCTCTTTGGAGAAAAGTGTCACAAAAGATGGAGAGGGCCTAGCTGTCAGAGATGTCCAGAAGATTATAGGGGATTACTTCAGTGACCAAGACCCACGAGTCAGGACAGCAGCTATAAAAGCCATGGTAAACATGATCATGGAAATCAGAGGGTGACAGTTTGATTTGTTTGTTTCATTAAAAATTTTTTTAAATGTTTTTTTAGAGAGAGAGAGAGAGAGGGAGGGAGGGAGGGAGGGAGGGGCGGGCAGAGAGAGAGGAAGACACAGAATCTGAAGTAGGCTCCAGACTCTGAGCTGTCAGCACAGAGACTGATGTGGGGCTCAAACTCGCGGACTGTGAGATCGTGACCTGAGCTGAAGTTGTATGCTTAACCGACTGAGCCACCCAGGTGCCCCTCATATGTTTGTTTTTTTTTAAAGTTCATGACTAATGTTGGTTTGGGTGCTTTCTGAACAGCCCCCCTCCCCCTGAATATTCCTTAGGCTCATTTTCAGGAATGTGTTGATGGTATCACAGAACTCAAAGGCACACATTCCTTTGTATGGCAGGTGTGCTTTTCTTTGGGCGTCTCTGGTAGCTTTCACCCATATACTGAAACATAGAGGGTACAACTTATACCTATTATAATACCAAGTCACATCCCTTCTCCAGGCCCCTGGGTTGGGGGGGGTACATTTTAGGGGGAGGTAGTGTTAACCATTTCTTCTTTATCCTTCTTATCATTATTTAATATTTTTCTAATATCCCCTTGGGACAGTTGATGGGTTAGATTTATTAAGTCTCTTGTTTCTACCCAAAGGTCTGACCAGATTTCTTACTTGTATAGCACTAATTTTGGCTAATGGGAACTATGTTAATCTAATGTAATGGGGGAAAATATATGAGATTGTGGGGAGACTTTGGAAATATTGATCTTTTTTTCTCAAATACTTAAACTTATTTCTATTATCTAGTTGCAGCTTCATGAAAGAGGATTGAAATTACACCAAACCATTTATAATCAGGTACCTTACATGATTACTGTCTGGGAGAGGAGGAAGGATAGTGAAACTGGGAGAGTGTATACTAGTTGTCAGAATTTGAAAACATGGAGCATCAACTGGCAACATTAATTGGGATGAATGTGAAGTTGTATCTAAAACACACATGTTAGTAAGAGGATGGAGGATATGTAATTGAGTAGCACTAATACATGTAAAAACGACTTTTAGGAGGATTTAGGTAGCTCACTGTGTATACCAGAGTACACAAAAAGAAGTGTGTGCTCAGAATGAGCAAAGAGGTAGTCTTTCTGATCTTGTGTTTGGTTGGGCCAAGCATGAAGTTGATTCGAGGCACCGTTCTTGACATAGTAGAGTTTTTCTGAAGAAAGATGACTGAGACCCTGGGATCATTTGGAAAGGTATTCACAGTATTTGTAGTATTGGTAAAGAAACGCACTGTGAAGTTGTAGTATCACTAGGAGAAGCTGATTGACCAATAAAAAGGCCTTACAAGGTGATATTTCTCTTGTAGAATAGTTGAATGAATCTGGAGACCAGCAATCTAAATCCATGTCAGAGACCAGATTTTGTACAAAGAATGGTTTTATCTTTCAGAAGAAGATGGTAATTAGATAAGCCCCTATGATTGATACATAAACCAAGTTTATTCTTTTACATAATTACATAGGATGAGTTCAGAATGGTTGTTTTGGTGTGACTAGCACCTTATCTCCCTGTAGGAAAACTCTGTGGGAAGCCAAAAAATTTAAGGAAACTTAGAGAGTAAGGATTCAGAGGAAGAATAGTTAGTTAGGTGATTCAGATATTTAGTGGCCTAAGACTGTGTCAGTTAACAAGGCAAGCAATGATGAGGGCTTCAAGGGAGTGAGGATGGAGTGTTGGATTATTTGAGGTGTGAATTTGAATTAGGTACCATATCAGTTTTGGTTGAGTTTGAAGGATTGACGGGACACCCATGAGGAAAGTTCCAGGTTGCAGATAGTTGTGGAAGTCTGGAGCTCAGCAGAGGTCAGAGCTGGAGGTGGGTAACTGAAGCCATCACTATCTAGGGGGCATGTGGATACCCAGAGAGAGTAAGAAGATTGAAGGAGACCAAGGATGGAAGCCACAGGTAAGGTCCAACATTTAAGAGAGAGACAGAAGAGACGGAGGAGGAGGAAAAATACCTTCCAAAAAAGGCAGGAGGGAGTTCTCACAGTTGTCACAGTCACATGCTGCTGAAAGGTCAGCGAGATAGGCCTGAAATTTACCCATTGGGCTTTTTAACAAGGCAGCCATTAATGAGTTTGGAAGGAGCAATTTTAGTAGAGTGTTGGGGATGGAAGCCAGATTAGGGTCAATTGAGGTAAGGCATTTCAATAGTGACTGTACTTTAAGGAACTTGGCTATAATAGGATGGCAGGATGGAGGATGGTAGAAAGGGGTATTGGACTGAGGGAGGGCTTTTTGTATTTTAAATAAGTATGCTTATGTATTTAAAATGTATGCTAAATAAGTATGTTTATGTGTTGAAGGGAGCCAGTGTTTTGGGAGAAATTGGTGATGGAAGAGACACAGGGGGATAAATGGTAGAGTAAGTTCCTTTAAACAGAAAATCAGATTCATGAGCTGAATCATCCAACAGATATTAATGAATACCTAATGCTGGTTGTATAACACCGAGCATGTTGGATAGGATCCATGCCCTTCACATTCTCATGGATGAGACAGGCAATTAAATAAATAAACACAATAATTAAGCATGTGAATAGTGCTATGCAGTAAATAAATAGGGTGCTATAATAGAGAATCACAAATAGGACCTATATTGGAGGATGGTAAGGGAAGGCCTGTGTGAGGAAATGATGGGATCCATAGCAAAAGTAGAAGGATTAGGAATTAGGATACTTTTTCCTGAGACATTAAGAAAATGAGGTGTGGGAGAATACAGGTATAAATGAATTTATAACTGTTATGGAAGAGTTGGAGCATTTGTGCCTGAGAACCTGGGTTTTTCTCAGATAAACATGCTGCCTTATGGCTGGAAGTGGGGTAGGGGCCCAGAGCAGGAGGTTAAGATAAGCTGCCTTAGGGAATGGGGGTGGAAAGCAGGGGTGTGAAAGATTTCAGAGAGAGTCAGTAAGGTTCGAGATCATGAGCTCCCAGTCCGCTAGAGAGTGTGGTCTTTGCTAGTGCTCTCCTGCCCTTGTGAGGAATAGAGAAGGTGTTGGGTTTGTAGAGCAGCTGTAGAAGTCTTGAGAGCATTGTCAGTGGTAATGCTGACAGTGCTGTCGGGACTAAGTAAAGGCAGGTTATGGAGCAAGGAGAAGGTGGTTCATGTGGAGAAAAAGGGTAGGATTAAAGCAATGGTTCTCAGCCAAGGTGATTTTACTCTCTAAGGGATTATATGTCTGGAGATATTTTGGGCTTTTGTAACTGCAAGGGAGAGGGAGAGGGTGCTGTGTTACAACCGTTTAGTGGGTAGAAGCCAAGAATATTGCCAACCATGTTAACAGTGCAGAGGATAGCCTCTCACAACAAAGAATTGTATAGTCCAAAATGACAGTAGAGGCAAGGTTGGGAAATCTTGGTTAAACGGATAGGTAGGTTAAATGAGACTGAAGAGCAAATGTGACGGATTAATTCATGGAAATGGAGGAGCTGGTGGAGTAACAGGTTATGATCAGAGGAATACAGGATCATGGAATATAGGATTTTTATTTTTATTAAAAAAATTTTTTTGAGTTTATTTATTGAGAGAGAGAACAAGTGGGGACAGGGCAGAGAAAAAGGGGGACAGAAGATCTGAAGCTGGCTTCATGCTGACAGCAGAGAGCCCAATGCAGGGCTTGAATTCACGAACTGTGAGATCATGGCTTGAGCCAAAGTTGGATGCTTAACCGGCTGAGCCACCCAGGTGCCCCTGGAATATAGGATTTTTAAATTCTAGAAATGGAGTAGTTCTGGGTGTTGTTGAAGTCTAGGGTGTTGCTATGTAGGTGGGGCAGGGATATTCCATTTCAGACCAAAGTAAAACAAAAATCTGGCTTCTTTTGGCAGTTTAGCATTAAAATTATACGTTTACTTAGAGTGCTTGAGATTTCAGATTGCCAGAAATTTGTGCTTTGATTTTACAGAAAGGGGAAAAAAAAAACCCCAACAGCCCAGATTTGGGGTTTGTGCCCATGTGAACAGCGCTGTGGGCTCCCAGCAGGCTTTGCTAAGATCGATACTATTCTAGGTGGCTTTTGTGCTGTCTTTCAATCTGTGGTTCTGCTTTCAGACGTGTGGTGGGAGTCAGAACACAGAACACAGCTGACAGAGGCCAAGAATTCTTTGTTGGGCAAAAGTACAAGAAGTTAAAACTACCCACAAGTATTTTGATTGGCATCCTTATCCAGCTACCCTGTCTTCATTTTGAAGGTAGTTTGAACATCACCTGTGAGGACACAGAACTAATAGACTTTTGGAATTCTTGTTTGCAGGCCTGTAAATTGCTGTCTGATGACTATGAACAAGTGCGCAGTGCTGCAGTCCAACTTATCTGGGTTGTCAGTCAGCTCTATCCTGAAAGGTCAGTGTGGGTGTAAGCCAGCTTTTGTTCATTGCTAAGCCATTTTTCTCTTCTCCCATCATGCAAAAAGCCCTCCTCCAGATAAGGAATGTTGGTTAGATTTTTAGAAAGCAGTGTGGAATAGGGGGAAAGTGCAGATCCTGATAATCAGGATGCTTGGTCCTTATTTTTCAGCTCTTCTGTGAATTTTCCATGTACCCTGGGAAAGAGACTTCCTCTCTGGGTCCCAGCCTGCTCATCTATAAATGGAGAGATTGGCTGTCTTTCTCAAGTGCTGTCTAAGCACCCCACCCCACTCTTTTTTTAATCTTTAAATTGTTTAGGGCCCTTTTTAGTAAATACAAATGCCAGGTAAAGACACTAGGTGAGTTTGAGAATAATGATCCCTTATGAGGTGTTTTCCTCGTTAAAAATGTTTTCATAGTAATTAAATCATTTACACAGTGATTCTTTGAGGTAGAGAGATAAATATTATTCTATTTTGTAAAAGAGCTGCTTCTGTAGGAAAAAGAAGTGTTTTTTTCCTCTTCATTAAACTGCCTGCTAAAATTGGAAAACCAGAATATTTTATATTGATTCTATGATTTGCTATATTGACAGCAATGCAATTATAGGAGAGAATAAACTTAAAGATATAAAATACTTTGTGGTAGCTAGTTTTTGGTATCTTTGTAAATCTTTGAACCTTTGGTGGGTTAAACACTTTTATTCCAGACACAGAAAATTTGCACTGTAACTAAAAGTGTTGTTTCATATTCTCAGAGTGATTTCTTTACTCTGAAATGTATTCTATCACTCTAGGATTTGAATCACTCAGTTGTCATCTTGTGTGTATGTGTGTGTGTGTGTGTGTGTGTGTGTGTGTGTGCGCGCGCCGGTTTTCAATGGTTATTCTCAGTTTATTGAACTTGCAGCTTTAGGTTCCTGTTTTGTTATTTGTGTGTGTGTGTTTTTCTTTTAATTTAGCATTGTCCCAATCCCTTCTTCTAATGAAGAGATTCGCTTAGTTGATGATGCATTTGGAAAAATTTGTCACATGGTCAGTGACGGCTCTTGGGTGGTTCGAGTTCAAGCTGCAAAGCTATTGGTAAGTTACACTTTCTTTAATGAACATGTTTATTGTTACACTTGTATAAAGATTTTGAGAAACTACAGATAGGGATAGATATAACCCACTTATAGAAACCCTAGTATTTCTAAAAATAAAAATAAATGGCTTACTTTCCAGTGGAGAAGTAGTCTTTTAGAACTAGAAAGAATTTTAAAGATAATCTTATTTAACATTGTTACCATATGAGACAGCCAAGGCCTAGAGAAAAAGGAAAATAATAAAAATAGTTGCTTTAGTAAGCACCTGTTATGACCCAGAGAGTTTGCTCTGACACCACTTACATTATCTCATTCACTCTTCACAGTAACCTAGAAAGGTAACTACTATTATTCCCATTTTCAGGTGAGAAAACAGAAGCTCTGAGAAGTTAATTATCCAATTTTCAGATACAAAGTTGTAGAGTGGGATTGAAATACTAATCTGACTTTTAGGCTGGTACTTTTCTACTGTTTTGCCTTCGGTAATTCATGGTACATTTGTTAAAAAAAAAAAAGAAAAATTAACTTTTCAGAGATAGAACTATCTTACAGAAGAAAGAATGTTGGTGTATTATTACTCAGCCCTGTTTTATAACCATGTTATCTAGGACATGCCATTTGATCTTAGTCTCAGTTTCCTCATCTGTTAAGTGGGTCATAATATTCTCTCATGTTTACCTCACATGGTTGTCATGATGCTCAAATGTGATACTATATATGAAAATACAAATTGTAAAGTACTATGCTAAACATGGGGTATTGGGGGTGGTTGTAATATGTAAATACATATATAAGTATTTGTAAAAATTTATATAAATGTCACAGCAAGAAAATCTGGGATTCTTTTTGGACACTTGCCTTTTGGGGCCCCCATCTCTGCCAGTCTTGGTAAGATTGTTGGCTGAATACTTTGGACACAGATTCAATGATAGCCCTACTCCTAAGACCAGTATTTATGGGGTAACTGCTGAAACTTGTGTGAAGCATTTTCATGGAATAATAAGGAATTTGGATGGTTTCAGTACTAGATCATATTGCTTGTCCATGATAAAGTACAGAGTTAAGCCAGTTATTGATTTTATGTATTTTTATTGATTTGATTTATTTTATTTTAGAGCACAAGCGGGAGAGAGGGGTAGGGGAAGAGAGAGAGAATCTTAAGCAGATTCCATGCTGAGCACGGATCCCAACGTGGAGCTCGATCCCACCACCATGAGATCGTGACCTGAGCCAAAATCCAGAATTGGACATTCAACCGAGTGAGCCACCCAGGCTCCCTTGATTTTATTTTTGAATTCACATTTTAAAGCTGTGTTTTGGTTTTCAAATATTTTAAAATTTGGAACAGTCCAATCATTCACCAGATTCTGTCATTCAACATTTCCTGAGCATCTACAGTGTGCAGTGTGTGTATGTGTGAGGGAGATGTTGCAGGGGAATGATTCAATAATACATCTTGATTTGAGTAGGCAGTTAGAAGAGTAATCCTTAAAGCAGGGTAATTCAGATTTTTCAGTTTTGTACCCTGTAAGATATGAATTTTATTACGTAAAACTATATGAATAATGAATTACCATGGTGAATTGAAAGAGTTTCCACTTAGATGATTCTAACTTGAGTCAAATGCTTTATGTTTTAATTTCAGTGATTTCAGATCCAAACAGCTCCAAATTATATAAGTAATTATGTTTGTACTTCAAAAGCAATTAACAATCTAATTTTACTGATAATAATCATTGTTACTGTTTATGGAGTTCTTAGCCTACTAAGCTAGGCACTTCTAGTCCTGTGCACATACACATGCACATATACCCACTTTTTTATATGAACAAGTACAAATATACATATATATACATACATATCCTAATAAACATAGTTATTGCAGATAATTTTTAATTCTTTTAAACTCTTTGAGGGGTACCTGGGTGGCTCAGTCAATTAAATGTCTGACCTCGACTCAGATCATGAGTCCCACGTGGGTTCTGTGCTGACAGCTGAGACCTTGGAGTCTGCTTGGGATTCTGTGCTTCCCTCTCTCTCTCTGCACCTTCGTCTGCTTGCGCTCTGTCTCTGTCTCTCTCTCTTTCTCTAAAATAAACATTAAAAACAATGTTTTTAAACTCTTTGAGGTAGATAGTCTGTTAATCATTATGTAAATAATAAAATAAGGTTTGGAAAAGTGATGTAACATATCAAAGGCCACATAGATAGTAAATGACACTTCATGATCTAAAACTCATGTGGAATCTCTTCCTAGTGATAGTCCAGTTACACATCGAGAGCTGTGGTTATACAGTTAATGCCCTGCTGATTTACCAGTTCCTCTGTGTCGGCAAAGAGGTGTACTCCCCCACTCCAACTCTTGAATAGACAAAATTGTCATTTAAACTGCATATAGTTTTCAGACTGTGTTCATCAACTGAGCATAGTTGCTGTCTTCAAAGAGTTGGCAGTCTGATAGGTTGACATAAGCAATCAGTCAGTTATAATACCTGGTACTCCTGGGAAAGAGAGCACCTAACACATTGACAGAAGGCTTCTTGGGGGAGGTAATTTCTGAACTGAGTTTTGCAGGATAAATATGAGTTGGCTAAGTGAATAAGTAAGGAAGGAGAAAATATAAGCAGATACAGAAGGAGTACAATTGTCATGCATACTAGTATACTAAACTACAATATGATACTAAAGTATAAGCAGTTTAATATATCTTGGTTGTGGGGGGATAATGTTAAATGTGTGGGATGTTCAGCAAGATAAAGCTCAAGAGGAAAGCAGAAGCCAGGTTCTTCAAGAACTTAAATGATAAGGCTTTAGATTTAAGTCCATCTTGCACAAAAAATCAAGTCTCCATTCTCCTTGGCTTCTAGCAGTATGAAAAATTTAAGAAGTAGGCTGTTTCAGAAAATTCAAAACCATGTGGAAAGTCAGTTTGTAGTTATCCATAACTTTCCCACTGAGGCAAAGAAAGTTGATTGCAAGTATGCAGCTCCATGGGACGATTTAGAATACAGTCATTACTGTGAAATTAATCATGGTAATTGGTGTTTTATTTAGAATATTGTTTTTAGTTCAATGACTTCTGCTTAAGATGTTTGATCTTTCTTACTCAGTAATGGTTCAACCTTCTTTATAAGACTCCAGAAGTGTTTGACCTTAAAGATGATAATATTTTCAGATAGATTGTAGGTTAAGTCCATAGCCATAAGGACTAGTCTCTCCCAGGGCAAATGCACATGTCTTTGTCAGTGGCAGTTTTATGTTTCACATGATAGTTTTTTGTTTTCTTGTTTTTTTGGTTTTTTTTTTTTTTTTTTTTTGGCGGTGGGGAGGGGGGTAGGTTACTTTTCTTTATCACTTAATTGGGTAGAAGCTGGAGGCTAGTGCAGATTTACATTATTTTTGAACAGTTATAATTGAGCAGTTTTTGTTCCGAAAGCAGGTTTGGCATACTTGTTTGTTAAATATCATGGTTTCCTTAGTGTTGTAAATATAAATTGTTAAATAGTACTAGCACAGTTGGAGAGACCTTACCTGAATGTATTTGTCTTGGTTAAAGTAGACAAGAATGTAGATGTTTTTCTGCTTGGTGAGATATACCTGATGATGAATTCCTCTTTCTGGTCACATCTACTCCTCTAGCACTTTCATGAATGATGCCATCATTTACCCAGTTGTAAACCCGGAGGCATTTGGGAATTCTTTCTGTGTCCAGTATCCATGGAGTTATCAGCTCTTACCAGGACTGTCTTCTTGACCTCTTTTGAATCTCTCCCTTTTCTATTTCCACTGTTTATACTAGTTTAGATCCCAACATTTTTTGAGTGGGTTACTATGTCATAGAGCTCTTGGTATTTGTGGACTAAAATGGAAAGCTTCACATAGTCTCAAGATAGCATGGGAAATTTGTTGCAAATAATGATATGCAAATTTTTGAGGCTGGAATTTGAATACTACTCCTTCTCTGCTACTGTGTCAGGAGAGAGCTCGGCTAAACGAGTTGGAGGAGAGCATTGAGACTAGGGATTTGAGTAGTTCACTGTGAAGTTATTAAAACTTCATTCTTGGGGCACCTGGCTGGCTCAGTTGATAGAGTATGCGACTCCTGATCTCAGGGTTGTGAGTTCAAGCCCCGTGTTGCATGTAGGTCTTCTTAAAAGAGAAAACAAAACAAAAATTTGATTTTTATAGGAAAAAAAAGTGCCCCCTAAAAATCCAACTCTTAATGCTGGTGGTAAAACTAAACAAAATTAAAGGAGATCTTAAAAATTTATAGTTCTTATTCATAAAATTGATGTTTGGATTAAAAACATGACTGTTGGATTTGATATTGGCTCAGATCTGTGTAACAAAGAAGGCCATCAACTGTACCATGTAGAAATAAGAAAAATATTTGAAACTACTTACATGAAAATAGTTCAACAGTTGCTCTCCTGGTGTTGTAGGGAAGGTGTTAACTTGGGTGAGGATATTCCCAAAGAACATGTAACTATCTATGGAAAATGTGATTGGAGGAAAAAAAAGTCCGAGCCTGTATAAGCATTTACATATTTACTGACTCAGGAATTAGAGAAGATTGCCAATATATTCCTTAAGAATGTCTGGGACCTGCTCTAATAGCCTGCTAACCCATCCCTCTGCTTCATTTTGATTCTTTCTGGTCCATTAGCCACATTGTTGGTAAGAGGATGTTTATGAGGTGTAAATCTAACTGTGTTTCACCCTTATTTGAAATGAGCAAGTTACCAAATTTCTCAGCCTCAATTTCTCATCTAAAAAATGAGGATATTTCAAGGTGCCTGGCTGTCTCAGTCAGTAGAGCATGCAACTCTTTTGGTCTTGGGGTTATGAGTTTGAGTCCCACGTTGGGCGGAGTGATTACTTTAAAAAAAAAAAAAAAAGATAATTTACATTTTTTGGGGGATTATTAGAAATAAAAATTTTAAATACAAGTAAAATATTTTGTATATTTTTGAGCTCACTGTTTAAAAAAGATTGTCTAGTTATTATTCATAATTATGGCAAAGCCCTCACCATAACAAACATAAAAAAGGATATGAGAGAGGCCTTTTATGATCTGTTCCCTTGCTGTCGTGCCTCATTTTTGGCACCACTATCCTGTGTTTCATTCACTTGATGGTTCCCTCATGGCATTCTCTCTTTATGCATTTGCACTTGTGATTACTGGTTCCCCAAATATATCTCTCCCTGCCTCCACCCTGTATTTCTTATTCTCTGAGTTTCCTATAGTACCCTTTATATATGTATTATAACATTTTATACATAATACAGTTATCTCTTTACTTACCATTTTCCCTCACTAGTCTGTGAGATCATTGAGTGTAGAATTGATGTCTTATTTTTGCATGCTCTTCCTGGTTACTGGAGGCATATAGTTAAATGGTTGCTCAGTAAATATATCTTTATTGAATGAGTGAGTGAATGAACAAATGATGGAAAGAATAGGATGAAAAGGAATGGAGAAATAGTGGAGAGTAGTGGTTAAGGCAAAGGATTCTGGAACCTGGGTTTATAGCCCAGCTCTGTAAATTACCTGTGACTTTGAATGAGTCACCTAACCTTTTTGTGCGTTCTTTTCTTTTTTCTTTTTAACTTTTCTTTTTTCCCCTATATATAAAATGGGACAAATAATAGTATTTACTTCATAGGGGGACTAAATTAGTTAATATATTTATAAATGGTGTGTGACATATAGTAAGCTCTGTTTAGCTGCTAGCTGCTATTGCTAATGTTTTTTTTATTTTGCTGATGATTCAGAACTCATAAGCATCTTTGCTATCGAGAATAATGTTATCTTTATGCATTTAAGTTGGCTGCAAACTTTGAATTTTAAGATAATATTCAGGTCTTAAAAGTTGTTTAATTTGCTCTGGATTCTTTGTTTTTACAGGGCTCTATGGAACAAGTCAGTTCTCATTTCTTGGAGCAGACACTTGACAAGAAGCTTATGTCAGATCTTAGGGTAACTTGAAATCTTTGTTGTTTAAATTGGGTTTCTGTAACCATTATCAGTGTAGCTATATACCGAGTGGTGTTGGTTTAGTTTTGCAGCCCATATATTTGTTAAGTAAATGTTGGGTGACTAGATTACATTTTAGTTTAAAAATCTTAATAACTTGAACCAAATTACAAGTTACTTCATTAAATTTTAAATTATTTTAATGAAATACTTTACACAGGTTGTGTCTTATATAGAAACTACAAAGGTCTGGTCTTATTTTATGAGACTGTAGGATATGTTAGGATTCCTTTTCCAGAGTTTCCATGGAAAAGTGAGTAAATTCTTTCTCTAAACAGTAACAGTGCCTCTTATGGAATGCCTTGACCGTGTTAGTTCTCCGACATAATTGTCAGGACTGTGTACAAGTTAATATATCATTATCTTAATTTGTAAATTATAAAAGTGATAATAAAGAATTACAGAATCTTTGGTAAATAGAAGGAAAAGGGAAGCAACTTACCCATATTCCCGCTACTCTAACACAGTGACTTTTGTCATTTTGGTACTTTTCTCTCCAGCTCTTATGCATGTTGTAAACATTGAATCATTGTATTCAGATAATTTTGTAGTCTACTTTTTGCATTTACCACTACATCATATGCTTTTTTTTCATAGAGTCAGCTTTATACTTATTTTTACTGATTGTATACTATCTTAAGTTGATGTGACATAATTTTTTAACCCTGTGTTATATAGATTCTCCCAATTTTTCTACCATTTAAAATTACATAAAGAATATCATCTTCATGCATATTAGATCTTGTTTTCTTTTGAGTCATTCCATAAGATAAATTCTTAGGAATGGTTAGAGAGTTTCTGTCTATGTTTAATGAAACATGACCATGTGGATTCCTGAAGGTCATTGCCTTAATTTGAGGTTGGTGATTGATTAAGTGTTCCTTGTGTATACTAGAGTAGAAATATGAAAAACAGCATGCTTATGGTGAATGGTGAAGGATAAGTAATGCAAGGGTTTCTAAGATACATCACAGAGTGTAAACTTCATCTGACCCACATCCTTGTAGGCTTAGGTGCTATATTTCATCAGTGCCTTTGAGATGATCAGCCACAAGGATGTGGACTCACACCAAGAAGATTCATAAGAGGCTGATATATAAAGCAGAATGACAGTTCATTCATGCTGAGAAACATAACTCAATTTAATTGGATATTTACTTTAGTTGGCCAGTATATTCCTGTTTAGGCAGTCTATATAGAAAGGGAATTTACTAGAAGGTTGCATGGTAAGTGCAGTGTTGCTCAAATAAAGCACAGTGTTACCAAATTCAGACTTAGGTCTATTGGGACTAAACAAAAATTCTTTTCTAGGGTCAGTGTTATTATCTACTCAGGATGGTGTGGAGGGACACTGCTATTATTTTCCTCTCTGGTTTTCCTTTTCCTGTGTTGCCATGGTGAACAACCACCTGTCTGATCAGCACATTCTTTTGCTATCTTCAATAAGAATACTATCAGCCGTGACAGACCTGTGACTTTTAGTGTTACTTTAAGTTGAATTTACAGTTCTTTGCTCTGATTTATTTTTTTTTTTTGAAAATGTTAAGTCTCAGAGAGCAATCTTATTTCCTACCTTCCCATGTTCCCAAGGTACATCTTACTGTTCCCTCATGAACCTCCTGCAAGTGGTAATTGTCATTGTCCTATACAGAGAAAACGCACTGCACATGAACGTGCCAAGGAACTTTACAGTTCAGGGGAGTTTTCCAGCGGCAGAAAGTGGGGAGATGATGCTCCCAAGGAGGAAATAGATACGGGAGCTGTGAACTTGATTGAGTCAGGAGCTTGTGGAGCCTTTGTTCATGGATTGGAAGATGAGATGTATGGTAAGTATGAGTGCGTAATAATAACGGTACCCATTTACTGAGTGACGGCTATATATTGGGCATCGTACTGGTTAATATACATGTATTGTCTCATTTAGCCTTTATAGTCACTCTATGAAGTACCTACTATTATTTAATTTTAAAAACAGAAGATTGAGGCCCAGGTGGTGTAATACAGTGGTAAAGAGCACGGACTTTGGGTTCAGTCAATCTGGATTCAAATTCCAGCATTTCTATATGACATGGTTGATTATAAGTGTTTCTGAATTATGAAAATCCAATGAGGTTATATATATACAAAATACTTGGCACAGAACATGACCCGTTTATAGTAAGCACTTAATAATTGGTAGTAAAAATTGATATCATTGATATTGATAAAGGTAACTTGTTTTTGATCACCCAGAGGCAATATTTAAACCCAGGTATGTGTGACCTCAAAGCTTTTATTATTATGACTAATGAAAACTTTCTTTCACCTTCTTTTTGAAAGATATTTCACTGAAAATTGAATTGTAGATTAATGTTTTTTTTTTTTTTTTTTTTTTTATCAGTCTTGTAAAGATGTTCCACATTTTCTGGTTTGCATTCTGCTGCCATTTTTTTTATATTTGTTCTGTATATGATGTGTCTTTTTCTAGCTCCTTTTAGGATTTTTTCTTTATCACTAGCTTTAAGCAATTTAATTACACTGTGCCTTGGTATAGTTTTCATGTTTCTTATGCTTGAAGTTTGTTGAGCTTCTTAGATCTGTGGATTTGTAGTTTTCATCGAATTTGGAAAATCTTCGGCCCATTGTTTCTTCATATACTTTTCTGGCCCCATGTTCCTTTGGAGACTCCAATTACACATACGTTAGACTACTGAGGTTGTCCTGTAGCTCACGGGTGCTTTATTCCTATTTTTTTTATTTAATTGTTTTTTTCTTTATTTTAGAGAGAGAGGAGGGGAGATGGGCAAAGGGGGAGAGAGAGAGAGAGAGAGAGAGAGAATATCTTAGCCAGGATATATGCTTAGCATGGAGCCTACCTTAGAGCTCCATCCCATGACCCTGGGGTCATGACCTGAGCTGAAATCAAGAATCAGACACTCAATCGACTGAGCCACTCAGGCGCCCCATTCATTCCTGTTTTCTTTTAGTCTTTTTCTCATTTCATTTTGGTATTTGTTGCTTTGTTTTGGAGTTAACTCATCTTTTCTTATGCAATGTGTAATCTGATTTTAATCCCACCTAGTGTATTTTTCATCTCAGACATTGTAGTTTTCATTTGTACAAGTTCAATTAGAATTTGGTTTTGTTTAGGGGCGTCTGGGTGGCTCAGTCAGTTGAGTGTCTGACTCTTGATTTTGGCTCAGGTCATGATCCCAGGGTTGTGGGATTGAGCCCCGCATCGGGTTCCATGCTCAGTGTGGAACCTGTTTAAGATTCTCTCTCTGACCCTCTCCCCAACTTGTGCATACTCTTTCTCAGAAAAAAAAAAAAAATAATAAGAATAAGAATTTGAGTTTGTTAAGTATCTCATACATATCTTCTTAATCTGCTTGGTCTTTTCTTTAACTTTGTCAACAGAGAATACATTTACAATAACTACCTTAATGTTTTTGTCTGCTAATTCTACAATTTGTGTGATTTCTGTGTTCGTTTGGTTGATTGATTTTTCTTCTCATTATTAATTATATTTTCCTACTTCTATGCATGCATAGTAATTTTCAATTGGTTGCCAGCCATTGTGAGTTTTACTTTATTGGGTAATGAACATTGTTATATTCTTAATAAATACTTTTTTTTTAAATTTTTAATGTTTATTTTTGAGAGATAGGGAGAGATGGAGTGTGAGCAGGGGAGGGGCAGAGAGAGAGGGAGACACAGAATCCAAAGCAGGCTCCAGGCTCTGAGCTATTAGCACAGAGCCTGACATGGGGCTCAAACCCATGGACTGCAAGATCATGACCTGAGCTGAAGTTGGACGCTTAATCTACTGAGCCACCAGACGTCCCTACTTATAAATATTCTTGAGCTTTGTTCTGGGATACAGTTATTTCGTGTCTTATTTTTAAGCTTTGTTAAGTGGGACTGAGGCAGAATTTAGTCTAGGGCTTATTTTTCTCCCAACTCAAACAGACTCTTCTGAAATAGTGGTAGACCATTTATGAGTTTTGGAGATTTTTCCCTCTAGTCCCGTTTATTGGTTCTTTCTCAGACCTCAGA